>NC_138161.1:22125572-23404088 GCF_964165515.1 Mesoplodon bidens
TGGTGATCATGCACCAGCTGGGAGAAAGAAGGCCCTGGCTAAGTCTCTTTCAAAATCTCTGCTGATATTTGAAATATGTCAAAACTACCTATGTTCATTTGTCACCCCCATAATTCCAGTTTGGCTTTGAACACAGTCACTTTATCTGCTGACTTGAACACAGTTGTCATTTTCCCCTGAAGTGACAGATTGAGTTTTTTTGAGCAGGTTGAATATGTCACACAAGTAAGCAAGTTTTGTGACCCCCCCCCCCATTCTGTGTCACTGAAATGTGCTGCCAGTGGTGATTTCCTAAAATAAATCTCTGGAGCAGTTCTCATAACTCAAAAACTCTGGCCAGTGATCTACTTTTAGAAAGCCATCTCACTTCTGTGTATAAGAGAAGACTTGTGTGCTCTGCCTCCATCTCCTCATGGAGCTCCTCACAGAACAGACTTGAGTTCAGGGCATGTACTTTAATGTGGTTGAGAATTTTAATCACATCCTGCAAAACGTTAAGTTCAGGTGACATTTTCTGGCCAGGCTGCATTTCTCTATGGATGACTCAGTGTGTAGACTCACATTCAGAAGCGACCTCTTTGACCCGAGTGGTGAAACCAAAAAGGTGTCCAGTCATGGCAGCCGCTCCACCCAGGCATATACTGACACAAAATGACCAATTCAGTTTTCTTGCTATGTAATCATTCAAAGAATTGAATAGTTCTGCAGCTGTGGTGTTGGTTGGCAACAAGTGCACATAACATATCCTCATGCACATCCTCCTGAAAAATATATCACACAAAAACAAACATTGTTGCCTGTTGTCAACATCAGTATACTCGTCAACCTGGATTGACATGACTCATTAGTACCATGGTGACTCATTAATCCTCTCTAAAGATTGTGCATCAGTATCCTCTGATGTTTAATCAATTCATCTAGTTATGGTGCTAGCTGAAAGAGGAACATGTGTTACCTTTTGACTGCAGCCTCTCCTAAAAGTTCATGACAAGTGTCCTTAGCAGCAAGCAGCATCAACTCTTCACCAATAGTAAAGGGCTTCTTAGCTTTAGCAATGTGGTCAGCCACTAAGAATGATGCTCTCAGTGCAGACACATTTGATGAAGTGGTGGCCTTCAATAATTGCTTCTGTTCTTCGTGTTCACGTTTTTTTCTATTGAAAAACTGCTAAGGCTTGTCTTTTAATGCAGGGTGCTTGGTCTCCATGTGGCAAAGCAGTTTTGAAGGTTTCATGGCTTTGTTGGATAGCCAGTTGTCGCATATTTATACACAGCGGGCTTGGAGAATGTGAATAACCTGTTACAATGAACCCATAATTTAAGTAAGGCTCTTGATATTTTCTTTTAAATGAAGCTTTCTTTTTGTTGGAAGTCTTAGAGTCTTCTGCTGTCTCATCATTGGGTCTTGCCCCCTTTTCAAAGAAGCTCTCCAGTGATATTTGTTTTGTTTTGTTTTGTTTTTTACTCAGTTTGGCTAGGGTTAGCTTTTGGGCTTACTAAAACTGTGACTGAGACAAATACACAGTGAGGGAAAGAGGCACAGATGGAAGTGGTAAATAAAATAATGGGTGGGCCATGAACAGACTAATACATGTCAGATTCTGACTTAAAGCCTGCCACCAGATGCAACTGTACAGTTAAAGTACATCAACTCACTTGCCACTTTAAAGCCTGCCACCAGATTCAGCTTAATTGTCACTTGCCACTCACTGATATGGTTTTGATATGAGTCTGCAAGCAATTGATCTATTATGGTCTCTGTACAGTCAAACCTCTCTGCTAATGATAATTTGCAGCTTCTCCCCAGTGCTAGCAATCACTGCCTCAACTTCACCTCAGATCATCAGGGATTACATTCTCTTAAGGAGCACACAGCCTAGATCCCTTGCATGCACAGTTCACAGTAGGGTTTGTGCTCCTATGAGAATCTAATGCTACCACTGATCTGACAGGAGGTGGAACTCAGGTGGTAATGCGAGCTATAGGGAATGGCTATAAATACAGATGAAGCTTTGTTAGCTCACCCACTGCTCACCTCCTGCTGTGCGGCCCAGTTCCTAACAGGTCACGGACCAGTACTTGTCCATAGTCCAGGGGTTGGGGAACCCTGTTTAGGTGTAAGATTACATTATTTATTTGAGATTTATTGTGTTTCCTGAGGAAAGATTATATTGCTATAAAGCTCCCTCTTAGAACTGCTTTTCCTGCATCCCATAAATTTTGGACCATTGTGATCTTGTTGTCATTTGTCTCTAGGCATTTTTTTAATTTCCTCTTTGATTTCTTCAGTGATCTATTAATTCTTTAGTAGCATATTGTTTACCCTCCATGTATTTGTGGGATTTTAGTGTTTTTTTTTTTTTTTTTTCTTGTAGTTGATTTCTAATACCATAGCATTGTGGTTGGAAAAGAAGCTTGATATGATTTCAATATTCTTAAATTTACTGAGGTTTGCTTTGTGGCCCAGCATGAGGTCAGTCCTGGAGAGTGTTCCATTTGCACATGAGAAGAATGTGTATTCTGCTGCTTTTGGATTGAATGCTCTATAAAAGTCAGTTAAGTCCATCTGGTCTAATGTGTCATTTAATGCCTCTGTTTCTTTATTGATCTTCTGTCTGGATGATCTATCCATTGATGAAAGTGGGGTGTTAAAGTCTCACTATTATTGTGTTACTGTTGATTTCTCCCTTTATGGTTGTTAGTATTTGCCTTATATATTGAAGTGCTCTTATATTGGGTGCATATAATTTACAATTGTTATATCTTCTTGGATTGATCCCTTGATCATTATGCACTCTCTTTCTTTGTCTCTTGTAACAGTCTTTTTTTAAAGTCTGTTTTGTTTAATATGGGTTTTGCTACTCCAGCTTTCTTTTGATTTCCATTTGCATGGAATACCTTTTTCCATCCCCTCACTTTCAGTCTGTATGTGTCCCTAGGTCTGAAGTGGGTCTCTTGTAGACAGCATATGTTTGGGTCTTGTTTTTGTATCCATTCAGCCAGTCTGCATCTTTTGGTTGGAGCATTTAATCCATTTACATTTAAAGTAATTATCGATATGTATGTTCTTATTGCTATTTTGTTAATTGTTTTGGATTTGTTTTTGCAGGTCTTTTTTCTTCCCTTCCTCTTTTGTATTCTTCTCTTGTGATTTGATGACTAAATTTAGTGTTGTGTTTTGATACCTTTTTCTTTTTGTGTGTGTATCTATTTTAGATTTTTGGTTTGCAGTTATCATGAGGTTTTGATATAGCAGTCTATATATAAACAAGATTGTTTTAAATTACTGGCCTTTTAATTTCAAATGCATTTCCAATATCCTGCATTTGTGTTCTCCCCTTCTCACAACTGCTGGTTTTGATATAATTTTTTTGTGTGGATGATTTCCTACCTTTACAGTCAGTGTATTTACCTTTACAGGTGAACTTTTCCATTCATAATTTTCTTGTTTCTAGTTGTGGCCTTTTCTTTTCCACTTAAAGAAGTTCCTTTAGCATTTGTTGCAAAACCGGTCTGGTGATGCTGAATTCTGTTAGCTTTTGTTTGTCTGTAAAGCTTTTGATTTCTTCATTGAATCTTAATGAGAGCCTTGCTGTGTAGAGTATTATTGGTTGTAGGTACTTCTTTTCATGACTTTAAATATATCATGCCACTCCCTTCTGCCCTGCAGACTTTCTGCTGAGAAATCAGCTGATAACCTATGGGATTTCCCTTGTGTGTTATTTGTTGCTTTTCCCTTTTTTGCTTTATGTGTCCTTTTTTAGATACATAGACTTAAAAGCAAAATATGCTCCAGGGAATTAAAATATAACATTATTTGCTAGGAATGTTTTCCTCTTTTTTAAATTTATTTATTTTTGTTTATTTATTTTTGGCTGAGTTGCATCTTTGTTGCTGCACGTGGGCTTTCTACAGTTGCGGTGAGCGGTGGCTACTCTTGTTGTGGTGTGCGGGTTTCTCACTGTGGTGGCTTCTCTGGTTGCGTAGCATGGGTTCTAGGTGCATGGTCTTCAGTAGCTGTGGCTTACAAGCTCTAGAGTGCAGGCTCAGTAGTTGTGGTGCACAGGCTTAGTTGCTCAACGGCATGTGGGATCTTCCCAGACCAAGGCTTGAACCTGTGTCCCCTGCATTGGCAGGCAGATTCTTAACCACTGTGCCACCAGGGAAGTCCCGTCTTTTGTTTTTAAATATAAACAGGAGGTCTTATTGAGACAAATTTCAAAAGAATCATTTAAAATGGGCTCTTGCTTTCATGTTCAATGTGACTGTCAAATTATTTGATTTCTAAGCTTTAATTTTCAAACAACTGAAAATATTCACTGATGAATTTAGTCTCTGAGTTTAATAGCATATACTTATCAGTGCATTTATCTAGTGTTTGTATTTAAACAATTCTTTTTTATTTCTTTGTACATATTTTAAATTAAACTCAACTCTACCAAGTGGGGTATTCTCTACTTTCAAATAATCCAAGAAATCTTGTTTAAATAATGGCTTATGGTAAATAAAAGTATTTATCATAGGAGACATTGTTCAAAGTCTTCTAGTCTAGTTTTTTTCATATTATAGATGAGAGAAATTGATTCCTACAGAAGTTTAACAATTTTTTTAAGTCAGAGAATTAAGTGTTAATTAAGCTAGATCTAAGATCAAGGCCATCTTATTTCTAAGTTAATGCTCTTTCTATAACAGTAGCTGCAACAATTAAGTAATAATAAAACAACAGCAAGAACAATAACAACAAAAATAAGCCCAGAGCTAATATTTATTGTTTATTATGAATTGGTCAGTTTTTTGAATGTTTATAGTAGCTCATATAATCATATGCAACATTATTATGTAGGTATAATTAGTATCCTAACCTTAATGATTTAGAAGGTGAGACACCATTCCTCATCCTATATATACACATATCAGATTTTGTTTCTTATATAAAAGTGAAAAAATATTTTAAGCAAATAAGTAAACTAAAGTAACAGTGTCAGTCTTAAGGGATACAAGGCTTAAAATGCAATTGAACTATCAGCAAAAAAGTTATTTCTTTTTCATAAGTAAGTGAAGGAAATACTACAAAATAAAATAATTTAAAAATGTAAATACAATTTATTACTAATCTTGCTGTAACTAGCTGTGTAGCACAGGCAAGTTACATAAGAGATTTTCACTTTTCCCCCATCTAATGGTTTCTGACTCTATGAAAACTCTTTTTTCAATAATTATGTACCTTGTCTCTATAAAATTATGGCTTTGGAAAAAGTATTTATTAGTAAAAGAGGAATGTGTTTATTGTAGTGTAAGAAACAAATGAATTTTAATTTGGTATGTTTTTCTAATATTCATCTTAAATTTGAAATCACACAAATATCATTTAAAGTACTACAGTTGATCATTAAATATTTTTTTAAAGATCAGATGAGCAAAGCATTATACTTATGAGCATAACTAGAGTTAGGATAAGTCAGTTTTCTATAGTTCTAGCATAACATTTAAAGAAGAATTTCTTCTGTCAGAAAGAACTTGCACAGAAATAGATTCAACAAATTATGCATATATGGAATTAGGACTCCTCTTTTCTTCCATTAATCTAGTTCATTTTATTGTACAGAGTTCTCTTATAAATGCATCTGTGCACTGTGGAAATGTCAGTGAATGTAATAGAGAAAATTCCTGGGAGATTTATCATGGGATGTAATTTTCAAATTACCCATATTGTTGTGCTGGGCAGGATCACAGCTTAAACTTATTTAAAATCACTATTTCTTAGATGATCTTGAAAAGCTTAAAAGGTCATCCACCTCCCTATTGTGACTGAAAGTTAAAACATAAGTTGGAATGTTAAAGAGAAATATTTAACCGAGCTATAATCATCCCTATTTTTTAATGTGTGATACCATTGTGTTCTGCTGAGTTTTTTTCAAGTATAAAGCCCAGTTTATTTATTTTTTAATTAACAACACTATAGAATGAAGGTGAGTATAGTGAACTGGTATGTTTAATCAAAACTACAAGTACTTAGTCTAAAATGTTGACTTATTGAATATTGAATCCTATAAAAATAAATGAAGAGACATCCCTGCCCTCTGAGATATCAGTTAAAGGCAGTGGATAAAAGCATGTGAATAAGTTATAAGATACATGAGGATAATACAAATATTTTTAACAATTTAAATGAACTAGAGGATTACAGATATATAGGCTAATGAAGTCCTGACTGAAGATTAGTTATATTTGTGTATATGTATACACAAACATTTGGTTGAGTGCACTGAGTTACCCAGAGAAACCTTAAGCCAAGCTTTCACTCCCTGAAGTAAGAATACAAATCAAGGTTATTGATAAAGCAAGAAATAGAGAAAACACTAAATAATGTTCTGAGAACAACTGAGTCTCTTTGCATGAATGAAAGATAAGCTTTTGATGAAGCTTAGTTGAAAATTTGGAAGTTGTTATTAAAGACATTTCATAAGTTTTCTTTCTGTAAATTATACCTAACTATGATATATTTATAAGAATGTAACCCTTAATCTTATTGTGTATTATTAAATTCTACTAAGTAATTATTAAATTTGGAAATTCATAAGAAATTTAACAGAATTGGGCAGGAAGTACCAGAAGAGGAAATTGATAAAAAAGGTTTAGATAAGAAAGAAAATATTACTCAGCAAAAACCAAAGTAGGCTGCTGTAGTGCCAACTTGCTCTTCTTCCCCTAGAAAAAGTAGAGATGGTTTAAAATCTATTTGCCTCTAGAGAAGTAATGCATAAATAGATGAGATACAGTATCCAGTGTCAAGAGAAAAAATAAAATGCATTGTTCTATTTAAGATAGATCTTTTTTGAGTGAATGAATTTATGTTTATGATTACTAAGTTCATATTTATTTTCACATTCTGTTAAGGCTTGCAGAGTAATGTGTCAGTTGGTACCACCTATCAAAAACCAAGGGTATGTGCAAATTAAAAAGATAAAAATAAAAAAGTGTTTCACTCGTATTTTACCAGAAAGCACATATTTACATCCAAATAAAACTACTGTCAAACAAATATTCAGATTTTTCATTAGATTTCATTTTTTAAGCACTCTAATTGCCTGAAACCTACAAAATCAGAAAAGAACAATAACAATGTAAGGAAAATTGTAAATGACATACAAAAACTATATTAGAAAAAGAAATAAACATGTGTCAAGTTCTATGCACTATGGTAGATATAAAGTATTTGGAGAATAAATGTTCTTTTGTAAATGAAACAATTAAAATACAACTAAAATATCCTTAAATGTTTCTGAGAATGGCTGTTATAATGTATTTAAGAACAAAGAGTGGCCAAAGTACACTTTCTCTCAAAATTCCTGAAGAGTACAAAGCAGAAGGATTTATACTATTTTCTATATTGTAGTCTTCTCCAATACAGTGAGTCTAATTCTATTTTTCCCTTACAGAACAAATATTAAAATTGTCAATGTAATTATCAATATTTGGGAAATTAAAATAATTTTCTATGCTCAAAAAGTCTTCCAATGTTCTATTAAAGCATGGTTGTTTTAGGTCTGTTTCACAATCCAATAGTGGAAAATGATCATATAAATATAAGTGGAGACATTTGAGAGAAATACACTCATGCCCCCAACATGTGAAGGCAAGTCATCAGACAGCTTGGTCTATTTTTGTTTTTATTTGTTTTATTAATTGTGGGAGGCAGCTGTCCTCTGTTTAATGTGGAAATATAGTAGATATGATTATACTTGTCCCTTTTATATCAGGATTTATAGACTATATTGTACATTAGAGATTTCCTCAGTAATCTCCTTGTGTCCAGTCTGTGCTATATTTATGAGCAAATTTCTCTAAAGACTTCATTTCCTTTTTTGTCTTATGACTAATCTTAAAAAAAAAAAAACTGCTAAAGTGAAGAACAACCAAAAAATTGAAGAGATTTCAGCGACCAAATTTATTTTTGTTTGTATCTCAGATAAGATCATGAGAGGATGGCCTATCTATCATTGGTGTTAGGGCAAATGAAACAGGTAATACAGCAAATGCATCACTTGTAAATATATCTAAGACTTGTTCTGCTCTGCCTAGAAAGTCTTCTTGCTCAGTCTTCAAGATTTATATTCTCTATCTATAGCCACATCTATCTCTTTATCAATGATTAAGATTCAGTTATTTTTTGTTGTTGTTCTAGAATTCTGATAGCAAAATAAGACACAAGAAGAAATACTCAGAACTTTAAAATATCAGGGTTATAAGGAACGTTAGAGTTTTTATTTTATGTATAATGAAACCAATACTGAAAGTTTTATGTGATTTTTCCAGGGGATAAAATTATTGTTAGCAATTGCACTACACCAGAAATTTCTTAACTCCTTTTCTATGGTCCATTTCTCTAAGCCATAAACTCTCTCTTTATAAATAATATCACTTCTAATGTGCCATATATTATTCTGAATGCTTAGATATGTTAATTTATTTACCTTTTATAGCAACATTATAAAGTAGCTACTGATCACCGTCATTTAGCCAATGAAGAACCTGTGGGACTAGGTGTTACATGATTTTGCCAAGATCACATCAAAAGTCACAATCAGGGGCTTCTCTGTTGGCGCAGTGGTTGAGAGCTTGCCTGTTGATGCAGGGGACATGGGTTCGTGCCCCAGTCCAGAAAGATCCCACATGCCGCGGAGCGGCTGGGCCCGTGAGCCATGGCCGCTGAGCCTGCGCATCCGGAGCCTGTGCTCCGCAACGGGAGAGGCCACAACAGTGAGAGGCCCGTGTACCGCAAAACAAACAAACAAACAAAAAAGGCATATTCAGAAGCCAGAGGCATGTACTTAATCATTAGGCCAGGTTGCCCCTCTTTTGCGAGTAATATTTTAAACTGAAAGCTAGATTTTTATGTAAAAAAAAAGTCTGATCCCAAATTTAGTAGCAGAATAATTGACCATACAAGCCTTCTCTCTTTTTCAAAAGGCAATAATTTCTTTAAAATATTATAGGATCAGGAAAGCATAGGACTGAAGCATTAAATACACTGAGAGACTGAATATACAAATAGACAATGGCCAGGCCATATATAAAATTATAAATTTGACCTGCAGCAACAAACCCAGGAAACCAACCACTTATCTACAGAGACTAGCCCAGAAATTAAGTTGGTTGTCTATAAGTCAGACTTGTAGGAAGTCAGATTGCTGTGCCTAGTTACAAGCACAGAGAACCCCTGCAACAGTCAAGCCAAAATGGCCAAGACTTGATTAATGACTGACAGCTTCTCTAATTTTTGTCTGTGTTTCCAACTTAGGACCAATCAGAGAAAGCCAAATATGTACCCTTAACCAATCATATAGGATGCCCCTCTTCCGCCTAAACCTTCTCTGTGCCGAAACCTCTGATCAGGATATACCTGAAACTTTCTTCTTTTCCCTTACAAAGTTTTACCATTCTGTCTGCCTGTGAGTCTCTGCCAAAACAGAAGTGACAGTAGCTGACTCAATTCTTAGCCAAGCTCTTTGTTTGTTCTTATTTTTGTGGTCTTTGTTTATTTCCATAATCCTATATTATTTGAACCTGACTTGACTTTACTTGCTTTGGGTAAGGTTGGTCCAGATTATGTTACAGTTAATACTATTCTTACTCTATGTGACAACCCATGCCTGACTGCATTTTTTAAGATAGTTTCTGGTATGTGTGGTTGCGTGTTTTATAGAAATGGAACAAGCATGTTTGGCGTGGTTGAGGTGTCACTGAATTTATGTTTAGACAATTAAAAACACAATTAAATAGTAGCAAATCGCAAGACTTTCTCATTATTTTTCCCTGTGATACCTAATTCCCTTGCATATTCTTTTTTTTTTTAATTTCATCATATTTATTTTCCCTTCCCAACGTAACTCTGGTTACCAACAAAACACGGGACTGGAAATTGGCTCAGTAGTTTGGGAGGTTAGTCTTTCCCCTATGTCTGAGGTTAATCAATTACTTGTCTTGTGTATGGATGGATTCTTTGAGATGAAAATTTTTTTCTTCATCCTCTCTGTTTTGTCCAATGATCCTTAAATTGTAAGACTATAGCCAGAATGTTGTATTTCTTTGATTCAGGGAAAGTTCATGGAACAGAAAGCAAAAGATAGTTTGAAGTCAATGAATCTATAGCACTGAAGAAAAATATATGAATTTGAAGATGTTTCAATTGGTGCCTTAGACAAGGAGATGAAAAATAAGAATGCCTGTATGAGATGTGACAGTGGTAGAATAGATTCTCATGGTCTTAGGAGCTGATATACTCAAAATTTCCTCAATGAGTTAAAACTGATTTTGTACTCCAGAGCTGTGTCTGCTGGAGGTGATTGGAGCATGGGAGAGAAGCTGGCCTGGTCATCTGCAAATCTGTAGCAGACAATATGGATTTATAGAGCTTGTTATACACATGGGGAATCAAAGAAAAAAAACTGATATGCAGTCTATGTGCTAGTTATGTTCCTCAGTTATCAGTAACCAATTGAATGCATAAGACAGCAGAAAAGCTGATGTTTGGTACATTAAATGTCTTTCCTTGTTTAACCTTTTTCCTATTCTCTTGTATTCAATTGTTCTAATACTGAACTCTAGTCAGTCTAAAATCCTCACCACAATGTAGTTTTGTTTCCTAGTTGGAGAATTGCCTCTGCTTTCTTTTCTTTCCAAAGTATCACAGTTCTTGAGTGCTGCTTCAGCACTTTCCTCCAGTTACAGTGAGATAGATTATCAGGCTCATAGTAGATGAGCTGTCAAGAATATTGAACCTGTATTGTCCAAATAAGTCTCAAATACCAAAATGACAAAGATTGTTCCAGAAAAAGACTCACAGATTCAGTAATTTTAGGCACAACTTAATTATATTATAAATGAAAAACATAGTTATCCAAGAAACACAGTTGTGAGCATTTGATTTTACAGAATGAGAGTTGTATCTTGAAATGGGAAAATAGATATTTTTTTAACATTTATGATTTCTTTTTAATAAAACTGTGGTTATTTCTAAATAACATGAATTTTATTACAGAGTCTGTAGATCAACAAAGTATTCTGATTTTTAGGAAAATGGGTTTAAGTTATTCTTCTTTAACTTAGCCTTAAATGGTTTTCTTTTGACCATATTTGTAAAAATAAACTCCAATTAATAATAGAGAGTTCTTACAAAGCAATATCTATCCTTTGCCATAGTGTAAATATCAAAGTCTCTAATAGATTTGTAAAAGGTTATTCCACTCATTTTGTTGAAGATGCTTATAGGTAAAAATTAATGATAAGAATAAATTTAATGTTAGCATTAACACGAACGGCAGTGTATAACTTTCACTACTGCAGCAGAATAAAAACCACAGTCAATGTGTATAAAAAGATAGGTTACCAGGATAAAGTTTGCCACTGTTGTCTCCAAGTCTAGATATTGAACTCAATACAAAGAATCCGTGTAATCAGCCATTACATAAGCATATTACATTTATGGAATTCCAGCCTAGCTCTGCATTTAAAACAGGCAATCTAAACATGTTCTCAGTGGATAAGGATAAGCCCTGAAGAGCTACTTTTAAAACTTTATATTTTTCCACAGAAACTAGACTTCAAAGATACTCTGAAAAACCCATAACGTTTCGAACTTCAGGGCCTACAAACTTCTCACTTGGTTCCCATTGACATCAATCAGAACCTATGTGCATGGACTGAGGGCAAAGCCTAACCTTTTATATGGCTGACAATGTTTGAAATGACTATAAAAATGTCTGAAACTTCAAGCACTGTTCTGACTTTACACTTTGAAAGGACACTTAGTTTTAAGCACTCAACAAACGTCTAAATATGCTGGGTTTTACGAGTTTAATTTCAAATTTTAAAAACTTCAGGGGAATTTTCTTTACAATTTGAAGGTCGTGATTAGATTTAACTGAAAACATCAAAAATGTTGAAGTAATTTGTGGTGGCTTTTAAATATCTTTTTGAGGAATTTCTTCTTATGCAAAGTATTGATTTATTAAATATCTAATAATAGCAAAAGGAAATTCCTGCTCACTCATTTGGGAAAACCAAACCCACCAATAATAATTAAACATTGTGAAAGCAAACACAGAAAAGCCACATATAAAGTGTAAGGAGATATTTACAAATAAACACAACATTTTAGGTACCATCAGCTAATCATTTGTATATAAACTTCATGAAACTTTAATGCCTCTGGCTCCCTGTGTTGTAGGTCTGTGCTTATTCATCAGATGCTATAAACCTCAAAGGTGGGCACTGTCTTCTCTAAGACATTTTTAGTGCTCTTCCTGTGCATAGAATTGTGTAGAATTCCTTTGTGTGTCGTATAAAGATTGAAGAGTTCGCTTTTAAGCATCTTTTTCATTGTTTCTCTCAGATCATGGAATTCCATATTCAATACTTTATGTTGGCTCAAAGGATCTTCTTATCTCCAAAACTGACTACTAAAATGCAAGTATTACTTGGAAACTCATTAGTGAGATTTAGTTGGTCTAAAGGAAAAAAGAAAATTATCTGAAACTGATGTCTCTTCAAGTAGAATATAAGATAAGGACGGGAGGTTTAGAAAACTTTGGAAGTAGAAAAAAGAGAGGGAAGTGGAAATAAAAGATCTCCAAAATGAGCTTTAACTACTATCTTGTTTCTTATCCTAACTTTTCATCTAATTAAAATTTGACCTGAGAGTTTTAACATGGGGTTTCCTGTTATTTACAGTTTTCTAACAGAGAAAACAAACTGCATGATATATTGACTTTTCATGTTGGTCTGGATTCCATTAACAACTCAACATAAGATTCAGGAAACAGGCTAGTGAATTTTGGAGGAAAGTTATATTTTATGGACTTATCAGGAAATCTTTGTTTATTACAAGAAGTATTTAAATAAAGACTTCAGTGGACAGTTATTCCAGGAGTTAGGAAATATAATAAAGAAAGCTTCATTCTGGGACAATAGAAAACTACTTAACAGTAAGTATAAGACAGTCACACTGCTCTGAAAAGATGCATGATCCCAGATATGGAGCTAAAGTAGACTTCTAGAATCCCTGTTATGCAAGGTTTTTAACCCTTTTAGTGACTTTAATTTGAGAGTTCCTGGAACAGAGGCTTAGCATCTGGGTTAGTGAAGGATTTTAGGGAAGATTGATGAAGCAATTACTTGCCAACAGTACTGAAGTGTTTCAACTTTCTTCAAACTGATTTCATCTTTATTGTACACTATAAAGAATATCAAGGCTCCATCACACGTGTAAAAATTTTACTTGGCATACAATTTCTATCTACAAGTGCAATAAAACATATTCAAAGATATGTTTTGTCCTTGCCCATCTGTTATCACACTACAACTCAGGTCAACAATGTGCTATTATGCATGGTATGGAGTGAGTGTTTGTGTCCCTGTAAAATTAATATGTTGAAGCCCTATTGTGATAGCATTTAGGAGGTAATTAGGTCATGAGAGTGGAGCCCTAATGCTGAAAGTCTATAGTTTTTATAGGCAAGGTTGATGCCTAGTAGGAAATAGGGCTCAGAGGAGCCTAAGGTTTGATCAAGTGGAGAACCTTTGTCAACATGCACTGCACTCAGTGCTGACATTGGTCTTACTTTTATGCAATGAAATGAAATCTTACTTTTTTCAAACCTTTTTAACACGCATTGCTCCAACAAATTCTTTTTAAAAGTATCTACCCTAAGTTAATAACAAATAAGACTGGATCAAGAGAGATTTTTTTTAAAAAGTGAAATATTGCCATTGTGTTTGGTTTATGATTTATTCTTGATTGTTTAGGTTTTTTACACAAACTGGGCTTTTAATATGTTCCTTTATGTTCTGTATTATATACAAATTTATGTAAATAAATGAATAAGTGAATGGTCACAAAATGCTTCAAAAATGTGTACTTTGTATTTTAAAATAATCAGACACAGATATAATAGTATCATGAATTTATAATAGTTATGGCATTCTGGAACATGCATTGTTTTACATAGTGCAGACTTAGTTTAGATTTCCCTGAAGGCAGACCTTGAGACAAGTAGAAAATTTACAAGGAATTCCCAGTAAACATAGGTTTGATAGGGAAGTAGAGAAATGAGATAAGGGGAGAAGGAAGCCGATCGAGGATACACATGTGAGCTTCAAGGGGATATTAGGGCTTAATTTGTGAGAACTTGCTGAATACTGAGAAAATGTACCTTAAAATTATGGCTCTTGGACAGAGGATGCTGGGTTATCTATTCACCACCTATTTCCTTTCATTAATATAGATCCCTCTGGGGTCATTTCCTCTTTGGCACTTTCAGTCCACCCACTATAAGGACCAAAGAAATTGCCTGTGGCCAAAGATGCACTTAGGCTGAGAGAGAGATATGAGTACATTTGTGTGTGTAGGAAATATTTGAAAGAGGTTCTCTGGGTTGAGCTAAATGTATATAGACTGGATACTGACAGCATCTTCTTGAAATACTTTAAATTAGAACTATTCTGAGGTGTCCAAATATAATTAATATTATATATGAAGCAACATTTTCACTTGTGCATTTGTAATAGAAAAGATAAAATGTCCAGAAAATTATCAGATTTATGGACTAATTTTAAGACAGATGAAGAATGATTTATTACTAGATCCTGCACTTTCTTTTTTCTCTCTTACTGACCTTAAGGTAGCATTTACACAAACTAAGAAGCCTCTTAAGTCAGCAAAAGAGGGTTACTATATTTTGTTATACTCTCCTAAAATAAAAACCTAAGATGCTCAGAGATAATAATGAATCTGAAAAGAAAAAATGAAATGTTGAAATTGGTAAATGCAATTAGGTGATGATTATTGGAACAGAAACTGGCATTGTTGTGATGGAGTGTTACCAGGCAGCAGAACCAGATAATGCCAGTATGAAAATGGACCCATTAACCTTCAAAATCTATTTTAGTAGAGCCTGCATCTCTAAATGAGTTGAAATGGGAACAAACATAAATAAATTAGCTTTCAAAATATTTAATGCTATCAAAATATTTCTGGTTTTATCCTTGTTTATTTTTATGAATTATTTTGTATGCATTTCTGACCATTATTTTGAGTAGTCTTTTAATAAGGCAATGTGAAAAATTAATCTTGTTCTTAAGCCAGATTTTTAAAAATGCCTTCATTTATGATATTTAGACATACAGTAATTATATTTCCAAGTTAATTCCGTGCATTGCTTATTACAAGGTTCATTCAGTACTATAAATGTCTGGATTAATATCTGGATTAAATTTAAAGAAAGCTGTTTATCCACATAATGGATGTTAAGTGAACAGGTAGCTTAAGATTTTCCCTTTTTTTCCTTGAAGAATGATACATAGATCACACGCTGTGGTCATAAAATTTGGAAATATATGTAAAGGTTATGTATTACTATAAAATATTATTCCTTATATTAAATATAATCCTCTTTGACATGCTACCAAATGCATGCTCGAGTGCTCAATGCACAGTGAGGCCAAACGCTACTGAAACGTTGGAATTTGGAGCAGAGAAAGGTTTATTTCAGGGCTATGCAAGGAGATGGGTGGCTTATGCCCACAAAACCCCAAACTCCCCCAAGGGTTTCAGCAAATCATTTTGTTGTTGTTGTTAGTTAGTTAGTTTCTGCTTTATAATGAAGTGAATCAGTTATACATGTACATATACCCCCATATCTCTTCCTTCTTGCATCTCCCTGCCTCCCACCCTCCCTATCCCACCCTTCTAGCTGGTCACAAAGCACAGAGCTGATCTCCCTGTGCTATGCGACTGCTTCCCACTAGTTATCTATTTTACATTTGGTAGTGTATATACATCCAAATATACACTACCAATCTCTCACATTGTCCCAGCTTACCCTTACCCCTCCCTGTGTCCTCAAGTCCATTCTCTAGTAGGTCTGCATCTTTATTCCCATCTTGCCCCTAGGTTCTTCATGACCATTTTATTTTTCTTATAGATTCCATATATATGTGTTAGCATATGGTATTTATTTTTCTCTTTCTGACTTACTTCACTCTGTTTGACAGTCCCTAGGTCCATCGACCTCACTATAGATAACTCAATTTCGTTTCTTTTTATGGCTGAGTAATATTCCATTGTATGTATGTGTCACATCTTTTTTATCCATTCATCTGTCGATGGACACTTAGGTTGCTTCCATGTCCTGGCTATTGTAAATAGAGCTGCAATGAACATTGTGGTACATGACTCTTTTTGAATTATGGTTTTCTCAGGGTATATGCCCAGTAGGGGGATTACTGGGTCGTATGGTAGTTCTATTTTTAGTTTTGCAAGGAACCTCCATACTGTTCTCCATAGTGGCTGTATCAATTTACATTCTCACCAACAGTGTATGAGGGTTCCCTTAGCAAAGCATTTTTAAAGGCCAGGTGAGGGAGTGAGGGTTGTGGAGTATGTGATCAGTTCGTGCACAATTTTCTGGTTGATGGTTGATGTTGAGGTAACAGGGTGGTATGTGACACAGGGTGTCACATTATCAGTCCTTAGGAGCCAGTAGGTCGGGGCTATGTGCTCATGATCATCAAGTAGTTAATTTCTTCCATTTGGTGGTGATTTTAACATCTGAAATACCCAGGAAATATGCATGTGATACTATTATCTGGGTACTTCAGAGAGAAGCTACAGCAGAGGATATGGGGGAGGGGTCTGTCCTGAGAATACCCCAAAGTGTCATGCTTACTTGCAGATAGGCTTCAAAACTGACTCTACTTTACAGTAAAACCTATATATAAAAAACATTACTATAGAAAAAATACAGGTCATTGGATATTTGAAATTATTTTATTGTAATATGTTATATACTAATATTTTTAGAACTTAGAAGATTAAAAATATAAATATTTAAAATATATAAAAAATAGAATAAGTTTCTTATCTCATACATATGCAGAATTCATGCTTGTTAGATACTAAAAAATATTTTGAAATGAAGCATATACATATCTGTATTCCTTTTAACCTCAAATTTAAAGGTAATCTTTTGTTATAAATATTTTTCCTATAAATTTTATTTAGAATCATCAAGTGATAATTGATGCCACATAGGTGGCCTTTATATTTAAAGAGTGATCTCATTATTAAATAACTAAATTTAAAAAATGTCTGAAAATTATTTATCAATCCTGATATTATGAAAATGTATGTTTGCGTCTAAAGAAAGTTTTATTTCTTCCTTTCCAATTTGGTTGCTTTTTTTTTCTTTTCTTCTACCTTTTTCTCCTGGCTAGAATATCCAGTACAGAGTTGAAGAGAATTGGTGAGAGTGACCATCATTGTCTTGCTCCTGAACTTACCAGTAACACTGTTGGTTCAAAATTTTCTGGAGTTTCCTGGTGAAATCTGAAATTAGCCACTGTGTACAGAAGGCAAGGAGAGATCAAAGAAAGAGGCAGACCACTCCAGGTTGGTAAGTGTCATTTAATAAGCAAGAGAACTTACATATGAGGCTTGTTTTGGGTGGCTGTAATACAAGCAGATCTCTGCCCCTTCCCACCAGAATCTTAAAAGTTTATATGGAGCCCATAATTTGGTTCATTACATATAACCTTCCCAATGGTCCAGCAACATGTTGTCCTCTCAAGGTTGCATCCTTCAAATGGCTACTACTGTGGGAAAGGTGGGCAGAACATACATTCTAAGGACAGGGGAGGGGTGAGGTTCCTCAGGTTGTCCATGTCCAGTTCTTGAGTCAACCGCAGTCAAGTCCTCTCCCTGACCTCCTTCAACAAACCCTTAATTTGATCACCAATAACTATTGATATTTTGTTAGCCATTAAGCCATGATAGATGGTCTACCAAGTTGACAAAGTTCCTTCTATTCCTAATTGCTAAAACATTTTATAAGAAATAGATGTTGGATTTTTCCAAATGCTTTGTTTGAATTTTCAAATGATCACATTTTTCTTATGTTAATTTGATAAATTACATGGATTGATTTCATAATCAACCTTGCATTCCTTGGTTAAACTTCACTTGATCATGATGCATTATCATTTTTATGATGTCTAAAGTCAGTTTGCTAAAACATTCAGAGTTTCTGCATCTATTTTCATATGGGATATTAATCTGTAACTTTAAAAAAATTGCTTTCTGTAATCTTATCCAGTTTTTTTTTTGTTTTGTTTTGTCTTTTAATAAATTTATTTATTTATTTATTTTTGGCTGTGTTGGGAATTCATTTTTGTGTGAGGGCTTTCTCTAGTTGCGGCGAGCGGGAGCCACTCTTCATCGCGGTGTGCGGGTCTCTCACTATCTCGGGCTCTCTTGTTGCGGAGCACAGGCTCCAGATGCACAGGCTCAGTAGTTGTGGCTCATGGGCCCAGTTGCTCTGCGGCATGTGGGATCTTCCCAGACCAGGGCTCGAACCCGTGTCCCATGCATTGGCAGGCAAATTCTCAACCACTGTGCCACCAGGTAAGCCCCTTATCTAGTTTTAATATCAGGATAATAACTATTTCATAGGGTGAGTTGGGAAATATTTTATCTTTTTAATTTTCTGGAGGAGTTCGTATAGAATTGGTACCATATCAACTTTAGATATTTCATAAAATTCACTGCTTGCACTAGTGTGAACAGCTGGACCTGGAACTACAAATTTAATACATTTCATAAATATACTACTAGTCATGTTACATATTTTTTCTTGAGGTTACTTCTCTAGTTTGTATTTTTTTCAAGGAATTTGTTCCTGTCATATGAGCTGTCAAATTTCTTGGCAAAAAGTTGTTTATAATATTCCCTTTGTTAAGCTTTGGTTATCTGTATAATCTGTAATGAAAGCACCTCTCTCATTTCAGATGGGTCATTTTTGCTGTCTTTCTTTTTCTTTCTTTTTCTTCTTTCCTCCCATCAGTCTAGTTATAGGTTTATCAACTTTAGTGATCTTTTCAAAGAATTTGCTTTTGGTTACACCTATGTTGTCAGTTTTTTTTTTTTTCTGGTTTCTATTATCTTGGTTTCCACCTTGATCTTTATTACTTTCTTCCTTTTACTTACTTAGAGTTTCATATGCTGTTTTTGTTGGGAACTCTACTGAGTTGGGGAGTAATGAGCTGCAAGGTGTCAGGGTAGCTAATTAAAACAAGTCAAAATACATGTAACAGTCAGACATGTATTCACTTACTCCTGTAGTACAAGTTAAGTGGCTAAACTGCAGAAAGCTCTGCTCCTCCGCACCTGTTCCTTCTTTCTCCATTTGTGGCCCCGCCCCTGGAGGCAGGTTGGGTGGATTGGCAAACAGATGAAAGTCATCTCACTGTTGAATAGCCCAGAACTAAAGTCTGCTACAGTTTTACGGCATTAGAGGTGGGGAGGTACTTGAAGTGGAAAACGTATAAGTAGCAAGTCAGAGTAGAGAAAAGTATCTTCCAAGTTTCTCACTCCTTCCCCCATAAAGAGGTCTCCGTTTGAGTTTCCTGAGGAAAGTCTCAGCAGAAAACTCCAGATAACGAGGCCTCTAAATGGAGACACCTGAGCTAGGAGTTCAACTATATAAAAGAGCACAGTCTACCAGTGGGGCCTGAGTCTTTGAGTGCAGCTCCCTTCAGAGGCAGCAAGGAGCTGGTTGTGCATGCAGTAGGACTGCTGTGGGGTGAGTAGTTTTTCCCCGGGTGTGAGGACTGTCAGGTAAGACTTTTTTAATTGTCTGTGGTTGGGCCTTGAAAACAAAATCGTACTTTGGTTTTTAACAAAGAGCTGAACTCTTGGTTTCCCGCCTCCTACGTTTTGTTAGAAGCTGAAGTCATTTATTTGCAACCTTTCCTTTCTAATATGGTGATTTATTGCTATGAATTACCCGAATTACTGCTTTAGTGGCACTCCATAAATATCAATATATTTTGTGAAAATTTTTATTCCTACAAAATACTCTCATTTTCCTTTTAAATAATTTGAGCACAGATATTTCTTTCTTGTTCTGATTTTTTGTTTCATTGCATGACTTGAGTGATATTACATTTATGAGACTTGTTTTATGACTCAGAATATAGTCTGTCTTGGCAAATGTTCTGTATATATGTGAAATAGATCTGTTATTAGCTGTGTGTTCTACAACAGTGTTAATTAGGTCCAGCTGCTTGATATTTGTAGTCACATTTTCTATATCCTTGCTGATTTTTAATCTATTTGTGCTATCAATTGTTGAAGGTAAGTAATGAAAGCTCCAACTATATTTTGTGGACTTTGTCTCTCTGTGCAGTTCTATCAGGTTTTGTTTCTTGTTTTATGAAATTGTCATTAGGGTTGTAAACATTGAGAGTTTTTAATTACTTATGATAAATTAACTACTTGTATAGGTGGTATTTTAAATTTAAAACATATTTAATTACCTTATTTTAAAATTTTAAAATGATAATCGAATATCTGAAGAAAGGAAAGCTGAAGAATATTCAATGCTTGAATAGAGTTTTCTGCACTTTTTTTGTCTCGAAGCAGGGTGTCCTTTGATTTGAATAATTTTCCTTTCCTTAATGTTAAGAAAATTCTCATAATAGAGCATTGAAAGCATGAGTTTCTAGTAGTTTGCTGTTTTGTGTTGGATTAATTTGATTTGTCTGTTTGCTTAAGTAAGTTGTTTCAAAGTCCTTGAAATTCTTTTTGCTTTTACTGTGATGATCACCATCCTTTTCAATAGATTTGTGTTTTGATATTCAGTAGTGGTTTTTCTCCTTATTGTGGTTTCAGATTTATTAACTACTTCTCTAAATATGTTGTTTCATTTTAAAACATTTTTTTCAATCTGTAGTTTTACTTTCATCTCATTATTTTGTGTATCCACTTTTATGGTTTTGCTTTACCATATTCAAGCTTTTATTTTTTTTAAGAATGAAGACCCACCTGAGAAAATTTCCTTCCTTGAGTTTTCTTCTATACTCAACTTTTAAAAAACATTTGTTATTTTTCTTTTATTTTACTCATATGTGATGGTTTTCCTTGGCAATATCTTCTGTCTGATATTGACTTGCTTTTTCTAGTTAATATTTGGCAACTGAGGTGTTTTTTGCTATTTTTGTTGGTTTTTTTTGTTGTTGTTGACTGAGCTAAAACATTGATAAATGAAGGAAAAAGACTGTAATAAGTCTCAGTCTTTGTTCTTTTTCTGAAATTTGATCAAGTGTTTTTGAAATAAACTAATAAGTTGACAACTAGGAACCTACACTTTTTTTTTTTTTAATTTCTTGAATGGTCATGGATCCTTTACATATGCAGTTTGGAGTCAGATATATTGTTCATATCTTCAATTCAGTGGTTTCTCTGTAAAAGCTATTCTCATTATCAATCTGAAATAGAAAATGTTAATCAGCCTGTTTTATTGTTACAAAATCTGGGGACATTACCGAGAATTCTCAGGATCTTACCAAGTTGCCTGTCCAGCTTCTGGGGGTTAAGCAGTGGTGGGGCATGTGGCCTCTCTTTTATGTGCTCTCCGTCTTTGAATCACCCACTAACTGTTCATTTGTTTGAATTTTTGAAGGATGTTATACAGTTGACCCTAGAACAACCTGGGGTTAGGGTGCCAACCCTCCATGTAGTTAAAAATCCAAGTGTAATTTAGAGTAGGCCCTTCATATACACAGATCTCCACATCCACGGTTCAATATTCACTGATTCAGCCAATTGTGAATTATGCAGTACTTTCATATATGCTGTTGGGTAAGGAATAAAACCAAAACAAAAGACCTTTAAGTGCACTCCTACAGTTCAAATCCCTTCTATTGAAGAGTTGACTGTATAAGATTATGTCCCTTCATTTGTTTAGTTGGTGATGTTTTATCACTGCTTCATTTTTAGTTCACTCATAATTATAGATATCAGAGGAAGACAGTTCTTTGCAGTTTCATTCTGATATCCTAATCTATTCTTCTCATGCAATTGTATTTATTTCTTTTTTAGAGAAAACTCAACTGTAAAACCAGTGGTGATTGTTTTTCCACAAAAATTAATAATTCACCTACCCCTAAACTCAGTATATTCACACAAGATTAGAAAGAAAAAATGCACGGCTTATTTAGTTAATACTGGAATAGTGGTCAATGAAGGTTATTTTTATTAATTGAGGATTTTAACTCGTAAAGGTTTTAACTGAAAAGAATAGTATGTTTCACTTGCAGTGTGAATTGAAACAGAAAAGATAACCAGTATTGATTTGTCTGTGATAATAGAATAATAAATAATTGGAATGCTGTGCAATTAGAATCTTACTTTATCAAAACGGTCTTAGAAAAATACAGCAGTTTCAAACTCTGAATTTCAAATATTGAGCTTCCAACCAGTTGTAACGTTTGATATTTCCAGTAACCTAACATTGCCAAGTATGATTAGCAATACATTCAATAAATGAAAAAAAATAATAAGGTAAGTTTTAATATATATGTATTAGTTTAGTGGGTGAAAAATTCAGTTCTACCAAAGACATGTCTCTAGATATTCATAAATCAAGGAATAAAGTCTATAAATTGTGACCCTGTTATTTTCTCACTGTAACCAATAATGCATATAATGGTTCACTTACTGATAAATTAGTATTTTTCTAGTCATCCGAGACAAATACACTATTTAACTTCTAAAAGGCAAAGCATACTTTCCAAGTCTTCAATTTTTATTATCATGTAACTGATCTCTATTCACAAAATAATTTAAAATCAAGCTATATATCTGAAGTTTTTACCAACCTGATTTACTTGTACTTTATTTTCATGCCTAAAGTTTTGAACCAAATAATGCATTTAAGCAAAATGAAATATTTTCTTGCTTTCTCAGACACACTATTTACCAAGATTTTCATATTCATACATTGTCTGTTTAGGTGAGAAAAAATATAAGGTACTCATCATGGAAGGTTGAGAAAATAATAACCTGGGAGGAGACAGCATTGATGTAGCCATATGCTCAGTGGCTGTTATGTTCTTCAGTGGGCATTGAGATACAGCCACACTGGAGTGTGAGGCTGCCATGACTGGCTGCCTGTTTTCTACTATAGCCAAGTGTAATTCCTGCTGTTGTATTCTGAAGGCTCTGCTCTAGAGGCATCAGTCTGACCTCAGGGAAATCTCAGCTGGTAAAAGTGAACGTTTTCCTCCACTTTTGAACTCGTGAAGGTGAAGTAATAATGTATTTCTGGCTCCAAAAGAGCAAGTTACACTGATTGAAATTCACACTTCATATTTACTCTCTAATTTACACATAAGAGCTTCTTAAGTTGTGTGAAATATGATGTGTTATGTAAAAAGTAGATAACTTTAAATTGAAATTTTGGAAGATCAGGTAAGAGAATACAGGCACTCATATAAACTCAAAGAAAAATCATTCTCTGTGTAGGAAGAAATCAAGAGATACAAACCCAGGGACAGTGATCTAAGCAATTAAGTAACATACAATTATTTGATTGTGAAACGTGAGGATATTAAATAAGAACTAAATTTATGCCACATGCCAGCCTGTAATTACCTAGATTGTATTTTCAGGTACAGACTGAGGTAAGGATCCCTATACTTTTGGAAGTACGTATCTATCAAAGCACTATTTTTCTCCGATTTTCAGTGTCAGCTTGAATACACACAACTCGATACATATGGACCTATTTCTCAGTTTTTTCTTTGTTTCTACTTCTCTAAGCCTTCAATATTATTTTTTTTAGCTTATAGGGGAAAGCCCACAGACTGTTTCTTTATGGACAATTATAGTGTCCTCTTAAGAAGAAATAGCTTCTTAAATTAACTCAAAATTGTGTAAGGATTTTGATGGGCATCTGTAGGTCAGTTTTGAAAGTATTTAATATCTTTACAATATTGATTTGTTTTATCCAAAAACATAGTATATTTTCATTTTCTCCAGTGAAGGACTGCATATATTTTGTAGACTTTTTCCTATATGTTTTATATATTTTAATTGCCAGTTTCAATTTTAATAAACTACATCTTCCAACATCCTGTTATCAAAGTAAAGAAAATTGCCTTTGCATATCAAGTATGTAGTGTGTGTGTATGTGTGTGAATGTGTTTTATTCAGTCTACTGCTGCATTATCTTAAATTCTGTTACATTATTAGTGGGGAGCAGGGAAGTATGACTCTATATGTGGAAAATATATATTTTTAATTCCCCTAAGTATATGTAACTTTTTAGTACAAAATAGAATAAGAACACTGTATTTTTTACTTAATGTACAAAGGCAGTCATTTCAATATTTCACAATGGGGTAACACATATAATAGCTTTTTAGAAACCTTTCATTAGATGTTTCCTTTCATCCATAGTATACAAAGGGTTTTTTCATTAGTATATGTTAGACAACATCAAACACATTTACAGTATCTATTTAGATAAATGTGCTTTATCCTTTAATTCTTAATGTGATAAATTACATATGGATTTCTAATATTAAAAAGCAAACTTCTCTTCAGAGGATAATCAATTTGGTCTTGATACATTAATATTTTTGTAAAATGTTGAATTCATTTTTGTAATTTATTTAGAAGCATTTAAAATACATCAATGTGTATGGTTGGACCTTAATTTTCTTACCTACTTTTTTGTAAGAAAGTTATATTACCATATAAATTGATATGGAATATTAGTGTTCATACATTAGTTTCAGGATATTATATTTTTATATTCCATAGAAAAGTTTAAAATAAAGTTGGCATTATTTCATGAATGTGTGATAGTATATTAATATCAAACTGACCTGGATGAGTTTTCTTTGTGAAAAATTTTTGAAAAGGTTTTATTGACTCAAAAGTTTTGAGTCTGTTTTTCTGTTTTCCCAATATTTTGAGGTCAGTTTTGACAGCACCACAACTTTCCATGACTTCTACAGTTCTCAAAATTACTGTTATAATTTTAGATATAATCCTTGTATTATTTAACCTTTACAATGTGTGTGTATATATATGTATTATATATATATATATATATATATATATATATATATATTATTCTTAATTTTAGAAATGTAATATTCTTCTTGAAGTTTCAATGTTCAGGGTTATTCTTATTATATTTTAATATTTAATTTGAATAATTTTTGCTTTGATAATTTCTTATTCTGTTTGCATTTATTCTACTACATTTTTTTCTAATTACTTGGGTTGGATTCTAAACTCCTGAAATTTGAGCTTTTCTTTCCTTTGTTTTTCCCTCCCTCCCTTTCTTTCTTCCTTTCTATTTTTAGTATATTAAGAATGAAGTTTTTACTTAAAGTACCAATTTCTCTGCATTTTTTGGTATTTGACTTTGCACAGAGAATTAACCTTATATTGATTTCAAATGCAGTAGTACTGGTCTGAAGTATTGTGTATCCTAGTGATCATTCATTAAAATAATTAATACTTTGTTTTCGAAGGGGGAAATGTTGTATGAATTGCAGTAAAGCCAATTTATTAATACTTTTGTCAAAGTCTCTTCTCACCTTACTGAGTTTTATTCCTACTTGCTGTTTAAATTACTAAGAGACTTGAAATAGCTAAAACTCTGTTCTGGTTTTTGAATGATTATTGCTAAATTATTACTTAACATATTTTAAAGCTCTTTTGCTAGGTACATACAAATTTAGTATTTTATAAAAGATCCTGCTTTAAGGGTTTCTGCTGTAACTTTCCTGTCTTGGTGTTTACCAAACAGGATAGAGTAAGGAGGAATTTTTGTTTGAGTAATTTTGGGAATACTTGATATGTAGTTTATTTTTTGGGGGAAAATTTTCAGCCACTATTTTTTTTTCTTGTAGGTCTTCTGCTGTCTAAATAATAAACCTAACTGTATTAAAGATCCATTTCAAATGTATAAATATATTTATATATTATTTTTTGTGGTTTGTTCCCAAGCTCCAACAAACACTATTTGACCTTAGTTGTATTACTGAATATCTCTTTGACTCAAGATCTTTATGTATAAAAGAGAATATATTTCTTGCAGTGTTTATATATTAGAATTAATTACAATTATCCATATCAGATAATTAGAGGCATATTTATAGTAGATGGCTTTGATCTTTATCATTTGTTTATATTCAGAATAGGTGGACATTTCAGACTGATCTATAAAATCATTTGTCTAATACATAGGATCTAGCATGAACTCACTGGGATTAGCTGATATCAATAGATTGAGGTGGAATATTTTCTAACTTTTGTGCTATCTTCTGATAATCTTATTTTTAAAAAGTATGCTACAAAATTAGTTAGCCCTACTAAACATGGCTCTTCTTTATACTTATAATTCAAATAATTAATTATTTTATAAATCCCTTCATATTAATACAACAAAAATCCCAACTTCGGTCCACTGATTCCTGGATTTGCTTCATATAGTTCTTTATATGTGAATTATATTATAAGGGTGATGGGTAGAGTTGGAAAAAATAGCAGTTGCAGTAAAAAAGAAAGAAAAAACAATGTAACAGGGTTATGGTTATAGACATTTAGATAAATATAAGCTATCACCACTCTCTTTCAGTCTTGCATAATTTTGTATATTTATCTCTTTCAATGGTAAATATGTGTCAGTTTTGCAAGGTGTCTATTAACCTAATGCAAAAGATTTTCTATCAGTGTGATTTCTTTAAGTGTTGGGTAAAAATTTGAAGAAGTGTTTCACTTTATTATGGTTTTTAGTTTATATGTCCTCAAAAATATTTTAGTGAAAACAAATTATGTGTTTAGGAAACATTAGCTAAATCTCTTTCAAATTGGAAATTTTGTTAGTTTTGAAATCATCTTGAACCTGGTTCCTCCAAACTGAGTCAATTCATTGGTTCTCCGTTTTTTCTGTCTTAAATATGATAAATCTCAATTTTTTATTAACAATTAAATTGCTTATACTAGAGTTTTGAAAGTCAATGTGGTTTTCTTTACTTGAGAAAATGAAAGGAAATATGCTACATGTATGGTTACTACATAGCATGTATGGTTACTAGTCTTTTCTAATTGCCTTAATTTGAAATTACTTTTCTTGACCTGAGTCCCTATTGGTCTCAGTTTGTTCAGTTATTTTGACTATCACATAATGAGCTCCCAAAATAAGAATTTATCTGTAATTATAAAAGGTAGTTGAGAGCTATCACTGCAATGTCAGCAGAAGAGGATAACATTTTCAGAGCATGTACAAATAGCCAGTTCTCTAGCATCATATTCTTACTTGGATCTGCCCTCTTAAAATCACCTCAGTTCCCACCAGACTTTCATACCTACTGCTGTATTTCTTCAGAGGATTTATCTCTAAGTCAAATCAATTAAAATTGTGTAGCTAAGTTTTGGTGATAGTAGAGTAATGCATTACTTTCAACAAATACCCAGTTACTATTATTTTTAAATGGTCTCCTTAGTTGTTATTATTTTTATTGAAGTGTTGTTGATTTACAATATTTTCAGGTGTTCAGACTTAGTGATTTGAAAGTTTTGTAGGTTATACTCAATTAAAGTTGTTATAAAACATCAGCTATATTCCCTATACTGTACAATGAATTCTTGCATCATATATATTTTATGCATGATAGTTTGTAACTCTTAATCCTCTACCCCTATATTGCCCTTCTTCTCCTCCTTTTCCCCACTTGAAATCACTTGTTCTTTATATCTGTGAGTCTGTTTGTTTTATAATACTCATTCGTTTTATTTTTTTAGATTCCACACCTAAGTGATAACATACAGTTTTTGTCTTTCTCTGACTTATTCACTAAGCAGTAATACCTTCTAGGTCAATCCATCTTGTTTCAAATGGCAAATTTTTATTCTTTTTATGGCTGAGTAGTATTCCTGGTGTGTGTGTGTGTGTGTGTGTGTGTGTGTGTATACATACACCAAATCTTTATAAATTCATCTGTTGGTGAACACTTAAGTTGCCTCATAACTTGGCTATTGTAAATAGTTCTGGTATGAACATTGGGGTGCATGTATATTTTAAATTACTGTTTTTGTTTTCTTTCAATATTTACTCTGGTATGGAATCATGGGGTCATAAGGTAGTTCTATTTTTAGGTTTTTGAGGAACCTCCATACTGTTTTCCATAATGGCTACACCATTTACATTTCCACCAACAGTGTACCAGGGCGTCCGTTTCTCCACATCCTTGCCAACATTTGTTATGTGTGGTATTCCTGATAATAGCCATGCTGACAGGTGAAAGGTGGTACTTCATTGTGGGTTAGATTTGCATTTTTCTGATTCATGATGTTGAGCATCTTTTTATGTACCTGTTGGGCATCTGCATCTCCTCTTTGGAAAAATGTCCACTCATAACTTTTGCCCATTTTAAAATTGTGGTGTTTTTTTTTGATATTGAATTATATATGTTGTTTATGCTTTGTTTATTAACCCTGTATCAGTCATATCATTTGCAAATATTTTCTCCCATTCATAGGTTGTCCTTTTGTCAACAGTTTTCTTTGCTGTGCAAAAGCTTTTAAGTTTAGTTAGACACTATTTGTTTATGTTTGGATATTATTTCCTTTACTTTAGGAGATAGGTTTGAAAAAATATTGCTATGATTTATGTCAAAGAGTGCTCTACCTATGTTTTCTTCTAGGAGTTTTATGATTTATGGCCTTACTTTTAGGTCTTTATTCCATTTTGAATTTACTTTTGTGTATCGTGTGAGAAAATGTTCTATATTAATTTACATAGAATTGTTCAGTTTTCCCAGCATCAATTATTGAAGAGTCTGTTTTCTCCACATTGTATATTCTTGCTTCTTTTTTCAAAGATTTTTCTGACCATAAGTGCATGGCTTTATTTCTGGGCTCTGTATTCTGTTCAGTTGATCTATGTGTCTGTTTCTGTGCCAGTACCATATTATTTTGATTACTGTAGATTTGTAGTCTAGTCTGAAGTCAGGGAGCACCTCTGTTATTTTTTTTTCAAGATTTCTTTGACTATTTGGGATCTTTTTTGTTTCCATACAAACTTCAGAATTATTCTAATTTTGTGAAAAGTGCCATAGGTATTTTTATACAGATTGCATTAAATCTGTAATTGTCTTGGGTAGTATGCCCATGTTAACCTTCTTCAATCCACGAACACAGCATATATTTCCAACTGTTTGCTTCACCTTCAGTTTCTTTCATCAGTGTCTTATAGCTTTCCAAGTACAGCTCTTTAACCTCCAGTTAGATTTATTCCTAGGTATTCTTTTCAATGCAATGGCAAATGGAATTTTCTTAATTTCAAATTCTGATAATTCATTGTTAGTGTATAGAAATGCAACAGATTTCTGTATATAATTTTGTATTCTGCACCTTAACCTAATTCATTGAGCTCTAGTATTTTTTTTGGTGGTGTCTTTAGGATTTTCTATGTATAGTATCATGTCTTCTACAAACATGACAGTTTTACTTTCCAATTTGGATTTTTTATTTTTCATGTCTGATTGCTGAGGTTAGGACTTGGAATGTTATGTTGAATAAAAATTTTGAGAGTGAGCATCCTTGTCTTGTCTCTGATCTTAGAGCTAAATACTTGCAACTTTTCACCATCCATTATGATGTTAGCTGTGGACTTATTGTATATGGCCTTTATTTTTTTTTCCTTTTTTTTTTTGCATCTTTTTTGGAGTATAATTGCTTTACAATGGTATGTTAGTTTCTGCTTTATAACAAAGTGAATCAGCTATACATATGTATATGGTCTTTATTATGTTGAGGTATGTTTCCTCTATAACCACTTTGTTGAGAGTTTTTACCATCAATGAATGTTGAATTGCATTAAAAGTTTTTTCTGCATTTATTGAGATAATATTTTTATGCTTTAATTTGTTAATGTGGTATCACATTGTTTTTTTCTGGATATTGAACTATTTTGAATCCCTGGGATAAATCCCACTTGACCTTGGAATATGATCCTTTTAAAGTATTGTTGGATTCTGTTTGCTATTTTGTTGAGGAGTTTTACATCTATGTTCGTCAGTGATATTGGCCTGTAATTTTCTTTGTAATATCTTTGTCTGGTTTTGGTTTCAGGGTATTGCTGACCTCATAGAATGAGCACTTAATATGCATTCCTTCCTCTGCAGTTTTTTGGAATAATTTGAAAAAAATAGGTGTTAATTCTTCTCTAAATGTTTGGTAGAATTCACCTGTGAGACCTTCTGGGTCTGGACTTTTGTTTATTGGCAGCTTTTTATTTATTATTATTATTTTTTTAATTGGAGTATAATTGCTTTACAATGTTGTGTTAGTTTCTTCTGTAAAATGAAGTGAATCAGCTATATGTATACATATATCCCCTCCCTCTTGGTCCTCCCTCCCACCCGCACCATCACAACCATCTAGGTCATTGCAGAGCACTGAGCTGAGTGAGTTTCCTGTGCTTTATATCAGGTTTCCACTAGCTATCTATTTTACACATGGTAGTGTATATATGTCAATCCTAATCTCCCAATTCATCATCCTCCTCTCCTTCCACCCATGTCCACATGTCCGTCCTCTACGTCTGTGTCTCTATTCCTGCCCTGGAAATAGGTTCATCTGTACCATTTTTCTAGATTCCACATATATATGTTAACATATGATATTTGTTTTTCTGACTTACTTCACTCTGTATGACAGACTGTAGGTCCATCCACATCTTTACGAATGATCCAATTTCATTCCTTTTTATGGCTGAGTAATATTCCATTGTATATATGTACCACATCTTCATCCATTCATCTGCTGTTGGACGTTTAGGTTGTTTCCATGTCCTGAAAGCTTTTAAAATTACTGATTCAATTTCATTGCTGGTAATTGGACTGTTCATATTTTCTGTTTCTTCCTGGTTCAGTTGAAAGTGTGTAAATTTCCAGGTATTTGTCCATTTCTTCTAGATTGTCAATTTTATTGGAGTATCCTTGTTTATAGTAATCTCCTATGATCCTTTGTATTTCTGTTGTACTAGTTGTAACTTCTCTTTCATTTCTGATTTTATTGATTTGGGCCCTCTGATTTTTTTTTCTTCATGAGTCTGACTAAAGGTTTATAAATTGTGTTTATCTTTTCAAATAACCAGCTCTTAATTTCAATGGTCTTTGCCCTTTTTGTCTCTGTTTTGATAATTCATGCTCTGGTTTTTTACTTCTGTTTCATTTGTTCTCCCAGTTCCTTTAGGTGTAAGGTTACAAATTATTAAATAAATTTATATAAAATTACTGCTTTGGTGAATGTAATACTTTGTCAGTTTTTTGAGATTTAAAGTACATTCAGATTCTAGCTGTCCAAGATCCTATCTTTCTTCCTGTGGATAATTTATACATTACATCCCATGACTTTAGGTAATAAAACCAGTCATGCACACATTTTAAGTATAAGCAACTAGCAAGTCTCCTATATAGTAGGTATTCAAGAGATGATAGCTCTGAAGTTTAAGATGACCTCTGACTTCAAGAAACATTCAACTCTTTTTTCTCCTGCAAAGCCCTATTTATCCTTCCAACTATTTTCTTTTGCTTTCCCTATATTAAGCACTACACTTCTTCTTTTAGACAGGTGGGTCCATTTTTATTTTACTTTATTATTTGCAAAGTGACTGAAGGGCACTCAAAATGGAGGGTGGTTTTAGGGACCCATATTTAACTTACTGCTCAAGTAATGGGGAAAGTCTGTAATAGTTTCAGAAAAGCTCTGAAGATGTTAGATTTTTTTTTTAAAAAAAAGCTCCATGATTTTCAAGAAAAAAAATCTGAATTTTTGATTTATTTAATATATACATTTGATGGTAACTTTAGAGAAAAGACCTGGAATAGCAAAGCAGAATGTGTAATAATAAAGTATGAAATTAAATATACAAAGATTTGGGTCTGAAGTTAAACTCCAAATACCAAAAGTGATTTTTATATGTTTTGAGTGACAAAAATAGTTCTTAATTAGGTAAAGTTTCTTGGTGGTTTAGTTAAGGAACTGAGACAAAAATTTAAAAAGAGAAAATAATAAAATATAGAAATATAGAGCTTAGGAAATAATACCAACCATCTGATCTTTTGGGACTTATGCCAAACCAAACCATTTGAATTTCCTTTGCCACTATCCTGCAATGAACATGCTAATGATAGTATAATACAGGCAGCAATAACTATATACTTTAGGATTTAGTGCACTCTGCCTGCTCATTTTGTGTCCAGCCAGATGTATAAACAGTTGAAAATTACACTTTCAGAAGCAAAACTGGAAATGGATATTATATCTTGGAAGCAAATCTACCTAAAGAAAAAAAAATGTTTTCCTCTTGGTATAAGAAGAATAGTTTAGGAAGAAATTTAAAATAAAAGAATGTTTTTCTATGATTTAGAGAGCTTTTCATTAATTTAAGCTATTTGAGTCTCTTACTTATATCCAAAATGCCTAGAGTGATAGTCACCATATTGCAAATGTTCAGTTAGTATTTTTTTGATGGTAAGAGTAGAAAAATACAGAAAAAATGTATAGAATAAAATGGATAGTGCTAAAGTCTGCTTATACTACATGCTAACATAGTCAAACATATGTGATCTTATCTGTTAAAATATATAATCATATGAGATATTAGCAGGGGATTATTGTGATAGAATGCAAACAGGTTGTTAAAGTAGCATTTGCTGTTTTCTTGTTTGTTTGTTTGCTCTGTATGCATTTATTTCTGTGTAAATTGGGGGATATGTCTGAGAATGAAGATTCAGTAAGGGTAGGGACAAAAGCGAATTAAATAGACCTCTACTAAAACAAACTATCTGTTAAAACTGGTATAGATTGTATTACTTCAGTTGTTTATATGTAAATATCTAAGTACTTATGTTATTTCTGTATGAAATGCAGAGGTATGTATGTGTGAGGAGAGTATATGTATGAATTAAATTTTCAGGCAGGGATAGAATGAGTAACAAGGTAATAATGTATAGAACAAGTATAAATGAGAAGACAAAGTGGAGAGTTTAGAGTATTCATCACAGAGAAATGTCAGTGCATTTCAGCTGGGGACAAAACATAGGCAGCAGATGTACAATCTAAAATTGTATAAATCAAAGGGGTGTAGATGTTGGGGTGCATAGCTATGAATGATGTGGAAACAGCTCTACTGAGAATGTTTCTGCAGTGGCTACGTCACCCTCAGCTCATGGATCAGTTGCCTCAGTGTAGGCATTAATGTTAAAATCACCAAATCAACATAGAATCTTCTCCTAATTTAGACAAAAATAACTTTTAAAAAGTATAAGTAATCACTCCAAGTATCCATTTCCCAGTAGTAATCTAGCTTCATGAGCTTTCTGAAGTACAGTTAAGAATAAAGATATAATAAGCCATTTCCAGAGTGATTACCTCAGACTATATTAGGAGCGAGGTAGTAAAATGACTTCTAGATAAATATAAATTCCATCAATAAAAATATAACTAAACTAAAAGGGTATAAAGGTGAAAAGTTAACTTTTTGAAATAAATTTCACATTTATACATAAGTATTCTATTTATTTCACTTGAGCTGTTTACCTGAGTATAAAAAACAAAATTCTCACAGGAAAAACTAAAAGTATACTTTTTTTGACAAAGCAAAATTGTATATTCCCCATGTCTTGAGCAGCTTGCCCAGACTCATCTTTGACTATACAATGTTTATGGTTCTGATTAGAGACATATGTTAAATTTATAAATTCATGATTTCCTGCCAAATAACCAAGGAGGAATGCACCTGCCAGGACGAAGGAAACTGGAAACAATGCAAATGTGTGAAGCTGCCCAGACAGCTAGAAATCTTTAACCCCAGACACGTTCTATGTGTACATAATTGGCTGAGATCAGCTTTTTAACCTGAAGTCGGTCCATTGATGATGGACACATCATGTTATTTTAATATTCATGACCAATGCCAAGAAGAAACTTTAACTCACTTTTATATGAGCATTTGGGGAAAATTTTTTGATACATTCTAATCTCCTTCTCTACATACATATAGAAATGGTGATTCCACTGTGAAACAGATTCAGATCAGTTACGATGCCCTGCACAGCCTTCTGGAACTTATCTCTCTGTATAAGTAGGAGATGGGGTGGCACGTCCCCAGTATCATGCTGGCAGATGCGTAATGTGTTTACCTAGACCTGTGAGGTGAGGTTCTATAGCATCATGAACATTTATCTTAAAAATCATAAACAGGATGAGCTGAAAGTTCCTAGACAACTAAGATTTATCAAAGCTCTTTGAGAAGCACATTAATGTCACTTTTAATTCATATTTAATAGCTAATTGAGAAAGGTATAAAACTCAGTGGACATGTTGCACACACACACATACACACTCACACAGTGGTCAAAACAAATTATTCTCTCTGAATCAGATAAAGGAAGAACTGGCCTGACTTGCTTTTACCTGCAGCTCTACATGACTCAGTTTATTAAACTAATAGTATGTGGGATTTTTATGTCCCACAGTAGGAAGGATTATTCTTTCCCAGTATAAAAGTAGTCATGTTGTCTGGTTGTTGTATAACTGAAATTAAAAAAAAAAATCTCATTGAAGTAAGGAAAAGAGTCTAAGTGCAAGATGTTCCCATTCAGTCAGAAAAAGCTTTTGATTGCTTTATGCATGCAGCAATTAAGATATAAAAAGTTGATCTATTGCTTCCTAGAGAAGTACTAAATAGAGAAATAGAATTCATCCTTTAGGAAAGGAGAAACTACTAGCAGATGAGAACTTTAGCCATGAAATCACCCTTACACCATACTGCTTTTTGCAGTATGAAAGTAAAATTGAGAAACTATTTTGTGAGGGATAATAAAAATTGGTAAGAAGAAGAAACAGAAATAGGAAAAAGTTACTTGGGAAACTGTAATAAAACAACTCTTCTCAAAATTCTCTTTTTCAAAAACGTCTGATAATAGTTACATCACAATTATATAATTTCTCTACCTTAGGTTATATATGGGTAGATGTTATGAGAATATATATACTTTTGCACAGTATAAAGAAAGACAAGAGCTAGCTTTGTGAAAACATTTATAATAGGTTAAGTAAGAACTCGTGTCTGCTTCTTTCTTTTTAACCCAAGGTTCAAATATAACTTCATCAATAATATTAACTATTAAATATTCTATTTCTAAAGTGGGGCTTGAAGTTTGGATCAGAAAACAGCTATTCTAACTACTTCTGAAATCTAATTCTGACCCACTGGATGAAATCTATAGTAGGTCCTGTGAGATTTATCATCACTTAAAGATAATAAAACTTTATTCAGCTACTTCATTACAAGAAACATTTTGGAATTATTATGTCCACCTTAGGGTAATATCAGAATTATGAACTTCAGGTTTTAAATTTTTCCTCTAAATCCGAGAAAATTCTGTTCAAACAGACTGCTGCAAATGGGTGTTATTATTGTTCATCTTTAACTTGTCAGGACCTCCCCACCCAAACATGCCTTCTCTGGCTCCAAATTTGACTGCTTTAGTTGGAGAATGGGAGAGTAGGGAGGTAAGAAGACAGGAAAAAAAACTATTCTAGAGTCTAGAGATACTGCAGGTAAAAAAAAAAAAAAAAAAAGAGAGGGAGGAACAGAGTGCAAAATACCAGTCTAAAGTGGGCCTACAAGTTCCAAACCTGGTGAAGAAGCCAGTGTGTTTGGAACACTTTCAGCTTGAGTGAAATGATATAGACAGGAAAACAGAGTCAGATTACATATAGGATGCATAGGAAAAAAGAGTGACTGACCACACCCCCCAGAGATTCTGATATATATATATATATATATATATATTTAAAGGAGGGTGCTTTGCATTTGAAAATGTTTAAACCTTCCAGTGAGCTTACTGTATAGTCAAATGTGAGTACTGTTGTTCAAGGAGGCTGCCAGCTATTTTCACTCTGAGAAAATGAAAGATTACACAAGGGGTCTCAACTAAATTACATTTTTAAAGTTTCCTTCCGGTTACTGTTTTGATGAAAGGCCGGAGGAGATCAGGGACAGAACTGTGAAACCAGTTAAGTGGCTATGGCAAAATTCTACATAAAGATGAAGTGTTTGATCAAGATGATATGGAGAAGTAGGGAGAAGTTGACATCTTCTAACTGTGGACCTGACAGGATATTCTGGAAAGTTAAATATCATGTATGAGTACAAGAAAGGAGTCAAGGATGATTTTAAATTTTGTGGCCTGTGCAACTGGAGGAATGAAGTTGCTGTTTCCTAAGATGGATATACACTCAAGGGACAGGCATACATAAATTGATTTTGATATTTTCAAGTCAGACAGGGATGGACAGGTATTTAGATTATGGACAGTACCCTTAAAAACAGTCAGGAACACAGGTGTCCCTAACTTCTTCAATGTTAGAGGTGGAGGCCAAGGAAGGATTTCACTGGGAACACTCAGATATGTGGTTTCTTCTTGAATCTTGCTGAAGAAGCCAGGAAGTTTGAGGAGTAGCAGTTTAAGTGGAACACTCTCTGAACTATTGCTGATGAAGTTATGGAGGCCAAAGTAACTATAGCTAAATCAACCCCATGGAGACTCTGTCTCACAAAACTCTCATAAAACCTAGGCATGGTACGTGGGGGGAAAAAAGAGCTTTGGATCATTTCTTGGGAGTTAAGTTAATTTCTGAGAAGAACTGTCAATTTACATTCTGCCACAGTCAGAATTTTTCTATCCACAGTGTTTGGATTTAGCCTTAAGAATGAGCTGGAACATTTTTTGGTGCCCCCCACCCCCAGTATTTTTTAAAATTAATTAATTTATTTACTTTTGGCTGCATTGGGTCTTCATTGGGTTGTGTGGGCTTCTCATTGCAGTGGCTTCTCTTGTTGTGGAGCACGGGCTCTAGGCTCGAGGGCTTTAGTAGTTGTAGCTCTTGGGCTCTAGAGCACAGGCTCAGTTGTAGCACATGGGCTTAGTTGCTTCCCGGAACGTGGGATCTTCCCGGACCAGGGCTCAAACTCATGTCCCCCACATTGGCAGGCGGATTCTTAACCACTGCGCCATCCCTGGAAGCCCCCTTCTCCCCCACCCCACCAAGTTTTTAAGACGTGCAAATAACTCTCAACTTTGTCTCCTTCAAGTCTGATTCAATTTTTTGAGATGAAGATAAAACCTTCCATCAAGAGCCACCCTTAATAGAGAGTGCAGGACATACATGGTCCACGTGTAGTACAAATTTTTGCATCTGCTATACATTCAGACCCTTTAATACATTCTCTGTGGTTAAGAATAATAGAATTGTGACCATCTAGAGGGGTGGGATAGGGAGGGTGGGAGGGAGGGAGACACAAGGAGGAAGAGATATGGGGATATATCTATATGTATAGCTGATTCACTTTGTTATACAGCAGAAACTAACACACACACACACACACACACACAAAGTGAAGAAAAAAGTAATAGAAGACTCACTTTCATTCACCTTCTTACAGGTCAAGTGTGGTGGCATCATGGTAAATTTGGAAACTTGGAGTTGACACATATTGATTTGGAAGCTTTGCCAAAACCAAAATTGCAATAGGTTTATTTTAATATATTGTTACATGAACATAGTTCTTTTATTTTACTTATGTCACTTGACCTTCATAATGGCTTACGAGTCAAATATGACAGATATTTATTATCCTCATTTATAGAGATGAAAATTGGAGTCAGAAGTTCAGTGACTTGCTTCAGGTGATATATCAGAAAATGAAGAAATCATATTTGAACTCAGATTTTGTGATTTTAGAAAAAAAATCATTAATAACACAGGGATGCTCTGTTTCTTACTTTTTTCCCTCAAAAATGAGTCATATAACTATTCCTTTTAAAAGAAAAATAATCTTGTGTTCTTAGTATCTCTGTATATTTCCTTTACTGCAGTGCTATTCAAACACATACACATATCCTAGGTGTTGTAAAATTTTAAAGCTTATATCTCTCATATGTTTATAAAACAAAAGTATAAAAGTCAAACTTAATGATATTTTACATCTTATAATGAGAGATCAACTTTTATTTGACTAATTTTCTGCAATAAACATTAATAAAACCTGGATAAAATATTAAGATTTTAAAAATAATTAGTTAATTAATTTTTGGCTGCATTGGGTCTTTGTTGCTGTGCGTGGGCTTTCTCTAGTTGGGGCAAGCAGGGGCTTCTCATTGTGGTGGCTTCTCTTGTTGCAGAGCATGGGCTCTAGGCACGTGGGCTCAGTAGTTGCGGCTCACAGAGTCTAGAGTGCAGGCTCAGTAGTTGTAGCTCATGGGCTTAGTTGCTCTGTAGCATGTGGGATCTTCCTGGGCCAGGACCCGAACCCATGTCCCCTGCATTGGCAGGCGGATTCTTAACCACTGCATCACCAGGGAAGTCCCTAAGATATTTTAAGTAATAAAATTTCATAAACTAGAAGTTAATATTGAAACAAAATGACCACACTGGGTACAATTTGCACATATAGCTTTTAGTCACAGGATACCACACAGAATGAGGTATGTAGGATCAAAGTCAGTCTTACTCGTTTCAGGAGTCAAATGGTAACTTTTGAGGCAAAAGGAGGAATGAGAAAATTAAAAATGAGATCCCATGAATGGGGGATTCATACAGGGAGAGCTCCAAAATCTGTTCATAAATCCTCTCCAAATTGCTGATAGGACCCCACAATATGTATCTTCGAAGGAGAATCTAAGGTCCCAGCTAATGACAATGGCTGGGAAGATAAAGAAACTGAGACGTTTCTGCTGTTGCCACCTTCAGGAATCAGTTTGACATTTCAATTAATTCAAAATTAACTGCCTGCTAGAATAAAAACATTATTTAAAGGAAGATAACAATCAGACAATCTTCAGTGTATTATACATAACATCCATTACACTAGCAAATGTTACTAGGCATACAGAGTATATCAAAATGTGACCCACTGGCAAGAATAAAAATATTGAATAGAAACCTATCATAGGACGACGAGACGTTGTATTCAGGGGACAAATTTCAGGCATTTATTTTTAATATATTCAAGAACTAAAAATTTTCCTTATATTCTGAATCTCGTGAGAAGATATTTTTTCCAGGTGCATACAATTTTCGTCAAGAAACATGAAATATAAGCTATCAATTTCAGAAGTAACAAATGAAAAATCAGTTTATATAAACATTAAAGCATTTATTTAAAATATTATAAAAATTTTAGGCTGATAAATTCAACAATCTAGAGGAGAGACAAATTTCTAAAATAGCGAAGCCAAACATTATATAATCTTAAACCTATAAACAAGATATTAGCCTTCATTAAAAACCTTTCTGCATGATATTTCCAGTCCTATGTGGCTTCATTGATATATTTTACCTCTGTAAAAAGATTGTTATTCCTTTTTAAAGACAGTCATTTCCAAAGAAGTACTTGCCAGCACATATAAACAAGACTAATAGAAAAGCCTTAAAGACTAGAGTGGGAGAAATAAAACTATCTCTACTCATAGGTAACATGATTTAAGAGTAGAACTTTAAGAAGTCTACAAAAAAAACTAGTAAATTTAATAAGTAAATTTACAATGTCTACAAAATAAAAGATCAACATAAAATCAATTTCATTTCTATACATTAACAGCAAACAATTGGAAAATGTAACTTTAAAATATCCTTATAATAGCATAAAAAATCACATTTTAGGAATAGACTTAATAATAGATGTAAGACTCTTCAATGAAAAATAGAAAATACTGCTGAGAAAAATTTAAAGAAAACTTTATGAAATGGAGTGCCATACAATGTATATGGGTTAGATGATTTGATGTTAAATTTTAATTATTCCAAAATTGCTTTATAGGTTAAAGTAATCCCCAAATTTCTACAGACTTTTTAATGAAAATTGACAATGTGATCCTAAATTTATGTCAAAATTTATTTGTCTCTTTGCCTCATTTGGATATTTTGTTGACCTCTTTTCCAGTTCACTAATTCTTCTGTTGAATCCAAGACAACTCATCTCTCAAATTCTTAATTTTAAGTAATTTATTTTCAATTTTAGCATTTATTTCCATGCACCTTATTTTATTGTATCATGAAAATCTTACTCTTTCCTCTTATTCCTGTTTCCTTTATTTCAGGGTTTCTCGGTTTCAGGAATAATAGTATTTGGGGATGAGTGATTCTTTGCTGTGGGGAGAGTTCTCCTGTGCACTATAACCTATTTAGCAAAATTTATAACCTCCACTAAATGGATGACATAGAAACCACCTCCCCAATTAGGACAATCGCAACTCTCCAGAAATTGCTAAATAGTCCCAAGGGGAAAAAATTCACCCACTGTTGAGAACCACTGCTTTATTTTATTTAATGTATCAATTGTAATTTTTGAAATTGTGTGTATACATGTGCACTTATTCCAATAGTTGGATCATTTATTTAAAACTTTTTCTTTTATATTGGAGAATAGTTGAGTAACAATGTTGCAGTAGTTTCAGGTGTAGAGCAAAGTGATTCAGTTATACATATACATGTATCTATTGTTTTTCAAATTCTTTTCCCATCCAGCTTGTTCCTTAATATTGAGCAGAGTTCCCTGTGCTCTACAGCAGGTCCTTGCTGGTTTAAATACAGCAGTGTGTACATGTCAATCCCAAACTCCCTAACTATCCCTCTCTTCCACTTTCCCCCTTGGTAACCATAAGTTCCTTCTCTAAGTCTGTGAGTCTGTTTCTGTTTTGTATATAAATTCATTTGTATCATTTCTTTTTAGATTCCATATATAAGCGATATCATGATATTTCTTTCTCTGTGTGACTGACTTCACTCAGTATGCCAATCTCTAGGTTCATCGATGTTGCTGCAAGTGGCATTGTTTCATTCTTTTTAATGGTTGAATAATATTCCATTGTATAAATGTACTACATCTTCTTTATCCATTCCTTTGTCGATGGCCATTTAGGTTGCTTCCCAAGTCTTGGCTATTGTAAACTGTTCTGCAATGAACATTGGGGTACATGTATCCTTTCAGACTGATTTTCTCCAGATATATGCACAGGAGTGGGATTTCAGTATCATATAGTATTTCTATTTTTAGTTTTCTGAGGAAATCTCCATACCATTCTCCATAGTGGCTGTATCAATTTACATTCCCACCAACAGTGTAGGAGGTTCCCCTTCTCTCCACAACCTCTACAGCATTTATTGTTTGTGGATATTTTCTGATGATATGATAGTCATTTTGACTTGTGTGAGATGATATCTCATTGTAGTTTTGATTCACATTTCTCTAATATTTAGCAATGTTGAACATCTTTTCATGTGCCTCTTGGCCATCTGTATGTCTTTGGAGAAATGTCGATTTAGGTCTTCTGCCCAATTTTTGATTGGGTTGTTTGTTTTGATGATATTAAGCCACATGAGCCATTTGTAAATTTTGGAGACTAACCCCTTGTCAATCACATTGTTAGCACATATTTTCTCCCAATCTGTGGGTTGTCTTTTCATTTTGCTTATGGTTCCCTTTGCTATGCAAAAACTTTTGAGTTTAATGAGGTTCCATTTGTTTATTTTTGTTTTTATCTCCATTACTTTGGGAGACAGATCAAAAAAAAATATTTCTGAGACTTATGTCAGAGTGTTCTGCTTATGTTTTCCTCTGGATCATTTATGCTTTTTAAAGTCTTTCTCTTGGTTTTAGCCATAACTTCCTGCTTCTTTTCTTGAATTCAGTTTACTCAGAATACTTATTAAATGAACTATACTATTGTTTATTTTAGCATTCACCCAAATTTGTATTTTTTTATGTTTCTCTTAGAAGGTTCAGTCTTCACTTCCTTTTCAGTAACTTCTGTGTAATTTTAGCCTCTCTAGCCCCAGTTGCTTCTTGAAATCACTTTATATTTTTAAATGTTTTAAAAAATCATACTCTAATCTCAGCAAAGATGGTATTCTGTTGCATACTACTTCATCTTACATAGAGTCAGAGTAAACTTTGTTATTAGTTTGTATTTATATTTTGATAAGACTGAGATCTGTAAATCCTGGTCCATGTATAAACTTTACAGCTCTATCCAATATTATACTTACAACACCCATTCATTTTTTCCAAGTAGTCTGTGTGTTATTTAAAAATCTACTTAGTTTTATTTTTCCTTAGATGGTTTTATTTCTGCTCTTCCAATATTTTATATTTCTTTACCTCATTAGAATCATATTTAAAAGGAGCGTTTAGCTTGTTTATAGTTTAGTGTTCTTGGGTTGCTAAACTAAACCTTACTGTTTTTTGTTGGGATTTTCCTTGAGGATTGCTGCCTTATTTTCAACAGAATAAATATCACTCCATCACACATAGTAGAGGAATGGGAATCACTGAACGAAGAGAAAACTTACAAAGCCATTGACAAGTGAAAAAAAAAAAAAAAAGACATCCACCCTTAACCCTTCAGCCACAGAGTAGTATATCAGGGTTTGGATGATCTTCTAGATGGCGGTTTTGTTAAACCTTCCAGTAGAGAGAACATAACTGCTTGTGGGTATCCTTTTTAAATAAGGAAAAACTTAGGGCATAGACTTGTCAGTGATATCTTGGCGATGCTTATATTTAATACAGTGCATTTTCTTTTCCAAGCCTTAACTAAGTAAATGTTACTACTGACCATCATTTCTCTGGGTTCACCTCTGTAAAAATGAGGAGGGATAAAGTAGAATTCTTCAAACTAGGAGTTAGTCACATATTCCTGAAATAATTCAATATCATTTATGACAATGAATGATGTCAAAGGATGTATTTTTATATTTGATAGTGATACTTCCAATTTACATTACATTGAATAACCTCAGTTTTTATTCACCTTCAATATTTTCAACTTTATCTTGGCTTTATTCTTTCATTATCTTTGAGGGGGAAGTTGTTTGTAGTATAATTTTCCATACTGAGATGGAAAATAGTTTCTGAGATGTTTGTTACCCTCCTATCTTCAGAGCTTTAGAATATGTCAAATTATCAAAGCTTGCACAGACCTATTAGAATTGCAGTGGTCATTTTTCTGATTGACATCATAAATTTAAGAGGCCAGTTTTCTTTCTCTTAAAGATTTTATTGCTGACCACTTGTTTCTTTGCAAACAATAAAGTTACCTAGTTGCTATGCAGGGTTTGTTGTTAAAGTACTTCAATCACCGATATTTTATGGTTAATCCATGAAGAACTGTGTTTATCTAGGCATCTTTAGTAATGAGAGTTCTGATATTACTTTGGGTATTTCAAGTTCATGTATGCATTACCTCAATTAATATTTGAGTACATATTACATATCCACTGCTTAGATAAACAAAATATCAATAGATCAAACTGTGAATTAATTTTATTTTATTTTTTAAATTATTTTTTATTGGAGTACAGTTGCTTTACAGTGTTGTGTTAGTTTCTACTGTACAGAAAAATGAATCAGCCATAGCCTCCCTTCTGGACTTCCCATTCAGGTCACCACAGTGAATTAAGTAGAGTTCCCTGTGCTATACAGTATGTTCTCATTAGTTATCTATTTTTCACATAGTATCCCTAGTGTATATGTGTCAATCCCAATCTCCCAATTCCTCCCACCCCGCCTTCCCTCTTGGTATCCATACATTTGTTCTCTACTTTATGTACTGCAATAGACTTTGTTTTATTTGCCTTAAGACTCTTGATCTTTTTAAAGTTTTACATTTTATAAGGTTTACTTTTGTCATGAATGGCATTTTCCATTGTTACATCATTAGTGAGAATATGCCACTAATTTTTCTATGTTGACTATATCCTTACATGTTAGAAAATTTATCTTGTTCCTCTCTTAAATATATTTTATTTACTATGATGGTAATCATATTTTAAAAATATTCTGGTTTTCCCTATTTATTCTGAAGAACATTTATTGTGCCTTTTTTTTATTAGGTTTTACCTCCAGGAAAATATTGATAGGATGGATTCTTGGGTTTAATGGATGGTCCCTAAAGTTTTACCTTAAATAATATGTTTTACTAACGAAACATGTTTACTAATGAAACATATTTACTAATTTAATACCCTTTAAAAGAATAAGAGTTTTACATTATAAATTGTTATTTTTTATCAAAATGTTTTTATATCTGTTAAAAACAGCATATGGTATTTTTCTTATTGTTAGTGGATAGATCATATTATTGGCCTTTAAGTTGAACCATCTTATTGATTGATTATCATGAAATTGTCATTATTACTTAAATTTTTGCAAAACAGATTCTTTAAACCACCTACAATTGTACCCTTCTGTAGTATGAGATTTTTTTTTCACTAAGGTTTGGATATTCTCATATTTTATAGTGTTTCATATTAAAATTGATAGTTTTCTAAGAAATTATTTTTGTTTCCTTAGGATTTATTAAGGCTTGTCTTTTTTAGTTATTTAAGACACTTAAGTATGTGTTCTGTTCTGACTATTTTCTATATTATCACATGTGCCTCCTGCAGTGCCTTTAAAAATGGCTTCTGACCTCAGTATTTTGCACTCCTGTGAATGCATTTGTGTCACAATTTGCAAAGAGACTATCGAAGAGTTCTGAGACTAAGGAATCAGAATGGTCATAGGGAAGATTAAATTACAATGTCCAGTAAGTGGAAGAATCACACACAGATTTCTTGTTTAGAAGAGGAATAGACGATTAACAGAAACATACTCCTGGTGTTTTCTTCAAGTAATTATTCCTGTTCCAACTGTTTTTACTTGTCTAGTCCCAGAAAGCTACTCCAGCTTAAGTGGCACATTCAGAGAAGCCCCAGGGATCTGGAAAACCCTGGTTGGATACTTAAGCAAGAGCTGAGAATAGGGTTCCCATATAAAAGGGAAAGTCAGCACATATTAGTGTCTATTGCCATATATATATATATATATATATATATATATATATATATATATATATATATATGTAGGAGCGAATGATCTAAAATTTGTAAGTTGAAATCTTTGGCCTTAAATATATGTGAATTAAAGCTCACATCATCTGCAAATTGCCTTGGAGTTTAGAAACTGGATTCCTAGCCTGCTTCTCAAATTTGATTAGCAGTAGGGCTCACAACTTTGGTATAATGGCAGAGGTAGAGAACAAACCCAGGAATTGACTTTCTGCTTCAGTGGATCCTTAGAGAAATGATTTGAAGTCTGAGTGTCTCCTTCCAGAGTCCTAGTTTCTGGAGATCATCCACAAGAAATTTGCAAGTCAATTTCAATGATAGATGTAAGATATAGACTATATGACGATTACTTAAAACTGATTCTGATTAAAATTTGCTGGAAATGAGAAAAATTGGCTGTACTCAGAAAACATAGCTCTTGTATATTCAGACTTGAGTCACCTGCTATGTATCTAGTCATATCCATCCCTTCAAGGCTTCCTTCTTGATCTATGTGGCAAAGGACTACAAAGACACTCCACTCACCTTCTTCCAAGGTGGTGATAACTAATTCATTTGAGTTTCTCATCCAAATTAATGTTGCATTTCACATGCATTCATTACTAACACTATAATTTGAAGTTCCTATCACTGGGGAAATTGGAATGGGTATATGTGCAGTTACAACTTTGACCAAGGCAGTGATCTCCAATTAGCAGGAATAATAAGGTGCTTTTGACTGTCACTGATTCCTGTGAGTAAAAGAATATAAATCATTCTGAGTTTATGCTAGGTTTCTTATTTAATCCTTTCTTTGGGAAGGTCTAGGTTAGCCTGGCTTTTTCTATTTACTAATTCAAGTTCTATTTCAGTTAGCTAATATTAATGCCTTCCCTTTCTCCTATTCAATATGGACACTCTTTGATCAATACTAAATCACATCATCTTCCACTCTTAGCTTCCTCACTCTTTTTACTTGGCCAATTATGAAAGTCAAATTTGTCTCCATTGCTCAGAATAGCATGCAGGATGAATACGTATATAGACGTTGGAGATAAAAATATGAAAGATGTTTTTTCTTCCCAGTTTTCATTTTCAGCCAGGTTTATAAAGCATGGAGTCTAATTTATTAAAGATATAAGTAACTAAAATTGGTTGAATAGTTTTAGTAGAGTTGACAGGATAGTGCAAGAGTCTCTTTTAACAACTTATAGATCTTATTTATAATGCATTTAGTTAAAATCAGGAGAGAACAATATGCATTGCATCCATGGTTTAGCAAAGGCATATTTTATATTCTTATTTTTTCCTACATCTCTAGAGTTTACAGATTCTGGACCAACTTTAAGCTTTAGCCTTCTACAGGGAATTTTTCTGTTAAGACTGTGTTGCTAATGGTTGAATTCGTCTAGAGAGAAAAAAGTCAAAATTTATTTTTATTTTTCAGTGTTTTATTTTCAATATAAAATCAAAATAATGTTAGTTCCTCCAGGGAGAGAAAGTGACAGAAAATTGATAATGTATCCTGTGAACAGTGCTGAAAAGGGAGAAGAAATAAATTATCCCTGACCACTCAAAGTCTACTTGTTAGGTGTTTTAAGTCAGTAAGTTCTAGTGAATCTGTAAGATTTTATTCCTTTGGATGATGGAGCAGCACATCTGTACTGTTTCCCATATCATTTGTTGTGTTAAGTAGATATTTTGCAACAAATGAATGAAAATGTTTTTCTTATGTCTATTGATAAAATTAGTCATAAATATAATCATTTAAATCGTTTCAAATGGTTTTTAGCCCTTTTAATTGTGACACATAATGCTACTACAAATCCTTAAATGTATTGCTTTTCTTGGATAAGAATTATCTTTTCTGAGGAGATAGACTGAGAATGTAGTAAGAACACCTACAGTTAAAACTGTAATTATGAGAATAATCAGATCATAGAAGCCTATACTTAAAACAATTTCCAAAAAAAGTCTTTTATAATACAAAGAAAACTTATTTCTCATAAACTTACCTTCACATTTATATAATTATGTCTTATGTTTTTTTTAATGTATGATTGTGGCAAATTAAAAAGTCTACCAGAAGAGTCTTCTGAGATTATGGTTGGGTTAAAAACGGTGGTGGTTTTATGTTTTTTTTTTTTTTTTGGGGGGGGGGTTTCGGTATGCGGGCCTCTCACTGTTGTGGCCTCTCCCATTGTGGAGCACAGGCTCCGGACATGCAGGCTCAGCGGCCATGGCTCACGGACCCAGCCGCTCCGCGGCATGTGGGATCCTCCTGGACTGGGGCACGAACCCGTGTCCCCTGTATCGGCAGGCAGACTCTCAACCACTGCGCCACCAGGGAAGCCCTATGGTAGTGGTTTTAAAGCTCACTGGCAGCAGAGAGCTTCCTAGAGATGAAAAGTATTTTAGTTCTCTTGCTACTTATAGAAGCATCCCAAAATTTAGTAATTTAAACATTAACCACTAAATCAGCTCATAGTTGAATCTGCTGGCTCGTTCTGTCAGAGCTGAGCTGAAAGCTGCTGGACTTGCCCATGCAGCTGTTGTCAACTCATGGTGTGACTTGCGTCTGGGTGCCCTCATTCACACATATGGCTTTTGTAGGCTGTCGAATTGTGTGATAGAGGCACCTGACTTATAAACCAGCAGGCTAGGTTGGGTTTCTTCAAAAAGTGATTGAATGGTTACAAAAGCTGTGAGAGAAGACATCCCCAATGTACAAGTCCTTGTTAAGACTTTGCTTGTATCACATTTACTAGTAAAGTACAATAAATTCACCAAAGAAAGTCATATGGCTATTCCAGGTGCAAGAGACAGAGCAGTATGTCCCACCTGTTCATACTGGTCATGTCAATAGAAAGGAAGGAATTTGTGGGCATTCGGTAATCAATCACAACCTTCCTCTGGCTGTAATTTATTCCTATTTCTCTCATGTGAAAACATGCTCAATCTTATCCCAGAGACCTAAAGTGTCTCATAAAATTCTGCCCTTAGGGTGGAAGTACAAAATCTAAAAGTCATATTTAAAAGGCAGTCTTAGATGTGTTTCTATTGGGCTAGAGAGACAAGTTACTTGCAAGGATATGTAAGGATATGGTAGACGTGTATGTTACACATGAGCTTTAACCTTCCAATTAGAGTGGGTGATAGTTTTGCCAGCTCTTTTACTATAAAATAAGACGGGTCGTCCTTTTTCCAGCTTGTCATAATTTCCTTATTGTTTTTTTCTTTTTTGTAGCCTCCATGAACAGCATTTTTCCAGTCTCACTTAATAGTTTCTTCACTGTTTTTTTTTTTTCCAGCCATAGCCACCTCTCATTCTCCAGATCAATGCCACTTATACGTGCAGTATTTCTATTAATTATATATTGCTAAATAACAAACTGCATCCAAAATATCAGTGGCTTAAAACAGTAATCATGTGTTTAGCTAATTCTGTGGGTTGGCGGGGAAGTCTTTTTGACTGGGCCAGGCTTGCTGTTCTCTGCTGGCAGCTTATGCAGCTGGCAGGGTTAGCTAATAGCTCAATGATTTGTGATGAACTAGTTACACTGGTACTTGACAGACTCTTGGCAAATTGGAGGGGGCTGGGCCAGGTGTCTCTTGTTATCTGGAGGGATAACCAGGGATTCTTTACATGGTAGTTGAAAAGTTAAAAACACTGTAAGATAGGGTAAACTTCAACGCTCAGGCACTTTCCAAGTTTCTGAGTTTATCATATTTGCTAGAGTTCCATTGGCCAATAAATAAATCATATAACCATCACAGATTAAACACTGGAGAAAGAGACTCCACATCTTTAAGAATGAATGTATACCCACTCTTCAAATCTAGCATCAAGGATTACAGAAAATAGTATTTCTTCTTGTTCATAGTAACAGGGATACTTTCAATTTTTCTATGAGCACATATAGTCACAAAGAAGATAGGAAATGCAATACATCAAGTCTCATTCACATACCTGCCATATCAACTCTTTAGCTTTCCAATTCCTTGTTCTTTCATCAGTCATAAAATTTTTCTTCTTCCACACTCCATACTCTAGTGTTCTCATACTTCAGTGTTTATCATTGCCAGTTATTGCAGTCCTCCAGAAGTTTAGATTAATGATTTTCTGCTATGAATTACAATTTCTGTATTTCTAGCTTATTTCTTTTTATTCACACACTTATGAAAAATAGAACAAAATTTGACCTCATTTGAACTTTGTTGCATTAACTCTATCACCTTTTTCTACTCTTCATCCTCCCCTTATTACCCAGCTTAGATTTTGTGGTATATTAATATAATTACTATCTCGCAGATAACCTCAATCTTCTGTCCTTCACCTGAGCAAACCCCAAACTTGGATAAATGCATTTCTCCATGAACTGGTAACTATGTTGCTGCATTTGCATGGAGCCATACACATGCAGTACTCACAATCATAAGGACTTGTCTCACTTTGAATTTGTGAACACAAACATCAAGTGTACCCTCAGGATTGTTTGCCAGGATTATTACATTTCCTGAATAATTCGCTTAGCCAATCAGAACTTGTCAAATTTCTTCACTTCCCCACTCACTCAAAGATCACATTATCTTACTAAAAATACAGAAACAGTTAGAAGTGAATTCCCGATCTTGCCAATTTACCCCAATCTGTAGACATATCTATTCTTTGCCTTCTGTTACAACAGATGCATTGCTCTTTCTTCCATCTAAAGTCACTCCCCCTGTTTTCTCACTGGATCTCATATCATCATGCCTAATCCATGTCTTGGTAGTTGTCACCTATCCCTCCTGCCATAACATATTTAAATTATTTATTGGATCATTTCTATCACTACTTAACTTGATGCTTATACTAATAAAATTTAAAATAATGTGAATGCTTGTCTTTACTTACTAAATGAGAATTGTAAGCAATATGTATGTCCCTGTCTCTAAGGCATAGGCATACACACATATATATTCACCATCTCTATTGATGCTTCTCTCATTCTCTCTTGACATCTGCAATTAAACATTCATCAGGGTCAAACCATGGAAATCACTCTTGTCATTTTTTAAATTCCTACAGTAAATTTGATGCCTTTCAACAATACTCGAAAAAGTTGATTGTTGCCACCTCATTAAACATTTTCTTGGTTTCTGAGATAGGGAAGCCTTCTGCTTTTCCATCAAATACACTGACTCCTTCTATCATTCTCTTAGTATTTCTTCCAACCCATAAACACTAAGATTCTTCAAGAATATATTCTCAGAAATGTTCTTTTCTCCCTGTACTTACTACTTTATAGTGATACCAAATTCCCATAACTTCAAGTAAGATCTATTTATTGACTCTTCTTAAATTCATGTAGCGAATTCCAATTTTTCCTGAAGCTTTATTTTTGTATACAACTTTTCACCTTACATTTGCACTTGAATGTCAGTGAAATAAGCATCTTTCATAGGCCTAAAAAGAAAATTCAAATTCAACATTCCCATATGCCTGCCAGTCTTCTACATACTAGTAAATCAGTCCAACATCCATTTGGTTAATTGAAGGAGAAAAAAAGAAAACCACCTCAGGGTCACTGTTATGAACTTACGTTCTCTCCACACCACATGTTGGCCCTACTTCCAAAATTCACATCACATTAAGTGGCTCTTCACTACCTCCACTGGTGCCACTAGTCATCCACTCTTGTTTGGATGACTTATGCAGCCTTCTGTTGGTCTCCTTACTGCCACTTTTTATTCTTCACCCAGAGTCATATTTTAAGAATATAAATTGTGTCACTTTCCTGTTGACATCACCCCAAAAATGCCTTCCCAAAAAACTTCAAAAAATCTAAAATCCATTTGGAATTCTGATTTCTGGATCCACATGTAACAAGCTTGGGACGTCACCATTCCCCCATTAGAACAAGTATAATGCTGAACGGATTAAAAAAAGAAAATCAGCAACCCTTCTTGAATCCATAAGAGAAGAAAATTAATGACAAACCATTGTCCCCAAGATTTGAGAGACTGGGATAAATACAGAGCAGATTCATGACTAAAACCAGCTGTGAGAATAAGTGCTGGCATAGGTAAACCAGAACCAGAGATTAACATAAAGGGGTTTTATTAGAGACTATCTGACCTGAGGAAAGGGAAGTAGTCACCTTCAGCCTACTCTAGCAATCTTGTCTCACCTAAGGAAGGAAAAAAAATACTGAGAAACATCTGTGAAGTTCACTGTTCAGAAGCATAATCTCCTTAAAAGACTGAATCCCAATTATAGAACTATAGAATGTTTTCTCTTCCTTCTACCACCTTACTACTACATTACTAAAGGGCTATTTATAGCAGTTTATTTTACTTAGTACATCATGTCCAGTGAAGGAGGAATAAGTAAAGATAACAAAAACTTTTTTCTTTATGGATCTAAGTAGATAACAGCACAAAATAATGGCAGCAGTGTATTCAATTATGTGTATGTGTGTATGTACCTTACATGTGTTTATATACCTATTGTATATAAGTGAAATGAATGACAGCAGTGATACAAGGGACAGGAGGAAAACTAGAATTATTTTGATATAAGGTACTTAAACTACTATGAAGTGGTATAGTGTTCAAAAGTAGACTTGGATTAGCTGTAAATATGTATTGCAAACTCTAGGTCAACAATTATAAAATAGAGTATAACTGATATGCTAATAAAGGGGAGAAGAAAAAATCATATAAAATGCTCAATTAAAACTACAAAGGCTGAAAAATAGTGGAAGACAAAGAAAGGGACAAAGAACAAGGGCAACAAATAGAAACAGTAAAAAATATGGTAGATATTAACCCAACAGTGTCAGTAATTATTTTGAACATCAGTGGTCTAAATATGCCAGTTAAGACAGATTTTTCAGAATGGATAATAAAATAAGACTGAACTATATGTTGCCTACAAGAAACCCACTTTAAAATCACATACAGACTTAAAGTAACTGGAAGAAGACAAATATACTATGCTAATACCAATCAAAAGGAAGCAGGAGTAGCTATAGTTATTTCATATAGAACGAATTTCAAGGTAAGTAAAGTTTTCAGGGATGAAGAAGGTTATTACATAAATAATGATAAATGGATACTATAAACATCCTAGACTTATGCCATAACCTGTGACCCATGGGGACTGATGTTTATAATTAAGTATTCCTTTCTTCTAGCCCTTATTGGACAACCCTAAAGTATATTTTATACTATTCCTCAGAGGATCCTAGATGGATTATGCCTCAGTTGCCCCATTATGAAAAACAAAATTACTAATTCATCCTTGGATTGGCTTTCCCTCTTTCACTGAATCACTGTGACACTTTTCCTTGCCTCTCACTCCTACTTCACCTGCATGCTAACCTTTTTATCAGGACCCCTTTTTTAGGGTAACACTAAAACAATTAGTAACAGTAGTAGCCCTTTTTATTTAGGTGAGTGATATTCTATGATTCTCTAATTAGGTGCTAACTGTAGCATTATAATTACTAAGTTTTTGTGTAAGAGGTGGATTGGAATTTGGTACAGATAGAGCATGATGCATTGGTTTGTACAATACAGCACATTTTATCAATATGTGAGCAATAATAATATTAAGGTGTATACAATTAGCCAACCTTCATCAACATCTATTTTAAAAGCCCAGGGGACAAAAAATGACAGGTTTAAATCAGCCACCTATCAATCCTCTGGTAGAAGAGAGGACATTGATGAAAATCAGCCCAAGGATTTAAATTACAGGATTTAAACTGTAATCCTTTGAATTACAAAGGATAGAGTGAACAGCCTCCATGGGTCTCCTTATGCCAAGGAAGGAACCAACTTTGAAGAAAAGAAAGACTTAGAGACCCAGGGTGTGGGCAATTAGGTGAGGAAGCTTGATGATTCTGAATTTCTACATATATCTTAAATATCTTCTTAGGAAGAAGCAGCCCCCTCCTCCATGCTAAATCTTTTCCTCACTTAGAGCTCCAGTGGAGGCCTCATCTGGTTTGGGTGCCTTGCAAGATGATGCTGGATTAGTCAGTGTTTGAGATAATTTTCTCTCACTGTATCCTCATCTGTAAGTAAGGACAGGTGAAACCAAGCAAAGGCAAATTAAAAAGTAATTTATCCAGGAGGAGAAAGAAAAATACACACAAATAACTAAAATATCTGATGAATAAGTACTAGAAAATATTGGGGAGTACATGTTGGGGGGTGTATTGGGAAGTTGGGTTTGGAATAGGACTACAAAATACATGGCTTACTGTTGACATGAGATTACTCTGTTGTGGCTCAGTGTTTAAATGTTCTGACAGAGACACCTGGAGACTGTTTAGAGTTGTTTTTTAAATCTTGGAAAGAATGATGCTATATGGCGAATGAAATAAAGTATTTAGAACAGTGTCAGATGACTCAGGTAGGTGAGCAATGCAGAAGGAGTCCAATATGTGAGATCAAGTCATCCACTACTGAAATATGTTCCATGAGAAATCTAAGACTTTATTTCACTAACAGTAAGAATTAAACTGCTAAGGAAGACACTGACATGTCTGAACAGCTCACTGTTGCTTCCTTCTTTAGGCCAAGGTTGACATTAGCAGATTTGCCTTGAGACTGAGCTTCCTAGTACCACTGGGGGTGGATTCTGAAACTTGAAGAGGCTAAGAGGTCAATATTTATCATCAGGGATCATCTCTAGGAAGCTGTCATAAGAATAACAAGATGAGATATTTAACCAGGTGCCTTTATTCATAAGGATCTATAGTCATGACTAATAGATCATTATATTCCTAATGTTGAGGTAGATGGTGAGCTAACTAGAGTATTAATTGACTTCTATAATAAAAAAAATTGACAGCTGCTGAGCATATATCTAACACAGCTGCCATAGTACAAATTGAGATCTATCGCCCAGTTTCAAGATGAAAGTCAGAAAATTCTACCATTAAAATGGAGCCTTAACTCTCTTAACAAGATACTGAGATGGTTCCTGTACAATGGTAGCAGGAAGAAGTATGTCTGAGTCCCAAGGCATCCCCGAGGGTGTTCATGGGTGCTTCATGGCCAGTGATAACAAGTTTAAAGCAACTGAAAACTCCAACTCCTTTATTGAAAAGGTCAGCACCACCCCACTTTGCCAGAAATATAAACATGTTCAAGTGCTGGAAAAATGTGATAAAACTCTAAAATGGGTGGTGGAAAAGAGGTGAATATTAAGTATGGTATTCGAATCCAGCTTTAACAAGCTTGTTTCACTCAACTGTGGTCATGGAATATTTCACAGATAATGAAGCCAGCCAATATATGGAAGGCTCTGGAATGTAACAAAGTTAACACACCATGGACTTAAGCTGATGAGTACAAAAGATGGAATGTATAAAACACTTCTTACATCCTATCCCAATCCTTCCCCACCTTACCTTTGTACTCATGCCATTGCTTCAATGACCATCTGTACCCAAGTAGAACTAGAATACATGCCTGATATTTGCTACATGTAAATCTTACAGGCTTCTCTTCTACTTCCATGTAGAAAGTGTTTGCCATTCTGAGAACTGTCAAACCCAGAAATATGAAGGAGTTAATCCATAGGAGTGAATCTTGACCAATGAGACATGGGTGCTGATGGATTAAATTTTCTCTTCTGAATTCTTTTGTGGAAAATTCTGAGATCCATTTTACATGTTCATAAAAGACTCCCTAGTATGACTGAGCTACATTTTTTCACAGCAATGATCATCTTGATAACATCCTTGAATTAGCTTTCTTTACTTGCCTGTTTCACTTTTCCTGACCTCCACTCTTGACCAATGGATCACTTCCAAAATAAAACTTACTAAGTTCAAGCCTTTGTCTTAGCGTTCGCTTTTGAGGAAACTCAATCTAAGACACTAGCATTTTTTAATGCCTCTAAAACACACAACAAACTCCTTTCCACCTCAGTTGATGAGTTCTCTCCTCTCTGCCTAGTATTCTATCGCTGGAAAGATGCATTGCTTAATTATTCAACTTATTCAGAATTTCAGCCAAATAAATATTTTAGAGAGTTCTTTCTTGACCTGTCCATCATGTCCTATTCTCTCTTTACTCCAACGCTGCTTTACTTTACATGTTATCTTAGTCATTTAATTTTAATATCATGGTATTTAAAATTTACCTAGAAAAATATCTAAATTTTTCAGCACCCAAGATCTTTCTATCAGCAAATAATTAAAAAATGTCCATTTAGACCAAGAATTATGAAGTCCCAAGTATCCTATTCTAATAGAATAGAACAAAAAACTGCCAAAAACTGCTAAAACCAGAATATGATCATATGAAGAATTGTTAAATAAGGCTCAAATGAGTCATAGATCTTATTACGGAAACCAATGCCAAATTTAATAATGAGATAGGCAACAGGTGAAAATTTCACTTGGAGGAATCTGAGACTCTCCTGTGTAGCTCCACTTTAAAGTTCCTTTCTCTACAGCATTAGGATGCTTCCTAGTTTCAGGCTTAACATGTGACATAAGTTTGGAATAATGTATGTGCTGATTTGCTTCACAGGGTAAGCCATTTGGTTATGGAATACCTTTATCCTATATCGAGGCAATAATTTCAACTCCTCAAAATCCCCAGCTCCAAGTTTAATTACAATAAGCAACCTAGAGAGAGTCTATCTAGTTTGCCAACTAGCATGTCATAAATAATCACTCTCTATTTCATGCTATATACCTGTTTGTGTGTCTACAAGGACATCTTTTTAGCATGTTGACTAGGTTTGTTTAGAGTTGTTCCTTTTTTCCAGGAATCACTGAAAATAAGAAGAATTGAGTTACAGTATTACTCTTCAGTCTTTATGTGCCAGAACTCATAATATTCCAAGTATAAGACAGCAATGGGAAAGGGGAATAATAGAGAAAATAACAGAGTCGGCAGTCTTAACCTTATGTTACACGTTTGTTTGTTTGTTTTTTTCCATATTTCCATTTTCAGGTGAGCTCTTGCTGCTTCTGATAACTAGCATCCATCCACAAGCAGTGAATGAGCTGAGTTATTGACTTCTTCAGTTTATCAATTACATCAGTCAGAACATGAGAAGCAGACAGGTTCAGACATTTTATTTTATTATTTGTACTGAACTACCACAAAATTCTATGTGATAAAAGGTTACCATTTCTTTGTCCCAATTTCTCCCATGAATACCTCATGAGATCTTCCTGACACAGATAATACTAAATCAGTCCTTCCCCACCTAATACTTAGAAACCATTTTCTATGTTGTTATTGGTATAAGGAATGACTCTGTAGTCAGCTACCAGTTAATTCAGTCTGTGCCCCAGCTCTGCTTCACCATGCCTTTTGTTTGGGCTCTTATTTTTTCCTTTGGACACAGCAATGTGAAATCTGTTACATTTAGGAAGAGAAATATGCTGAAATTTATCATTTTCCAGAGATGTTGTGAGAATGCCGATCCTTACTGGAAGTTACTACTCCTTTTGTTTCCAACCTAACATCATACTGTTCACTGTTCCTTCAATAATGTAAGTTTCCCTATAATTATTTTTCTCATGTTACAAATATCAAATCTATATGTAAACTGCAAAATGTGGGTGGTAACAGTAAAAGTATTTTATAGAGGGGGTAAACATTATTGATAATAGAGAAATATAGAAGAATATAATATTGATTATTAACATAACTTTACCTTTAGTTTTCTAATTTTTCACATAATCCTTCAAATAAGATATGATCAATAGAAATATATCATTTGTTTCCATAAAATATGCTTTCCTATTTGTATATAACAAGAACACTAATAACATTTGAATTTACTTTTTTTGTGGATTTTTCCCTCTGTTCAAATGTGGGGAAACTTGAAATATCCTTATTGAAACCTTCCTTTCTGTCTTCATATATCTTGAATAATTGTTTAAACAAAGAATAATAAGAGAATAGATTTGGAGAATTAGTATATGTTAAGGGAAGACCAAATACTCTCTTTGAAATTAGAATTAATATTCCTAGGTCTTTGTCAATGTCACCATAGTTTTTTGTATTGATTTCTTTCTCCTGATAGATGATTCTTATGTCAGTTCTATATAAAATGTTATATTCAGAATTAGAACTTACATTGCAATGGTATTTAAAAGTCTAAAACTTCTTATCCCCTTTAAGGAGTACAGACATATCTAAGTTCATATCTTATAAGAAATAGACCCTGAAACAAGGATTATGGTTCGATGAGTTTATTTAGTTAGTAATCCTATGAAAAAAGCACTGATGAGAGAGAGATGGACAGGAAAGGAAGAAAACAAAAAGTTTTGGTTAATGGGTAGGTTACTTGTTAACCTTTCTGGCTAATTGTCCTGGGCAATTGATGCTCGGTATTGCTGGAATATTTATCCTTTCTCATTTTTGAAGGTGACTACAAAGGGTGTTAAATTTCCCCCTTGAAATTCCAGTCCGTCCCTCTAGACCAAAAGCACTTTCAGGAAGAGACCTAAGTGCTTGAGGTAAGAAGTCCTTTGCATGAATGGGAACAAGTCACAGAAACTTCTCGTGAACTCAGTTAAGTTAACAGGCTGTGGATGAAGCATGTACAGAGCTTGATGCCAGAGGGTAAAGTATAAACCTGAATGGTTCCTAAAATGACTACTCCCACTATAATTTTCTTGTAATATATATTTTAAAATAAAGTCCCTGATGGGCATTATCTTATAGATGTGTTTTGCCTAAGCAGTTATATAGTACAAGCAAACTGCTAAGATTTGGGGGTGAACTAAGAAAGGGCTAGTTAAACAAGGAAACCAGGCATTCCATGGTAAAAGTTTGCAATTTTCTCTCCTAGAACATCTTCCTGTTGAGAACACCTATATTTGTAACTGCATTCCTACTCTGCCATCTCACACCTGCTCTATCTGCTACATATATTCGTAACAGCTTATTCATAAGAAGCAAGGCAGGCAGTGGAATAGGTTAGTGCTAATGGGATTTCTCCTTCATTTTTTTTTCATTTATTTATTTATTTACATCTTTATTGGAGTATAATTGCTTTACAATGGTGTGTTAGTTTCTGCTGTATAACAAAGTGAATCAGCTATACATATACTTATATCCCCATATCTCTTCCCTCTTACATCTCCTTCCCTCCCACCCTCCCTATCCCACCCCTCTAGGTGGTCACAAAGCACTGAGCTGATCCTCCTTCAGTATTTTTATGTACATGCTTAAGATGTTTGCTCTTAGTTTTAACTAGCTGCTCTAGCTAGCTGTTATTCTTAAAGATGAGGGGGAAAATTGTTAAGTTGTGAGGTTTCCTCATACTGAAATTGTTTTTTTTTTTCACTAGAGTATTGCTTTTTTTTTTCTCCCTCATACTGAAATTTGATTTGATTTGTCTTTATCACCCAGGACTCTATTTGAAACAGCAAATAATTCTTAGGCTGAAGTATCAGGGTGATGTTCATATTCTTTGACTGGAAGAATCTATAGAAAGAATCACTAGCCAGTCAGTATTGACAATATTTTCACTCTTAATGGAGTTCTCAGGTGTGACTTACCATTAGTTCTACTTTCTTTCTTCTATTGTGACAATGACAGCAATGACGCTGATGATGATCCTAAGCATTGTCACTATCAGTCATGATCATGATATATTAAAATTTGTGCTATGTTACATTTGGCCAAGAGTGAGATTATTGGGCAGGTGTTTGCCAACTCTATATAATAGTTGATATATAATTTTAAAAAATAGACTTTATTTTATAGAACAGTTTTAAATTTACTGAAATTGAGATGATAACAAAGTCTCCACATATCCTACCTTCAGTTTACCCTATTATTGACATATTAGTATGGTATACTTGTTACAAATAATAAACCAATATCATGCATTGTTATTAACTGAAGTATGCTTTTTATTCAGAATTCGTTAATGTCTAATGTCCTTTGTTTCAGGATCCTATCCAGAATACCACATTCTATTTAGGTGTAATGTGTATTACTTTTTAATAATTCAAGTAGGCATTTGTATACTTCCACTAAAGAACTAAGGTACTGTTTTGTAATTCAGAAAATATATATAGTAACTTTTAACAATTATTTTTCCTATTTTCCACCACGTTGTTTTGGGCACTTAGAAAGCAGAGTGGAGAAGCTAGTGCATGACTGATGGGGTTACATGTGTCTGCCCAGACTGCACGTCTAGGCTGGACTGGACAGCATCCCTGGAGGGAAGACTGCTTTTCTCTACTTTCCAGCCCGCCCAGAATATCTATGCAACCAGCTTAATTTTTTTTTTGGTGGGGGGGCATACCACGCTGCATGCAGGTTCCTATTTCCTTGACCAAGGATCAAACTCGCCCCACCTCCCACCACCCCGCCACCTGCAGTGGAAGCACGGTCTTAACCACTGGACTGCCAGGGAAGTCCCTATGCCATCAACTTAGATAAACTTTCTGGGCAGTCACCAAGTGAATTTTGTTCCCTCAATTCATCTGTTCAAACAATCAAAGGGTTAATCATCTGAATAATGCCATTTCTTCCAATTACACTATTGGGAATGACAGAAATATGTTGAGTCTGTGTTCAGTATAGGATCTTCAGTAGCTGAGAAACTAGGGATATCTGTATTTGTGGCTATTTCTTATGTTCTTAAATATATTTATATATGTACCTAGATTTTTAATGTATCTTTTGTACATTTAAACACATTTTATAGTCAAGTGTTAACTTAAAATATCATTGAGAGAAATAAAGATATAGAACTATACAAACTATATACATATATATATATATATATATATATATATATATATATATATATATATATATATACACTATACAAAGTAGTCCTAATCTTATTGAAAATCATTAAAATACTTTAAAATTAGCCTCATCGTCTTGCAGGGAAAACCAGAGGTTGATGTGAGGGTAATTACATTAAGAAATTAGAAAAATCATATTAAGAGACTAGAAAAACAATCCATTAGAATGGTTAATTATGTAGAAAAATAACAGTATCTTCATCTGTCAAAAGCTTTATTATTTGATGAAACTAACTCAATTGGCAATTAAAAACAAATATTTCTTGGATGTGAGAAATCACACCGTAGGAAGTTTGGTCTTATATATTTGCTGAGAAATGATGTTGATAATCACTTAGAATAAAGTAAATGTGGAAGCAAAGATAGAAATACCTCATAGACTGGCTGGATGTTAAGCAAACCCACTTCTTATTCTCAAACATTTTCCAAGTTTTCTTGAGGTTAGGTATGGTAATGTGACTTACTTCTGTTCAGTGTATGTGTCTACATGTCTTGTGTAGTATCTTCATGCCCAGACCAAATATTCTCCCATAAACAATACTTTGTGTTCCCCCAACACCGTGCTATACTTTGATATCCATACCTTGGAATCCTTGTGGCAAAGATGACAGACTCTATCATTTTATTGGATGCCTGGATACTTCATGGAATTGAGGACTACCCCATTCCTATGTATTTTGAATTTATATGAGCAAAAAATGTCTGTTTATTTGAGCAGCAGATTTTTTCTCACTTTCTTTGTTAGAACAGCTATAATTCCCTTAACTAGTAGAAAGTGATACATTGAAGTTGATTGTAGCCATAAATAAAACCTGAAATTCAAGGCTTTGGTTTAGAGGTCAGAATAGTGGTCACTGAGGAAGATGATAGGAGATATTGGAAAGATGGAGAACCTAATGGAAGACAATTCTCCTTGTATTATTCAATGTTTATGTATTGTCTGGGCTTTCTGAGCAAAGGAAATAGATAAACCACAATATAGAGCATTTCTATACCTTCTCTACCCTGCTCTCTTCCTTTACCCCTGTAGACATCTGCTCACATTCCAGAATAATAAATTGAGTGATACCTTTTTTTTTTTTTCTCGCTCCTTTCTTGCTTACTTTCTAGAGCAAAAGACAAGGTCTTTATTTCCAGAAGGGAAGATGGGCAATTGTGTTAGAAGCTCTACACAAGAACTGACATCATTTGGGGGTTCCTTTTCTACTGTGCAACACTACTGCATACATAGGTACACGTCACCTTGTGGAAAAATGTGCATGGGAAACCAACACATGACGCTCTGAAAATGGTCAGTTTTCTGGTCCAGAGATCTGTTTCCTGTCAGAATATGAATATATAAATCGTAATAGCTCCATTCTGTGCAGTAGCAAAGTATCGGATTGGCCAAACATTCAGTAGGATGTTACAGAAAAACACGAGGAAACTTTTTGGCCAACCCAATACTTGGTAAAAGTATCCCTTTTGGTATTCAGCTAAGGTTTTATCGAGTTTGTGGCTTTGAAAATGGGGTTGGAAAAGAATATTAGAAATGTGTATTGATTATTACTGACTGCTTTTAACTAAAGTAGAAAGAGATGAGCTCAGACAGTAAGAACTGGTTTATTTGCAAACTGAAAGGACAGACAGTAGAGCGTTCAAGATACTTGAAGCCTGAAAAATATGGAGAGTATCTATTGTTTTCAGAATTGAAAGAGTAGGAAAGAATTGGCTTTTCATAATAATAAAAACATGACAATGTCAAATTTTGAAAAGGATTTGTAAAGTTTGCTTCTTTGAGACTTCAAGTAGTAGAAATGACATTTTAAAAGTTTCTGAATAGCAGAGCCCCATTTATATTCAGCCCTGCCACGAATATAAGATTGTATCCTTCCTATTCCATCTCGATACTTCAAGATTACCATCATTAGATTGGGGAAGAAGGGGATGTTTTAGTCTATTTTGGCTGCTGTGGCAAAAGACCACACACTGCGTGGTTTAGAAACAACAAAAAATTATTTCTCATCATTCTGGAGGCTGGAAGGTCCAAGTCAAGGCACCTGCACATCAAGTGTGTGGTAGGGATCTGCCTTCCTAGTTCATAGACAGCTAGATGTCTTTCCTGTATCCTCATGTGATGAATGAGCTCTCTCTGGGGTCCCTTTCATGAAGGACACTGATTTCATTCATGAGGGCTCCCCTGTCATGACTTAATCACTTCTCAAAGGTTGGGCCTCCAAACACCATTACCTTGGGGATTAGGTTTTTAGGTTTCAACACTTGAATTGTGTGAAGAGGGGCACAAACATTCAGTCTATAGCAGGGGGAACAAAGGAACAAAAACAAATGGAGACCTATGGTTAGGAAATAACTTTGTGTGTAGCTATAAGTACATGGAACTAACTAGAAATGAAAAGAAGTCTAATACATTTTATAGGAACAATGTAAAAGTCAGGGATTAAAAAAGCTTTAACTGTTAGAAATTTAGAACATCTCTTTAATCCCCGAATTTATGTAAGGATAACATATAAGTTGTACTTATCAGAAGAAAATTATATTTCCAGAGACTTTTTCTAAATTTAAGAATCCATTATTGGATTTACTATTAGTTATACAAAGTATAGTAGTTTTGTAATGCATTAATCTTATCTGTCCGTTTGATACCAACCTCCTCTCTATTTTAGTTAATTCTATAACTTATTTTTAACTACTTACAACACCTACCTTACATTTTTCTTAGATTTTAAAATATTCAATATGTTTAACTCCATGATTTTTAGTTCTGAGCAGAGAGGAAGTTTAGAACTTGCAGAGGTTTTGAAGAATTGTTTTCCTCTTTAACATAATTGTGGATTGATCTTATTTTGTGTTATTTCACATTTATCTGCATTTTTGTTGCTTAAAACTTTATCAACTTCTTTTCCTTTTCATAATATTGTAACTTGATTATTAAACTCCTGTATGGCTTGATTTTCTTGATTTTTAAGCTTATAACGAGTCTTTCACATGACAATTCAATTGAAGTTTTTTTAAGTGAAAGTGTAGGTCTCTGTAGATTTTGACTGATAGCATTTAAACTTATCGATAATTTCACTCAGTTTCTGACTGATAGCGTTTAAACTTATTGATAATTTCATTCAGTTTCTGTTTATAATTACTGATTACTTAAATTATATTACAAAGGCCAAATGGTACTGTATCTGTCAATTCTTTCTTGCTTACCTTAGGATATGCTTATTAGGCTGCTATAGTGTTTACAGAATAAATGCTATAAACAGTCTGGCTCTAAAACTTATGCTTTTGACATTTGGTCAAAATACGATTTTAGATTATATTAGTATTGTTACCTTTGTTTTCATTTTAGTTAAAATTGTCACCTAAGTATTTGCAAGGTATATATTTGTAAATATTTAGTTTTAAAATTCATGTGTGTTTTTTTATTCAGTGGCCTATATATAAATTTTTTTTTAAAAAAAGCAGTCCTACTTTGCATAGAACCATGTCAACTGAAACTTGGAACTGTATCCTCCAGATATCCCCAATATGCTCAAGTTCCAGTTAATACGGTTCTGTCCAAAATAGGGAATGCTTACAGTTGAATATGGCATTTCCTGTCAAGTACTGAACAAAAATCTTTTATCAGGGTGGGAGAGTCAAATGTATTTTCTTTTTATTTATGTAATTGAAATAATTCCTCATTTATAGTGTATATTCACTGCTTTGTACTTTATTTTTTTCCCATTAACTTGTTCATTTATGGCTAACTAAATGAAATGATCTGTATCTTGTCAAATTAATAGGATTGTCATTGTTTTTAAAGGTGTTTGTAATATTTCTAATTCTACTAGAAGTTATGATTACATTAATAGTCACTTTTGAAATTGTAAATATATATCCAAAACCCAAAATGATTTAGGCAATATTTACTTCAAATCCCATGAAAGATTTTTATCATATTTTAGCCTTACACTGTTTACCCCTCCTTCTAAGATTCTGATCATAGCCAATCTGATCTGGGATGCTTAACACAAATCAGCTTTTCCAGTACCCGTAGACTAAGGGTGATTTATTTATTCAGATACTGAGCAATTATGCCCTTATTTATAGATGGAAAGTAGATGACTATTTGTGACACACTGACCTAAAAGCAAACAAACTGAACAAAAATCATCCACAGATTTATTAGCTACAAAAACATGCTGAAGCAAAGATGTGAGGAAAATGTAAATCTGACTCTGTTTATTTAAGAAAAAATTACAAAGTATTTATATGTTCATAATGCAAGCATCTTGCCTATAAACTCTAGAATTTTATAAAATATATTTATTATAAAGAATTACATGAATAATACATGATTTTTATCAGAAAGAATATTACTTTATACAAGCTTATCCTCTGTCATATACATCTAGGATTTGAAATGTCATGTCCTTTTTAAAAGCATATAACCTAGAATATTTTTAAGCCTAACTTTTATACATGCGTATAATTTCTGAAATTTCCCTCCCATTTTTACACAATTTCATTCCCGTTGCCTCCCCCTGCTGGTGATAAACTGAAGGTACAAAGCAAATCATTTTTTTCCACACGTTGGTATCTTAGTATCTTGCCACCTATTTCTGAGCAAAGGGATTATGCATGGACTGCTAACTATAGATTTCAGAAAAATAAGAAAACATTTTAAGCATAATTTTTGCTAGCCTGAATTCATTTTAAATTGACTTTTCCCACTACAACATAACAGAGTGATACAGTATATAGGAAAAGTTAATAGGACCAAAAATTCAAGTATTGTTTTCTCCATATAGACTGAAGCTAATCAGGAAATTAGGAGAGAAATTGGTCTCATTTCAGATAGTGAATGAGTACTTTACCTTGCATGACTTAGGGAGAATAAACAAATGACATGGTCTGCTTAGGGCTTCTTGAGACTTCAGAATAATTCAGTTTGAGTGTGTTATGGTTGAGAGTAGAGTTACAGTGTCTCCCTGGGGAACATGTAAAGTTGTTTGTGAACTGCAATAGTGGACTGCAGTAGTCTCCTAAGTCTTCTAATAGGGTCCCATTGGCCAGCCGTGCCAGCTCTCCTCAAAAGAAATTCCATCTCTTGAGAATAAAATCATAGAAAGACTTAATGTTCTGCAGGATTTAGGTTGTTTATATGGCTGATGCTCTCCGTATGTTTTCCTCTTGCACCCTGAGTAAAGACCGACGTGCAGAAAGGGATAGATAAATTCACAATTAGCTTGAACAGTGTCATGATAGCCCAGCCTCTGCTAGTGCAAACTTGAGCTTTATGAAATAATCTGAAATCCTCTCTACTCTCCAGTACTTCTGAATTTACAAGAAATGTCTGATGGGAAGCATTGCTATGTGTGCCGATATTAAAACTGTGGGTTAGGCCCTAGCAAATCACGCACTTTATCATCAGATGAGCTTCCTTCACTACATAATCACTCTCAACAGATGCCCATCCGTATTAGCTCTGTTAAGGAAACTCCTTGGCCAGGGGTAATATCATACCATATCATATTTCTCCATGAAACTCAAAATATCTCAAAACTATAATAAAAATAACCCTAAAATCTGAAGTGAAACTAAAAATTGCAAGACAGAAAATATAGTCTGCACACAGATCTCCCTTAACTTATGCAGGTATACATTCTCCAATGCCAGGAACTTGACAGGAGAAAAACTAAAATCCTAGTCCCAATCCCAGTAACAGTGCTACTCTTACCCTGGCCTGAGAGCTCTTAAAAGATGTTAGGTATGTGCTTTAAAGAGATTTGTGGATCTAAATTTATGTATATGTGTGTGTGTGTGTGTGTATATATGCACACACACAATGTTTGTATTTATTCATATGTATATATACTTTATAAATTAAGAGAAAAAAAAGAAAGAAAATCAGCTATTTGAAAGAATAAAACGCTGTTTTGATAAACATTGAGGCATCAGCCATGGGGAGTTCTCCTGAAGCACTAATGTGTGTTTTTTGCTCTGATTTACAAAGATGCTAAAATAAAATCCACCTGATCAAGTAGCAGACACACAAGTTATCTTATCATGTTAGTAATTATTGTACCTCTTGTTAAAATAATGAAAAAAAAAAAAACTCTGAAATAAATTCATGACTTTAGAGAATCAGAGTTTCAAAACCTAAGAAAGACAAGGTGGAAACTTTAGAGGTATGAGAAATGGTCAGGCCACCCCAAAGTTTTTATGATTCAAAATTAAAGGTCCAGGGCCTAGAGCCTTTTATGTCTCTGCAGAGACAGTGTTTAAATTGTCAAAAGACAATTTAAAAGACATGTAAAAATGTACCCCAAAATTTAGTAGCTTAAAAAAGCCAACCATATTTGCTCATGATTCTGCACTATAGGCTGGGTTCAGGTAAGGAGATATTTTGCTGGTCGTGTCTTGAGTCACCATGTGGTTAGTCATCTGGAAGCATGACTGTGACTTGAAATCCACGTAATCATACTGGTCTATTTGCTGCTTCAATGGGAAAACCTGGGGGCATCCCAGGTCACCCTCTCATTTTTTGTCCTCTCCCCCCCCAACCAGGAAAGGCAACTCTCTTCACAGATAAATCACATGTCCAAGGTGAAAACAGCAAACTGCCAGGACTCTTAAAACCCAGGTCCAGAACTGGCAGAGTATTGCTGGCACACTGCTGGACAAACTCATCACAAGTTCAGGCAAGACTCAAGTAAAAGGGAAAGAAACTCTATTTCTCTATGGGAGGACTAGCACATATTGTTATTTTAAGTCCCCAGTAATTTGCCTTCTACAACGTTTTTACATTGTAATGACATGCAAACTCATGTTTTCCCAAGATCCCCAAAGTTTCATCTTATTGTAACATTGATACCGACTTAAAGTTCAGATGAGGATGAGACCCTTGGGTGTAGCTTCTTAGAAAAATGTTCTAGATACTAAAAGAGATGTTACTCAACCTCCCTGCCTTTTCCACAGTAGACCTAACTTAAAATTGTGAGTGAAGGACAGGATAATCAAAGTAGCCCAGGTGGCTTATAAACAATAGAAACTGGTTTTCCACAGTTCTGGAGCCTGCGAATTCTAAGATCAAGGTGTGGACAGAGTTGGTGTCTGGTCACCTGTTCCCTAATGCAGGGACAGCCTTCTTCTCACTGTGTCCTCCCAAGGTAGAAGGAGTCTGGGGCTCTCTGTGGCCCCTTTTATAAGGACTCCACAATCATAACCTAACCACTTCTAAAGCCCTTACTTCCAAATACCATGACATTGGGGATTAAGTTTCAACATATGAACTTTGGGAGGACGAAAACAGTCTACAGCAAATAATGTTTTGGTTTATCTAGTGATTTCTTGTTTCTTTTTTTTTTAGTAAAAATGGAGGTTCTTAACATCCTTCTATATTATAACCAGAAATAGAGCACAAATTGAACTGCATTCCATAGTGTGTGTATGTGTATCTATCTAATTCTAAAAATTCATTTTCTTAATATCCTGGGTATATTTTATTCACCTCTTATTTCTCCCTCATATTTAAATTCCTTATTTTTATTAAACAAATTTAAATTCATATCTGATTCTGCAAGCTTTTATTTAATCTATAGCGGCTTGCTTTCTCAATGTTTTTCAGTGATATGTAGTTAGGAGTTTATAATTCTTGGAATATTTACATATAACTTTTATTTGAGGATACTTTCTAAAATTAATTTCTTTTGAGGATTTGCACGTGATTCTGCCACGGGTCTGGTGGCACAGCCAACGATGGATTTTCACATGCAAAATCATCTTTTGACTCCCCACAGGCCTGCGAATTTTAAGGTTTCAGTCTGAGTGAAACCCCAAATCAAGGATAGGAATTGAAAATAGGATTTCTGAGGAGAGCCTTAGTTTTTCTTTCTACTCAAAGCAAAAAATGTTGTGTTGATGACGTTTGTTGGCTGGTTTGATTTTGTTTTTTATTCTGCATTGATGTTGTAACCCTTTGTTTTTCTTCAGGGGTGTTTTTGTCTTTGCAAAATTCATTTAGCCTCCTAACTTGGACTGCTTCAGTGTAGCCCAAACCCTGAGCAATTATGCTTTCTTTCTTTGCTTTGCATATCTGATCAGTTACTTTATCATAAGCCTTGTACATGCTTAAAAATGTATATTCATTTATCATATTTAATGCAGTATTTTAGGTGTGCTTTACTAGATGTTTCTGTATGAATCTCATCAGATATTAAAGAGACAAAATTTCTCAATTTTGAAACCATACAAAACCACATTTTAAAACATCTCTTATTAAGGAAGTAACAAAATCATCCTTGTAATCATCCATTACCAACAAGTAATACCTAGTTTTGATTTGAATTTCTCTAATAATTAGCGATGTTGGGCAACTTTTCATGTGCCTGTTAGCAATCAGTATTTCTTTTTTGGAGAAATGTCTATGCAAGTCTTCTGCCCATTTGTTGATTGGATTTTTTTTTTTTTGACATTAAGTTGTATGAACTGCTTGTATATTTTGGATATTTTACCCCTTGTTGTTTGTAGCGTTTACAAATATATTCTCTCCCATTCTGTAGGTTATCTTTTTATTTTGTTGGTGGTTTCTTTTGCTGTGCAAAGCTTTTAATTTGATAAGGACCCATTTTTTTATCTTCACTTTTATTTATTTTGCCTTGGGAGACTGATCTAAGAAAATATTGCTACAATTTATGATAAGCATGTTTTTCCTAGGTTCTTGGAGTTTTATGGTGTCATGTCTTATAATTAGGTCTTTAAACCATTTTGAGTTTATTTTTGTATACGGTTTGAGAGAATGTTCAAATTTCACTGATTTATATATAGCTGCACAGCATTCCCAACACCACATGTTTTGAAAAGGATGTCTTTTCTCCATTGTATATTCTTGCCTTCTTTGTCATAGATTAAGTTACCATATAACTGTGGATATATTTCTGGTCTCTCTATTCTGTTTCATTTATAGATAGATAGATAGATAGATAGATAGATAGATAGATAGATATAGATATAGATAGATAGATATAGATATCTATATCTATATCTATCTATCTATCTATATATATATATCTGTTGTTGTGCCAGTACCATGCTGTTTTGATTACTGTAGATTTGTAGTATATGCTGATGTCTGGGAGGGTTATGCTTCCAGCTTTGTTCTTTTTTTTTTCTTAGGATTGCTTTGGCAATTCTTGGTCACTTGTGGTTCCACAGAAATTTTAAGATTATTTTTTCTAGTTCTGTGAAAAGTGACATTGGTAATTTGATAGGGATTACATTAAATCTGTAGATTACTTTGGGCAATATGGTTATTTTAACAATATTAATTCTTCCAAGCCAAGAACACAGAATATCTTTCCATTTCTTGAATCATTCAATTTGTTTTATAGTTTGCAGCATATAGGGCTTTCACCTCCTTGATTAAGTTTATTCCTAGGTATTTCACTTTTTTTGACGTGAGTTTAAATGGGATTGTTTTTAACTTTCTCTTTTTGACATTTCATTATTAGTGTATAGAAATGCAACAGATTTCTGTATATTATTCTTGTATCCTGCTCCCTTGCTGAATTAATTTATCCTAATAGTTTTTGTGGTGAGACTTTAGGATTCTCTATACAGTTTCATGTAATCTGCAAATAGTGAGTTATACTTCTTCCCTTCTAATTTGAATACCCTTTCTTTTTCTTTCTTCCTTCCTTTCTTCCTTCCTTTCTTCCTTTCCTTTCTTCCTTTCCTTTCTTCCTTTCCTTTCTTCCTTCCCTTTCTTCCTTTCTTTTTGATTCCTGTGAATAGGACTGCCAGTACTATGTTGAATAGAAGTGGTGAGAGATGGTGTCCTTGTTTTGTTCCAGAATGTAGCAGGAAGGTTTTCAACTTTTCACCACTGAGTATTATGTTGGCTATGGGTTTGTCATAAATGGCCTTTTTTATGTTGAGATATGTTCCTTCTATACCCACTTTGATAGTTTTTATCATTCATGGATGTTGAATTTTACTTTGTCATGTGCAATTTCTGCTTCTATTGAGATGTTCATGTGGTTTCTGTCTTTTGTTAATGTGGTGTATAACATTGATTTGCATATGTTGAACCATCCTTGTAACCCTGAAATAAGTCCAACTTAATGTGTGCGGTCCTTTTTATGTATTGTTGGATTCAGTTTGCTAATATTTTGTTGAGAAATTTGACATGTATCTTCATCAAAGATACTGGCCCATAATTTCTTTTTTGTAGTGTCTTTATCTGATATTGGTATCAAGGTGATGGTGGCCTCATAGAGTGGATTTGGGAGTACACCGTCCTCTTCAGTTTTTTTGCAATAATTTGAGTAGGATAGGTATACATTCTTTTTTATGTGTTAGGTAGAATTCTCCAGTGAAACTGTCCTGTCCTGAAATTTCGTTTGAAGGGAGTTCTTTTATCACAGTTTCTATTTCACTTCTAGTCATCAATCTGGTCAAAATTACTGTTTCTTTTTGACTCAGTCTTGACATGCTATATGTTTGTAGAAACTAGTCCTTTTCTTCTAGGTTGTCCTATTTGTTGACATATAACTGGTCATAGTATTATTTTTTGTATTTCTGTAGTTTTGGTTGTTGTTTCTCTTCTTTGATTTCTTTATTTGGGTCTTTTCTTCTTGGTGAGCCTGAATAGAGGTTTATCAATCTTGTTTATCTTCTCAGAAAACCAGCTCTTGGTTTCATTGATCTTTTATTTATTTATTTATTTATTTATTTTATTTTATTTTTATTGTGGTACACGGGCTCCTCACAGCTGTGGCCTCTCCCGCTGCGGAGCACAGGCTCTGGACGCACAGGCCCAGCGGCCATGGCTCACGGGCCCAGCTGCTCCGCGGCATGTGGGATCTTCCCAGACCAAGGCACGAACCCATGTCCCCTGCATTGGCAGGTGGACTCTCAACCACTACACCACCAGGGAAGCCCTATTTTGTATTTTTGATCTCTATTTTATTTGTTTCCTCTCAGATCTTTATATTCTTCTCTTGACTTTGGGGTTTGTTCTTTTTCTAATTCTTTTAGGTGTTAGGTTAGGTTGTTTATTTTAGTTCTTTTTTGTTCTTGAAGAAGGCCTGTATCACTACGAAATTCCCTCTTAGAACTGATTTGCTGTATCCCATAGATTTTGTAATGTTGTTTTCATTTTCAATTGTTTCAAGGTATTTTCTGATTTCTTCTTTGATTTCATCATTGACCTTTTTTTTTTTTTTCGGTACGCGGGCCTCTCACTCTTGTGGCCTCTCCTGTTGCGGAGAACAGGCTCTGGATGTGCAGGCTCAGCGGCCATGGCACATGGGCCTAGTTGCTCCGCGGCATGTGGGATCTTCCTGGACTGGGGCACGAACGCATGTCCCCTGCATCGGCAGGCGTACTCTCAACCACTGTGCCACCAGGGAAGCCCAACCTATTGTTTTTTTTAGTAGAATGTTGTTTAGTTTCCATGTTTTCATTCTTTTATAGTTTTTCTTTCTGTAGTTGATTTCTAATTTCATACTGTTGTGGTCAGAAAAGAGGCTGGATAAAATTTCTATCTTCTTAAATTTGTTGAGGCTTGTTTTGTGACTTAGTATGTAGTCTATCCTAGAGAACATTCCATGTCACTGGAAAAGAATGCACATTCTGCACTTGTTTTGGATGTAGTGCCCTAGAGATATCAGTTAATCCCAACTGATCTGTTGTGTCATTTAGGACCTTCATTGCCTTATTTATTTTCTGGATGATCTCTCCATTGATGTCAGTGTGGTGTTAAAATTTTCTACTATTATTGTATCATTGTCAATTTCTCTTTGTCAGTATTTGCTTTTTATATTTAGGTGCTTCTATATTGGGTGCATATGTCAATGAGTGTAATATCCTCTTCTTATATTGATCCATTTGTTATATAATGTCCTTCTTTGTCTTTCTTTATGGCCTTAGTTTTAAAGTCTATTTTGTCAGATATGAGTATTGCTACCCTTGTTTTCTTGTTATTTCCATTTGGTGAAATACCTTTTTCCATCCCCTCACTTTGAATCTGTGTGTCTTTCACCCTGAAGTGAGTCTTTTATAGGCAGCATATTTCAGGTTCTTGTTTTATTATACAATCAACCACTCTGTCTTTTGATCTGGGCACTTAGTTTGTTGCCATTTAAAGTAAAATTATTGATAGATATGTCCTTATTATCATTTTAACCCTTGTTTTCCAGTTTTTATAGTTCATTTCTTCTTTTTTGTATTTCCCCTTTGTGGTTTGTTTTGTTTTTCCCTTTGTGGTTTGATTTTATTTTGTATTATGCTTGATTTCCGTTCTTTCTAGTTTTTGTGTATGTATTGTATGTTTTTGATTTGTGATTATCATGGAGTTTATGCATATTGACCCTTAACTATATCTACTTACTTTAAACTGATAGTTATTCAAGTTTAAACACATTCTATAATATCTATATTTTTATACTCTACTCCCCTACATTTTGTGATTTTTTGTTCTATTTTACATATTTGTGCTTATCTTTTTACTGTTTGTAGTTATCACTTTTACATTTTTTTAAATTTTAATGTATGTACTGGCTTATATAAATGATCATCAATCATTTTATATGTTTGCCTTTCCTATTGTGATTTTCCCTTTCCTATAGGTTCTTTCTGCTTCTGTATATAGAGAAGACTCTTCAATATTTCTTCTAAGGTAGGTTTAGTTTTTTTCTTGTCTGAGATATTCTTTCTCTCTCATTCTATTCTAAATGATAATTTTGCTGAGTAGAGTATCCTAGGTTGCAGGGTTTCTTTTCTTTTCAGGACTTAGAATATAGCATGTTAGTATTTTCTGCCTGCAGGGTTTCTATAGAGAAATCAGCTGATAGCCTTATGGGGGTTACCCTTGTAACTCTTTTTCTCTTATTGTCTTTAGAATCCTCTCTTTATATTTTACTTTTGCCATTTTAATTATGATATGTCTTGGTGTGGGTACATTTGTGTTCACCTTTTGTTGGGACCCTCTGTTCTTCCTGTACCTGTATATCTGTTTCCTTCTTTAGGTTTAGGAACTTTTCAGCCATAATTTTTTCAAATATATTTTTGATGCCCTTCTCTAGTCTCATTCTGGAACATCTATTATGCATAGGTTTGCACATTTTGTATTATCCCATAGATCTCATAAGTTTTTCATTATATATTTCATTTGTCTTTCTGTCGGCTCTTCTGATTGGGTGATTTACAGTATCCTGTCTTCCAGATAACTTATTCATTCTTCTGTGTCATTAAGTCAGCTATTCATTGCTTCTAGATTGCCTTTTACCTCAGTAATTGAATTGTTTATTTTTGATTTGTTCATCTTTATATGTATGATGTATTTTTGATGTATTGTGCAGGGAGTTGAGTTCCATATCCTCCCACTCTGCCATCTTGATCCCTCTGCTTAGTCCAGTTCCATTCAAATCTTTCATCTCTTATCCAATTTAATCATTATATCTCTCCTCAACATTGAATTGGACTAATGACTGACTTGCAACCTGCAGTAGGAAAGGGAATGATTGATTCTGCCTTCTAATCTTGTCCCACCTTACACTTCTATACCTCTGTTTTCCTGTCTGAGTCTCCTATGGTCAGGACATTGGGAGAGAAAATGAGTGCAAGATACAACAATCTGACATCATTTAGTGCTGCTAACTGGATGACAAATAGATTTCTCCAACTCTATTGACCCCAAACTGAACTCCAGATAGTCCCTCTCCGAAATCACATACATGCACTCATGCACACATATCCCTCTCCATTGATAATTTCATCTTTCCAATGTTTGAGGTTCAAACTCTAGAATAAAATTATCATTGACCCTCCCTTTTCCTTTCCCTCTCTCCCTCCCACACAACACACAGTTTTCTCCCTCTCATTCCACATCTAATCTATCATAAAATCATCCAATCCTGTCTTCAAAATATAATCAGAAATTTACTGCTTCTCCTCACCTACTCTGTTGGTGCAATCAACCATCATTACTTTCAAGGATGATTTAAATTACATCCAGCAGTTTCTGTGCTTTCCCCCCCACCACCACCACCCATGCTTCCTATAATCTATTCCCCTCATAGTAACCAGAATTATCTACTTTAAGTAAGGGAAAATATTATGCTGCTGTACTTCCCCATACAACACAATGCAGTGGTTTTGAAAAGTAATAGCCAAAGGTCCATGAGGTTCTGCAGTACCTTGTGTCTGTTATTTTTTTAATCTCCTATACTTTGCTCCTCTTTACTTTTCCTCCTGTGGTCTCTGGTCTCCTTCATGTGGACCAGGCACTCCTGCTCTAGGACATTTACTCTAGCTGGTTATTCTGCCCAGTAAGCTCTTGCCTTGGATCTCTGTTTGGCCAATTGCCTAACCTTCTTTATACCTTTGCTCAGATTTTATCTTCAGCCAGGTCTGCCCTATTTACCCTCCTTAATATTCTCACCTGCTTCTGCCCTATCTGTAACTTCTAAGTCCCCTTCTAATTATTTTATTGATTTCATGGTTAAGTAAGTTGCATGACACTTTGGGTCATGAATATATATTCTAGCACTATCTGCCTTTCAAATTAAGTATGGCTGTGAGTCTACATCTCCCAGCCAACACATTTCAAGAGGACTCATTTGCTTTATTAATAACCTTCAGAAAGATACCTTTTCCTCTGTGAATCTTATAGCAGTCTCTATTATTAACATGACACAAATCTAATAGCCAAAACTGATAAGTGTATTAAATAACTTTACAGTAGTTCATTAAATTTTTGTTTGGAAACTTGGGAAAAAATCAACTTATGAGTAATCCAAGAGCAATTTTTTCCCCTTTTATTTTGTCAAGTAAATTGAAGACCTGTGACATAGATGTCTAATTTGTTATCAGAAAATGAACTATAAAATGGAAAATTTGATAGTACTAATTTTATCCTGTCACTTTCCATTTAGTAGGCATCTGGGGCAGGGTGTTAAAACATCTCTTGATATACAAAACAAAAATTAATAATATTGCAGTCACTGTAGCATTTTTGTTTAGAATTTAGCATTTTTCATCATCCATCAAAGACAAAAAGAGACATGAATGCAGACATTACAAAACCTGCTTTCTCCTAAGGCATTAGTTTTCCCAATCAGAGTCCGTTTTTCAAATCAATGGCATGACTTACTTTTTTAATGGTTCACTTCACTTATTGCTTCAAAGGACACAATATATAAAAGCAGGAAGAATGTTTTGTTATTTTTCCCATCAACAACTGATGGAAAGGGCCAGAGTTTGTTTCTATAATATTTAATATCTCATATGCTTTGAAGCTTAATAAACTAACTACATGGAGATCATGTTTTTAAGATTTTTTTCTGTCTATAGTAATTACATTGTATACTTCAAAAATGAATAAAACAGAAAAAAAAAATTCTACATGATAATACAATGGTAAGTGTAGAATTTCTATAATTATTTGGAGTCTTTCTAGATTTTTAAATCAAAGGTCAGAGGATACATAAATCGAAGAAAGAAAAGATTACAGTATTGGCTGGGATGGTATTACATTTCTTGAAATAGAAAGTGTTACAGATTGAATTGTTCCCCCCTAACATATTTTGTCCTAATCCCTGGTACCTGTGAATGTGACTTTATTTAAAAATATGGTCTTTGCAAATGTAATCCAGTTAAGATGAGGTCATTAGTACGGGCCTTAATCCAATATGACTGTTGCCCTTATAAGAAGGGAAGACATGTAAACAGAGACACAGAGGTAAAATAGCCATGTGAAGATCTAGACAAAGATTGGAGTTACATAGCTGTAAGACAAAGAAAGCCAAGGATTGCCAGTGACACAGAAGCCAAGAGAAAACAGATTCTCCCCTAGGGGTTTTGGAGAGAGCATGACCCTGTCAATACCTTGATTTCAGACTTCTAGCCTCCAGAACTTTGAGAAAATAAATTTCAGTTGCTTTAAACTACCCAGTTTGTAGTACTTTGTTATGGCAGCCCTAGAAAACTGATACAGAAAGAAAAATGCATTTTCACTTCTGTGAGAGAGGGAAAAGTTTTTCCATGTTTATTTGGAAATATTTAAAAAATGACATTGAAAGTATACTAAATACCGAGTTTTTAATACATATCTCATTCAATTCTCATAATTCAGTGAGCAAGATACAATTTCATCTTACAATTAAGTAAATTGATAACTATTCCAGAGCTAATAAATGACAGAGAAAAGATTTGAATGCAGATCTGTCAGACTGAAAAGCTTGTGTGCCTTCCTATACTAAATGTATTACAAGTTTTTAGTGTACAGAATGTGTAAATGACAATGGCATTGTATGACAAGACATACATGACAGAGATGCATTATTTTCCTACCTCGAATAGAGCCATTTCTTAAGAATCAGTAAATTTTACTTAAATGGTACATATTGGCTCCATAAAACTTTTAATTATATACAAACCTAGAATATTTAAAAATGTAACAAGAAGCCCTTCTTAAGATAAGGAATCTAAAATGAGCATAAAAAACCACTAATAATGGGGTGTTTAGCAATTATATAAAGTGCAGGTAATTTCTTTTACATGATTTATAAGTGCATTTTACTGATAAAGAATAACATTTAGCTAGACTCAGCAGAATAGCTAATTTTATTTGAATTCTAAAGATGGCCTAAAAACTAAATCTATTTAGCAAGTAAAAGTGTACTACAGCAATGTCTGAACTTCATTAATGACCAAAAGAACTTGAAAAAAACTGAGAAAATGCCTTGGAAGATAAGAAAAAACAGTACAAAGGGGGAAGTAATTCATATTACTGTGTTTCCTTTTCAATGTTTTAAAGGTTTCATGACATTTTTTTGAACAGCCAGGAAACTTCTAAATTTTTCCCCAGAGATGCTAATAATGTTATTTTTTTCTTAAATATAAATACATATTTTTACCTTATTTGTCATCTTATTTGATGCAATAGTCTGTGCGTGTGACATGTACGTTTGCAGGAGTTATGTTTTGTTGATCTCCCTTTTTTTCCTCTTTAACCATCCAATAACTATGTGTTGAAAATGTAATATAGAACCAAATTTGGAGCAGCGGTGATAGTAGAAATATGATACCTGATTCTTTGTCACAAAAATCTGACCAGCTAAGGATTAAATTTGGGATTCCCTAATTCTTTAAATGATTCAGAAACCCTAAAGTTCATCATGGCAAAAGAAAGTGGCTAATGAGCCCAGAAGTTTAAAAGAGGAATTATTGAACATGTACAAATTATTTGATATGAGTCCATAAATGATAGTGTAATTCTAAATAACTTAAACAAGAGTGACAAGAAAATACACTATGTACAATAAATTTTTTTAGGATTAATGAATTTCTGAAATAAAGATAGACAGTGCCTTCAACAGAATTATTTGTTAGTATAAATAATATTTGAGAAGAATATGCTGTATCCACCAGAGACATACTACTGTTAATGCCAGTTACCCTACAAAGGGAAAGTATTTGAAATCTGAAGAGAATGACACAAAAATCATAACTAAGATTTCAAGAAATATTCAAGAAATAATTCAGTGAGGGATTACTTCACTATTTTAAGTGATGTTTCCAAATTAAAATTAACCCTACTTCCAGCATATCAAATACCTTGCACATGTGCTTGCAGAGTGCCTCTTTGTAGTGTATTAATTGTGGAGTATTGTTTAACTAGCTAAAATATAGAGAGGAAAATATTCCACAGAGGGAAGAATACAGCAAATTCTATAAATTATAGCTCAACATGATGGATATTTAACTGTCTATGATGAAATATATTATTTAAATATATACTTAGAGGTGATTATTAAGATCCAGCAAAGATTGACTAAAATATACATGTAGTTTTACCACATACTATTGCAAAATGGTTACACTTGTAAAAATTATGTAGATGTATGTATGCATACATACAAATTTATCTTAATTTTACAGGCTACTTCAAAATGATTAATGTGCTATAGTGGGTATGATCGAGTTAAAGTTGTACTTGGTTTATTGTAGTATAGCTGGGAGCACTTAAATATTATATAGCAGAATGTAAACTTGAAGTACAGATCTTAGCCACACTCTCAGATGTGCATTCACAGACTTTTTATTCATATATTTGAAAATAAAAGGGAAAGGGAAAAGATCTAAATGATGAAAGGATAAAATTAAAAACTAAATGTATAAAAATCTCAAAGACTTGAGTAATGAATTCAGAAAATTAAAATGAATAGATGCAAAATTCTTCATTTAGGGAAAAATATATACAATTAACCATGTAGACTTGGCTTGATAGTATTCCATATAAGAAATTTAAAGAATATATTTTTACATGAAGATATGTGCTAATTTAACACAACTTTAAGAATGGAAGTTGATATGACTACAAAGATAATTGTAAATTCATGCTGCAAGAAGAAATGGTGTCATTTCAGAAGTAATAGATTCAATCTTCCATTCTAGTTCATATTTATATTCCATAGCTAGAGGATTTCAGTTCTAATTTTGTCGATTTTAATGGATAAAATATTAAGATAAAGTGCAGTTAGGAGGAAAATAAGCAGGATATTGGGGTGTGAATACAGTGAGGAAAAAATAACATGCATAATATAGAATACCTCTTCACAGGCTTGAATATGTAACACTTGTAATGGACAATTGCCTGGCATAGCTCCAGATTCAGAACAAAGTCTAATTGGTAGGGTTTCCTCAAATTTAAATGCCCTTTATTCTTATAAAGTTTGTAACTGTTCAGAAATGGAATGAGTTGGCTCAAACACTATTCGTGAGCCATTATGGAGGATATTCATGCTGCCCTTTGACTAGAGTGCTTCTCTTCTCAGAACTGCCCTTCACTTTGCTCCAACCAGGTGGGGTAAATAGGATGTACCAATTTCCTAACTACACAAACGGACCTAATCTTTGCTAGCATTTGCTTACACAGCCTACCACAATTTAGAGGTCTTAGGTGGGTTTTAAATTAAACTAGCCAACAGATGTTTTTCCCCCCATTGGGATATTTTATTGTGAATAACAATATCACCAAATACTTCTGTGGTTGTAGAAGTTAAATGATTTAATTTGGCACCTGTTATGTTCCCCAAGATATTGAGGATGCAAATATGCAGCAGGAAAGGAGTCAGATATATACAAAAGAGATGAGAGATGGAAAGCAAGACTACTGAAGCCAATACTTCTTTGATGTCCAGCTATTTTCCTTCACATCCTATGACTTGGTATTTAAACCCTTTGTTTCCTTTGGCTACACCTCTAACATTTCAGTAAAGTATCCTGTCACTAAGCTGGTTTGTGTTGTTTTTCTATGTTTTTCTTCCAAAGAGCATTGTCTAAAATACTCATCACAGAAGGACTAAAGTTATATTTCTCAGCCACAATTTGGCAAATAGGAGGATGCTATGGGACAGTAATTGGACATCCAAAGGACTTATTACTTTGTAACAAAAATTTCATTCCTGTGAATTCCATACATGATTAAATCCCTAATCATGGAGCTCTAAATATAAAACCAGACTTGTAGTTTTCAGGATTGCTGCAATACTTAGTTTAATATTTTTCTTTAAATGTAACAATGCTGGACTTCCCTGGTGGTGCAGTGGTTGAGAGACCGCCTGCTGATGCAGGGGACATGGGTTCGTGCCCTGGTCCGGGAAGATCACACATGCCAAAGAGCGGCTAGTCCTGTGAGCCATGGCCGCTGAGCCTGCGTGTCCAGAGCCTGTGCTCCGCAACGGGAGAGGCCACAACAGTGAGAGGTCCACGTACCACAAAAAAAAATAAAAATAAAAAATAAAGTAACAATGCTAATATATAATTAAATGTGTATTTTATATTTAGGTTGCTATTTTCTTCAAATTATTTTGAAAATAGAACAGTCACACTTGCAATTGTTAGACAAAATTGTTTCATAACTAATTTATAGATATTCTGAAATGCTTCATTTTAACATGTGACAAATCTTCTTTGACTGACCAAACTTTAGTCAGGCTTCTGAACCTTCTCCTAGGTCCATTTATGCACTGTCTTATAAAGTCACTTTTAGCAAAACCGCTGCTAAGTCAGTTTAACTAGAACCTGCACCCTTGATATCTGATCACCCTGAATATCTAACTTTGTCCCTCATCCTCTGCCGTCCTTCAGGCGATGCCTTATCACCCTGGCCTATCTTCAAATAATCCTGTCAGGTTGGTGTAGACAGAATTTCCCACACCCCCGAGGTTTCCTCTTAGTAATCTTTCATGCACTGACCCCCCGACCCTGTTCTATGGCTTTAAATCTTAACTTGCTCATGCTGTATTCAGAACTGAGCCCAGTTCTATTCTGAGATCTCTTGGTCTTCTATTACAATAATCTTGAATAAAATTTTCTCTTACTGCTTTAACTACTGTCCAGGTTTGGTTTCTCTTTGACATTTGCTTAGATTTTAGAAATGGTATTTAAATATATTATCAACTATTTAAATATATTATCTCCATAAACACACACATATGTGTGCCTGTATAATTTTAAGAGGTACACAATCAAGGGTAAACTTACATCTAACATAGGTATACAGTGACCAACATCAGGGCTGCAATTAATCTCAGCTCTCACTAAGATCTCCAGGTATTTCCAACAGTCTAAACAGATAAATTTCAACTGCAGACAATTGGGCACCCAAGCTCACAGTTGACACCCAATGACAAGGTCATCCACGCCGTTGTATTTTAAGAAGGTAGAGCCATAGTAGGGAAGGGACTGCTGGAGCATAGACCTATGCCTTTACCAGCAGTGCACAGGGCCTAGCTCTCCTGTCCACAGGGGACTAAGTGAACAGTGGCCCTCCATTTTCTTACCCTCTGCACTTGAATTCTGAAAAAGTGAAATTGAGAGAAAAAGATTTTATGACTCTTAAAGGAAGAACCTCTTACATGCTGTCTGACCTAACCTCATTCCCAGTGCAGACATTCTCCTTTTGCCAAACACATTGCTCATCTTCATTATTTATTTTTCCTTCTCTCCAGTAAGCCTTCACTCTGAAACACATTCTCCCAAGATTTCATAGAAAGGATATTGAAAAAAAAATGTTAAGGAACTTGGTCCAGAAATGTATGTCATGTTCTTCTTCATCCATTTAATTAACTTGTTTTCTCTCTCATGATCTCTTATCTCTTCAAGAGGAAGAAACTTAAACTAGAACTGAAGATAAAATATATCCACTAACCACAAGACATTTATCTTCTGTCCTGGGCATCTAAGAACCTGAAACACATGATCCAGATTATTTTTTTCCAGGTCATATTGGCAGAGTGGGCAGGAATTGATGAATCTGATAACTCTTGGCTTAATCTCTGTCACGATTTGGAAAAACATTCCAAGATGTTTACATCTCCCAACTGGTCGTGTCATTATCTCCATTAACAAAAATACATGGTACCATCACTTGAATTATATTATTGATGTATAGGAAATGATTTTTCTGCTCACATGCTACTGCCCCTAACCTCTGCATTGTTCAAGGGTCAACTGTGTAGAAAAGCTTTTCTGCTTAAAAGAATTTTGGGAGAATATGGGATAACAATCATACATTTATAAGAATGTATTTGACACAAATTAAACTTAGCTAGAATACTCTATATTTGAGTTTCTTCACCAAATTTCCATTTGCTAATTTCTGTTTTCCTAGAAATTGAACTGCTTTATTCTTATCCTTGAATCTATTCTAATAATTAAAGGATTCACCAATAATTAACACATCCATCGCCTCACATAATTATCTATTTTGTTGTTGAGAATATTTAAATTCTACTCACTCAGCAAACTACAATTATACAATATCAACTATAGTCACTGTGTTTTACAATAGATCCTCAGACCTTATTCATCTTAGAGCTGAAAGTTTATACCCTCTAACGAACTTCTTTTTATTCCCCCATCCCTTAGCAACCACCTTTCTACTTTTTTTATGAGTTTGACCTTTTTTGTTTTGTATTTTTTTTTTTTTTTTACGATTCCACTTATAACTGATACCATGCAGTGTTTATCTTTTTCTGGCTTATTTCACCTAGCATAATGACTTCAAGATCCATCCGTATTATCACAAATGGCAGGATTTCCCTTTTTCTTATGGTTTAATAATATTCCACTGTATATTTATGAATTTATCTTTATCCATTCATCTGTTGACAAACACCTCTTTGCATATCTTGGCTAATGTGAATAATGCTGCAGTGAACATGGGTGTGCAGATATCTCTTTGATAGTCTCCTTTTATTTCCCTTGGGTATATACCCAGAAGTGTGATTGCTGGATCATATTCTAATTCTATTTTTAATTTTTGAGGAACCTCCCTGCTGTTTTCTACAGTACTGGCATCAATTTACACTTCTATAAACAGTGAACAAGGGTGTCCTTTTCTCTGCATTCTTGATAACACTAGTAATCTCTTGTATTTTTGATGACAGCCATTCTTAAAGGTGTGAAGTGACACCTCATAGTGGTTTTGATTTGCATTTCCCTGGTGATGAGTACGTCTTTAGAAAAAAATTCTGTTCAGTTTCTCTGCCAATTTTATAATTGGGTTACTTGTTTTTTTGCTATTGTAGTATTCTCCCCTAATACCATCTTTCTTAGCTCATCCTTTTGACTCCTTTCCATAAATCACTTAGAAACACATGTACATAACTAATAATCAAATATGTTCTTCTAGTGTCTATCTATTGCTGATAGACAAAAGAAGACAATTCTTAGCTCAAAATGATGAATTAAACCTAATGTAATTTTACATACCAATATCTTCAGCTAGGGTGGTTCCCTTGGTGCTAGCTGCTACACCTGTCTAATGTTCTTAATTTGCATAAATCTCTTATCTCTGAATTTATAAACAGTAAACTAAAATTCCTATCCTTTGTTTCTTAATTCTTGGTAAAGATGAAAGAGAAGTTCTCAATTCATAGTTGGGGGCAGGAAGGAAAAAGTAACTGAAGGCACCTTGTTTTACTGATATGATATTTATTTCCAAATCTACAGATAGTTTTATGATAATGACCTCATTATTTGGTTGACATAGGGTATTGTGCTGACAACTCAAAATTGATGAGCCTTTTCAAATTAAGAAAACATGTTCAAGTTTTGGTTTCCTTCTAACATTTTCCACATGCTTTGAACTCTGTTGCAGTTAACTTATCCTGTCTAGAACCAATTTAATAGGAGTTAATTTTTCTTTTATGATTGGTATAAACCTCTAGATTGAAGAAGCAGGTTTCTTTTGTTTGTTTGTTTTGTTTTGTTTTTTCCTCTGATATATACCAAACTTTTCACAGAAGACATTAACTGAAATGGAGAGTATGGTCTTCCTAAGCTTTGTATACTTAAGAGAACTATGTTGTAAATACTATTTACAAAAATATGTTGTGGGGCTTCCCTGGTGGTGCAGTGGTTGAGAGTCTGCCTGCTGATGCAGGGGACATGGGTTCTTGCCCCGGGTCCGGGAGGATCACACATGCCGTGGAGCGGCTAGGCCCGTGAGCCGTGGCTGCTGAGCCTGTGCGTCCAGAGCCTGTGCTCTGCAACAGGAGAGGCCACAACAGTGAGAGGCCCACGTACCGCAAAAAAAAAAAAAAAAAAAAAAAAATATATATATATATATATATATATATATATATATATATATATATATATATATATATATTGCCGTTTTTAGATAAGTGGCCATAGCTGAGAAAAGTTACACAATCATTACTGAAAATTAATATTCTTACTTTATTTAACTTGACTGAATACTGAATATATTGTTGATACATTTTTATAAAATATAAACATCAAACTATGAAATGTACAAAATAGAATTTATGCAATTAATCAATTTTTGTGATTACTTAAATCACATAACTTTAAAAATGTGTCTTTACATTTGGGGAAATATAGATATATTTCTAAAAAATGCCAAGTAAATGGGAGGTATACAAGTCATAAAACTTATCTTTATTCCACTTGGGTGATTTTATGATAAAATAATAAAAATACAAAAGTGAAAATAAATTCCCTATTTAAGAAATAGAAATAAACCTCATACTTTAATTGCTATATTGTTTGATTCTATCACAAATCTGTGCTCAGACTTTTTTTCTTGTGATTATTGCCTCTTTTTTCCTAACATTTTTTGGGTCCTCATCTCAGGACTGTTTTATCTGTCTTCATATCACAGAGTTAAAGCTACCTGAAATCAGTAATAGAAGACAGTTACCTTAAACCTTGGGTTTTGTTAACACTTAACCTGACATCTGTAAACAAATAACATGTGCTAATTACCTGTCAAAGAAAACAATGTGAATTATTAATGCTAGTGTAATGAAGTCAATGAAGATTATTTACAAGATTTTGGGGAAAATTTCACGTTCCTCCAGTTTATTGATTTCATTAGTAAATTGCTGCAAGATCGAAGATGGTAGCAAACTCTGATGCTTGCAATTTTAAAACCAAGCTTACCTGACGATTTTTTGTAACTATAATTAATCATGGAGTTAAGGTTTTACCTCAGTGTAAACATGAGTCTGTAGACCTAAAGCACACTGCTATTTAAGTTTTGTTGTAAATGAAATCAAGATGTGAGAGAGAACTTTGGAATTAGAGATGCCAAGTTTATAGAAGTTGTATGTAAATGGAAAGACAAAGTATAAAATATTTTACCTCATCTTTTTATTAACAGCATGCTTGTGGTTTGGGCCAAACAGCAACTGGTATGGGTTTTAAGCTAATGGGGTTCAATAACAGTGAATTCACAATGAAATCATTAAGAGGGTTGGGATAGGGAGGGTGGGAGGGAAATGCAAGAGAGAGGAGATATGGGGACATATGTATGTGTATAGCTTATTCACTTTGCTATAAAGCAGAAACAAAAACATCATTGTAAACAATTATACTCTAATAAAGATGTTTAAAAAAATACATTATTTTTTCTCTTCTACTTCCCCAGAGTAACTGTGGGGCATACATGAATTTACTTCTGCCTGTCTCCCTTATCAAGTGAAACTAAATATACAGTCTCACTTATGGGAAATATATGACAAACATAAGAAAAAAATAAAATTACTCGTGCTATTATTCCTTCAAAATTAGGATTGTGTTGTATTATGAGATGCATCTGCCTTTCACAGCACCTCCTAATTTACCATTGTTTTCTAAAGGGGCATAATGATTAAAACCTTACCCTTTGGAACCAGAATTCTTGGTTCACACCTAAGCTATGAAATAGGCCAGTTTTATAGTCTAGTACATTTTGCTGTTCTGTGTCTCAGTCTTACATATAAAATAAGAATGTTATATTTATAGGATTGTTTTGATATTACATGAGCTAATTCATGAAAAGGAAATGAAGAAAAGTGCCCAAAGCACAGTAGGCCTGCAGGGACAGTCGGTATCTTTTATCTTGGTCTCCATACTCTTTGGAGACAATGAAGAATGGTATACGGTAATAGAGTATTCTTTTATTTAATGGCTTGTGAACATTTTTATCTATATGGCCGTAATTGTTTTCAATTTCCATTCTTCTGGACTATAATATCATATCAACTACAATAGCATGCTCTTGTGTGACCAGCATTTTCTTGTATAGCCTGTAATTGATAATATATGGGTGTTAATATTATAGCACAGGAAGAATGATTCTATTGAATTTCGATATTTGTAACACTTCAAATTTGCTCTGCTTTAATACTACCTAGAATATCAGGTAACCAATTAATAAAAAGGTTTTTCTGGACAGACTAATTTTTTTATGCTGTCAGCCAATATAAAGGAATATAAAGAAGTTAGTATCATTTATTTTGGGCAGACACTATTCTGTATTATAAATGTGCTATATTCCAACCAGAAATTAGAAAGTTATGTGATGGCTTCTAATCTGATCGTTCTAACATTAATTAGGTTCTACTTTTGGTAATTGATCAAGACATATTTAAATTTCAAATCTGAAATACTTGCTTTGAATAAAATATATTTTGAACTTAATTATCTGACTGAATTAATCATGGGGAAGGAATGCTCTTTGAGAGGTCAGTTCTCTGTTATTTTAATATTATATTACGTGAATTCTAAAGATACCAGAAAAGGAAGGAGGAAAAAGCTAAGATCCTCTGCATTCTCACTTTAGCTTTAAAAAAAGTAGGTGAATATTACCTTTAAATAGTAGGCATTCAGATGCCTACTATTTTGGTGAAGTTAATGTGGGTAAAGATGTTTGAAAATGACTGAACAATTATTATTGAAATAGACCCTAGAGGATATTGTTATTTTATTTTTAAAAAATTGTATTTTATTATGTGCTTTGCCAGCTTTCAGGCAATGGGTGGCTTTTACATCAACACTTTTTACTTCATTCATTGGTTTTTGGAAGGCTATAAAGAGTAGGCCATAGTTAAAGACACAGAATCTGGAATACAGATTCTGCCACTGAATAATGAAAGACTGTGGAACATTACTTAACCACTTCAGTCTCCAGTTGTCTTGAGGCAATTGTGTTGCAACAGTATGGAGAAAAATAGAATTTTCCCACATGGGAAAACCATGTTTTGAAAAGACTACTTCTTCATTGAATTTTCATGATAACCTTGATGATATTAATTGACCAGATATATCAGAATTTATTTCTAGACTTTCAATTTATACATTGTTCTAGAACTGGATTAATGCTGGATTTATAGAAGATTTTTTGTGGAATTCTTAGAATCCCAATATAAAAGATCATGTCATGTGCAAAGAGATACAGTTTTGCGTTTTTGTTTCTTTGTAATCTAGGTGTTTTCTCATTTTTTTTCTAATTTCTCTGGCTAGAACTTGCAGCTCAATGTTGAATAGAAGAGTTAAAAGCAACATCCTTATCTTGTTACTGATCGTAGAGGGAAGATTTTTCAATTGTACTCCATTAAGTATAATGCTAGCTGTGGGTGTTTTACAAATGCTCTTGAAGCTGAGGACATTCCCTCTTTTCCTTGTTTGTTGAGGGTTTTTATTACAGAAGGGTGTTGGATTCAAAAAAAAATTTTTTTTCTGCATTAACTACACTGTATTTTGTCCTTTATGCTGTTTATATGATGTATTAGATTGATTAAACATACGAAAATCACTGTTGCTTTCTTGTGACTTAGTCCACCTGGTCATGGTGTATAGCATATGTATGCATATGCTGCTAGACTCAGTTGACTGGTATTTTCCTGAGTTTTTTTTTCCTTGTATCTTAAGGTATAGGGTCCGCTTATTGAATTGAGGTCTCTCTCTTCCCCTCCTTCCTCCCATCCCTTTAAATAGTCATTTATAGCTATACATTTCTAAGCAGTGCTTTAGCTTCATCTCACAATGTTTGGTTTGTTATGTTTTTGTTTTCAAAAACTATGTTGTTTTCAAAGTGTTTTCTAACTTTCTTGTGATTTCTCTTTGGCCCATTGGATATTAAGAATAACATTGTCTAGTTTCACATACTTGTGACTTTTTCTTATTTCTTTGTTATTGATTTCCAAATTAATTCCTTTGTATTAAAGGACACACTTTGTCCTTTAATAAAAAGAAAAATCTTTTAAAATTATTGGGATTTGTAGGAAGGAGAGAGGGAAGGAGGGATGGAACCAGTGATGATGGAGTTTAAACCTAAGATTATCATACTCCAGAGCATCTAGTTCTAACTAATATGTTATCTTGTCTCTTAGATAGCTATTGAAAATCATCATGTTTTCTACCTCTCTTCCACTCCTGTAGTTCATACCAGAATCATGTTTTTTTCCTCTAATTCTTCAATCATCTCATAGTTGATTCTCTTCCTACCTATACATTTGAATAAACTTCTAACTGTTTCGGTGCTTAAAACACACATAATCAAGGCACATCATTACATAATCACTAATTTCTTCTGCAGCCCCAAACCTCCACTCTCTCCTGCCTTAATATTATTCAACTACTTCTAGTTTCCTGAACATATCAAATGCTTCCTTGACTACATTCAAATGCATGCAACATTCCACTTCTCCATCACCTGGGTCACACCATCTCATCCTTCAGATAATAGCTTTAGCATAACTTATTTTCAAATACTTTCCTTACCTAAGAAAGCCTTGTCAGGTGCCAGTTTGTTTTTTACAGATTAAGTTAGCATCTAGCAATTTTATGCAGAACACACAGGTTTGGTTCAAAATTAAGATCATATAGACTGTTTCATGGAGAATAGCTGCCAGGCATGGGGCACACTTTATACTATTTTCTCAGTTCAGAAACCAGTTAAGAATTAAAGCTGAAATGCTTAAGTTCACTAGGCCTCTTCAGTAGCAATTTCCTTTCTGTTGAGCTCAGTGTTTGGCCCTACCCATAAAATCAAATAAAGGATTAAATTAAAACATGAAAGAGTCATGACTACATTATGGATAGTTTATTCTAGGCCTCCTTATTTCAACGCATGGTTTATGCCAATTATCCATTCTTGAGACCTGGGCTTTTAAAATAAAATTCTATTCAAAAGGCGGTAGAGATAGAGGAAAGAGTGATTTAACTTTCACTTTTCCTCTTTCCCCACTCATCACTCAACATTTCACAGGCATGTTCAAGGCTTATTGCTGCAGCTTGAAAGGCATGTGAGTCCTCTGATGATATGCCAGGTATCTACGTATTAATTGATTTAAACCAGGTTCCTCATACTTTGCTTGGGAACTATGTCTCCAAACAAGACAGATGATATTACTTGTGATGCTCCTTGCTTCTAAACTGGCACAGAAAATACATTTTTATATTTGATTTCTTGATGTCAGAAATGGGAATAATTCTATAGTTAAGCAGCAGAACTTTAAAGTTATTTCAAGTTAATGGGCTGTGATTAGGGATTTCAAAGAGAAATGTCTTGTTAAATGTCATGATGAAGAATCAGATATTATTGGATCTTATTTTTGCTGGGCCTCATAAATAATGTAATTACTTATTAGTCCCACCTCTTCTCTTATAGGGCTACAAAAATAATAAATGGGGAAATGAAGACAACCCATGCTGAAATTACCAAAGCAATACATGCTGTAAACTAGGCTTTGATATTGGCTTAGGTTGAAGAACCAAGAAAACCTCTTTCTTTACTTCCAGTCATAATGTTAAACCAATAACTGTACAGAAAGAGGAGAAGTTATAATGGATCAGCTTTTGGAAATTTGGTATTAACTAAATATCTGAAGCATACTATATTTGAAGGAACTGATGGTTGAATGGTGCCCCTCAAAATATGCTAAAGTCCAATCCCTGGTACCTATGTGTGTGATCTTGTTTGGAAACAGTGTCTTTGCAAACAGTCAAGTTAAGATGAGATCATTAGTATGGACCACAATCCAGTGTGGCTAGTGTCCTTATCAAAGGGGGAAATTTGACCACAGAAGCAGGTACACAAGAATGCCTTCCGATGATTTAAGTGAGGTTACCACAAGCCCAGGAACACCATACATTTCTAGCAAATCATCAATAGCTACGGAGAAGCATGGAACAGATTTCCCTGAGAGTCTTCAGAAGGAGCCAACCCTGTAAACACCTTGATCTCAGATAGCCTCTAGAACTGTGAGATAATAATTTCTGTTGTTTAACCCCCACGGTTTGTAAAAAAAAAAATTTTATGGCAGCCCTAGCAAAGTAATACAGGTACTATGAATAATTTTAATTAATCAATGGACATAATGGGTAATAGTTATATTAAATATGGAAGATTGGGATAAATTATTTAACCAAAATAGATTCCATGACAGACATATGCTGCTTCTATTGAATTTATACCACAAATCAATGTGGTTTGATGATTTGAACATATATTACATAGAATCATTTTTCCTTCACAGCATTTTAATAGTTTAGATTCATTTTTGAACACAGTAGTTCAATATATTAAAACTTTGAGTCATTTCAAAATAGAGATGATAAATGGAAAACAAATAAAAATAGCATGTTTTATTATTTGCCCTTGGCATAAGAGAATCAAGAGAGTGAAACCTGAAAAAATATGAAAACTTGTTATCCTGAGGTTAAAAATTGTTTACCTAATACATTATGTTGGATTGTTCAAAAATAGAATCACTTTATCGAAGTATAACTACCAATTTGTCATGATAAACCATTTATACTCAGCAATTTAAAATGTATTCAGTAATTAAGTTTTATAAAAATAAAACATAAATCTTTCATGAAAGATGTTGAAAATCTCTTTAAAATATTAATATATTCCTGTTCTTACTGGCATAAATAATTACTTCTAAAGCATAGGTTTTGTTGGACAAAAAATGCAAATGCTAGTTTACTGAATATAATTTTTAAATAAAACCTCAAATATTCATGGGAAAGAGTTTTTTATATTTTAAATTAATGAACATTAATTACACTAGGAGGAAGAAAATGTATTCATAAAATCTCCAGAAAACTAAGCCATTTTAAGCATTTTTTCCTACCTCCTTCCTAGGATTAGTTCTAAACACAAAGGTTTATCAAGTCAGTGGCATTATTGGAGAGGAAGTACTTACTCCTATGTCTTGATATGCCATGAAGTGGCTGCTAATAGGATCTTAAAGACCCCTGTCTTTCTCAGGTATCACCATATCTCCATGTTGATAACTGTCTAAGGCCCTACTATAAGAATGGATGTCTGACTAAGTGGTCAAAACAATTTCAACGGAGGCTTCCCATCTTTGAAAAGTAAAAGACCTCTTCAGGCAGTATACTCACTTAGCTAGTTCTCAGGCCACTTATCGGGCATGGGAAGCTTCACTCAGCCTTGTTTTTTCCTTAGGCTTATGAAAGAAATTGGGGATCACTCCACTTTTTTCATTCCTCCAAGGGGACTCTACTTTTCCCCTTTGTCAGCCTCATGGTCTGGAAATCTGGTGCCATACTGTGACCCATCAGAGGGTAACTGTGACATTGGTCTCTTAAATGCTTATTTGCCCGAACCTGTTTGCTCTATCTATGTCATTCCCCTTGAAGCTAACTTCAGGCAGTCAGGGGGAAGGTTTTCTGCTCAGAGATGCTCACCAGTGGCAACCTTTTTGCTTCCTTTCCCCTCCAATTTTCTCTCACCCTTTCAACAACTGGAGTGTTTTTTGTTTTTGTTTTTATAATTTTATTGGTGTTTAGTTGCTTTACAGCATTGTTACACTTTACTGTACAGCATAAAGTATCAGTTGTATGTATACATATACTCACTTTCTTAGATTTCTTTCCCATTTAGGTCACCACAGATCACTGAGTAGAGTTCCCTGTGCTAAATACTAGGTTCTTATTAGTTACCTATTTTATACATTGTGGTGTATATATGTCAAACCCAATCTCCCAATTCATCCCACCCTCCCCTTCCCTCCTTGGTAACCGTAAGTTTGTTCTCTATATCTGTGACTCTATTTCTGCTTTGCCAATAAGTTCATCTGTAACATTTTTCTAGATTCCACATATGAGCAATATACGATATTTGTTTTTTCTCTTTCTGACTTACTTCACTCTGTATGACAGTCTCGAGGTCCATACACGTCTCTGCAAATGGCACTATATCATTCCTTTTTATGGCTGAGTAAAAATTAATTAGTTCTAATTAGATTAGAACTAATTCCATTGTATATATGTATCACATCTTCTTTATGCATTCCTCTGTCGATGGACATTTAGATTGCTTCCATGTCCTGGTTATTGTAAATAGTGCTGCAATGAATATTGGGGTGCATACATCCCTTTGAATTATGGCTTTCTCCAGATGTAGGCCCAAGAGTTGGATTGCTGGGTCATATGGTAGCTCTATTTTTAGTTTTTTAAGGAACCTCCATATTCTTCTCCATAGTGACTGTATCAATTTACATTCCCCCCAACAGTGTAAGAGGGTTCGCTTTTCTCCACACTCTCTCCAGCATTTATTGTTTGTAGATTTTTTGATGATGGCCATTCTGTCTGATGTGAGGTGATACCTCATTCTAGTTTTGATTTGCATTTCTCTGATAATTAGTGATGTTAAACATCTTTTCATGTGCTTTTTTGTTTGTTTGTTTTTTATCTGATTTTGGACAACTAGAGGAAGTGATAGCTGAAGACATGGCAGATGTTTAACAGTAATATTCCCAGATTTTTCCCTTTTCTTCTGTTTCTATCATTCTGCCATGATAACTTTTTCCCTAAGCAGAAGTGACTAATGTTAGATGCATCAGCTATGGACATAAGCATTAGTATTTTAAAAGAAAACAAAACAACTCACTGAAACGTCAGAATAACAAACTCAATGTAGATTATCTTAAATAGTTACCTTGGAACCAGGCTGGCTTTCTAGTCCACCACTTATGTCATTGTATAGAGCCTTATGATCAAAAGGATGCTGCACTTGGCTTAACACTCTATTATCACTGTCTGGAAGTTCTTATTTAGGAACAAGGGAGTCTCATATTTTCACTTGGACTAAACCCCACAAATTACGTAGTATTTGGCATACTAAGGATTACAAAATAACAGAGCAATTTTCAGGCTAAACTAGGATAAACTATGGACAATTATTACTATAAGTAGAATAACTTTTCTATTAAATGTGCAGTTCTAGAACTATAAATTGAACCCATCTAATTCATTGGAAGTGAAACCATCGGAAGAGAAATCATTGGAAGTGAAAAACATAGCTGATTGTAAACACAGCATGATATCAATAAAAGTGTATCCAAAAAACAATAAAGACTTTTATGTTTAAAGTGTCAGGTTCACCATACTCAACTGCTCAAGATCCCTCACCTGTATTCCTCCTTTATTTTTGTGACACTTAACAGTTTTTGTTTCTATACTCACTGTTTCATTGTCCCTGGGAGACTTTAATGTCCATGTAGATAAACAAACCATTATCTTGAATCCTCAGTTTCTTGAGCTCCTTATGTCTAGTGATATTTTTCTCCATATCATCTTAGCCACCAACTTAAAACCCTACCCTAGACTTTATCATTCTTTGACACTTCTGTTCTTCTAGGTAAAATAATTCAGAAACTCAAAGTTATATCTGAAATATATTTTGTTCCATTTTGCTTGCTCAATTAATCTTTATATAACTTAAAATAATTAATCAAGACATCAAAACATACCCATCATTATAGTAAATGCTCTCTAATTAAAATCTAAATTAAAATAGTTTGCAACTGGATTAAAAAGCAAATCTCAAGTCTATTATACATGCAAAATACAGATTTAAATTAATAAGACATTCATATAAAATCATGGGCAAAAGGATATTAAGTCAATCGAAAGAAAAAGAAAAATATATATTTTTTTAATCACACAAGGTAGAATTTTAGAAAAAAAAACAGCTAAACAATCTAAAGACACATTTCATAGTGATAAAACATATAGTGAAAAAATATAAGTAAGACTTATACAGATGCTGAACAGCCAACATTTAAATTATAGTGAAAAAATGACTCAGTAGTAGAAGTAACTAACATTATTTGAAATTGCTCTTGGCTCAAAAAGGGATGATTATATCAAAATAAAAATGGTCAGAATAAAGTTAGAGTTAACATAGGAGAGATTTGATCATAATATCCTCTTAGCTTTTAAGAACTGAACATTCTAATTTTATTTAAAGAATTTCAAGCTGTTGCTTCAGAAATACTGATATTTCTTAGACAAACTCTGATAAGATAGGAAAGAAATGAATGACTAAGTGTTAGGAAGATCATTTAACAATATTTGAGTAATTATTAACCTAAACTGTAAAATATTAAAAACTTTTCTATGAAAATCAGGAATTAGAGAAGGGCATCTGCTATTGCAATCATTTGTATTATCAAAAAAATTCAAACAATGGAATAAACTTAATAAAATTGTAATGATCATAAGAAAATTCAACAAAATACCTCTAACATTGGAAGAATATTAAAAAATATATATATAGTATAAAAATACAAAAATACTAAAATTAGTAAAGGATTTTGGTTACATTGTTAAAGATAACTATTCAAAAGTAACATTTTCTTCTCTTCTGATAACACACAACCACATATAATAGAAACAGTTTTACATTTTCAGTAATCAAAAGTAACTGCAATCTTGGATATAAATAAATAAGACAAAAATCCACATTAATAAAACAAAACTTATTGAAGAATATTACAAAAATAAGTGGGCAAAAGATGGAAACATACTGGAGGTTGAGAAGGTTTAATACCATAAAATGTTATTTTCTCCCCAAATTAACCTTTTAATATTTATTTCCAAAGAGTACTTCACTAATGCAATACAAATTGGCCTCACTGTAAAGGTGTAAAGATTTGCATGCAAAGGCAAGGCCCACCAGGCAATCTACTTTACTCACTAAAATATGAAGATATACCTAGTGCATCAAATCAGCTTAGAAACCTACAGCAAGCACAGTTTTCTTTTTTCTTTTCTTTTCATTTTGTTTAATTTTAGAAAAAATTTTATTTTTTAAACATGTTTATTGGAGAACAGTTGCTTTACAATGGTGTGTTAGTTTCTGCTTTATAACAAAGTGAATCAGCTATACATATACATACATCCCCATATCTCTTCCCTCTTGCATCTCCCTCCCTATCCCACCCCTCTAGGTGGTCAGAAAGCACCGAGCTGATCTCCCTGTGTTATGCCGCTAAGCACAGTTTTCTGAAGGGGTTGTAATCACTCTGGTAGTAAGAGATCAGAAGTTCTCAAGCTTTCAGATTTCAGCACTCTTTAATCTCTTAAAAACTATGGGAGCTCCAAAGTGCCCTTTTTATGTGAGTCATGTCTATTAATGTCATATTAATAATAAAAACTGAGAAATTTAAAAATATTTATTTTAAAAATAACCTCATTATTAACATATTTTTAGGAAAATATATTTTCTATAATGAAAATTTAGTGTGAAGAGTAGCATTATTAAACATATTTGTAATACTATAAAATGGCTAGCACAGTAGAAACCAGCTGGATTTTCTTAATCTACTTCTGCATTCAGAATGTGGAAATATGCTATTTGTTTGAAGCATATGACCTTGAGAAAAAAGTATTATTTAAAATTGAAATTAAGGTAATTGTGAATATTCCATTTTAACACTATAACAATACTTGACTAGTTGTAGTAAATGTGGAGCCTAAATCCGTAATAGAGAGTTTTGTACTTTCCTTAAAAACTGTTGATCTGTCTTGCTCTGTGAGATTCTTGCTTTGTCTATGCATGGTTGTGTAATATTATGCATTTGTAATTAAAAAAAATATTGTTTACTGATTTAAGTTCTTCCAAATGCTGATATATTTCATTAAACAACATCAAGATCACATTAATTAATCACAACCAATGTCATCAGAAATTTCTTTAAGTGTTGAGAACATGTCAAGCTTAAGATGGCAGATGCAAGTTTTCCAAAATGCTAATCTGTACTTGAAAGTTCACATGTTATTACTGGCAAGAAATTTGTTGTTCTCCTTAAAATGGCAGGCTCACTTCATTCATTTTGAAAATAGCTACCAAATACCCACTCTGAATAATCATTGTTAGTTATTCTTTCAAAAGTACTTTTCCTTGATGCAACTATTGTACATTTGTAGGAAGCAGAAGTGTGTGATGTGTATTTCTCATTTCATCACATGAAATATTAAAGCATTGACTTAAGAAAATTAATATTTACTGCTTCATTAAGGATACTTGTTACTGAAACTGGCTTTTTAATTTTCTTTTTTCCTGTATCTGATATTGAAGATCACAGCTAGGTCAACTTGTGATTGCCTTAGTTTGGGCACCAGCAGTTTTGCCCCTTCCCTCACCCATCCATTTCTTTTGCATAGTCAAACCAAATGTCAACATGGAGATAAAGGTAAATAATACAAATGACATCTTAGCCGTATTATGAGATAGTTTTTTTTCTCATAGAACCGTCCTGATCGAGATATCTAAGGATAGTCACTACTTTTTTCCCCTCTTCTCCCAGTCCCATGATTTGCTTAACCCTAGTCTCACAAACAGTATTTCGTCAAACCTTGAACTCTGTTTATTCAGAAGGCTTGCCTTTTGCAGCAGTATTGAAAAGCAGCTATAAAATTCTCAATAACTGGATCAAAGGGAGAACCTGTCAAGCTAAATTAAAATTCCTCAGGTTAAGTATGTCAGTAGAGACTTAACTTTGGAGACATAGAGAACAATCTGTCCCTTCATTCTTTGGAGGCTGGGTTCAAAATCAGCATCTTGAACACAGTGGAAGATCAGGTTGAGTGACCACCTATAGCAACAGGTGTCATTACAGGTGTCAAGGTATTCTAGGGATCTGCTTCTGTGAGGGAGTATACAAGTGCTTAAGTAGGTGCTAATCAAGGGTAATATATTTTTCATTTCTGACCTGACAAGAGCAAGGAAACATAATGGATATTCTATAATTGTTCCCAGGGAAATTTGCTTTTATCATTACATTTTGATCTCATATAACTTTATATCTATTCTTTCGACTTTCTCAAGGATAGTGGCTAACTTTCTTAATTACTTTACTCATCAATCTGCTACCTAAAAATTGAGACCATAATGCCAAACAATTGTTCAGAAGTATCAATATTAATTTTAATCACATAAATTATTAATTTTTATCTTATATCAAGAAACATTTTCGGTATAGTTTTGAAACAGTTTTGTTGTCAAATTTTAATGAATTTCAGAGGAGAAATAATCATTATCTTAGCATACTTTACACAGAGTACATTCCTGCAATATCCATCTTGTGAGGAGAAACTACTTCACCATATATTCACTTATAGCCTATTAAGCTTAAAGTACCAAATTGACTATTCTAATCTCTTTTCTTTCTAACATATAAGAAACATATTTATGACTGAATAATAACACATCCATTAAATTTGTTGAAATTTATATCTTAGGCAGTATATCTCTCTTGAGTCCCTATTATCTTGAAAACAATTCCTTTTAATTTGATTTTTTAAATTAATTTGTCTTCATTCTGCTAGTGGTTAATTTTAAATGGTTTTAGCTGATTAAATACCTTTTCATCTTTTTTGCTGTATAATTATCATATATTTTCCATTTATCTACCTCTGTATGAAAAGCAACTAGGATAGTATACTATAATATACACTTTCTGTTGCAATTTAATTTACACATTATTGTGTTTTAAGAGAAAACAGCAGGCCTCACAAAAGCAATCACTTTTCATAGCTGCTAAAATTTTCAAATATCTTTAATTTTTTGCATTCATCTGCAGGGATTCAAATACTTATTTTCTTCACGTTCCTTTAAGATTTAAAATTCACATGCACTTTACACGAGGCATCAGTAATCTGATGCCATATTCAGACATTATAAGAAATATTTTTGGCTTTGCCACTTGGAAGTATTCTGTCCTCCTCCTCCAAAAGAATTTTCCCGAAAGATCAAGATGAAAGATCAACATGAAACTAAGTTTCCAATGAGGAAAAATTATAATGCCATTTTATTTTTTAAAAAATACTGTAAATAAAAATTAGTTCTTAACATTGTAATCAATAGCTATCAATATGCATGTATTTCAACCTTCTTCCTTATAGGAACCATGTTCGTATAATTATTTTATGCTTTTACACACAATTTGCCACTAACATTTACATAATGATAGCTCTATGAATAATATGTTTTTTTTGTTTTTATGTGTATAGGCTGGACTGATATATAGCTAGCTAGCTAGATAGATAGATAGATAGATGAATTGTGCTGAGTTTTTGAGCCTCTCATTTACTTTGCTCAACACTTCTTTAGACCATTCAAAATTGCTCTGAGAAAAACGAATCAATTTAGTTTTGAAAGCTGTAATACTAGATGGTGTGCATATGCCATTTTTAATCTATTTTTTCAAGAATTGATGAACATTTATGTTCTTGCATAAAAAAGTCTTCAATATCACACATAATACTGTAAAAAAAATGTTCTCACATATGTCCTTTCTCATGACTATGCTAGAGTTTAATGCAGTATATTTCCAGGAGTCGATTTGCAGAGCTGAGGTTCACTAAACAATGACAAACTGCTCTCCAAAATGGCTATATCATTTGATGCTCTTAGCATCAGTGTCTGAACTTTTCCATTGCAACATTTTCTGCAAATATTTATTTTAACTCTATTTTTCATTTGTTTTAATCAACTTATTTAAACCAAAACAAAGATTTTGCCCATTTCACTCAACACCCCACCCTGTGCCTCTGGTAATTACCAATCTATTCTCTGTATCTATGAGCTTGTATATATTCCTGTATGTATGTATGTATGTATTTAGTTTCCACATAAGAGAGATAATAGGTTATTTATCTTTCTCTGTCTGATTTAACGTAATACCCTCCAGATTTTAATGTAACATACTATCTCACGTTGTTTTAATTTACTTTTTGCTGCATAAAAAATGTGCCTTTTAAAAACTTATATTCTAGTTTATATTCTTAAAATACTACTTTATTTGATTTTCCCAGATTTTTCTATTTGAAATATGTTTGGAATTTCAATTTCTCAAACCCATGTATTAAATAAAAAAAGCTTCTGCCAATTTGTTCACTGCCCAGATTATTTCTACCACCTCATGTTAACCACATTCTAAAGAATTGTTTAGAAAAATCTGTTGCATTCAGAACTGTTTAGAAAACTCAGTCATATTTTATAATTATTGTCTGTCATCTTTAAAAAATATTTTCCAAAAGTTTTCTCCTGATATACTTCACACTTTGGATATAGGCCTTCAAGACATTTATTTGGAAAGTTTACCTAGTTCTGTCATATGTTTTACTGTATATAGGATCTAAACCACTTTTTCACAGCTCTGTAAATGTTGCTACATTTCCTTCTACCTAGTGATGATTCTAATCCAAAGTGTTTTTTGAACATCTTGATTGTGTGTAGGCAGTGTTTTTGGTATTGTTTTTCATTATATTGCTTTTGTCTGTAATATATTGCAAGCATTCAGTTTTTAAATTTTAAATGGCAAAGTTGAATCATTTTAAATATTTTGTTCAAATCCCTTCTATATAATCTTATTATTTATAGATTGGATCAACTGGTTTGGTCCAGGTTCTTACCTTAGTCTAACTTGTGATAAGGTTTTAAAATACCTTCTACTTAATTAATGCATTGGTTATTTTGACAGTAATCTATCTTACTAAGAAACAGTTTCAGGCTTTTTAAGTATAAATAAAATGAATAAAGTCATCAAAGCCAGGATCCTGTGTTCCAGGCGTAAAAACAAAACAAAACAATTAAGAGGTATTAAAAACTTTGGAATGTTGCATTCTGTAAAAAATAAATAAATAAATAAATAAATAAAAATGAAGGCAAAAAAGAAAATGAGATGTTTTAAGAGTAACTTGGAGACCCCTTTTAGAATAATTACTCCATAATCACAAAAAAGTGCAAAATAAATAAGCAATTATTAAGAAAAGAGCAAAAGATGGTCTGTTCAGTTCTGCATTGCAAAAATTTAGGGAAGACTGTGGGAAAAGACTGTGTCAACTAATTAATATGAGGAATGAATGAGGAATTATTTTATACAAAGCCTAAGGAGATCATATTCTTGTTACACAAAATTGATCAAAAAGTTGCCATTAATTTCCATTTTTCAAATTTACATTGTTGGGCTTCCCTGGTGGCGCAGTGGTTGAGAGTCCACCTGCCGATGCAGAGCATGCGGGTTCGTGTCCCGGTCCAGGAAGATCCCATATGCCGCAGAGTGGCTGGGCCCATTAGCCATGGCTGCTGAGCCTGCACGTCTCGAGCCTGTGCTCTGCAACAGGAGAGGCCACAACAGTGAGAGGCCCATGTACCGGAAAAAAAGAAAATTACATTGTCTCAGAGATATTACTCTTAAAATTGAAGTATAGTTGATTGACAGTATTGTTTTAGTTTCAAGTGTACAGCATAGTGATTCAGTATTTTTGTATATTATATTCCATTAGAGGTTTTTACAAGATATTGAATGTAGTTCCCTGTGCTATACCATATATCCTTGTTTCTTATCTATTTTATATATAGTAGTTTGTTAATTCCATTTCAACAATTTGTCCCTTCCTCTTCTCTCTCCCTTTTGGTAATCACAAGTTTTCTATATCTGAGTTTATATATATATACATTCATTTTTATTATTTTGTAGATTACACATATAATTACTATCATATAGTATTTGTCTTTCATTGTCTGACTTATTTCACTAAGTCCTATATTCTCTAGGTCCATCCATGTTGCTACAAATAGCAGTGTTTATTTTGTGGCTGAGTAATATTCCATTGTATGTGTGTGTGTGTGTACACTACATCATCTGAATGCAATTGACTATTGATGGGCACTTGGGCTGCTTCCACATCTTTGCTACTATAAATAGTGATGTTATGAAAGTGGGATGCATGTAGCTTTTCAAATGAGTGTTTTTATGTTTTTCTGGATATATATCCAGGAATGGGACTCTAGGATCATATGGTAGCTCTGTTTTTAGTTTAATGAACCTCCATACTGTTTTTCAAGTGTCTTCAGCACCAATTTATACCCCACCAATAGTGTGTGAGAGTTCCCTTTTCTCCACATCCTCTCCAACACTTGTTATTTGTAGACATTTTGACATTAACCATTCTGATTGGTGTGAGGTGATACCTCACTGTGGTTTTGATTTATGTTTCTCTAAAAATTAACCATGTTGAACAAATTCTCATGTACCTGTTAGCCATCTGTCTTCTTTGGAAAATGTCTATTCCAGTCTTCTGCCCATTTCTTGATTAGGTTTTGTTAAAAACCTAATTGCATGATCTGTTTGTATATTTTGCATATTAACCCCCTGTTGGTTGTGTCATTTGTAAATTATTTTTCTCCTTTCATTGGTTGTCTTTTTATTTTATTGATGGTTTCTTTTGCTGTGCACAGAGTTTTAAGTTTAATTAGATCCCATTAGTTTATTTATTTTTTAAATTTTTTCCACATCTTTATTGGAGTATAATTGCTTTACAATGGTGTGTTAGTTTCTGCTTTATAACAAAGTGAATCAGCTATACATAGCTGATCCATTAGGTTACTTTTGCTTTTGTTACTTTTGCCTTAGGAGACTGGTCCAAGAAAATATTGCTAAGATTTATGTTTACTTATGTTTTCTTTGGTTAGTTTTATGGTTTCATGTCTTACATTCAGGTCTTTAAACCATTTTGAGCTTGTTTTTATATATGGTATGAGGGAATATTCTAATTTCATTGTTTAGTATGTGTCTTTCTAGTTTTCCTAGCACCACTTGTTGAAGAGACTGTCTTCTCCATTGTATATTCTTGCCTCCTTTGTTTTAGAATAATTGACTTGTAGGTGTGTGAATTTACTTCTGGGCTGTCTATTTGTTCCATTGATCTATGTGTCTGTTTTTGTGCCAATGCCAGACTTTTCATTACTGTAACTTTGTAGAATAGTCTGAAGTCTGGGAGGGTTATACCTCTAGGTTTCTTGTTTTTATCTCAAAATTGTTTTGGCACTTTGAAGTCTTTTTCGTCCCATATAAATTTTAGGGTTATTTGTTCTAGTTCTTTGAAAATTGTCCTGGGTGTTTTGGTAAAGATTGCAGTAAATCTGTAGGTTGCATTGGATAGTATGACAATTTTATTATTAATATAATTTAATTAATTTTTGGCTGCATTGGGTCTTAAGTGCTGTGCAGACTTTCTCTAGTTGCGGCGAGAGGGGGCTACTATTGCATTGTGTGGGCTTCTCATTGCAGTGGCCTCTCTTGTTGTGGAGCACTGGCTGTAGGTGCATGGGCTTCAGTAGTTCTGGGACGTGGGCCCAGTAGTTGTGGCTTGTGGGCTCTAGAGTGCAGGTTTAGTAGTTGTGGCGCACAGGCTTAGTTGCTCTGTGACATGTGGGATCATCCTGGACCAGGGCTCGAACCTATATCCCATGAATTGGCAGGCAGATTCTTAACCACTGCACCACCAGGGAAGCCTGGCAATTTTAACAGTATTAATTCTTCCAACCCAGGAGCATGGGATATATTTCCATTTCTTTAAATCATATTCAGTTTCTTTTATCAGTGTTTTATAGTTTTCAGAGCATAGTGCTTTCACCTCCTTTGTTAAGTTTATTCCTAGGTTGTTGTTTTTTTTTTTTGATGCAATTCTAAAGGGGATTTTTATAAACTATTCTCATATTTTATTATTAATGCATAGAAACATGACAGTTTTCTGTATATGAATCTTGTATTCTGCAAAATTGCTGAAATGATTTATTCTAAATAGTTTTTAGAGTTGTCTATATAGAATATCTTGTTATCTGTAAACAGTGACAGTTTTACTTCTTCCCTTCCAGTTTGGATACCTTTATTTCTTGTCTGACTGTTATGGCTAGGACCTCCAATAGTATGTTAACTAGAACAGTGAGAGTGGGTATCCTCGTCTTGTTCTTGAACTTGGTGTGGAGTCTGAGGTTTTCACTGAGTATGATGTTGGCTGTGCATTTGTTGTAAATGGCCTTTACTGTGTTGAGATATGTTCCCTTAATATGCACTTTGATGAGAGTTTTTACCATGAATGGATATTAAATTTTGTCAATTGCTATTTTTGCATGTATTGAGATGATCATATGGTTTGTCTTTCCTTTTGTTAATGTGGTGTATCAAATTGATATGTGCTTTAGAACCATCCTTGTGACCCTGGAATAAAACCAACTTCATCTTTTTTATGTATTGTTAGATTTTGTTTGCTTGTTTGTTGAGGATTTTTGCATGTATATTAATCATAGGTACAGAACTGTAATTTTCTTTGGTAGTGTTTTTGTCTGGTTTTGATAACAGGGTAATGGTGACCTCAAAGAATGAATTTGGAAGTGTACCCTCCTCTTCAGTTTTTTGGAATAGTTTGGGAGGGATAGGTATAAGTACTAATATGTTTTGTAGAATTTCCCAGTGAAGCTATCTGGTCTTGGGCTTTGTTTGTAGGGAGGCTTTTTTGTTATAGATTTAGATTTCTCTTCTACTGATCTGTTCAAGTTGTCTCTTTGTTGTTGATTTGGTCTTGGCAGGCTGTATGTTTCTAGAAATTTGTCATTCTAAGTTGTCCATTTTATTGGCATATAACTATTTTTAGTAACCCCTTGTGATTATTTTTCTTTGCATTTCTGTGGTATCAGTTGTTATTTCTCCTGTTTCATTCCTTATTTTATTTGGGTCTGCTCTCTTTTCTTATTAGTGAGCCTGGCTAAATATTTACCAATTTATCTTTTAAATAAAACCAGCTCTTGGTTTTATTCTATTTTTTATCTCTATTTTATTTATATCCTCTCTGATATTTATTTCCTTTGGGCTTTGTTATTCTAATCTCTCAGGTGGTAGGTTAGATTGCTTAAGATTTTTCTTGTTTCTTGAGAAAGACCTTTCCTGCTGTGAACTTCCTTCTTAGAACTGCATTTGCATCATCCCATAGATTTTGGAAACTTGTATTTTCATTTTGATTTGTCTCTAGGTGTTTTATGATTTCCTCTTTGATTTTATTATTGACCCCTTTTTTTCTTTTTTTTTTTTTGTTTGGTTGCATGTTGTTTAGTGTCCATGTATTTGTTCTTCTCCCCTTGTCAGTTGATTTCTAGTTTCATACTAATGTGGTCAGAAAAGATGTTTGATATAATTTCCATTCTCTTATATTAAGGCTTGTTTTGTGACTTAGTATGTGATCTATCCTGGAGAACATTACAAGTGCCCTTGCAAAGAACATATATTCTGCTTTTATGGATGTAGTGTCCTATAGATATCAAGTTCAAGTGGTCTATTATTTCATTTGGGTTCTCTATTGCTTTCACAGAAATTATTCTTTACCTCACATGCTGCAAAGTACTCTGGTACTCTTAATAGTTCTCTGGTATTTTAATTTGCATATAAACTACTTGTGAGTCTTTTTTTTTTTTTTTTTAAGAGGAGTTTTTGATTCTGTGGAGTGGAGTCCAAGATACTGCATTTCTAAGTAGTTCTTGGAGGAAACAAATGTTTCTAGTTCTGAACCACACTTGGATTACCATGGCTTTAAATTACCATCTGACTCTATTTTGGGGAGTGAATGCATGCCCCAGAATGGACATCATTAATAGTTTAAGGTTCTGGAGTGATACCTTTCTGTTCATTATCTTCATTATATTTGAAAGCAGAAAATATGTTTTTAATTTTTTTATTTCTCTGTAATCATTCCTCATTTAATTATTTTTTAAATGCTTGCTTAGGTTTCACATGTACAAAATCTTCCTGATTCCTACTGAATGTATGACTCAAATTTTCAGAACTGTTTTCTTTTTTTCGTTGTTGTTGTTGTTACAATTAACTTCACAGTGAATTGTCTCTGATTTTCACATTTAATGGAATATTAAAAAATTAATATACTTATTTTTCTATTTGCTTAACTGTTTTTGAGGCAGTCTATGCATTCACAGTTGGTCCATATTCATTTCAATTAGATGTGAAATCACTCAGAACTCAAGTACAGCTACCACTTGAAAGTATCAAAATTTCTGTATGTCTCTTTTAAGTAAACTTTTATTTATATTTATATACACAACACATTTATTTTACATTTTAGATTTCAATAGTTTGGGAATTAAGGAGGGAGTTTTTACAGTATATTTCACAAAATAAGGTTTAGATCACATATTTACTTACCACTCCTTTTCCTAAACTGTAATGTGTGCTTTTTTTTTTTTTTCCCCTGCTTGGTTTGAATTACAAAAAGGTACTTACTTTCACCTCACAGTCTTTCTAGTAAACTTAAACTTATATATGTGAGTTAGCTTAATTCTCTCAGACCCTCATAATCTGTCTTGCATGGAATCCTCAAAAATTTGTGGTAAAAATTAACTCAAATTTCCTCAAGATCATCTTTCACTTTTTTGATGAGTGAGCATCTAGATTACATTTAAATAATACAATTCCACCCACATTGTTAAAAGTAAACTTTCCTCATACATGCAATATTACTAAATCTTATAAAACTCTTCCAGCATGCTTGCAAATTTTTCCAGATTTTATTTTCAGTTTTTCATTTAAGGAATATTATTTGATGGGGAGAGTGTACTGGATATCTGTTAACTTGCCCAAATAGATTCTGTTCAATATTTTTACCAATGTGATTTTGAAGAAAGCACAGTGCCTGGAGGGTAGAGTTAATTTTAATCAAATTGCATTGCTCTATTGAGCATACGTACTGGTTATGTGTATTGTGAACACAGATAATTCCATTTAAAATATCAGAAATAACACACTGCACTACTATATTATACACATGTAATTACCAAAAGCTCTTCTTGAATACTTCAACTGTATCATTTAAATTTTTTCTTATTACATTATTCTACTAATTTTAGACTATTACTGACCATGCTTTATATGCTATTTCACTGAGTCTTTGCAGAGACTTACATTTCATACTGCCACCATGATAAAGTAAAAATCTAGCCTAAGTTGGTGATTACTACTTCTTGGCTTTTCTTGAGCTATTCATGGTTGCTAGTGTGATTAAGAAATAATTGTTTGATTTATTTACGTGTCTATGCAGCTTATGGGAAATGCTGTGCATTTGGCTATAACGTCTCTCTTAATTTATTCATGTGAAAATGTAGACTACAGCATAATTAAATAACCTCTCTGTGGATGAAAATGGTAACTATAATCATTATATGTTGTTTGTCAGCCACAATGTAAAACAAATCTTCAGGTTAAGAGAATTAGAGTTTATTATTACAGTATTAATGACTGTATCTCAATTCCTTTATTTTTATAGATTGCTGTGGATCCTGTGTAATCATGTGTAAAAGGTTTTATAACTGATTTTTCATAGCAATTCATGAAAAGAACGTTAAGTGAAGCACATATTTCTATGTTTGTATTAAGCAAATTAGTGTAGTAAAAAATATATGACCAATAGAACACCATAGACTGCTAAAAAGTTTACTAAAAAATATATAAGAAGTTACTATAGCTTGTCAATATGTTAATTATATATTACTGCCATAAATGTTTTTAACTGTTAAAATCAGTTAAAATCAACTATTTTTCTTTCTTAGACTTGGCTAAAAGTTGAATTTATTATAAATAAATATTTATATTTTAGAGAACACAACTTGAAATATAAGGATATTTGCTCTCTATTCGTGTAGATGTAGACATAAACTCTTAAGTCAATATTGAGTTTCACCTATAAACTCCATAATTTTTATTTTCAATGCATTTTATGGCAAACTTACAAAACCATATGGGTGCATTTTTGGAAATTTAAAATGTATGCATTTATAAATTATTGAACTGATTATTGATATAACTGCTTATAAACATCTTAATATTTACTAATTGAGTTATATTCATAATGATAATAGTTAAGTTGAATATTTTCCCCATTGCTTTCAATATATCAACATTAAATATTTCATATAAGCTTCTGAATATCATTCTGTCATCCCCACAAAGGGCCTGATCCTGTCAATATAAAATGGGATAATTTTATAGTTTCTCCAAAACTATATTTTTTCACATGCGACTTGTATAAACACCTATCTCATTTTTCTTTATTTTTCTCATTTTGTATATTCTCTCACTAATAAAGTAATATAAACAGGTAATGAGTCATTAAATGTTTTGTCATTTATGTGCTTCATTTCTTTCTATTACAATTTGCATGTTTCAGCCAGAAATTGCCTTAAATATAGAGTTTACAGTCTTTTCACTTGGGTTGAATTGTTTAGACAACAGTTAAAAACAGTGTCTCCAAATAATAAGCAGTTATAAATGGCCAACATCAATCAGAATTAAAGAATGGTACTTGAATATTTTTTTTTTATTTTGCCAAATTGGCAAAGTTTAAAAGAGAATCATGTTAATGCATATATTAATTGACTTAAGTATGAAACAACTGGCAGTGATACACTGCTGGTGGAAATGTAAACTGGTATAAATTTTCTGTGTTGCACTTTAGAAAATTAAGTTATAAAGCGTTAATAACCTTAATATCTGTGAAGATGGATAGTCATTTACTTCCCTCTTTCTGGATAATCTTCAAAATGAACAAGAACAAAAACTACATCTCTTAAAATCTGTAATAAGGTATCATCCACACTAAACATATTTGAGGATATTCTGGTAGATACAACATAGATATAATGATATTGAAAATTGATATGTTTTTGAAGTTTTTTTTTAATGAAGGGTCAGGCAAAAAGTCATGAAATGAAAAATGTCTGAATTCAATAAAGAAAAACATAGTTTACTCTGATTTCAATTAGAAGGTATCACATACATTAATGTCACATCATCATTCTCATCATGATCATCATCTTTGTCATTTCATATTAGTTTTCTATTGCTACTGTAACAAATTACCACAGTGGATTAAAACAAGACAAATGTAGGAAGAGATAGATAGGCAGAGTACAATGGGTTTTTAGGGCAGTGAAGATAATCTGTATGATACTATAATGATGGCTACATGTTATTATACATCTGTCCAAACCCATAGAATACATAGCACCAAGAGTGAACTATAACGTAAACTATGGACTAATAGTTGATGTGTCAGTGTACGTTCATTAACTGTAACAAAGGTACCACTTGGGTGGGAATGTTGACAGTTGGGGAGGCTGTGCATGTATAGTGGCAAGGGGTATATGGGAAATCTGTTCCTTCCTCTTAACTTTGCTGTGACCCGAAAAGTACTCTTAAAAAAATAAAACCTTTAAGACAAAAAGCATACAAATATATTATCTTCTCTATGTTGAAAGTCTGAAATGTATCTCATTGGGTTAAAATCAAAGTATTGGCAGGATTGCTTTCCTTTCTGGGAGCTCTAGGAATCCATTTTGTTGTATTTTCCAGCTTCTGGAAGTCACCCACCTGCCTTGGCTCATTTCCCCCTTTCTCCCTCTTCATGCTAAATATTTATAGTCATCTGGGGAAGGTAAAACTTGAAATTCTAGTATTACAAAGTCCAGTATTAAGAGCTATTAGAGATCATAAGCAAATGGACCTCAAGTATTTTTTTAATTAAAAAAATTATATATATCTTATTTTAAAATTATATATGTTTATAAGACTCATATGGGGGTAAGATAATCTATTCTGCTTCAGGTTTTGAAATTTTTCTGCCTAGAAATATTTTTGAAAGAAAACATTTAGAATTTTGATATTTTTTTATGGAGGCTAATATTTGACTTTAATGATAATAACATGCTTTTTATATTTAAGATGTTAAGACTATTAAATGATGGGTTTGAGATTGCAATTTGATTTACTTGTCTGGTGTTTTATCTACATATGGATTTCACAAGAATACTTACTAACAAAAGTCATTATCTATTTGACTATCACAAATTCCATGTTTTCTATTATTCAACAGCATATTATACTATTGCTTTATATATTGATAAGTTTACCTCCTAAAATATAGATTGTGAATAAGATTCATTGGTCTATGGTAATATTGATAGTCCTCCTGCTATGGATAATGTGGCAGTGGTCTTTTCTGAAACTCATTGTTAAACTGAATATAACATGATTAATTTTATTAAGAAATATATTTTACAGTAATTTCCTTTTCCACGGTCATGGCCATAATGTTAGTTCATGTCCTCATGAAATTTGGTTATTATGTTCATATTTATCCTCTTGCAACCAATTTTGACAATGGTGAATCTGTTGTTCAGTGTTCCTGGGAAATGCTAATAGGGCCATATCAGACCTTTATTTTAGAGGTTCCATAATTCCCTTTCCTTTGTCATGACAAACAAAATTCTCACTTCTATGAGCCCTGTGTAATTTTTCATTTTGTCATTTTTGAATTCTATTTACAGTTTACATCCCAGAAATCTAAAATGATAGTCCTTTTTATCATCAGTAGCCTGGCAGAAGAAAATAGTTCATTCACATAAAGTAATGGAGATTTTCCTACAGGGATTATTGACAACAATGTGGGCAGGCTGAAGAGGAAACTATAAGAGATACTGAAACATGCTGCAGCTTTGCAACCATGGGAGGGAACAGAGCACTATGACCACTGGGCTTGAAAGGACAAGGGAGAAGAGTGGATTTTGGAACTAGAACCTAGAAGCAGATAGAGCTGTAGCCTTTTCCTTCATTAAGACCCACAGCTGAGCTCCTCCTAGGTGATCCTTTGTTAGAACTCTCCTTAGAATTTACAAGTAGAGGTACCACTCCAAGGACTCAGAACTTTAAGAGGATAAAAGATCCGGGGAGGCAAACAGAATATCTACAGTTCATTCCACATGGACAGAGTATCCTTCATGCTTTTGTGTGTTCTTCTCCTTTTCTAGAAGTGCTTCCCATCTGTTCATTCAACATTTGCTTGGTTACCTCATTAAGAACTTTGAAACATTGTGTAGTGGTACTATTTCTTTCACTATCCTAGACAAAAGTATATAATATTTTTTATTCTCCCAACACTATGTATCATAATTTTTTTTTCATTATTTTACATTTTATGTTGGATTGCAAAAAATAGGTTAACATTTATGCTTATTTTTGCTTTTCTGCATTTTTTAATGTTTCTGCAGTTGGTATAGTGAATAATTATTTTGATATCCTATTAAAATACTTATTGATGTTAAAAATTACTTTTAAAAAGTTTTCATCAAGGGTCCTTTAAAAATCAACATAACACATCAAATAGAACATAAATGTCATAGCAAGTTAAAATTCTGCAATTTTCTTTTGAATGTGAAATGAGAGGAAACAAGAATATCAGTTTAAAGTATAATTCACATTTGAAAAATATTAATAATGTCCAAAATTACTTCAGATTTCTAAAGCATAGGAAAATAAATATGATAAAAGCTACAAACATACTTAATATAAATGGTTTACCATGTACCTTTTAAAGTCTTAATTTTAAATGGATTATAATGTAACTTTCCTCGAGAGAAAAAAATGATGATACAGATGGATGTAACTCAGAATATATATAGATTTGAACTTGGCTGGAGAAATTTGACATACTATTTTTTGATCATGGGAAAATGCGAGTTCTGGAGAGAGTGCCGGGAAAAGATAATGTGACTAAGAAAATGAAAATATGACTGATGTAAAATAATATACTCTGATTACAGTTATCTTAGTAAAACTAAATTTTCTTAAGTGACATAAAATAGTAGTAAGACATGAGTAATAACTTCTTTGTAAAATATTCATACATAGCATCACATATAGGATACTATTGTTAATTGCTAATATTGTTTTCTGAGGAAGAATATTGGAAATATACAAAAAATGTCAAGGCTGTACTACAATGTTGGTGCAAGTTTGAGAAGAGAAGAAAATGAAGTGATACAAAATATGATATTCATAATGTGTTAATCATGAATATTCTCTGAGTATTGTAATGTCAATATTATATAAGTCCCTGTAATCTATAAGCAAAAAATTTAGACATTTGTGTTTGAGTGTCTCATGTATATCCATAGCCATACCTACTCACATATGGGTTATCTAGCTTTCACTTCTTTCCTGTGCAAAATACCTAGTTGCCTTGAATAAATTAATATTCTTACAAATAAATTTTAAAATTGAGTAGCATTTTATAATAGTCTACAATTTTATTCACTGAATAGATTAATACATACTTTCATGATATAATGTTGAGTTTCTATAAGGAAATCTATTTTACAAATGAACTTTAAATTCCGATTAGTAAGATATATAAATATTTGCCAATGAAACTAAGAAATTGGAACATTAAAAAAAATCATGATTATATTCACAAATAAAAATTGATTGGAATTTTATAAAATTCAATTGAAAGACTAACACTTAGGAGGAATCATCAAATTATAAACAATATTTTACAAGTATTGAACTAATCCTTCAACTATTTTTATTTTGTACCTGAGACTTAATTATTTTGTAACTGGTGAAACTTATACCTCTTGATCTCCCTCCCCTATTTCTCTTATGCCCCCAACCCCCTACCCTCTCCCCTCTGGCAGACACCTCTTTCTTCTCTGTATCTATGACGTTTTTGTTTTGTTATATTTGTTTTTGTTTTTAGATTCCACATATCAGTGAAATCATACATATTTCACTTAATATAATATCCTGAGATCTATCCATGTTGCCACAAATGATAAGATTTCATTCTTTTTTATGGCTGAATAATATTCTACTCTGTGTGTGTGTGTGTGTGTATGTGTGTGTATACCACTGCTTCATTATCCATTCATCTATCTATGGATACATAGGCTGCTTCCAAATATCAGATATTATGATTAATGCTGTAATGAACATAGGGTGTATGCATCTTTTTAAATTAGTTTTTTTTTGTTTTCTTTGGATAAGTTTATTTGTTGTTTTTATTAAAAAAAGCCTGTAAGTTTTGTTGATATTTTTCTTTTTATTCTCTATTTCATTGACTTCTGTTCTAATCTTTATTTCCTTCTACAAACTTTGGGTTTTGTTTGTTCATTTTCTAATTACTTTAGGTGTAGGGTTAGGTTGATTATTTGAGATTTCTTATTTCTTGAGGTAAGCTTGTATCACTATAAACTTAGCTCTTAGAACTGCTTTTGATGCATCCCATAGATTTTGGATAGTGTGTTTCTGTTTTCATTTGTCTCCAGGTATTTTTTGATTTCCTCTTTTGTTTCTTCACTGATCCATTGGTTCTTTAGTAACACACATTTAGCCTCCACATATTTGTGCTATTTACAGTTTTGTTTTTCTTGTAGTTGATTTCTAGTCTCATAGCATTGTAGTTGGAAAAGACATTTGAAATGATTTATATTTTCTTAAATTATCTGAGGCTTGTTTTGTGGCCTAGCATGTGATCTATTCTGAGAATGTTTCATGCTGTGCACTTGAAAACGAGTGTGTATTCTGTCGCTTTTGGATAAAATGTTCTCTATATATATATCTATTAAGTCTATATTGTCTAATGTGTCATTTAAAACCAGTGATTCCTTATTGATTTTTTATGTTGATGATCTGTCCACTGATTTAAGTGGAGTATTGAAGATGCCTATAATTAATGTGTTACTGTAAGTTTTTCTCTTTATGTCTGTTAATATTTACTTTATGTATTAGCAAGTACTATTCCATATGTGATGTTAAGGATTAAATATTTTGAATGCAATCCATTGACATTTTGATTTATCCGGAGGCTAACCAATTTCTTTGTTAATCTTTTCACATTGAATTTCAGACATTCATTTTTGCAGGTGTTGCCTTTCTTTTCAAAATGTATTTACTGAGTTTAAAAATGAGCTTCTTATTGTACTAAATAATTTTTTTCTGAAATTGTTTGTTTTGTCCACATTTCCAAAATTTTAAATTAAATTGTTTACTGTAGTGTAGTTGATATGATTTAAGAAGACCTGCAAATGATAGGGAGGCCTAATTTTAATCAATTGTAGATACAAGTGTGCAACTGCACATTAGTAGAAAGATCATATATGATGACTAGGGCACCTGGAGTTGAATCTGTCATTCTGTAAATGTGACATTTATTTTCTTGTGCATATGCTCATTAGTTAATGTCTGGAAGTGACTTTCAGAGGGTATCCTGCTTTTGGTACCTCTGCAGAATAATATAGTGGGAATGGTGTGTCATGAAACTTTCATTGAATAAGGGAAGAAACTTTCCTGGTAACCCCAGACATGACATGCTTCAGTCTTCCTTCAACTCAACTATTTTCTGTCAAATAAAATGGAGTCTATAGAGATATTTGCAATTGTGCATATGTCGTATAGTAAGTTCACAGTCCAGTTAGATGAACTTTTTCTCTCTGCATCTTGAAGATATTTTCTTAACAACTTTTCCTTCTCTATTGTTGAGAAATCTGCTCTCAGTTTCACTATCTTTCTTGTAGATAATCCATACTATTATGTTCCATATGTTATTCCCTACTTTTATCTTAGTTACTTTAGTTACTAATAAAATTATTTTTATTAGTACTGATAGGAGGGATACTGTGCTTTCTAAATCATGGGTTTCTTCAGTCCTAGAAAATTCTACAATACTGTATAGGTAAAATGTTGGCTCTCTAATGGGTTGTTCTCTCATTTTCTACTTGACTGGATTATTATAATGCATACTTTAAAATATATATATATATATATATATATATTTTCTTTTTGCTGTACATGGGCCTTTCACTGCCACGGCCTCTCCCGTCGGGGAGCACAGGCTCCGGACAGGCAGGACCAGTTGCCATGGCTCTTGGGTCCAGCCGCTCTGCGGCATGTGTGATCCTCCCAGACTGGGACATGAACCCATGTCCCCTGCATCGGCAGGCGTACTCTCAACCACTGTGTCACCAGGGAAGCCCTAAAAAACCTTTTTTGATTTAGTATTCCTTACCCCTTATTTTCTCTCTCATATTTGCAATATATGACATAATCTAGGTAATTTCACATCTCAATTTGATTCTTTCTTTTTTGGCTTCATCTGTTTAATTTGCTGGTTAATTCTTCTGTTTGATGTCACTGGTAGCAAAAGGCATTGGAGAACTGTTGGTTGTTTTGGTTGGTTGATTTCTATTGTTTCTTAATCATTATGATATCTCCAAGCTCTACACTCTCCATGTAGCTCACTCATAGCTTCCCAAAGAAGATACTACCTTTAACAATATCCATATCATGCAGTTATATATTGAATTTCCTCTGTCTCTCCTTAACCAGAACATAGGCCCCATAATGCAAGAGTTATTTTTCCTTTGTTTACTATAAGATGCCTAGAATTTGGAACAGTATTTAGAATATAATTAGTGCTCAAATAATATTTGTTGAATTATTCTTGAATGTCAGCCTGTTTCATGGTATGACTTTTTTGTTTGTTTGCAAACATGCTCATTTGAACTTCATCTGGAAAAATTCTAACAAATTTGTTTGAGGGCTTACTATTCCAGAGAATTTTTGTTTACTTTTTGAATAAGGTTGTGGATCATCTGGAACACTTTAAATAAATGTATCATATTGGTGTCCTTTGCATGTGCTTGTAGTGTGAACTTTAACCCTAAACTCATATGAGTCTCCACCCCATTTAAGGATTCTCAGAGAAAACTTTCTCATTCACCCATAACCTGGTGGCAAGTGTCACCTTTCTATCACTTTGAATATGTCACTTTTCTTTCTTTTTTTGATTTTGTTTTTCCTGGTAGACTTTCACTGAGAGCTTTGTTTGCATGGACCTACTGCTTTTTATACTTTGGGCTTATGTCCCATCTCTTGTTTTCAGCACAACCATGAAAACTTTTCCCATTGTTACACTATAACTGGTAGTTGTCCTATGGTAGCCCCTGGATTCAGCACCCACTTTGGATTCATATAAACACCTCATTTTTGGCAACTGCGAATTTCCCATACTTTCTTGAAATCTCATGTATGCTTTTTAAGTACTATTAAAAACAAGCAAACAAACAAAAAACAACCTTAACATTTCACCATTTACATCAGTAAACTTTTCAGGTAGTTAACTAAATATTGCTGGAATTATTTTCCAAAGTTTAAAAAAATAAAATTAAGATTAGAGTAAAAAACATAAAATTATAGAAAAATACATTAAGGGCCATTCTAGTTTCTATCTCTGCTCTTATCTGTATATTTCATTGTCATTATCTTAGACACATAGCACCAATGGAAAGAGCCAGCTTTCATTTTCTCCTATCACTTTCTTCCATTGGTAACACTACTAATATTTCCCATGATGTACAACATATGAAATATCAATAAAAATTAGAATACCACTTAATCATTAAAAAGAAATATTCTTCTTTGGTGGGAGGCCAAGTTGTGTTTTCCTTGTCTCTCTTAGGATAGTGTTAAGTGCTAGAATACTTTGAACATCTCTTCAAAGATAGAATTAATCTATCTTCTTTAATACTCAGTGAATCCTGACATGACTTGACTCCTTGATTGGTTGTGAATTTATGAAATTAGTTATGCTTTGGTCATGGAAATCCTAGAACCTGTTGTAAGCAAAATGATAGAAACAATGTTTCACTTTAGTGAATGCGATAACTCAGTTTTTCATAGGAGACAAATAATGTTAGATTTAATTGGATATAATTTTTAGAAATCTCTCTAATAAGAGTCCACTGAGTTTTTAGAGTATACTTATTCCCTTTCCAAAAACAATGAAAGGCAAATAAAGGTAGCCAAATGTGTTCTACAAAGTTTACATTTAAAATGAATTCATTGTAAAATGTGTAGTCCACATCTTTTTTTTGTTTGTTTTTTAAGAGACATTTTACTCTTCACTGTGAATAAACTTCTGTTAGTATTTGGATGTTGCAGGTGAAAACAGATTTGTCTTTATTTTTATTCTCTCTATTTTACTTAATGTGCAAAGCAATGGAATAGAATATATCAGCAGATATTGTAAGTATAATATATAAGAGTTTGGAAGTATAATTTTACTGAAATTTAAATTAAAATTTCAGACAGTGCTTGGACTCTTTGTTAATTAATTGTTCACTCTCTAACTGTCCACAAATTGGATGCCACCATTTTTAATTAAACAAAAATAACATACTCAAATTCAAATTAAAAACCACTTGGGGAAAAATTTCACTTGAGTGTGGAATTGTAAGAGGTAAAGATGTAATTTTTGATAATTCCTTCTTTACTGGTATTTCAGCAAGAAATTATAGGTTAATTTACCACCTTATCACCTTCTTAGTATTGCTTGTTTTTTCCTCCCCTATTACCTGACACTATTGATTTCAGTCAAATTACAAAATGAAACAATTAAAACTAAAAAAAAAAAAATTAAAAAATCTGTTTATGTATGGCAATATAGAATATGAAGCAAAGTATGCCAGAATTACAGAAATAAAAAATTCACTCTGAATTTGCATGATTTCTTTGTAATACACCATTTAGATGATAGATATATTTTTCCTACTTTAGCAATTCTAATGGACAAAAAGCTTGAGTTATCCATTGTTTGTGCTGTGATATCAGCAATTTCATAATTTGTTTTTGACAGAATTTCCTGCCTAGTAATAAATTATGATAGGAAAAAGGTAGAATAAAATTGTTAATATTTTTTTCTTGTAACACTGACCAAAACTTTGAAATAATAAGCATTTTTTCCTGATAAGTGCTTTTGATTATTTTTACATTTTTTTCTTCCAATGCTTTATCAGTTTCCATTTATTCACTGTTCTTGATAATAATTTCTCCTAAAAATATTTTTTTAAATGATAGTGACAGAATTTTCTAAATATTGTCTTGCCATGTATTTTAAAATTAGGGACCAGCTAAACTGTGAAATGTTAAACAAATGGGGAGAAATTGTATCTTGATTTTATGTGATATTTCTATAAAAAGTAAATATTTCTGTAACACATGTATGTGTATAAAAAATGGTAGAGTATAAATCAGTTTAAAAGAAAAATAGTGTGATTTCTCATTTTTAAAGAAACTATTAAAATCCTAGGGTCCGTATGCCATATAAAAAGACCAAAGGAATTGCATTTTAAACAGGAAATGAATATTGATAGGAACTTGTGATTGTCATGATTATTCAGTAGAAGAGGATATTACAAAGTCCATGGACTATCAATTTTGAAGAATTAATAATGTGAACACAGTATCTGCCAGCAGTGTTTTAGATTTGGAGAATATGAGGCCCAGTGAAGGCATCTGAACTTCCTCCTAAGTCTAGGATTTGATGTACACTTGGAAATAATTTCACACGCCAGCTAAAAGAACTTCTCTGAACTTCTGTAATGGGAAAACAGCTGAATTCCAAAGGATAATTGGGCAACTAAATACAATTGTTCTGTTTGAAAGGTCTTTTGTCAAAATCAATACCACAAAGGCTGCTAGTAAAGTGAAGATGATACTTTGTTTGAGAGATATAATCTTTTATTTTTTTTCCATTGTCAAACAATAAGGAAATCATCACTTTACTCGTTACCCTTTTCTCCCAAGGGCCTAATGGACCAATTTTAGTTAGTATCCCTCTATTATGGAAATAGTTCTATTATAGTGACTGCAATAAAGGCTGGGATATTATTTATTTTTACATGGACTTGGTATGAAAAACAATTCCACTGTTACAAAGAGATCATGAGATGACTGGACAGATAGATGGAAAAAGTGAGAGAAAAGGTGAGTGGAAGAGTCAGAAGACAGATTGATTTATAATTATCTAAATTATAATAGATACAATGTTATAAAAAGTTAAACATTTTTTAAAAAGTAATGGTAACACATCTTTAAAAATGTGAATAGAACATCTGTCAATGGTTAGTTGGATTTAGAGAATTATTTGAGACAAGGTCTAGATATCTGTCGTTCTCTTCTAAGTTATTAACATTAGACATGAATACTTTTTTAAGAATATTATAATAAAATATTAAAAAAAATGTCTCTGCAAAGGATTATGGGTGCTGTTAGTACTAACCTGCATTTTGTTAATCCCATTTGAGATACCATGTATACTGAAATTACTTAGTCTGGAATGAGAGTAGATATTTGTAGCTGTTTTCCTAAGAAGTAAATCCAAATAAAATAAGAAAATTATTAGGTGCAAGTGAAACTACTAATGAAAACATCATTGAATAATATATTTTTAATAACTGTTTTTGAAATCTATCTTAAGTGTAAAAGTAAAATCACATGTACAATTAACATATAGTTTTCTTCTGGCTTTAGACTAAATACTTATTTCTCAAGTACAAAGTCACTGTTCCTACCAAAATAGATTCACTTTCCTTAGATATGTCATCCTTTCCCATTTTATCTTTTTAGGATATATTCATTCACAGAGTCATGAATTCTGTTAAAAATATAAACACTGTTATCTTGTATAAAAACCCTTGAAGTTTTTCTATCTGTGGAAGCGTTTTGGTTTATAGAACTTGGTCTGCCAAGCTAAGACTCTTAAAATAAACATTTGGAGACATTTAAACCTTTGTCACTGTCTTTTCTATATTATCATGGCTTAATGGTAGCAAGGAAACCCTTTGAAGGATGTTCAACAGAGGATCTTAGATGAAATCCAGTGTCTCATCACCCTCTAGCCATGCAACCACTAGAAAGCCTAAATAGTTGTGATGTTTTGTGTATTAATCCTTCCAAAGGGTATTGTACTTCTTCCTTCAGGGGCCAGATGCAGATTAACTTAAAAATTATAATAAAATATGTTAGAGGTAGTTGGGTAGATCAATTTTTTTTTGAAAAGGACAAACATAATTTTTTCTTTTACTTTTTTTTTTTTTTTTTTGCGGTATGCAGGCCTCTTACTGTTGTGGCCTCTCCCCTTGCGGAGCACAGGCTCCGGATGTGCAGGCTCAACAGCCATGGCTCACAGGCCTAGCCACTGCATGGCATGTGGGATCTTCCCAGACCGGGGCATGAACCTATTTCCCCTTCATCGTCAGGTGGACTCTCAGCCACTGCGCCACCAGGGAAGCCCGAACAAGTATAATTTTGACAATTTTGCACAATACTTTAAAGATTGATAGTGAATTAAAGGAATATTTATAATATGTGAAAATAAAGTTTCAGGAGCTCTGTTTCTGGTTATAGAGGCATGGAATTAGGTAATTCCTCTATATAGAAAACAGATAAAACTGGAGTGCATTATTTAAAACAATTATTTTAGTACACTGGATAACAGTAGAGAATTATTTACTCATGAAAAACTGCTACTGCTTCTGATAGATATGGCATATTTGTCACCTTTCCCCATCCCCTCCCCCGCCAGGTTCAGATGTTGCAGATCAGCTCAATATTCAAAGAGTAGATTTTGGAATTGTGAGATCAATAGAGAGGTTGAAATAATCTCTGACCACTGATAGACTCTGCATGTTCATGAGAAAGCCCAGAGCCCAGTGAAAAACAGAAGGTCTGTGGGTAATTACGAATGTGACACAGGCTTGAATATGCTCCTTGCTCATTCTCAGTTGGAAGGGCAGTGGCCTGTAGGCTTAATGGTTCAAGGCACCACATATAATCACAGGCTAAGAGTAAACACTATAAAAGCATAGGAAATCTTTAGGGAGCTACACAGAGTGACAAAAGTTAAAGAAAGACAGATAAACAGAGACAAACTGAGCATAGAAACCAGAACCAATAGTTGCTCACAATGCTGTAGGAAGACTTTACAGTGTGACTGCAGTCAAGTTAATTACCTCCTAAAGTAAATTTAAACAAACAAAAAGAACCATCAGAGGAACAAAATAGAATCCAGAGCTGCAACATACTAGTATACACTCTGCCCAATTTTCAAACCAAATTACTGGACAGGAAAAAACTGAGTGTTAAATACTTGGGAAAAAAATTTAATAATTTTGAATCATTAATAAATGGTCCTTTTTTAATTAAAATGCATATGACTTTTAAAGAAAACACTTTGATTGGGTTTATGTGCACTTGATGTTACAGCAACCGTGCAAAAATTAATATATGAAACTATACTATTAAAAATACAGATTTTAAAGCAAGTTGGTCAAAATCAATTTGAAATAGATTTTGATTGTTCCTACAAAATAATTGCCACACTTTCCAGGGTGGGTGTAGGAGGAAATAGATTGAGATTTCTCAATTTACTTGTATAATAGAACATTCACACAAATCCCTACAAATTTTATTTCCTACCCAAGGAATTGTTGCTATTTTCCTGCTTTCCTGAAATTTTGCTTGCTCTTAAATAACATTCCCTTTTTCATAAATTATTTTTAGTTTTATTGATGTATAGTTGAATACAATATACTACACATATTTAAAATTTGACATATATTTAGATATCCATACACTTGTAGAACCATCACTAGAATCAAAATGTCAACATTGCGGTTTTGGTCAGTCACCTAAAAATAATTCTCAAGTCCCTTGTAATTCAGGTAAACACTGCTATGATTTCTGCCACTGTCTTTCAGTTTGAATTTTCATACAATCTGTACTCTTTTTGCATAGATTCTATCACTCAGCATAAATATTTTGAGATTCATCATATTGTTGTATGTATCAATATTTTAATCATTTTTAATTTCTGAGGGACATCCTCTCATGGATAAATCACAATTTGTTTATGGTGGGATTTTTGAGATAATTCTACATAACTTAGCTGGATATAAAATTATTCCTTATGAGTATCCATTCTTTCATTTTATTTATCTAAACAGTTAAATAACACAAATTGTCAATGTGGATTTTTGATTTAATTAACCAAAGTTTCACATGAACAGGTTGATTCTGAAATGTTTACACAAATTAATATTACCAGGGATCTGTTCTTCATCTATTAGGTAGAAATAATAATTTTGTCAGAGTATTTATATTTTACTTTTATTTTATTTTATTTTATTTTATTTTTATTTTATATTGGAGTATAGTTGATTAACAATGTTGTGTTAGTTTCAGGTATACAGCAAAGTGATTCAGTTATACATGTATCTATTCTTTCTCAAATTATTTTCCCATTTAGTTTGTTATATGATATTGATTAGAGTTCACTGTTCTATACAGTGTCAGAGTGTTTTTAATTCATGCAGATTATATTTTAGTTACAAAGTAGTTGCACATAATCTTGCATCAGGATCATTATTAATAAAACACCTATTTACACAACCAAATTGGCCAATAGAGATTGTGAAATCTGAAATTTGAATGGAAATGCACCTCACAATTCAGAACTGTTCCAAATATGGGCAAGGATAACCTACTGGCAAAAACTTACCTTTGGGTCATTAAACTAATTTGAATAATCATGAAATACAGTCACTAATTGTGTAAAACAATAACTCCAGTGATATCTGAGGGAGGGTAATTAGTTTTATTAAGTTAATTAAAGCATTTGTGAACCCCTTTTTTTTTTTAAAGAAATGTTTCGTCTCTTGTTCAGTTAATAGGAAAAGGAAAAAGGAGATAATTTTAGGTGGCTTTCCATAAAAGAAAGAGCGTGATGTGTGACCCAAGGCAGAGAGAAGAGATGGCAGCCTAAGTGACATGTCTAATATCAGACTGTTGTAAATTACAGTGCAATTAAAATTCAAAATATCCTTTATTTCTTTATCTCTAAATGATTTACCAGGTTTTCTTTTACTATATCAAATATACTATCTCTTTTTCATATCTAATAATTTTCTTGTTGAATGAACCATAGGCTATATCACTACCCATATATTCTATATACACAATATTATGTTTTCAGATACCTGGTAGAACTGCAAAGATATTAAAAGTTGAACTTTCCTCAATTTTTAAATCATGTAATTTATGTTTAAACTTGCCTTTGTTTTATGAATGGAATATGCTTCATCAAAATTATCAACAAGTTCTTAGTTACTCCATGTATATAATGATGAACTTTATGGAAACAGTATAAATACTGATTCTAAATTGATACCTTTGAGAAGAAAACTATTTTAGATTAATTACTATTAAATTCCCTTTTTCTTTGCATAGTAAAACTATATGACCTCATTCTTCTATATAAGATTGAATTGTTTAATTCCATATTATATTTTAAGAGATATTCCATATCAGTACTTTGATGCATAAGAATTGGAAATACCAGATTTTCAATTGATTAATGTTTAATATCTCTATTGTAAATAAGTGTTTATGATTAGCATGAACATTAATCAGGCAGTTGTCTATTTCCTCAAGGTGTAAATTGCTACTTAAGGTTCATAAGTAAAACAAGATGTCTAAAAGTACTGGTTGGATATCATAATGGTGCCTTTTTCATATCGTTGTAGAAAACATGTCAGAAAATTATACCACTGTTGAATTTTCTAAACTTGATCTACAGATAAAGGAAGGTTGCCTCTCTTTTTTATAATACTACAGCAATATTATTCACTTTCAAAAATATGAACCTAAATTCCCTTCAGTAAACATTCAGAGCAAATATACACTCAGGGGTATTTGAGCAGGCCCTAAGTGGTACTGTTAAGTGGGAGTGGCACAGGTGGAAACTGGCTCTCCCCTGATGTTAACCATATCCTATTTTTCTTTTATATCAGTCAATATTTTTAAGTATTAAACTTTTCTGCAGTAGCTTTGATGAAATAATCCTCAGTGATTCTAAGTAGATTAGCAAAGAAATACAAATATGTGTGTCTGTCCAACTTCTAACTTATTTTAGTCAGAAGAAAATTCAAATGTAAACCAGGTCCTGACAAAACCAAGAGTTTTTAAATAACCCAATTAATTCATTCTTAGTGTTCCCCCAGGGATCTACCCTCTTTACCATATAACTCCTAATTTGTTAGAAAACCACCCAACCTTTAGTTCCTAACTGCTATATTTCATTGCTGGATACAGCTGTGGGGTAAATCAAGCATCAAATAGACTATAATTCACCCACCTTTACATTAGTGTACTTTTACTGCAAGGTTATATAGATGTCATGGAATTACTTGATTAGCATTCTTTGAGGGTGAGCAATACCTCAGTGCAAAGCCATGAAGCTGAACTAAATCAATAAAGTTTGGATGACATAAAAATGAACTTGATTGAATCCTATAGAGTAGTGCCTATGACAAAATTCAGAAAAGGAAATAAATGGAAAATATATTATTTTGTATTTTACTGTGAATAATATTATTTTGAGGTTGAATTTGTCATACCTTTTTACTGCAAAAGAAAATTCCTACCAGCCCTGGCATAGATTTCAAGAGGTAGTGGTGATTATGTGCCTGCAGTATTTGTGGAACATTTGAGGACCAAAACTCTTGGAGATTAGAAAAGCCAGAGAATGAAAGAATCATTTAGAATAAGAATCTCTAATTCATATATATATATATATATATATATATAATACATATATATATAGTATATTATATATATATAGTATATTATATATATATAGTATATTATATATATATAATATATTATATATATATAATATATTATATATATATATAATATATTATATATATATATATATATAAAATCTCATATGCTTGCTTTTCTTTGTATACTGGCTTCGTTGTCATTTCCAACCGAATTTGTACACTGATGGGACTCAGTGCTTCAAATTTTACATATTAGAAATTCCAACAGAGGCAACCTCAGCATCAGTTTAGAAGTTTCCAGGAAAAGACTCCCACACCCTGTCAACTATCCCACACCTAATCAACTATCCCCAATAAAGAGACAGTTAAATCAGAAATTAGCAAATTATATAGGAAATATATTTGGAGCAGGAAGAAAGCAAAATTACCACACTGAAAATGCTGCTCCTCCGGAGAAGAAAGAATATGGGGTAGAAAAAATAAAAACCATTTGCTCTAAAAGGGGGGGGGGTAAAAACTTAAACAGTTATGTACACCATTGCTACTACAAGTTGAATCCACAGCTCAAATATACAGTACTTGTCAATTCTTTCTAGTAACACTTTTAATTATTTTCAGTCCACTTTTGTTTTCCATTCTCCTCAAGAGATAAAGTTGAAACCTTTCCTTAAATTCATTCCATCTTTACCATTCTTTTTGGAGTTTTATTTGCATCCCTCTTTACAGAAAATGAGGAAACAAGCTAGAACAGTGTTAATCAAAAGTGTAGGGCTTCCCTGGTGGCATAGTGGTTGAGAGTCCGCCTGCCGATGCAGGGGACATGGGTTCGTGCCCGGGTCTGGGAAGATCCCACATGCCACGGAGCGGCTGGGCCCGTGAGCCATGGTTGCTGAGCCTGCGCGTCCGGAGCCTCTGCTCCACAACGGGAGAGGCCACGGCAATGAGACGCCCATGTGCTGAAAAAAAAAAAAAAAAAGTGTAATTGCCATTTGCCTCATACATTGTTTCTTTCCTTCCAGTATACCTCCCAACATTAACCTGGTCCTTTTCAGTTGTAGAGGTTAATGAGAAGTTAATTTTCTTGAACCAAAGGAAGTAGTAAAATAGAGTGTACATCACCAAAATTACCTTAAAATCATTCTGCAACTGATAAGACCACTCTGAGAATCTGCCTCTCCAGATACAAATACCTGTACTTTTATTTGTCATTATCAGCCTCGCTTTTGGTTATGGTGATTTAGTCCATGTATCTCCTTAGCTACTTTTATTCTTCTCTTTAGATCAATGTGAGTGTGTGGGTATGTTGTTATGTACATGCTTTTTCTTGATCGCTCATGCCATTTCTAATCATAAAACCTTTAGTAGTTTGGTCTTGTGTTGCTTAAAATATGTTTTAAGGAGCCACAGAATAGCAATCACCTGGGACCTTATTAGAAATGGAGACTATCAAGTCCTACTCCAGATCTACAAAGTCAGATTTTAATAAAATCCACTCATGAATTGGAGTTATGTTACATTAACATCGGGGCTGAGGGAGGAGAAATGCCTGTACTGCTCTATCACCCTCTCAAAAAGTTATCTATTAACAGAGCCCACTTGTGAATACCTATCTTATGTGATCCTGTTTCTATTTTCCAAGAGTGTATCTTTCTTCAAATCTTCAAAATTTCTTACCTGGATAATTATAGAAGGCATCTTAATTTCCTGCTGATAGTAATCTAAATTCCCTAAATCATTTCACACCATTAATTCCAGCATGATGTCACTAAATGTTATCATTAATTGATTGATTGATTACATTGTGAAAGTACAACTTATCATAATTAGAAATTATATTTTTCAGTAACTTTCAGGTGAAAAGATTGAATGACTTTTATTAGCAGACACATTCTTCATGATCTGACCCCTTCCTAACTTTTAAATCCCGTCCCTTTGATGTAATTTCCAGAAGGTTTCAAGTTATTTCATCCTGTGAATCTGCTTCTGCTAGTCCCATTACATGACAGTCTTTATTTCTCAAAGATACCTTTTTACCTCACTAATGCTCCCTAGTCCACCAGGATTTAATTCTAGTGTCACGTTAGCAATGACCTTAGTAAACTTGATATACCATTGTCCAGTGTACCAATAGCAAGTTATTAGAATTTCTAAAGGATAGTATTTGCTTATTATATTTCATCTAGGAAATTCATATTTATTTAGAACAGAAGGTAATTGCATGGTTTTCTTTTCATCCTGAATCACATCATAAATTGAGCTTATCACAAAATTGATGATCAGAAAATGCATGCATGAGTGAAAACATGTTTTTTTTTTTATAATAACTGGACATTGTTTTGTTCTGTGCTTGGGAACTTAGTCAGGTATTACTAGGTACACTTAAAGTGACTTTAACGATCTCTTTTGGTGTCCACACCTTTGTGTAATCTCCTCCTGTTGCAGTGAGTTGTGTTGGCTGTCCTGGCGATTTGCTTATAAGCAACAAAACATGGCAAGATGGATGAGATAGCATATCTGAAATTGGGTTACATAAGATTGTGACTTGTAGGGTGGCCGAAATAACTCATTTGGGAGAGCACTAGTCTGAAGATTGTGACCTGTGTCTTTCTAAGACTCCTTATTGCTTTCTGACTACCGCAGTTTGATGAAGCAAGCAGCTGAGTTAGAGAGGCCCATGTGACAAGGAACTGGGGGTAGTTCACAGCCAAGAGTCAGATAGAAACTGAGGCCAACAGTCCAGCAGTCTCTAGGAACTGAATTCTGTCAGCAACTATATAAACTTAGAAGTGGGTCCTTTCTCACACCAAACTTTCAGTTTAGAGTCCAGCCCTGGATGACAAACTCATTGCAGCTTGTGACAGACTAAAGCAGAGGATGCAGCTAAGCTGTGCCCAGATTCCTGACCCATAGAAGCTGTGACATAATAAATGTGTGTTTTTGTAAGATGTTAATTTTGTGGCATTTTGTTAATGCAATAATAGATGACAAATAAAAATTCTCTAGAGCGTTACCTTACCTAAAAAGTGTGAGGCCCAAAATAATTCAGAAATGATACTCTAATAATATACATTTTTTTCAGATACATTTGGAGGTCAGGGAAACTGTTATTTACTTTAATTCCAGTCATGGATGCCTTGGATCCTGACAGGAATTATGTGTTAAAACGTGTAGTCTTATGGTTGTACCTGGCATGGGCATAGATACCACTTACCCTGATCTTCTACATGTATGAGACTTTGTTATTGCTCTTTAGGCATTAATGATATTTAGCCATTATTCTTACTTTGATATTATTGAATTATAAATTATAAATCTAATGATTTAAGTCACTTGTTCTCAAACATTTTCTTTTCATAAACTGTTGATTTCTCAAGAACCAGAATAATTAAATATTATTGAGGATCCTGAAGCATTTATGTAGATTATCTCTAGCAATAGTTACTATATTAGAAAGTAAAACTAATAATTAAAATATTGATTTTTAATTTATTTAAATATAGCAATAAGCTTATTTACTGTAAGCATAGATAACATTTTTCTTTTCCTAAAGATGGCTGTATTTTTAAAAATAAAAGAATTGATAATAGTAGTATCTCTTTACATTTTTCAGATCTCCCTTACATAATGCTTAATATAAGAAATATGGATTATCATAAGTATTTGCATTTCATCACATACTATTGTAGCCACTGTAAATGTTCACTGACACTACTGAGTGAATGAGAGCAAAAAGATAATGTCCTAGTATTATTATGTATATAGTTTTGAACTTTTGGACCCACTGAAGAGTCTTAGGGCCATGAAAGACTAACAAGACCACACTTTGAGAGCTATTGATCTAACTAATCATCTATTTTCTATTTTGTTCTGAAAACAATAAAAAAGGATAATTACAAAAATGATAAATATTTTAGAAAATATTTTAGAAAATTATATCACCAAGTATAGAAACCTGTATGAAATAATAAAAGTCTCCTTTCAGTTTAATATTAATTGTCATGCTTTAACTAAACATCATACTAGTCTACAGTATTATCAACCAGTTTAAGCTTTGTCGTCTTTCTCTCCAGGATAGAAAGAGGAATCTTCAGATTGCTGAAAGACAAACACAGCAGTACTCTGTGGTCTCTTTTATTTTCAGTTTAGAAACTAGATTAGAAAAACATCGGATAAGTGATGAAGTTGGATGTGTTAAGTAATTCTAGAGAAACAGAACCAATAGCATAGTTATATAGATATATGAGAAGAGACTTTTTAAGGGAACTGGTTTATGGAGACTGAGATGTCCCACAATCTGTTATCTGTAACCTGGAGACCCAGAAAAGCTGTTAGTGTAATTCAGCTTGAGTCTGTTGGCCTGAGAAACAACAGGGAGTTGATGCTGGACCTCCCAGTCCGAGGTTGAAGGCTTGAGAACTGAGAATGTGAGGGGAGAGATGAGGGTGGAGGAAATGGTGTCCCAGCTTGAGAGAGAGAGAGTTTCCCCTTTCTCCACCCTTTTGTTCTGTTTGGGCCCTCAACCCATATGATGATGCCTGCCCACTTTGATAAGGGTGGATCTTCTTTACTTAGTTTAATAATTCAAATGCTAATTTCTTCCTGAAACACCCTCACAGGCATACCCAGTCAAGTTGACACATAAAAATAACCACTACATTGGATAATAACATATATGTTATAGATCCTGGTGATTTCCACTTACATTTCTAAGTTGTTCTTTAAGACATAATTCTGGTAACTTGAATACTTAGCCTCATAATTCATACTTTAAAAAAAATTGAAAATGAGACATTACTGGAACATTCATCTTTGATAATCATCTAAGTCTCAGTTTTTGTTTTTTTTATCTATTAACAATAGTTTTATTTTGAATGTCTGGTTAAACTCTCAGTAATTTTCTGTTCATGTATCTTGACATATTACTATTATTATTATTACTACTATACATAGCTCAAGGAGAAAGTACATTTATTTGAAGATTGTTTAAACTGATACTAAAAGTATGGTAAAGCCAAAATACAAACAAGGATATACTACATAAAACATATTAGAGCCCACTGTAATTATCACTAGGGACCTAATTTGTTCTTGAATACATTCATTTAACTCACATTCAAACAGATTGGAAGACATTCATTTTCATACTTCTTTGTCCAGGAATAGTTTCTGCCAATTTTATCACTCATTTGTTTTCATACATTAGATTGAAAAGTTTGCTTTTAAGTAAAAAACATGAAATCTATGCTTATTACTTTAATTAAGGAATTTAAGTCCAATTCTTAATCTCTGCACTAAAAGTTTATCAGCTAGTGTGATTGATAACGTTCCTTTGATCGTCATTTTACGATGGAATGAATTACCTTGCTCTGGCAGTGAGAAACAATCTGCTATTCTAAAATATTGTACCTGAAATCTAATATACTTGCTATTTCTTTGGTTGCATTTCAGAAGTCCAATATGTTCTCTCTGCATAAAGTAATTAATGAAGTAAATAAATATCTCAGAACTTGTGTTCAAGTAATATAGACTGTTATGATAATATCAAAAGGATAATTATATAAACATTCACTAAGAGAATAGAAATAACTGTTCAAGCAACCCAGACACTTGTCAAATATTTATCTTAATTCACTGTGAATTATATACTCATAATTAAACATAGCCATGTTTACGGGTACTTCTTAGAGATGTAGTCCACAAATTTAAACATGTATTAACACAAATTAAAAAAAATAATGACTGAAGACAAATAAGAGAAACAAAATGAAAAAAAAATTGTGGGAGAAGCTTTAATAAGATATATCTTAAATATTGAAGTTGAAATTCCTATAAAAGGCATTTGCATTTTAAATACTTTTAATTTTTGAAAATACGTTTAATTTATAATTAGAGCAGCACTGGATTGTCTCCATGTTGAAAAGTAGATAAATTTAGGCTCAGTATATAATATCAAGTGTGAATATTTTATTGCCTAAGATTTTGATTAGTTCTGACATTGTTATCAAACATGGTCTAAATATGTTTGATTTTATGCATATGTTATATTTCCAAATTATAATTTAAAATAAGGGATAAAAAAATGACTACTGAATGAATCATATACTTAATTAATAAAGCACATTTGAAAATACCCATATAGCAAATTATGTGTATTTTATATAAAACCTTCAAGTAATTAAGTATATTTTCAACATTTATGTTTTGACAATTAAATTTTGATTCCATTTCTATGAAACATATAACTCATGGTATAGGCTGTTAATCCATGTAATATGATGAAAGATATAATATTTTTCTATCTGTCTCCTCTCCTACTTTGTCTAGGCTGCAACTCAGAATCTGCATGAAAAATTAGGTTTTCATATTAGACAGATCTCAAATCCCCTATATCATAATAGTTATTGTTAATATTATGTGAGTCTAAATATGTTAGCCCTGCTATAGTTAAGATTTTTCATAATTTGAAAGTTTGGCATACAAATGTACACATAGAGAAAAATATTGAATGAAAATTACATAGATGCTGAGAATCTGGAAATGTCAGAACATCTGGAAGTTGAATCAGTATTTCAGTTGTACCAGTCCAATCAAAAGGATTAGGGCAGGAACCTCAGCTTGCCAGGAGGGCCTCCTCAGTAGGTGTTCCTCTCAGTAGGAGTCTTGCAGCAGTTCTTGTAAACCCATACAGCTCTGTTGAGCTCTCTTCCACCCAGGTAACAGCTTAGGTGGAAAGGAGATAAAATACAGAATCTACAGGTTTGGAAACTACCCTTGATTAAAAGCCTCACATTCCACAGGAGCCATAATCATTTGTACCAACTCCGTAGAAAGACCTCTCATGGACTGTACAAGGTACATGCCCAATTATGAATCTCTACACTCAGAGGAACCTCACAGTAGGGCTTCCTATCAATTATTTATTGTCCCTTGGTTTAAGTCAGCCTTCAATTAAGCAGTTGTTTTACCGTAAGCAGTGTTGCTTAGTAACTTAGTTGACAAATAGTGTCCTTCTCCGTTTCTAGGGAAACAAAGCTAGGAAATTAACTGAAAATAAAATTCTCATGCAGAAGAGGAACAATTGTGTTAACTCTCTGCCAATACCATTAAAATGTAGACACAAAAGCCTGATGACTCTCTTAATTGTTTAGCTCTTTCTGTGCATCAAGATAATAAGTTTGAAAGTCATTAACAAATACAGAGTAACCACGGGCCAAGGCTTATGTAACAAATATTTATGTAGGGTTTCTTCTTAAAATTAAGCAGTAGGTATGGTCCACCCTACTTCTATGTTGACGTAAGACATTATGTGGTCAATTAAATATATATTTTGTCACACTGGATTCATACACATTACACTGTAGCCCTAAAAATCCCTATCAACAAGAGTTATTTTCATTGGCATGAAAACCAAAGAAAGAAAATTTGAAGATGAAAAGTATGCTCAATATGGAGCGTCTGCTTAAAATTCAAATAAAGATTGGAAACAGGATAGAAGCAGGAACAAGAAACCACACACAAAAACATCGAGGAAGATCGCAAACTACTGATCCAGGCGGCTGTTGTGAGAATTATGAAAATGAGGAATGTTCTAAAGCACCAGCAGTCACTTGCAGAAGTACTGACCCAGCTGTGCTCAAGATTCAAGCCTCCGGTCCCAGTAATTAAGAAATGCATTGACATTCTGATCGAGAAAGAATATTTGGAGCGAGTGGATGGTGAAAAGGACACCTACAGTTATTTGGCTTAACACTCCTGGAAGGGTCTGACCGCGGGCGCAGCCCCTCGTCCCATGGGAAGGATGGAGAGGAGTTGGCAGCGGCGGCACCACATATATATATATATATATATATTTGGTTTTGAAACTTTAATGAGAAAAAATATATAGATATATGTATATATGTATATGTGTGTATATATATATATATATATATATATATATATATATATATGCCAGTGTGTCATTGGCCCAAGGGTTGGGGATACACAAGATAGAAGTAGCAAACAGGATATACGTAAACAAAGATACGCACACTCACAGTGAAAAACCGGGGCCGGGAATGCTTTTAAGTCTCAGTTTCCTCATCACTCAGCAGCATGTGGGGGATCCCACAGCTGATGGGGAACAGACGTCCCGACTCTGGGCACTGTAGGGTGCACTCCAGCACATCCACCTCCAGCCTTTGGGCACCTCAACCAGATACAAGATGTCGGCAGCCTCCAGAAATGCCACCCACTCCACTTTGGTTACCCTAGGAGCCACGAAGTCAGGGTTGAACTCCACAGGGTTGATGAGGACCCCGGTGGCCTGGAGGCGCAGGGGGAAGCCATGAGGCCCCACCCCCGCACATGCGAGCTCAGCAGTCATTTATTAGTGACCTTAGTGAGAGCTACTTCATTGGTAAAGTGGAATGAGATTGCAGTGGGTTGAGATGTGAATGGGAACTGAGGTAGTGAATATTATGACAACAGGTATGTGAAGGTGATACGAAATAAAGCATAGTAAGCTTAAATTCAGTATTTTATAAGGGATGAAATCTGAGTCTTAAATTGATGGGAAGAATATCAGTTAAAACAGTGTTCAAAATAAAGATTAACTGTTAAGAATGGGGTAAATTATACTTTAAAAATTTGCAGATTATTACAAATCCCTAATTTGAAAATTAATATGGGGAATTGTATATAGGGGTCGAGCAAAGAGTGTAGATTTGATAGAAAGTGAATGCTTTGTGGATAGTTTTTAGTTTAACTAAATTTTAATAGACATTGTTTAGTGTTAGAATTCTAATTACATACAATTTCTAATTACAGACATACATTAAAAACTTATTTACCATTTAACTCATAAAAGCCTCTGGGAAATGAATTTTATATTTGGTTCTTAGCAATATAAAAATGCTACAGATTATACACATTTAAATTTCTCAAGAAGTATGCAAGTAAGTATGAAAAGTTATATACAGTAAAAAGAATGGCAAAACCATTAAATTTTGAATACATATGCAAATATTCTTTAATGAAAAATAATAATGGTTTATGTATTTTGGGTTTTTATCTAGGTAAAGCTTTTGAAATGAATTTTAAGTACATTCACCTTGGCTATAAATAATCACCCAACTTTGAAAAATTTTTTTTATATATAGGATATAGGCATTGTTTAGTCTTAGAATTCTAATTACATACATATTTCTCAAGTCATTGAGGAAAATCTAGTTTTAAAAAATTAATATTTAAGCCACTGAATATTTTATAAAGTGATAAAATCAATAGTAGGGGAGGCTGTGTATGTGTGGGGACAGGGGTTTATGAGAACTCTGAACTTTTTGTTCAATTATGCTGTGAACCTCAAACTGCTCTAAAACAACAAAATTTATTAATTAAAAAATCAGTAGAAGATGGTAATGTAAGTGTGCTCTCATTGTCAGTGTAAAATGGAAATACTGTTAAAGGACTTATAAAGCTAAGTTGAATAATTTTCCATGTTACAAATACTGCTGAGTATCATGTCAACCAATATTTAAGAAGAAAAATTTTAGATAAATATCACAATGTATAAAATTTTAAAAACTAATTCACATGTATTGTTAAGAATACTTCTATGCTTCTATGCATATCATATGTTCAGTATTTATACTTAATTTTATTTTTCAAATTTCACACAAAATTAATTTTAAACACATCAAGGATACATTAAGAAACACATTAAAACAGATTATATACATGCAACTCTTTCTGTTGACTTATGAAGTCTTTGCACAAAGGCAATCATTTTAAAATTACTCTGTATGACTTTGAAGAGATCAAACACTTAGCCTAATTTAGAAAATCAAACCACTGATAATGAAGAAGCACAGTAAAGATCAGCTTAAGTAACACCTCAACTTGGAAGTCTGGTCTGAATTCTCCAGGCAAACTTAAATATATTCCTAGTAATTCTTTTTGTTTGTCCTTATAGATACTTCCCTTAATATTTCTGTTAGAGAATTTTCAAAATATTAATATTTTGAAAGAATGAATGTAAGACTGAGGACAACAAACCTGATTCGAAAATGTTTTTTTTTTGTTGCTGTTAGTGGTGGTGAATATAATTAAACCTGCTTTTTTTAGTTTTCAAGAGAATGATGATACTAAAACAATAGTCAATATTTTGGTCCTAAATGTTTTCATTCAATAGAAAATAAACATAAAATAAACAATAAATAAAAACCCTAATTCTAATTACTATTCCTTCTAGAAAAAATAATGAGCTAGAATTTATATTCTTTTACAGAGATAGAAATGAACACTTATGTTAAGAATTCCTCTTTTTTTAAGTACTTTATACCATGTTTTCATTTTTCAAATGTGCTTCCAAAGTTTACAGGCTCTGTTTTATTAAATATTCTTTATTTTACTCAATTCTTTCTCAGTTGTATTTCATATCTACAAGAAAAATATAATAGGATGGCTTTCATCCCCATTAATCACTTTTATTTGAACTAACTCAATTCATAAAATAGATGAGATACTGGTGTCTTTCTGAAGGAGGAACATTTTGTAAAAAATACATTTTGTTACAACAAGATATAGTATCTTTCATGACAATCTTCCTATATACCCTGTATTCACCTTATTTCTGGTGATAATTCATTGCAATATACTTGGGTTGATAGATCTTTAAATGTGCTTATTTTTGAAATATTTGTATTCTTCTGATAGGAAAACATTCTTCAAACATATAATTCATGTTATAAAATAGAAACAATTACCTTGGCCAACTTTGGTTTAAGAACAAAAGAGCAGGAATAGAATGCAAGTTTCTATGAATTTATTTTAGGTTTATTAGGAATAGTATTAGGAAAAAAAATTGTCCCACTGTCTAAAGGATGGAAAAATAATTGCTGTGATTTACTTCTAAATGATTAAATGTTATGCTTTATATATTAGTTGTATCATTAGGCTGGTTTCTGCTTCAGAATTCATAGTATTTTGAACAGAAACGATTAAAGAGGTTATTAGTAAATCTACAAAGAACAGGGCACACTGTGTTTAAAGATTACCCTATCTGGGCTACAAATGTTCAGCATCATTATGTTTCCACAATAGCAATTTACTGTAACACTGAAGAGTAAGTAATCAATATAGGAAGGTAGGGCTTGTTACAGTTACAGATAAAGAGTACAGCCTCTTCTGTTCCAACCTTTGCAAAATCAGTAAGCAGTCCTATTTGTAAGGCAGCCTGTTAGTCTCATTCTCAGATGTCAGTGAAACGTATGAGCTACAATTATCAAGCTAAAAACTGTTCCAGTGTTCACCTCACTGTTTGCAAAACGTGATTTGATTTGTAACTCAATGAGAAATAAATTTAAGATGCATCACTCTAAAAGAAACATCACTTGAAATCCTGATTGTAAATATTAAAATGCTGAACATGTGTAGGTGCTTAAACTAATGCTGGAAGTATTAAAACAAGAAATAAATCATCAAGCCTAAAATATATATTATCTAATGAAAAATATTCTAGTTTACTTTTTGCCATATCTTCCAATCAATAGAGTTGGTTTTCAGTTCGGAAACTTTCAACTGGATAGTTATATCACTTACACTGATAAATACCACTGTGTGGCATGATAAGTAATGGGTCTAAAAGTCACTGCCCTGAAGCATAGAATGTGTGATTTTTATTTGAAAAGGTCTTGGAGATAATCAAAAACATATCTTCCTAGTACAGATGGAAAATCTAAGCCCCTGAAAACCTGGGTAGTAGTGGCAAGATTCATATTAAGTTTCTGTGTCTGGACTGCAGGCTGAATCTCTTGACTTCCTGTGTTTTCCCAATATTCTCAGGTTTTGTGGTGATGCCTCTCAAATTTTATTGCCATCATTGAAGCTGTAGTTGTACTGGGTATGGCTTATTCAAGCACCATTTGTACATAGAAACATTGCTTTATCAGCTGGAATTATACCATGGGAAGTTCTGGTAACTGCAGAAGCTCTAGATTTTATACATGGTCTAAATACAGCCGAGAAGGTATGGCTTGGTAGAGACAAGACTGTACATGAGGGTGATTATGTTGAACTCTCTGCCCACAATACCAAAACTCCAGTCACCATTATTATACCTATCATTATAGTGAATTTATCCTCTCTTGAGCCCTATTATTGCAAATAAATGTAGTTACCCTACTGTAGAATAGAAAATGGATGTTTCTAACTGGTGAAACATTTTCTACTCTCTTTTAACTCTTTCTTCTGCTTCTATAGGTCTATCATAAAAGCCTTATCAGATAAACGTCCTACAGCAGGATCTCCCCAACATAAGCACAATCTGTGATTAGGAGAATTTGGGAGGAACGTTCTTATGCATGCTAAATGATCAGGGGAGACCCTATTCAAGGAAACTGAGAGATGACCAAAAGCCTTGAGTGAGGAAAGTGTAAATTATGGAAACAGGGTAATTAGACTTAAGGATTGTTGTTCCTTGAGTACATATTTTTCATAAACCAATTTTTTTTTTTTTTTTGTGGTACGTGGGCCTCTCACCGCCATGGCCTCTCCCGCCATGGAGCACAGGCTCCGGACGCGCAGGCCCAGCGGCCATGGCCCACGGGCCCAGCCTCTCCACGGCATGTGGGATCCTCCCAGACCGGGGCACGAACCCGTGTCCCCTGAATCGGCAGGCAGACCCCCAACCACTGCACCACCAGGGAAGCCCATAAACCAAATTTTTAATACCACAGCCAATTGGGTAATTGGTGGTAGTGAGTGTTAAATAGGAAAAACTGAGTGACAGTCTGATCTGTTTTTGCTTGTAGAGTAAGTTTTTAAAAGTGTTTTGGAAGTAAAATAGAGAGTGAACAGCAAACCAAATGATCCATGATAGTTAAGCTTATTTTCTGAAAATGAAATATGAGCTTCAATGTGTTCATTTCAATTAAGTGTTAAGTACTAATTAATTTATAATGATTCTTACAGAGCAGTTTTTTCTTCAACTGAATGCAAATTTGACTGATGAAGTTCATTGATTATGTGTAAAACTATGCAGTATTTCCCATATAAGTTTTAATGTAATCAGTGTTAATTAATAATTACCAAAGTTGCAAGGTTTCTTCACAAATTCCATTAAGCATCTACAGTTAATGATTTTCTTTGCAGAGAAAATCAGATGTCTGATTCCTAGTATATTTCTATTTATAACAATATTTCTAATTGACATTTTCTGAATTAATAAGGTCACATATTTTATAACAGATGGGATTTTCTAAGAAACTTATCATGAAGCCATTGATACTTAAAACTCTACAACTCGACTTGTAGATTTATGTAAATAAGCACAATTCTGGCGTTTTAATGCCTTCTGCTAAGCCAAAGAATACAGATCAATGTAAAAGTGTTAATTGTCATTTCTCAAATTCACATTGCTTTGTTTAATATTAATGGTTCATATTTTTCCTAATGGTAATCATTTAAGTGACTGAATATATACTAATATGAAAAAGAAATAAAGCACAACAGAAAGAATATGAATCATAATTACTCATGGTTTTCAAAATATCATATAGGAAGCTAAGGGAATACTGGTCATAAGTTTGAACTCCATTTTAATTTCTGAAGGTAGGAGAAAGATCCAGTGGATTCAGTTCATTTTTTCTCTTATTAGATCCATATTACTACTATTGCCATTATTCATCAGGAACAGCATGCCTTTTCAATACCTAAATGTATTTTGTTAGTTATAATCTCCTACTTGTATTACTCATATAAGATTTATTTTTTTTTTTTTTTATTTTTTTTTTTTTATTTTTTATTTTTTTTTGCTGTACGTGGGCCTCTCACTGTTGTGGCCTCTCCCGTTGCGGAGCACAGGCTCCGGACGCGCAGGCTCAACGGCCATGGCTCACGGGCCCAACCGCTCCGCGGCATGTGGGATCCTCCCAGACCGGGGCACGAACCCGTGTCCCCTGCATCGGCAGGCGGACTCTCAACCACTGCGCCACCAGGGAAGCCCAAGATTTATTTTTATATTAAATAATGCTAAATATGTTTTATATCAAGCTTATTTATCTGAGTTTTCATTATTTACATATATAAATATTGAGTATGAATGAATTTAAATATGCATTTAGATTTTACTTATTAGTAAAATCTTACTAACTTACTTACTAGTTTACTTAGATTTCTTAAATGGAATGCATTTTGAAGGTAATCCAGAAGTAATCACTAAGCTATTTGGTTTACTTATGTAATAAAGTAGATAACATGTAATTGAAGAAGACTGGCCTTGGCACAGAATGCTTTGCAACCTAGGATGGTCACAAGTTTACTGAACCTCCATTTCCAGATCTACATAATGGGGAAGGGCGGACTCCATAATCTGTAGAAGCCCTTAGAGTTTTCACACTCTCAACAATTTGATTTCTATGAATAGCAGCCTTCTGAATCTTTTTTTTTCATTATCAAAGTAGAAGAAATTAAAGTGTATAGCTTGATGAATACTGAAAAACATGAAATCTTATCAATATATACTCATTTAAAAAAAAATAGTACCAGTGATATACCATACCAAATGCTTTCCTATTTCTTGTGAAAACACCTTAGGTTCTTGTTTTTCTTTTAAATTTCTGTCTAGCAATTTGCTCTCTTTTTATAATCAAATCTTTTGTTCTACATATGATCTTTGAATGTAAGTGTTTTAATAAAACCACTGACTATGAAATGTTATACCTAATTATTGTAGTTTCTACAGCAATATTAAGACTTATCCCTCCCTTATTCTCTTTCTACCTCTATATTGAGACCTCCAGTCATTTCATTCCGTAGTCCAAGCAGACCTCATTTTATTGTGATTCACTTTATTGTGCTTTGCAGTTATTGTGGTTTTTACAAATTGAAGGTTTGTAGCAACCCTTTCTTGAGCAAGTTCATTGGCACCATTTTCTAACAGCATTATTTGTAATTAATGTATGTACATTAACTTTTAGACATAATGTTATTGCACAATTATTTTACACTATAATGTAGTCTTTTAAGTGCACTAGGAAATGAAAAAAATAGTGTGACTTGCTTTATTTAAATATTCATAATATTTCCTCATTAACTTCCCTAATATTAATCAAAGATCCAGACTGTTGCTTGAACTAGTCTCCCACAATTCTGAATTTTTTTTTTATTTTTCCTGCCTACAGATTGTCGATCTTTGATCAACAAACCACCTGCATAAACATCTTTTTCCTCTGTCATTGAATACTGCTTAAGAAAAATATAATACCTTATTTATTGTTACTTAAATCAGTGGTTTTCCTTAGCAGGAACATCTATACTTTAGTCAACAAAGTGTTTTTTTGTTTTGTTTTGTTTTATTTGTGTTTTGTTTTAGTGGTTCTGCATCATTATATTTCTCTTATTTCTCACACTCGAACTTCTCATGTACAGATGAGTCTGTTATATCATATAAAATGGTAGTGAGACAATGTCTCTTAATTGCCTACCTCACCACCTATTTGATACTATTGGGAAAAGAGCATGAGTGCAAAATTAATCGTATTTTATGAGGTGTGTATTCTTGTGAGAATACACATATTTTAAAAACTCACTCTACAAATAAACATATATTTGATAGGCACTGTGAAGGAAAATTCAAAGTGTGATAATACTACGTAAATGATGCTCCATGAGAGTCAGTAAAGGAAGTTATTTTTGCCCATTTGACTTTTGAGCAAAAACCCACAAGAGAGTAAGAGTAGTAGACAAGTGACGGCTGAGGAGAGGAGACTCTCAAAAAACTGATGTGGCAAAGGAAGAGGTCCTGAGATGGGCAGAGTAGTTTCTTAGCTCTTCTGAGTGATGTTCATTTAAATTGTATCTCTGAGAGTCATTCATGAGAATTCTGCATTTCTCTATCTGCAGAATGAAGGGACAAAGAGGGAAATTATGGAGGACATCATACAAGTACAGTTGGCCCTCTGTATCCATAGGTTCTGCATCTGAGGATTCAACCAGGCATCAAAAATATTCAGGGGAAAATTTCCAGAAAGTTCCAAAAAGCAAAACTTGAATTGTCCATGCTCCAGAAAATATTTAACATAGCATTTACATTTTATTAGGTATTAGAAGTAACCTGGAGATGACTTAAATTACATGGGAGGATGTGCATAGATTATGTGTAAATACTACACCATTTTATATAAGAGATTTGAGCATCTGTGGATTTTCGTATCCACAGGGGTCCTGGAACCAATCCCCCATGGATACCGATGGTCTACTGTGGCTTTATGAACAGCCTGGAGATGCAACCACAAATTATGGTACATGGCCCAGACTAACTGCAAGGGAGGCCAGGACAGTTCAACTTCCAGTGTCCAGTAAGATGCAATTGGATGCATAAGCATCTAGAAAATTTCTGTACAAATCTGATGTATTCAAGAGAGTAAAAGAAAACTAATGCGCCTGCCGCCTAGAAATTAAATGGGACTGTAGCATGTTGTTAGCTGGGTGTCAGACAGAAACCAAATCATACCACCTTAGAATGAACATGACTGTATGTTTCAGTTTGACTACAACAGACTTAGTTTATGTCAGAGTTACACCATAGCACCTCCTTTATTCAAAAATGTGGACTTGCTTGATTAATAAATTATAGGATCCTCTAACTGTTTAGCAACCAAAATGAATTTACAATCATGGAGAATAACTTCCAGAATTTTCTGACAGCATATTTTCCTAGACTCTGAGTATGGCTACAAGTTGAAAATACTGATTTGTAGATTTTTTGACACATTTACAGGACAATACTACTGTGTAAGAAATCTAATTCACTCATATTTTATTTGTTGTAAACAATACATTTCTGAGAAAGAAAAAAATACTATAAGGCACATCTTGTATAGTTCCTGGGAACTATTTTATTTATTTAAAATAAATATATTTTAAAATTAATAATTAAAAAAAATGTTTAGCTATAAGTAAGCCTTTAGGAGCGCTGAAATCTCCCTAAGTAATTGAATGGAATTTATATAAAAATTGGCTTTTGAAAAGGTGGTCAATAAAGTAATATGGGGCCAAAGCATGAAGTGTGTTGTGGCCATTCTAAGAAAATTGCTTTCTTCTCTCTGAAATAGGGACCACTGTGGAGCTTTAAGCCAAGGAATTATATTTTTTCCTGCCTTATATGTTTTAATTTATTAATTTTTGAGATAACTGTATATTCACATGAGGTTGTAAGATATAATACAGCGAAAGCCTATGTATCCTTTACCCAGTTTACCACTATGGTAAAATCTTGCAAAACTATAATACATTTCACATCTAGGATGTTCACTCTTTATAGTCAAATACAGAGCATTCACCAGGATCTCTAGTGTTGTCCTAGTCCCTAAACTGTGGTAATTACTAATTTCTTCTCTATTGCTAAAAATTTGTCATTTCAAGAATGTTATGTAAGTGAAATCAGGCAATATGTGGTTACCTATTTGAGATTGACTTTTCACTCAACATAATTTCCTCCAATTGGTTGTGGGTATCAATAGTTTATTCCCTTTCATTGCTGAGTAATATTTATAGCACCACAGTTTGCTTAACCATTCATCCATTGAAGGACAACTGAGTTGATTCAAGTTTTTGGCTATTATGAATAAAGCTTCTGTGAATGATCATGTACAGGTTTTTATGTAGACATAAGTTTTATTGTTCTGGGATAAATGCCAAAGTGTGCAGTTGTTGAATCATATGGTATCTGCATATTTAGGCTCACAATAAACTGCCAAAATATTTTCTACAGTGACTGTACCATTTATATGCCTAGCAATATACAAGTGACCTAATTTTTCTGCAACCTCACCAGTATTTGGTTTTCTCGCTATATTTTATTTTAGTCATTATGATACCTGTATAGTGACATCTCATTTTGGTTATAATTTGTATTCCCCTAAAACTAGTGATGTTAGGTATATTTTAGTATCCTCATTTGCCATCTGTATATCCTCTTCAGTGAAATATCTGTTCATTACTTTGGCCCATAAACAATTGCATTGTCTCCTTGAGTTTCGAGAGTTCTTTATCCATTTTAGTTACCAGTTCTTTGTTGGATAGAGGTTTGTGAATAATTTATCCCTGTCTTAGCTTTTCTTCTCATCCTTTTCTGAGTCCTTTGCAGAGTGAACATTCTTTAATTTGAATGATGCCTGATTTACCAATATTTTGCTTATGTATAGTACTTTGGTATCAATCTGGAACATGTTACATAGCTCTAGATCTCAAATAATTTTCTCCTATATTTCTTCTAAAACTTCTACAATTTTACATTCAAGTCTATTTGACATTATATATTTTGAGTTGACTTTTATATAAGATATGAGGTTTAAGTCACAGTTCTTTTCTTTCTTTTTTTTTTCTTTTTTTAAACTTTTGGATGTTCAGTTGCCCTGGCACAGTTTTGAAAATGCTCTCCTTCCCCCCATGGAATCACTTTGCAACTTTGTCAAAAATCAATTGGGTGTAGGTCTATTTCTGAGCCTTCTTTTCTGTTTCATGCATGTGGTCTAGGTGTCTATTCCCCTACTACTAGGGCACTGTCTTGATTATTGTAGCTATACAGTAGACTTCACATGAAGTAGAGTGATTCTTCCATCTTTGTTCTTTTTCAATATTATTTTAGCTATACTTTTTTTGCCTTTTCTTATAAATCGTAGAGTGAACTTGTTTATGTCTACAAAAACTTGCTGGGATTTTGTTAGAAGTTCATTAAACTTATTATTGAATTTTGGGAGGATTGACATCTTTTCTCTGTGAAATATTCTAATTTATTAATGTGATATGTCTCTATTTATTTATATATTTTATTTCTTTCATCAGCATTTTGTAGTTCACAGAATATAAGCCTTATACATGTGTTGTTAAATGTATACCTAAGGATTTCATTTTCATTAGAACAGTTGTAAATTGTATTGTGCTTTTAACTATGATTTCCACACAATCATTGTGAGTATATAGAAATGGGAATGACATAATTGTGTTGATGATATATCTTACAACATTGCTAAATTCACTTAGTTCTAGGAGATTGTTTTGTAGACTCCCTGATATGCGATGCAGTCATGGCATCTTCAAATAGGGACAGCATTATTTCCTCCTTTCCTATCTGTATGCCTTTTATTTCACTTTCCTGTTTAGTTGAGTGACTAGAAATTCCAGCACTAGGTTAAATAAGAAAGGGAAGATGAGACAACCTTGCCATTTTTCCTGATCTTAGTGGGAAAACATTTAATTTTTCTCCATTAAGTATAATGTTAGATTTAATTATATACTTTAAAAATACATATTCTTTGTCAATTTGATGTGGTTCCCCTCTATTCCTAGATTGCTAAGAGTTTTTATAGAAATGGATATTGACTTTTGTCAAAATCTTGTTCTCTGTCATTTTATATAATCCATTTTTTCTTCTTCAGGCTCTTGATATGGTGGATTACATTGATTTATTTTCACACATTGAGCCATCATGGCATATCTGCAGTAAATCTGAATTAGTTATGGTATATAATTATTTTTATAAATTGTTGGATGAAGCTTGTTAATATTTTGTTGGATTTCTGTACCTTAGCTTATGAGAAATAATGGAGTACAGTTTTTTTTTTTTTTTTTTTTTTTTGAGTACTACTTTAGGCTGATCTTGTTATCAGGGTTAACACTGGTCTCATAAAATAACCTGGAAAGCATCCCTTGTTTTTATTTCCCTGCAAGAGTAATTGTGTAAAGTTGGTGTTAATTACTTAAATATTTGTCAGAATTCTTCAGTGAAATCGTGTGAGCCTTGAGTTTTCTTTTTGGGGGGACGTTTTAATTACAAATTCAATTTCTTAAGTGATTTATAGCACTATTTCTATTTTGTCATGGTTAGGTTTTGGTTGTGTGGTTTTTGAAAAACCTGTTTCTTTATCATTGTTGAATAAGGTGGGTGAAATTGTTAGTAGTATGCCCTTATTATTATACTGATGGCTGAAATATTTGTAGTGATATTTCCTGTTTCATTCCTAATATTTATATCATCTCTCTCCCTTTCTTTTTCTTGCCATTCTTTTTAGAACTTTATCAGGTTTTTTTGAGCTTCTCTTTTTGAAGAACCAAATTTTGCTTATTTGTTATCTATTGTTTTACTGTCTTCCATTTTATTGATTCCTGCTTTTTAGTCCTTTCTGCTGGTTTTACATTTATTTGTTTATTTTTTATGTAGAAACCCAGATTGTTGATTTCTGATATTATTTTAATGTAGCCAATGTTATCAATAGTTCTTTAGTCATATCCTACATATTTTGAGGTGTTGTATTTTTATTTTCATTTAATTCTAGTTATTTCTTTCTTTATTTTAATTCTCTTTGAGACTTCTTCCTTGATATATGGGTTATTTAGAATTGTGCTGTGTTTAATTTCCAAGTTTATAGAGATTTCCTGTTTACTGTTTTCTAGTTTGATTCCATTATGGTTAGAGAACATCCTCTGTATTATCTTTATGATTTTAATTGTTTTAAATTTGTTGAGAATTATTTTTATGGTCATGAATATGAGGTATTTTAACAAAATTTTCTCCTATAATTACCATTTGCTTCTCTTCTATAACATCTATTTATGATGACATTGTCCCCATTGGTTTCAAGATAATTTGTAATTCCTTATTAAATTACTTTTATCATGTTTGCTTTAAGAGTCCTTGTCATAAAATTGCAGTATTTAATTTTTCTCTGCACTGTCCCATCTGATTATCTTTTCTCATTGAAGTTGTTATTTTATTGGTCTTTGGTATAACAGGTAATATTTCACTGTGTCCTTGATATTTTGACTCTCATGTTAGGACACTCTGGGTCCTGTTTATTTTTCTGTTCTATCTGGCAGGAAGTCCACTTATTTAGGTTAAGTGCACAGGTCCTAGCCTACTTTTGTGAGCTCTGGTTATAATGCCACTTTTATTTTTGTAGGCTTGTGATACTATTTGGTTCTCTCTGTTTTATCTTCTGCTGATGGGCTTCCACTGTTCAGTAGTCCCTCCTGGTGCTGCCCCAGAAGGCAGATGTGGCCTCCTCGGCCTGAATGCCTGTGACAGAGGAAGGGAGTCTCCAGCCTACAGAGGGAACTGCCTCCTGGGCACTTTGCTGAGGGTGCACCCAACCATGTAGTGCTTCTAGATAGAGGAGGAAAGTTTTAAACTTAGTTAAGTAGGAGAGACCTTCCACTGGTCACTTATTTTGTAGGAGTCGTTATAATTGGTCTACATTGTCAATGCTGCTGTACTTTCCTGATGTAGACTTGACTTCCCTTCATTGTGGGAGTGGAATGAACTGGGCCACTTTTTGTTGATAGGTTGGTAATCAGGAAATGCTGAGCCTCTGGTTGTAAGGTGCCCTTCTTTCATTCCTGGGGTTTCTAAAAGTATATATGTGTATATATACTTTTCAGATTGTTTTCTATTATAGGTTACAAGATATTATAAGATATTGAGTATTACAAGATACTGAATATAGTTCCCTGTGCTATACAGTAGGTCCTTGTTGTTTATCTATTTTATATGTAGTAGTGTGAATCTGTTCATCCCAAACTCTTTATTTATCCCTCCCCCACCCCCTTTCCCTGTTGTAACCATAAGTTTGTTTTCTATGTCCATGAGTCTGTTTGTTTTATAAATAAGTTCACTTGTATCTCTTTTTAACATTCCACATATAAGTGATATCATATGATATTTGTCTTTCTCTTACTTACTTCACTTAGAATAATAATCTCTAGGTCCTTCCATGTTGCTGCAAATGACATTATTTCATTCTTTTTATGGCTGAGTAATATTCCATTGTATATATATACCACATCTTTATCCATTCATCTGTTGATGGACATTTAGATTGTTTCCATGTCTTGGCTATTGTAAATAGTGCTGCAGTGAACACTGGGGTGCATGCATCTTTTTCAATTAGTTTTCTGTGTATATATGTCCAAGAGTGGGATTCCTGGATCATATGGTAACTCAATTTTTAGCTTTTTAAGGAATCTCTGTACTGTTCTCCATAATGGCTGCACCAGTTTACATTCCAACCAACAGTGTAGGAGGGTTCCCTTTTCTCCACAACCTCTCCAGCATTTATTATTTGTAGAAATTTTGCTGATGATCATTCTAACTCTTTTGCCTTCACCCCCCCCACACACAACTTTCAGAGGAGTTATTTGCTTCTCTCTTGCATTATTCTCAGGGTTTATATTTTTACTTAATGTGGGCAAGCAGAGGGAAATGACTCTCTGACATCTTCCCTAGACTCGAAGGCTCTTGCCTTACATTTTGAAGGCTCACTCTGGTGGATATGTTGAGAACTAAAATAGGGCAAAAGAAGAAGTAGAGAGACCAATTACAAGAATATCACGGTATTCCACTGGGAAATATTGGTGGATTGTAGTAGTTGCAGAAGCAAATGAATTTTGCCTAATATTTTCAGATTGAGCCAATAATATTTTTTAATAGGATGAATAATGTGAACATGCGAAGTTAGAAAACAGAAGTAAAGGAAAACGGCTTTATGCTCTCATGACCTGAGCAGGAGGAAGAACAGAGGTGCCATAATGTACTGTGATGTGGTGAAGAAGTGTCAGGGAAGTGTGGAGGTCTTGTTTTGGTCATGTTGACCTTGAGAGGGTCATTAGACTTTGAGGCATCTACTAGATGTCCAAGTAAAAAACCAGTTAGACAACTGATTTTATAAGTCTTGTCTTTAAGAGAGAGATCTGGAGTAGTGATATAAACAAGGGACTATGGAAGCTGTTATTGCAACAGCATATGTAAAAGGCTAGGTCTGAAAGACAAGAAGACCCACCTTGTACACTACAAAAGTAATGCCAGCTTGATCACAAGCATCTCTATAGAAGAATTGTGAACCATTTCTATAGCAATATAATTACTTCACTTTCAATTTTATAAGTAGTTATGTAGGACTGAATGGTCCAAATGCATGAGATACTCATTGGGCAGATACCTAGCATGAATATATACCCTAAGAAAACAGAAAACAAATGTATTTATTGCTGACAAACACACATGTAAAAGCATCCAGATAAATATTTCTATTCGCGTGACTTTTATGTATCTATCACTGATGATCGTTTGGAATATTTTTTTCTTTTTTAAACTTCATAGTCTCTTTGAGGGCTGACAATTTTAAATATCAGTTTTATTAGTTTCCTAGGGCCCCAGAAAAAAAAAGTGGGTAGATTAAACATGTAAACATTTATTGCATCACAGTTTTGGAGGCTAGAAATACAGAATCAAGCTGTCATTAGGGCCATGATCCCTCTGAACCCTGAAGAGGAATCAGGCTTTGCCTCTCACTGGTTTCTGGAGGTTTGCTGGAAATCTTTGGCATTTCTTGGCTTGCTGCTGCCTAACTCCAATCTCTGCCTTTGTTGTCATATACTGTCCTCCTTGTGTGTGTCTCTTCACCAGTTACTTTCTTATAAGGACACGGGTCCTATTGGGGTTGGGGCCCACCCTACTCCAGTATGACCTCATCTGAACTTACCTAATGACACTCGCATGACCCTATAAGGTCACCACCTGAGACACTAGGGTTAGGACTTCAACATATCTTTTCTTGCGGGGGCACAATTTAACCTATAACACCAGTCATACTTGAAATAAGATAGTTTTTCAATGAACAAAATGTGTAAACAGGTACGGGAAGAAATAGTTGGATTTTTGTGTTAATTTTTAAAGACAATTTATGCAAAAACTCCCTCAAGCAGTTTTGAAGATTTAGACTGTTTTGATAATTACACATTACATATGCTACAGAGCTGTTTCTCTTTCATTTGAGATGGAAAATTAAAATAACTTAATGACTGACTGTTCGCAAAAATTCATTTTAATTATGCTACAAATTATAGCAATGTCCCTGAGTGTCAGAAAACTATAATACAATGTTCATATTTCTGTTCCGTATATTCATAATTTAGTGTCTCAACTAAATTAAGGGTTTTTTTCCCTAAAGACAATAAATATTAATATATCAAAGGATTTATTGATGATTGCAGCAAACATGCTGATATTTTAAAGTGCTTCATTCATAGTCAATGCTTTCTGAACTGACTTTTGACTCTGTGATGAACCTAGGTATTTTAGCTATTTTGATTATTTTTGTTATTTTAGAAGATAGCATCATAAAGGCTTTTATCCAATTAGCTTTCACTTATTCAAAGATTTAATTCCTTTTAATTTAGTGTACATTTTGCCTCTTGAAGCTCTAATTTATGTTTCATTTTTGAAATAGAAAATGAGTTGAACTGTATACTACATAAAATAAACATCCTGTGCAATTAGATAATAATTGTGTTAAGCTACACACATTTAGACTAAAATTGTTTATTATCAAAGTAATTGTTTGTATCCAAGTTTGCAATAGATATTCTGTATTTTCAAGAAACTGTGGTGAGGACAGTCTTAATAATCACTTTCAATTTATTTTTTCTGTGAATATTTGGTTAACTGTACTCCATAATCTAATGATGCTGATCTTTATCTGTATCATTATTATAACAAATGCTGTTAGTTCAGGAATCAATGTTTGCAGCTTCAACAATCTGAATAAGAATCTGCTGAACTAATTTTATTTTAGTCAATTACATTTGGGCAATGAGGAATAAAATCGAGATGAAAAAGATTATGCAGTTTATGTTGGGAGTAAAATACTAAATCCATTTCGCTAAGCCCAAGTGATTTAAAGGTTAAAAAGGGAAGTCGTTCTTCAAGGAAGTTATTTTTTTCTTTAAAACTGAGATAAGTAAAGGAGAAAGTAATCTCTTCAGATAGATTTCTTATATACACTTCCCATATGTTGAACATGCAATTTGCCAAGCAGTTAACTCAGACAGAATTGGAAAGACAAAACCGTTTGCACAGATGTTTTGAAGAGAGCACTCACTTGGAGTTAGGAATTATAGATTTTAATTACCTTTCCCTAAATAGAGAGAGTATAATTTAAATATCTGATCCTTATTCTCCCAAGGGATAAAAGAATTAGAATTAGACAAAACTATATTTCTTCAAGTTTAATCGCAGTCTGATATTCTATGAAGATAATCAGAGCATTTTTAGACATGGGAATAGGTTTGTTTTATCACCTTTGTTTAAATCATTGTAAACACACATTAATTGGAGCAACTACCACCAACTACAAGCCAGTCTCTTCCATTCGTTTCATCTAAGACTCTATGCTTTCTCCTAGGAGGGTTTTGGATGTTCTTAAATATCTTAAAGATTGTGGCTGTTTTCTTAGCTTGAGATCTCTTTACCCTTAAAAGATTTCTCTAAGGATACTATTTAGACAGTAGCCAAAAGATTTCTAACCCTATATTAGCCTCCACAAGTATGGTGAAAGGTTGTACTAAATGTAAATAATTGGGCACAGATTATGGAGCAGTCCTTGTTCTGTCTTATTTATCATGCCTCAATATCTTTTATTCCTCCATGGAAAGATTTGTTTTTATTAACCCCATTATTTGAACAAAAGGCTGAAATTTCAAATAGTTTTAATGATCAACTCCTCTAGTATTTTATCTGTGTGTATACATATATACACATATACATATATATATATGTGTGTACTGGCAAACTTTAAATATTTTGTTCAAGAATTGTTAGTTATTTGTGATAATGCAATATCTTAGTTTTTTAGTCTGAAAAATAATAGAATGCACAATTACATTAACTGAAGAATCGAAATACAAAGACATACAGTAATCAACATTATCTTTCAGAAATTAAACCAGCTTCAGGTATGCCTTGTTTAAAAAAAAAAAGGATTATACCCTGTTTATGTGCAAAATATTTGGAGTAAACCTGTATTACTACTTTTTTCTTTCATTACTTCATACTCTACTATTTCTGTTGAGTCTCTGAGAATTTCAGTTACTTGTTCCCTGTGAGTGAAAAAGGTAGAGGCAGTTGCAATAGAAAGAGACAACTTCCTATAACATCCCACCAGAGCTGGGATATTCCTAGACGTGTAGTGTCACAGTCTGGGAATAACTGAAAACAATTCTCCTTCCAAACCCTGCTAGCATTATGTATAAAATCCATAGATATTCCCTGATTCTTTAGCTGCAGGAGACCAGTGTTCACTTTAAAGTCAAATAACATGTGAAGAAAATTATGATTATGGAATAGCTGCAGGAAGAGGAACAGTCAGAGGTTGGAATGTTTTCTTTATATCTCCATATTCCCCCTGGACACCTCAGATACATAGCCAACGTACATAATTATATTTTTATTTCAAAAAGTATTGATTTCAAATGTGAAAATACCATTTCTGAAATTGGTGTTACTTTAATAAATATTGTTATACAATAAATCCTATTTATTATTAAAAAAAGAGAAGTTAAAAAAGGAAAGACAGTAAAATCCAATTATATAGAAGTATGACTTTATGTCCATTGATAATGCATCCTTTAGACCTTTTACTTTACTACTTATGTATATAAATTTACAAACAAAGGTTTTACACTACCTATTTCATGAAATAATTGTACATCTGACCATACATCATGGATATCTTTGTGTGTAAGAAGAAAGTATAACTGATTGCTCTATATCATCCTGTGGAAATCATTACATAGATATTATTGTAATTGGTGAATTATACCTTTTAAATTTTTCTCTCTATAAGAATAATCATAAAAGAGAAGAAAAAGAAATAAAAAGAATCCAAATCAGAAAAGAAGTAAAATTGTCACTGTTTGCAGAAGACATGAAACTATACATAGAGAATCCTAAAGATGCTACCAGAAAACTACTAGAGATAATCAATGAATTTGGTAAAGTAACAGGATACAAAATTAATGCATAGAAATCTCTTTCATTCCTATACACTAATGATGAAAAATCTGAAAGAGAAATTAAGGAAACACTCCCCTTTACCACTGCAACAAAAAGAATAAAATATTTAGGAGTAAACCTACCTGAGGAGACAAAGACCTGTATGCAGAAAACTATAAGACACTGATGAAAGAAATTAAAGATGATACAAACAGATGGAAAGATATACCATGTTATTGGATTAGAATAATCAACATTGTGAAAATGACTATACTACCAAAATCAATCTACCAATTCACTGCAATTCCTATCAAACTACCAATGGCATTTTTCACAGAACTAGAATAAAAATTTTCACAATTTGTATAGAAACACAAAAGACCCCGAATAGACAAAGCAATCTTGAAGGAAAAAATGGAGCTGGAGGAATCAGGCTCCCTGACTTCAGATTATACTACAAATCTGAAGTAATCGAGACAGAATGGTACTGGCACAAAAGCAGAAATATAGATCAATGAAACAGGATAGAAAGCCAAGAGATAAACCCATGCACATATGGTCACCTTAACCATAAGTGACACAAGAGGGAGGGGATATGGGGATATATGTATACGTATAGCTGATTCACTTTGTTATACAGCAGAAACTAACACAACATCGTAAAACAATTATACTCCAATAAATATGTTAAAAATAAAAAAAGAATAATCATATTTAATTTTGTATTGAATTATCTCCATTAAATTACATCAACAAATTTTGAAATAGACTGCCATTAACATATATTAGCACAACATTTATTAGGCTAGACCTCATGCCCTTCACAAAAATGAACTCAAAATAGATCACAGACCTCACCATAAAATGCAAAGCTATACAGTTCCTAGAAGATAACATAGGAGAAAATATACATGACATTGTGTTTGGTGATGATTTTTTAGATATATCATCAAAGGCATGATCCATGAAATAAAGAATGGAGAAAGTGTACGTCATTAAAGTTAATAACTTCTGTTCTGAAAAAGAAAATATCAAGAGAATTAGAAGTCCAGTTATAGACTGAGAGAAAATATTTTCAAAAGTCACATCTGATGGAGGACTATTATCTTAAATGTCAACAATAAGAAAACAGCCTGATTAAGAAACGGGCCAAAAATACTCCACGTCATAAGTCATCAGGGAAATTCAAATTAAAACAGTGATGACATACCACCACACACCTATTAGAATGGCCGAATTTGAGACCACTGGCAACACCAAATGTTGAAGAGGATGTGGAGCAACAGGAACTCTCATTCACTGCTTTTGGGAATTCAAAATGGCACAGGTACTCTGGGAGACAGTTTGGTGGTTTCTTATAAACCTAAACATAATTTTACATGATCCTGTAATCAGGCTCCTCATTATTTATCCAGAGGATCTGAAAAATTTATGTCCACACACTAACCTGCTGATGAATATTTACAGTAGTTTTATTCGTAATTGCCACAACTTGGAAGCACCAGTACTTGCTTCAGTAGGTGAGTAGATAAACTGTAGTACATTCTGACAATGGAATAATTCAGTTCTAATTAATGAGCGATCAAGACCTGAAAAGACATGAGTGAAAGAAATCAATTTGAAAAGGCTGAACTCTGAATGTTTCCAACCATAAGTTATTCTGAAAAGGCACTATGGAGATAGTCAAAAGATTGGAGGTTGCCAAAGAGGGAAGTAGAGGTAAGAGGGGTAGAAATTAATAGGTAGAGCACAGAATTTTTTTAACTCTGTGAAAATACTATGTATGATAATCTAATTTTATATATATATATATATATATGTATATATATATGTGTATATATATATATATATATACATATATATATATATATATATATATATATATCATTGTACATCTCTCCAAACCCATAGAATGTGTAACACCAAGAGAGAAACCTAAGGTAAACTATCCACTTTGGGTGAATACAATGTGTTAATATAGGTTCATCCTTGGTTAAAAAAGGAAAAAAACCTGGTGAGTGATGTTGATAATGGAGGATGCCATGCCTTGTGGGGGCAGGGTATACATTTTAAATATCTGTGCTTGCCTCTCAATTCTGTTGTAAACCTAAAACTGCTCTGAAAAAATTAAGTCTTAAATATGTGGGAAAAAATGGGAGGAAGAAAGTAACTATACAATGGAGAAATCTGGAAAATATTAATAAAGCTTAATTATTAAGGTTAACACCATCAGAAATAGAACTAGTTAACATTATGTGCCACCCAATGTGATGTGTTGGGAGGAACAGGATGACTCCTGTGATCTACTTGCCAGAAAAGCATACCTTGGACTTAGTCACAAGGAGACATCAAACAAATCCAAATTGAGGAATATTTTACAAAGGCTAGTCTGCAGTGGTTAGAAATGCTTTGATCATGGAGGTTAAGAAAGACAGAAGAACTGTTCAAGATTAAAGGAGATGGAAAAACATAACCAAGTGCAGCACATTTTGGTGCAGACACTGTTGGAGCAGTTTAACAAAACTTGAGTGGGATCTCAGAGTTAGGGGTATATGAGAGCTCTTTTTGGTATTCTTGTAACATTTTTTCAGTAAGTGTGAAATTGTTTCAAAATAAAATTTGAAAAATAATGTCTCAAGCACAGGTCAAAAAAACCTTTTTATTTGGGAAAATAATATGTGAAGGACACATGTAGTATCAAATAACAGACTTTAACTCAGATTATCTGAAGTAGCGGTAACAATATTTGTTAGGCAAGAATTCATGTGTAAGTGTTCAATAAAATTAAAATTTACATATATAAAATAAAGACAAATGAACATTTAAAGTAAAATGCAATTATTCAAGAATAGTTTTTTGTGCATTAAGTACTGAGTTAAGGAAATGTACAAGTAGAGGATCTGAAGACAACTTTAAATATGTAATTTATGTAACGTTTTGGTAAAACATTAATTTGTTTTACCAATATTTTTACCGTTACTTTTTGCCACTCATTCTACTAAGCTTTATTGCATGTATTTCCATGTAATACTCACAAGAATCATATCATAAAATATTAGTATCCTCATTTAAGAGAATTATGTTTTAGAACATTGACTTAACTTGTTCCATACAAACTTGGTGAGATTTATCCTAAACAACTTTAACCATTGTACTTAGTGGTAATTATCATTATTGTGTGGAAAACCACTGTATGAAAAATTTCAGTAACTTGAATTAACCTGTAATGACTGCTATTACATGACTTATCTGTATTGTATAGGTAATTGATACCACAATTATTTGAATAATGGCTGCTTTGAATTAAAATAAGATGGAAAATTGGCTAACCTCAGTGTTTTTTGAATAAGTGAATTGTAAAAGCTACAGATACCACTTCTAAACATAATGAACATATTAAATTATACTTTATGTATTTTAATGGGAGAATTAGATAATTTAGAATTAGATAATTTATTTTATGTATGATACATCTTAAAATGATGTGAAATCATGATCTCTTTGAGTATAGCAAAATATTTCTATAATTCAATAAATAGTTTTGGCCTCTGAGAAGAGTTATACCTGATAGTCTTTTATTTTTGTTTAGCATCTATAACTTTTCTCTCGATTTTTCCCCCCATCCTTGACATTCTTAATGAGTTTAAGATGCACATTTAGCCGTGTATCTTACCACCTGCTCACTAGATTTCTGTCTTACATGGCTATTAGAATATTATCTGGATTCTTCAGAACCTGTCACTACTGATATTGTCAATCTTTTCACAGAAGACACGTGAGTTGGCAAGATGTTTAGATGCACATGTTACTATGAGCAAGTTGAAGGTTTAGAGGAGACAGTAAATAAGGTAAAGTCTCTTGTTTCCGTTGCAAAACATAAGGTACAATTTATTTTTACTGTTAATTTATATTCAATTAATCTAGATAAAATATATTTTCTTGTTTAATTTATAATTGTTGACATTAAAAATGACAGGATCAAATGAAAAAGAGTAGATGCAAAGTCATGTAAGAACGATACTGTTTAAAATATCATAAAATTAATAGTATCTTAATAGGCCAGATACAGTGTGAGAGTTTATGGATACTAAAATCTTCAGCCAGTGAGGAGCACATAAAAGATAATTATGTCACAGTCAGTGAGATTCAAATCACTACTTCTGGAAACAGAATGGTCCTCTCCCTCTACCCTCCTCTCCCTCCCTCCTCCCTCTATCACCCCCTTTCTCCATCTTTCCCTCTCTAACACACACACAAACACACACAGAATTTTTTGGTTTTTCCTTCCAAGTAATGTCATATGAAAATTCATGGAACTTGAATATACCAGATGATGTATTTGCTGCTGGAAACAAAGATGAGTACTTCATAGCCATGTTCTCTTAGAGCTATTACTGAATAGAGAAGATCTAACTATCTCAAGTCTATTGTTTTTTTTTTTTGTTTTTTTTTTTGTTTTTTTTTTTTTTTTTGTGGTATGCGGGCCTCTCACTGTTGTGGCCTCTCCCGTTGCGGAGCACAGGCTCCGGATGCGCAGGCCCAGCGGCCATGGCTCACGGGCCCAGCCGCTCCGCGGCATATGGGATCCTCCCAGACCGGGGCACGAACCCGTATCCCCTGCATCGGCAGGCGGACTCTCAACCACTGCGCCACCAGGGAGGCCCTCAAGTCTACTGTTTTAGTTAGATGGAAGCAAATTTTTTTTTCATAGAAAATTCTTACTATTTAAAAATACAGACCTACTAATTATTTTTCTTCTTGTTTTTAATCTTTCTTTTTTTGTTCCCTTGACCCTGTAAATTGAGGGTAACCAGAAAAAGACCAGAGGTCAATCTATTTTAACAGATATTCCAAGAAAGCAACAAAAGAACCAAGAAAATAAAAACACCCTTTTTCATTGAAACCAAAATTGTCTATTTGGAAACTATATGGAGTCTATTCTTTTAAAGCTTTCTCTAAATTGAAACACCTCTAATCATTTTGCAGATTATTTGTATTTTTCTTTCCTCATGTTCTTATGTTTATATAGACCTGTTCTTTGCAAAACCTATAGCAACCAAATTTTAAATGAATTTTTCTATTAAAAAACAAAAACAAAATTAATGGGTAAGTATCCATAACACAGGAGGGATACTGTCTTCAGTATCAAAATTAGATATATAAAAATTTCATATAGTACTAATTAAAAGCTTATTTATATGTATTACTTTGAATTTGTGTAAAATGAGATAGTTATACAATTTTATTTTATATAAAATTATGCTGAACTCCTAACAAAAACGTTCAAGTGTTTATGAAAGTGTATTTGACAGAAGAGCTATTTCTGAAGATTATCCATACATATTAATGCCTAAACAAAGGGTCTTCTGTGAAACTGGCATAGGAAATAGAGCTTATTTACTAATATTAATTATAAATATTTGAGAGCTAGATACACTCAAAACTTCTACAAATTTTGCCCTTTCTTAGCAATTTTCTTTGTAATATGAAGCCACATGAAGCTAAATTATTGAAGAAAATTCAGTACAGGAGGTTATCTATATCTGTATAGAGAAATAGATATAGAACATATACATATATATACATATATATACATATCTATATCTGTGTATCTATGTATATTATATACCTAGATGTACATATCATAATTTTAAAAAGTGTATTTTTTTATGAATCAAATCATGGTGAATATCCTACAGCTATAAATCATATTTGCTATATTGCTTGCCCCCAGATAAGCTCAGATCCTAAAGAAAGTTTAAAGAGACATGCTTAATCTTTGATTACTACAACAGAATATATAAAGTGTTAATCTTTTTGAATAGGCAATTAGAAGAAAGCAGTAAACAATGTGCTAATTATATGTGTCTAAAGTGTTAATGAGAAGATCACAGTGTGGCACAACTAGTTGTGATTTAACAGAAAAGAAAAAGAAAGCCAGCTGAGAAAGCAAATGACTTGGTAATTGGCATTAAAGAATATCAAAAGTCGTCCTTTAAAGTGACAGTGATTTAGTTACTAAATCTGTTTAGAAAGACATGTTCCATTTAATTTTTTGAAAAATAATAATTTGGAGTATAAAGTTTCCATATGTGAAAATCCTTGCAAATTACAAATTCTAAAATTCTTTAAAAAATATTTAGAATAGTTAATAATAACAGTACACCAATTAAGAAAAAATATAGAAATACAACACAGGGTGATCTCAAGAAGAGTTACCTAAAATCTTAGCTTAGGGATATTTTGCACTATCAATTTCTCTTTATTCTTCCTCCCTTTATCATGATTAATGCTACCTCAATTCAGCAAATTCACTCATCCCAGCATATGTTCAACACCTCAAGAGACCTCAGTAACACTAAACAAATTTGGCTCTGCACCATATTCTTGTGCTTGTAATAAAAGTATTTCCATTTTATTCTAAAATCATTGGCAGGAAAGATTTCACTTATCTCTATGCTTTGGATTTCTTGTTAATGTTTTACATCTGTCATCTCAAGCAACTTAAGTTATTTTAGAACTGTTGGAAATTTAGCTAGTGACAGATGAATTAGCCAATAAGACCAAGGTTGCTATCACTTTGGACAGTGAAAAAAGTTTGCTTTTGAGCCTCCAGCCTCTTAATAATTCTCCTTTCTCATTGCTTTCACACTTTTCCTCTTTCTTCTCTTATCTAGTCTTACCAGCCCACAACTGTTTTTCACCTCATCCCCCAAACAAAATTGCTTCAGTAATGGCTTATTTTCTATCTTATGTTGTATCTTCACATTAAAACTATAATATGTTGAATCTAAATAAGCAAGCTTTTTCTATGGAATTGTAAGCATCTTGAAGAAAGTGAAGAAGACGTGGGAGAGATTAAGTGTGTACAGGATATTCATAACACCCAAGAAATTTTGTTAAATTAGCAATAATTTGCTCTGCTTACAAAGAAGCCAACTTGTGATTTCTATAGAAACTATGTGAAGTTGGTTGGTTTAGTGGTTACAAAAACACTTCTTTTCCTTGTTAATCCATATTTCATATCCAAGCATTGATTACTTGCCAAACCGAGTAGTGTGGGAAAAGAAGTACATGTATACCTACTCACACAGTTGGACATAATGCTCCAGTATACACCAACTAAGAAAATTTCAGTTGGTGTCTTTGTGAAGAATAATATTAATAGTACTTAATCATATGAAATAATGTATCCTTTGAATTATTATATATTACTTCATAAGAATCTAAGATCTTTCCCCTATACTGTTAATTAACTAGTAGATCATTGGAAGGGTTTCTCAACCTCAGTCAATTTAAATGTGAATACATTTTGTTTTCTAATAGGATGTTGTAGGTAGCAGGACGTGACAGTTCCTTCTTCAGTAACTAGGAATAAATGGAAACACTGAAATATGTCATATATTTTTTTAAAACTTTGGTTGTCTGTAGAAAAAACAGTATGTAGAGGAACTAAGGAAAGAGATTTTCCTCAGTGAGCTGGATTTTCAGCCACTTCTTTGAATGTACAATGTTAACATGAGGGAAAACAATAAAAGCAAACAGCAACACTTTCATGTATTTCCTTTTTTATTTTGAGTGTTTAAACTTATCTAAAGATAGAGTTTTAAGTCAGAGATTTCCAAATGAGACAAAAACAGACTCACCAAGGTATACACTGGTTACAAGGACTACTATAAGAACATACATCCAAAAGAGCAAAGATGCATTGTGGAGTTCTAATTTATAAATACTAATGAATGGAAGGTTCTTTCACTCTATTAATAACAAAATAAAGCTTAAGAATACATACATTTGGGGGATAATGACTTAAGTTTCAATCAACAGAAGCCTACTCCTAAATTTATATGATCCTAATAATACAGGTTTGGATTCTCTAAAACAAAGATTTTGGTAGTATTAAAAGGAGAAATCCAAAAATCAATGCACAGAATTGAAAATTCTAACCAAACATTTTCAGCGACTGGTAAATCAGGCAGAAAAATATATTAATGATACCTAGTATTTGAATGCATGATTATGAACTTACGTCTTTATTTATCAATGAATTGATATATTTTGAATACTACATCAAAAACCTGCAGAAAACACTTCCTTCACTTATTAAAATTGTTTTTCATACCCAGTGTATGACCAAATAAATTACCATCATACAGCATATTCTCTGACCACAGTGGATTTAATTAATTCCTGTGTCAAATAAGAAAATGTAATACACATTAGAAAAAAATTTATCTGAAAATTAAAGAATCTAATGAAATATGCCATGTTCAAGCATTAAAAGATTCAGTATGGTTAATAAGTTTTTTAGAAAGCCCTAAATTTTCATTGTATTGATCTGTAGATTCAAGAAAATCTCAAGTCAACTGAAGGCTGATCTTCCTAATTTACAATCTGACTTTAAAGCTTATAATGGCAATTTAAAGAAACGTATATGGTAGTATTACCATACTGAAAACTTCAGTGAAAGTAGAGTCATTGGCTTGAATGAAATTTAAGGTAAATTGATCTAAGTAACATAGTAGACACACATACTTTCACTTTATTTGTAGTAGTGCTGCCACTGCAGTTTAGCTAGACAGTGATTGATATGTTCAATCAAGAATAAGTGGAGCAATTTGATATCCTCACAGAAAAAAACAAAATTAGCTTTGACCACCCAACATATAATTAACAAAGATTTTTCAATATTCATCATAGTTAAACGTGATCTTTTGGCTCCCTTCATTCCCAGGTTACACAGGTCAAAGGTTTATTTCAGTACATTTATTTACAATTATATATTTAATATTAACTTCTAGAAGTCAGTGATAACACACTTGACTTCCTGGACAAAATATTTTTCCTTGTTGGAAGTAAAAATGCTTGTCTGCTTTAATTAGAACTCTTTGGTAGTAACTGATAACTGAATTTTAAATAAGCTTGAAAAAAACATTGTCTTGCTTACAAAAATAAAAAGATTAGATATCGGATAGACTTTTGGTGACATGATATTGCTTTTTGCTGATCATTATTCTCAAAGACTAATAAACAGTATTGCCATTATTTGCAAGTATACTTATTATTGTGGACAAGATTATATTAAGGCCTTCATATATATTGAACTGTGGTTCAACAAAGCAAGACTTAGAAAGAGTTTTAAAGAATTTGGAATTGAGAAAGTCTCCAAATCCTTTGTCTTGTTGAATTAGAAATAGATGGGAAACAATTTCATCCTCCTGTTTTCTATCACACAAAGCCTTCTTCTTCCTCTACCCAAATGTAAATAAGTTGGGATAACTTATTATGTCCACATGCCCCTTTATAACATATTGCTACTCAAAAAATCAAACAAAATTTAGAGTTACTTTTGGATACAACATGTCAGATTTTACTAGAATAGAAATGTTGAGGAGTGTAATGTTGAATATCCTTTAAAAAATCATCTGTTATGATGTTTCTGGTCATTTTCTTTTTCCTCTAAGATTTTGGTATCTATTTATCTTCTGGAAAAATTGTATCTACAGTTTTGTCTGCAAATGGGAAATTAAATGGGACACTTTTGTAATAAATGGGACTCATCTTTCTTTTCTTTTGACCTTGCCTCCTGTTCTCCAATGTGTGATGTTATTCCATGGAAGAAATTTTACTAAACTATAGTGTGCTATGCAACTAAACTTACTAGTTTAGTAGTCATCATTTCTGAATGTTTATAACATATCTGCCACCAGCTTACTGATTATTAGCATGTCATTTAAAAATATCTGATGTGTTTTCTCAATTGTCATAGGAAGCTAATTATTCCTGCCCAATAGTAGAGTTGAAAAGGCTAGTAAAATATATATAAAAGTATTCAGAAAAATTTGGCCCTATATAATTATTAATTATTAGTAATATAGAAAATATTTAATGTTAATATTGCAATTATATTTCTTTACATTAATCTTAATGGCATATATTTGAATGCATTTATATTTATCATATTGATGCACATAGATGCTGCCTTTGTGTCAGTCCTTAGTATACTGAAGACATGTTCTGCAGGATGGGTGTTCTTGAGGCACACCTTTTATAAACTGTGCTAAGTAACATCTCTGGTGTGTTCTTAGAAGAAGAAAAGTTATACCATTTTCCTTGCTCTGAAAATTTATATCTTTATTATTAAAGTTTAAAGAACATTTTCAGAATAAATCTGAACAAAATTAAATTTCCACCTTACTTCCTATTCTCCCAAATTATATCACCATGTACACATTTGCTCAGGCCAAAACTCTAGATTAATTCTTCTATCTCGATCCCTTAACACCACCTAACCCAAACAATGGCATGCCCTTTTTGTGCTACCTCCAAATATAGCTCCAACTCTTCCCTTTTTTTTTTTTTACTACTTCCCATCATACAAAGCAATTCGCCATCAACAGCCTCTTAGACATTGCCCCTTGCTGGAGAGACCTAACAATCTTTTTCCTTCCATTTTTGCCTGACCAAAGTTAATTTTCTACAATGCAGCAGATAATCTCCTCAAAATGTAGATGAGATCTGACCGCTTTCCTGCTCACTGGGACTTTCCAGTAAATTCTTACTGCAAACATCTTCCCATACTGTACATGGTCCTATACCAACTGGTTCCATCTTTCTCTTCATTCTAACTTTATACTTCTCTCTATGGCATCCTAAACCACATGGAACTTTGTTCTGTCTCCTCAGCTTACTGTGATAATTTCCATTGAAGCAAATTGTTTTCTTACATCTAAAATTCACTTTCTCCACATTTTTACATTGTTTCTTCTTTGTCTTCTAGTTCACATGTCACTATTTCAGACACCTCCTTTACTTTTTCCTTACCATTACCCTGTTCTAATTACTTCAGAGTACTTATATGTCATTGAAATTATATTAGGTTGTATACTGTTTGTGCTTATGGTCTTAACCACTGTGGCAAGACATTTATCAGTCGTGTTCACCAATGTATTAACTGTGCTTAGAATGATAGATGGTCCTTTTCAAAGAGTTAAATTATTTCAAGTATCATATTTGGTTACAGAGGTAAAAATACAATCCTAGAACTAAAGTGACCTTAAACAATAAGGATTAACTTCTCACTCTTGTTAACATTGTCCACTTCAGACAAACTAGGGGCTCTATTCCACATCCCCTGATTCCAGGCATCCAATCTATTGGAGGAGCCACTAAGTTGAATTTTTTCTGTCACTGAGACCGAGGGAAAGATAAGTCACTTGGCTTTTCTACTGGCAATTCTTCTATCTGGCAGTGACCCACACCACTGTTTTTTACAATTAATTAGCCTAAACTAGTCAGATGGACCAAGCAAATATAATGTAATAAATGGTAAAATAACATCGAATAGGGAGGCAGAGAGATGAAAATATTTGGCAATACAGCACAGTAACTATTACAATTCATAACAGAAAACTGAGGGAAAGTTAGATTTACTGACACCATAGCCATAATCAGATATACAGTGGTATCTGGAAAGGTATTGCCAAATTTAAAAACAAATCTCCCTTAGATAAAAGTCAGGGAAAAAAAAGTGGGTTAGACAGAACCAAGATAAAGTATTTTTATTTATATTTTTATATTTCCTACTAGCAAACAGACTTTTTTCCTTATCTCCTGCTAATATAAGGAGCAGAAAAATTCTGGGAAGGTAGACAGGGAGTTATCTACCTCTTAATCCTGCTGGTTTAGATATATTTTTGAGCTTTTATAACCTAGCTTATTCTTGTCCTTCTGTCATAATATTGTACAGTCAGGATATGATTGACAGAAATACACCTATTTGTATGAAATTTTGAACTTAAATCCCAGACCTGTAGCTTCTATCATTATTATCAATTTAAAAAAAAATAACAATGTAATGTAATGTAAATGTAATGCTAATGTAACTGCTAATGTAATGATTCCCTGGTTTACACAAAGGTGGCAATCCAGTTTTCCTCACCTCATTTAGGCATATTAGTTATTGATCAACTTCTTTTAAGAAAATTATATAACTCTTTTGAATTTTCTTTAACAATCAGATAGTTACCATAGGATAAAGATTATAAAAACGTTTACCTTTATGGAACTAGGTACTTACTATTTTATATTTTAATTTGTCTAATTTAAGAGAAATTTACATGTATAAATATAGGACGGATAAATAAAGGAAATATTTGAGTCTGAGTCCATTTTGAGAACTGTCCTAATTATAATGCTTATGTCAATCAATACTCATTTGAATGGAATTAAATTAATCCAAATTGCAGTAGTAATTAAATCCTTTGTCAGTACCTATTGAGGCTACAGAAACTTTACCTTCCCAAGATAAACAAAGTATGATGGCATCAGAAAACATTAACAATGAAGCCAAAAATAAGAGGTTAAACATGTATTGAGAAAGACTAGAAATTGACTTTCCTTATATTTTTAATTAAACATACATCATTTAACATTATATAATTTATTTTACAGACATCTAATCTCACAGTAATGAATGCATTTGATCTGCAATAAGTCACTTATTTATAAAACAAGAGATGCTAGGGCTTCATAGTCTAGAGCAGAGCTCACTGAAACCTTAATGTGCTGTGAAATGGTCATCTTACCTGGAGAGTGGGCGTTTAAAATTCTCAACTGACTTTCTTGATAAGGCATAGCTTATGTTCTAAACTATATTCTGTTTTTAATGTTTCATCTTGCTATAAAGCTAAAATATTTCAAGTCAGTTTCTCAGGATATTTGTTCTTAGAGTGATTCTGTCTCATATATACATGTTTTTGAATGTACTATTGTTTCACCTCAAATGAGTTTCAGAAATGTTCTAAAATTCTTGTCATATTTCTATTTGTGTCATATGAGCAACATAAATATAAACAGTTTCATTAGTTCTGAAAGAAATACAACTCAATGAGCTAAGGATCCCCATTTCTATTGAGATAGTTTTTTTGTTAATGTCATACATGTCTTTGTGTTATAAATATGTGGCCCCAGAAGAACTTTACTTGCATGTACCTGATGTTTCCTGTGGCACTACTGAACCCTGATTTGATGCTTTAATTAGACAAATTAAAATTGTAGAATTGTCTACATTGACATTCATTCATTCATTTGTTCAATAAATATATATTGAGTGCCTATTCTGTTCTCGGTGTCACATTAGGATCATGAGGTGTATTAGCAAACAAAACTGCCAAACGTGTCTGCCTCATGGTCAACCTTATCTTTTGAAGGGGGGCATTTGAAAAAAGACATTAAGTTGGAAAGGGACTTGACACAAGATGTGTGGGGAAACCAATTCCAGGTGGAGGGAACAGTTAGCAAAGAATGCCAAGGGAAGAAAATGTTTGAATATCATCCAGAGGATAGTGTAGCTAGGTGGTGATGTAAAGTGGGAAGTAGTAGCTGATGGATCCAAGTATGAATGGGACAAGTTTGTCTAAAGCCTTTTTGGCCATTGTAAGAATTTACATTTATACTCTGATTAAGATGGGAAGCCATTACAGGGTCTGTACAGGAAAGAGACAAATACTGCTTATTTTTTAGAACAGTAACTCTGGCTTCTTTATGGAGTATGGACGTCAACAGAGTTTGGGGGTAGGAGTAGAATACAAGCAGGGAAAAGAGTGAAAAGATAATTGGATGGTTCCACTGTTCAAAGAACCATGCAAGGGTTCTCTCACAATTCTACCTAATAATTGTATGAAGTGGATCCTGTTATCACTGTAGAGACAGGAAAATGGATGCACAAATACTAAAGAATTTTCTCAAATTACTATAGTTCAATAACAAATAATGGTTTACATTCATACTCATCATTAGCATTTTAATCATTTTTATAATTAACAGATGCAGGGAATATACATTTTGAGAGACAGAGAGAGACAGTCTCCTAAATCCCAGTATATTCACATCAACTGTGAACCTTACAGATCATTTCTGAGACTTGGATACTGCCCAGTTCCACATTCTTTCCATAGATGAATAAAGAATCATTTCCCAGAGAAAATATAAAATGGAAGGGGCAGGAATTTTGCTGTGGATTGGTGCAAATATATTGTCTACTACATACAGATTACAGATACATTAAAAACTAAAGACAAATAAGTTAAATGTGTAATTCATTGCAAGAATAAAAGGACGTAACTAATAATGAGGGAATAACGTAATATTAGAAAGATGATAAAATGAAGAAATAGCTGACTTAATGTTATACTTAAATCTCTTAAATAAAACCAAAGCAAACAAGATGGGACATATAAGTCTTACTGGATTCTAATGTAAATGAATTACATATTTTAGGATGTGTGTGTGTGTGTGTGTGTGTGTGTTTGTATAAAATGAAGGAAAACAATCCTTCCCCTGACTTTTTAAAAGGAAGCTACTGATACTCTATTAGCATAGCAAAATAATTATATTTGGTTTGTTTAATGGAATAGAAAACATCTGTTTTCAAATGGATTCACCCTCAGTACTCTTCTGAAGGATTCAGCAATGAGGATCAATAATTTTTCCATTAAAAAAATACAAGTAAACACATTACTCATAATCTGTGCCAGGTGGTCACTAAATTTGGAAGTCCCACTGGTCTACTTCAGGAACCTCAGCAGAGGGATTCTTAACCCATTGTTTTTAGCTACCAGATTTAGAGCTGGGACTTTTTTCTAAAGAGTGTTCAGTTATCCTTTGTGTGTAAAGGATGTATGGGTCATTGATAATTGACCTATTTTTAATGAAAATTCTTTAATATTCTGCAACCACATATCATGTCCAATGGCCTCTATTAATACTTACTAAAAAAAAATGATGTTTGTTTAACACCATTTGATTTTATGAATCAAATTTATTTCTTCACAATTTTATTTTAATTTTTTTCATGATATTTTAAATTGTAAAAAGCTCTGAACATTAAAAGATTTTAAAAAATCTTTTCCTATTTAATTAAGAGATTTAACTAAATGGATATAGATCAAGGCAGCAAAATTAACTTTTAAATCATCTGAAATTATTTAGATTTGATTTGGAAAATAAACTTCTATTGCTCTACTGACCTTTTATTTAACTAATGATTGTCCTTCTATTTATAAATGATTTAATATTAAATTAACAGATAAGTGTATTATGGAAAATAATTCTGATTCATATCTAACCATTAGTCACTGATTTGATCCATGATGCCATGCTGTAAAATTTGCTTTAAAAAATACAATATTGGGCCTCCCTGGTGGCGCAGTGGTTGAGAGTCCGCCTGCCGATGCAGGGGATACGGGTTCGTGCCCCGGTCTGGGAGGATCCCATATGCCGCGGAGCGGCTGGGCCCGTGAGCCATGGCCGCTGGGCCTGCGCATCCGGAGCCTGTGCTCCGCAACGGGAGAGGCCACGGCAGTGAGAGGCCCGCGTACCGCAAAAAGAAAAAAAAAAAAAAAAAAAAAAAAAAAAAAATACAATATGGGCTTCCCTGGTGGCGCAGTGGTTGAGAGTCCGCCTGCCGATGCAGGGGACACGGGTTCGTGCCCCGGTCTGGGAAGATCCCACATGCTGCGGAGCGGTTGGGTTCGTGAGCCATGGCCGCTGAGCCTGCGCGTCTGGAGCCTGTGCTCCGCAATGGGAGAGGCCACAACAGTGAGAGGCCCGCGTACCGCAAAAAAAAAAAAAAAAAAAAAAAAAAATACAATATGAAAACTGAACTTTTGAGTACTTCATATTATGTATATTTACCTTTGATGATTTGATATTTACTACGAAGATCAGTACTGAAGATTCAAAATGGAGTTTATTTCTGAGTTATATTATATAAAATATAGCAATAGAATTGATGTAATCATATTGGAAAAGACAGCCACAGAGGAAAAAAAAACTGAGTTTACTAATAATATAGGAGAATAAATCTGTTTAAAAGACACAATTATTATTTTTTATATAAATCATCATAAATTGTGAGTCACATTTAACTTTTCAAAGATTCCTATATAACCAGGGACGTTTTTAAAGATCCTGAAAAGTGACATTTTCAGAGTGGTGCAAACATCAGAGCAAATTATGATATATTACTTTTTATCTCTACTTCCTACTAGGACTCAAAAACAGCTTGTATACAACTGCATAGAAAAGTTTTACTTCTTTATCCAGAAATTTGTAAAGAAACATGTGGGCTGATTCTCTAAGGATGAGGAATTTATCAATTTTTAACACAGATTAACTGAGAATTACTCATAGAACTGCCCTTATATAGAGTTTGATGACAAAGATTATTTAACGTATGTTCTGGGACCACATTTGATTTTTTTTTTTTAGAATACAGTGCACATAAATATTCAAAAAGATCATAAGTATTTATCTGTTTAGCAAACTTGCTCAAGATAATCCATGAGTCAGAGACATCGGACTGGAAATTGGATATTTTGGAGTGATTGATACTGAAAATGTAAATCTTGCTACAGTATAAAAACATGTGAGATAAAGCTAAAACCATGCTCAGAGAAATTTATCATTTAAAAGCATGTATGAGAAAAGAATAAAGGCAATAATCAATCATGCATACATGCATCCTAAGAAACTAAAAAGAATAGCAGATTAACATCAAAGATATTAGAAGTAATTGCATATAAAGATATGAGCTGAAATTAATGAAATAGGAAATAAATGTACTGTAGAGCAAATCAACAAAGCCAGCGTTTGGGAGATGGAGTCAAGATGGTGGTGTGTGAAGATGCTGATTTAGCATCACCCCACAACTAGGGCACCTGCCGGCTGCTGGTGGGAGACCCTGACTCCCAAGGAGATAGGAGGAAACCCCTAGTGAACTGGTAAGGTGTAGGGGTCCTGGGTGGGGAGGAGAAGTGGAAGCCAGAGAGGATCAGTGTCCCTGAGGAGGGGTAGATCAGGAGAGGCAGGTGGGAGGGACACTCTGGGAAGTGTGGGAGAGGAGCGGAGGGTGTCTGCCCCACCCACTTGGGCACAGGGAGCCTGCTGAACTCCAAGGCCCGTCCCCTGTCCTCCAGAGCCCCATACAGGCTGTTTGGGTCCTTGGGGGCATTGGAGGGAGGCCAGGGAGATCAGGAGAGGCAGGCGGGAGGAGTCCTTCAGGACCGGAAGGAGCAGGAGAGGAGAGTAGAGCTTTTTTCCTCACCCACTTGAACCTGGGGAGCCTGTTGGGCTCCCAGGTGTGGTTCCCTGCCCTCTGAGACCAGGGCTGGGGGTACACCAGGACCCCTTCTATTCATTGAACCTAAGCCCACTGCCCACAGCCCTCAGGGACTTTTCCAGTCCTGTGGGTCCTAAGCATAGGCCCAACCCACCACCCAAACCTTGCCCTTGATTAGGCCCCACCCTCAACAGCCAAGGCCTTTTCCCCTCTTTTTCTCTTTCTTTTTTTTTCCCTTCCAGTTGCTGATTCATCTATATTTTTATTTTTATATTCTTTTTAACATGTCTGTTAGTTTCCTAGTCTAATTTTGTTTTTTACTTTCTTATTATCTTTCCTTTTTCCTTTCACTTTTTTTTTTTTTTTGTTACCCCAAACGGATTGTAGGATCTTTGTTCATGAGCTGGTGGTCAGGGAGAAGCTCCTGTGGTGGGAGCTCTGTGTCTGAACCACTGGACTAACAGACAACCTCAGACTCCCCTGGGAGTATTCATTGGGGTGAGGTCTCACGAAGGTCCTCATCTCAGCACCAAGACCCAGCTCTACCCAACAGCCTACAGACTCCAGTGTTGAAAGCCTCAGGTCAAACAACCAGTAAGACAGGAACACAAACCCACTCATTAAAAAACAAAAAGAGAGACAGCAAAGAAATATGTCACAGATGAGGGAGCAAGGTAAAATACTATAAGATTAAATAAATAAAGAGGAAATAGGCAATCCACCTGAAAAATAATTCAGAGTAATGATAGTAAAGATGATGCAAATCTCAGAAATAGAATAGAGGCATGGATTGAGAAAATACAAGAAATGTTTAACAAATATCTAGAAGAACTAAAGAACAAACAAACAGATGAACAACACAATAACTGAAAAGAAGAATACACTAGAAGGAATCAATAACAGAATAAAACAGAATAACTGAGACTAAAGAATGAATAAGTAAGCTGGAAGACAAAATGGTGGAAATATCTGCTGAGGAGCAGAATAAAGAAAAAGGAATGAAAATAATTGAAGACAATCTCAGAGGCCTCTGGGACAACGCTAAACACACCAACATTAGAATTATAGGGGTCCCAGAAGAAGAGAAAAAGAAAGGGTCTCAGAAAATATTTGAAGAAATTATAGGGGAAAACTTCCCTAACATGGGAAAGGAAATAGTCACCCAAGTCCTGGAAGCACATAGAGTCCCATACAGGATAAACCCTAGGAAAAAACACACCAAGACACATTAATCAAACTAACAAAAATCAAATTCAAAGAAAAAAAAAACAAAGCAAGGAAAAAGGAAAACAACATACAAAGGAATCCCCATAAGGTTATCAGCTGATTTTTCAGCAGAAACTCTGCAGGCCAGAAGGGAGTGGCAAGATATACTTAAAGTGATGAAAGAGAAAAACCTACAACCAAGATTACTCTACCCAACAAGGATCTCATTCAGATTTGATGGAGAAATCAAAAGCTTTTCAGACAAGAAAAAGCTAATAGAATTCAGCATCACCAAACCAACTTTACAACAAATGCTAAAGAAACTTCTCTAGGCAGGAAACACACAGAAGAAAAAGACCACAAAAACAAACACAAAACAGTTAAGTAAATGGTAATAGGAACGTACATATTGATAAAAACCTTGAATATAAATGGGTTAAATGCCCCAACGAAAAGACACAGCCTGGCTGAATGGATGCAAAACAAATTCCATATATGTGCTGTCTACAAGAGACTCACTTGAGACCTAGGGATACATATAGACTGAAAGTGAAGGGATGGAAAAATGGTATTCCATGCAAATGGGAATCAAAAGAAATCTGGAGTAACAATACTCATATCAGATAAACTAGACTTTAAAATAAAGGAGCGACACTACATAATGATCAAGGGATCAATCCAAGAAGAAATAACAATTGTAAATATTTATGCACCCAACATAGGAGCACCTCAATACCTACGGCAAATGCTAACAACCATTAAAGGAGAAATTGACAGTAACACAGTAACAGTAGGGAACTTTAATGCCCCACTGACACCAATGGACAGATCATCCAAACAAAAAAATAAATAAGGAAACACAGCTTTAAATGACACAGTAGACCAGATAGATTTGATTGATATTTATAGAACATTCCACCCAAAAGTGCCAGAATACACTTTCTTCTCAAGTGCACACAGAAAATTCTCCAGGATAGATCACATATTGGGTCACAAATCAAGCCTTGGAAAATTTAAGAAAATTGAAATCATATCAAGCATCTTTTCTGACCACAACACTGTAAGATTGGAAGTCACTTACAGGAAAAAAAAAAACAAACTATAAAAAACACATACATGGGGGGCTAAATAGTGCACTACTAAATAACTAAGAGATCACTGAAGAAATCAAAGAAGAAATTTTAAAAAATACATAGAAAAAAAATGACAATGAATATACAATGACCCAAAACCTATGGGAAGCATCAAAAGCAGTTCTAAGAGAGAAGTTTACAGTAATTCAGTCTCACCTCAAGAAACGAGAAAAATCTCAAATAAACAATCTAACTCTGCACTTAAAACAACTAGAGAAAGAAGAACAAAGAAAACCCAACGTCAGTAGAAGGAAAGACATTATAAAGTACAGAGTAGAAATAAATGAAAAAAGAAATTAAGGAAACAGTAGCAAAGATCAATAAAACTAAAAGCTGGTTCTTTGAGAAGATAAACAATATTGATAAACCCTTAGCCAGACTCATCAAGAAAAAAAGGGAGAGAATGCATATCAATAAATTTTGAAATGAAAAAGGAGAAATCACAAATGACACTGCAGAAATATAAAGGATTAAAAGAGATTACTACAAACAACTATATGCCAATAAAATGGACAACCACAAATAAACGGTCAAATTATTGGAAAGGTACAATTTCCATGACTGAACCAGGAAGAATTAGAAAATATAGACAGACCTATCACAAGTAATGAAATTGAAACCATAATTAAAAATCTTCCAACAGAAGCGAAGGACCAGATGACTTCAGAGGTGAATTCTATTAAACATATAGAGAAGAGCTAACACCAATCATTTTCGAGCTCTTCCAAAAAATTTCAGCGGGAGAAAAATGCCCAAATTTATTCTACAAAGCCGCCATCACCCTGATACCAAAACCAGAAAAAGATATCACAAAAATAGAATATTATAGACCAATATCACTGATGAACATAGATGCAAAAATCCTGAACAAAATACTAGCAAGCAGAATCCAACAGCACATTAAAAGGATCATACACCATGATCAAGTGGGATTTATCCCAGGGATGTAAGGAATCTTCAATATATGCAAATCAATCAATGTGATACACCATATTAACAAATTAAGGAATAAAAACCATATGATCATCTCAATAGATGCAAAAAAATCTTTTGACAAAATTCAACACTCATCTATGATAAAAACTCTCCAGAAAATGGGCATAGAGGGAACCTACCTCAACATAATAAAGGCCATATATGACAAACCCACAGCCAGCATCATACTCAATGGTGAAAAACTGAAAGCATTTCCACTAAGATCAGGAACAAGACAAGGATGTCCACTCTCGCCACTCTTATCCAATATAGTTTTGGAAGTCCTAGCCATGGCAATCAGAGAAGGAAAAAAATAAATAAAATGAATACAATTTGGAAAAGAAGAAATAAAACGGTCACTGTTTGCAGATGACATGATATTATACATAGAGAATCCTAAAAATGCCACCAGAAAACTACTAGAGCTAATCAATGAATTTGGTAATTTTGCAAGATACAGAATTAATGCACAGAAGTCTCTGGCATTCCTCTACACCAACAACAAAAAAAATCAGAAATTAAGGAAACACAAGAATAAAATAAAAAAGAATAAATTACCTAGGAATAAACCTGCCTAAGGAGGGAAAAGTCATGTACTCAGAAAACTACAAAACACTGATGAAGGAAATCAAAGATGACATAAACAGATGGATAAATATACCATGTTCTTGGACTGGAAGAATCAGTAATGTGAAAATGACTATGTTATCTAAAGCAATTTACAGATTCAGTGTAATCCTATAAAACTACCAATGGCATTCTTCACAGAATTAGAACAAAAAATTTCACAATTTCAAAATTCGTATGGAAACACAAAAGACCCTGAATAGCCAAAGCAATCTTGAGAAAGAAAAGCGGAATTGGAGGGATCAGGCTCCTTGACTTCAAACTATACCACAAAGCTACAGTAATCAAGACAGTATGATACTGGCACAAAAACAGTAATATAGATCAAATGGTACAGGATAGAATTCCCAGAGATAAACCCACACATGTATGGTCACCTCATTTATGACAAAGGAGTCAAGAGTATACAATGGAGAAAAGGCAGCCTCTTTAATAAGTGGTGTTGGCAAAACTGGACAGCTACATGTGAAAGAATGAAATTAGAACAGTCCTTAAAACCATAAACAGAAATAAACTCTAGATGGATTAAAGACTTAAATATAAGACCAGACACTGTAAAATTCTTAGAGGAAAACATAGGAAAAACACTCTTTGACATCAACCACAGCAAGATCTTTTTTGACCCACCTCCTAGAGTAACAGAAATAAAAACAAAAGTAAAAAAATGGGACTTAAACTTTAAAAGCTTTTGCACAGCAAAGGAAACCATAAACAAGACAAAAAGACAACCCTCAGAATGGGAGAGAAATATTTGCAAATTGAACAACAGACAAAGAATTTATCTCAAAAATATACAAAAGGCTCATGAAGCTCAATATCAAAAAAAACAATCCAGTTAAAAAATGGGCAGAAGACCAAAATAGATATTTCAGCAAGTAAGACATAGAGATGGCCAAGAGGCACATGAAAAGCTGCTCAACATCACTAATTATTAGAGAAAGGCAAATCAAAACTACAGTGAGGTATCACCTCATGCCGGTCAGAATGGCCATTATCAAAAAATCTAGAAACAGTAAATGCTGGAAAGGGTGTGATGAAAAGGGAACCCTCTTGCACTGTTGGTGGGAATGTTAATTGATACAACCACTGTGGAAAACATTATGGAGGTTCCTTACAAAACTAAAAATATAACTGCTATTTGACCCAGCAATCCAACTACTGGGCATATACCCTGAGAAAACCATAATTCAAAAAGAGTCATGTACCACAATGTTCACTGCAGCACTATTTGCAATAGCCAGGACATGGAAGCAACCTAAGTGTCCATCAACAGATGAATGGATAAAGAAGATGTGGCACATGTATACAATGGAATATTATACATAAAAAGAAATGGAATTGAGTTGTTTGTAGTGAGGTGGATGGACCTAGAGACTGTCATACAGAGTGACATAAGTCAGAAAGAGAAAAACAAATACCGTATGATAATGCATATACATGGAATCTAAAAAAAAAATGCTACTGATTAACCTAGTTCTAAGGCAGGAATAAAGATGTAGACATAGAGAGTGGACTTGAGGACACAGGGTGGGAGGGGTAACCTGGGGCAAAGTGAGAGTAGCTTCTACATATATACACTACCGAATGTAAAGGAGGGAGGCTCAAAAGAGAGGGGATATAGGTAAATATGTATGCATATGGCTGATTCACTTTGTTGTACAACAGACACTAACACAGTATGGTGAAGAAATTATACTCCAGTAAAGATCTATTTAAAAAAAAAAGCCAAAGTTTGGTTCTTTATGAACTCTAATAAAATTGATAAAATGCTAGCAAGACTGAGCAAAGTGAAAATGAAAACACCTACGATTTTCATAAACAAAAATGTCTTGCACATATTAAATAAGTAATTATCTTAATTTTTTAAAAAAAAAAATATAAAGACAGGAAATATACCAATGTCATTGAATCTAATCCAGTATCACACGGATTCTTCTAGCCGTCTCCCAATGCTTTTCTATAATCAACCTCTCAAATTGAGAAATGTAGCTCCCATCATTCACTTATTTTTCAATCCTACTATATATTCACAGACTTTTCAGAATTGTTACAACTTATTACTATGAGAAAATATTTTACCAACTAGAATATAACATGAAGAGTTCCTTTTGTCTTTAGTCTCATTAAAACAGTGTTCTCCCAAGTTACTCCAAAGTTAGTTATGTCAGCACCTTTTTCCCCATCACCTTCGATGTGGTTATGTCGTGTATTTGTAGTACAGTTAGATTACATTGTACAGTCTGCTTTCCATTCTGAGATCCTCTTACATTCTAGCCAATTTTTTAAATATGCTGAAAGTTGTATGGGCTTTGACAAATGCTTAGCATCATGTATGCATACTATAGATTCATATATTGTCCATTCTTTTTATTCACAGTAGTTACATTCTATAAAGTCTCTGTAAAAACTGTACTTTTGCATACTGAACTGTTATTCCTAGGAGAAATAAAGGGTGAGGTTCCTATGTTATTCTGGTCACAATATTTTTCGTCAACAAATTAATACATAACATTTTCAAGTGTGTGTTTCTATTTATAGAAACTATGTGTATATATATAGAGACGGAATATATATATATATATATATATATATATATGATTCACTACATTGAACTTGCAGCCAACAACTCTACAACTCATGCCTCAATGAAGCTTTTCTAATACACATTCTTTTCTTTTCCTTTATCATGCTTCCTGTTTTTAGGAATCATGAAAAAGATTGTTATTAGCTATTTATATACAGGTTTTGTGTGCAGAAGAATTTTTTAATTATTTGGGTAAATACTGAAGAGCTCAGCTGATGAATTGTATGATGTCTGTGTTTAGCATTGTTAGAAACTGCCAGACTTTTCTAAATTGGTTGTACCATTTTGCATTCTCCTAGCAATGAAGAAAAGTGCTGATAGTGTGCATATTTGCCAGCATTTGAACTTGTCAGTTCTTTGGGTTTTAGCCACTTAGATAAATATTAATTGGCATCTCCTTGTGGTTTTATTTGCCTTTGATTTGCATGTCTATTGATGTTAAGCATTTATTCATACACTTATGTGCCATCTGTCTATCTTTTCTTTATGTGAGTTCAGGTTTGTAGCTCATTTTAAAATTTGTTTGCTTTCTTTTTTTAAATTATGTGCTATTTGTTTATTCTGCATATGATTCCATTATCCATTGTATAATTTGCAATTATTTTCTTCTAATTGGTGATTTGCCTTTTCATTTTTGTAACAGTGTCTCTCACAGAGCAAAAGCTTTAGTTTTCAATTTATCATTCTTTTTTCAGATTGTAAATTTGGTGTTAATCTAAAAACCCTAAATTACACATTTTATCTTATAAATATTTTAGAAACTTTATAGTGTTGAATTTACATTTAAGACTGTGATTCAGTTTGAGTTAACTTTTGTGTAAGATGCACATGTTAAGATTTTTTATTTTTGGCATATGAACATCAAATTTTTCTAGCATCATGTATTAAAAAGACTCTTTCTACAGTGAATTTTCCTTGTAACCTGGTCAAAAATCAATCTACTTTATTTTTGTTTGTCTATTTTTTGCTATCTTGTTTCTATTGATTTATATGTCTATTATTTTGCTAATACCACTCTATTATTACTGTAACTTTATTGAAATCAGGTTATGTGAGCCCTCTCACTTTGATTTTCCTTTTTAGGTGATTTTTCAAAAGTTTATTTTTCTTTTGCTTTAGCTATTCTAGCACCTTTGACCTCCCATCTAAATTTTAGAAACAGTTTTCCAGTGTTTACAGAAAGCTGGGGTTTTGCTTGAAATTGCACGGAATTTGTAGATTAAATAGGGCATAATTGGAATCTTAATATTGAGTCATGTCCTCATTGAAAACACAATACCTCTCCAATGATACAGACCTTCTTTAATTACTTTATGAATGTTTTCTAGTTTTCTATATGCAGATTCTACACGTTTTGTTAATTTACTCCTAAGTATTTTCTTTGGGGTTCTTATAAATGGTATTGTTTTCTTAATTTCATATTTCAGTTGTTCATTGTTGGTATATAGGAAAGCAGCCAAATTTTCTATATTGGTCGTGTCTTATGATCTTATTAAGCATGTTTAATTGTTCCAGCAGTTGTTTTATAAATTTAAGAGTTTTCAAAGTAGACAACCATGTTGTTTATGAATAGTGAAGGTTTTTTCCTTTCAAACCAAAATGACTGTATATTACTTTTCTTTCCTTACGGCCCTAGCTAACACTTCTCAAAATATTTTGAAGTAGTGGTGATAAAGGAGGGCATCCTAGTCTTGTTCTCAGTCTTAACAAAGTATATTCATTTTCTCACCATTAAACATAGTGTATGGTTTTTTTTCACATATATATATTTTTTATGTTAAATAAGTATATTAGTTTGCTAGTACTGCTGTAACAAAGTTATTTACACTGGGTGGCTTAAACAGCAGAAACATATCATTTCACAGTTCTAGGGACTGGTAATCTGGAATTAAAGTATTGCAGAATTGGTTTCTTTTGAATGTGATGAGGGAAGGATCTGTTCCAGGACTCTCTCTTTGACTAGTAGATGTGATCATCATGTTCGCATGGTGCTCTTCCTATATGTAGGGAGATTAGTCACATTGGAAAGGAGCTCACCTTACTCAAGTATGATCCTTATCTTAGGCTGACTGATTATAACTGCAGTGACTCTTTTTTTTTTTTTTTTTTTTTTTTTTGCGGTATGAGGGCCTCCCACCGCTGCGGCCTCTCCCATTGCATAGCACAGGCTCCGGACGTGCAGGCCCAGTGGCCATGGCTCACGGGCCCAGCTGCTCCGTGGCACGTGGGATCCCCCAGACCGGGGCACGAACCTGCGTCCACCGCATCGGCAGGCAGACTCCCAACCACTGTGCCACCAGGGAAGCCCTGCAGTGACTCTTTTTATGTTAAGCTAACTATATTTTATGTACTTTTAAAAATGACTAGTTGGGATAATACGCTATATTAAAACTGCACACATTGTAAGCATACAATAAATTAGTTGACAAATGAATACAACTTTGCAGATGCTGCAAAATATGCCCTCATGCCTACTTGCAGTTAGTCACAAACACCAATCCAGCCTCAGGCAAACACTAAACTGTTTTCTGTTAGTAAAGGTAAATGTTTCCTATTCTAAAATTACATATACACTCCCTTTTGTCTTGTTTTTGATTTACCACATTGCTTTTTCATATTCATAAAAACTGTTGTAGATATCAGTAGTTTAAACTTTTTTTTTCCTGTGTAGTATTCCATTATATGGATAGACTACAAAGTATCCATTTAATTTCATAAGAAACTTCCATAAGAGTTTTCTATTTCTAAACTTTCTATTAGGAGTCTTCCAAAATGGTTATACCCTTTTAAACTCCTATCAACAATATATGGAAGTTTCCATTGCAATACATATGGGTCATCATAAAATTCCTATTGTAGGAATTTTCAATATTAGCCATTATAAGTTGGGCCTAACTCTATACCTTTTTGTTATTCTTTGCATTTTCTAGATAACTGATAATATTTTTTTTTATTGTTTATTGGCCATTTGTGTATTATTATATTAGCAAAATATCTGTTCAAATCTCTGGCTTATTTTTACTTTTTACCTTCTTTTGATATATTGATAAAAGGGAGGGAAAAAATTTGCAAGATTAACATATTGATGAAGACTTTCCTGGAATGTCATAATTCCAAGTATGTAAGTAAATATATCTTGCATTGACAGAAAAAGTAACTCAAAGGAAAAATGGCCCACATATATATATATATATGTATATATATATATACACACACACACACATAGACAAATGTATATACATATATACATATATATGTATACGCATACATACACACACACACATATATACAAATATACACTTACATATATATGTATATATATATACATATATATGGCTAAACATTTACAATAAATTTTAATTTTTTATGAAGGGTGTTATTTATAAATTTATTTAAAACATAAATATTTTATATTTATGTATATTTTAATATCTAATTTTAGAACTTGTTTATCATTCAGTGAAATATTACAAATATCTCTTTGTGTTGCAAAAGGCCAGTATTTTTAGGATATTTGCCATCAGGGTTGGAAAATTTGTGATAACCTCAGATAAGCAATTATAGGTGTCATCACATAAAGTACAGAATTTAAATGAAGCATAGCTAATTATCAGTGTAGTTATAGTTGTCATATAAGTCAGTTAAGTTAGTACAGGCATTCTAATAAATATTAACACTGATAAATGGCACATCTGGTCCTTCTGTTTAACCTAGAATCATATTAATTGAAAAGGATTATATAAATAAATGGTTTTGAATGCATTTAACAAATACCAAGAAAATTTGTACCTATGTTCCAAAATCAACATGTTTTTGAAATAAAAAGTATTTTATTTCAACATCAAAGTCTAGATATCTGCTCAGGATAAACTGAACTTAGGGTGAAAATTAATTTCAAGCATGCCACATGACAGTTAGAAGGAATATAATTTGGTTATTCACATCTTCTCCTATGTCTCACTTTCTGAACATAATTCATGATAAACATAATTTTTGATGTTTTATATTCATTCAAAACATTCAAAATTAATGTAGAATAACATACTTTAATGCGAAATTACACATTAGAGTATTCAAGTCACAATGAAGTTGAAAAATAACCTAATTCCAATGTATAAAATTTTGAGACAGAATTGTTTTAAAGTAAATGTTTGTATAGAAAACATTTTATAATAGAGTTCCTATAAAAAGTGATGTAATAGTCATTGAATAGAGATTTCAGAACTTTCTTTCTTTCTTTTTTCTTTTTTTTGTCGTACGTGGGCCTCTCACTGTTGTGGCCTCTCCCATTGTGGAGAACAGGCTCTGGACGCCCAGGCTTAGAGGCCATGACTCACAGGCCTAGCCGCTCCGTGGCATGTGTGATCTTCCCGGACTGGGACACGAACCCGTATCCCCTGCTTCCGCAGGCGGACTCTCAACCACTGTGCCACCAGGGAAGCTCCAGAACTTTCTATTTTATATCAAAGGAAAAATTTATCTTTGTATGTTCACTCACTTCTTGTAAAATAAGGAGGTAGACTAAATGCATCATTATTTTTAAACAGAACATGTGTTTTTTCCTGGTAAATGTGCTTTTTGTGACATTTCCGTGCCTCATTTAATGGTGTCACCAACCCTACAATTATTTATATATGCAACATTGAAGTGATTATTTTTGGAGCACTCCTCTGAATATCCATCCCCCTACAGTCAGCTGTAAAATTTCTAGATTTATAACTTGAAAACATATAATTTTTGCCCTTTCTGTCTCTCTCATCTGAAATATTCTCACTCTGGAAAATCCTTAGGTAGAAATATTACCAAGCAATTGAAAATATGAGTCTAACACAGAGAATAGAAAACAAACTGGGTGAGAAAGATGACAGAAAGTAAGAGAGTGGAGAGGATGCTGTACTCTTGTTGGGAGCCTGGCCGCTCTACAGATAAGAGACACAAACACAGGATCACTTTCTGAGGAGATTTTAATCCATATCAGAAAAGAACAATGGACTCATGGAATATAATCAACAATCAGGATACATACAAAAAAATAGAATGACAATAAGTTACAATCTTAACATCTGTTTATAAACATAACATTAAATATATATTTATATAAATGCCCAGTGTTAGTAAATTAAAAATTTTAAAGCAGTATATTTCAATGTGCATCTAGGTAGACTCGTGTTTCATAAACAAGGAGGTAAATGTTGCATTATTTCTTCATGATTAGCATACAAATTTCATAATTATAGTATTAAAATACAAAAAATATATTCATGAGTGCCCATTTAATAAAAGAACAATGTTGAAAATAAAATGTATCTTTATTGATTAAAAGTTTCTCTGGAGCATTATGCAAGTTCTACATATAAAGAACAATTTACTATTTTTTAAAGAAAAAATAAAATATGTGTGGAATATTTTTTCTAGGTCTCTTCTCATTGTGCTATATTTGAACTACACAAAGTAAGTACAGTCTTTGTTCTGGCATGAGAGTAAAGTTAATTATGCAGAGATTGGGACCTATAACTCTAAATCTTTGTGAAATTTGTCACCATGAGTTGGAGAAAAAAGACCGCAGAAAAATTGTGTTGATACTCAATTTTTTTTTTTTTTTTTGGTACGCGGCCCTCTCACTGTTGTGGCCTCTCCCATTGTGGAGCACAGGCTCCGGACGTGCAGGCTCAGCGGCCATGGCTCATTGGCCCAGCCGCTCCACAGCATGTGGGATCTTCCCAGACTGGGAAACGAACCCGTGTCCCCTGAATCAGCAGGCGGAATCTCAATCACTGTGCCACGAGGGAAGCCGGATACTCACTTTTTAAAATAGTGTTAACAATAAGCTGGTTGGATGATAGGATAGTTACTCACTTATATATTCTGTTTGAATTCCAGCATGCCCTTGTTAATAGGAGTCAACCAATATCGTGGAATTAATAATATATTCATCCATACATGCATACGAACTTTGAGTAGTACTTTGAGAAAGAAACAAGAGAGAAGGAAGTTATTTTACCCACATTTGTTTCTCCTCATGAAACTGTGAAATTGGTACATATGTCATGTGGTGGCACACCCTGTACACCAAACCATGACCTTTTTATAACTTTAGGAACCTTTAGTTGTGAACTGTAACAGTGGGAGATCTGACTTGTTAAACTACCAAGTTGTTTAATATGTCAGTAAGTCTTCTTCAGCATCCTGCTTCTCACTTTCTCTTTATCAAGATATAACCTGTTTCTCTTAAAAAAAAATGTTGCTTTAGTGTAGCTCAAGAAATCATTCACAGACTGACCTCATTTTTTGTTGGTCATTCCACTCCCTCACAATATGACATAAGCTTACTATAATGCATTTATTACATAAAATGGAGATAGATGTAATTTATATTTGTATTAAACCCACAATCTCACTTTGAATGCAAAAATGATTACAAGAGTGATTCTTAAGAAAAATTGGTAGCTGCTTATTCTGGATTCCTCATGATGATTTCTATATCGCTACAGAATGTTCTCAAGTTTGATGACATGAAAATCACGTGTGAACTTTTTAACATACTGATACTCTGATGCATTTCAGTCATAGTATTTTGTAAAGCTGTCTATCTAGTATCCTAGATATTGTCATTCTAGTATGTATAGATCTTTCCAGAGGTTAGTGGGTTGAAGACTTTTAAATGATGGGAAAATTGTGTTCATATTTTAGAATTTATTTTAAAATATTAGTTATGATATAATATGTGAATGGGTATCACACACGTGTAATATGTCATATCAAATATTTTTTAATGAAAAGCTTTATATTTGGGAGATGGATATATTTCAGCAGGTGTTATTAAATTTATTATTTCTTACTATTATAATGCCCAATTTTCTGCATAAGGATAAATTTATTTCAATATTAATCAAGCTAATTTAGTCTTCATCAAGTCTGAGATATACTGTTTGCTGTGTTATAAAAATAAGATGGATAAAATGAATGTATGGCTATTAAGACATATGCTTAGAGTGTACAAATTCTACTTATGATCCTAAGTTGTTTATGCAAATTCATAAGAACATTGAACTTAGAAAAAGGGAGAGGTTTGAATCAAGTCCATTTGAAATGTCACTGCTAATCTCTCTCTGTGCCAGCCTCATCAAGGTTGACCTTCCTGATTGCCTGTTACAACCTGACATAAATTCAGTGCAACCACCCCAGTGCTATAATTGACCTTTAAACACAGTGCAGTCATGATTCCTTTTAGTGATCTAATAATTCCATGGCATGAATATCATGTATTTGTCTCTGTAATTACTGTGAACACCCTGTATTGTGTGTATCTTTAAAATAGGTTGAAGAAGAATAGTCTTATATTTCATCAAAATGGTATTATTTAATGATAACTTTTTAATGCATTATTTTAAAATAAATAACATTTGTTTTTCATTTGTGCAAGGTAGGGCAAAATGAGGTGTTTGAATGTCTCTGACTATATCTATTGTGTGTATGGTAAGAACAATTAACATGAGATCTACCTCAACTCTTATTAAGTGCACAATTTCAGTATTGTTAATTATAGTCAGTGTTGTACAGTGGATCTCTAGAACTTAATCATGTTGTGTAACTGAAACTTTATACCCTTGAATAGCTAGCCTCTGGCAACTGTCATTCTACACTATTTCTATGAGTTTGGCTTTTTTAGATTCCACACACAGGTGAAATCGTACAGTAGTTGTATTTCTCTAACTTATTTCACTTGGCATTTTCATTCAGGGTCCATATGTGTTTATACAAATGGCAGGATTTCCTTCCTTTTATGGCTGAATAATATTCCCTTGAGTATCTATACCACATTTCTTTCTCCATTCATGCATTGATCGTTAGATCATTTCTATGTCTTGCCTATTGTGAATAATGTTGTAATGAAAATGGGAGTGCAGATATATTTTGATAATTTCTTTCATCCATATTTTGTGGTTGTTAGTGTACATGTTTTTCACATCCTTGATTGAGTGTATTCCTAAGCATTTTGTTCTTTTATGGTATTGTAAATGGGATAAATGGAATTGCTTTCTTAATTTCCTTTCCAGATAGTTAATTGTTAGTGTATAGAAATTCCTCTTAATTTTGTATGTTGATTTTATATTCTCCAGGTTTACTGAGTTTGTTGATTAGCTTTAAAAGTTTTTTTTTGTAGCTCCTTTGGATTTTCTATATATAAGATAATGTCATCTGCAAAGAGATAATTTAATTTCTTACTTTACAATTTGGATACATTTTATTTATTTTTCTTTACCTAATGGCCTTGCTAGTACTTCTAGTACTATAATGAATAGAAGTGGCTAGAATGGGCATCCTTGTCTTGTTCCTAATCTTAGAGGAAAATCTTTAAAGTTTTTACCATTGAGTATGATGTTAGCTCTGGGATTTTAATCTTTATTTTGTTGAGGTATAATCCTTCTGTAACTAGTAGTTGAGTTGTTGTTGTTGTTGTTTTGTGACAGGATGTAGAATTGTGTTAAATGACTTTTCTGCATCTTTTGAGATGTTCATATGATTTTCATCCTTTATTCTGTTAATGTATCACACACCGCATATAACAGTTAATTTGTAAATGTTAAACCACCTTGGCATCCCAAGGAGAAATCCCACTTGGCCATGTTGTATGATCCTCTTACTGTGCGCTTTTGAATTCAGTTTGCTAGTATTGTTTTGGGGATTTTTACATCTGCATTTATCATGATATTAGCCTGCAGTTTTCTTTTCTTATAGTTTCTTTGTCTGGCTTTAGTAACTGGGTAATGTTGGCCTTGTAGAATGATTTTGTGAGTATTCCTTTCCCTTCGTGTTTTTGAAAGAAATGAGAAGTATTGGCCTTAATTTTTCTTTAAATATTTGATAAAATTCACCTGGGAATCCATCTGGTCCTCCTGGGCTTTTCTTTGTTGGAGGAGTCTTTGATTACTGATTCAATCTCTGAACTAGTTGTAGGTCTATTCAAATATTCTATTTCTTCATGATTTAGTTTTGGTAGGGTGTATGTTTCTAGGAATTTATCCATTTCTTACAGATTTTCCATTTTTTGGGTGTATGATCATTGTATTCTCTTTCTTCTTTTTTCTGCCTCCTTGAAGTGTAAATTTAAATTGTTTGAGATATAATTTTTTTAAAAATTATAATGAAGACATTAGGCACAATAAACTACCTTGTTATTACAACTTTTGCTGCATCCCATCAGTTTTTGGTATGTCTTGTTTTTGTTTTCATTTATCCCAAGATATTTTCGAATTTCATTTTGACACACTGGTTGTTCAAGGGTGTGTTATTTCATTTTCATATATGTGAATTTTCCAGTTTTCATTATGCAATTGATTTCTAGTTTCATTCTATTGTGGTCAGCAAAGTTACTAGACATGATTTCAATCTTCTTACTTTTTAAAATAATTATGACCTAATGTGATTTATCCTGGAGAATATAGTGTGTTCACTTGAGAAGACTGGGTGTTCTGTTTTGATGGAATGTTCTGTATATGTGTGTTAGGTTTATTGATCTATGTTGTTGTTCAAGTCTACCGTGTCCTTGTAGATATTCTGTTTGAAAGTTCTATCTATTATTGAAAGTTGGGTATCAAAATCTCTTACTGTTGTATTTCTCCCTTCATTTCTATCAATGTTTGTTTCATATATTTAAGTGCTGTGATGTTGGGTGCATATATGTTTATAATTATATCCTCCCAATGAATGGACATTTCTATCATTATATAATGACCTTTGTCTTTTATGAGTTTTTGACTTAGTCTATTTCATCTTTTATAAGTATAGCCACCCCTTCTCTCTTTTGATTAGCATATGGATGGAATTTTTTTTCTATCCCTTCCCTTTTAGCATATATGTGTCCTTAAATCTAAAGTGGATCTCTTGTAAACAGCATAGAGTTGTTATTTTTAATCCACTCAGTAACTTTGTATTTTCATTGAGGAGTTTAATCCATTTAAGTTTAAAGTAATTTATTGATAGGAAGGAATTACTGTTGCCCTTTGGTTTTCTCTCTGTCTTGTAGATATTTTGTACTTCATTTCTTCTCTTGCTATCTTCATTTTTCTTTTTTTTTTTTGGTAGTGACATCCTTTGACTCCTTTCTCATTTTTTTTTTGTATTGTCTTCTTTAGGTATTTTCTCTGTGGTTACCATGGGGCTTACATAAAATATCTTATAATTATAGCAGTGTATTTTGAACTGATAACAACTGAAATCACATATAGACAATCACTCCCAGAAAAATCAGAATGTTTGACATATGATCCAATTCTCTCCTCCCTCCCCGGAGAGAAACTTGGCATAGGACCAGAGGAAGGGATTATAGAAAGATGACATTTCAAATTTTCCTGCTGGCTTCCATGTGGCTGGTTTCATACTTGTCCAGGATGCAGCAACCTCTCAGGCAGTTTCTGAATTTCTCACAAAGGGAATTGGTCTCTGTATTATTGTTGAATTGGCATGTTCATGGAAGGAAGGATGGTCCAGAGCTTCCTATTCCACCATATTGCTGGTGTCACATTCTGACTATATCTTAATAAAAGTAAATAACTGGTTGTCAGAATGAATTTTAAAAATACACATTAAATTATATAACATGTTGGATAAAATATTAAGACCCTAATGCTAACTAAACAATAAGACTTATTTAGGTAAAAATTAATAAAATGTTATTTATAGAACAAGATATTCAACTTAATTGTTCAGGTTCATTCACACTTTTGATATTGATTATCTACACTAGGAACTCTGTTTTACTCTTATTAACCTTCTCAGTCATAAACTTGAATATAAGAGTTGATTTACATGAGCTTTGCTGCCCTTACTTTGTTAAACCTGGAGAAAAATATTAAAATATATATTATGTCCAAAACTTATAACCACAAATTAAAGAGCACTCGAAAAGTGGCACTTTACATATTTTAACAGAATTTACTATGTTTCTTCTAACTAAAGATCTTTTAAAAAGCCTTTGAATTAGCTAAAATCAATTTAACAAGATCTATGAATTTAGAAAATAGGCTCAATATTGAAGGTAAGACATGGAAGAAAAGAAAGTTCCCCTGATAAACCTTTTAAAAAAAACAAAATATAAACACACAAAAACCTATGGCATACATGTTTCATAATCAGTGAAAAAGAGCATGACTACGCATTTAACAACAGAAAGCAAGGTTAACTTAATATAGGAGTAGTGAGTTACTGGATAGAAAAGACGTTTTAAGAACTCTGTTTATATCAGTTAAACTTGTTTTAATGAATGTTTAGATCCTTTCTAGCTTTGTGTGTCTCAGTACTAGTCAATCAAACATTATAAAGTAGATTTGCAATTAATATAATACTTATATTGGGATTCTAAGTCATTTTTCTAAAAGCAAAGTTTGTTTTATAGTATAACTATTTATGATATATACTGTGTACTGTACTATATACTAGCATTTTATTTTTTCTTATGGTTTAGTATAAAATTATTTCAAATTTATGAAGGAAGAAAATTTTATTTTTCTAGTAATACTCAAGTAAAAAGGTCCTAGGAAATGTATGTGGATTTATTAATATGCCAAAAATATATACCTATAGCTATATTTTAATGTGTTTTTGGGGGGTGCATTTAGCCATATGTATTATGTCTGTTTTTCTCTTAAATTTTTTGTGGTTAAATAATTTTAATAATATATTCAAATAACAAATTTTAAAGTAGAAAATAGATTCTGTTCTCCCCTGTGTTAAGATGTGAAAACAGAACTGTCACAGAATTTTGATGTTTTCATTGTATTGTCTTACATTTTTTTCTTAGCACATATCATCATAATTTAAATAACACTAACATAGTAAAGAAAAGTGTCAGATTAAGGCTTCATTTAAACACTAAAATATAGAGGAAGAAGACATGTTTCCTTTATGTAATGTGATGTGTTGATGCTACCAATTACAGATTTTAAACGAGTGTTGAGGTATCCAACATGGAAAAACTTTATAGATTACTTGAAAAGCTGAGGGGAATTCCGTGCTTCCGTCTTAGCTAGTCAGTGCATTAATTCTGCCATATATATCTGATTATTTGTACTACAGGTTTAACTGATTAGTTTTCCTCTTTGTCAGTTGTGTTTGAAGACTATAATGCTTTTCAGGAAAAGTAGCCCTAAAAGTCTCCTAAATTCTTCTATAGAAAAATAAACAGTACAACAAATGGGAGCATTGATCAAAGGATTCCCCACACCACTTCTCTAAAATATTGATAGCACCTCAGTCCCAGGACTATTTTTAAGGTTATATTGGATGATATCTATAACTTTGAAACAGAATTCAAACATCATTTTTATATTGCTTTGCTGGAGAATGCTTTGCTCTAGTCTTACAAGAACCCTGGCTAAGAGTGGGGTGGGGTTTGGGAGGCTAGGTGAAACTGAAATGAGATGAGAGAGGTAGTTCCCGGAATGCCTGAGAAGATGTGACAGTGCAACAGAAGTATAGCTGTACTTCCGTGGACAATCCTAGACTCTCTAAAGCACATTCCAGGTGGAGAAAAAAAAAATATATATATATATAATGTCTTTACTTATATTTAAATACTCATGACAAACTGGAAAAATGACTTTCTCATTCTGTTTGGCAAAATAATAGTTACTTGGATGAGTAAACACTGTACTTGCAATACCAATTCTTTAAACACTACTTTCCTTTAATTTATTCATAATGTCCATTTATCTGATGACAAGACTGCTCACTTAATTCAATGTGACCATAATTTTAGGCTTTTCAGTTATGGGTACATGACATCTGATTGCCAGGTAAATGCCCATGAAATCAACCTTCCATGCCTTCTTTAAACCATTTATGCAAGTTATCAGTTTATAAAATTATAATTTTTATCTTCACCTGTGTTCTAAATAAAATAGTCACTCCCTGAAGAATTGTTAGTTTTCAATTATAACAGTCTTTGCTTGATGTTCAAGCTATGTGCCAGACATACTGATGAGGAAAATTTGGTTTTCTTCTCCACTCTTTTTTTATATGTTTTATATCAACAATATTTAAATCATTAAAAACATTATTAAGAATCTCTTAAAGGCAGTAAATAAGAGAAGGTCCCTGAATCTGGAAACGTATTTAAAAACTCAGAGTCAAACATAGCTCTACAAAATGCTTTCTGTATAGGATTTGTTTTGAGAAGTTATATATGAAGATTGCATAGAAATGTGCCTGGAATTTAGTAAATACTATGAGTAATATAATATTTAGTAATTATTAATATAATATTTAGTAATTATTACATCCATTCACCTATAAGGGTGGCTCAAAGTGGTTTTGTATTGGTATATCCAGATATAGAGGAGTGCATAAAGTAATGATTTTCATAATGCAGGTTATAACCTATTACTGGGTCATGAAGGCAATTTAATGAGTTATCTCTACTTTTAAAATAAATATGAAATTGAATAGACTGTAATTGAATAGACTGAAATATAGTGTGTATTGCTTAAAACATGGATGTTGATTATTTTTTCTCCAGTTTTATTGATACATAATTTACATAGAGCACTGTATAATTTTAAGCTGTACAGCATAATACATTATGATTATTTTAATAATATTAATTCTTCCAGTTTCTGAGCACAGGATAACTTTTCATTTGTTTGTATCTTCATCAATTTCTTTCATCAGTATCTTATAGTTTTCTGAGTACAGGTCTTTTATCTCCTTAGTTAGATTTATTCCTAGGTTTTTATTCTTTTTGATGCAGTTGTAAATGGGTTGTTTTCTTACTTTCTCTTTCTGATAGTTCATTGTCAGCCTATAAAAAGGCAATGGATTTCTGTATATTAATTTTGTATCCCAAATTGTACTGGATTAAATCACTAATTTAAATTTTTTGTCATCTTTAGTATGTTCTGTATACAGTATTATGTAGTCTGCAGACAATCACAGTTTTACTTCTTCCTTTTCATTTGGATTAGTTTTATTTATTTTTCTTTTCTAGTTGCTGAGGCCAGGACTACCAATACTACGTTGAATAAAAGTAGCAAAAGTGGGCATCCTTGTCTTGTTCCTGATCTTAGAGGAATTTTTCCAGCTTTTCACCTTTGAGTATGATGTTATCTGTAGGCTTGTCATCTACGGCTTTTGTTTGTTGAGGTATGTTCCCTCTATGCCCATTTTGTTCAGAGTTTTTATCATAAATGGATGTTGAATCATGTGAAAAGCTTTCCTCTGTCTATTAAGATAATAATATAATTTTCATTCTTCAATTTGTTAGTATAGTGTATCACATTGATTGAGTTCTGGATATTAAACCATCTTTAAATCCCTGGGATAAATCCTAATTGATCATGGTGTATGGTCCTTTTAATGCACAGTTGAATTTGGTTTGCTAATATTTTGTTGAAGATTTTTACATCTAGGTTTCTCAGTGATACGGGCCTGTACGTTTCTTATTCTGTGATTTCTTTGTTTGGTTTTATTTATCAGGGTGATGCTGGCATCTTAGAATGGGTTCAGAAGCATTCCTTCCTCTGCAATTTTTTGAAAGAATTTGAGAAGAACAGGTGTTAATTCTTTTTTAAATGTTTGGTAGAATTTACCTGTAAAGCCATATGGCCCTGGACCTTTGTTTATTGGAAGGTTTTTTGTTTGTTTGTTTTGTTTTGTTTTTTTAAAATTACTGATTCAATTTAATTACTGATGATCAGTCTTCATATTTCTCTTCCTGATTCAGTCTTGGGAGATGGTACATTTCTAGGAATTTGCCTGTTTCTTCCAGATTTTCATCTTATTGGCATATACTAGTTCCTAGTAATCTCTTATGACCCTTTGTATTTCTGTGGTGTCATTTGTAACTTATCCTTTTTTTCTGATTTTATTTATGTGGGTCCTGTCTCTTTTTTCTTGATGAGTCTTGCTAAAGGTTTATCAATTTTGTTTCTCTTCAAAGAACCAACTCTTAATTTATCTTTTCCATTGTTTTTATTCTCTATTTCACATATTTCTACTCTTTATGATTTCATTCCTTCTAACTATGGGTTTTGTTTTTACTTTTTCTACTTTCTTTAGGTGCAAGGTTAGGTTGTTTATTTGAGATTTTTCTTCTCTCCCAAGGTAAACTTGTATTGCTAAACTCTCCTCATAGAACTGCTTTTGCAGTATCCCATAGATATTTGATTTTAAATATTTTCTTTCAGATTATATCTATATCTGTATCATAGACATGTATGACATATATGGTTTCAGTGTAAAATATTTTTTCTTATTATGGTCAAATAAAGATCTAACCTTAGGAATCTTTGATATTTATCCTGAAACTTTATTCTCCTTAAAGTAGTCATTTAATTTTATTTTGAGAACATTTTTTTCTAATTAGTTGATAATAAAGCATCGATGTCAAGAGAAATGGAAGAAAATTGAAGACACTTTTAACATATATCTTTACTTAGTAGTCTATAATTATTTATTACAATGATCATTTTCAAAAGAACTAAATAAATGTTGGGAGAGTAGCAATAGGAACAATTTATAAAACTTTCTGGTAATTCTAAAGGAAAATTTAAGAATATGCATTGCTTTCTCCAAATTCAAGAATTAGATTTCTATCTAATATGGTTTACATACTGTCAATAAGTTTATAATCTACGTCAACAACTTTTGCGTGTTTCAAAGTATTTGTCTTAATATGCTTTCATTTACCCTTGAAAGAATTTTCATTAGTAATATTTGAGAATGGAAGAGCTAGGGATCAATTTTTTAGGGTTGACTAGATTTTTTTGTAGGAAGAAATTATTCTTTTGGTTGTCCCTTTAAATGGGATTATTGCTCTCTAAAAATGTTTGCAGAAAATAATGAGAAAAAAAAATTTACAAATTATTAATCTATATTGTAGTATGCCTAATAAAATTATGTGAACCTAAAATTGTTCTAAGATATAAAGTTTGTTGATTAAAAAAATCCACAACTTAAAATGACCCAAGTGATTCCCAGTAACTTAATTGCATATAATTAAATATAAAACATTAAGCTAGCACAACAAAACCCAACACCCAACAACATGAAATTTGATAAACAATTAAAAATTGCCAGGCGTTCAAAGAGTAGAAAATTATTACCCACATACATGTAAAAAAATCACTAGGCTTGATTAAGAAATGAGCAAGATAATAGAACTAGCAGGAAAGGACTTTAAACAACTACTCTAAACATGATACTTCTTATGTTCAAGAAGTGGAAATGTAAGCATAAACAGTAATAGAAAAATTAAAACTCAGAGAAAACACTGTTTAAAACCACAATATCTAAAATCAAAATGTCACTTGATGCAAGTAATAGTAGATTAGACACTTCAGATAAAAAGATCAATGAACTTGAAGATACAGTGATAAAAGCCACCCAAAATTAAGGACAGAAAGTCAATAAATAGAGAAATCAGTGATCTGTGTTACATTATCAAGCAGTGTTAAAAATGAGTAATGAGACTTCCAGGAAGGAGAAGTAAAAGAAGGGAGACTAAAAAAAAAAAAAAAAAATTGACGTGTGTGTGTGTGTGTGTATTAAAATTTCATAAAAAGTTACTAACTCAAAAGTCTAAAAGCTCTGTGAATACTCAGAATACACGAAGGCATATTAGGTGTATTCTATACATCTAGCTGAATATACCTCTGCTAAGGCTTATCACAATCAAATTGGAGAAAGTAAATGTTAACTTAAAAATACTATTAAATACAGAGAAAAATAACATATTAGAAGAACAAAGATGATTAACAACAAACTATTTGTCAAAAAAGTATAAGTAGGAGGGAGTTGGAAGTTTTAAAGCTCACAGAAAGCTGAAATAATTCATGTCTCTGTCTGCTCAGGCTGCTATAACAGTATAAAATACTGTAGATTGAGTGGCTTAAACAACAGAAATATGCTTCTCATAGTTCTGGAGGCTTGAATTCTGAGATAAGGGTGCTAGCATGATCTGGTTCTGCTGAGAACTCTTTCTGGCTTACAAAAAGCCCACTTTCTCTGAGCTGTCTTTATACATTTGATGGGGGAGGATGGAGAGAGAACTATGTTCTTTTACCATCTGATGCTAATACCATAATAAGGACTAACCTCATGACCTCATCTAAACCTAATTACCTTCCAAAGGCCCCGAAGTCTGACTGATGTATCCTGCTTTTTATATGATTAATAGATCTATATTTGTTAATTTCCAGTATTACCACTTTAATCAAAGTCACAATCATGATGCCTTTCTAAACTCACTCACATTTTTCCTTTTACTTATATTATATTCAGATCATGCCAGGCTTTTGTTGTTGCTACTCAAACACCCAGAGTGGTCTGATTTAATGCTTTCTCCCCTCTGCTGGTGAAGCCCTTCCCCTGGATCTTGTCACAGTGGACCTATTCTGCTTAATCAGCTTATCAGCCACTTCCATTGAGGGGTCTTTGTTACGAATGTTAGTCACTTCCAGTCATTGTACATCCCATTTATAATAATTGCTACTAACTGTACATCTTGTTCATTTATTTACTTATGTTTCAGTCCCATTGTTTGCCCTTTAACAGGTACCAAGGTAACAACAATCTTGTCTATATTCCTGTATGTAGAAAAATACTTTGGAAGCAATTGTTGTTCAACAAACAATTGTTGAAAATGTTTCCTTGAATTACTTTCCTTGAATTACTCCAGCACTCTTTTTGCTGTTTCAATTAGTTTCTTTATTTTTTTCTTTGTAGACTTGACTTTTCATTTCATTATTTAATATTTCAGTCAGACTTACAGGTTTTGAAATATAAATATGGTCATGTCATTATAGTGTCATTGGATTGAGTTGAACTTTCTTTGCTTAGAAAGCCCAATCTGATCCAGTACTCACAGATGTGCATGCATGTGCATGCATGCACACACACACACACACACACCTCACACGCACATATCCATACTTATGTCCACATGCTATTGTAGATTATCATCTCATCTTCCAATTTAGACATCAGGAAATCCTTCCCTAAACTCTGCCTCACCAGCCTCCCTCTTAGCTCTCCTTTCCATATATAGATGGTCATTCTTTATGTTCTCCTGTAGAATACTCTGCTTTACCTTCCCGTAACACAAATCACTCCATAGCTTAACTGCCTGTTAATACACAACATTATGAGTTCCTTGAGGATGGATTTTTTTTTAATTTTCATTTTTCCACATTATTCTTTGTGCTTTGCATGTTATGAGCAATTAATATATATCCAATGTATAAAAGTACTCTAAAACTATCTGTTCTCATCTCCTATTATTGATTATAAGAAAACTGCTTCTGTGAGCTCTGTTATCTTCTAAAGATACCTTGCATCCTTCCCTCTTTGCCATCACTGATGTGATTCCCTACATAAAATGCATCCCTGTCTTTCCTCTCTGTTGTTCAGTCTTCTGATTAAAAAAAAAAAAAAAAAAAAAAAACTTCAAGCCTGCATTGAGGCTTTTTTCCTTCCTTCCATGATCATTTACTCATCTATCTAGAGTGCCATGTTTCCTCCTCTGAATTCTTTACATAGTATTATATTCATCAGTTACAGTTGAAGTCTTCAGATTGCAGTTAGATTTTATTTGAAATTACATTTGTTAATATGTGTGTATATATATGTCATATTTCCCATATTTAGGATAAAAAACTATTTTTCATTTTTTTAAACTTTGGTATTATCTAATGCACTACTTGTATAAAACACTCTTAATGATTATTTAACTGTGGTTTCCTAATTTTGAATAATCTTACCATTGACTGTGGTCCCTTAAAAAGAGATTATTGGGCGAACTTGCACATGGAATCAAAGTCTTCATGAGAATCTCTGTTTCTGACAAATACTTCAGGTGAATTTGAGGAAGAGAAAGGTTAGGAAGCACTGGATTATTATTATTCTGCACACCAGTCAATTCATATTCTCTTCTAATTACTGTTTTATACTTTCTCTTAGTTTCCCAGTACTGGTTCTTCATTTTTTTTTATTCTTAGCTAATAAACCTACTTTTTTATTTCACTGAAAAATGGAAGCAATTAAAAATTTTGTGACCTCCTTTGTTCTTACCCATATATTCTTTAACTTTCTTCCTCTTACAACATTTGAATTGTCCATGCTCCTGAGTAAGGCCAGTATTGCCACTTGACCCTCTCTTTCCAGAATCATCAATTTCCCCTTCTCTAAAAACAAAACAACAGAAAAAAAAAAAAACTGGATTATTTTATTTCCTGCTATTGACAGAGTGAAATATATTCATTTAAATACAAAATGCACACAATATTCTACTTCATTTATAAGTGTTTGAACTTATAAGTATGAACTCTACTGAGAATATTACATTTTTAACTTTATTTGCTTTTTATACATTGTATTTTTTATTTTGATTCACTTGTCTGAAAATGTGCTATTTGAATTGTCAACACACATACTGCTTCTTTTTAGTGTACAACAAAAATGTTAAATTGAGCTCATTTGAACTATAAGTTGATATTTTGACTACTCATGGTAGCATAAAAATTTTTAAGTAATTTTCCAATTTTGTTTGCTTTTTTATTAATAAAGAACAGGATCTAAAAACTATAATACCTTGGTTTCCTGAACATCATTATTACATTATACCTTAATATTACTGTGATAATAGTGATGGTTTAATAGAAAGGAAAAACTAAGATTTCAAATAAAATTCTATTTTTCAGTTGTTCTTGTTTAGCACATTTTATTCAGAACATATGATACTATAAATGAAATAGCAGGGGTTTGTTTTAAAACAAGACACTGAATTTAATAACTTTGAATTCAAATTAATGAAAATTGCATCAAAGACAGCATTTCATTCTACTGCGGATGTTTAGTCCTTTCAAACTATCCATTAAAAAGATTGTTTAATTAACAAGTCTTTTGTTTTTTATCCATTTTTAAAGCTTTTAAAAAACTTTGAAACAAAATTTAAACAATAAAAGATATGTATCTGTATAGAATAATCTAGACTGGTAGGTACCATGCATTGCTTCTGAAATGCTTCAGCTGAACATACTTAAGCAAGCACTCCTCAGGCTTGAAAGAACATCAGTTAAACCTATTGCAACCTCATCTGTCAAAATATCTCAGTTACACAAAAACTTCCCTCTACGTCAGAAATCAATTAACCACTGATCCCCAATAACAGAGCTAACATAATGGATGGCTGAATCTCTGGCTGGAATTAGGGTTGGCTTATAAGGCTGACTAACCAGGCATTGTAAACTGAATGGAACCAAGAACAAGATAAAGTTTTATAATATAGACAAAATAGGCAAAACAGTAAAGGGTGAAATAGTACTTTAAAATTACAAACAATTTGTATTTTTACCTCAGAATATCTGGTTATTTTATATATGTGTTAAACTATTATTTGAAATACTATGGTATTTATTTAAAATACTACCAAAACCTGTACCGTGCTTAGGACTATTCTAAGAGCTTTACAATTATGAACTAATATAAATCCCACAAAACCCGTTGAGGCGGTGACTTTTACTATCCTGTTTTTCCACTTGGAGGAACTGAGACCCAGCAATTTGAGTGATTTGACTTAGTTCACCCAGCTAGACAGTGGAGGGACTAAGATTTGTTCCCAGACATTCTGGTTCCAAAGACCATGCCCTTAACCCTGTCACACTACAATCTTTCAAATCAATCATTAGTAAAATGTGTTTGGTAAAACACACAGATTAGGTTTTATCCAACATAAAGCATCAAACAGGATATTGTGTCCATGCTTTTCATAAGAATGAGCTAAAATTTTAAATCCTTGAAAATCCAAGTTGCTGGTATCATATGTTATAACACGGCCAAGTTTGAGGAACATATGTAGTAGTAAATTTGGCAAATGAATATTCTAGCACAATTGAAATAAAAATGGTAGTTAAATATTTCCAAATGACTGCAAGTGAGGTGAGGATTTACAAGAACTACTGATTATTAAAGAGCCATTTACTGTGAACAGTTTAGCATAGGCTGTTATCCAACAGGTTGAGATCTCTGGCTCTGGAGTAAAACAGACTTCGGTTTGCTTCCCAGTACAGTCACTTATTGTAAGTCTAAAGAATTTATTTTCCATGTCTCAGCCTGTTTCATCACATGTAATTACCAATAGTCTTTACCTCATAGGTTTTCATTACTAAAAAAGTGAATGTAAAATGCATAGCTTAAGAGCTGGTACACAATTAGCACTCGGTAAATGCTAGACATTTTCTTGCTTATTAATTATAAGTTATTAAGCAGTATATGAGGCATAATCTCATATGTGGAATAAGACTATAAATTTAATGATTAGTAATCTGTATTGGTTTGATTCTGTGTATCATTTTATGTGTGCTTGAGTTTAAAATGCTTCTATACATTTGCCCAAATCTTTTTACATATATCCAATATATTTTAAAGTGTATTTAGTCAAATTTCACCAAAACCTAATGAAATAATGACAAATTGGCAATGATACCAGTTAAGAAGTTAGCAAGCTTTAAGGTAATATCAAATGTCTATTTTTGGGAACACAGTTTTGCTGTAATCTTCTAGCAGCTGAGTCTACACATGTAATCAGGTTAATCTTAAGTCCCTGTATTAGTCAGTGTTCTCCAGAGAAATAAAACCAAAATAATTTGTACATAGATTGTAGATTTATTTTAACTAATTGGTTCATGATTGTGGGCTTTGGTAAGTCCAAAATCTGCAGAGAAGACCAGAAGTCTAGAGATCCAGGGAAGAGCTACATTCTGAAGGCAGTCTGCTGGCAGAATTCTTTCTTGGTCTGGGAAGGTAAATCTTTAAACGGATTGGATAAGGCCCACCCATATTATGGAGGACAATTTGCTTTATGCAAAGTGCATTGACTGGAATGTTCATCTCATCCAAAAAATACCTTCACAGAAACAGCCAAAATAATGTTTGACCCGGCCCTGGAACACTATGGCTCAGACAAGTTGACACATAAAGTTCATAATCACAGTTCCCTTTAGATGATATAATCTTCTAGCCATCATTTTTAGTGTCATAGTATTGAAGTGTAAAGCATGTCTGGACATTCAGGGTAACTTCCTTTTTCTTGCAGTGAATATTTTTGAGCTCAACTTCGTTCCCCAAAGCCACTGGCCCTAAAATTTTTCCCATTAAATAGATAATTTATAATGATGTAACTGGGTAAGATTAAGTAATATTTTAAAATTATATTTACACATTCACATTTGAAATTATAGGTAAATATGGAATCTCAGTGTTATTGAGATGATACTTTTTACATAAATGAATTAAAGTAATTCAAAATAGTATTGTCCATCTTTAGTGAATGAATACGTTATTTATTAATTACAGGTTTTCAATAATGTAGTTGTTCTGTTATGACTTGCTTAAGTTTACATTTTTGGTGAAAGCAATGTAATTATTTCAATATCAATGTGTGTGTGTGTTTCTTGTGTGAACAGGGAGCAACAAGTAACATTTCTGCACCTCGATGGATAGCTCATTGATTACATCTTAGGTGCACAATATGCTTTGATGCTATTATATGCATTTATTATTTTGTGCATTGCCTGGTAAATATGTAGTAGACCAGTTCAAATAGCTAAAGGACTGGAACTTATAAACCTGTCGTTTCAACAAAGATATTATGAATATGTATCAAATTTGTTCTAGACAGTGTGCTGAAAGGAAGGATACAGTGGTAAATAAGAAAAAGTGCTATCTTCCAGAAGTTTACAATCTTATAAATTTACCAAAACTTGGTATACACTACATGCTATACTTAATATTTGCACAAGTAAATGTACTAATATTTTCCAGAAGAAAAAAATTCTCTCTCTATTAATAGAAAAGCTTCATAGAGGTATATAACTCTTTGCAAAAGCTTAAATGATAATTCCTCCAAAATTACAAGGGGTTGGATATGTCCAAAAAATATAGAGTAACCTGACCTTTTTAGAGTTAAATCAGTTAAATGACACTGACTGGTGTATGTGTGTGTGTGTGTGTGTGTGTGTGTGTGTCCTCTAGAACAAAATATTCTACAAAGCTTTTAAAAAATTCTCAGCCTCTTGGGGGAATTCCCTGGCGGTCCAGTGGTTAGGACTTCAAGCTTCCACTGCAGTGGGCACCAGTTCAATCCCTGGTTATCAGGGAACTAAGATCCTACATGCCTTGTGGTGCAGCCAAAAAATAAAAATAAATAAAACCAAAAAACAACAACAACAAAAATGCTCAGTCTCTATAGGTTGCTCTGTTTCTTAGTTCCCTGAGGAAGTTAAAGGAATACTGCTGTACAATATTAAACATGCATTTCATTCAAAGTATTCAAAGGAATACTGCTATACCATATAAAACATACGTTTCATTATGTACTATCTTAATGAAAGGATAGTACACTCCTTTGTACTGTCTTCCAAAGGAAATCCCCAAATTGAGTGAATTCAGCACAAGATGAACCTAAACCTTTTGCAGCTGTGAAATGCTTCAGGATTTTTTTTTTTCTTAATTTCAGAAGTGAAGAAATTCTGGATATTCTTAGACAACATGATAGCTGAAAACAACAAGCAACTGGGCTTTGAATAAAATTTATCCACAGGTATTCAGGAGGAAAATAACAAATGCAGAATTCATTATTATCTTTGGACATGGTAGAGCAGAGTGAGACTGCATTTAATGCTTTATTAGACATATAAAATTGATTTACAATGAGAATATATTTAAAATCTTGTGAATGATCATTAAAGTTTTATTTGACAAATTACATATTAATACTCTCTGCTGTGGTCCATGCTAGAAATGGAAGCAGTGCCAAAACAAACTGCACTGGATTAGAAATTCAAATTGAAACCAAAATGTCACACAGGAGAGAGACCTGGTCTAGTATACTGGTGGGTTCTGAATTGTAATTATTGTAATTATGTTCTGTGAATTATAGTTTATTCAATATGTTTCCCTCCCTCTCTATTACATATGTGCGTAGATAGATAGATAGATAGAGCGAGTGCATTATAGGACAAAATATTCAATGCCATCTTTTTGCCAAGTCTAAGTTATCACTGAAAGCCCAAAGAAGAGTTTGATGATGGGCTTTTACACATCATATAATGGTACTTTTTAACAACCAGTTTAAAACAAGAGTTCATTTGGTTTTTATTCCCATTTGTATACTCCAACAAAATTGCCTTTCTGTATGTCAATTTATGTATGTGTGTTTGTTTACAGAAACAGTCAAATTGAATTAGAGTTGGTTGCATGTAATACTCATTCACAAAATTTTCTGTAGCTTCTTGATTAAATGAATTATTTTTAAGATTCAGTATTTTTTTGTTTTTAGAATTTCCAACAGTCTAATTTGGTTGAGTTTATGTCACAAAGCAAGTATTTGTTGAGTGGAATAAATTTTAAAAAAATGAATCATGTAAGAATATTTTTATAGCAGACAACCTAATAATAATTTGAGGGATTTTGAAAAACATATCAAAATGTAAAACATATTTATGTGTATTTTCCTTATACAGAAATAGAATCCAGAATCTTCATTCTGAGTCTATGACAATGACAAACATTAAAAAACACTGTTAAACAATGTAGCTCTTGTAGGACATTCTTCTGTATGTATGCAGATCATGAAGATTTATTAGTGTGAAATATGGAGGGAATTTTTTCTTTTCACTTGTGCCAATGAAAAATATATAAAGGACATAAATATGTGCTTTGAATGAATTTGAAAGCATTTAGACTGATATAATTTTAATAAGAATCAGCCAGGTTATATGTGAACAAGGATTGGGGAAAAAATTCTTTCCATATTGTTGATAACATCATTTACTTCATACTCTTAGATCCTAAGTTTACAAATCAAAAGGAGCAGTATCATTATATCATTGATTCTAGAGAATTGTTATCTTTTATATAAATACGCTGGTTATCCATCTGGCTTCTAAATGAATTTTTGCCAAGAAATTATGCAGGTATTTAGCTGAGTTCCCATTTCTTTGCACAAAGCACTGATGGATACATGGTGCACAAAACAAATATTATAATTATGTTACTGATTGGATTTATCCCCTTGTATATTAACAATTATAATAATGACAGAAACAAAATATTACATAAATTTAATGCACATGTGTAAATATACATAGAACTTTATGTAAAAAAGCAAAGATAACCTATTATTAAAATCATCCATCAAATTAAAATTTCCTTAGCTCCAGCTGGAGAAAAACAATTAGGTATTTTTTTCTACACAAATGCTTACCTTTTAACAATAATATAATTTCACTTTAAAAGGTACAAATAGCTTTCTCCTTTTTAAAATACCATCTGTAATATTTCAAAATGTTGACACATCTAAGCAGTGTTTCATATTGTGTCAAGTGGTGGTCCTATTTTGCTCATCTAATTCACGTCTCTTTTCCTTAATAGACTATCTCTTATTCTAGGCCTCTCAGGCAACAATACTTTCATTTTCCACATTGTACATGATAAAAAATAAAAATTCTGGCATTTAATGGGAGTGTAAGTTCAGACCTAATTCTGCAGTGATCAGGTAAAATGAAAGAGGCAGCAATTTTGAAAAATGAAATTGGAAAGTTAATAGGAATTCTGAATTTAAAATGTTTCTATATTTCTGTTTTGTACATCATGTAACCTTTGGCTCATCTGTTTATGTTGCATTTGGGAGGAAAAAGACAAGAATGTATTAGGACATGGTAAACACTGCTAGTAAAATGGTCATGACTTTCAGATATAAAAACAACAATAAATTTACAGGATATCAATGCACTCAAATATTTTGTCTTTTATTTACAAGCAATTTTTATTTACTAAATGCAATAATATTAATTAGTAATTTATTTTAAGTTATGTTATGTATTGTCTTATTTAATACCATTTAAATAATGCATGTTTCATTTTTGAATTCAAAGCTCTTGATATTGTATATTTAAAGGGAGGATGATTTTCTTTGGTTGTTCTATGTGTTATTCCTGCATTATAGCATTGTATTTTCTTATAAATATTTGAAAACATGATTAACACCTACCAACTGTATTATATTGATGCCAGTTTATCAGAAGCTCAGGTTACCATTATATAAATGACATAAAATCATAATATGACTGACAGATATGTAAGTATAATATGTAGCATAAAATTAAGACTATTGTTTAAAAATGGTGACATAAAAATTCTAGGAATCAAACACAACTATTAGGTCTAAATCACAACTTTTTTTATATTTCTAGAAAATTGTCAGACCATTAAAATTTTGCTTTTGAATGTACCAACTACTTGAATATTTATCAAGCCCAAAATATAAATTCATTATCCCTAATTCTTTATTGAAGTATTATTATTATTATTATTATTTTTTTTTTCTGTCAATGCACTCAGTATTAAGGCAGTTATATAAAGAATCCTTTTGATCTCTGACCCGGAGTGTGTACAGCTATTTGGGAAGTAAAGCAGAAATCGAAATGTAGAAGCTGAAGAGGATCTAGGGTGATTCTGGAGGTTACATTGGAGAATATAACAAAGATTGAATGTCCATCATGTTGCAGGCATTTTGATGTAGTTTATCTCATTTAGTTTTTAGTACATCCATTTGAAAACTACTATGTACTGTATAGATCTCAGGAAAAGCAACGTTCAGTGTAAGAAGCTGTTTACAGTTATTTAAATATACATGAAGATTAACTGAGGAAATTGACAAAAACCCACCAGGCTAATATGAACACATAAACTACAGAGATCAAAAATAACTCTAAGTGAATTTTTAGAAAGAGAGCAATCTCAACCTGGTATCGTATCATTGGACAATTGGACAATAAGGACAAGACAATAATATTGAGATTGAAATCTTCCATAAGACTTTAGAATCTATCTAAATCTAAAACTAATTAAGACTCAAGCTTTCATTGGTACATAATCTATTTGACAAGATTTTTCACTATTATAATTTTTCCACCATGGGCTAGCTCATACACCCTTCAACAGCTAGCAATGTTACTACATACTACATATATTACAATAATCATCATAATATTTTGTCACATTCTTGTTGTCAGATACTATGCTAGCTATTTTATCTTTCATTGTGTTTATTATTTTCAACTGCTCTGAAAGGAAGGGTTATTGCAGATATTTTATAGATGTAGATGCTGATGATCAGAGAGGTTGCTTAAAATATCATACCTATTTTTCTTTATTCATGACAAAACTAGAATTTAATCCTAATATGTTTAGTCATAACATCTGTGCATCTTTTTATGTCCATTTCAGAGTGAGTCTCTGAAAGCTAGTTAAAGAAAACTAAGATAAGACTTGAGAAAAATGCATTTTACTCTCCAGTATTAGTTACATTGACTCAGGGCAAAAAGTCCACTGCTAGAAAAATAAATCAAAACAATAATTGGAGCTTCCCTGGTGGCACAGTGGTTGAGAGTCTGCCTGCCGATACAGGGGACATGGGTTCATGCCCCGGTCCATGAGGATCTCACATGATCTGGAGCAGCTGGGCCCATGAGCCATGGCCGCTGGGCCTGCGTGTCTGGAGCCTGTGCTCCACAAAGGGAGAGGCCACAACAGTGGGAGGGCCACAAAGGTGAGAGGCCCACGTACCACAAATAAATAAATAAATAAATAAATAAATAAATAAATAAATAATTGAAAATGAAGTATGGTGAAACATTGAAGAAAATATTGCATCTTGTATTGAAGAGAGTGCTAACTCCATTTGATTACCTTGTGAACATCTCACTTTTCTTTATGTAAAAAGATAATAATGATGTTTCATTATAAGCTCACTGTTCAATGTCCTTATAATTTTTTTTTTTTTTAGGAAAAAAGAGAGTTTGTATTCTTTGACTACTGATTGTGTTCATCAGTAGTCACGTTTCAATATATCTAATGGAATATTGATTTTCAAATAAAGTGCTATGAGATGAGAATAATGTCATATTATGCTAGGAAGAAAACAAGAAAATGAACACTGTATAAACTGTTTTGATATATTAGAATTTATTTATTTATTCGGCTGCATCAGGTCTTAGTTGTGGCATGCAGATTCTGCATTGAGGCATGCGAGATCTTTCATTGTAACATGCGGGCTTCTCTCTAGTTGTGGCGTGTGGATTTTCTCTCTCTAGTTGTAGTGCATGGGCTCCAGGGCACGTGGGCTCTACAGTTTGTGGCATGCAGGCTCTCTCATTGAGGCACAGTAGTTGTGGCACGTGAGCTTAGTTGCCCCACAGCATGTGGGATCCTAGATCCCCAACCAGTGATTGAACCTGCGTCTGCTGCATTGGAAGGTGGATTCTTTACCACTGGACCCCCAGGAAAGTCCCTAGAATTTATATTTGAATCAAAAACTACTTAAGTCACCAAAAAGTATCAAGAGTTAAATCACGTTCAAAAATGCAAATCAATTAGTAGAGATGCCCCAAATTATACTTAATGTCAGGTCCTTCATAATATTGATGGCAAAAATAAGATCAAACTTAAAAATAGCTACTTTGTATAGTCTGTTTTCATGATCTTAGACCCATTTATCCATTCATTTAATTATCTTTAGCAGATTTATTGAGGTATAATTAATATACAGTATTAGTCACAGTTTTAAATTCTCTAATGAGTTTTAGTATATTAACAGACTTGTGCAACCGTTACCATAATCAATTTAAAAATATTCTCATCACCTAAATATGAGAGCCTGTACTCATTAGCAGTTACTTTCTACCCTGCATTGCTCCGTCCCTAGGCAACTACAAATCTCCTTTCTGTCTCTATACATTTGTCTATTCTGGGCATTTCCTAAAATGTAGAGATTCAATAAATGGTCTTTTGTGACTGGCTTATTTCACTCAACATAACATTTTCACCATTCATTCATGTGGTAGCATTTTATCAGTACTTCTTTTTGTTGTTGAATAATATTCCATTGTATACCTATACCACATTTTGTCTGTCCATTAATCATTTGATGGATAGTTTGGATGATTTTCACTGTTTGGCTAATATGAATAATTTTATTAACATTAAAGTACAAGTTTTTGTGTGGACATATGGTTTTATTACTTTGCAATATATAACTAATAGTGGGATTACCAGGTCATAGGATAATTGTATGTTTCACATTTCATGTATGAAACTTCCAATTTCTCCACATTTTTGCCAACACATTTTGGTTATAGGTATTCTGTGGGTATAACATGATATCTCATGTTTTGTTTTGTTTTAAGATTAAGATTCTTTTTAATTTATTTAATTTAATTTAATTTATTTATTTTTGGCTGCATTGAGTCTTTGCTGCTGTGTGGGCTTTTCTCTGGTTGCAGTGTGCAGGGGCTACTCTTGGTTGTGGACCATGGGCTTCTCACTGTGGTGGCTTCTCCTGTTGCAGAGCATGGGCTCTAGGCGTGCGGGCTTCAGTAGTTGTGGCACGTGGGCTCAGTAGTCGTGGCTCATGGGCGCTAGAGCACAGGCTCAGTAGTTGTGGCGCATAGGTTTCACTGCTCCATAGCATGTAGGATCTTCCTGGACCAGGGTTCGAACCCATGTCCCCTGCATTGGCAGGAGGATTCTTATTATTTCTTTTTTTTTTTTTACCTTTTTACATCTTTATTGGAGTATAATTGCCTTACAGTGGTGTGTTAGTTTCTGTTTTATAACAAAGTGAATCAGTTATACACATACTTATGTTCCCATCTCCCCTCTTGCATCTCCCTCCCTCCCACCCTCCTTATCCTACCCCTCTAGGTGGTCACAAAGCACCGAGCTGATCTCCCTGTGCTATGCAGCTGCTTCCCACTAGCTATTTATTTTATGTTTGGTAGTGTATATATGTCCATGCCACTCTGTTACATTGTTACAGCTTATGCTTCCCCCTCCCCATATCCTCAAGTTCATTCTTTAGTAGGTCTGTGTCTTTACTCCCATCTTACCTCTAGGTTCTTCATGACCATTTTTTTTTTTCTTAGACTCCATATATATGTGTTAGCATATGGTACTTGTTTTTCTCTTTCTGACTTACTTCACTCTGTATGACAGACTCTAGGTCCATCCATCTCATTACAAATAACTCAATTTTGTTTCATTTTATGGCTGAGTAATATTTCATTATATATATGTGCCACATCTTCTTTATCCATTCATCCAATGATGGACATTTAGGTTGCTTGCATGTCTTGTCTATTGTAAATAGAGCTGCAATGAACATTTTGGTACATGCCTCTTTTTGAATTATGGTTTTCTCATGGTATATGCCCAGTATTGGGATAGCTGGGTCATATTGTAGTTCTATTTGTAGTTTTTTAAGGAACCTCCATACTGTTCTCCATAGTGTCTGTATCAATTTACATTCCACCAACAGTGCAAGAGTGTTCCCTTTTCTCCACACCATCTCCAGCATTTATTGTTTCTAGATTTTTTGATGATGGCCATTCTGACCAGTGTGAGATGATATCTCATTGTAGTTTTGATTTGCATTTTTCTAATGATTAATGATATTGAGCATTCTTTCATGTGTTTGTTGGCAATCTGTATATCTTCTTTGGAGAAATGTCTATTTAGGTCTTCTGACCAAGAAATAGACTTTTTGTAGAAGTTATAATACTTCTAGCAATTTTAAGTTTTCTTCTTGAACTTATATTCTTTTCCATTTTTTCATACAGATATTTATTCTATTATAATGTCAGTTAATGCTTGAAATTATTTTTTCCCTCACTGTAACATATACTAGTTTATATATATCAATGATGATAAAAATCTAAGAATATTTTGGGTGCAGAGTTGATTTATCATTAACATAATTTACATGTAATTGGTTGAAGTGGTATAAATATAATGAACATTTTTGATAGATATTAAATCTAAATAATAAAAATATGTTGGAATTACATCTTTTGAAAGGGTGATGAATCTGCTATCTTCATTTAGTTGATATCCATAGAGGAGCAATATGTATTGCTGCAGTGATAAATAATCAGTAAGACTCAGTATCTTTTCATTTTTCTAATTTTACATCATCAGTTTTCTTTTTCACATATATAATTTCTGAAACTATATTAACATAAAAAAGTAGCAAAAATGGCATTTACTTTGGAGGTCATTCAGTTCTATGATTCCTATGAAGTCGTATACTGAAATTCACAGGACAGTCCTTCCTCAAAAATGACTTGCAGATTAGTATAAGATTATATAGCCATTCAGCAAAAGAAAAATAAATAAATAAATAAATAAATAAATAAATAATATAAATCTTACTATAAAAAGAATTTCTTAGTCTTTAGAGTCTTCATTTCATGAGTTTCTGGAAGCATAAGAAAAATTATTTTTACCAAAATATTTCAAGTGACATGTTCATGTATTATATAGTTTCAAAGACATCCCAAATAAGACATCATCCATTATTGCTTGTAATACTAATAAAGCAAAATTGTGAATTAAAATAAATTATTTTTCCTAATTTTCAGTTAATGAAAAAAACTTAATTTTAGTGATGCAGAAACTGTGAAAAACATGTAGTTTAGAAGAAATAATAGAAATAGTTATATTACACTTTCACTTAGAGAAATACTGCTTAACACAATATATTTCTATTTTTAGAAAATGAAAATATATTTAAAATTTATATACCATGAAAACAGTATAGCTTATAAAACATGTGTATGCTATCACATGCTTTAAATATGTACAATTACAGATTATTTCATTTGATCTGTGAAAAATATTTACCTTATAAGCTAATTAGCAAACTATTGTCAAAACAATCAGACAGACTTACTTTCAGTCATGGAAAAAATTTCTGACTTTATTCTTCAATTCACGTTATTGTGACAGTCCACAAACTAAATCTCACCCATGAATTCTAATATTAAAATAAATCTTAAACACGTTTCTATTACATTTTGTTTCTTTTTCTCTTGTTACTAAATTCTTGTAAACTCGCACACTTGCAAACATTATCTCTTCTATAGTTTTCAAAAGAACAGAAAAATCTTCTCTTGACCCACTTCCTTTCCTGCTTCCCTTTGAACCAATTCTATCTAAAGAGTTGTCTGTATTAGTTGAATTTTTATTCTGTTAGTCTCTTGTAAGTCAACTCTAATCAGAATGTTGCCCACCACTTCACTGAAGTGGACCCTGATCGAGTTAACTGTGACTTCTGTATTAAATAAATGCTCATCAATTTTGGGTTCTTATCTTACTTACTTGAGCATAATCTAATACTGTTGAACAGTTTGCCTTCTGATTATATTTGCTTCATTTTTCTTTCATGGAAAAAATCCCGAATAATTCTGATTTTATTTCAGCCTCATCTACTTCTCTGTATCTACCTTTCTTTACTGCACTTCTTTCATACCTCTTCCACATGAAACATCAAGGGTTATTGAATTTCTCCCTTTGTCCAACTAAATTCACCACCATAGTTTTTCTCATCCAGTCTCATGTCTTTAAATACCATATAATTTCTGATGACTCAAATGTCTACCTCCCAACCAGAGAGCCTTCTTGAAATTCTGTCTCCTATATTCAGTTGCTTTCCTAACCTCTCCATTTATGTGTCTAAAAACATCTCTTGTTACAAAATACATATTCAGTAACTGACCTTATTAACATGACTGTTACAACCTTTTCTAAGTCACCATCATAATTTCCATGGGCCATTGCTATAGCTTCTGTTTAGAAACTTGTATTTAAGTTTTATATGCCACCTAACAAACAACTTAAAAATCTGTTGTTGTGAAATGATAATTCTATTATGCTTACTGGTTTTGTGGGTCAGGAAATCAGAAACATCTCAGTCGGGAAGTTATAATCCCTCTTTTCCTATCTATATGATGCTTTTTTAATGTCTTTTTGCGTGGGCTATGTATTCCAATATAATGTTGATTTGAAGTAATGAGTGTGAATATATTTTCTTTTTCCCTAAATTAGAGGTGTATCATTCAATATTTAACTATTAAGTATTGTATAAACTATAAGTTTTTGTTAGGTATGTTTATTTAATTTAAAGAAGATCCCCTAAGTTTTTATTTTGCTAAGCGATTCTTATCATGAAGTATAAGAATGCTGAAATATATTTTTAGTCTTTTGACATGGTGAGTCATATTAATTGATTTCTAAATGTCATGTAAACTTTACATTCCTTCAATAAACTCCATTTAATTTTGCTGTGTTAGCCTTTTGTTGTTGAGTATTATATGCTGCAGTCAAATATCTGTATTTGTAAGAAATATGTATCTGTACCTTCCTTTTCAAGTAATGTCATTTTCTGGTTTTGGTATGCTTGTGTAAAAAATGAATGGGGGTGATTTCTTACCTTTTTAATTTTGTGAAATAGTGTGTGTAGAATTTATCTTATTACCTAAATGTTTAGTAAAATTCACTAATAAAGCCAGGTAGATCTGAGGATTTCTTGGTAGAAAGATATTTAGGTATGAATTTAATTTGTTCAATAAACACACCATTGTTTATTCGTCAGTGAGCATTTAAAAAATATTTCAAGGAATTTGACTACTTTCTATAATTTATGGACTACCTTGCCACACAGTTGTTCATCATATTCTCCTGTTAACTTTTTAGAGTTTGTACTAGTTATAGTGATATCCCATTTTTAACTCCAGATCTTTAATCAAAATATTCTGAGTATGGCTAAAGATTTCTTTTAAAGAACCAGCTTTGGGTTTATTGATTTTTCTCTATTGTTTTCCTGTTTTCTATTTCAGTGATTTCTTTTTTCTTCTCTCAGTTTTATTGAGATATAATTTACAGCTTATAAAAGTTTAGGTGTACAGCAAAATGATTTGACTTATATACATCATGAAGTGATTACCACAACAAGTTTGGTGAACATCCGTCATCTCATATAGATAGAAAATAAAAGACAAAAATATGTTTGCATTGTGATATGAACTACTAGGATTTAATCTTTCATCAGCTTTCATATATAACATACATCAGTGTTAATCATGCTGTACTAATGATAAGTATATCCCACGTACTTATTAGTCTTATGACTAGAAGTTTGTACCTTTTTTTTTTTTTTTTTTCTTTTTGCGGTATGCGGGCCTCTCACTGTTGTGGCCTCTCCCGTTGCGGAGCACAGGCTCCGGACGCGCAGGCCCAGAGGCCATGGCTCACGGGCCCAGCCGCTCCGCGGCATATGGGATCCTCCCAGACCGGGGCACGAACCCGTATCCCCTGCATCGGCAGGCGGACTCTCAACCACTGCGCCACCAGGGAGGCCCAGTTTGTACCTTTGAAATAACTTCACCCAACTTCCGTTACACCTCATGCCTCAGGTAACCACAAATCTGATCTCTTTTTCTATGAAATTGTTTGTGTTTTGAAGTATAATTGACCTACAATACTATATTAGGCCCTGGTGTACAACATAGTAATTCTATATTTCTGTACTTTACAAAATGATCACCAAAATACATCTAGTTACCACCTGTCACTATACAAAGATGTTACATTATTTTTGACTATTTCCTCCACACTATACATTTTACCCCATGACTCATTTATTTCATAGAGATTGTACCTCTTAATTTCCCTCACCTATTTCACTCATCCGCAAGCACTCCTCCCCTCAGGCAACCACCTGTTTGTTCTCTGTATTTATGGCTATTTCTGTTTTGTTATGTTTATTCATTTATTTTGTTTTTTAGATTCTCCATATAAGTGACATCTTATGATATTTGTCTTTTTCTGTCTGACTTACTTCACCTAGCATAATATCCTCTAGGTCCATCCATGTAGTCCCAAATGGCAAGACTTCATTCTTTACTAGGGCTGTGTAATATTCCTTATATATAAATATATAAATATAAATATATATATAGATATAGTTATAGATAGATAGAGAGAGAGGGAGAGAGAGAGAGAGAGAGAGAGAGAGAGAGAGAGAGATGCCAGAACTACTTTATCCATTCATCTATTGATGGGCACTTAGGTTCTTCTATATCTTGGCTATTGTAATTAATGCTGCTATGAACACTGAGTTGCATGTATCATTTCAAATTAGTGCTTTTGTTTTCTTTGGGAAAATAACTAGAAGTAGAAATGCTTGATCTTAAGGTAGTTCTATTTTTAATTTTTTGAGGACCTCCACACTGTTTTCCATAGTGACTGTACCAGTTTACATCTCCACCAATAGCTTAAAGTGTTCTGTTTCTTCCATATCCTTGACAATGATAATTATTTGCTGTTGATAATAGCCATTTGGACAAGTGTGAAGTGATACCTCTTTGAGGTTTTGATTGCATTTCCCTGGTGATTACTGATGTTGAGCTTAATTTCAAATGTCTGCTGGCCATCTGTATGTCTTCTTTGAAAATGTCTATTCAGGTTCTCTGACCATTTTTAATCCTATTGTTTGGTTTTTTGATGCATGGTTATATGAGTTATTTGTATACTTTGTATAGTAACCCCTTATCAGATACATTGTTTACAGATACCTTTTCTCTTTCAGTAGGCTACCTTTTCCTTTTGTTGAGTTTCCTTCACTGTGCAAAAGCTTTTAAATTTGAGGTAGTCCCCTTTGTTTATTTTTGCTCTTGTTTCCCTTGTTTTTCCAGACAGATGAAACAAAAGTATTGGTAAGAATGTTGTTAAAGAGTGTACTGCCTGTATTTTCCTCTAGGGGTTTTATGGTTTCAAGTCTTATATTTAAATCTTTAATCCATTTTGAGTTTATTTTGTATATGGTGTGAGAAAGTAGTTCTATTTGCTTCTGTTACATGTAGCTGCCCAGTTTTCCCAACACCATTTGTTGAAGAGGCTGTCTTTACCCTGTTGTATATTATTGACACCTTTGTCATAGATTAATTGACCTTATAAGAGTGGGTTTAGTTCTCGGCTCTCTCTCTTCTGTTCCATTGATCTATGTGTCCCTTTTTGTGTCAGTACTATACTCTTTTGGTTACTGTGGCTTTGTCGTATAGTTTGAAATGAGAGAACAGATTACCTCTAGCTTCGTTGTTCTTTCTCAAAATTATTTTGGCTGTGCTGAGTCTTGTGTTTTCATATTAATTTTAAATTATTTATTCTAGTTCTGTGAAAAATGCCATTGCTATTTTGATAGGGATTTCATTGAATCTGTGGATTCCCTTGGGCAATATGGTCATTAACAATACTAATTAATTAATAATTAATTAAAATATTAATTCTTCCAATCCATGAACAAGATATATCATTCCATCTTTTTGTGTGATTTTCAGTTTCTTTCATCAGTGTCTTATAGTTTCTGAGTACAGGTCTTTTAACTCCTTAGATTTATTTCTTGGTATTTTATTATTTTTGATGTGATTGTAAATGAGAATATTTTTCTCAATTTCTCTGTCTGATAGTATTTTGTTAGTGTGTAGAAATGCAAAAGATTTCTGTATATTAATTTCATATCCTACAACTTTACTGAATTCATTTATTAATTTTATTAGATATTTTGGTGGCATCTTATGATCTATATACAGTATTATGTAATCTGCAGTCAGTGACAGTTTTAATTCTTCCTTTCCCATTTGGATACCTTTTTTCCTGTTTCTTTTCTGATTGCTGTGACTAAGACTTTCAACAGTATGTTGAAAAAAAGTGGTGAGAGTAGGCATCCTTGTTTTGTTCCTGATATTAGAGGAAAATTTTTCAACTTTTTACCATCGAGTAAGAACTTATCTGTGGGCCTGTCATATATGGCTTTTATTATGTTAAGGTACATTCCCTCTATATACACTTCATTGAGAGGTTTATTTTTTTGTCATAAATGAATGTTAAATTATCTTAAAAGCTTTTTGGTGTCTGTTAAGATCATCCTCTGAGTTTTATTCAATTTGTTAATGTAGTTTATTGATTTGCAAATACTCTTTGGGGCTATTCTTGCATTCCTGGGATAAATCCCACTTGATCGAGGTGTATGATCTTTTAATGTATTGTTGAATTTGGTTAGTTCTTATTTTGTTGAGGAATTTTGCATCTGTGGTCATCAGTGATATTTCTTTTCTTGTGTGTTACCTGTTTCTGGTTTGGGTATCAGGGTGGTGTTGCCCCCACAGAATGCATTTGGAAGCATTCCTTCACCTTCAGCTTTTTGGAGTAGTTTGAGAAGGATAAGTGTTAATTCTTTTTTCCACATTTGGTAGAATTTGCCTGAGAAACCCTCTGATCCTGTACTTTTGTTCACAGGGATTTTTTTTTTTTACCTGATTCATTTTCATTACTGGTAGTTCATCTGAGTCCTGATTTAATCTTGGGAGATTGTACATTTTTAATAATTTATGCATTTCTCCTAAATTTTACATTATATTGGTGCATAATTGTTTGTGGTAATCTCTTAGGATTTTTTGTATTTTTTTTTGTTGTCAGTGGTAACTACTTTTTCATTTCCTATTTTATTTGGGTCCTCTCTTGTTCTTGACTGGCCTGGCTAAGTGTTTATCATCTTTGTTTATCTTTTCAACTCCTTAGTTTCACTGATCTTTTGTATTGATTTTTGTGTCTATTTCATTTAATTCTGCTCTGATTTTTATTATTTCTTTCTTTTTAATAATTTTGCACTTTTAAAATTCTTCTTCTAGTTCCTTGAAGTATAAGTTTAGGTTATTTATTTGAGATTTTTCTTGTTTCCTGAGGTATGCTTGTATCATTATAAACTTCCCTGTTAGAACTGCTTTTGCTGCCTACCTAGATTTTGTATCATGCTTCTGTAATTTTTGTTTCCAGATTTTTTCTTTAAATTTCCTCTTGGATTTCTTCAGTGTGATCCAATGGTTCATTGGTTGCTTAGTAGCACAATGCTTGGACTCCATGTGTTTTGTTGTTTGCAGGTTTCTTTCTTTCTGTTTTTTTTTTTTTTTTTTTTTTCTTCTTTCTTCTACATGATTTTTAGTCTCATAGTGTTTTGGGAGGAAAAGATGCTTGGCATGACTTCAGTTTTCTTAAATTTATTGGGGCTTGTTTTGTGGCACAACATGTGGTCTATACTGCAGAATGTTTCATATGCACTTGAAAGAATGTATATTCTGCTGCCTTTGGATTTATTTTTTTTCTTTTGTGATCCTGTTTTCTATTTCAGTAACTTATTATTTATGTCTTTTTGCTTTGGGCTTAATTTGATTATGTTATTATTTATTCATTTAAGGATAAAAGCTCATGTTTTAGGCTGAGACTTTCATTTCTAGTATGACTAGTGTAGTAAGCCCCCATATATGAACCTTCAAGCTGCTAACTTTCAAAGTGATGAACATGCATTTGCATGTCCAATCATGTTTGTTAGTTCTCTTTGAGGAGGCATTGTTAGTTTTTGAAACACAGGACCCAAATGTGGAATGGTACACAAAGGTTGCAGCAGCCCTTCAGAATGCAATCCAGTGCTATGGTGTCATCTATGATGAGAAAAAATAGCTACTACAGTGATATCACTGGATCGTTTTTTCAAGAGGGTAGATAGAATTGAATCCAGTAAGGAACCAGAAACTGTGCCATCAACGTCAGGTGTGAGTGAAATTGCAGCTTGCCCTCCATCTCCTATTGCTGACAATCCTTCAGCTTTACCACCTTCCACCTCCTCTCCCTCCTCCAGTCAGTAACTCATTTTGCCTGTTCACTTGATGCTAGCCCCTGTATACCAGCTGTTGTACTGTTCTACTGTACTTTTCAAGATAGTGTACTGTAAAATTAAAAATGTTTTCTTATTTTTTCAGTTTGTTTTTTATGTATTATTTGTGTGAAAAATATTATAAACCTATTACTGTATAGTACTCTATAACTAATTGTGTTAGTTGGGTACCTAGGTTAACTTTGTTGGGCTTACGAACAAATTGGACTTATGGATGCACTCATGGAATGGAACTCATTCGTATATAGGGGGCTTACTGTAAATGCTATAAAGTACTAAAAATATTGATTATTTTATTCAATATTCTATATCCTTACTAATTTTCAGTTTACTTGTTCTATCAATTATTGATAAAGGAATATTGAAGTATCCAACTATAATAGTGAATCTCTCTATTTCTTCTCATATATCTCTCAGATTTATTTTATATATATTTATGCTTTGTGATTAGGCATACATATATGTAAGATTTTTATGTTTCTCACAAGTTGTTGAGTATTTTTCTGATTTCTTTTTTAGTTCTGTCAATATATTTTTTTTTTTGTATATTAAAGTTTTAGTTTGTAACATACTCTTCTAGGATTATTTAATCTTCTCAATCTTTGGACCTCTTTATCTTAATACCTCACCTTTATTTCTGGTAATTTTCCATGTTTTGATATATAAGTTTTCTGATATTAATTTCTCCAGCTTTCCTGTGAAGAGTGGTTGCATACAATAAAATATTCTATTCTTTCCCTTTTAAACATTTTATATTTTAAAAAATATATATTTATTTAACCCAGAATATATTGGGTGCTGCTATTTTATCCAGTCTAAAAATCTCTGAGATTTAATTGTATGTAGATCATTAGACTTATGGTAATTTTAAATATGGTTGTATTTAAGTCTATTATATTGATATGTGATGTGATATATATTATTTTTTATTGAATTATCATTGATTTATAATGTTGTGTGTCTGGTGTACACCAAAGTGATTCAGTTTTTATATATATACATATTATTTTTCATACTCTTTTCATTATGGTTTATTGCATGATATTAAATATAGTTCCTTGTGCTATACAGTGGGACCTTGTTATTTATACATTATATACATAATAATTTGTGTCTGCTAACACAAAACTCCTAATTTATCCTGCCCCCACTGCCCCTTTCCCCTTTGGTAACCATACGTGGTCTCCTATGCCTGTGAGTCTCTTTCTGTTTTGTAAATAAGTTTATTTGTGTCATATTTTAGATTCCACATGTAAGTGATATTGTATGGTATTTGTCTTTCTCATTCTGATTTACTTCACTTAGTATGATAATCTCTAGGTCCATCCATGTTGCTGCAAATGACATTATTTCATTATTTTTCTTATGGTTGAGTAATATTTCATTGCATATATATATATATATATATATATATATATATCTCACATCTTCTTTATCTATTTATCTGTCAATGTTTGCTTACATGTCTTGACTATTGTAACCAATGCTACTGTGAACATTGGGGTACATTTATCATTTTAAATTAGAATTTTCTCTGAATATATGCCCAGTAGTGGGATTGCTGGATCATATGGCAACTCTGTGTTTTCATATTGTGTCTATGTTTTTCATTTTTTTATCCACTTTGTTTGCTTTTTAGATGAATTGAATAGTTTTAATAATCTATTTAACCTCCACTATTACTTTATAACTTTACATTTTATTCATTTATTCATTTATTTTTCATATTATTTTTATGTTTGCCTAGGAATTTTAATATGTGTATTTAATTTATACACTCTAACTTGCTACTATTTCATGTATAATATAAATACCCCATAATGTTATATTTTTACTTCTCCTATGGTCCTTTGAACCATAGTGGAAATACATTTTTCTTCTACATAAATATGCACTCCACAGTGCATTGTAATTATTTTTAAGTATGCAATGTTTTTTGTCTATTAATGAAATTTATCAATAAAATTATTTGTTTTAATTAAGTTATGCATTTACCATGTTTTGCTCTTTGCTTTGTGTGGATTCAGGTATCTCTAGAGTACCACTTTCCTTCAGTTTGATGGACTTTGTGCCACATAGCATGATCCTGCTTGTAACAAATTTTCTAAGCTCTGTTTGCTCAAAAAAAATCCTACATTTAGTTGGAGAATTTGGGGTTATTTTGAGTAGTGCTCAGTTTGTCTTGAACTTACCTATAGGATCCAAATTTTTACCTTGATCATTCCAACATATATGTGCATGATTATTAAAACTATATAGTCAGTAATTATATTATTTTAATTATTTTGAAGTTTTGAAATAATTATAGACTCACAGGAAGTTGGAGAGAAATGTACATGAAGGTCCTATGAATCCTTTACCATACCTCCTCCAGTGTTGACAACTTTCATAACTATAGCAAAATCACAAAACCAGGAATTGAAATGGGTAGAAATCAATGAGCTTATTCAGATTTCACTTTTTATGCATGCACTCATTTGTGTATGTGTCGTGTGTGTGTTTGTGTGTATGTGTGTAATTCTATCATATATGTAGCATCATGGAACCATTTCCACAATAAGATCCAGAACTGTTCCATCACCTTGAGGCTCCCTCATCCTACCCTTTTATAGTCACAGTTATTACTACCTCCTCACCCCTCCGTAACCCCTGGAAAACACTAACCTTTTCATTAGCTCCATAGTTGTGTTATTTCAAGAATGTTATCCAAATGGAATCATACAGTATGTAATATTTTAATATTGAATTTTTCACTCTGTGTAATGTTGTTGATGCTCATCCAAGTTAAGTGTATCAATAGTTTGTGCATTTTTAGTATTGAGTTGTATTGTATGTCATGGATGCACCAATTTGTTTAATTTACCCATGGAAAGATGCAGATTGTTTCCAATGTTTGGCTATTACAAGGAAGACTACTGTGAATATTTCCATATATTTTTTGTGTGGATATTTTTTTTTCCATTTTTTCTGGTATACATGCCCAAGATTGCAATTGCTGGGTCATGGTAAGTGTATTTTTATTTTAGAAGAAACTTCCAGTTTTCTACAATAGCTGTACTGTTTTTCAGTCCCACCAGAAATGTATGAGTGATACAGTTTACCACAATTTTAAACTGTATTGAGAGGTGTGAATTGACATTGATCTTAATTTGCAATTATCTAATTATTAAAGCTGTGAAACATCTTTTCATATGATTATTTGCCATCTCTATACACTCTTAAGTGAAACATCTCATCTCTTATGCCCATTTTCTAACTGGGTATTTTTAAAATGTTGAGTATTGAGAGACCTTTAAACCTCTTTTTTGAATTTTATTATTTGTCATCTGTTCTCTTTCTCAGTATTTTGTTTCCCTGTTTCTTGACTTCCTTTAGATTACTTAGACATTTTTAAGATTCTGTCATTTGTGTATAGTATTTTCAAGTATATCACTCTGTAATTTTGTTAACGGTTACCCTAGATATTACAATATATATGTGTAATATCACAGCCTACAGTATACTGTACAGCATACTGTTTTACTGCTTCAAGTTAAGCGTTAAAACCCTATTTCCTTTTAGGTCCCTATATCCTCTCCATTTAAAAACTATAATTGTTCTAAACATTTCCTCTATTTACACTGGGCACCACATCAGATAAAAGAATCTTTTGCTTTAAGCATCTAATGTAATCTAAGAAACTCATGAGAAAAAAAATATATAGATATATATTATATTTATCTTTACTTTTCCTTTTCCATTATTCTTATTTTCTTCTGAAGTTCTAAGCCTCTTATGCTATCATTGCCTTTCTGTCTTAAGAGGTTGCTTTAGCAGTTATTAATGAAAACTCTCTTTGCAACAGCCCCACTCCCCCTACATCAGTGATTTAGGAATGCCTTGATATTCTTCTCTATTCTTGAAGAATAGAATTCTGGGTTGACAGTTGTTTACTTTCATTGTACCACATTTTTTTACTTATTTTTTTTATTGGAGTATAGTTGATATACAATGTTGTATTAGTTTCAGGTGTACAGCAAAGTGAATCAGTTATACATATACATATATCCATTCTTTTTTAGATTATTTTCCCATATAGGTCATTACAGAGTACTGAGTAGAGTTCCCTGTGCTACACAGTAGGTTCAGTACAGTAGTTATCCATTTTATATACAGGAATGTGTATATGTCAATCCCAATCTCCCAATCTATCCCTCCCCCTCCCCCCGACTGTTTCCCCCTTGGTAACCATCAGTTTGTTTTCTACATCTGTGACTCTATTTCTGTTTCATAAATGCGTTCATTTGTATCATTTTTTTACGTTCCACATATAAGTGATATCATATGATATTTGTCCTTGTCTGACTTACTTCATTCAGTATGACAATCTTTAGGTCCATCAAAGTCCCCGCAAATGGCATTATTTTGTTCTTTTTTATGGCTGAGTAATGTTCCATTGTATATATGTACCACATCTCCTTTATCCATTCATCCATCTGTGGACATTTAGGTTGCTTCCATGTCCTGGCTATTATAAACAGTGCTGCAATGAACATTGGGGCCCATGTGTCTTTATGAATTATGGTTTGCTCTGGATATATGCCCAGGAGTGGAATTGCTGGGTCATATGGTAGCTTTATTTTTAGTTTTTTAAGGAACTTTCATACTGTTCTCTATAGTGGCTGTACCAATTTACATTCCCACCAACAGTGTAGGAGGGCTCCCTTTTCTCCACACCCTCTCCAGCATTTATAGTTTGTAATTATTTTCTTTTTTGATTATAGCCATTCTGACCAGTGCAAGGTGATACCTCATTGTCGTTTTGATTGGCATTTCTATAATAATTAGTGATGTTGAGCATTTTTCATGTGCTTTTTGGCTATCTGTATGTCTTCCTTGGAGAAATGTCTATTTAGATCCTCCACCTATTGTTTGATTGGGTTGTTTGTTTGTTTTTGCTATTGAGATACATGAGCTGTTTGTATATTTTGGAGATTAAATCCTTGTCAGTCCCTTCATTTGTAAAATATTTTCTCCCATTCTGTGGGGTGTCTTTTTGTTGTGTTTATGGTTTCCTTTGCTGTGCAGAAGCTTTTAAGTTTAATTAGGTCCCATGTGTTGTTTTTTTTTTCATTACTCTAAGAGGTGGGTTGAAAAGATCTTGCTGTGATTTATGTCAGAGAGTGTTCTGCCTATGTTTTCCTTTAAGAGTTTTATACTATCCAGTCATACATTTAGGTCTTTAATCCATTTTGAATTTACTTTGGTGTGTGGTGTTAGAGAATGTTCTAATTTCATTATTTTTCATGTAGCTGTCCAGTTTTTTCAGCACCACTTATTGAAGAGGCTGTCTTTCCTCCATTGTATATTCTTGCCTCCTTTATCAAAAATAAGGTGACCATATGTGCATGGGTTTATCTCTGGGCCTTCTATCCTGTTAGATTGATCTATATTTCTGTTTTTGTGCCACTACCATACTCTCTTGATGACTGTAGCCTTGTAGTATAGTCTGAAGTCAGGGAGCCTAATTCCTCCAGCTCTGTTTTTCTTTTCCAAGATTGCTTTGGCTATTTGGGGTCTTGTGTTTCCATAGAAATTGTAATTTTTTGTTTGTTTGTTTTAAATCTGTGAAAACTGCTATTTGTAATTTGATAGAGATAGCATTGAATCTGTAGATTACTTTGGGTAGTATAGTCTTTTTTTACAATATTGATTCTTCCAATCCAAGAACACAGTATATCTCTCTATCTGTTTGAGTCACTTTTGATTTCTTTCATCAGTATCTTATATTTTTCTGAGTACAGGTTTTTTCCTCCTTAGGAAAGTTTATTCCTAGGTATTTTATTATCTTCAATGTGATGGTAAATGGGTTTGTTTCCTTAATTTCTCTTTCTGATATTTTGTTGTTAGCGTATAGAAATGCAAGAGATTTCTGTGTATTGATTAAGAGATTTCTGTGAATTTACTAAATTCATTGATGAGCACTAGTAGTTTTCTGGTAACATCTTTAGCATCCTGATATCAAAACCAGACAAATATATCACAAAAAAGAAAATTACTTGCCAATATCACTGGTGAACATAGACACAAATATCCTCAAAATACTAGCAAACCAAATCCAACAACACATTAAAAGGATCATACACCATGATCAAGTGGGATTTATCCCAGTGATGCAAAGATTCTTCCATATACATAAATCAATCCATATGATACACCACATTAACAAACTGAAGAATAAAAACCATATGATCATCTCAATAGATGCAAAAAATTGCTTTTGACAAATTTCAACACCCATTTATGATAAAATCTCTCCAGAATGTGGACACAGAGGGGACATAGCTCAACATAATAAAGGCCACATATGACAAACCCACAGCAAACATCATTCTCAATAGTGAAAAACTGAAAGCATTTCCTCTAAGATCAGGAACAAGACAGAGATGTCCACTCTCACCACTTTTATTCAACATAGTTTTGGATGTCCTAGCCATGGCAATTAGAGAAGAAAACAAAATAAAAAGAATCCAAATTTGAAAAGAAGAAGTAAAACTGTCACTGTTTGCCGATTACATGATACTATACATAAAAAATCCTACAGATGCTACCAGAAAACCACTAGAGGTAATCAATGAATTTGTACCACTTTTTTTGGTCTCCATGGTGTATGATGTGAAACCTACTGTCATCTAACTCATTTTTTCACTTACAAATAGGGTGTCATTCTATTGCTTTTTTTAAGATTTTATCTTTGTCCTTCCTTTTAGATGTTTAATGATGGCATGGCATGTATTCTGTTGGGCTTATTCCATGTGGATTTTCTTAGCTTCAAAAATCTCTAGGATTATGTCTTTTGCCAAATGTGATGAGTTTTCAGCTCTTATTTCTTTCAGTAGCTTTTCAGCTTCGCTTTTTTTCTCTTGTCATCCTAGGATGCCAGTGACACAAACAAGAGAATGTTAGATTTATTGCTATAGTCTCACATGTCCCTGAGGCTCACACTTCTCTTCCTTCCTTCCTTCTTCCTTCCTTCCCTCCCTCTCTTCCTCCTTTCCTCCCTCCCTCTTTCTTTCTTTTTCTCTCTCTTTCTTTCTTTCTTTCTCGTTTCTTCTTTCTGTTGTTCAGATTGAGTAAATTCTATTGATCTGTTCTCAAAAGTTGACTGATTCTGTTCTGTCATCTCTCCTCTCCTAGGTAAACCATCCAATGAGTATTTTTTTAATATCTGTTACTTTATTTTTTCTGTTCTGTATTTTCCACTTAGTTATTTTTTTATAATTTTAATTTATTGGTAGATTTTGTCTACTTTTTTATGTTTGTTTCAATAAAATTTGCAATTGTGTATTGAAGCAACTTCATCATGGCTGCTTTGAAATATCTGTTAGGTAGTTCCAGCACATGACTCATCTGATTCATCTCAGCTTGGGCATCAGTTGATTATCTTTTCTCATTCCATTTGTGATTTAATGGTTCTTGGTATGACACGTGGCTTTATAGAGTATCCTGAAAATTTTAGAAATTGTACTGGGAAACTGGCTCTTACTTAAATCTTGGTAGCCAGTGTTCCTGATCAGGTTTAGTATGTAGGTTCTAGAATACTTTTGAGGCTGTAATTCCAATCTGACATTCTAAGGCCTGGTAGTGTTATTCTGGTCTTCTTTATTCTTGGAGCTTTACTGGAGCACTTGCTGACTCCATGCTGGCTCCGTCTATGTTGATGGCAAGGTGCTTTCCTTGGCCACCAGGTTGTTGCTGAGAGATGAGATAAAAGCTGGACTTGGAAAGGATAGCATGTCCCCTGGTCAGTTATCCAACCTCCGAGTTTCTGTAACTTCTCACTTTGTCTATTCTAGTGCCTCAAGGGGTGGAAGAAAATACATAAGCTGCTGCCTGATACAAGGGAGGAAAGTACCTGGCATGGGTGGTCTTAAGATGCTGGGTGTATGGCTAGGAGTATCTGGATCTAGAGAACTTTGTCACTGGGTGGAGGTCCATTAGTCACTGTGCCTGCATAGTTCACCTTTTACTGCTGGGTAGAGGTCTGGGAGATGCTGGACCTAGGTTGCCTCTGTGCCATGGGATGGAAGGTCAGAAGAAACTAGGCCTTAAGGTAATCCAGGTTGAGTCCAATGTGCCTGCCTGCTTTTGTCTATTGTAGAATAAGTATGGCTTTCCACACCTGAGGTCAGTGGTTCTATGGTGAGCATACATCAAGCCTACCACAGTCTCTATGTGTTGGCCAATTTTGTTGCTGCTGATATTGCCTGCCACTGAGAACATATGAGACCTTCCATAGTCATCTAGTATGAGGAAAAGGATGGGTTGGCCTGCTTGGACTCTACTGACTCTAAAGTTGTAGAATGATGGGGTTTAGTGCATCTAGTGCATGGAGGGAAGAGTGAGGCATCAGCCTAACTTGATCCAACTGATGTTGCCTCTGAGAGTAGGTTAATCACCTCTGCTGGTGGCTTTTCTGCAAAGGGGTAGGTCAGCCTAGCCAGCATCTGCTGGCACCAATCTATTGAAAGCTCAGGTTCACAGTTTCACTGGATATGGTAATAAAATGCACACCCCTTCTAGATCTACTTTGGGCTTTTTTTATTCTGGTCCTTAGGTCAAAGAGACTTGGCTTCTCTTGGTTTTGTTACATTTGTTTTTGTTTGTTCATTCTAATTTATTTTTATTGCAATGTAACTGACAAATAACAGTGAATAGCTTTAAGGTTTACAGCATTTTGACTTGATACATTTATATATTATAATATGATTACAACTGTATTGTTAGCTGACACCTCTATAACAACACATAATTATCACTTATTTTTCTTGTGGTGAGAACAATTAAAATCTAGTCTCTTAGCAACTTCAAATTTTATAATACAGTATTGTTATCTGTAATCACTATGTTGTGCATTAAATCTCTGGAACTCATTTTTCTATTAGTTTCCAGTGTGTAGCCTTAAGCAACATCTCCTGCCTTCTCCCATCCTCAGGCTCTGGTAACCACCATTCTACTCTGTTTAACAAGTTTGGTATTTTAAGTTTCCATATGTATATATGTATGTGAGATATCATACAGTATTTGTATTTTTCTTCTGACTTACCTCACTTAACATTATGTTTTCAAAATCCATCCACCTGTTGCAAATGGTTGAATTTCCTTCTTTCTCATGACTGAATATCATTCCATGGTATGGATGTGTGTGTGTGTGTGTTTATGTATATGATATATTATTTATATTTGTATACATATATACCACATCTTCTTTATCTATTCATCTGCTGATGAGCACTTAAGTTGTTTCTATATGTTGGTTATTGTGAATAATGCTGCAGTAAACATGGGAGTTCATTTATCAATTCAGTATCCCATTTTAATTCCCTTTGGATATATATCCAGGAGAGGGATTGCTTTATCATATGGTAGTTCTATTTTTAATTTTTTTGAGGAACTTTCATACTGTTTTCCATAGTGGCGAATCAATTTAGAGTCCCACCAACAGTTTACAAGTGTTCCCTTATCTCCACATCCTGGCTAACAATTGGCTTTTCTTGATGATGGCCATTCTAACAGGTGTAAAGTGATATCTCATTGGGGTTTCGATTTGCATTTTCCTGATGATTAGTGATGTTGAGCATCTTTTCATGTACCTGTTGACCATTTGGTTGTCTTATTTGGAAAAAAAGTCTGTTTAGATCCTCTGTCTATTTTAAAAAAACAGATTGTTTGCTTTTTTTTTTTAACTGAGTTATATGAGTTTTTATATATTTCGGATATTGACACCTTATCAAACATAGGTTTGCAGAACTTTTCTCCCATTTTGTAAGTTGCCTTTTCCTTTTGTTGATTGTTTCTTTTGTTTTGCAGAAGGTTCTTAGTTTGAAGTACTTCCACTTGTTGATCTTTGCTTTTGCTGCTTGTGCTTTTGGTGTAAAATCCAAAAATGCATTGCCCAGAATTATGCCAGGCTATATATCTTTGTTAAGTATAGTTGATTTACAATTAATTTCTGGTGTACAACATAGTCATTCAGTATTTTCAGATTATGTTTCATTTAAAATTATCACAAAATAATGGCTTTATTTCCCTGTTCTGTATTTATTTTATATATACTACTTTGTATCTCAGTCCCCTACCCCTATCTTGACAGGCTATGTTTGTTCAGGAGTTTATAGTGTCAGATCTTTTTTTTTTTTTTTTAATCTATTCTTGATATATTTTTCTCGGTTGGAGTACGTTCAGGGGCCTAACTTTGTGAATATGGAAGATGAAATGGGAGACAAACAAACAAGTGAAGACAGGAAAACCACCATAGTGTCACTCTTTAAGTCCTGTGCATCCTAGCCTTTTCCCCCTTTTTCCCACATCCCAGAGTCCTTTTATGTTTTTCTTTTGAATTATTTCCAGGGTACTTAATTCTATTAGTGGTTAGACACATGAGAAACTGAGTCTATGCCATCTGGTCTGAGATCAGACACCTAATCCAAATCTAAGTCAAATTAGAAAAGCCCTGACAATGTCCACTTGACTTGCTAAGAGCTAGTGACCCCAGTTTTACCCCAGTTTTATGCAATCACATGACTGACTGTGAATTCATTTTCTGCCTCCTACATTTTCTCTCTCCCCCGTGTTTTATATCAACAAATAAACATACAATATATATATACAATTAGGAAAATTTAATAACATTGGAAAGAGGTCAGTGCTTGACTACTATTGTCTCCATGAATATTAGGCAAATGTGGAAGATATTAATATTATTTTGGATTATTTGTGCCTTAATGAGAGGCCTAGCTAGTTATTTTCTAATGACCCATTTTTATTAGCTGATCAGCCCTGATGAGAATATTAAAATGCTATGGTTTTAGTTTGAATGCTAATGTTCCTTTCAGATATTTGAAACACTATTTAAATTATCATTCCTATTTGTTCAGAATTACAACAAATAATCAGCTCATTCCTGAGCATGAGGGAGCATTGATTTGTTTTTTTTTTTATTTTGCTCCTAAGTAGGAACATTTTCTATGATTAAAGGAAAAACAAACAAACAACAACAAAACCTATTGAGACATCACTAAATATGAAAATCTAGAAATGCAATATGAGATTTAGTTAATGTTTGTAACAATGAAATGGGAAAATCATTAATCAAGCCAATAATGGATACAGATACATTAAAAACATAGACATCTGTAACATCAGATTCTTCAAATGTGATTCTGTCCTTAATCAGCCACCCCTTGCCTCAAAATCCAAAAGGGACATTTGTGAACAGATGATGAAACATGACCACATTGTATCTTGTTATTTTACCCCAAAATTCAGTATAGAATGTGGCTGGCCTATAATTTTGCATGAAGATGCTTCATGTCACGCAGGCAATATTAACCTCAGTAGGCAGGTTTGCCTATATCTGTTTCAGGCCCACAAGCTTAAAATGTGAATCAAATACCATCATTGTAAAGAAAACAAATCCTAAATATATCTAACAACCAAAAAAAAGCTTAGGAAAATGTGAGTGTAAACCACTTGCATTCAAAAATCAACCTCAATGAAAAATTCATCTCAGACAAAGAATACCTAGTCAAGGCAAGGAGGAATACCCAGATCCTTGTACAATACTGATTCTGAATAATAAAAAAGAAGATACATAAAGTAGGAAACTTAACTGCAAGCTGCAACTTATCCTGACTGATTGATTGATTACTGATTTGTATGATTTTTTTCTCCTTTTCTTCTTTTGTAACTTGATGGGATTATCATCTGAGCCTGTTGTCTTCCAAAACTGTGGCTAATTTCTAGGAGCTGGGATGGGGTGGGAAGAATTATGGAGCGTCAGATAATTGTACACTATTTGGAGCCATCTCCTTGTCAGAATCACTGTTTCTATTTGATTTAGGACTTTTAAGAATAAATTTGGATGTTGCTCCCAAAAGTCTATCAATGAATAACTTAATCATAAGGCTTATTTTAGCCAAGACAGGCATCTCTTCTAAAGAATTACATAGTGCAGGTCAGGAAAAAAAAAAGAGTCAATTTCTTTTCCCTACAGAGAAAAAAAAAATTTCTACAAAATGTTTCTCCCCTTTCTTATACAGGTAGATGTACCCTAAAAGTCTTCATTCTCATCTATCTTAATATTCTGCTTTAATAATACATTTCCTTCCTCATTTTCATGTTGTATTACTCCAGAACTGTCTCTCATTGTGCTTTGTTTTTCAAAATGCCGAAGAATTAAATGTACCTCTTTCCTCACCTGTCCTCAAACAAACTTCTTTAAAGAGTTGTTTTAAGTAGTCTCATTTTTTTTTTCAAACTCATTCTCTTCTCAAGCTACTGTACTTTGAGTTTCATCTTTCCCTTGTCACCAACATTATTTCTTGATCACCAGTTGCTTCCATGTTGACAAGTCCCTGTCACCTCCTTTCTGATACAATATTAGTCAATTTCCCACCACTGTTTATGCAGGAGATAGCTTATTGATCTTGAAATATTTGTTTCCAAGAAACCAAAATTCTACCGTCCCTTGCCTTCCTTTTCATGTTTTTTTTTATTTATAAAAACATTAAGCACTACTTTGCCATGACATCTAAGCATATTTTACAACTCTTAACACTGTTCTATGTGGAATATAATAACCTTACAATATAGTATAAACCCTTATTATAATATATATCAATATTGCCCTTAGGTAATATATGTATATTAGCTAAGGTAGAATCATAAACACTGAGCTCAGTAGATACTCTACATTTGTCTTCTACCTTTACAAAATTAGAACCTGCTAATAATCTTAAGTAAATTGTTAAAGTAATATAGTTTTGCCCTGATGCCATTAGCCATAACACCATAAGGTAACTGCTACTATTTAGCCTCAATTTTCCATTTTCAAGGTAACACTGGTGTTATCTTTGTTTTCTACTAAGTTTATAAAGAAGTTGTAGGGATCTAGATTTCTCATTTACATTATTTGTTTTTTTTTTTTTTAGTTTGAGTTATTTTCATGTCTGAATATCTAACTTAAAGTAGTAAAAACAGAAAATGTTGATTTAAAACCTTAATCATGTTGCTTAGTGCATGTAATAAAAGATAATGTAAAAAGATACTGTTTATAAACAACATTTGAATATTTTTGTTATATTCCTTTCCAAAATGAACTTTAAAGTCAGTGGTTTAAGAACCATGAATATCCTTACTAGAAGGCTTTTATTCCCTCAGAGTTTCCTTTAAGGGTTACTTTGTTGTTTTGGATCTCCAGTGATAAACTGAGTCACTCATTTCCAAATGCTGTAAGGATGATTTCCCCAGTAATGGTATTTGGCTAAATTGGTCCAGCGTCTGAGTTGTAGATCATAGTTGGCAAGGTTCTTATGAACAGTCTCATTATCCAGTACCTTATCTGTTGGCAGACAGATAGGAAATATTGTAGTTGGCTCATGTGTATATAGTCCTACAGAAAAATACCCACTCTCTGAAGATTTGAGTAGTGTGGTCACAAAATGTAGAGAATAAAGCATGATAAGACTTACAATCTCCAAACTAAATTAATCTTTATATCCAGAAAGAGCCTGTGTTTTCATATTTACACTTCATGCCTTGAACATCTGTTTTGTGGCACTTTGGAAAGTTGAAGGGGATAAGAGCGTTGGTGGAAGTCATGCCTATGGACCTGAGTTAGTAGTTCTTACAGTTGATCAAAAACTTTAGCAGTGTAATGGTGTTGACCCCTTTCACCAACACAGTAGATTCAAGTCTGTAATCCATGTTTCTCTTAGGTTGATAGAAAATATGTCTTGTTATTAAATTTTATCTTTCATTCCCATCTCTTCCAGCCAGAAAAATCTACTTAACCTTCATCACTGAATGCTTGCACCTCCCTCCTCCTGTGCCCCAAGCTTTTTCCAGATGCTTTCTTTTATTTTATTAAAGGCAGAGATAATTCAATACCTTCATTTTCTTATTGCTCTTCTTACACCTCTAGGTGTAGGAGATATGAGAGTCATGATTATGTCATTTCCTACTAATCCTGCTGTGTGAAATGTGATAGTAGACTGATAGGTACAAGCATAGACACGGGCAAAGTTCATCTCCAGCAGATTATATAGAGACGTAAAGCATACAGACCAGTCACCAATTTAAATGTGTTGCAGGTTTTCATCATTTGACTAAGGTCTTGTCTCTCCAGCCATTTTTCTATCAACTTCAACACAAGGGAACAGTGGTAGCCAAGGCAAGGTGGCATTGGAGGGTATACCTGCTTAAGGTGCAGTGGAGCTCTGTGGGAGTTTGGGATTCTGTTTACGTTGAGACAAACTATTGGGTTAGCCAAAAAGTTCATTCGGGTTTTTCCATTAAGATGGTATGGAACAATCCAAATGAACTTTTTGGCCAACCCAATAACTCTGTTGCCCTACAAAGCTGGACAAGAACTTGAGCTACTTCCTATGCTTTCAAATGATCTGCTTAGGAAAAGAGTTGAGAAGGAGTGAAAAGGAGTCAAGTTTTAATACTTCAGCCCACAGGGAACTCAGTACTTGAAGATGGAATATCAGATTTGCAGAAGGATGTCTGTGGAGTCTGGAGCAATTCAGTAACTGTTTAATCTTCTGAGATCTATTTGTAAATATTGGGAAAAGGGAGGGCTCAATCCTTTTACTCCCTTTTTTTTTCTATCTATTTTCTTTCCAAAGGTCCTTCTATATGTCTCACGTTATATTCCAAGGACTTCACATTTATATATCAAACTCTGTAAAACTTATATATCCTATCCACTACTTGACATATTTAATAAGAAATTTTATTTTCACAGATCTCTTTTGGCAAATGTTCATTTTGGATAACTGTACCCACACTCAGCCAATTATCATATCTAAAAATAAAGCCACTTTGAGAGATTATTTCCTTTCCCTCAGCAACCTATAGTGTCTTTAATTTCTATTCTAATTAGAAAACAATTCCTGATTATGTGTGTTTATCTCTCTATCCTTCTTTGCACCTAAGTCCAAGACTAAGTCAATTATGGATTGCTGTAATAGTCACCTAACAGGTGTCTCTCCTTTTACTCTTTATTCTTTATAGTCAGTGGTCCACCCAGTGGATAAAGAAATCTTAAAAATGCATATGAGATCAATGTGACGTCAAAGCCAAAAGAAGAATCTTTTGGTATAGAGGAAATTAAAAACTGCATCAAATGATGCTGACTAGCTGATAAAGATGTTTACAGACTACCAAACACAAAATTCAACAATATAAACATCATTAGTGATATGGATAAAAGCAGTTTGAGTGAAATGTTGTGGAAGGAGGTGGGATAAGAAGAGAAAGGAGGTGATAAACCAGAAATGTGGGTGAAAGGAATAAGGAAATGGATAAATAGCTGGAGAGAAATGTGAAGGAAGAGAGATGTTTGGCATGAGAGCATACATGCATGTACATGTGGTTGTGATAGATTTCATTGTAAAAGACATCCATGTATGTCTGTATAATGGTGGAAGAAAATCCAGAAAAGGGAGAAACTTGAGATGCAGAAGAGAGAAATGGGATGAGTAATCTGAGAGTTGAGTTCATGGTAGACACAGCAGCTAAATCTAGAGGATAGAATCATGGAGAGGAGGAAACATTGATGAAATTAATCTCAAAGTGTGCCCGCTCTCCTTCCTACAAATATTTGCTTACCTGTAAACTACTTGTATGCTAGATGAAGAATTACCAAGAATTACAGCAGAAAGAAGCAGAAGGTAGGCTAAAGACTTAGCAAAAATAGCTACATGTAGGGCTTCCCTGGTGGCACAGTGATTGAGAGCCCACTTGCCGATGCAAGGGACATGGGTTCGTGCCCCAGTCTGGGAAGTTCCCACATGCTGCGGAGCTGCTGGGCCCATGAGCCATGGCCGCTGAGCCTGTGTGTCCAGAGCCTGTGCTCCACCACGGGAGAGGCCACAACAGTGAGAGGCCCACGTACCGCAAAAAAAAAAAAAACCTACGTAAAACACTGATGGATCTCACAGATAGAATCTGGAATGAAAAAAAAGTAAGAAATTCCACATCAGGCATAACTAATCACCAGTGATAGAAATAAAAAGAGTCATCTTTGGGCTTCCCTGGTGGCACAGTGCTTGAGAATCTGCCTGCCAATGCAGGGGACACAGGTTCAAGCTCTGGTCTGGGAGGATCCCACATGCCGTGGAGCAGCTGGGCCTGTGAACCACAATTACTGAACCTGCGTGTCTGGAGCCTGTGCTCCACAACAAGAGAGGCCGCGATAGTGAGAGGCCCATGCACCGCAATGAAGAGTGACCCCCGCTTGCCACAACTAGAGAAAGCCCTCACACAGAAACGAAGACCCAACATGGCCATTAATTAATTAATTAATTAATTAATTAATCAAAAGGCAAATCCTTAAAAAAAATAGTCATCTTTAATCAGGGAAATTGATAGTCCTGTATAGGGACCACAAGATAGGATTCTGAAGTGCTTAAAATGTTATTTATTTTGATGTGGGGGCAATTACATGGGTATATATCAAACATCAAACAATACACTTAAGATTTTTATTACTTTCTGCAGGTATGCCACATAGCAATTGAAAAACAAACAAACAAAAAAACATTGCAGATTTTATAATCCCCTTGGATTAGTCAGGCTATGATCATTATTTGAATTAAGTGTAGCTAGATAAACTGGTTTATTCCTCCTTTCGTCACACACAAACAAGCCATTAAATCCTGAGCCCCATGAGAGCAGGAGATTTGTCTGATTTGTTCCTTGACATATTCCAGCTGTTCAGCAGTAAGATTTAACAGCTGTTATCAAATGATGAGTGTTTTCATGACTCAGTATTTTGGGCAAAAAACTCTGCCTGTTAACTCCCACCCCGTTTTACTCTATATAGTATGAATATGAATAAGCCTGAAGATGTTTAAAAAAGAAATTTTCTCAAGAGTTCAAATTTATCCATTTATTAAGCCTCTGAATTTGAGGACACACATGAAACAGAAATCTCAGCAGATACCTTAATTCTGGTTATATAACTGGCATATTATTGACTCATTTGGTAAACTGCCATCCAATATCAAAATTAGTATTTTTCATCATTTTGGGTAATTTGTCTATTGCAATATTAATATGTTTTCATGATCTTTGAACATTTAGTGATATAAACTTTATTTTCAGGAAATGTATAATTTGCATAAAATATAAGGCTGGAGATATTCAAGTTTGGGGCTATAAAAGGTGGAGAATGAAAGCAAGAAGGAATTCTCAAAACTTCCCTAAATCCAACAGTCCCACATAAAGCAGGAACTCCAGACAAAATCCATAGATGTATGACAATGACTGGGGACAAGTCCAGGGCTCTTTTATACATCTCTTAAATCTTCCCTGAAATAGAGGGTGTTGCCCAGCAGTGTGAACCCTGAAACACCCACCAGTGTGACAGTTCCATTTTTACTTCTCCCAATAATCAGCTACAGAAAGAATATATAATAGGAATATAGAAGTCTATAGGTGGATGAGACCAAATTCCACGTAAGTGAAAAAAAGTCAGTGATCTTCCCTCTGATCTGCACAGATGCTACCATTTCTTGCCAAATCATGAGCATTTAATTTTCTCCAGTAACAAATCAGTGATTGGATGCAAAAGCATAGAGAAAATGAGGGAAATCTCATGTGATTTCCAGTAATTTATTTCCAACTCAGAAACTTTTGTTTATACACTATTCCATGTAGATGTGTCTCTGAGATGCTCTAACACAAGTGCTATTTTACTTCTCGTTTGAAAGTTTTCCTCCATCTTTTGATAGTAATAGTAGGTACCCTCTCAAACTTATATTCAAAATTAATATAATTGTAGACATAAAGGATACTGACCCTAAAACTTTAAATCTTCATCTGTCTTGTGTTTCTCTCTCTGGGTTTCCTGACCTTCAATATCCAGTTGATATTTTTTATGTAGAATAGCAGGTGTATTATGTGTTCCTGTAATCTGCAGAAAGATTTAACTTAAAAGACCTATAAGCCTTCTCAGAGTGTCATTTGGTAAGTGTTTGAAGATGGGGGAATTATAAATGATACTTGCATTTGACCTATTCTGTCTCCTAGATTTCCTAACTTAATCATTTCACTTCACTACAGGTCACTAAACCACCTTACGTAACAGTAGTATTAATCATGTTGCCAAACCTACAGTTAGGGTATCTTTCTTTTCTATGATGCTAATATTCTTTAACTCAACATGTCTGGGAAAGGGGATGTTTTTGGATATCTCAGTCCGAAACTTTATTTATGCCTTTTTCCTCACTGTCTCTTTGTATGCCTTAAGAGAAATGTGACTATCATTGCCAAAGTTTCCTTGGAGAGCTTGGGAGATAGAAAGACTTTTATCTCCCAGACATGTTCAGTTAGTCTCACAAGTATGAGTCTCGCCGTAGAACATTTTCAAGACACATTATAGGTGTGCCATTCCTGTTCCTATCTGCACCTCTGCCTTACACCCAGATAACAGTCATACTCAAATAATTAAATCCATTTTTCATTTGTTTCCTTCTACAATGGTTTTGTTCTTGCAGAATTCCTCTTATATATTGTTTTTAATTTTTGCTTTAAAACCCCATCATATATAAAATTTGAATTTTTAAAATTTGTATATTTGTATAGCTTAGTTTGGGCTTACATACATAAAATTCCAAGATGATATGCCATTTTTATTAAACGTTTCTTATGTCTTTTTAATATTTCCCATTTTCCATTGTTTTTCTTTTCACTTTATTTTATTATTATTTTTTTACATCTTTATTGGAGTATAATTGCTTTACAATGGTGTGTTAGTTTCTGCTTTATAACAAAGTGATTCAGCTCTACATATACATATATCCCCATACCTTCTCCCTCTTGCATCTCTCTCCCACCATCCCTATCCCAACCCTCTAGGTGGTCACGAAGCACAGAACTGATCTCTCTGTGCCATGTGGCTGTTTCCCACTAGTTATCTATTTTACATTTGGTAGTATATATAAGTCCATGACAATCTCTCACTTTGTCCCAGCTTAGCCTTCCCCCTCCCCATGTCCTCATGTCCATTCTCTACATCTACATCTTTATTCCTGTCCTGCCTCTAGGTTCTTTAGACCCATTTTTTTTTTTAGATTCCATATATATGTGTTAGCATACGGTATTTGTTTTTCTCTTTCTGACTTACTTCACTCTGTATGACAGTCTCTAGCTCCATCCACCTCACTACAAATAACTCAATTTCGTTTCTTTTTATGGTTGAGTAATATTCCATTGTACATATGTGTCACATCTTCTTTATCCATTCATCTTTCAGTGGACATTTAGGTTGCTTTCATGTCCTGGCTATTGTAAATAGAGATGTAATGAACATTGTGGTACATGACTCTTTTTGAATTATGGTTTTCTCAGGGTATGTGACCAGTATTGGGATTGCTGGGTCGTATGGTAGCTCTATTTTTAGTTTTTTGAGGAACCTCCATACTGTTCTCCATAGTGGCTGTATCAATTTATATTCCCACCAACAGTGCAAGAGTGTTCCCTTTTCTCCATACCCTCTCCAGCATTTATTGTTTGTAGATTTTTTGATTATGGCCATTGTGACCAGTGTGAGATGATATCTCATTATACTTTTGATTTACATTTCTCTAATGATTAGTGATGTTGAGCATTCTTTCATGTGTTTGTTGGCAATCTGTATATCTTCTTTGGAGAAATGTCTATTTAGGTCTTCTGCCCATTTTTGTATTGGGTTGTTTTTTGTTTTGTTTTGTTTTTTTGTTTTATTTTTTCTTATTGAGCTACTTAGGCTGCTTATAAATTTTGGAGATTAATCCTTTGTCAGTTGCTTCATTTGCAAATATTTTCTCCCATAATAATGGTTGTCTTTTCATCTTGTTTATGGTTTCCTTTGCTGTGCAAAAGCTTATAAGTTTCATAAGGTTCCATTTGTTTATTTTTGTTTTTATTTCCATTTCTCTAGAGTTGGGTCAAAAAGGATCTTGCTGTGATTTTTGTCATAGAGTGTTCTGCCAAGGGTTTCCTCAAAGAGTCTTATAGTGTCTGGCCTTACATTTAGGTCTTTAATCCATTTCAAGTTTAGTTTTGTATATGGTGTTAGGGAGTGTTCTAATTTCATTCTTTTACATGTAGCTATCCAGTTTTCCCAGCAGCACTTATTGAAGAGGCTGTCTTTTCTCCATTGTATATTCTTGCCTCCTTTATCAAAGGTAAGGTGGCCATATGTGTGTGGGTTTATCTCTGGGCTTTCTAACCTGTTGCATTGATCTATATATCTGTTTTGGTGCAAGTACCATACAGTCTTGATTACTGTACCTTTGCAGTATAGTCTGAGGTATGGGATCTGATTCCTCCAACTCTGTTTGTCTTTCACAAGATTGATTTAGCTATTCGGGGTCGTTTTTGTTTCCATAAATATTGTGAATTTTTTTGTTCTAGTTCTGTGAAAAATGTCATTGGTAGTTTGATAAGGATTGCATTGAATCTGTAGGTTGCTTTGTGTAGTGTAGTCATTTTCACAAGGTTGATTCTTCCAATCCAAGAACATGGTATATCTCTCCATCTATTTGTATCATCTTTAATTTCTTTCACCAGTGTCTTATGTTTTCTGCATACAGGTCTTTTGTCTCCTTAGGTAGGTTTATTCTTAGGTATTTTATTCTTTTTGTTGCAATGGTAAATGAGAGTGTTTCCTTAATTTCTCTTTCAGATTTTTCATCATCAGTGTATAGGAATGCAGGAGATTTCTGTGCATCAATTTTGTATCCTGATACTTTACCAAATTCATTGATTACCTCTGCTAGATTTCTGATAGGATCTTTAGGATTCTCTTATCTTTTTCAATTCCCTCACTTTCAGTCTGTATGTGTCCCTAGGATTGAAGTGGGTCTCTTGTAGACAGCATATATATGGGTCTTGTTTTTGTATCCATTCAGCCAGTCTGTGTCTTTTCGTGGGAGCATTTAATCCATTTACATTTAAGGTAGTTATCAACATATATGTTCCTATTACTATTTTCTTAATTGTGTGGTGTTTGTTATTGTAGGTCTTTTCCTTCTCTTGTGGTTTCTGCCTATAGAAGTTCCTTTAGCATTTGTTGTAAAGCTGGTTGTGTGGTGCTGACTTCTATTAGCTCTTGCTTGTGTGTAAATGTTTTAATTTCTCCATGGAACCTGAATGAGATCCTTCCTGGTAGAGTAATCTTGGTTGTAGGACTTTCATCACTTTAAATATGTCCTGTCACTCCCTTCTGGCTTACAGAGTTTTTGCTGAAAGATCTGCAGTTAACCTTATGGGGATTCCCTTGTATGTTATTTGTTGCTTTCCCTTGCTTTTATTTTTTTTTCTTTTCATTTAATTTTTGAGTTTGATTAATATGTGTCTTGGCATGTTTCTCCTTGGATTTATCCTGCATGGGACTCTTTGAACTTCCTGGACTTGATTGACTATTTCCTTTCCTATATTAGGGAAGTTTTCACCTCTAATCTCTTCAAATATTTTTTCAGTCTCTTTCTTTTTCTCTTCTTATTTTGGGACCTCTGTAATTCGAATATTGGTGCATTTAATGTTGTCCCAGATGTCTCTGAGACTGTCCTCAATTTTTTTCATTCCTTTTTCTTTATTGTGTTCTGTGGTAGTTATTTCCACTACTTTATTGTCCAGGTCACTTATATGGTCTTCTGCATCAGTTATTCTGCTATTGATTCCTTCTAGAGAAATTTTAATTTCATTTACTGTGTTGTTCTTCATTGTTTGTTTGCTCTTTAGTTCTTCTATGTCCTTATTAAACGTTTCTTGTATTTTTTTTCCATTCTATTTCCAAGATTTTGGATCATGTTTCCTGTCATTAGTCTGAATTCTTTTCAGGTAGACTTCCTATTTCCTATTCACTTGTTTGGTCTGGTGGGTTTTTACCTTGCTCCTTCATCTGCTGCATATTTCTGTGTCTTCTCATTTTGCTTAACTTACTGTTTTTGGGGTCTCCTTTTCTCAGGCTCCAGGTTTTCAGTTCATGTTGTTTTTGGTGTCTGCCCTCAGTAGGTGAGGTTGGTTCAGTGGGTTGTGTAGGCTTCCTTGTAGAGGAGACTGTGCCTCTGTTCTGGTGGATGAGGCTGGATCTTGTCTTTCTGTTGGGCAGGTCTGTGTCCAGTGGTGTGTTTTGGGGTATCTGTGACCTTATTATGATTTTAGTCTGCCTCTCTGCTAATGGGTGGGGTTGTGTTCCTGTCTTGCTAGTTTTATGGCATATGGTGTCCAGCACTGTAGCTTGTTGGTTGTTGAATGGAGGTGGGTCTTAGCATTCAGATGGAGATCTCTAGGAGGGCTTTCACTGTTTGATATTACGTGGAGCCGGGAGGTCTCTAATGGATCAGTGTTCTAAACTCAGCTCTTCCTCCTCAGAGGCACAGGCCTGACATTCAGCCACAGCATGAAGACCCTGTTAGCTACACGGCTCTGAAGTAAAGGGAGAAAAAAGAAAGAAAAGTAAATAAATACAATAAAGTTATTAGAATATGCATTTAAATTAGTAAAAATTAAAAAAGCTAAAAAGTAATAAAAAAAGAAAGAAAGAAGAGAGCTACCAAACCAAAAAACAAATCCACCAATGACAGCAAGTGCTAAATACTACACATAGAAAAAAAAATGGACAGAACCCTAGAACAAATGATAAAAGCAATGCTATACAGGCAAAATCACACAAAGAAGCACACATATACACACTCAAAAAAGTGCAAAAAAATATATATATATAAGCTATATAAATCATAAAAAAGTAGGAAGAGAGCAACCAAATCAATAAACAAATCTACCAATGATAATAAGCTCTAAATTCCAAATTAAGATAAACATAAAACCAGAAACAAATTAGATGCAGAAAGCAAACCCAAAGTCTACAGCTGCTCCCAAAGTCCACCACCTCAATTTTGGGATGATTTGTTGTCTATTCATGTATTCCAGAGTTGCAGGGTACATCAAGTTGATTGTAGAGATTTAATCCACTGCTCATGAGGCTGTTGGGAGAGATTTCCCTTTCTCTTCTTTGTTCTCACAGCTCCTTGGGTTCAGCTTTGGATTTGGCCCCACCTCTGCATGTAGGTCACCTGAGGGCATCTGCTCTTCCCTCAGACAGTATAGAGTTAAAGTAGCAGCTGATTCGGGGTTTCTGGATCCCTCAGGCCAGAGGGAGGGAAGGGTATGGAGTGCGGAGTGAACCTGCTACAGCAGAGGCCTCATGAGGTTGCAACAGCCTGAGGCGTGCCCTGTGTTCTCCCACGGAAGATTCCCTGGATCACAGGACCCTGGCAGTGAGGGGCTGCACAGGTTTCCATGAGGGAAGGTGTGGATAGTGACCTGTGCTTGCACACAGACTTCTTGGTGGCTGCAACAGCAGCCTTAGCATTTCATGTCCGTCTCTGGTGCCTGCACTGACAGCCGAGGCTTGTGTCTATCTCTGGAGCTCATTTAGACGGTGCTCTGAATCCCCTCTCCTCACACACCCCAAAACAATGGTGTCTTGCCTCTTAGGCAGTTCCAGAATTTTTTCCGGACTCCCTCCCAGCTAGCTGTGGTGCACTAGTCCCCTTTAGGCTGTGTTCATGTAGCCAACCCCAGTCCTCTCCCTGGAATCTGACCTCTGAAGCCTGAGCCTCAGCTCCCAGCACCCGCCCACCCCATTGGGTGAGCAGACAAGCCTCTCAGGCTGGTGAGTGCTGATCAGCATGATCCTCTGTGCAGGACTCTCTCTGATTTGCCCTCTCCACCCCTGTTTCTGTGCTCTCCTCCATGACTCCGAAGCTTCCCCATGATTCCTCCCCATCTCTGCCAGTGAAGGGGCTTCCTAGTGTGTGGAAACTTTTCCTCCTTCACAGCTCCCTCCCAGAGGTACAGGTCCGTCCCTATTCTTTTGTCTCTGTTTTTTTTTTTCTTTTTCCTACCCAGTTACACGGGGAGTTTCTTCCCTTTTGGGAAATCTGAGGTCTTCTGCCAGTGTTCAGTAGGTGTTCTGTAGGAGTTTTTCCACATGTAGATGTATTTCTGATATATTTGTGTGGAGGCAGTTTATCTCTATGTCTTACTCCTCTGCCATCTTGAAGCACACCCACAAGAAAATCTTAAAATCATTAATACAGAATGCCACAGTGCCAAAATCAAATTATTCCTATCACTAAAATATTAGGAATATTTCAAATAAAGGAAGCCAGTATATTATAATCAGGTTTGAATTCTAGCACCACCACTGACTGTTTGTCCTTAAAGTTAATTACAAATTCCATTCCTCATGTAAAACATTACTTCTGAAGTATGTTCTGATAATTGTCATATAATAAACATAAATTAATTAAAAGAATACTTGGCATTTAGACAATTTTTAATACTAATATTAATACTTGTTGGCTGCAAAATTAGACTGCCAGATATTTCTCCAGCAGGGATGGGTTTATTCAGGATCAGCAGAGATTTTCAATTTGGGGTCTGCCAACATGGAGAGCCACATGTAAGTCCTGGCTCATCAGGGATGGAGAGGTCTTTTATAGAGGGAGAAAGGAAAGTGGGAGGGCTATAGTAAATAAACATAGCTTTTGATTGGCTGAGTCCTTGCCAGGAAAGATGAGGAGTCTCTCTTCTGCCTGTTGGCTTCTGCTATCATTGCAAGGTGTGACAGCTCCTCCCTCTGGTTTCCCACATGTATTTAATTGAGGATTCTGCTTAGTAAATCTTACAAACCTATTATTGTATTAGTAGAATATTTCTATTACTTGTATTATTATCTTTCTTCCAATATCAAGAAAGAGTATGATGTAATGGATCCACTGTTATAATGTTTATTTTATTTATTTATTTTTTGTGGTATGCAGGCCTCTCCCATTGTGGAGCACAGGCTCCAGATGCACAGGCTCAGAGGCCATGGCTCATAGGCCTAGCTGCTCCACAGCATGTGGGATCTTCCTGGACTGGGACATGAACCTGTGTGCCCTACATCGGCAGGAGGACTCTCAGCCACTGTGCTACCAGGGAAGCCCTTATTTTATTTTTAATTCTGATTCTTCCAGCAGATATATTTCCCAAGAGCAATTCAATTGATTTTGCCTTGATTTTTTTTATTTTTATAATTAACATTTATTTATTGTTGTGTTGCATGACTTTCAGAATCTTAGTTCCCCTATCAGATACTGAACCTGGTCCATCAGCAATGAAAGTGTGGAGTCCTAACCACTGAACCACCAGGGAATTCCCACTTTTTTTAATAAAATGGTAATACAAACTGAGAGAGTAATGAGGCCCTTTGGTCAGTTGAGAGAATTAAGGAGGAGCTAACTAATGAATTAAGGTACTATTTATTTATATGTATTAACAAAGTTGTGGTAATCATGTGTTGTACTGATCTTACAAAATGAAAATTTTAGTTTCAGTCTGTTTTCCCTGATAGTATGTTGTATTTAGAGCATTTTTATTTCACAGTTGTTTCCAGCTATATGACAGAGGCCTGAATTACATCTTTTATATGTGATTTCCAGGTGTAAGTCTAAATACTTTCTGAAATGTAAGAGTGATTGTGTATGTGTGTCTGTGTGAATTCCCCAAATCAGTAATTATATTACTATGGTCAATTATACCGAGAAGTTGCACTTAATTGTAGATGAAAAGATTTAGGTTTTTAATTTAAAATCTATAGACAAAACAACTATCCAGTTCTTATTAGAATCATGGACCTGATGTTACATTAAGGTGTTCATTCGTGTGGTTAGAATAGTAGGAAAAAAAAAGCATTTTAATGGTTCAATGTTTTTCAGACCATATGTATTATCAACTTCCATTTGCCACTGCTGAAATTTAGATTAGGACCAGCAATTAAATTTTCAAGTTGATTTTTGCAATCTAAGTTAAAATGATCCTTGATAATATGTAAGTGGGAAACTAAACTTCATCTCTTATGAACTCTGTATCAGATGATGATTGCACAAGTCACCGATTTCCAAAAGCTGGTATTGTTATATATTGTAGCCCTTTTCTTTCTTTATGTCCAATGTCCGATCTTTCCCCAAATCACAAAATTCGTATAATTTTCCTTCATTATTGTCAATCACTCCCTCTACAACACCATTGCTGTACAGAGATTTGAATCCTCATTATTTCTTATCTGGATTCCTCCAGTGTATTGCTAACTCTTTTCTCATCATTAGTCTTAGATCTTTCAATTTATCTCACTGACCAACTGACAAAATTATCTTCATAAAATTAATTGTTTTTTTGATTTTAAGATATTCTTATAACCATAGCCTCACATGCAAGGATTTACACGATTTCCCTTCTTAGCTATGCATCTCTAAAATATCCTTGCTTCATGATAATTGATATTTTTGTGGCCTCTGCCATAATTAACCATGGTCATTTGATATCATGGACAATACCTGGAATGTCACTAACTTGTTACAAAAAGGGTTATTTAAGAACTTGCACTAGAATCTTCAATATTCCTTATTATATGTTTGTAAGAGCTTTCTATTCAGAAGCAAGTGGAAATTCACATTCATACAGAATCTCTAACAGTGAAAGAATCCATGCTGCCTGCTTCTAGCCATCTTTCTTAAGTCAACTTTTACCACCTGATACAAGTAGGTGCTTATTCTTAGGTCAAAAATCTTTTCCTATGACTCCTACCAAAATTTCCTTATAAGATTAGAGCCAAATAGAGCATAGACTTTTTTTTAACATCTTTATTGGAGTATAATTGCTTTACAATGGTATGTTAGTTTCTGCTGTATAGTAAAGTGAATCAGCTATACATAAACATATATCTCCATATCTTCTCCCTCTTGCATCTCCCTCCCACCCTCTCTATCCCACCCCTCTAGGTGGACAAAAAGTACCAGGCTGATCTCCCTTTGCTATATGGCTGCTTCCCACTAGCTACCCATTTTACATTTGGTAGTGTATATATGCCCCTGCCACTCTCTCACTTCATCCCAGCTCACCTGTCCCCTTCCCTGTGTCCTCAAGTTCATTTTCTATGTCTGCGTTTTTATTCCTGTCTTGTCCCTAGGTTCTTCAGAAACACTGTTTTTTTCTTTTTTAGATCCCATATATATATGTGTTAACATACGGTATTTGTTTTTCTCTTTCTGACTTACTTCACTCTGTATGACAGTCTCTAAGTCCATCCACCTCACTACAAATAACTCAATTTTGTTTCTTTTTATGGCTGAGTGATATTTCATTGTATATATGTGCCACATCTTCTTTATCTGTTCATCTGTCGATGGACACTTAGGTTGCTTCCATGTTCTGGCTATTGTAAATAGAGCTGCAGTGAACATTGTGGTACATGGTTTGGCTTGTCTGAAAAGATGAAAATTCACTGTAGAGATCCACTCAGTAGTATGATGTATTCAAAACAAACATCAGTTAGAAGGTCACTGCAATGTTCTAGATAAGAGGTAATATGGTTAGTGTGCTAACAATGGGAAGGAAAAGTGTTTGGATAGAAGTTATAAATATTGTAAGTTTTAGCCAAAAGAAATCGGTTATACTAGATATAGCATACAAGCACAAGAAAAGAGTCAAGTCTGACTCAAGATTTTTGGCCTAAACTGCACATAAAATGAGGTAACACTGTGGGAACAACCTATTATTTGGAAAAAGTGAAAATCAAGAACTAAATTTTGGTTATTTCAATTTGCAGCTGCTAATCAAGATTCTAAGAGCAGAATTTCAGATGATAGACATGTGTGTCAACATGGGAGAAAAATATGAAATTTTATATATATTTATATTTGGCTACTGAATTAAATCCCATATCTCTGTGTCTTACAATATTTTTTCTTAGATCACAGTTCAGTACATGTTGCATGACTCTCCAAGAAATGGCACTGTGTTATTATCTCCTGTCATTCTGTTTTGCTGTCATTTAGACACATGACCTACGTAGCCTTCACAGAAGGAGAGACATAACAGAATAGCATGTAAGGGTCTTTATGCCCAGGACTGAAGGGTTCCAAATACAGCCTCCCTCAGTACCTGCAGTGGTACATCTAGGACCTCCCCACATCTAAAATCCTCAGATATATAAGTCCCATTGTTAGCTCTCTGTTCCTGTCATTCCACATTCACAGATTCAACCAACCTTGCATAGTGCGGTAATATATACATATATTGAAAAAAATCAGCTTAAAAGTGGACCCACACAGTTCAAGCCCAAGTTGTTCAAGTGTCAACTCTACTTCTTCGCACACAATCCTGACCAGAATGCAGTCATCTGGCACTGAACTAATTGCACAGAAAATCTGAGAAAGATTTTTATCCTATCTGCTCGTGAATATCAAGTAACCAAGAAATACTTGACAGTCTCTGACACAGTGGTTATGAGGAATTAACGAAGGGTCTCTTTACAAGATAACACTTCATTGTAGTTTGATGGGTCTTATTTTCTGTCTGGGGAGAGGTACGTTTTTAATACAAGTGAGCTTGTGGGCAGAGTTACATTGTGCCATAGAACAAAATTAGACATATCTCATACCATAAGAGAACTTGGAAAGGTAATTTGGAAAATAAATCTTGTGCCACAATGCAGTAGTAATTGAACAGGAATATCTTGAACCACAAGGCAGGTTTGAACACAGGCATCTTGTTACAAATGGTTGTATTCCCTTAACTGGGAGAATCAGTTGTTTCAAATGTTGCTCGCAGGCTAAGATGACTTCTGAGATATGATGATTGGATTCAACATTTAGAGGTTAATAGCTGCTTGAGAGGAATGGTGGTGACAAAATCCTTTCTTGGATTCAAGAAAGAATAGAATATTATAGCTGTGAAAATGAACAGAGAAATGAATCATAGTTGAACATGATATAGGATCATTAGAAGGATTTGCTTTTTCTTCTTTTCATATACTGGCTTGTACATTGACAGGACTAATTCAATAAAGCTGAAATAGTCAATCATTAAAAAGTACAAAGGAACAATTGCATATGTAATATGATCAAATAATCAAACATACACTGTATCCTGTATACAAGAGCACCTCTCCTTACACAGGACAACAGATGGTTCATCAGTCAATCAAGTGGGGAGGAAGACAGCTAAGAATTATTGTACTTTCATGTGTTTGAGTGTGACTACATTTTTATCCAAAAACCTCTGGAATTGAAATACTACAGGGTTAGAGTACTGGAAAGTCATGAGTTCAGCCTGAAGTTTGGGACACTTGGATACTCTGGAAAGTGTTATTACTGGTAATGATAAGATCTAGTATTTCAGCATGTCATAATGGTTGGGTAGACAAGAGGAAAATATATTTGGAGATAAATTCAAGGATTTGAGAATGCATAATCTCTGAAACTGTATCCTAGGTAGATTTATTTGCTTCTATTTTGCTTAGAGTGAATTTCCTCCCAGAAGATTCCCAAGCCCCTTATAAACATAAACTGGAGTGATCAACATGGACCCTTGAAGCATAAACATCACCCTAGATATTGTAAAATCTTGCTTAATCACTTTAAAGAAAATTATCCTGTTCTATCTCACAGTAAGATGGAAAATCGAAATTTAACTAAATTAAAACTAAAATTCAGCTTAGGTGTGACTACCTAAGTTTTTTTTGTCAATTTATCATTGGTAATTATGTTAGAATTAAATGTAAAAATTAATTTGTTATTCTCGTCCTCAAGGCATGAACATCTAGCAATCATAAAGGCAAAAAATGAGCGTTAAAGAATAGGGTTAAAGAATAACGGCACATAAGTATGCCATGATGAAACAAAACTAAACATAAAGCAACATTGTCTTTTGGAGGGAATATTAACTTGACCTCAAAACTCACATTTCATTAAATTACTAAACTCAATTTTTTTTCAGTCAGTCTTGAAAATACATTTATAGAGGTGTTTTAGTTTATAACAAACAAAAATTCAATGTCATATTTTAAACACATTTAATAAAGAAGTACACTTAAATTTAAAACAATATCCATTTATGAACTAATATGTGTAATTATTGAAACATTGGTCAGGAATTAATATTAAGACTTGTGCAAATAAAAGTCCAAGTTTTGTATATAATTTAGTCTGTATAAAAACTGCACTCTAAAATATAATAGGAGAGAGTAAGGGAGTGAAAGGGGTTGAAAGAGAAAGAGAGGAAAAGAGAAATTAAAAGAAAAATATCCAAGAATATTTTTTTTTTGTTTTTCAGTTCCAAGAGAAATGATGATTCAGTCAAATATATTTAAAATTGAGGGTAAAAAACCTCAAGTTCACTGCTTTTCTGTTACTCTTCTTTCCAGGACTGTGCCAAATGTCATTATTAAGGTGGCTATTTACAAATAGTACCATAACATGGGGAGCTTAAAGGTTAAAGCCAGTAGTAGAAAGAACTTTATTCAAAAGGCCACGTTTTAGAAATGGGAACATCTTTTTACAAGTAATGTGAAATGGGGAATTAAGGCAATGACCTAAATAATTAAAGTGAAACAAACCCTCTGCATCTAAGAGAAAAATAGAACTTCCAAACTTAAATTATCACAAATTACTGTCTACGTTTATCACATTAATGGTGTAATTGCTCAGCATGCACTTTAAAGAGGCTACATATCTTCAAATGAAGTCATTTCTATATGCAGACATTGATTTACTGATTTGTGTTTTATTATTTCCAAAGTCTTAGTGATTGATTTCTTTTGATACAATGAGCTAATTTCAATATTAAGACGGGAAAAAATGTGTATAGTCTATACTAAATAGTGCTTATATTTTTATTTTTTGAAATCCATACATTATAAGGGTCAAATATTAAACTTGTATTGTGGCAAAAGTAGACTACATAATAAAATGTTATAATTTCATGTTATCTAAAATATGCAAATTGGAATCACATGACCCTTACAATTCTGCATACTTATTATTTCCTGAAGTCTTTTAATTTATTTACTTAAATTAATTTATTTGGTGTATAGTTGATTTACAATGTTGTGTTAGTTTCTGCTGTACAGAAAAGTGAGTCAGTTACACATACACATATATCCACTCTCTTTTAGATTATTTTCCCATATAGGTCATTACAAGGTATTGAGTAGAGTTCCCTGTGCTATAAGTAGGTTCTTATTAGTTATCATGCTACATAGTAGCATGTTACATAGTAGCATGTATATGTCAATCTCAATCTCCCAATTTAGCACTCTTCTCCCTTTCCCCCTTGGTAACCATTAGTTTGTTTTCTACATCTGTGACTCTATTTCTGTTTCATGAGTAAGTTCATTTGTACCATTTTTTAATCCATGTGTAAGCGATATATGACATTTGTCTTTCTCTGTCTGACTTACTTCACTCAGTATGAAAATCTCTAGGTCATCCATCCATGTTGCTGCAAATGGGATTAGTTCTTTTTTATGGCTGAGTAATATTCCATTGTATATATGTACCACAATCATCTTTATCCAGTCATCTGTTGATGGATATTTAGGTTGCTTCCATGTCCTGACTGTTATAAAGAGTGCAGGACATATAATCAGAGAAAACCATAATTCAAAAATACACAGGCACCTCAATGTTCACTGCAGCACTAAAGTCCTTTTAAAACCAGTGCAGTCAAAGTCCATTGTCTCATTCATGTCACAACCATCAAAGGGGTCTTACAACTGATATGCACTGTAGCATAGACCTCTTCCTGCTTCAGTTGTATCTTGTCTCCCTCTTTCCACTTTTCCTTCATCTATTCCTACCTCTCGTAATCTGTGGTTCTTTCTTTCTTTGCCATTTGAAACAATGGAAATTGTCTAGGCAGGAAACACAAGAGAAGGAAAAGACCTAAAATAACAAACCCAAAACAGTTAGGAAAATAGTAATAGGAACATACATATCAATAACTACCTTAAATATAAATGGATAAAATGCTCCAACCAAAAGACATAGACTGGCTGAATGGATACAGAAACAAGACCCATATATTTGCTGTCTACAAGAGACCCACTTCAGAAATAGGGATATGTACAGACTGAAAGTGAGGGGATGGAAAAAGATATTCGATGCAAAAGGAAATCAAAAGACAGCTGGAGTAGCAACTCTCATATCAGAAAAAATAGACTTTAAAAGAAAAACTATTACAAGAGACAAAGAAGGACACTACAAAATGATCAAGGGAACAATCCAAGAAGAAGACATAACAATTGTAAATACTTATGCACCCAACATAGGAGCACCTCAATGCATAAGGTAAATGCTAATAGCCATAAGAGGAAAAATCAAAAGTAACGCAATCATAGTAGGGGACTTTAACACCCCACTTTCACAAATGGACAGATCATCTAAAAAGAAATTAAATAAGGAAACACAAGCTTTAAATGATACATTAAACAAGATAGACTTAATTGATATTTATAGGACATTTCATCCAAAAACAACAGAATACCCTTTCTTCTCAAGTGCTCATGGAACATCCTCCAGGATAGATCATACCTTGGGTCAAAAATAAAGCCTTGGTAAATTTAAGAAAATTGAAATCATATCAAATATCTTTTCTGACAGCAATGCTATGAGACTAGATGTCAATTACAGGAAAAAATTTGTAAAAAATACAAACACATGGAGGCTAAACAATACACTACTTAATAACCAAGTGATCACTGAAGAAATCAAAGAGAAAATCAAAAAATACCTAGAAATAAATGATGAAAACATGATGACCCAAAACCTATAGGGTGCAGCAAAAGCAGTTCTAAGAGGGAAGTTTATAGCAATACAATCTAACCTCAAGAAACAAGAAAAATCTCAAATAAACAACCTAACCTTACACCTAAAGCAATTAGAGAAAGAACAACAACAACAACAAAAAACACCTAAGTTAGCAGAAGGAAGGAAATCATAAAGATCAGGTCAGAAATAAATGAAAAAGAAATGAAGGAAACAATAGCAAAGATCAATAAAATTAAAAGCTGGTTCTTTGAGAAGATAAACAAAATTGTCAAACCATTAGCCAGACTCATCAAGAAAAAAAAGGGAGAAGACTCAAATCAATAGAATTAGAAATGAAAAAAGAAGTAACAACTGCACTGCAGAAATAAAAAGGATCATGAGAGATTACTACAAGCAACTATATGTCAATAAAATGGACAACCTCGAAAAAATGGACACATTCTTAGAAAAGCACAACCTTCTGTGACTTAACCAGGAAGGAATAAAAAATATAAAGAGACCAATCACAAGCACTGAAATTGAGACTGAGATTAAAAATCTTCCAACAAACAAAAGCCCAGGACAAGGTGGCTTCAAGGCGAATTTCATCAAACATTTAGAGAAGAGCTAACACCTGTCCTTCTCAAACTCTTCCAAAATATAGCAGATGGAGGAACACTCCCAAACTCATTCTACAAGGCCACCATCACCCTGATAACAAAACCAGACAAAGACGTCACAAAGAAAGAAAACTACAGGTCAATATCAATGGTGAACATAGATGCAAAAATCCTCAACAAGATACCAGCAAACAGAATCCAGCAGCACATTAAAAGGATCATACACCATGATCAAGCAGGGTTTATCCCAGGAATGCAAGGATTCTTCAATATAGACAAATCAATCAGTGTGATAAACCATATTAACAAATTGAAGGAGAAAAACCATATGATCATCTCAATAGTTGCAATAAAAGTTTTTGACAAAATTCTACATCCATTTTTGATAAAAATCTTCCAGAAGGTAGACATAGAGGGAACTTACCTCAACATAATAAAGGCCATATAGGACAAACCCACAGCCAACATCATTCTCAATGGTGAAAAAATGAAACCATTTCCTCTAAGATCAGGAACAAGACAAGGTTTTCTACTCTCACCATCACTATTCAACATAGTTTTGGAAGTTTTAGCCACAGCAATCAGAGAAAAAAAAGAACTAAAAAGAATCCAATCAGAAAAGAAGTAAAGCTGTCACTGTTTGCAGATGACAAGATACTATATATAGAGAATCCTAAAGAGCTCGGATCAGAAAACTACTTGAGCTAATCAATGAATCTGGTAAAGTGGCAGGATATAAAATTAATGCACAGAAATCTCTTGCATTCCTATACATTAATGATGAAAATTCTCAAAGAGAAATTAAGGAAATCCTCCCATTTACAATTGCAACAAAAAGAATAAAATACCTGGGAATAAACCTACCTAAGAGACAAAAGACCTGTATGCAGAAATCTATATGACACTAATAAAAGAAATTAAGGATGAAACAAACAGATGAAGAGATATACCATGTTCTTGGATTAGAAGAATCAACCTTGTGAAAATGATTTTACTACCGCAAGGAATCTACAGATTCAGTGCAATCCCTATCAAACTACCAATGGCATTTTTCACAGAACTAGAAAAAAAAAATTCACAGTTTGTATGGAAACAAAAAAGGCCCCAAATAGCCAAAGCCATCTTGAGAAAGAAAAAATGGAGCTGGAGGAATTAGGCCCCCTGATGTCATACTATACTACAAAGCTACAGTAATCAAGACAATATGGTACTGGCACAGAAATAGAAATGTAGAACAATGGAGCAGGATAGAAAGCCCAGAGATAAACCCACACACATATGGTCACTTTATCTTTGATAAAGGAGGCAAGGATATACAATGGAGAAAAGACTGCCTCTTCAATGAATGGTGCTGAGAAAACTGGACAGCCACATGTAAAAGAATGAACTTATAACACTCCCTAGCACCATACATAAAAATAAACTGAAAATTGATTGAAAACCTAAATGTAAGACCAGACACTATCAAACTCTTAGAGGAAAACATAGACAGAACACTCTATGACATAAATCACAGCAAGATCCTTTTTGACCCACCTCCTAGAGGAATGGAAATAAAAACAAAAATAAAGAAATGGGACCTAATGAAACTTAAAAGCTTTTGCACAGCAAAGGAAACCATAAACAACATGGAAATACAACCCTCAGAATGGAAAAAAAAAATATTTGCAAGTGAAGCGACTGACAAAGGATTAATCACCAAAATTTACAAGCAGCTCATGCAGCTCAATATCAAAGAAACAACCAATGCAATCCAAAAATGGGCAGAGGACTTAAATAGACATTTCTCCAAAGAAGATATATAGATTGCCAGCAAACACATGAGAGGATGCTCAATGTCACTAAACATTAGAGAAATGCAAATCAAAACTACAATGATGTGTCACCTCACACCGGTCAGAATGGCCATCATCACAATACCTACAAACAATAAATGCCGGAGAGGGTGTAGAGAAAAGGGAACCCTACTGCACTGCTGATGGGAATGGAAATTGATACAACCACCATGGAGAACTGTATAAAGCTAAAAATAGAACTACCATACAACCCAGAAATCTCACTACTGGGCATATACCCTGAGAAAAAAACGTAATTCAAAAAGAGTCATGTACCACAGTGTTCACTGGGGCTCTATTTACAATAGCCAGGACGTGGACACAACCTAATTGTCCATCGACAAATGAATGGATAAAGAAGATGTGGCATATATATATATATATATATATATATATATATATATATATATATATATATATATAATGGAATATTACTCAGCCATAAAAATAAACAAAACTGAGTTATTTGTAGTGAGGTGGATGGACCTAGAGTCTGTCATACAGAGTTAAGTATGTCAGAAGGAGAAAAACAAATACCGTATGCTAACACATATATGGAATCTAAAAGAAACAAAAAGTGGTTCTGAAGAATCTAGGGGCAGGACAGGAGTAAAGACACAGATGTAGAGAATGGATTTGAGTACAAGGGGAGGGGGAACAGTAAGTTGGGACAAAGTGAGAGAATGGCATGGACATATATACACTACCAAACGTAAAATAGATAGCTAGTGTTAAGTAGCCACATGACACCGGGACAGCAGCTTGGTGCTTTGTGACCACCTAGATGGGTGGGATAGACAGGGTGGGAGGGAGACACAAGAGGGAGAAGATATGGGGATATATGTATATGTATAGCTGATTCACTTTTTATAAAGCAATTATACTCCAATAAAGATGTTAAAAATATTAAAAGAAACAAAAAAACAAAAGTGAAAGCTGGAGGAAAAAGGAAGTATTAAGGGAGAACCAAGATTATCTGGATAGAGAGGTTCAAGGAACAAGTCTGAGGAATAGGAGCAAAAACGATTTCAAGCGTGAAAACCATATTCCACATTCTATATACTACAAAGTTTGGGCAAAATCCAACTAATAATAAATCCAAAGAAATGACATGTGCTTATTTGTATTCCAAGAATGGCATAAATGATACACAGACAAATATAGAGGAGGAAAAAAATAGATGGCAATCCAACTAGAGAGGAACTAGAACTTGATATCTGGAATGAAGAGCTCCGTTGGGTATCACTAAGAATGCAGAAATAACGCAGATCCCATAGCCAGTGCAGCCTGGAAAGAGAAAAATTGTTTGACTCCACCCTCCCCCATTTCTTGTTGGATACTTGAGCATTGCCTCAAATACCTCCACAGTGGTTCTGAGGATGTGTGAGAATAGCTATGAATGAGTCATACCTATTTCCTCTGCTCAAGAGCAGTGGGATGTCTGCTGTGACTGGGCCTCAAAGCTCCTCAGGTGAGGTGTCCCACAAAGGCTGCCCCAGCTCATCATCAAGCCCATGATTCGTGCCATCACTCAGACCAAGTGTGAACAGTGCCCTACAGCTCCTTGTGCCACATGTGATATACGCACTGCAACACAATCCTGACTTCTGCTTGCAGCATCTTAGTGCCCCTGGTTCCACTTTTGACTTGCTCTTACTGCACTGCTCCTCTTGAGCCTAAGGCAGAAGTCCCAAGGCTTGGGCTACAGTACAGCCCATGTGATGGACACCACGCTGCAGCCAGAGTCACCCCTTGGACAATAATCTCAAACCTACCCCTCTCCTCTGTTGGTGTAAATTCCACCTGGGAGAACCTCTGCACAGACCCTCCTAGTAAGTCTCTGAATAGTAATGACTTCTGGATTTCGACTTCTCTGTTTGCCAGCACCAGATTTTATGTGAGTTTTCTTAGTCAATCAACAATCCTTTGGGGTGGAAATCATCCCCCCCATTACACTTGAGGAAAATTGAAGCTCAGAGAATTAAATGCCTCACCCAACACTTGTCAGCCAGTATATTAGAGTCAAGATTTCTGCTCGAGTATTCTGCTCTCCAAGAATAAAACTCTTCAAAGGTAGACAAAATTCATTCCAGGGGTAATTCAGCTTAGACAGGGCTTCCCATATACTTGGGGCAAGATGCAGGGCTGTCTCTTGCCTAGGTTTAAGGCCACTACATTCCTTTAAACTGAATATCCAAGGAGGAGGACATGATAAAATAATTTCTTCTGCCTCAGAGCTTACGGCATCCATTAACGAATATTGATTCCTACGAATTAGTCTCAATCACATTAGATAGGAGAGGTAAAACGGCTTCAGGTTAACAAAAATTTTGTATGAAGTAAAAAGAAATAGTATATTTCAAGTCTGAAAAATCCCAAAGATCTGCATTAACACAATGCATACGTACCTGCAATATGTACTTTAACAGAGTAATAGTGTGCAATCATATCAGAAATGTTTCTTTAAATATTTCGGTTTTACAAGATAATTAGTGACAAAGAACACAGCTATAGAAAATTAGGTGTCATTGTTTGACACTGCCGTATGGAGTGGAAACGTTGTAAATTTTAATTCCAAGATCCAAACGATTCTAAGTAAGACAGCAGAGAGCATTCTACCTTATGTTCAGAAGCAACTAGATAAGTGTAGGAGTGTATCTGAGTTTGTAAGAAACTGAAAATGACAATCAAAGCATGTTCAAATGTTTGTCTTATATGTATAGGGGAAAGAAAGCTGGCTATGCAGATTCTAGGTATAAACTGGCAGGGCCGGACATAGGGAAATAATAAAATAAATCTATTGTGAAAAAAAAAGATGCAAAATATGTCTCACAGATTTTTGTATTGCTATTTAATTGTTCTTTCACACATGTAAAGCAAATGGGAATCCTGACTCTTGTGACATGGCTGACATAGTTCTGACATCCTATGTTTTGTTTTATCTACTAAAATGATGTCCAGGCCCACTCCCAGAAATTATGATTCAGTTTGTTTGGAGTAAGACTTACACGTCGGGTGGGTGGTTTGTGTGTGTGTGTGGTGATAAATGGTATATTTTTAAACTCCAGATAGTTAGTTACATACTTAATAATACATATTATATATACATATTAAATTATATATAACAATACATAAATTATATGTAATATACAGTATACAGTTACTAATACAGTTTAATTATAACTATAAATATATAGTTAAATTACCAGATATTAATTAGCCAATATTGGGAACCGTTGATTTAGAGGTTTATTTGATTATTTGTTACACTGCTTATATTGTGGTAACAGGGTAAAGGCAATAAGTAAGAAAGGAATAACATAAATATCAGAGAGTGACATTGGTGATTTACAAAAATATTTATATTCATAAGAAACTCTCATATGTCTTTCCAAAATGGTTGTAAATTTTTACAATTCCACCAGCCATGTATGAGAAAAAACATTGTTTCTTATCCTTACAAAAAATAGGTATTTTCAGTCTTTTGAACATTATATATCCTGTAGGGTGTAGTGGAATCTTCCTGAAATTTAACTGGCATTTTCCTGAAGCTGAAAGGCAATGAGCATACTTTTATGTGCTTATATTTCTCCATATTTAGTGATATGTCTGTTCAAAACATATGCCCGTATTTGAAGTTGCTTGTCTACTTATTACTGAGTCATAAAGTTTTTTTTTATATTTTTGATACAAATTATTTATTAAACATACATACTTCAGTTACTATCTCTACAGCAAAAGGCAAGTATATTTATTATCTAGTATAATACATGTATTCCTCAAGAGCAAAGGGATGGCATGTTTAGAGTCCATTGTAAAAGATGCAGATTCCCTAAGCTCAGTGTTCCTCTCCTATAATACTACTCCATGTGGGTGCTGATAATCATCTGACTCGCTTTACCATCTCCCTGTAGGAATTTGGACTTGGGAAGTAGGTTAAAAAAATGCTGATATTCTGCCCACTGGTATTTTCATGAGGAATAAACTTCTCTTCATTTTTGACTCAGGAGTTTCCTGTGAACTATCAACATCCTTGAAACCATGGCAGCCTAACTTGTTAGCTTGCAACTAGTTTAAAATCTCAGACCCTATACAGTTCTTGACACTGACTTCATCTGCTGGGCAGGTATTTATGATGTATTTAGATCTCTCCATTAACCCTCTCTTCTGGTCTCATAGTGGTTTCCAAAGATATTTTGTCTGAGAAAACAAACAAACAAGCAAACCTCAATCTTGTTTTTTAAAAGATTCTGGTAAGAGTTGACAATGCCTGTTCTGCATTATAACCCTATACATGTGATTATGTAAGAAAATTGGAGAAAAAATCCTCCCATTGATTAGAAGGTCGAAAGTGGATCTTGCTGTTTACCTTCCTTGGTATATAATATGACCAGGGATAAAATATACATTGATTTATGCACAGTAAGTAATGGTTTGGTGTATGATCATGGACTTGTTTACTTGTAGATTTGTGACAGGTTTATATTGATAGCAAAATTGGTATTTCAAGCATATTTTGTGTCCTATTTGAATGTACACCAAATTTCACCATCATAGTGGAATATCTTGATAATGAAGGGTACCACGTAGCTAGTTGTTTATATGATTGTCAGCTTGCTTTCTCAGCCATACTATACTTGTTCATTGTCATAACTAGCCATGACATATTTCTGAGTACCACTTCTGTCAATGGTAGAGAACAGTGTGAGCTACCAATATGCTACTATTCCATAAGAGAACAAGCTAGCTACCTGGTAGCAAATTGATTACACTGAGGTCTTTTTTTTTTTCCCTCCAAAATTAACAGTGCAAGTATTTTTTCTTTATTAGATAAGTGAATTAATCTTAATATTGATTTACCTTCCTTTTTTCTGAGGCTTCTGTCCACATTTTCATATGTTGATTTAGTCATTATCTTCTTCCCTGCCACCTCACACAACATTGCTTTTGACAAGTCAATAATTGTATAACAAAAGAGGCAACGAGAAACACCTCAAGGAAGTTTGCAGTCTTACTACATACATGACATTTGGAAAGATTTGTAACAGAATATTGAAATATCATTTACACTGCCATCTATGTAATAAGAGCTTACATGTTTAGGTACTATCTATAAAAACATACCATGCACTTGAAATCTGCATCTAAAATAGAGCACTTTATTGCAAACCAGAACTCACTTATAAGAACCAAGAGATGCAAGGCAGAATACTCTCACTACTGCTACTAATTACATTCTCTGTTGTCCTAAATTCTTATTTCCCCAATTTTGCCCTCTTGTGATTTAGAGGTATTGTTTTTCCAAGGTAGTAGTGTTTCTACCATGGAACACAGTAATGGTTCCACTGAACAAGAGTTTGATACTATCGCCTTTCCATTTTGATTTCTTCATGCCATCTGGCCATTTTGGGTTCTGAGGCATATGCTACTGAAGCATCACCAGTGACTGTGGTAATTGATCTTTATTATCATGATTAAGAAGAAATGAGACTGCTCTCGGGTAAGGGGTATATATTTGGAAGACAAAAGATTCTGTTGGGCACCCAGAAATGGCTCCAGTGATTGATGGATTTTGTGCTTTCCCTATGGGGGAAAAGGGTGGCTGTCTGTTCATTTGTACAATATTTACAACCATACAGTGTGGAAACATGTTTTTGGTTATTATTGTTTCTGTACTTTAATTTGTATAGAAGGGTGTATTTGAAAGTTGAGCATCCAAAGGGACAGATTGTGTGGGCTGTTTTATTTTTGTATTAAAATCTACCATAGGGCTTCCCTGGTGGCGCAGTGGTTGAGAGTCCACCTGCCAATGCAGGGGACACGGGTTTGTGCCCTGGTCCGGGAAGAACCCACATGCCGTGGAGCAGCTGGGCCTGTGAGCCATGGCCACTAAGCCTGAGCATCCGGAGCTGTGCTCTGCAATGGGAAAGGCCACAACAGTGAGAGGCCTGCGTTCCGCAACAAAAAAATACAATAAAAAAATAAAATAAAATAAAATAAAATAAAATAAAATAAAATAAAATAAAATAAAATAAAATAAAATAAAATAAAATAAAATAAAACTACCATTACCCATCTAATATCTTGCTGTGTAATAAGGGCTAGAAACCTAGCAGCTACATTTCCCAGAGTCCCTTGACTGCAGGATTCCAAATTAAAAGCACATATGTGAGGTTTAGAAATTAGAAGAAAAGCATAAGTTATTATGCTACACTTGCAGAAATGGCTAACTGTTTGGGCAGTTAGAAGAAATGTTGTTGGCAGTGGCTTCCAGGACATGTACAGTGAATCGCCTTATGTGATGCAGGCAGCTAGACCACTGGAGGTAGCTGCCCATGACTTCTATACCACCAGATTCCCTCCTGTTGGTCCTCATGATATTTGTTCCCCATCCATTTGTAATGGTTTTGAGGGCAACACATTTCTTCTGTAAATTACATTTCAATAAAATACCTGCAGTGTTTTCTGTTCTCATACAAAACCTGGATTTACATATCAATCATCTGTCTATTTTAGGAAATTAATAGTTAACTTTTGATTAATGCATCAGTTCTTTTGAGATTGCATAGCAGAGACAGTTATTCTTAATTCTGATGATCTCTGTTAAGGTATAATTTAAGTTAAATAAAACAACAAATGAACAACAAATAAGAACCTGTCTAACCTGCAAAATTTGCTGAGTGGCACGCTGAATATGCACAAAAAATTATATTCTATATATCAGTGATTTTTAAACTCTTGAGTAGATTAGAGTCAATTACAAGAATCATTAAAATAGATTTCTGGGCCTCACCCTCAGATTGAATTTCCATAGGTTTGGGATAGGATATAAGAATTTGGATTTCTAACAAGTTCCCAGGTAATGTCCATGCTACCGGTTTATGGACCATACTTGTGAATAGCTGCTCTCTCTTTATTTTAATAGTTCACTGGTTTCTCCTTCTTTGCAAATACATATTTTAGTGGATCAGTTTACATTTTTCAGCAGACCTTATATTTTATTTTTCTTTTCTAATGTAGACTCACTACCTGTCACTAATTCCTCAAGATTTCCTCAGTTAGCTTATTTGTCCAAGCTTAATGGTCTCTGATAAATCTTTTCATTATCAACCAGTTATTTTTATAAGACATATTGCAGGCATTCAAAAATATGAAACTCATGTTAATAATAAATTTTAAAATGAGTTGTGATGAAAAAAATTTAAGCATAAGAAAACAAAACAGAAAACTCGGGTTGGAAATCGTGTGTATGTGTACTTCACTGTATGTAGGACAATTTTCAAATCTGGCACTAATATTATTTCATCCTCTCCCCTTAAATCTGGGCTTTGTGACTGTTCTTCAAAGACGTATTTTCAGGAAGACAAATCGACTATTTAAATTGGTCAATTCAGTCTAACAGTCAGTAAAGTTGATTAGGTGGTCCTATGAAGAACTGATTAATTCTATGAATGTATAATCTGTCCTAGAGCAGTTCACCATCCTTTAAGAACATTTTCTAATTGATACTTTCTTTCATACACTTTATTTCATTTCAGAGTGGAACAAAACAGCAACAGCTTTGTTGGTCAGAGGCAAGATAGCATGGTGTTTAAAATATAATATTTGACACTCTGATTTACCAAGTTGCCCATTGTCATACAGAGAGTAAAGTTAGTCAATGTATCTATTTTCAGTTCTCTTGTCTAAATGATAATGATTTTAATAATTAATAAGTATTAATCATGTTCTGATGATCCTATAAGTGTGTAGTTATAAAATTCTTAGGGGATTCAATAAACATTTTTTGCTAGGTAAAATCCAACCTAATCAGATAAGACTATAAATTTAAAATATCATCTGGACTTTATAATTTATTTTCTGATTATAAAAAGGAAATACAGAAATTTAACAGTGGAGCCTGCATGCCATATTACCTTGTATATGTTTTATCTCACATAATATAACTTTTTAATTGAAGAATTTGTCAAATTTAGCCATCACATGCTTCACCCAAATTAAATATTTTCTGAATCTTTTTAAAAATAGACATCTGAGGCTTCCCTGGTGGCACAGTGGTTGAGAGTCCGCCTGCTGATGCAGGAGACACAGGTTCGTGCCCCAGTCCAGGGAGATCCCACATGCCACGGGGCGGCTGAGCCCGTGAGCCATGGCCGCTGAGCCTGTGCATCCGGAGCCTGTGCTCCGCAACGGAAGTGGCCACAACAGTAAGAAGCCCGCATACGGCAAAAAAAAAAAAAAGAAAGAAAGAAACAATAGATATCTGGGAAAATTGAGTCTGGATGCTGAATTTACACCTGGCTGCATTCCCCTGTAACTGCTGCCTCTCTAAGAGGTCCTCAGTTCTGTAGTTCATTATCTGCAGTCAATTTCATTTATTTTCATTAGTGTCTCAGTTTTCCATGTATTTGCATTTTGAAAATGTGGTGTGAGAAGGTTAAACATTTTAGGCCAGGTTCTATTAAAGCATAGCCTGAGACAAGGATCCTAGTGCGTATGATTTGTTGGCAGAGGATTTTTCATGGAATGCGTACAAGGGAAGAAGTGAAGCAGAACAGGAATCTAGGAGAGAGCTGAACAAGGATTTGGTTTCAGGTGAAGCCTAGCCTTGGCCTTAACCCACAGAGGGACTCCCTTGGAGCATCAGTTGCATCACAAGGCTAAGTCTCTAAAGGTCTGATCTAGCCTTTGTAACCACAGGTCAGGGAGGCATTGACTGAAGGCTGCTGTTGGGAGTGGAACTTCCCTGGTGAGGCAGCTCCATTTAGCAGAGGACAGCTCTCCAGAGAAGAGGTACCTGTGAAATTTAACAGCTGACAAGATGAGAAAAAATAAACTATCGAGATAATGGTTTGTTTCCTGATTGCTTTCATAGAATGCTTTGTGGTGATGACAGTTCAGTGTAGTAAGACTATAAATGCTGAAGCAAATGCCTGAATTAAAATTCAAACTCTAACACTTAGGGATTGTTTGGGGCAAGTTAATTAACCTTTTGTGTCATACATTTTGAATCTGAAAAGACACAGATGATATTGGAATAATATCTTTATCATAGGGCACTTGTAAAGGTTAAATACAAGCATAAATGTTAAGATTTTCAAACTGTGTTTGACCCGAATTAAGCAGTACATGAATGTATTCCATTATCATTATTATTTTTAATTCTTTATGAAAATATGTGGGAAGATAGGTCGATAACTAAAAAGTATATGAGGTACTCTCACTCCCCAAAATAGGATAACACTGAGAATGCTTTCTTGCAAACGTCTTTTATAATTAAGAATAGCTATGTCAGGTGACTTTTCATGTATACATAAATATAATAATTTTGGTCAATTTCCCATAGATGTTTATATTTCAGCAATTGTTAACAATGTTGAAATAAAATATTGTATACAATTATTGTAGAGAAATAAATTGTTGTTTTTAAATACCTAGAAGTAGAATTTCTATGTAAAAAAAAATAAAGTTTTTGATGAGTTTTATCAGGTATTCTTCTGGAATATTTAACAGTATTTTACTATAAATAACTGTATCATAATGCTTGTTTCTCCTCAAAATATGCACTTTTCCTCCAGTATGCACACTGTATATATTTTTTTCTTTTTGAAAATCTGGTATGATAAAAATATATTTGACATTCAATATTGTTCTTAATCATTTTTTACTATAGTAATACTAAATATTTTTCTATGGCTTTCTATTCTATTATCTAAATTGGTAAACTTTCTGGTTCTGTTGTCCTGATTATAACTAATCATTCTGTTATAAATTTATAAGAAAGTCTATCTACTAATACGTTGACTATTATATATCCATGTTGTAATGTCTCCCATAATTTTGAGAAACAAACAAAAAACAAAAACTTTAGTCACATCACCCCTACCACCAACCATTTCTCTTTATTTAGTGAACTGAGTATTTCTTTAATATTTCTTTTCATACTCACTATTTTAAGTTTCTCACTTCCATTCTCTCTCTCTGTTTTAAGTATAATTGAATTTTCACTTTTTTATGGTGAAAGAAAGTACAACTTACTGTATTTATTATCAATTAAACACATGTAATTACCACATGGAAAAAGAAATAAAATATTATTAGGAACCCAAAGCATTCCACATACCTCTTGCCAATTTCACTTCTTCTTCAGTGTAATTAATTAGCTTTTCTTTAGGGTTTTCTCACTTATGTATTTACACCTAAAATAACAGTTTAGGTTTGCTTGTTGATAAACGAAAGGATGCTTGATGCTTGTTGCATCAAGGAAAGAATGAAGTTTGTTTCTTTGTGTCTGGCTTCATTGATTGCATTACATCTGTATGATTTATCTTTTAAATAACTTGAAGGAGTTCATTATTTTTTATTACTAAATAGAAGTCCATTTCATGAATATATCTTAATTTACTTTTACATTATAGTATTGATTGACATTCATGTTGTTTCCAGGATTTAGCTACTATGGTTAAGGTTTGCAGAAATTTCTTGTCCATATTTCTCAGTGCAAATGTTGATACATGTCTGAATACACGTGTTCAACTTCAATAGATACTTCTGAATTTCAGTAGAGATTTTTACAAAGCAGTTGTGCCAGTTTACTCTTTCACCAAAAGATCTATTGATCCATATCCTTATGAATTTTTTATATTTTAAATCTTTGGAATTTCAGTAATCAGAGTAGGTTTGCAGGATTTTGTTTTTTAATTTTAATTTTCCTTATAAATAATAATGTTAAGAACTTTTTCATATTAGAACTTGGAATATGCTCTTTTTAAAAGGGGATGATAAGATCTCTTGCTGATTTAATTTAATATTTTCCTCATACAGTTAGATACCTGTATATTTTATTAACAATATTTTAGTTAAGCTCCATATATTTTCAAAGGATTATATTCATTTTTACTTTCTTTTTTCTTTTGATTATGTTTTTAATAAGGATATAATTTAGTTTTTAATCATTTCATTTGTTGTGAATTTTTGTGTATTGTTTAAAAATATTATGTACAAGCTAAGAAGGTATTTTCACATTATGATATGCAATTAAGATCTGAACTTAGACATATAATTTATTTAGAATTTTGTGCAGAGAGAAGAAAGGAATCAGATTTTATTTTCATATGTATATGGATATTCAATGGTCCCAGTACTATTTATTGAAAAATATTCTGTCTACTGTTGTATTCAACATTTAAAAAAAATTATCTTATATCCCAATCTACACTGTCTTAATTACTTCAGATTTATAATAATTTCTGATGTCTGGAAAAAACTATTTTCTAATTTCCATTTTTAAAGTATATTTTGACTGTTCTTGTTCCCTTTTCCCCATATGTGCTTTAGAGTCTACTTGTTAGATTTTTTGTTTAGATTGAGTCAAATCAGAATAATTTTGTGACAGTGAGCTTCATTCTAATATTGAGTCTTCCAAACCATATACATGATATATCTTTGCTGTTAACTAGTTATCTTTTTCTTAATTTCCTCATTAGTCTTTTATAATTTTCTTTGCATGTGTCTTGAACATTTTGTTGAATACTTTCTGGGTGTTTTATATATATTCCTAAAATTAGAATATATATGCATTTACATACCCAAGTGTGTGTAATTTTATAGAAACTCAATATAATTTTCTTTCTTCTTGTATTCTGTAAGATTTCTAAACCCAGTTTTAAATCCCTAAATTTATCTTCAGTCTGTTGTGTGTCGCACATCTTCATGGAAAATGGAAGATTTATTTCTTCCTTTCTGATTTTTATAACATAATTTCTTCTTCTTGCATTACTGCCTAGAAACTTTAGTTCAATACTGAATCAAAGTGATGGTACTTGGTATCTTTATCTTTATTATTTTTTCATGGCTTGTATCATTTTAGTCTTTTAAAAGCCTTTAAAAGTAAACATTTGAAATTAACTTCTCTAGTATAGTTTATTTCATTAGTTTCTGTTTTTATCCTTTTATTTTCTTTCATCTAATGTTTCCCCAACTTCTTAATATGAATGAAATTTCATGAAATTAAAACTATTTTTTCTTACTAATATTTGCTTCTAATATTATATAATCTCTTTTTATAACAATGCACAAGTGTTCATACATATTTCTTTGCTTATAATTCACTTAAATATTCTGTAGTTTCAACTAGGACTTTTCCATAAAGGTTTATTTAATAAGTTATTTTCTTAACTTACCAAATCATAGGTATTTTCTAGTTATATATTGGATACTAAGCTGTTTTTTTTAAATTGAGGTATAATTGATATATAACATTATTTTAGTAACAGATATAAAATAGAATAATTCAGTATTTGTATACACTGTGAAATGATCACCTCAGTAGGTCTAGGTATCCTTTCCCATACAAAATTATATTATTTTTCTTGTGATGAGAAATTTAAGTATTTACTCTCTTGGAAACTTTGTATGCTCTACAATATTACTGACTACAGTCACCTTGCTGTACATTGCATCCCCATGCCTTACTTATTTTATAATTGGAAGTTTGAACCTCTTGACTCCCTTCACCTGTTTCACCCAACCTCATCCTACACCCAGCAACCACTATCCTGTTTTCTATATCTCTGATTTTTGTTTTTTTTATTTTGTTTTGTAGATTCCACATATAGGTGTAATCATACAGTATTTTGTCTTTATTCTCTCTGACTTACTTCACTTCACTTTCCTCAGGGTCCTTCCCATGTTGTAGCAAATGGCAAGATTTCTTTATTTTGTATGGCTAATACTATTCCATTGCATATGTATACCACATCTTCTTTATTGACTCATTCATCAGTGAACACTTAGGCTGTTTAATATCTTGGCAGTTGTAAATAGTACTGCAATAAACACAGGGATGCGTACATCTTTTTGAATTAGCGTTTTTCTTTTCTTCAGATAAGTACCTAGGAGTAGAAGTGCTGAATCATATAATAGTTTTATTTTTAATTTTTTGAGGAACCTTCATACTGTTTTCCATAGTGACCTCACCAATTTGTTTTCCCACCAATACAAACTGTGCATGAGGGTCCCCTTTTCTGCATATCTTTACTAAGACTTGATACTTCTTGTCCTTTTGGTCATACCCATTCAACACTTGTGAGGTGTTATCTCATTGTGATTTTGATCTGCATTTCCCTGATAATTAGTGAGGTTGAGAAATTTTTCATGTGCTTGCTGGCCATTAGTATGCCTTCCTTGAAAAAAATGTCTATTCAGATCCTCTGCCCATTTTTGAATGGGCAGAATTTTTTTTTTTTTTTTTTTTTTTTTGCTGTTGAGTTGTATGATTTCTTTATACATTTTGGACATTAACCCCTTATCAGATACCTGGTTTATCAATATTTTCTCCCACTCAGGAGATTGCCTTTCCATTTTGTTGACAGTTTCCTTTGCTATACAGATGTATACTTTGAAGTACTTCCATTTGTTTGGTTTTGCTTTTTTGCCTTTGATTTTGGAGTCAGATAGAAAAAAATCATCACCAGGACAGATGTCAAGGAACTAATTGGCCATGTTTTCTTCTGGAAGTTTTATGGCTTCATGTCTTACATTCAAGTCTTTAATCCATGTTGAGTTTTTTGTGAATGGTGTAAAATAGTAACCTATTTTGTTTTGCATGTGGTTGTCCAATTTTCCCAACCCCATTTATTGAAGAAACTGTCCTTTCCCCATTTTATATTGTTGCCTCCCTGGTTGTAAATTATTTGACAATATTTATGTGGGTTTATTTCTGTGATCCCTATTCTGTTCCATTGACCTATGTGTCTATTTTTATGCCAATATCATACTCTTTTGATTACTGTAGCTTTGTAATATAGTTTGAAATCAGGTAGTGTGATGCCTCCAGTTTTGCTTTTGTTGCTCAAGGTTGCTTTGGCTATTCAGGACCTTTCATGTGTTCATACAAATTTTAAGAGTTTTTTTTTTTTTTTTGCATTTCTGTGAAAAATGCCACTGAACTTTTTATACAGAATACATGAAATCTGTAAGTTGCATTGGATAGTATGAATGTTTTAACAGTATTAATTCTTCCAATCTATGAGCATGAAATATCTTTTTTTTAATGTCTTCATTTTCTTTCATCAGTATCTTACAGTTTTCAATGTACAGGTCTTCCATGTCCTTGGTTAAGTTTGTTCCCAGGTTGTTTTATTGTTTGTTTGTTTGTTTTTGAAACAGTTGTAAATGGGAATGTTTTCTTAATTTATGTTTTTGATAGATTTCTGTTAGTGTAAATAAATACAACAGATTTTTGTGTATTGATTTTGTACCCTGTAAGTTTAATGAATTCATTTATTAGTGTAAAAAGTTAGTTGATGGAGTCTTTAGGGTTTGTGTACACCCACACACCCACCCACCCACCCCCCCCACACACACACACATATATAATCATATCATTCATATAGAGTTACAGTTTTACTTCTTCCTTTACAATTTAGATGTCTTCTATTTATTTTCTTTCCTAACTTCTCTGACTAGGACTTCCAATACTGTGTTCATTAAAAGAGGTGAGAGTAAGCATCCTTCTCTTATTCCTGATCTTAGAAGAACAGCTTTCTGCTTTTCACCACTGAGTATGATGTTAGTTGTGGCCTTGTCATATGTAGCCTTTATGTTGAGGTATGTTATCTCTATGCACACTTTGTTAAGAATTTTTATTATGAATGAAAGTTTAATTTTGCCAAATGCTTTTTATGCATCCATTGAGGCAAATCGTTTTTATCCTTCATTATTTAAATGTAGTGTAGCATGTTGATTGATCTGCAGGTGTTGAAAAATGTTTGCATCCTGGAATAAATCCCACTTGATTTTGATGTTTGATCCTTTTAATGTATTATTGAATTCAATTTGTCAGTATTTATTGAGGATTTTTGCATTTATGTTTATTAGTGATGTTAGCCTATAATTTGTGTGTGTGTGTGTGAGGTGTCCTTGTCTGGTTTTGGTATCAGGATAATGCTGGCCATTGTAAAGTGAGTTTGGAAGTATTCACTCCTCTTCAATATTTTGCAAGGAGTTTGGGAAGGATAGACATTAAATCTTCTTTGAATGTTTGGTAGAAGTCACCAGTGAAGCTGTTTTGTCTTGTGTGTTTGTTTGTTGGGAAGTTTTTGATTACTGATTCAATATCCTAACTAGTAATCACTCTATTCAAATTTACTTCATTTTCATGATTCAGTTATTGAAGATTGTATGTTTCTAGAAATCTATTAATTTCTTCTAAATTGACTATTTTGTTGGTATATATTTGTCCATAGTAGTCTTTTATGATCCTTTATATTTCTGTGGTATCAGTTGCAACTTCTCTTTTACTTTTGTTTGTTTGTTTGTTTTGTTGTTTTTTTGTGGTACATGGGCCTCTCACTGTTGTGGCCTCTCCCCCTGTGGAACACAGGCTCCGGACGCACAGGCCCAGCAGCCATAGCTAATGGGTCCAGCTGCTCCGTGGCATGTGGGATCTTCCCAGACCGGGGCACGAACCCATGTCCCCTGCCTCAGCAGGTGGACTCTCAACCACTGTGCCACCAGGGAAGCCCTCTTTTCCTTTTGATTTTATTTATAAAAGCCCTTTCTCTTTTTTACTTGGTAATTCTAGCTAAACATTTTTCAATTTTTTTTCTCTTTTCCAAGAACCAACCATTAGTTTTATTGATCTTTTCTATTTTCCTTTTTAGTCTCTTTTTGTTTTATTTGCACTGTGATTTTTATTTTCTTCCTTCTAGTAAACTGGCCTTTATTTGTCTTTCTTTTTCTGGTTCAGTTAGGTGTAAGTTAGATGGTTTATTTGAACTTTTTTTTTGTTTCTTTCTTTAGGTAGGCCCATATCATTGTGAATTCCCCTCTTAGAACTTCTTTTGCTGCATCCCATAGATTTTGATATGTTAGATTTCCATTTTCATTTACCTCAAGGTACTTTTTGATTTCTCCTTTGATTTCTTCATTGACTCATTTGCTGTTCATTAGATGTTGTTTAATCTCCACATGCTTGTGATTTTTTTCCAGTTTTCTTCTTGTCATAGATTTCTATTTTTATATCACTGTGGTCAGAAAAGATACTTGATATGATTTCAATTTTCTTGAATTTACTGAAACTAGTTTTGTAGCCTCACGTATGGTATATCCTGGAGAATGTTCCATGTGAACATGAGAAGAATATTTATACTGCTATTTTGGAATGGAATGTTCTCTGTCTGCCTGATCTAATATGCCATTTAAGGCCAATATTTTCTTATGTATTTTCTGTCTAGATAATCTATCCATTAATGTAAGTGGGGTATTAAAACCCTCTACAATTATTGTGTTACTATTTCTCTATTTATATATATAATATTTGCTTTATATATTTAGGTGGTCCTATACTGAGTGCATAAATATTTACAAATATTATATCCTCATGTTACATTGACATTTTACTATTATGTAATGCCTTTCTTTGTCTTTTATTACAGTCTTTGTGTTAAAGTCTATTTTGTCTGATATAAGTATAGTATTCCAGCTTTCTTTTGTTTTCCATTTGCATGGAACATCTTTTTCTATGCCTTCACTTTCAGTCTATGTGTATCCTTACATCTGAAGTGAGTCTTTTGTAGAAGGCATATAGTTGGGTCTTATTTTGTTTGTTTGTTTGGTTTAATCCATTCAACCACTCCATGTCTTTTAATTAGAGAATTTAGTCTATTTACTTTTAAAGTAATCATTGATAGGTGTATAATTATTGCAGTTTTGTAACTTGTTTTCTGATTGTTTTGTAGATCCTCTCCTTTTGTTTTCTTCTCTTGTTGTTTGATGACTTTCTTTAGTGTCATATCTACATTCCTTTCTCATTGTCTTGTGAATCTATTATAGGTTTTTCCTCTGTGGTTACCATGAGACTCACATATACCATACTATATATATATGTATAGTATGCTTCTTTCTCTCTTCTCCTTTTAGGACCCCAATAATGCAAATATTAGTCTGTTTGATGCTGTCTCATATGTCCCTTAGGCTATCTTCACTTTCTAAAATTATTTTTTTCTTTTTGTTGCTTTGTTTGGGTGAGTTTTACTTCCCTGTCTTCTAGCTCACTCATCCTTTTTGCTGCTTCATCTAATTTACTCCTAAACCCCTCTAATGTATTTTTCAGTTCAATTATTCTATTCTTCATCTCTGTGACTTCTGTTTGATACTTTATATTTCCTAACTCTTTATTGACATTCTCACTGTGTTCATCAACTCTTCTCCCAGTTTGCTGAGCATCTTTATGACCATTACTTTGAACTGTTTATTAGATAAATTATTTCAATTTTGTTACTTTTTTCAGAGATTTTATCTTAGTCTTTCATTTGAAACATATTCCTCTATTTCCTCATTTTACTTGACTCTCTCTGTTTCTGTGTATTAGGTGAAACAGCTGACTCTCCCAGTCTTGAAGGAGTGACCTTATGTGGGAAATGAGTATTTTTTGTTCAACCCTGCTCTAGCTCTTGGTTGTCTCTTGAACCTTTGTGATTGTCTAAGCAGCCTGATTTGTTCTTGGTAAGTTCCAGTTGTTGAAGATATGCCAAAAATCTGTTAGTGTTCCAAAAGGAGGAATCTCACTCAGCACCTAGTTGCAGGCTGATTGGAAGCTGGATACTCAGTCCACAGCTTTTAAAGTGCAAATATATACAGTCCTGTGGGACCAGCATCATAAACCCTAGTGACCTTCAAACCAGGTGATCTGTAGATGTCCCCTGTGAACAGTTGCAAAAATCAGGGTTCCAGATGAGTATAAGCCCTTTTCTGGTAGGTACCAACTAACTGTAGTGAGACCTAGGGAGAGCCCAAAGATGGCTTCTCCTGGCATATGTCCCTGAGAGCAACACTATAGCCTCTAGATGTGTGGAAAACCTGAAGCCTGCCACTCAGGCTGAAACTAAGGAACATGTGAATTGGCCTTTTTCACAGGAAGACTGGGGATGTGTTTCAGTCTGCTGTCTGTGTGGTGCCATGGGGTTAGTAGCTGGCCAAGAACTGTCTCCAGTTGTTACAGATCTGTGAGATGTAGGAACACAAGCCACTCTGACCACCAGAGTCTGCCAGTCAAGTCTCCTTGTGTGGTCTGAACATGACCACTGGATTTATCAAGGCAGTGGGAAAGTGCAGGAAGCATGGAAGAACAGGGGAGTGCATGTCTACCAGCATCAGCAGAGCAGATAGAAAGTGCAGGGATGGGGCATGCCTGCTGGCATTAGCATGGCAAGTGGGAGATTGCAGGAAGTGGGTACACCTGCTTGCACTAGCAATGCAGGAGGAAAATGAAAAAAATGGCACCCACCACTGCCTCTCTCCAGGAGAGATTTCCAACAGGTCCTGCCTCCCCCAGCACACCCCACACCCCAAAAGGCTTTTTAAGATTAGCAAAAGGATGTCCTTCACAAATAGTTTAGCTACTTTTCAAACTGCTGCTTTTGCACTGGGCCCAGGGTGACTGAGTCTGTGTGTAAGCCCCGTAAGAGAAATATCTCAGTTTCCTTCAGCCCTTAGGGTCTCCTGGACGAAGGCTCCATTGTTTTTCAAAATTAGGTGGTTTGAGTGCTTTCTGGTACAATTCCCAAGGCTTGAGGTACATGCTGTGGTGCACAAACCCCGTACTCCTCAGAAAGAAACTTCTGCTTTGTAATTTCCCTTTTAATTTTGTGCTGCTGCTCTGAAGGCGGAGTTTTTGGTGAGACCCACATCTCCGCCTCTCCAACCCATCTCCAGGTGGTCCTTTTATACTTTGTTGTGGAAGAGTTGTTCAACTAGTTTTCAGGTCTTTTTCAGAGGGAAGTGATCCATATATAGGTGTAGACTCTGTGTCTGTGGGAGGAGGTGTGTTCAGGATGTTCCTACACTGCCATCTTGGACTGCCTTTTCCTATGATCTCAAACTAATTGTTTTCTCTACTAAAAAATATTCTGTATGATTTTGGCCTTGGGAAATGTGTTTAGATTTGCTTTATGATTACTATATGAGCATACTTTTTGCAAATATTCTGCATTTTATTGAAGAGTATGAACCTGATGATCTTGAATTTATATCTCCATGCGTCTCCATGTAGTTTTTGCTTTAAATTTCTGAAACCATGTTAAAAAGCATATCCAGATTTAGACTGTTTTACCTTCTTGTACTATTACCAATATGATTTTGTTACAAATTACATCATACCTAAATAACCCAGATTTAACAGCTCTACATCTTAACTGGTATTTTTAATATATTAGCAAGCATGGAATTAAGCTTTGGATACTCTATCTCCATTATCCTCATTCTTACAAATACCTTATTACTGTCCTACATTTTATTTAAATATATAATCTACATCCCATTTAAATTGAAATCATCTTCTTATTGCTCATACCATCATGATGATTTTATAGATGTATGTTTTTCTTAAATGTTATTTATTTATTTATTTAACATCTTTATTGGAGTATAATTGCTTTACATTGGTGTGTTAGTTTCTGCTGTATAATAAAGTGAATCAGCTTTACGTGTACATATGTCCCCATATCTCCTCCGTGCGTCTCCTTCCAACCCTCCCCACCCCACCCCTCTGGGTGGACACAAAGCACTGAGATGTTCTGCCTGCACTATGCAGCTGCTTCCCATTAGATACCTGTTTTACATTTGGTTGTGTGTATATGTCCATGCCACTCTCTCACTTCATCCCAGCTTACACTTCCCCCTCCACGTGTCCTCAAATCCACTCTCTAGATATGCTGCTTTATTCCTGTCCTGCCCCTAGGTTCTTCAGAACATTTTTTTTTTTGATTCCATATATAACTGTTAGCATATGGTAATTATTTTTCTCTTTCTGAGTTAATTCACTCTGTATGACAGTCTCTAGGTTCATCCACCTCACTAAAGAAAACTCAATTTCGTTTCTTTTTATGTCTTAGTAATATTCCATTGTGTGTGTGTGTGTGTGTGTGTATATATATATATATATATATATATATATATATATATATATATATATATGCCACATATTCTTTATCCATTCATCTGTTGATAGACAGTTTGCTTCCATGTCCTGGCTATTGTAAACAGTGCTGTGGTGAACATTGTGGTACATGACTCTTTTTGAATTATGGTTTTCTCAAGGTGTATGCTGAGTAGTGGGATTACGGAGTGATATGGTAGTGCTATTTTGAGTTTTTTAAGTAACCTCCATACCGTTCTCCATGGTGGCTGAATCAACTTACATTCCCACCAACAGAGCAAGAGGGTTCCCTTTTCTCCATGCTCTTTCTAGCATTTATTGTTTAAAGAGTTTTAATGATGGCCATTCTGACCGGTGTGAGGTGATACCTCATTGTAGTTTTGATTTTCATTCCTCTAATGATTAGTGATTTTGAGAATCCTTTCATGTGTTTGCTGGCAATCTGTATATCTTCCTGGGAGAAATGTCTATTTCGGTCCTCTGCAAATTTTTCGATTGGGTCATTTGTTATTTTTGTTATTGAGCTTCATGAGCTGCTTGTATATTTTGGAGATTACTCCTTTGTCTGTTGCTTCCTTTGAAAATATTTTCTCCCATTCTGAGGGTCGTCTTTTCATCTTGGTTATGGTTTACTTTGCTGTGCAAAAGTTTTAAGTTTCATTAGGTCCCATTTGTTTATTTTTGTTTTTATTTCCATTTCTCTAGGAGGTGGCTCAAAAAGGATCTTGCTGTGATTTATGTCATAGAGTGTTCTGCCTCTGTATTCCTCTAAGAGTTTGATAGTGTCTGGCCTTACATTTAGGTCTTTAATCCATTTTGAGGTTTTTTTTTTTTTTTTTTTTTTTTTTTTGTGTGTGTGTGTGTGTGTATGGTGTTAGGAAGTGTTTTAATTTCATTCTTTTACATGTAACTGTCTATTTTTCCCAGCACAACTTATTGAAGAGGCTGTCTTTTCTCCATTGTATATTCTTGCCTCCTTTATAAAAAAATAAGGTAACCATATGTGCGTGGGTTTATCTCTGGGCTTTCTATCCTGTACCATTGATCTATATTTCTTTATTTGTGCAAATACCATACTGTCTTGATAACTGTAGCTTTGTAGTATAGTCTGAAGTCAGGGAGCCTAACTCCAACACCTCTGTTTATTCTTTCTCAAGATTGCTTTGGCTATTTGGGGTCTTTTGTGTTTCCATAAAACTTGTGAAATATTTTGTTCTAGTTCTGTGAAAAATGCCATTGATAGCTTGATAGGGATTGCATTGAATCTGTAGATTGCTTTGGGTCATAGAGTCATTTTCACAATGTTGATTCTTCCAATCCAAGAACATGGTACATCTCTCCATCTGTTTGTATCACCTTTAATTTCTTTCATCAGTGTCTTGAAGTTTTCTGCATACAGGTCTTTTGTCTCCTTAGGTAGGTTTATTCCTAGATATTTTATTCTTTTTGTTGCAGTGGTAAATGGGAGTGTTTCCTTAATTTCCCTTTCACTTTCTTCATCATCAGTGTATAGGAATGCAAGATTTCTGCATATTAATTTTGTATTCTAATAGTTTATCAAATTCTTTGATTACCTCTAGTTGTTTTCTGGTAGCATCTTTAGGATTCTCTGTGTATATTATCATGTCATCTGCAAACTGACATTTTAATTTCTTTTTCTGTGATTTGGATTCCATTTATTTCTTTTTTCTTTCTGATTGCTGTGGCTAAAACCTCCAAAACTATGTTGAATAATAGTGGTGAGAGTGGACAACCTTGTCTTATTCCAAGTCTTCTGGAAATGGTTTCAGTTTTTCACCACTAAGAATGATGTTAGCTGTAGGTTTGTCACACTTGGCCTTTATTATGCTGAGGTAACTTCCCTTTTTGCCTACTTTCTGCATGGTTTATATCACAAATGGGTGTTGAATTTTGTCAAAAGCGTTTTCTTCATCTGTTGAGATGATCTTATGTTTTTTCTCCTTCAGTTTGTTAATATGGTGTATCACATTGATTGATTTGTGTATTGTGAAGATTCCTTGCATACCTGGGAAAAACCTCACTTAATCATGGTATATGATCCTTTTAATGTGCTGCTGGATTCTGTTTGCTAGTATTTTAGGAGGATTTTTTCATCTATGTTCATCAGTGATATTGACCTGCAGTGTGTGTGTGTGTGTGTGTGTGTGTGTGTGTGTGTGAGTGTGACATCTTTATCTGCTTTTGGTATCAGGGTGATAGTGGTCTTTTAGAATGTGTTTGGGAGTGTTCCTCCCTCTGTTGTATTTTGGAAGAGTTTGAGAAGGAGAGGTTTTACCTCTTCTCTAAATGATAGAATTCCCCTGTGAAGGCATCTGGTCCTGGGTTTTTGCTTGTTGCAGGATTTTTTTTTTTTTTTCGGTACGTGGGCCTCTCACTGTTGCAGCCTCTCCCATTGTGGACCACAGGCTCATGTGCCCAGCCATTCTACTGCATGTGCGATCCTCCCAGACCGGGGCACACACATTTGCCCCTGCATCAGCAGGCTGACTCTCAAGCACTGCACCACCAGGGAAGACCCTGTTGCAGGATTTTTAATCACAGTTTCAATATCAGTGCTTGCGATTAGTTTGTTTATATTTTCTATTTCTTCCTGGTTCAGTCTCAGAAGGGTGTGCTTTTCTAAGAATTTGCCCATTTCTTCCAGGTTGTCCATTTTATTGGCATAGAGTTGCTTGTAGTAATCTCTCATGATCTTTTGTATTTCTTCAGTGTCAGTTGTTACTTCTCCTTTTTCATTTCTCATTCTATTGATTTGAGTCTTCTCCCTTTTTTTCTTGTTGAGTCTGGCTAATGGTTTATCAATTTTGTTTAACTCCTCAAAGAGCCAGCTTTTAGTTTTATTGATCTTTGCTATTGTTTCCTTAATTTATTTTTCATTTATTTCTGATCTGACCTTTAAGATTTATTTCCTTCTGCTAACTTTGGGGTTTTATTGTTCTTCTTTCTCTGCTTGCTTAGGTGTAAGTTTAGGTTGTTTATTTGAGAGTTTTCTTGTTTCTTGAGGTAGGACTGTATTGCTGTAAACTTCCCTCTTAGAACTGCTTTTGCTACATCCCATAGGTTATGGGTCATCGTGTTTTCATTGTCATTTGTTTGTAGGTATTTTTTGGTTTTGTCTTTGATTTCTTAGTGATCTCTTTGTTATTTAGTAGTGTATGGTTTAGCCTCCATGTGTTTGTGCTTTTTACAGATTTTTGCCTGTAATTGATATCTAGTCTCATAGCGCTTTTCTCAAAAAAAAATATTTGAGGTCTTCGCTGATGATGCAGTGGTTGAGAGTCTGCCTGCCTATTCAGGGGACACGAGTTTGTGCCCCGGTCTGGGAAGATCCCACATGCTGTGGAGCGGCTGGGCCCATGAGTCATAGCCACTGAGCCTGCACATCGGGATCCTGTGCTCCACAATGGCAGAGGCCACAACAGTGAGAGGCCTGCATACAGAAAAAAAAAAAAAAAAGATATTTGATATTGTTTCAATTTTCTTAAATTTACCAAGGCTTGATTTGTGACCCAAGATATGATCTATTCTTCAGAATTTTCCATGAGCCCTTGAGAAGAAAGAGTATTCTCTTATTTTTGGATGGAATTTCCTATAAATATCAATTAAGGCCATCTTGTTTAATGTATCATTTAAAGCTTGTGTTTCCTTACTTATTTTCATGTTGGGTAATGTGTCCATTGGTGAAAGGGGGTTGTTAAAGTCCACTACTATGTTTGTGTTACTGTCAGTTTACCCTTTTATGGCTGTTAGCATTTGCCTTATGTATTGAGGTGTTCCTATGTTGGGTGCATAAATATTTACAATTGCTATATCTTCTTCTTGGATTGATCCCTTGATCAATATATAGTATCCTTCTTTTTCTCTTGTAATAGTTTTTATTTTAAAGTCTATTTTGTCTGATATAAGAATTGCTACTCCAGCTTTCTTTTGATTGCCATTTACATGGAATATCATTTTCTCATCACCTCACGTTCAGTCTGTATGTGTCTCTAGGTCTGAAGTGGGTCTCTTGTAGACAGCATATATATGGGTCTTGTTTATGTATCCATTCATCCAGTGTATGTCTTTTGGTTGGACTGTTTAATCCATTTACATTTAAAGTAATTATTGATATATATGTTGCTGTAACCATTTTAATTGTTTTTGGTTTGTTATTGTGGGTCTTTTACTTCTCTTTTGTTTAGTGCCTAGATAAGTTCCTTTAGCATTTTTTGTAAAGATGATTTGGTGGTGTTGAATTCTTTTAGCTTTTGCTTGTTCATAAAGATTTTCATTCCTCTGTCCAATCTGAATGAGATCCTTGAAGGGTAGAGTAAACTTGGTTGTAGGTTTTTCCCTTTGATCACTTTAAATATGTCCTTCCATTCACTTCTGTCTTGCAGAGTTTCTGCTGAAAGATCAGCTGTTAAACTTATGGGGATTCCACTGTTCGTTATTTGTTGCTTTTCCCTTGCTGCTTTTAATATTTTTTGTATTTAATTTTTGATAGTTTCATTAATATATGTCTTGGCATGTTTCTCCTTGGACATATCCTGTTTGGGATTCTTTATGTTTCCTGCACTTGATTGACTATTTCCTTTCTCATATTAATGAAGTTTTCAACTATAATCTCTTCAAACATTTTCAGTTCCTTTTTCTTTTTCTCTTCTTCTTCTGTGGCCCCTAGAATTTGAATGTTGGTGCATTTAATGTTGTCCCAGATGTCTGTGAGACTGTCCTCAATTCTTTTCATTATTTTTTCTTTATTCTGCTGTGAGGTAGTTATTTCCACTATTTTGTCTTCCAAGTCACTTATACAGTCTTCTGCCTCAGTTATTGTGCTATTGATTCCTTCTAGAGAATTTTGATTTCATTTATTGTGTTGTTTATCTTTTTTGTTTTTGTTTCGGTCTTCTAGGTCCTTATTAGACATTTCTTGTTTTTTCTCCATTCTGTTCCCAAAATTTTGGATATCTCTTTACTATCATTACTCTGAATTCTTTTCAGGTAGACTGCCTATTTCCTGTTCATTTGTTTGGTCTCGTGAGTTTTTACCTTGCTCCTTCATCTCCTGTTTATTACTCTGTCATCTTATTATGCTTAACTTACTGTGTTTGGGGTCTCCTTTTCTCAGGCTGCATGATTGTAGTTCCCACTGGTTTTGTTGTCTATCCCCAGTGGTAAATGTTGGTTCAGTGGGCTGTGTAGGCTTCCTGGTAGAGGCGACTGTGCCTGTGTTCTGGAGGATGAGGCTGGATCTTGTCTTTCTGGTGGGCTGGATCATGTCTGGTAGTGTGTTTTAGGTTGTCTGTGAACTTGGTATGATTTTAGGCAGGCTGTCTGCTAATGGGTGGGGTTCTGTTTCTGTCTTGCTAGTTCTTTGGCATCGGGTATCCTGCACTGTAACTTGCTGATCATTGAGTGGAGCTGGGTCTTAGCTTTGAGGTGGAGATTTCTGGGAGAAATTTTGCTGACTGAAATTATGTGGGGCCTGGAGGTCTCTGTTGGTACAATGTCCTGAACTAAACTCTCCCACCTCCGAGGCTCAGGCCTGACACCTGGCTGGAGCACCAAGACTCTGTCAGCCACATGGCTAAGAAAAATGGGAGGAAAAAACACTCTATGACATAAATCACAACAAGATCCTTTTTGACCCACTTCTAGAGAAATTGAAATAAAACACAAATAATCAAGTGGGACCTAATGAAACTTAAAAGCTTTTGCACAACAAAGGGAACCAAAAACAAGATGAAAAGACAACCTTCTTGATGGGAGAAAATATTTTTAAATGAAGCAAATGACAAAGCATTAATCTACAAAATTTATAAGGAGCTCATGAAGTTAAATATCAGAAATACCAACAACCCAATCCAAAAATGGGCAGAAGACCTAAATAAGCATTTCTGCAAAGAACATATACAGATTGCCAACAAACACATGAAAGAATGCTCTGCATCACTAATCATTAGAGTAATGAAAATCAAAACTACAATGAGGTATCAACTCACACCAGTCAGAATGGCCATCATCAAAAACACCTACAAACAATAAACACTGGAGTGGCTGTGGAGAAAAGGGAACACTCTTGCACTGTTTGTTGGAGTGCAAATTGATACAGCTACTATGGAGAACAGTATGGAGGTTCCTTAAAAATCTACTAATAGAATTATCATACAGTCCAGCAATCCCACTACTGGGCATATACCCTGAGAAATCCATAATTCAAAAAGAGTAATCTACCACAAATTTCATTTAGCTCTATTTACAATAGCCCAGATATGGAAACAACTTAAGTGTCCTTTGACAGATGAATGGATAAAGGAGTTATGGCAGATATATTCAATGTAATATTATTCATAACCAGAAACAAAATTTAGTTATTTGTAGTGAGGTGGATGGACATAGATTCTGTCATACAGAGTGTAGTAAGTCAGAAAGAGAAAAACAAATACCATATGCTAACACTTATATATGAAATATAAGGGGAAAAAAAGGTTCTGAAGAACCTAGGAGCAAGACAGGAATAAAGACGTAGATGTAGAAAACGGACTTGAGCACTGGGGAGAGGGATGGGTAAACTGGGAGTAGTGAGAGAGTGTCACTGATATATATACACTACCAAATGTAAAATAGATAGCAAGTGGAAGGCAGGCACACAGCACAGAGTATCCTCGTGGTGCTTTGTGGTCACCTAGATGGGTGGGATAGGGAAGGTGGGAGGGAGACACAAGAGGGAGGAGATATGGGGATATATGTATATGTATAGCTGATTCACTTTGTTATAAAGCAGAAATTAACACACACTTTTAAAGCAATTATACTCCAAAAAATTGTTAAAAAAAAAAGTAGGGAAGTAAATCTAATAAGGTAATTCAGGGTCTCAAGCACTGAAATCCTAGTGCTGATTATCAGCTGGTACAAATCCATATGTTGGTACCAGCTATAAAAATTCTTTAAAATACCATATCAGTTGGGAAATAATAAAATAGTAATGACAATAAGCAATAACAATTGATAATAAAAATTCTAATTTGACTTTATTAGTTCAAACTAATATTTGAAGGCTGTCACAACAGCCATTTGTAAATCAGTCTTCTGTCACAGCAACATCTGAGACACCTGTCCAGCCAAGGTCATAGAGGCTGAGTGAACTCCTGAGCTTTTTTACAAGACTGTACTTCATGAGAATAGCCAGTTTACCATCATCTGCTATAACACTATTGCTGCTGCTTTCAAATGGCTTACTTTTTCCCTGGGTTATTGTCAATGGCATAGGTTGTACACAAGCACTTTTCAATTCTTCTCTAGACCAAAGATGTACAATGTTTTAAAAGTTACAAGTTTATATACATAAGCATTTAAAAACAAAAAAGAAGAAATAAAAAATAAAGGTATTAAAATAAAGAATTAAAGAAAAATTATTAAAAATAGAAAAATAAAAATGTAACAGAAAAAAAGACAGAAGAGAGCAACCAAACCAAAAAACAAATCCACCAGTAACAAGTGCTAAAAACTATACTAAAAAAATAACTAAACTGACAGACAGAACACTAGGACAAATGGAAAAAGCAAAGCTATAGAGAAAATCACACAAAGAAGCATAAACATACACACTTATACAAAGAGAAAAAGGGGGATATATATATATATATATATATATATATATATATAAACAAAGGAAGAGAGCAATCAAATCAATAAACAAAACTACCTATGATAATAAGCTCTAAATACTAAACTAAGATAAACATAAAACCAGAAACAAATTAGATGCAGAAAGCAAACCCAAAGTCTACAGTTGCTCTCAAATTCCACCACATCAATTTTGGGATGATTTGTTGTCTATTCAGGTATTCTAGAGATGCAGAGTACATGAAGTTGATTGTGGAGTTTTAATCCTCTCCTCCTGAGGCTACTGGGAGAGATTTCCCTTTCTCTTCTTTGTTCACACAGCTCTGGGGTTCAGCATTGGATTTGGCCTCGCCTCTGCATGTAGGTTTCCTGAGGGCATCTTTTGGAATGTCTGAGGTTCTCTGCCAGTGTCCAGTAACTGCTCTGTAGAAGTTGTTCCATATGTAGATGTATTTGTGGGGAGGAAGGTGGTCTCCACATCTTACTCCGCTGCCATCTTGAATGTCCCCCCATATATAAGTTTTTAGGGCAGTATTACAGTGGCAGTTCCTCTGTTTTTGTTCCCATATATTTGGACAAAAAGTTGATTTATAAGTTGTTTATTTATGTTTTATTGTGTCACAGGGGCCACTGAATGTCCTAATTTATTTGTTATTTTTCAAATTTTTAGAAAACTTTCATCTCCTAGCTCTCATGCTCTCATTAAAATACTTCCACCACATTCTCTATTCTATTTCTTACTGGCAATCCAATTCCATATATATTAGGTTTTCAATAACCTTCTGCCTTCTCATGTCTGTATCACCATCAAAAATGAACTCAAATTATTACCTTTAGAGAGCATTCCTCATACTCTTATTTATATCAGCTCTTTCCTTAATCTTCCTAAGATGATGTCTTATTTATTTTCTTGCTTAAAAGATCTTAGCTCTAATTCAATATCAGTTCTATGAGAACAAAGATTTAGGTTTTGTTTTTCAGTGTATCCTGAGGCCCTGAGAAAGTAATACATACTTAATATGCACTAAATAAATATAGGTTGGGTAAAAAAAAAATACATAATCAGTATTGTTAAAGGGCAGGCTAGTTTTAGATCAAATAGGCAGTGAAGTGCAGTATATTTCAAGAGACTATTTCAAATCCCAGCTCTGCTACTTAATAAATTTGGGCCACTAGCAAGTCACTTATTGTTTGAGCTTCAGTTTATTTATGTGTAAGATTAAAATTAAATAATAACTACATCATATATGGTGATAAGCATTATATTAACTTATATTCATATATTATTTAATATAGTCTACCACACAAGTAAAGTTTCACTTAATTTTGGCCAACACTACAAAAATATTATACAAGCATACACTGAGGCAAAATTGGCATTTAATAAATTTGGAGATATGATCAAAGTTTACATTCTTAATCCTAGAGTTGTACATTATTTTTTGAAATAATTAGTTTTAACCAGTTCATTCAATTCTTATTCAGGCATATCTTTATTTGAGAATCACTTTATTGTGCTTTGCAAATACTGTGTTATTTAATTGAAGGTTTTTGACAATGCTTTGTCCAGGAAATCTATCGTCATAATTTTTCCAACAACATTTGCTTCTTTGTGTCTCTGTGTCACATATTGGAATTCTTGAAATATTTCAAAGTATATTATTATTATTATATTTGGGATAGCGACCTGTGTTCAGTGATCTTTGATGTTACTACTGTAACTCATCGAAGGCTCAGATTACGGTTAACATTTTTTAGCAATAAATTATATTTAATTAAGATCCATGGAGTATTCAGTGACCCCAACCAAGCAGTCGGAGCTGACATTGACCAGGGACTGACAAAAATTTTGATAGCTGTGAAGCTGGGTATTGTAGCTCTTGGATTTACAGACCACTACAAATTTCAAATCTCGAAACCTCTAGGACCAGTAATCACAGAAACTGTGAAGAAGATTTCAGTCCTGCATGTGGCTGACAGGGTCTTGGTTTTCTGGCCATGTGTCCTGCCTGAGCCACTGACATGAGAGAACTGAGTTCAGGACATTGGACCACCAGAGAACCCCCAGCACCACAAAATATCAATCAGCTAGAGCTGTCCCAGAGATATCAATCTCAATGCCAAGACCCAGCTCCATTCAGTGACCAGCAAGCTGCAGTGCTGGATAACAAACAACTAGCAAGACAGGAACACAACCGAACCCAACAGCAGAGAGCCTACCTAAAATCATACCAGGTTCACAGACAGCCCAAAACACAGCACCAGATGCAGTTCTGCCCACCAGATAAACAAGATCTGGCCTCATCCACCAGACCACAGGCACCAGTCCCCTCCAACAGGGAGCCTACACAACCCACTGAACTTACCTTACCAACTAGGGGCAGACAACAAAAACAATGGGAACTACGAGCCTGCAGCATGTGAAAAGGAGACCCCAAACACAGTAGGTTAAACAAAATGAGAAGACAGAGAAAGATGCAGCAGATGAAGGAGCAAGGTAAAAATCCACCAGACCAAACAAATAAGCAGGAAATAGGAAGTCTACCTGAAAAATAATTCAGAGTAATGACAGTAAAGATGAACCAAAATCTATAAAATAGAATGGAGAAAATACAAGAAACATTTAATAAGGACATAGAAGAACTAAAGAGCAAACAAACAATAATGAACAACAAAATAAATGAAATTAAAAATTCTCTAGAAGAAATCAACAGCAGAATAACTGAGTCAGAAGAACGGATAAGTGACCAGGAAGATAAAATAGTGGAAATAACTACAGCAGAGCAGAATAAAGAAAACAAGAATGAAAAAAATTGAGGACAGACATCTGGAACAATATTAAATGCACCAACATTCAAATGATGGTGGTCCCAGAAGAAGAAGAGAAAAAGAAAGTTCCTGAGAAAATATTTGAAGAGATTAAAGTTGAAAATTTACCTAATATGGGAAAGGATATAGTCAATCAAGTCCAGGAAGTACAGAGAGTCCCATACAGGGTAAATCCAAGGAGAAACATGCCAAGACACATGTTGATCAAACTAGCAAAAATTAAATACAAAGAATAAATATTAAAAGCAGCAAAGGAAAAGCAGCAAATAATATACAAGGGAATCCCCATAAGTTTAACAGCTGATCGTTCAGCAGAAACTCTAAAAGCCAGAAGGGATTTGCAGGACATATTTAAAGTGATGAAAGGGAAAAATCTACAACCAAGATTACTCTACCCTGCAAGGATCACATTCAGCTTCAATGGAGAAATTAAAACCTTTACAGACAAACAAAACTAAGAGAATTCAGCACCACAAAACCAGCTTTACAACAAATGATAAAGGAACTTATCTAGGGAAGAAGCACAAGAGAAGGAAAACGCCTACAATAACAAACCCAAAAGAGTTAAGAAAATGGTCACAGGAACATACATATTGATAATTACCTTAAATATAAATTGATTAAATGCTGCAGCCAAAAGACATAGATTGGCTGAATGGATACAAAAAGAAGACCCATATATATGCTGTCTATAAGAGACCCACTTCAGACCTAGGGACACATACAGACTGAAAGTGATAGGATGGAAAAAGATATTCCATGCAAATGGAAATCAAAGCTGGAGTAGCGTTTCTCATAGCAGACAAAATAGACTTTAAAATAAACACTATTACAAGAGACAAAGAAGGACATAATGATCAAAGGATTGAGGGATCAATCACAGAAGAACATATAACAATTGTAAATATGTATACACCCAATGTAGGAGCACCTCAATACATAAGGGAAATGTTAACAGCCATAAAAGGGGAAATCGACAGTAATACAGTCATAGTAGGGTGCTTTAACTACCCACTTTCACCAATGGACAGATCATTTTAAATGAAAATAAATAAGGAAATACAAGCTTTAAATGACACATTAAACAAGATGGACTTAATTGATATTTATAGGACATTTCATCCAAAAACAACAGAATACGCTTTCTTCTCAAGTGCTCATGGAACATTCTCCAAGATAGATTATACCTTGAGTCACAAATCAAGCCTTGGTAAATTCAAGAAAATTCAAATAGTATCAAGTGTCTTTTTGGACCACAATGGTATGAGACTAGATATCAATTAGAGGAAAAATATCTGTAAAAAATGCAAACATATGGAGACTGAACAATATGCTACTGAATAATCAAGTGATCATTGAAGAAATCAAAGAGGAAATAAAAAAAATACCTAGAAACCTATGAGAATGAAAAGACAATGGCCCAAAACCTATGGGATGCAACAAAAGGAGTTCTAAGATGGAAGTTTATAACAATACAATCCTACCTCAAGAAACATCTTAAATAAAGAACCTAACCATACACCTAAAGCAATTAGAGAAAGAAGAACAAAAAAACCCCACAGTTAGCAGAAGGAAATAAATCATAAATATCAGATCAGAAATAAATGAAAAAAATGAAGGAAATGATAGAAAAGATCAATAAAACTAAAAGCTGGTTCTTTGAGAAGATAAACAAAATTGATAAGCCATTAGCCAGACTCATCAAGAAAAAAAAAAGGGAGGAGACTCAAATCAACAGAATTAGAAATGAAGAAGGAGAAGTAACAACTACCACTGCAGAAATACAATGATCATGAGAGATTACTACAAGCAACTACATGCCAATAAAATGGATAACCTAGAAGAAATGGACAAATTAATAGAAAAGCAAAACCTTCAGAGACTGAATCAGGAATAAATAGAAAATATGAACAGACCAATCACAAGCACTGAAATTGACAATGTGATTAAAAATCTTCCAACAAACCAAAGCCCAGGACCAGATGGCTTCACAGGTGAATTCTATAAAATATTTAGAGAAGAGCCAACACCTCTCTTTATCAAACTCTTCCAGAAAATAGTAGAAAGGCACTGAATAGCCAAAGAAATCTTGAGAAAGAAAAATGTAGCTGGAGGAATCAGGCATCCCGACTTCAGACTATACTACAAAGGTACAGTAATCAAGACAGTATGGTACTGGGACAAAAATAGAAATATAGATCAATGGAGCAGTTTAGAAAGCCCAGAGATAAACCCATGCACATATGGTCACCTTATCTTTGATAAAGGAGGCAAGAATATACAATGGAAAAAATACATCCTCTTCAATAAGTGGTGCAGGGAAAACTGGACAGCTACATGTAAAAGAATGAAATTAGAACACTCCCTAACACCATACACAAAAATAAACTCAAAATGGATTAAAGACCTAAATGTAAGGCCAGACACTATCAAACTCTTAGAGAAAAACATAGGCAGAACACTCTATGACATAAATCACAGCAAGATCCTTTTTGACCTACCTCCTAGAGAAATGGAAATCAAAACAAAAATAAAGAAATGGGACCTAATGAAACTTCAAAGCTTTTGCACAGTAAAGGAAACCATAAACAAGACAAAAAGACAACCCTCAGAATGAGAGAAAATATTTGTAAATGAAGCAGCTGACAAAGGATTAATCTCCAAAATTTACAAGTATCTCATGAAGCTAAATATAAAAAAAAGAAACATCCCAATCCAAAAATTGGTAGAAGACCTAAATAGACATTTATCCAATAAAGATATACAGATTGCCAACAAACACATGAAAGAATCCTCAACATCATTAATCATTAGAGAAATGCAAATCAAAACTACAATGTGATATCATCTCACACCGATCAGAATGGCAATAATCAAAAAATCTACAAACAAATAATGCTAGAGAGGGTGTGGAGAAAAGGGGACCTTCATACACTTTGGAGGGAATGAAATTGATGCAGCCAGTATGGAAAGCAGTATGGAGCTTCCTTAAAAAACTAAAAATAAAACTACCATACGACCCAACAATCCCACTAGTGGGCATATACCCAGCGAAAACCATAATTCAGAAAGAGTCATGCACCACAATGTTCACTGCAGCACTATTTACAATAGCCAGGACATGGAAGCAACATAAGTGTCCAGCAAGAGACGAATGGGTAAAGAAGATGTGGCACATATATATAATGGAATATTACTCAGACATAACAAGAAACGGAATTGAGTTATTTGTAATGAGGTAGATGGACCTAGAGTCTGTCATACAGAGTGAAGTATGTTAGAAAAGAAAAACAAATACCGTATGCTAACACATATATGTATGGAATTCCAAAGGGGGGGGAAAAACATGGTTGTGAAGAACCTAGGGGCAGGACAGGAATAAAGGCACAGATGTAGAGAATGGACTTGAGGACACAGAGAGGAGGAAGGGTTAGCTGAGATGAAGTGAGAGAGTGTCATTGACATATACACACTACCAAATGTAAAATAGTTAATTAGTGGGAGTCAGGTGCATACTACAGGTACATCGTCTCAGTGCTCTGTGACCACCTAGAGGTGTGGGATAGGGAGGGTGGGATGGAGACACAAGAGGCTGGGCATATGGGGATATATGTATATGTATAGTTGATTCACTTTGTTATAGATCAGCAACTAATACAACAATGTAGAGCAGTTATACTCCAGTAAAGATGTTAAAAAAAAAGAAAAGAACTGCAAGTGATTTTGCAGGCTTATAAATGTATTTCTGTGATTAGAGGGAGCACGTGTTTATTTTCTGTTTTCCTGTTTGTATTTTATTTGGATAAAATTTTAATAGGTATTTAGCATTCATTTCATAAATGTTCATTAAGCACCTACTAAAAAAATAAAACACCTGTGCATTGTTTTCTTAGACATAATGCCATTACAGACTTCATAGACTACAGTGTAGTGTAAATATAACTTTCATATGCACTGGGGAAACAAAAAAATCATGTGGCCTGCTTTATTGCAATATTTGCTTTATTGTGGTCTGAAACCAAATCACTGTATATCTGAGGTATGCCTTTATCTATTCCAGATAATAAAATAACCAGGGCTATTTTTTTAAATTTAATCTTAGCAGTTTCATGGGCTTTTACTTTAACAATTATATGATTTTGTGATGGGCATCTCAATAACATGTTCTATGCTTTCATTTATTTTTATGTCACAAACATTATCATTCTAAGCAGGCTTTTATTCAATAGTGTTCCAAGACCTGCTTGTGAGGTTAGAAAAATAGTATTCAGAACTTTGAAGCTTCATTTCAACTCCAAAGCCATGTTAACATTATCCATTTCTGTGGAGTGCAAAGTCTTTAAAGTGAGAATCAAGTTGCTATTAAAATTAGACTCCCTTTCAGTGTTTTATTGTTGGATTTCTTGCAAAAAAATAGAAAGTTTAGCACAATAGAGATGTGAAAAAAAACATGATTTGATTATTATCATGCAAGTTATTAACAGTGTCAGAATAGCAGCCATAAAATATATCCTTCAGGGAAAAGTGAGTCAGTAATGAGATTTATCAGCTCAGTGGGCGTGTAAAGCCTATTTGTTTTAATGGCATATTTTAACACAAACAAGGAAACATATTTTGTGGCAACAATCTTAATTAATTTGTTTTTGGTCAAGCTATATTCCTTTCCAAATTGAAAATCAAAGCCATGAGAATACTTAAAATTAATTATGATACTTTACATTATTCATTACCCATTTTAAAATGCCAGCCATCTTAATCACTGAATCCTTTTTGTGCAACTATAGCTGTGCTGAGAAATGTCATTTATAACAATTTGGATAGCCTTATAACATTCATTAAATATATTTTATGTGTGGCCCTATGCTTTATATATTCTCATGCTGATAACTACTATTTGAATCTAAGATACAACACTATTATGATTAAATTGTCCCATGCCTATCAGAAGTCAGTTCATCATAATGGCCTATGAGTGGAACATGTTTTCAATTTGGAAAATCGTACAGTCCAGAATCAGTTTGAAATATGTCAGAAAACAGTAATGTAACAGTATTTGTCATCAGTTATTATAAGGATATATGTTTCAGTGGAATGAATATAATCTCTTTCAGGACGCCATTCAATAGAAGACTGTTAAACCATTGTCCATACCATCGTAGTCTTATTGGCAGACTAAAAACTTCAGTCTGACTAACTGAGATGAAGTTTCACACTTACTTATTCTCACCTTGTCTGGAGCATATTTCCACATTTATCCACCCAGATTTTAAATTCTATAATGATGAATATTGGTTTCTCTTTTCCTTTTGATACCCTGATATAGCTCCTTGCCTTGAAATGGTATTTTCTAAAGGATTTTATTTGATTTCATTGTTTTAATAGATTACTTCATGTTGTCTATGCTTAACTCTCTTAAGTTGTAACCAAGGTTATTAAATCACCAATTGAAAATCCTACCTATTTTTTGTCATCCTAAAACCTCAATACCCAATTTTTAAATGATAATCTTTCACTTCTACTTTGAATTAAGGGAACTTGTGACCCCTTAAAGAGAGAAATATAAAATCTAAAACAGCAGACCACAATAACACTATGTAAACTTTCCCTCTGCTTTATTTTTCAAACCCTTTGAACCCCTTGACCCCCAGTGTCAAAGTATGCAGTTTTCTATAGTGCCTTCCACTTTCTTTACCCACCCCCCAGTCCCTCAAATCTGGAAAGGCAAAACTGAGAACTAGTAAGAGGTCTTATTTCATGTATACTTCCTCTAGGAATATCTCTGCCATTTTCACTCTCATAAATCTATATCTTATCATGGGAGTGATTTTTTCCAAAAGATTTTATCTTCTATAAAGCATGTTTAGCCCTTCTAAGTTGTCAGATTTTCAAGTATCTCAGCTTTCTCTGATACTGCCTTTTGTCAGTCTCAGGTCCATGGCTCTATTTTTGCACATCTTTTGAGATTTCATAGCGAATGAAGCTGAGAGGTGAGAAGGTTTATTCTCCATACACACAAAAATAATGGTATCTGAAACTCTCTAAGCATCCTAAATCTATCTACTTTACAGCGAAATTCAGGAGCCAGCTGGCAGTAACCTACAAGTGGTAAGATCCAATTTTCAAATGTTAAAGAATTTTGCAAGCCAAATTAGGAATATTTACAGCATGTGAATGCCCAACCACATCCTTCTAACTAGTTGTTGAATCACTGCTGACTTTGGGCCATATGGAAGGCTACTTGGGGCAAGAAACTTAAGATTCCCAGAATTCCTATTATTCAGCTGAGAGGATATACTAAGAAACAATATAATTCTTTAATAGGGAGGTCTTAACAAGGAATTTTAGTGTTACTCTTAATTGTTGCACTGAGGCCAGCTCTTACTTTGAGATTGTTTATTCTTATAGAGAGACTATGAAGAACAAATGTTAGAGCACAAAGATAGCTGGATATGAGCAGAGAAAGAGGGGCATGGTCCAAACTGCAGGAAACAATACATCTTATAAACTAGGGTTCTTGGGCAAAGAAAAACAGGAACACTGGACAAACAGGAAATCACACATTTTGGGGGAACATCTGTTCTGGAGGCAGACAAAGAAAGGTGGGAAAAGGTAGGGCTCTGGCATCAGAATGTGACCTTTTGCACATTATGCTCTCATTACAATAAAATTAGCCTTGCAGATAAGAAGTACCCATCATGCACCAAGGCCATGGCATTTCCTGTGAAGAATAAATAAAGACAAAAATCCCTCCTAACCTTAGGGTGGTGCAGCTAGGATGAAAATCAGGGAATACTACCCAAAACCCCTCCCTCTGCAATGAATATTCCACCCTTTCATTTTTACACCCCATGTAGCTGGCTTGCCAAAGAAACTCACGACAGCTACTCACCTGAGTCTGCCTGCTCTCCCCTAGAGAGTGTATTATCGTTTGATCAATCCTTGCTTTACTTTCCTTACCTCTGTGTCTCATCTCTGAATTCTTTCTGTGACTAGATAAGAACCTACTCTCCGGTAACATAAACAGTTTCATTTTTTAACCCAATAGGTCCTGCTTACAACTAAGAGGAGCTAGCTGGCGCTTCCTTCATTCTTCCAGAACTGTCCTTAGCCAGGTACACAGTCAATTTGGTAAATTTTCTGTTTTTCCAAGTTACTTCAGGCAAACATTTTTGCCATTTTTTTTTACCACTATGTAACATGTGTTGCTTTTTATCTAGCCTTGGTTAATAACTTTCTCAGTGTTCTGTCAGCCTGTAACTATGGTTGACTTGTTGTCCTTTCCAACTCCACCTGCCACATGACCCCAAAGTCACTGACACATATTTTATTCTTAGAGCAGCACAAATTTCAATTATACACTGCTGTATCATAAATCAGCTCAAAGTCTTAGGGACTTAGAAAGACAAGTGGTTTATTATTTCTCATGATTCTGTGATCTAGCTGGGTGATTCTCTGTTGGTTCTACCTGGACCCAGATATTTGACTGGGATGAAAGTTACAAGGTGGCTTCATTCACATCTGTTGTAGTTTGTGCTGCTTGCCAGCAGGTGTGCCTCTGTTCTCTTCCACATACCCTTTATTCTTCCTTATATAATTCAGCAAACATTTTCTGTGAAGGGTCAGGTAGTAAATATTTTAGGTTTTGTGGGCCATAGGGTCTCTCTGTCACCACATCTCAATTCTGCCATTGTGGTGTGAAAACAGCTATTGAAAATATGCGAACAAATTGAATATGTTCCATAAAAGTTTACTTATAAAAACACATATACCAAACTAGGTTTGGTTGATAGGCTGTACTTTTCCTCTTCCTGCTCTAGTAAGCTATTCTAGTCCTACCTGACAGTCTCAGGGCAGCATTCCAAGGAAAAAAAGCCCCAACGAATGCATTTTCTGTTTGTGTCACAATAGGAAACAAGCAGAACATTTTCTGCTGTGTCACAATGGGACACAAGTGGACTGCATTATCCTATTGGTCTAAATAAGTCACATGACCAAGCCCCAAATCAAGGTATGAGAGGACTAAAACATAGATAGATACAGAGAGGCATGATTTTTTTGAGGATCATTAATAAAGTAATCTACCAAAGATAGTTATTTAGTTATTTTAATTTTATTTGTTATACTTTATATAAATTATTGTCTTTAAAATCTCCATTAACATCTATTGTAGCAACATTTTATTCGATATATGTGTGTTTTAATTGCAATCTTTACAAATGGCAATATATCATGTTACTATTCATTCATATATTTAAATTAAATATATGCTTAATATAGTAATACATGCTTACTATAGGCATATTTAAACATATATATAGGCAGACTATCAGATTAAGGACCAACATTTCTGGATAATTTACTATCTTCATTGTCTAAATCTGAATAATATGTCTACTATGAAACTAAAATTTATATTGATTAAACTTTAATTTTTTGACATTTTTAAGTTTAAATAATAATATATTTATTATCACCTAAGACAGGAATTGGCAAGATTTTTGTGCAAAGAGTAAATAGTTTAAGATCATGGAACATATGGTCTCTGTCACATGTTTTTCTTTGTTTTGTTTTGTTTTATATTTTATAACCCTTTGCTAACATAAGAAACATTCTTAGCTTTCAGGTCATATACAACGAAGCTACAGAATGAAGGCTTTCAGAATATAGTTTGCTGACCCATGTTAAAAAAAAATAGCCTTCATCTTCATGTCTACTAGTTATCTCAATTTTAAGTAATAAATTAAAACCAATAGCCCACTATTACAAGTTGATTTTTTTGTGTTTTATACAGGAATATATATGTACACATACATTTATATATATACACACGAGTACATACATCATGATTTTATTTAAACTCATGAATGGTTTTCTTGAAATATTTACTTTACAGAATAAGTCTATTAAATAATTATTTATTTAAAGTGATATATTCTGCCTTAAGCTGAAATCTAGAAAATGCAAGTTAGATGTATCCGTTTGTGTGTGAATTAGTTTATATCTGCTCTTACTATGCTCCAGAATCTTTTCCCTGACACCTCACATATTTATGATAGTCACCTGTCTTATACAAACATTTGAATTTGCAATCCCTTGTATAAATGAGCAATAATTCCTTGCTTGAAACAATTTAGTGCCTTTCTATTTCTGTCTGGGTAAAACCTCACATCCAATTTGCTTTTTCCGCATCTGATCTCTGTTCCAAACTATTCAGGTTCTGTCTATTCTGTGTTTCATCCACACTGGAATTCCTTTAGTATTTCTAATATGTTTTGCAACCTGCATTCCTCTTGTCTTTAAACAGCGCTCTACCCCATTTGTTTTTCTAGTTTAGTTCTACTCGCTGTATCTCAGCACAAGCCCCACAACCTCAGAAATACCTCTCTGTTAATGCAGAGATGGTAAATAATAGTAATATTTAATTATTAATAGTATTAGTTAATATTTATATCCTCTTAGTAAGGACCAGTGTTCTCAGTACTATATTTACGTGAACTCATTTCATCCTAGAAAAATCCTTAAGCAGTTGACACTAGTATCCTCATTTTTCATGAGCTGAGGCTAAAACAAATAGACAAAGTTACTTTCCCAAGCTTTGTAGTTGGTGATTCAAATTTTGAGCTAGAGGTCTTGCTTTGGGCCTCATGATCTTATCCCCATGGTTCTTCATCACCATCATCTTCGTCATTGTCATCATCTTCATCTTTGTCTTCTTCAGCAGCAGCAATAACAGTAGCAAACTTTGTAAAAAGCTAAATGATAACAATTACTAAATGAACTAACATAAATCAAGGACTTGCAATGTTATGGCTCCTGTTTTAAATATATTCTATGAATATGTTAACTTCACCTTCACAAGAACACCTCAGAAACGGCTTTCTAAAAAGGGAAATAAGTAACGATTCTTTGGTGTCTTAGTAATTCCTATTATATTTTCTCAAAGACTTCAAATTCACATTGTTATAGAAAACAAAAAACTTGATGTCTGTTTTTTGTTCGTTTTACTTTTCTAAATATAGTGACGTTTGCTTTCAGTTCACATTAACCACTAGGATTAATGTCACATGTTAGATCTTAACCCTCACCAATAAATGTAGCATATTTTAAATCTCAACTCCTTCACAGTAGACTAAAAAAAACCAACTACAAAATATTTTCTTTACTTTCTCCATGCATTTTCCTAAGCAAGTGAAATTTGCTGGTTAAAAGCCCATTCTAAGGCTGATAATTTCAGCCTAAATTCATAATCACAAGATTCAGCTTAATATTTGATACTTCTTACACTGTATGATATGTGAAATAGTATAAGATCATTTGAAAATTGTTTTTGAGTTATAATAGTGGTCTTGCACTCAGTTACTTAAAATTGCTCAAATCTGGAAAGAAATGTGTGCATCAACAGGAAAACATGTATCAACAGGAAAATGTTTAACTATATGGGTACTTTCCTACAATGAAATAGTGCTCAGCAATGAAAAATAATAAACTAATGAATACCATAGTGATAGTCATGAACAATTTCAAAAGCCATATGTCTGAGGGGGGAAAAAGCCTGGTATAAAAATGTATGGTTCAGTTTTTTATGATGTCCCAGGCACTGTAACACTGATCTATTGTGATAGAAATAAGAAATTGGAACAAGTAGTTTCTGTATAGGGATTTTGAGGAAATGGACTAAAAACGAGATGAGAAGAGGTTTCTGTAACCTTAATTTAGATATTGGTTAGATCAATAATCTATAACTTAATTTGCTGGTTGTTTATATCCATGATGATAATAATCAAAAGTCATTGTCCATTTTAATTCGGTGAATTTCACTGTGTGTCAGTTATAATACCAGGAGTGGTTTTAAAAGTGCAAGTGTTTTCACCATTTGCCTCCAGTTACTGTTCCTTTTTCTGCCCTGCCCATAGCCAAACTCCAAGAAGAATCTTCTAAAAGAATACCATATTCACTACTTTTCATTCAGTAGAGATCTGCAGTGAGCTGTCAAATTGGCCAGTAATCTCATATTGCCAAATCTTCATCTCACTTGACCCTTCATCAGTATTCTTCACAGTTGACATATATTTTGTTGTTGTTTTATTCTTGACATACTTTTCCTTTATTTAACTGGTCTTACACCACAATCCTCCCACCTCCATCCCATCCTGGCTCTTCTATCTTTGGTTAGTTTTTGTTTTTACCTACATCTACCTCAGTTCTTTAAAATTTGTCCTTATTGGCAGTACTGTACTTCTTTTAGTTTCTGTATTCTTTTTAGATTATCTTATCTACTTTTATGGCTTTAAAATACTCTCTGTGAAGATGACTACTGACTTGCACTTGAAGCCTAGAGATTTAGAGTCACAGATCTTATTAATCCATTGGCATATTTGGATGCTGGACTGATATCACAATATTTTAACATATCTACAGTTGAACACTTCGGGTCTCCCTTGAATGGACTTCATCCCAAACTACAATATTACTCTAAATATATCATTTCCATAGTTACTCAAGGGAGAAAACAAGAAGTCATCTTTCATTTCTCCATTTATTTCATTCATATTTAATTAGTCCAGTCATCTTAGTCATAGATAAATGATAGATTGATCAATAATAAAAAAGAAGGAAACAGAAATGTGTATACATAATAAAGATATTTTCTAGTAAAACCACAGAAGTGTTTTAGTGGCATTCCCTAATTACATTTTATTTTCAATAGGATCCAACTTAAAGGTAATTAAGTGTGATATGCATTTAAAACTAAGTTGAATCATAATGTTCCACAGAAGCACTAACAGTATACAGCCAAGTCAAAATGTAGTTTCACTGATTATTCATATTTTTAGAAGACAAAAATAACGTGGCATGTTTTACATAAATATACAAATGGTTACATTTGTATGATTACATAAATATACAAATATTTATGTATCTTCATATTCCTAACACAGAAACTAACTGTATAGACTCACTTAATTCTGGATTAATGGAATGATCAGCTTCTGTTTTCTTAATAAATGCAATATGCCACACAATTTAGCATACTTGTAGTTCTCATGATAACCAGAAACCATTTCAGATGAAAGTAAAACTTTAAAATATTTTGGTGATATGTGAAGCAAAATAATTGCTTCTCAATAATGCAGAAAATAATGTCTATTAGGGACATAAATTTTAGACTAACACCTGAAGCACATTCCTTCACCCACTAATTAACAGTTTGCATGTTATGCCACGGTTAAATAGCATTAAGTAAATTGCTAGGCTCCAAAACGTAAAAATAGATTTCATTTACACCTGTGTTACATGCCCTGTATGTTTGCTTCTGTTGAGTATGGTTGAGAACATGGAAGTATGCAATTATCCTGTAGTACCAATTTTTATGAATTCAAATCACATAGGAAAAAAAAGTTACCTTTCTCTGAAATGTAATTAAAGGTTTATAAAAAGGAGAAGACATTCAAGGCCTGTTTTGGTTGATGTATATTTTGGTTTCATTTGTCATGTGAAGCATTATTGTTTCTCATATAACAAGTAGCAAGAAAAATAAATTATGAAACCTAAATGCATTGAAGTTGTAAAATCATTATATATATAAAATAATGCCAGATGATGTAGTTAAGAAAAATAAAAGCTCTTTTATATCTGTGAAAAATATTCTGCAGGATGAAAATTAACAACTTCTAGTCTTCAGCTGCACCAACATGAATCCATGGAAACATTTAACACTTAACTACTCATACTAGTACTTTCATACTCATACATTCATGTTTTCATGATATGAACACTTTATAATAATAATTTGCTCTCTGAATGTTTCCTTTGGGAATTGTGATAGTATCAGCAAATGTTTTCCCTTTTTACTCCATTATAGGATGTATCACTTAAAGGAGATGAGCCTACACACTAATTATTTTGTGGATACGGAAAATTAGGATATCTATCTGGCAAACAGTTACAAAAAATATAGTAGATTAAGAATGAATTTTAGGTCATAGGGAAGAAATTAATTGGAAAAAAAGTTGCCCAATTAGGGAAATTAAATTGAGCAAAAATATAGGTTTTCCTAATTTTAATGATTTTCTGTACATCCAAATAAATTTTATAAATTTATTAATTAAAAGAAAAGATATTTCAAAGAAAAAGTTATTTCAATTAGCTGTGCAGTTAACTACTAACCAAAATAATGTACATTATTTCTAATTGTTTATAGGTCCAATACAAGTTCATATGTGGAAATTTATTTCAATACATTTTATCTAATAATCATACTTAAGACTAAACTAAATTATTAAAATCAAAAACAGGGAGAAAAAAATGTTGATAGTGTTTGGACTTAAAATGAGATACAAGTGATATTACACAAGTAAGGCTTATGAATTAAGAAATTTGTTCATATTTGTGAGCTTTCCAATTATATTTGAACTAATTATGGTTGATTGCACGAATTATGGTGAATAATACATTTTCCTTACATTTATTTTACTGCTATGATATTTTCATGAAAACAGTATCTTCTGAACTCTATTTTTTATTACTTTGAAAAGTCCACTTAACACAGTTGTAAAAAACGTCAGATTGCATATAAAGGTTCTGTGAACAAATTTTTTACATATGAAAGTTATTTGAGAGTAAAAGTGACCCCCACACACACACATGTGCAGCTCCTAAAGTTACCTCTTCAAAAGCAAAGGATGCAGCACTATTTGTCACTTAAAAAAGAAATCAATTTACAAACCAGTTTACAAATAAAATCCCTCCATATATATTATTTTAATAGGCCTTGTTACTCTAAGTGTGCACCTCCCTAGATTTCAAACTTTTATGTTTCCAATAGCAACAGTTGTTTTTTTATAAATGTAATCAAGCCTACATAGTATATTTGAAGACAATGACAAAGCAAAAGAGATCCTGCTTTCAATTCAATATAATTATTTGTTATGCTATTATATTTATGACTCCTCTATAAAAGTTGAAATCTAGCTAGGACAGGCTGTGTAATTACACCAAATTTAAATGTACCTGTGAAACATGATTCCAGCTCCTCTGAAAACCAGGTTACAGCTGCTGCTGTTGTTTCTGCAGTTGCTGACCTGGAATTCCGTTGCTTTGAGATCTGCAAGTGGTAGTTGTTATTATGCAAACAGTAATTCAGAGAAAAATGAGAATTATATAAAATATATATTTTATATGTAAGTTATATTTTAAGATACATATATATGTATATGTGTATAGGCACACACAGACATATATAATTTTTTTCTTAATTAATTAATTTATTTATTTATTTTTGGCTGTGTTGGGTCTTCGTTTCTGTGCGAGGGTTTTCTCTAGTTGTGGCAAGTGGGGGCCACTCTTCATCGTGGTGCGCAGGCCTCTCACTATTGCGGCCTCTCTTATTGTGGAGCACGGGCTCCAGACACGCAGGCTCAGTAGTTGTGGCTCACGGGCCCAGTTGCTCCTCAGTATGTGGGATCCTCCCAGACCAGAGCTCGAACCCGTGTCCCCTGCATTGGCAGGCAGATTCTCAACCACTGCGCCACCAGGGAAACCCCAGACATATAATTTTTAAGGAGATTTTTTGTTGTTTTATAATTTTTATTTTATATTGGAGCATAGGTGATTTACAATGTTGAATTACTTCCAGGTGTACAGCAAAGTGATTCAATTATATATACACATATATCTATTCTTTTGCAGATTATTTTCCCATATACATTATTACAGAGTATTGAGTAGTGTCCCTGTGTGATACAGCAAGTCCTTCTTGATTATTTTGTATATACTAGTGAGTATATGTTAACCGCCACCTCCCAATTTATCCCTCCACCCTAGGTTTCCCCTTGGGAACCATAAGTTTACTTACTAACTCTATGAGTCTGTTTCAGTTTTATAAATAAGTTCACTTGTATCATTTTTTTTAGATTCCACATAGAAGTGATATCATATGTTACTGGACAAGCTTTTTTTTTTTTTTTTTTAATCTTCATTAGGGTATAATTACTTTGCAATGGTCTGTTAGTTTCTGCTTTATAACAAAGTTAATCAGCCATACATATACGTATATCACCATATCTCCTCCCTCTTGCGTCTCCCTCCCACCCTCCTTACCCCACCTCTCTAAGTGGTCACAAAGCACCGAGATGATGATCACCTTGTGCTATTCAGCTGCTTCCCACTCACTATCTAATTTACACTTGGTAGTGTATATATGTCAATGCTACTCTCTCGCTTCGTCCCAGCTTACCCTTCCATCTCCATGTGTCCTCAAGTCAATTCTCCACATCTGCGTCTATATTCCTGTCCTGCCCCTTGGTTCTTCAGAACCATTTTATTTTTAGATTCCATATATATGTGTTAGCATACAGAATTTGTGTTTCTTTTTCTGACTTATTTCACTCTGTAAGACACTCTAGTTCCATCCATCTCACTACAAATAATTCAGTATTGTTTCTTTTTGTGGCTGAGTAATATTCCATTGTATATATGTGCCACATCTTCTTTATCCATTCATTTGTCGATGGACACTGGGGTTGATTCCATGTCCTGGTTATTGTAAATAGAGCTGCAATGAACATTGCAATGAAACATCTTTTTGAATTATGGTTTTCGCAGGGTATATGCCCAGTAGTGTGATTGATGGGTCGTATGGTAATTCTATTCTTAGTTTCTTAAGGAACCTCCATTCTGTACCCAGTAGTGGTTGTATCAATTTACATTCCCACCAACAGTGCAAGAGGGTTCCGTTTTCTCTACATCCTCTCCAGCATTTATTGTTTGTAAATTTTTTGATGATGGCCATTCTGACTGGTGTGGGGTGATACCTCATTGCAGTTTTGATTTGCATTTCTCTAATGATTAGTGATGTTGAGCATCCGTTCATATGTCTGTTGGCAATCTGTATATCTTCTTTGGAAAAATGTCTATTTAGGTCTTCTGCCCATTTTTGGATTTTTTTTTTTTGATACTGTGCTTTATGAACTGCTTGTAAATTTGGGAGATTACTCCTTTGTCAGTTGCTTCATTTGAAAATATGTTCTCCCATTCTGAGGGTTGTCTTTTCATCTTCTTTATGGTTTCTTTGGTTTGCAAAATCTTTTAAGTTTCATTAGATCCCATTTGTTTATTTTTATTTCCATTCTCCAGGAGGTGGGTCAAAAAGTATCTTCCTGTGATTTATGTCAGAGTGTTTTGCCTATGTTTTCCTCTAAGAGTTTTACAGTGTCTAGCCTTACATTTAGGTCTTTAATCTGTTTTGAGTTTATTTTTGTATACAGTGTTAGGGAGTGTTTGATTTCATTCTTTTACATGTAGCTGTCCAGTTTCCCCAGCACCACTTATTGAAGAGGCTGTCTTTTCTCCATTGTATATTCTTGCCTCCTTATCAAAGATAAGGTGACCATATGTGTCTGGGTTTACCTCTAATCTTTCTACCCTGTTTCATTGATCTATATTTCTGTTTTTGTGCCAGTACCATAATGTATTGATTACTGTAGCTTTGTGTAATAGTTTGAAGTCAGGGAGCCTTATTCCTCCAACCCCGTTTTTCTTTCTCAAGATTGCTTTGGCTATTCGGGATCTTTTGTGCTTTCATGCAAAGTGCGAAATTTTTTGTTCTAGTTCTGTGAAAAATGTCATTGGTAATTTGATAGGGATTGCTTGAATCTGTAGATTGCTTTGGGTAGTATAGTCATTTTCACAATGTTGATTCTTCCAATCCAAGAACCTGTTATATCTCTCCATCTGTTTGTATCTTTAATTTCTTTCATCAGTGTCTTATACTTTTCTGCATACAGGTATTTTGTCTCCATAGGTAGGTTTATTCCTAGGTATTTTATTCTTTTTGTTGTGATGGTAAGTGGGAGTGTTTCCTTAATTTCTTCTTCTGATTTTTCATCATTAGTATATAGGAATGCCAGAGATTTATGTGCATTAAATTTGTATCCTGATACTTTACCAAATTAATTTATTAGCTCTAATAGTGTTCTGGTAGCATCTTTAGGATTATCTATGTATAGTATCATGTCATCTGCAAACAGTGACAGCTTTACTTCTTCTTTTCTGATTTGGATTCCTTTTATTTCCTTTTCCTCTCTGATCTCTGTGGATAAAACTAGGTTGAATAAGAGTGGTGAGAGTGGGCAACCTTGTCTTGTTCCTGGTCTTAGTGGAAGTGGTTTCAGTTTTTCACCAATGAGAATGATGTTGGCTGTGGGGTTGTCATATATGGCCTGTATTATGTTGAGGTAAGTTCCCTCAATGCCTACTTTTTGGAGAGTTTTTATCATAGATGTGTGATGAATTTTGCTGAAAGCTTTTTCTGCATCAGTTGAGATGATCATATGTTTTTTTCTCCTTCAATTTGTTAATATGGTGTATCACGTTGATTGATTTGCATATATTGAAGAATCTTTGCATTCTTGGGATAAACCCCACTTGATTATGGTGTATGATCCTTTTAATGTTCTGCTGGATACTGTTTGCTTGTATTTTGTTGAGGATTTTTGCATATAATATTTGTCAATAATATTGGTCTGTAGTTTTCTTTTTTTGATACATCTTTGTCTGGTTTTGGTATTAACGTAATGGTGGCATCATAGTATGAGTTTGGGAGTGTTTCTGCCTCTGGTATATTTTGGAAGAGTTTGAGAAGGATAGGTGTTAGCTCCTCTCTAAATGTTTGATAGAATTCACATGTGAAGCCGTCTGGTCCTGGACTTTAGTTTGTTGGAAGATTTTTAATCACACTTTCAATTTCAGTGCTTATGATTGGTCTCTTTTTTTTTTTTTTTCTATTTCTTCCTGGTTCAATCTTGGAGTGTTGTGCTTTTCTAAGAATTTGTCCATTTCTTCTAGGTTATTCATTTTATTGGCATATAGTTGCTTGTGGTAATCTCTCATGATCCTTTGTATTTCTGCAGTGTCAGTTGTTACTTCTCCTTTTTCATTTCTAATTCTATTGATTTGAGTTTTCTCCCTTATTTTCTTGATGAGTCTGGCTAATGCTTTATCAGTTTTGTTTATATTCTCCACAAAACACCTTTCTGTTTTATTGATCTTTGCTATCATTTCTTTCATTTCCTTTTCATTTATTTCTGATCTCAGCTTTATGATACTTTCCTTCTGTTAACTTTGGAGTCTTTTTTTCTTCTTCCTTCTGTAAGTTATTTAGGTGTAACATTAGGTTATTTATTTGAGATGTTTCTTGTTTCTTGAGGTAGGATTGTATTGCTATAAACTTCTCTCTTAGAACTGCTTTTGCTGCACCCCATAAGTTTTGGGTCATCGTGTTTTCATTGTCATTTGTTTCTAGGTATTTTTTGATTTCCTCTTTGATTTCTTCAGTGATCTCTTGGTTATTAATTTGTATATTGTTTAGCCTCCATGTGTTTGTATTTTTTTTTACAGATTTTTTCCTGTAATTGATATCTAGTCTCATAGCATTGTGGTAGAAAAGATATTTGACATGATTTCAATTTTCTTAAATTTACCAAGGCTTGATTTGTGACCCAAGAGATGATCTCTCCTGATGAATGTTCCCTGAGCACTTGAGAAGAAATGCATTCTGTTGTTTTTGGATGGAATGTCCGATAAATACCAGTTAAGTCCATCTTGTTTAATGTATCATTTAAAACTTGTGTTTCCTTATTTAATTTCTTTTGGGCTGATCTGTCCATTGGTGAAACTGGGGTGTTAAAGTCCCTACTATGATTGTGGTACTGTCGATTTCCCCTTTATGGCTGTTAACATTTTCCTTATGTATTGAGGTGCTCCTGTGTTTGGTGCATACATATTTACAATTGTATCTTCTTCTTGGATTGATCCCTTGATCATTATGTAGTGTCCTTCTTTGTCTCTTGTAATAGTCTTTATTTTAAAGTCTATTTTGGCTGATATGAGAATTGCTACTCAAGCTTTCTTTTGATTTCCTTTTGCATGGAATATCTTTTTCCATCTTCTCAGTTTCAGTATTTATGTGTCCCTAGGATTGAAGTGGGTCTTTTTTAGACACCATTTATACAGGTCATGTTTTTGTATCCATTCAGCCAGTTATGTCTTTTGGTTGGAGCATTTAATTCATCTATATTTAAGGTAATTATCGATATTCATGTTCCTGTCATGAATTTCTTAATTGTTTTGGGTTTGTTATTGTAGGTGTTTTCCTTCTCTTGTGTTTCCTTCCTAGAGAAGTTCCTTTAGCATTTGTTGTAAAGCTTGTTTGGTGGTGCTGAATTCTCTTAGCTTTTGTTTGTCTGTAAACGTTTACTTTTTTCCTTTGTATCTGAATGAGATTATTGCTGGGTAGAGTAATCTTGGTTGTAGGTTTTTCCCTTTGATCACTTTAAATATGTTCTGCCCCTCCCTTCTGTCCTGCAGAGTTTCTGCTGAAAGATCAGCTTTTAACCTTAAGGGCATTCCCTAGTATGTTTTTTGTTGTTTTTCCCTTGCTGCTTTTAATATTTTTTCTTTGCATTTAATTTTTTATAGTTTAATTTAAATACCTTGGCATGTTTCTCTTTGGATTTATCCTGTATGGGACACTCTGCACTTCCTGGACTGATTGACTATTTCCTTTCCCGTATTAGGGAAGTTTTAAACTATAATATCTTCAAATATTTTCTGAATCCCTTTATTTTTCTCTTCTTATTGTGGGACCCCTATAATTCGAATGTTGCTTCATTTAATGTTGTGCCAGGGGTCTTTGATACTGTCATCCATTCTTTTCATTCTTTTTTCTGTATTCTTCTCTGCTGTAGTTATTTCCACTATTTTATCTTCCAGGTCACTTATCTGTTGCTCTGCCTCAGTTATTCTGCTATTGATTCCTTCCAGAGATTTTCTCAATTCATTTACTGTGTTGTTTATCATTGTTTGCTTGCTCTTTAGTTCTTCTAGGACCTTGTTAAACGTTTCTTATATTTTCTCCATTCTATTTCCAAGATGTTAGATCATCTTTATTATCATTATGCTGAATTCTTTTTCATGTAGACTGCATATTTCCTCATAATTTGTTTGGTCTGGTGGGTTTTTGCCTTTCTCCTTCATCTCCTGTGTGTTTCTCTGTGTTCTCATTTTGCTTAACTTACTGTGTTTGGGGTCTCCTTTTTTCAGGCTGCCAGTTTGTAGTTCTCGTTGTTTTTGGTGTCTGCCCCTAGTCCTTAGGTTGGTTCAGTGGGTTGTTTAGGCTTCCTGGTGGAGGGGACTGTACCTGTGTTCTGATGGATGAGGCTGGATTTTGTCTTTCTAGTGGGCAGCACCATGTCTGGTGGTGCGTTTTAGGATGTCTGTGAACTTAGTATGATTTTAGGTAGGCTCTCTGCTAATGGGTGGGTTTATGTTCTTGTCCTGCTAGATATTTGGCCTAGGATGTCTAGCACTGTAGCTTGTTGATCATTGAGTGGAGCTCGGTCTTAGCACTGAGATGGAGATCTCCTGGAGAGCTTTCAGTATTTGATATTACATCGAGCTGGAGGGTCTCTTTTGGACAAATGTCCTGAACTCAGCTCTCCCATCTCAGAGTCACAGGCCTGACACCCGGCTGGAGCACCAAGACCCTGTCAGCCACATTGCTCAGAAGAAAAGAGAGAAAAAAATAAAGAAAGAAAACAATAAAATAATATAAAGTTATTAAAATAAAAAATTATTAAAAATAAAATAAATTAAAAAGTCATAAAAAGAAAGAAGAGAGCACCCAAACCAAGAAACAAATCTACAAGTGATAACAAATGCTAAAAACTATATTAACAAAATAGCAACCAAATCAATAAACAAATGTACCAATGGTAATAAACTCTAAATACTAATCTAAGATAAATATAAAACAAGGAACAAATTAGATCCAGAAAGTAAACTCCAAGTCTGTAGTTGCTCTCAACATCCACTGGCTCAATTTTGGGATGGTTAGTTGTCTATTCAGGTATTCCACACATGCAGGGCAAATCAGGTTAATTGTGGAGATTTAATGTGCTGCTCCTGAGGCTACTGGGAGAGATTTCCCTTTCTCTTCATTGTTCGCCCAGCTCCTTGAGTTCAGCTTTGAATTTGGCCCCACCTCTATGTGTGGGTCACCTGAGGGCATCTGTTCTTCCCTCAGACAGGACACGGTTAATACAGCAGCTGATTAGGGGGCTCTGGCTCACTCAGGCCAGGAAGAGGGAGGGGTACAAAATGAGTGGTGAGCCTGCAGTGGCAGAGGCCAGCTTGACATTGCAACAGCCTGAGGCACGCCATGTGTTCTCTGGGGGAAGTTGTCCCTGGATTACGGGACCCTGGCATTGGTGAGCTGCACAGTCTCCTGGGAGGGGTGGTGTGGATAGTGACCTGTGCTTGCACACAGGCTTCTTGGTGGCTGCAACAGCAGCCTTAGCATCTCATGCCTGTCTGTGGTGTCCTCTATGATAGCCGCAGATTGCGCCCATCTCTGGATCTCATTTAGGCAGTGCTCTGAATCCCGTCTCCTTGGGCACCCCAAAATGATGGTCTCTTGCCTCTTAGGCAGTTCCAGACATTTTCCCAGACTCCCTCCCAGCTAGCTGTGTCACACTAGCCCCCTTCAGGCTGTGTTCATGCAGCCACACCTGTCTTCTCCCTGGGGTCTGACCTCCGAAGCCGGAACCGCAGCTCCCAGCCCCAACCCACCCCAGGGGGGAGCAGACAAGCCTCTCAGGCTGGTGAGTGCTGGTCGGCACTGATCCTCTGTGTGGGAAACTCTCTGCTTTGCACTCTGCACCCTTGTTGCTGCGCTCTCCTCCGTGTCTCCGAAGCTTCCCCCACTCAGCCACCCCCCGTCTCTGCCAGTGAAGAGGCTTCCTAGTGTGTGGAACATCCCCTCCTTCACATCTCCCTCCCAGAGGTGCAGGTCACATCCCTATTATTTTGCCTCTGTTTTTTCTTTTTCTTTTGCCCTACCCAAGTACCAGGGGAGTTTCTTGCCTTTGGGGAAGTCTGAGGTCTTCTGCCAGCGTTCAGTAGGTGTTCTGTAGGAGTTGTTCCACATGTAGATATATTTCTGATGTATTTGTGGGGAGGAAGGTGATCTCCACATCTTACTCCTCCTCCATCTTGAAGGTATCTCCCTTAAGGAGTTTTCTTAGCCTCCCTGAATAGCAGCAAACTAACAGAGCATAATCAGCATTCCTGAATTTCCTATTGAGAGCTGTCAAATGGAGTACATTCAGCTTTTCAGCTGTTTTGAAATAAATTTTTAGAAGGCTTGAAATGATTGAAGGAAAGTCTTGAATGACAGTGAATATTTATATTTTAATACTAGCCAAAAATAAGTGAAAGAGTGAAGAGGTCTTTAAGAGATCATTAAGTCTTCTGGTCTTTAGCACTGGTCTTTTACCACTGCTCATGTTTTCAAACAAAGCTGAAGACGGTGCACTGTCAGATCCTTGGTGAGAAGCAGGAAGAAGAAAGTGGGAAGGAGTGAGAGAATGGCAACAAAAGTTACCATTTCTGGGCTTCCCTGGTGTTGCACTCGTTGAGAGTCCGCCTGCCGATGCAGGGGACACAGGTTCGTGCCCCGGTCCGGGAAGATCCCACATGCCGCGGAGCGGCTGGGCCCATGAGCCATGGTCACTGAGCCTGTGCATCTGGAGTCTGTGCTCCACAACGGTAGAGACCACAGCAGTGATAGGCCCACGTACCGCAAAAAAAAAAAAAAAAAAAAGAAAGAAAAAAAGTTACCATTTCCAAGAAGAAAACATTTTTGTAAAAGTTGCTCTTGGTTTTTTGTTTGTTTGTTTGTTTGTTTGTCTTGTGGTACACGGGCCTCTTACCACTGTGGCCTCTCCCGTTGTGGAGCACAGGCTCCAGATGCGCAGGCTCAGTGGCCATGGCTCATGGGTCCAGCAGCTCTGTGGCATGTGGGATCCTCCCAGACTGGGGCACAAACCTGTGTCCCCTGCATTGGCAGGCGGACTCCCAACCACTGTGCCACCAGGGAAGACCAAGGTGCTCTTGTTTTTCAGCCACACTGCTCATTTTGAAGTCAGCATGAGTCAGTACTAAAAGTATTTGTAGTTGAGATTTATTTAAAATGGAAGTAAAGAATGTGGGAGAAAAAAGGCACTGATAAAAGGGAATTAGAAAATGTGTTTGTTATTGACTCTTGTCCCTTTCAGTTTGGCAAAAATTGTGTTGGAATATAAACACTCAGTACTAAAAACATTTTATTTTATATTTCATTTACCTGTTGATACACAAAAGCATATACTTATATTATTTGCTACTTAAACTGTGATCAGCATAATAGAAGCATTGGAATCACCATGGAGTTGGAAATAAAAATATCTTCCCCTCCTCTCCCTGCATAAGGAATCAGAATTTGCTTTTCAACGGGATCCCATATGGTTCATATGCACATTACTAGTTGAGAAATACTTTCTGTAGACTTTGACGGGCCTGTAATTGAGTAAATAAGAAGTTCCATTCTAAAATAAACCATATCGTTATTTATACCATGGTTTTCCTAACATATGTGGATTAAACGATATGTTATACATATAAAAGCAAACAAAAACAAATAAGTGCCATGTAATTAGGGACACAGTTATAATTGGTACATTTATCAGTTATAGATACAATGAGAGTGATTTAAATGATAAAAACAAAACATACTTTTTATAACCAATTATAATCTTGGTATATGTTAATGTCGTTTATTCATTCATATATCAGTACATATTACATTCTAAAATAACATATCACGTAACAGGAAGATGATTATGGCTAATATATAATTAAATAATTTATAGTAAGGAACATATAACACATTTGTTCATGCAAGAGATGAAATATATGTGATTAATGCTCAAGGGCTTTTTTCATTAAGTTATTCTGACTCATTTGCCCTTGGTGTCCATACCCATGTTGACCACAGGAATAAGTCAAACTTCATGCTGGCAAGGTGAATAATTTATAGTTTTCATCCTGAAATGAAATACCTAAAAGTGATTGCATTCTCACAATAAAACATTCTCAGACTATTCCTCTTATCAAATGCCATATACCAATTGTTTATTTTACAACAAAAGCCATTTAAAGTTTTGACTCAACTAATAACAGTTCTCTGAAACAGTGAATCTAGGAAGGACTGTCCTCAGCTTTTATAGTGGAAACTACTAAGATTTAAGAGAATGCCCTTATTTTAAAACACCCTTTCTACTCTGGAAATTATATAGCTATTATTATTTCAGTGACTAGAATGCAAATGGACAGAATGTTAAGCCCTATTCTCTCATTTCCTCCTCTAAATAGAAAAGAGTAAATCTACACAGATATAGTGCTGGAGGAGATCAGTTATCCATTCCTCCACTGGAGTATAATTCATCCAGGTGCACTCTCTCTGCCTGAACATTCCTAGAAAAATGTGCATTGCTTTGACCCTGTGAAAAGAAGGGAGTGAAGTTTGAAAATACTGTAATAATTTTTTCAGTAAATACACTACAGAAAGTACATAGCTCCCTATTTTGTTCAGATTGTATTCAATTTTCTCATGATAAAGTTGTCACTACCCTCCATCACAGCTGCCATCTTCCTCTACTTTACTTTTTATCAATTTCAACTGTACAATTAGCAAAAAACATAAGCCACAGTTCATCAATTTAAACATTTAATAAAAGGTCTCAAATTCTCAAAAAACTGTTTTTAATCTCTTTGTTTTTTTTAATTAATTTTTATTGGGGTATAGTTGATTTACAATGTTGTGTTAGTTTCTGGTACAGCAAAGTGAATCAGTTATACCTGTACATATATTCACTCTTCTTTAGATTATTTTCCCATATAGGTCATTACAGAGTATTGAGTAGAGTTCCCTGTGCTATACAGTAGGTTCTTACTACTATTTTATATACAGTAGTGTATGTATGTCAATCCCAATTTCCCAATTTATCCTTCCCCCCTCTTTCCCCTTGGTAAACATAAATTTGTTTTCTACATCTGTGACTCTATTTCTGTTTTGTAAGTAAGTTCATTTGTACCATTTTTTTTAGATTCCACATATAAGTGATGTCATATTTGAATTAACAATGTTTGAAAAGAAAATTAACAATCATTATAAATGACAATTATAAGTACATTGATTTGACAGAGCACAATGGCAGGTGGAGAGAACTTAGAGTTGAGTGGAAACATCTGGAATTAGAACCCATCTCCACCCAGGGATACTCATGACAACGCCAGCCCTTAAAGTTACATGTTAGTTTCCATCTGCAGAGCATTCCCAGGTAAAGAATTGCCCTTATCTCTTTATTACCACATCTACCCAAACCCCTTAATCTGAATCCACACTTGTCAGCCTCTTTTTGTTATTGTTAATCAAGTATCCCTTCTGCTATTTAAGTCCAAACTCTTCTCATGTCCAAAGTCTTCTCACCATCCATTAGTTGTTTCTCAAAGACATTTCCATCACTACTTTCTCTTTCGACCTTTTCACAGTCATAGAAATATGTACCACATTCCCTTCAGCTACTGTCTCTATTTCTTTGTCTTTTCACAGCAAAACCTCCTCTGGAAGGTGACCATAATCAATGTTTATATTTTCTCCCTCCCCACCTTTTTGTATCATCAAGCCAAGCTAAATCAGCACTTTTTCCTCATTATTACAGTAAATTTCCTGGTCTTTTTCACCAAGGACCTCTATATTTCAGTGGTCACTTCTTTGTGTTCTACTTATCTGACCAAAAGTTGCTTGGGGTACCCTTCCTTTTTTTTTTTAAATAATTTTCTTCTCTTTGACACCATAATACATCAGTATCTTGGTTTCTTCCCTCCATATCACTAGCCATATATACTAAATCATCTGTACTACCTTCTACTTTACTATAAAATCTTCATTGTAAAGTTCCTAAAGGTTTGGTGCTCGGCCTTAATGTTTCTTATATTTACTCTTCAATTTAATCACATGTAGACATGGTTTTGCATACAATCTATATGTCACTGTCTCCCAAATTTATATCTCCAGCCCTCACAGAACACCGAATTCATATATTCTCCACTCATATTTCAGCCATACCCCACACAGCTCCACATAAGGATGCCCACAATCAAATTACTACCAATAAAATTTTTCATCCTCCAAAATTTCTTATTTCAGAATTCAGCACGTCTTCTCAGTTGTTAAACCACAGAAATAGGAGTTAGCATTTATTCCTTTTTTCTCTCTTATGCCCTCCATCTACTACAACAGCAGTACCCACATCTCTCTCTACCAAAATATATACTGAACATGTTCACTATTTTTCTCTCCCCTTATACTTGCTCTTGCACAAGCTATCATTGACAACCAACTAGGTTATGCAGTAGCCTGCTGATCATCCTCCTGGCATTCGTATTATTCACACAGGAGTTAGAGGAACGTCTGAAACCATAAATTATATTGTGTTTTTTTTTATCAAATCAAAACTATCCATTACTATGGATTCAAATGCATTCATAATAAAATCCAATCTCTCCAACTTAGTCTACTAAACCCAATATGGCCTGACCCAAGACTTCATCTCTGAAAACATCTCTGAGCTTCCTTTTTATTTTTTTAACTTAAAATAATTTTTTTTTAAATTTTTGACTGTGTTGTGTCTTCGTTGCTGTTCATGGACTTTTCTAGTTGCAGTGAGCGGGGGCTACTCTTCGTTGCAATGTGCTGGCTTCTCATTGTCGTGGCTTCTCCTGTTGTGGAGCACAGGCTCTAGGCGCACAGGCTTCAGTAGTTGTGGCACGCAGGCTCAGTAGTTGTGGCCCACGGGCTTAGGTGCTCCGTGGCATGTGGGATCTTCCTGGGACAGCGATCAAACCCATGTCCCCTGCACTGGTAGGTGGACTCTTAACGACTGTGCCACCAGGGAAGCCGCTGATCTTCCTTTTTATAACTCACTAAAACCGTAGTTTGATAAACAATCCAGCCACATTGGCTTTCTTTCTGGTCTGTGATTGTACTGAATATTTTTGTCACTTTAAGACCTTCATCCTATTTCTCCTACCTGAGAAGTTATTCTGTTTAAAAAAGCTAATTCATTTTAACAGTTGCTTAAATGCCACATTCTCCAATTGGCCTTCCCTGACCATCCAACATAGCATAGTGCTCGGTTCTCTCTATATCTGTTAGTTGATTCCCTTAACCTAGCAATTTTTATAACTGGTATTTTCTTGTTTAACCAGTTGTTTAATTTATACAGTGACTATCTTTGTTAACTACATAGTAGTATCCAAGAGAAGAATGATTTTTCTGTTTTGTACATGGTTGTATCCTAAATGCTTTGAAGAAACCCATCACATACTTAGTGCACTATAGACATTAACCAAATAAGTGAACAGGATATATTCAGTATTTGAGCCACATATACTATATTCTGACTTGGGTACATATTAAGCCCACAGATGAAGGACTTATCCAGCTATGAGCATCTATCAAACTCAGAAGTAACTAAAATAAGATTAACAGTTCTCCACCTGGTATAAATATTCCTCATAGCATCTATATTCAAGTGCTATTACAACTCACCTTTTGTTTTTCCTGATAAAAATATTATCACTCCCCTGGTAATGAGAAAGTCAATCTTAGTCGTGTTATTTTGGGCCTTTCCTAGAGATGTAGAAGGAAGAAATAGGTAGATAAATTGAGAATTTCCTGGGACTTCATCATGGTCAGTTTTGCTTTTTCTTTGTAGCAGTTTCCTTACAAGTATTGGACACTGAAAGCTTTGGTATGTGTAAGAGCTGTCCATCACAAGAATCTTCTCAAATGAATGCAGGTTCAAAATCTAAACTAGGTGATGGGGAAATTTTCCCAATTTGTAGAATTTTCAAATTTTAATTACTGCAACACAAAAGCTATTAGTAACTCCTAAATCTAAGTCCTTGTACCCAAACACCTATGCTTAGCAACATTTTTAAGTAACAAAGAAGAAAAAAATAAATACCTCATTATTTTATATTCCTACAGCAGAAAGAAACAAATAGTGACATCTGTATAAATTACCTTGTTATAGTTATTAAAATGTCTGGATGTAATACCCAATCCAATTTGGTTAATAACATTCTTAGTTTTGTCCATTAATAATAAATTTTTAACTTCTCATCCTTCATTATCAAAATGTTAATATCCCAGACCTTTTACATGAATGTTTACCAGTTTTATTTTTATAATTAATACATCTGTGATTTATGCTTAAATGGTGAAAACTGTGATCTATATAGCTTTGTCTCCAAGTGACTATTTAAAGTACATGAATATGAATTGCAAAATAGCCAATCTTTATTAAAGCTGCTGCTACATCTGCAGAAGCGGTCAGTAACCTGTGAAAAAGCAGTTAACTGAGAAATAGAGATAATCTAGGATACTGGGGACCATTTCTAGTTACCACTCAAACTAGGAAGTATATTCTGTTCTACGCAAAAGCCAAAAGGGCTCAGAAATGACATCAAGTTCCCATCCAAAATCCTTGCAGAAGAAGAAAAAGATGATTCTTCTAAGAAGTGGATATCAGTAGAAATTTACATGAGGGCAGGGGTGATGTGTGCTTACAAGGATCGCTGATACTTGGCAGACATGTAGATAACATTTGTTCAAAAAAGGAATGTGGGAGTCAACAAAAAAAAATGAATAAAGGACAAACACATATCCAGCATTTATAGAAATCAGTATAACAGGAAAAAACTGAGCAGAAAATGTGAAATACAAAGAAAGAACACAATGTTTGTGTGCTTTGCCTTACAGTCCACTAGTACCTACTCAATGTGCGCTTTCTCCTCCATAAGACCATGCTGTTCAGGAACTCTCATATGACATTTATTTGTCTTAAATATTTCTACTTGTTTCCATCTATTTAAACATTATACTTTTTAGTTTTACTTTTCATTTTATAATTTCTTTCAGAGGATTAACAGTATAATTTATAAATTAATGTTTTCATGTGCAATAGGCCTAAAACATTGGGAAAACAACTCAAAAATAAGTTTAATTATTTTAAGGACTTCTGCATTATGAAACTACAGTACAATAAGTTCCATAAATGTTTTTTATCTCTTTTAATACATACAATATCCCAGTCATATTGTGGACTTATATATATATATATATATATATATAAAATTAATATAATTATCTATATATGCATATCTAAATAAGATGCCTCACCTCCAGTATTAAAGTTTAACAACTTTTCAATAATAATTGTACAGAAGTGCCAATTATTGTATTAATCACTTGGAAGGAAGAAGCAACCTAACCAATTAAAAGTAGTAGTAAGGGCTTCCCTGGTGGCACAGTGGTTGAGAGTCCACCTGCCGATGCAGGTGACACGGGTTCGTGCCCCGGTCCGGGAAGATCTCACGTGCAGTGGGGCGACTGGGCCCGTGAGCTGTGGCCACTGGGCCTGCGCGTCCAGAGCCTGTGCTCTGCAGCGGGAGAGGCCACAGCAGTGAGAGGCCCGTGTACAGGCAAAAAAAAAAAAAGTAATAGTAATGTTATAAATATGAAGCTTCTAGAGAAAGTAAAAAAACACACTGTCATTTAAACTATGTTCAAAGCCAAAACTAATATAGCCTGTTATTTATTTTTTAGTAATTTCCTTTTATTCTATTCAAAGAGAACTGTATTATTTGTTATCTTAATGGCATCTGTGGAACACTGTGAATCACTGTCTGTCCTTACTAAATCTATTTTCACTTAGTGTTTTATCTAACTCTTAGAGAAATTGATGGTTATGATTAAAAACTGAATTACTGCATTTTGTGGATATATTAGATATAGTAAAGAGAGGTCAAGTTTGTTTAGTAAGCAATAGGAACAAAGAGAAAAAACATTAACAATTCAAGGTTAAGGAAGACTATGAGAACTAAAAATATTTGCTTGAAAGAAAATGCTGAAATGAGTTAAGTTACTGAAAAAGCTCATTTGTATACAAACAATATTGATTCATATCATTTTATCCTTAATAAAATCAGTCAACTTATATATTAACAATCAACTTTTAATTTTATAACAGTTTGGGATTTACAAAATTATTGAGAATATATTGAATAGTTCAGACACTTCCCGTATACCACACATCCAGTTTCTCCTATTATTAATATCTTATATTAGCATACTGTATTTGTCATAATTAATGAACCAATACTGTTATACTATTTTTAATTAAAAAACTGTACTTCATTCAGCTTTCTATCATTTTTCCTAGTGTCCTATTTTTGTTCCAGGATCCCATCAGGACACCATATTATATTTAGTCACTGAGTCTCCTTAGGCTACTCTTGGCTTTGACAGTTTCTCAGCTGTTCATTGTATTTTATGACATTAACAGTTTTTTTTAATCTTAACTTCTTGATTTATTAGATTATTACATGGTAGAAATAACTTTATTTAACAACGTTATTGGAGTATAATTGCTTTACAATGGTGTGTTAGTTTCTGCTGTAAGACAAAGTGAATCAACTATACCTATACATATATATATTCATAAGCCTTCCCTCTTGCATCTCCCTCCAACCCTCCCTGTCCCACCCCTCTAGGTGGTCACAGAGCACCGAGATGATCTCCCTGTGCTATGTGGCTGCTTCTCACTAGCAATCTATTTTATATTTGATAGTGTATATATGTCCATGCCACTCTCTCACTTCGACCCAGTTTATCTTCCCCCTCCCCATGTCCACAAGTCCATTCTCAGCATCTGCATCTTTATTCCTGTCCAGCCTCTAGGTTCTTCAGAACCATTTTTTTTCTTAATATTCCATATATATGTGTTAGCATATGGTATTTGTTTTTCTCTTTCTCACTTACTTCATTCTGTATGACAGACTCTATATCCATCTAACTCACTATAAGTAACTCAATTTTGTTTCTTTTTATGGCTGAGGAATATTCCATTTTATATATGTGCCACATCTTCTTTATCCATGCATCTGTTGATGAACACTTAGGTTGCTTCCATATCATGGCTATTGTAAATAGAGCTGCAAGCAATATTTTGGTGCATGACTCTTTTTGAATTATGGTTTTCTCAGGGTATATTCCCAGTAGTGGGATTGCTGGGTTTTATGGTAGTTCTATTTTTAAATTTTTAAGGAACCTCCATACTGTTTTCCACAGCGGCTGAATCAATTTACATACCCACCAATAGTGCAAGATGGTTCCCTTTTCTCCACACTCTTTCCAACATTTATTGTTTGTAGATTTTTTGATGATGGCCATTTGACCAGTGTGAGGTGATACCTCATTGTAGTTTTGACTTGCATTTCTCTAATGATTAGTGATGTTGAGCACCCTTTCATGTGTTTGTTAGCAATCTGTATATGTTCTTTGGAGAAATGTCTATTTAGGACTTCTGCCTATTTTTGGGGTTGTTTTTTTGTTTGTTTGTCTTTTTGATATTCAGCTGCATGAGCTGCTTATATATTTTGGAGACTAGTCCTTTTTCAGTTGCTTCATTTGCAGATATTTCTCCCATTCTGAGGGTTGTCTTTTTGTCTTGTTTATGGTTTCCTTTTCTGTGCAAAAGATTTTAAGTTTCATTAGGTCCCATTTGTTTTTATTTCCATTTCTCTAGGAGTTGGGTCAAAAAGGATCTTTCTGTGATTTATGTCATACAGTGTTCTGCCTATGTTTTCCTCTAAGAGTTCTATACTGTCTGGCCTTACATTTAGGTCTTTAATCCATTTTGAGTTTAATATTTGTATGTGTTAGGGAGTGTTCTAATTTCATTATTTTACATGTAGCTTCCTATTTTTACCAGCACCACTTATTGAAGAGGCTGTCTTTCTCCATTTTATATTCTTGCCTCCTTTATTCAAGATAAGGTGACCGACCATATATGTGTGGGTTGATCTCTGGACTTTCTATCTTATTCCATTGATCCATATCACTGTTTTTGTGCCAGTACCATACTGTCTTGATTATTGTAGCTTTGGAGTATAGTCTGAAGTCAGGGAGCCTCATTCCTCCACCTCCATTTTTCTTTCTCAAGATTGCTTTGGCTATTCAGGGTCTTTTGTATTTCCATACAAAATGTGAAATTTTTTTTCTAGTTCTGTAAAAAATGACATTCGTAGTTTGATAAGGATTGCACTGAATCTGTAGATTGCTTGGGGTAGTATATTCATTATCACAATGTAGATTCTTCCAATCCAAGAACATGGTATATTTCTCCATCTGTTTGTGTCATCTTTACTTTCTTTCATTAGAGTCTTATAAATTTCTGCATACAGGTCTTTTGTCTCCTTAGGTAGGTTTATTCCTAGGTATTTTATTATTTTTGTTGAAATGGTAAATGGGAGTGTTTCCTTAATTTCTCTTTCAGATTTTTCATAATTAGTGTACAGGAATGCCAGAGATTTCTGTGCATTAATTTTGTATCCTGCTACTTTAGCAAATCCATTTATTACCTCCAGTAGTTTTCTGGTAACATCTTTAGGACTCTCTACGTATAGTATCATGTCATCTACAACAGTGACAGTTCTCCTTCTTCTTATCTGATTTGGATTCCTTTAATTCTTTTTATTCTCTGATTGCTGTGGCTAAAACTTCCAAAACTAGGTTGAGTAATACTGGTGAGAGTGGGCAACCTTGTCTTGCTCCTGGTCTTAGTGAAAATAGTTTTAATTTTTCACCATTGAGAACGTTGTTGACTGTGGGTTTGTCATATATGGACTTTATTATGTTGAGGTATGTTCCCTCTATGCCTACTTTCTGGTAGGTTTTTATCATAATTGGGTGTTGAATTTTGTTGAAAGTTTTCTCTGCATCTATAGAGATGATCATATGGTTATTTTCCTTCAATTTGTTAATATGGTTTATCACATTGATTGATTTGCCTATATTGAAGAACGCTTAAATTCCTGGGATAAACCCCACTTGATCATGGTGTATGTTCCTTTTAATGTGCCATTGGAGTCTCCCTCTGCTATATTTTGGATGAGTTTGAGAAAAATAGGTGTAAGCTCTTCTCTAAATATTTGATCATATTTGCCTGTGAGGCCATCTGTTCCTGGGCTTCATTTTGTTGGAAGATTTTTAATCACAGTTTCAAATTTAGTGCTTGTGATTGGTCTGTTTATATTTATTTCTTCCTGGTTCAGTCTCGGAAGGTTGTGCTTTTCTATGAATGTGTACATTTCTTCCAGGTTGTCCATTTTATTGTTGGAATCTCTCATGATCCTTTGTATTTCTGCAGTGTCAATTGTTGCTTCTCCTTTTTCATTTCTAATTCTGTTGATTTGAGTCTTCTCCCTTTTTCTCTTGATGAGTCTGGCTAATGGTTTACCAATTTTGTTTATCTTCTCAAAGAATCACCTTTTAGTTTTATTGATCTCTGCTATTGTTTTCTTCATTTTTTTACATTTATTTCTGACCTGATCTATAGGATTTCTTTTCTTCTGCTAACTTTGGTGGTTTTTGTTCTTCTTTCTCTAATTGCTTTAGGTGTAAGGTTAGGTTGTTTATTTGAGATGTTTCTTGTTTCTTGAGGTAGGCTTGTATTGCTATAAACTTCCCTCTTAGTACTAGTTTTGCTTTATCCCATAGGTTTTGGGCCATCATATTTTCATTGTCATTGGTTTCTAGGTATTTTTTGATTTCCTCTTTGATTTTTCAGTGATCTCTTGGTTATTTAGTAGCATATTGTTTAGCCTCCATGTGTTTGTATTTTCTACAGATTTTTTCCTGTAATTGATATGTAGTCTCATAGCGTTGTGTTTGGAATAGATACATGACACAATTTCCATTTTCTTAAATTTACCAAGGCTTGATTTATGACCCAAGATATGATCTATCCTGGAGAATGTTCCATGGGCACTTGAGAAGAAAGTGTATTCTTCTGTTTTATTTTTGATGGAATGTCCTGTAAATATCTATTAAGTCCATCTTGTTTAATGTATCATTAAAAGCTTGTTTTTCCTTATTTATCTTCATTTTGGATGATCTGTCCATTGGTGAAAGTGGGATGTTAATATACTCTACTATGTTTGTGTTACTGTCAATTCCCCCTCTTATGACTGTTAGCATTTGCCTTATGTATTGAGGTGCTCCTATGTTGGGTGCATAAATATTTACAATTGTTGTATCTTCTTCTTGGATTGATCCCTTGATCATTATGTAGTGTCTTCCTTTGTCTCTTGTAATAGTCTTTATTTTAAAGTCCATTTTGTCTGATATGAGAATTCCTACTCCAGCTTTCTTTTCATTTCCATTTGCATGGAATATCTTTTTCCATCCCCTCACTTTCAGTCTGTATGCATCCCTAGGTCTGAAGTGGGTCTCTTGTAGACAGCATATATATCAGTCTTTTTTTTGTATCCATTGTGCCAGTCTATGTCTTTTGGTTGGAGCATTTAATCCACGTATATTTAAGGTAGTTATCAATATGTATGTTCCTATGACCATTTTCTTAATTGTTTTGGGTTTTCTATTGTAATTTTTTTTCCATCTCTTTTGTTTCCTGTCTCAAGAAGTTCCTTTAGCATTTGTTGTAAAGCTTGTTTGGTGGTGTTGAATTCTCTTATCTTTTGCTTGTCTGTAAGGTTTTAATTTCTTTGTCCAATCTGAATGAGATCCTTGCTGGGTAGCATAATCTTGCTTGTATGTTCTTCCCTTTAATCACTTTAAATATGTCCTACCTCTCACTTCTGGTTTGCAGAATTTCTGCTGAAAGATCAGCTGTTAACCTTATGGGCATTCCCTTGTATACTATTTGTTGCTTTGCCCTTGCTGCTTTTAATATTTGTTCTTTGCATTTAATATTTATAGTTTGATTAATATGTGTTTTGGCTTGTTTCTTCTTGGATTTATCCTATGTTGGACGTTCAGCCCTTCCTGGATTTGATTGACTATTTCCTTTCACATATTAGGGAAGTCTTCAACTGTAGTATCTTCTAATGTGTTCTCAGTGCCTTTCTTTTCTTCTTCTTCTTCTGAGACCCCTATAATTCGAATGTTGTTGCATTTAATGTTGCCCCATAGGTCTGTTAGACTGTCCTCCATTATTTTCATTCTTTTTTAATTTTTTCTGCTCTGCAATAATTATTTCCACTATTTTATCTTCAGGTCACTTTTCTGTTCTTCTGCTTCAGTTATTCTGCTATTGATTACTTCTAGACAAATTTTAATTTCATTTATGGTGTTGTTCTTCGTTGTTTGTTTGCTCTTTAGTTGTTCTAGTTCCTTATTAAACGTTTCTTGGATTTTCTCCGTTCTACTTCCAAGATTTTGGATCATATTTACTATCATTATTCTGGATACATTTTCAGGTACACTGCCTATTTCTTCTTCATTTGTTTGGTCTGGTGGGTTTTTACCTTGTTCCTTCATCTGCTGCATATTTCTCTGTCTTCTCATTTTGGTTAACTTACTGTTTTTGGTGTCTCCTTTTCACCGGCTGCAGTTTCATAGTTCCCATTATTTTTGGTGTGTGCCTCCAGTAGTTAAGGATTGTTCAGTGGGTTGTGTAGGCTTACGAGTAGAGGGGACTAGTGCCTGTGTTCAGGTGCATGAGTGTATATCTTGTCTTTCTGGTGGGCAGGACTGCATTTGGTGGTTTGTTTTGGGGTGTATGTGAACTTAGTATGATTTTAAGCAGCCTCTCTACTAATGGGTGGGGTTGTGTTCCTGTCTTGCTAGTTGTTTGGCATAGGGTGTTCAGCACTGTAACTTTCTGGTCGTTGAGTGGAGCTGGGTCTTAGCATTGAGATGGAGATCTCTAGGAGAGCTTTCACTGTTTGATATTATGTGGAGACAGGAGGTCTCTGCTGGACCAGTGTCCTGAACTTAGCTCTGCCACCTTAGGGGCTCAACCCTGACACCCAGCTAGAGCAACAAGACCCTGTCAGCCATATGGCTCATCTGGTGATGCCTGATGATGCATTCCGTGTGCTGAGAGTTGTGCCATCTGTTAGGCTGCTCATGGGCTTATGTGATATGCCCGCCATTTTTCCCACTGAGAGCCCCAAGGGCCTCTCAGACCAACCTGCTGCCATGTCTCCCATACCCCCCTGCATGGAGCAACTCACCTGTCAACACATGCTGTTCCCGCCGACTCTACTCTGCCAACCCAACAGCCCTGCAATTTTCTACTTTGACAGTTTTGAAGAATACTGTCAAATATTTTGCAGAATTCCTCTCAGTTGGGATTTGTCTGATCTTTGTCTAATGATTAGGCTGTTGTGATGGTTTTGGAAGGAAGACCAGGGATGTAAAGTATAATTCTTATTACATCATATTGAGTACCTACTATAAACATTACTTTCACTTTTAATGTTGAGTTTGATCACCTGGATGAGGTAGAGCTTGTCAAGTTTCTGCATTGTTTGGTTACTCAGTCCTCTTTCCATATAATATTTTTTTATATGGAAGTCAGAATATGCAGCCCATACTTAAGGAACAGGGAGTTATGCTTTATCTCTATAAGGACAGAATATCTACATTCAACATTTAGAATTCTCCCGCACAGAATATTTGTCTAATCCATTCCACTTATGTATTCACTCCATGATTTATTTATGTTAGTATGGACTCCTGTTAAATTATGTTGAATCTGTGGCATGATAATTCGAACATTTCTGCCATGCCTGTTTCAGATGCTTGCTCTCTCTCTCTCTCTCTCTCTCTCCATAATGTGTTTTTGTCTTATTGTATGCCTTTTAATTTTTTTTTTTTTTGAATGCTGGACATGGTGTACTAGATAAAAGAATCTACTGTACGTAGGCCTTAGTAACATGATGGTGAAGTGTGCAGGATGGAGAAGTGTTGTATAGTCCCATGGTTAGGTCTCAGTCTCTGTGAGTCTGTGCTTCTGCACTGTGAACTTCACAAGTGTTTCTCAGTCTTTTTCTCCCAATTTAGGTAGGACAGGGTGAGTAGAGCAAGCTGGATTTGGCTATTTCCTTTCCCCAAATCACTTAGGTTCTGATAATACCCCAAGAGGTTAGAATCTGGTTGACTAGTTTCCCCTGAGGGCAGGCCTTGTTAAGAAGTATAGAGTACACTGGGGTATTTCAGAATTTTTCCTTTTCCTCTCTCCCTGCAGGAGCAGGAGGGGACTTTCCTCTGCTATTTATTGTGTGAAACTGGTCAAACTCCTGGAGAAAATATTGAAATAATGTGGGATCCCCTATGCCTGGGTCCATTTGGAATTTGTAACTTTCAGACTTGTCCACACTGAGCCAACAGCAATTCATCAGTTACACTCCCTTGTCTCTGGTTCCTAGGACAGTTTCTCTGTACTGGTCTCTGTTTTGGTAAGCTATGACTCCCTGAATTCACCTCCCTTTCCAGTCTTGGGAGAAGAGGTTTGCCCTATCTATGTCCTTCTTTCTCTTACTGATCCAAGAAAAAATTTTGGTTTTGGTTTTACATTCTGTTCACCTTCTTACCTGTTATTAGGATAGAGTTGTGACTTCCAGAATCCTTACATTTGGAGCCAGAAATAGAAGTCCCTTAAATTATTTATATAACTTTTGGGTCATTGGGAATTATTTTAATTGTTTTCTGGGACCCTTTGATGGACATTATCACTGTGGGATTTTTTTTTAACCTTCTGTTACTTTCTGACACTACAAGACACTTCCTAGATCAACTTGTGTATTTTCTGCCCATGACCTAGATTCAGCAGTTGTTCCAAGGATCACTAGCTCCTTTTTTGGGAAAATGATACTAGAAACCAAGATTCGAGTGCTAGCTATGTTTCTGCTACAGAGTGCCATGTATATCTAGCTATAAACATTTCTATATATAACCATCTGCGTCTGTAGTAAGCTAAAATGAATTCGTACTGATGTCTCTGATAGTTTAGAATCCATTAACGCATGGATAATTTTAACATCTTTGTCCTGTTTTCTGTAAACTGTCACTCCAACAATGAGAAATCTGACCTACGGCACTCACCATAAATTTACTAACTTGTTCAATTCCAGCCTATATGTATAGTAGATACAGACTAAGTAACCTATACCCTATGGGAAACAACACTATTAAGTGCTTACATGCAGTTCGATCCCTCACCCCATTTTTACTTTTATACATTCCATTCATTTCCGAAGTTGGTTGAATTATTTTTTTCATTTCCCTACCCACTTAAGTTGTTTTATTCATTTGTAGTGTATTTAGATTATTTTGTCACATTCTTTATTCAATCTTGAAATCTACAAACTCTAAATGAATTTTTAAAAATTTGTATCCGTTAAGGTTGTTCTTTGGGCTATAAAGTTCTTTAGGTTTTGAAAATGCTTACTATTTTATTTTACTATAATACCATACCAATATTTTTCTCTACCTTAAAAATTTCCTATGCTTCAGCTATTCACTTCATTCCCTCTAAATCTGAAGAAAGCACTGGTCTCTTCACTCTTTCCATAGCTTGTTTTTTTTTCCAGAAATGCATACAATTTAACTTATATACTATGCAGCTTTTCAGACTGGTTTTTCTCACTTAGCAATATGCATTTTCATTTTATCTATGTCTTTTCATGGTTTGATAGCATTTTATTTTTTTCACTAAATAATAATCCACTATATAGTTGGACTACAGTCTGTTCACTTATTGGTGTATATATCCGTTACTTTCAGTTTTTGGTAATTATGAATAAGCTACTATAAACATCTATGCTCAACTTTTTTATTGGATATAAGTATTCAACTCAATTAAGTAAATACTTCTGAACTTTTATTGTTGGATTATATGGTAAAACTATATTTAGTTTTATAAGAAATTGCTTAAATGTGTTTCAGTGTGGCTGTACCATTTGCCTTCCCTCTAGTAAAAAAATGAGAGTTCCTGTGCTCTGTATCATTGTCACATTTTGGTAGTGTCAGCCATTGGATTCTAGTCATTCTAATAGGTATGTAATGTTATCTCACTGTGACTTTAATTTGCATTTTTTTAAATAACAGATGATGGTGAACATCTTTTCATATGACTTTTTGTGACCCATATATTTTCCTCGGTGATGTCTATTCAGATACTTTGTCATTGTTTAATTCATTTGTTTGTTTTCTTAATGTTGTATATTGTTTTACATTTTTGATACAAGTATTATTTTTTATTTCAGACATGCATTTGCATATATTTTCTTTTAGTCTGTTCTTTGTCTTTTTTCATTCTCTTAATACTGACTTTTACAGAGAAGTTTTAAATTGTAATAAAGTCAAACATCAGTGTTTATTTTTTGTTTGTTTGTTTGTTTTTGATGGATCATGCTCTTGGTGTTATACTTAAAACTCATCACCAAACTAAAGGTCACATATATTCATCTTATATTTATTCAAGAAATTTTATACTTTTATATTTAGGTCTAAGATCCCTTTAGAGTTGATTTTTATGAAAACTGTAAGGCCTATGTCTAGATGCTTTTCTTTTTTATTTTTCTTTTTTTTTTGTGCATATGCATGTCCAATTGTTTCAGCACCATTGAGTTAAAAGACTATCATTTTTCAATGACTTGTGTATATTTCCTTTCAAAGATCAGTTGACTGTTATGTATAGTTTATTTGGCTTATGTGTATATTATTTTGCCGATACAGCAATATATTGATTATGGTAGTATTAAAATCTTGGAACGAGGTAGTGTGAGTCCTCCACTTTTGTTTTTATTTTTTAGTATTGTGTTGATTATTCTAGGGCTTTGCCTTCTCATATAAATTTAGAATCTGTCTGCCAACGTCCAGAAAAGAGATTACTGAGATTTTGACTAGGATTGCATTTAAATATATTGATCAATTTGGGGATAATTGACATCTTACCAATAGTATGTCTTCTGATTCATGGACATAGAGTATCTTTCCATTTATTTAGATCTTCATTGACTTTTTTTCAGTGTTTTATAATTTTATGCATGTTAAGTTCTGTACAGTTTTTTTAGATTTATATACCTAATTATTTAATTTTGGCACTGTATATTTGCAATTGGTAGTGTTTTTCCCTTTAATTTCAAATTTCAATAGTTCATTTCTAGTATACAGAAAGTCAGTTGACTTTTGCATAATTACATATCATGTGACCTTGCTGTGCCCATTTATTATTATATTTTTAAGTAAATACTTGTGATTTTCTATTCAGACAATGATATCATCTGCAACCAGAAACAATTCTTCCTCTTTAACTTGCACATATTTTATTTCCTTTTATTGTACTATTGTACTAAATACAATTTCTAGTATGATGTTGAAGAACAGCGGTGAGAAGGACATCTTTGCCTGTCTAAAGATGTGTTGGAATTAATTGATTAATAATTGAAACTTTAACCAGACTTGCAGACGTGGTGGTGGGATATAATTATTTTTATAATTGTTGTATTCAATTTGTTAACATTTTGTTGATGATTTTGTCATCTATGCTCAATGAGAGATTTTTGGCTTGTTATTTTTATTTTCAGTAATATCTTTATCTAGTGTTTATGTTAGGGTAATTTCTGGTCTCATATGTTCTTACAGAACTGTTACTTCTTATTTTTTAGGGAAGAGATTATGGAGAATTTATATAAACTTTTCCTTTAACCTTTAGTAGAATTCATTAGGGAAACCATCTGAGCCTGGTGCTTTCTTTTTTGGAAGATAAATAATGACTGATTCTATTTCTTTAATATATTATATATCTATTCAGGTTACCTATTTCACATTGTGTGAATATTGGTATTTAGTGTTTAAGGAATTTTTCCATTTCATTTAAGATACCAAATCTGTAGGCATATAATAGTTCATAGAACTTCTTTATCATTCTTTTTATTTCAATGATGTCAGTAGGAATACTCCTTCTTTCATGTATGATATTAGTAGTGATTATTTTTTCTCCTTTTTCTGCCTTGTTAGCCTTGCTAGAGGTATACTGATTTCTAAAGAAGAACTAGCTTTTGACTGTGTTGATTTTCTGTCCTGTTTTCCTGATTTCAAATGCAATGAATTCTGTTCTAATTTTTATTATTAACTTTTTGATTAATTTAGACTTAAATCACACTTTTTCCCCAAGTTTCCTAGGATGGAAGCATCAATATCCTGTTTTTTTTTTTTTTAATTACCACCAAGCAATTCTCTGACATCAGCTGTATATCCTACAATTCAACTTAATCTTGATACTATGTACCCACAGTTTATGGCTCATGATTTGTGTATATTCTCCATAGCTGTTATATTGCTTTTGACTTCTAGTATTTCCTTTTGTTCTTAGAATTCCCATCTCTCTCTTTATATTACTCATCTATGTTTTTATTCTGTCTAGTTTTTCATTAGAGCTTTTAACATAATATTCATAGGTATTTAAATCCCCATTCTGATGATTTGAATATCTGCATCATATCTGAGTCTGATTCTTCTGCTTGCTTTGCATCTTCAGATTGTTTTCTCTTCTCTTTTTGTGTACCTTGTATTTTTGTTGCAATTCTTGTTGTTGAAAGCCAGACCTGATTTATTCAATATTAGGAACTAAGGTAAATGGGCCTTTATTGTGAGGATTTGTATCAATCTGTCTATGAGTTGTATGTGGTTATTATTTTTTTTGTTTTATCAGTAGTTTCCATGGCTTCAAATTCCTCTGCCATATTTCTGTCTTTGCTCATGACTTTGGTCTTCCCTTAGTAATCCTCTTCAGAGAGTCTGTTTCTTGCAGCTCTTTCATTTGTTTTAATAGTGTCTTAGGCCTGTTGTAAAAAATTAACACCATTTAAATGACTTAAAACAACAGCTATTTATTCTCTCATGGATATGAAAATGAAAAGTCAATCCCCCAGACTGGGAGAAAGCATTTGCAAAACATATAACTGGCAAGTGATTTGTGTCTAGAATGTATAAAGTTCTTTTACCTCTCAATATTAAGAAGAAAACCTCACTGAAATATGGATAATTTTGAACAGGTAATCCATCAAAGAATATATCTAGATGACAAATAATAACATGGAAAGCTGCTTGACAGAATTAGCCTTTAGGGAAATGCTAAATAAAGTCCGGATATACCAATGTACAGCCTCTTGTATGGTGAAATTAAATTCTCCACACAAACAGTTGGTGTGACTGGTATTTTCTCACCTTCAAATCCTCAGGAGTCTCAATTTTTTATAAATGGAATCATACAATATTGAATTGACTTTGTGTGTTATTCAACTCAATATCTTTCTGATAAATGACAGTGTCCAGAATACATAAAGAATGCCTAAAAGTTATTAATGAGAAGAAAATCAACCCATTTCAAATTGGCACAATATTTGAGCACACACTTTACAAAAGAACACAGGAATTGGCAGTTGCATGAAAAGAGGATCAACATAATTATTTTGAGACTCACCTTTGTGTGTTAATTCATTTTTATTCCATTGTATGGATGCTAATATATTTTTATTCATTCAACTTTTGATAAGCATTTGGGTTGTTTCCTATTTTGGCACTTATGAATAAAATTGCCGTGAACATTTGTGACCAAGTCTTTATGTGTACATATTGTTTCATTTCTCTTAGGTCAATTTATTAAATGTGATAATTTTTAATATTACATTTTTGTGTACTTATATAGTAGTTTCTTCCTTTATTAAATGTTGAAGTTATTGACAAGAAGATTACTCAGAAATCATGTTGAGCCTTTCAACATTTATATTAAAATTTGATGAGATAGATCTAGAGTAGATATTGTTTTAAAGCTAGTTAAGCTCTGATATTAATGACTAGACTTGTATGGTCTATGTTAGTTGCATTCAGTGTTTAACAAGGCGTCTCTTCTTTGGTTAGACAGAAATCAAACATGCTCCATTTCTGCATGATTTTTTAAAAAAATTTTTATTTATATCACTTTAGCATCGATTCTTTGCTAGGCTTCTTGGAATTTCCCCTTATATATGTGCAGTTTAATATTCAGCCAAAGACTCAAGAGAACACCTAGAAAGATTTTTGGAGCTCTGTATCTTTGTACATTGCTTCTCATTAATTGTCTGCCCTTCAAATTTCATCTCCCTCAGTCTCCCAAAAAAAAAAAAAAAAACATTTTTAGCCCCAAGTCAGTGGAATTGCAATGCTCTGTTTAATTACTTCTTCATGTGCAGCAGTCCAGAAATTGGGACTAGGCAGAAAGCCTTGGTCATAGCAGGGCATACTTTATTTCCTTTTTCTCAGGTACACAGTCCTACAATGTTTATTCATTCATTAGTGTTGCCATAACAAAGTACCACAGACTGGGTGATTTTAAACAGAAGAAATTTATTTTCTCACAATTCTGGAGGAGAAGTCTGAGCACAGGGGTAGGCAGCGTCGTTTTTTTTTTTTTTTTTAAGGCCTTTCTCCATGGCTTACAGATGGCTGTCTTTTCTAGTGTCATTACATGGTCTTCCCTCTGGGTCTGTGTCTTAATCTCCTCTTAAAAGGACAGCAGTCATATTGTATTAGGGCAAAACCATTTGACCTTATTTTACCTTCATTAACTCTTTGAAGCCATATTTCCAATCACAGTCTGAGGAAATGGGATTAGGACTTCATATAAATTTTTGTAGGGTAAAATAATTTAGACCATAACAAATATGTATTATCTAAATATTTGAAAATCGTTGTTATATATATATATATATATATATGTCTATATTTCTACTTGTTGATTGTGGTAGCAAAAGTTCTTTACCACATGGTACCTTCACCAGGAGGCATATCTGGGCCACATAAAATATGAAAAATGTTTATTTCATTATTTTTTCTTTGACAAATATACCTAATGTATAAAAAAAGTGCCTAATTTGTATATCATCCTGAAATATTTATAACTTTATGCCAGTTAAGCCATGTGTCCCTAGATTTTCTTTGTGGAAACTATTTTAATTATGAAATAAATTTTTAGCAAAGAATTATTCTGGGTTTTCTAAATTCTGTTTTTTCTTATTTCAGTGTTGGTAAAAAGGGATGTGTAAGAAATTTATCTGATTTACACACATTACCAAATATCTTAACATAAAGCATTTATTTATATATATATTTTTATTTTTTTGATTATCTATAGTATCTGTCTATGATAATGTATCCTATTTCAATTTTGACATCTCTCTCTGTCTTTCTCCTTAGCAGTATTGTTAGGTATTTTTACATATGTTTTTGGGATATACTTTACATATAGGAAATTATATATATTTTTTATTTGTAATGCCTACAAATGATATAGAGTAATTTAACCACCACAAAAATAAAAATATAGAACATTACCTTCACTCCAGAGAAAGTTTATATCTCTTTTTAGGCAGTCATCTGTACCACTCCCAAATCATTGATCTGGTTTGGCTTGTCCAGAATACCATATGCAGTGAATCATATATATGTAGACTTTTGCAGCAGCCTGTTTTCTCTTAGTGTGATGGATGGGATTCATCTATGGTGCTGCATGTATCACCTTTGTAACACTTTTGATAGCATATGACAGGCTGACTACATGTGAACCATGTAAAATGACTTGCTTGTTTTTTATTGCTGAGTAATATGTCCTTGTTCCAGAGCATGCTTATGAATTCATCAATTGGACATTGACATTGATTTCAGTTTTGGTGATTATGAATAATGTTACTATAAACTTGCACATGCAGACTGTTAAGTGAACACAGGGTTTCTTTCTCTTGAGCAGTTCCCTAGGAAGGGAAATGAGGAGTCATATGAAAAATGTATGTTTAATGTTAAGAAGCTGTCAAACTACTTTGGCAAGTAACTATACCATTTTATATTTCTGCTGACAGTGTACAAAATCTCTGGTTCATCTTCCTATTAGCCAGCTATTGACACTGCCATTTAATCTTTTTTTTAATTATTCATTCTATCAGGTATACTGAGGTTCTCAGTTTGGCTTTAATTAGTATTTCTCTAATAAATAATGATGATAAATCTATTTTTATGCACATATTTTTCACTCACCTATCTTCTTTTGTGGAGTGTCCAAATATTTTTCATTATTTTGTGTATAATATTATTGATATATGTTTAAACAATTTTTCAGATATGCACTTAAAATATTTTTCTATTATTTGACTCTTTTCATTTTTAATGATGTTCTTCAAACCAAACTTTTTTTTATTACTGTGAGGTTCAACTTGATTTTTTTCTTATATTATTAGTCCTATTTATAAACATTTTGCCAACCAGTTAAAGAGATTGTCTCCCATGTATTAACCTAGATAATTTATAGTTGTAGATATTGCATTTAGATCTATGATTAATTTGAGGTTTTTATCCCTCAATATGAATTACGGGTGTAGATTCATTTTTTTTTTTTTTACTCTTATGGATACAAACTCATTTCAAAACTATTTTTTGAAAAGATCTTTTTAAATTGAATTGCCTTGACCTTCATTAAAAATCAGATGACTGTTAGGCTTTCCTAGTGGCTCAGTGGTTAAGAATCCACCTGCCAATGCAGGGGACAAGGGTTCGAGCCCTGGTCTGGGAAGATCCCACATACCGCAGAGCAACTAACCCTGTGTGCCACAACTACTGAGCCTGCACTCTACAGCCCGTGTGCCACAACTACTGAGCCCATGTGCCACAACTACTGAAACCCACACGCCTAGATCCCATGCTCCACAACAAGAGAAGCCACTGCAATTAGAAGCCAGCACACCGCAACCAAGAGTAGCCCCCACTCGCTGAAACTAGGGAAAGCCCACGTGCAGCAATGAAGACCCAATGCAGCCAAACATATATATAAATAAATAAATGTATTTTAAAAAATCAGATGACTATGAATAAGTTTATCTGTACTCTATTCCATGTGTCTGTGCTTTTGCCAACATGACACAATCTTGAAAATTGCATAACATGGGCTCTATAAATTTTTAAAATAAAAATTGTTTTAGCTATTCTAGTTTCTTTTTCATTTTACATTTTTAAAAGTTTCCTGATTTTTACATAAAAAGACTACTCAAATATGTTTTCCCCTTTCCTAGCATTTATTTTTAAGCTTTATTTTTTATAATAATATACACACATTTAAAATATACAGGTTGGTGAGTTTTGGCATGTGTTGATAACGAACATACACAACAATAGAAGAAACTTGCTTGTGACTCACACCTCACTATAACCTCTCTCTCTCTCTCTCCTACATTCTTATTCCAGGTGACAACTAACCTGTTGTTGTCACTATAAGTTATATTGTATTTTCATGACTTTACATAATTATAAAGTACATGCCTTTTTTAGCTGTTTAAAAACTCAAAATAAGTATTTTGAGAGTTATTCTTGTTTTGTATATAAATAGTTTATTATTTTTTCATTGCTTAATGGTATTCTATTTTATGCTTAAACCATATTTATTAGGTTGTTTCCAGGTTTTTGCTTTTACACATAAAGCTGCAATGAACCAAGTTGATTCATGGACATATGTATTCATTGTTTTTGAGCAAATATGTAGAGTGTAATAGCTTAGCAATTTGGTAGGTGAATATTTCAGTTACTAAATAACTGTAAAATTGTCTTCCAAAGTGTTTATGCAACCATCGCCACAATATATGAGTGTCATAATTGCTCCACATCCTTACCAAGAGTTGGTACAAATGTTTTGCATTTTTACCATTCTAGACGATTTGTAGTGATCTGCTATTGTAATTTTATTTTGCATTATCCTAAAGATTAATTCTGTTGAATAGTTTTTCACTTGATTACTTGCCACCCATATAACTTTTTGATAAATTATTTTTAAAAATTCTCCTTTTAAGTGATGTTTTATGATGACTTATGGAGTCATAAGATTTTTCAATATGTATTTTAGATATGACTTATATTACATATATATTTTAAAAATAATTTCTACCATTCTGTGAGGATTCTATACACAATAAAAATATTTTCCTTTTAAATGAGCAATATATACCTTTTTCTATTCATGTTTAAAAAAAAAAGCTGAGAGTATTTATTACCAGCAGAGATGGAATGTTAAAGAAAGTTCTTCTGGCAGAAAAAATATGATACAGATAGAAAGTTGGATATATTCCAAAAAATGAATATATTAGGAAATGGTTGAAATGAATTTAAATACCAATGACATTTATTATTATTTAGCACCCTAAAAGTTAAGTGGACATAAAAAATAAATATGGTTACACTATGTTATTATATAGTATATAAATATAAAATGCCACAAAATATGGGAGAGAGGAATTAGGAGCATATGATTTAAAGTTCTTACTTTACAAATGGAACCTTATCTAAGATTACCCAAAAGTAGAGTCTGATTAATAATGTACATATCTCTCAAATATCTTTGCAGTATAATTTTTAAATGTATTAATGTCTTTGAAATATTTCAGTGAAACTATTGGCCTGCTGTAACTACTACAACCTCCTTGGAAGTGGATATTGTCACATTTAATTTTGGCCTTCTAATATAAGATAAAAATGATACTGAGAATCTCATACTCAAACATTACAAAAATAATGCATTATGCACACCTTACAAACCATGTTTACCATAGTAATATGGTTTTAGATGGTAACAAAATTCCTATTTCACAAGAGCTAAATTCAACAATATGCTTTATAAAATAACATGAACTAAACAAAGCAATAATTAAAGAACAGAAAGAATACAATTAAATGACACTGCTAAAACTATAAGTTGACTTAAAAATTCTTTCTGCAAAAAAATTTATAAATGCAATTTAAGACTTAGAAATATTTTATCTAAATAACAATAAAAATTATACATACAGGAATTTATATCAAAATAAAACAGAACAAAGCAAAAATAAAAAGACAAACCAAATTTACATAAAGAGATTTTTCATTTTTTAGAATATGTAGTAATATATTTGAAACTACAAAACCTGTGTACGGAAGTTCTATAATACTGTACATTAGTAGAGTAAAATATTAACTAGACAAAACATTGTTTTTATGCAGGTTAAAAGACAACAGATTTCCATCACTTTCAAATGAGGATATTCTGAAGGAAAAAGAAAACTTTCAAATTGAAATATTAAGACTGTATATATGTGACTGTGTATATAATAAGAATTCCACTTTAAAAAGATTTAAGAAATATGTGAAAAAATTAATATTGGGTACAACAGTAGCAAAAGCACTTAGATTATTGTGGCACTTATCACAAAACACAATTAAGTAATGATTTATGAAAAAACAAAAAAAACTATACTAGTCCTTGTTATTAGGAAAACATCCAAAAAAAATCCATTAGTATATTGTCTTGTGTTGCTGAATTTTGGATTTGTGCTTGTCACTCTCTTAGATGTTATTTTGTCTGATTGTTTTATTTTGTGTGTGTGTGTGTTACCTGGGCCTCTCACCACTGCGGCCCCTCCCACCACACAGCACAGGCTCCGGACACACAGGCCCAGTGGCCACGGCTCACGGGCCCAGCCGATCCACGGCATGCAGGATCCTCACGGACCAGGGCATGAACCCGTGTCCCCTGCATCAGCAGGCAGACTCCCAGCCACTGCGCCACCAGAAATGGCCTATTAGATGGGTTTTAAAAGTAACCTAAATTATTTCAAATACTTTTTCATGGTAAACTTGTTTACACTAGTAAAACATGTATGGATTCCCAATTAGAAACTAAGTAGAAAACAGCTTTTCTGTTATATTTCAATTTGTCTTGTCTCAAAAGAAGAAGAAAAAAAAAGTTTCTGAATTTGTTTTTAAGTACACATTAAATAACATTGGCAAAGTTTCTTGGTTAGAAACTCTAAATTGGGAAATTATAAAATGAAAAATTGAAGACACTGTGTAAATAACTGTTTGGTAATTCTGTGTGTAACAAGATATGGAAAGGGTGGAAAATATACTCAAACTTAGACCCCATTCCTGCATTGGTAGGGTGATCTCAGTGGGCAAAATATGGGGCTGAGTCTTGTAAAAGAAGAACTGATATAATGGAGTTAGAAAATATTGTGGTTTTCCATGCCATTTGATATTAGTATAGTTGTGTTCATATATGAATGGGATTTCTGGTATTTATTCTAATGGAGAATGTTTCACAGAAATCGTTATTCTGAATGGAAATAATTTTGTTCTTTGAATCTGGGTAATGTTATATTCCTATTCGTTGCATAGATTTGATCAAACTACAGAGGTGGCAGTAAATATCTTTATCTGAATTTTTTAAGGGTGTAAGATTTTTAAGGGGTTGAAAATAAAAACTTTGGATAGAATATTTTCCCCTAAAACTCCAGGAAAATACTACAGCACACATACACTTACAAGTATCCTAAATCACATCAGCAAGTTTCCTTTGAAACTATTCCCTGTCAAATATGAATTCTTTTCTAAAAAAGAAATAAATAATACAGTTTAACTTAACATACAATTTTTATGTCAGTGTTTTTTTAATGTATTTACTGAATGTCAAAATACTTTCAAAAGTTGCTAAAGCTGTATGAGACTTAATGACCATAATTTCCTGTCTGCACTTTTAACAGTTACACTCGTTGAAACTTTTGAGTAAATTCACAGTTTTGTTCTCAGTAAATTGAATATGTTGAGTTGATTTCAGTGTCCAGAGGAACCAATTAAAGGTGGGATATTAATAATAACAGGAATGTTTCACAAATGATGAGATTATTTATCCCCTATTTTTTATACTGAGAGATAGATTGCTCTCCCTCTAGAGCTAAAAACTTTAAATTTTTTTTGACTTATTAAAGTATTTTTTAAGTGAGGTTAGAATAACTCTACATGTAATCATCCTAGTTGGAAGTAGGAGAAAATGAACCCCTGTAAAGTCATATTTAATCTATCCAACTCTTAGAAGCATGCAGAGAATTGTTGCCAATGGAAATTCAATCAAAGAGAGTTGCACACGGGGGTCAATATGCACTTTAGAAAATAGTGTTACCTGATTATGCATTTGGGACCATATTTTGTAGAGGAAATTATATAAATATAAATGAGATTATTCTACCTAAGTTTTCTGTATAAGTTCCCTATTTGAAATGTCTGATATTCATTGGTTTTCAAATGGCAATAATAATGGAAATATAAATGTATATAATTACATAGTTTTAAAGAAAACTTTAGTTTTTGATACCTATATACTCCTAAATATAAATTAAGTCTAATAAGATATATAAAAGTGAGGCAGGTAATAATAAGAAGGTATGTAAGAAATGTTGAAACATGTTTCTAAAACTACTGTTCTAGATATTCACTAAATCAACAGATTCACAGTTATCCTCCTGCACTCTTGCCTTCAGTACTTTCATTATTTAATTGAAATAAGAAAATTGATTGCTCTCTATGCTCTATTTTTAGATTATCACAGAAAGCTATATATCACTGTTATTCCATTTCATTAGTTCAGTATAAAGCCTAAAATGCCATTGATCTACTAGTAACAGCTTATCTGAACTGATTGAAGTAAAAGTAAAATTAAAGAAATTGAAAAGCATTCTAAAGTGACTTTAATATTAGAATAATGTGGGATACATCTAATAGTCAAACAAAATTTCTGCTTCATAGCACTAAAATCATTTAATTACTTTTATAGTCAAATACAATGATGGCCAAATAAACAATTAATTCAGCTTCAGTATTATGCTACAAGTTGTACTTTGTTTATACTTTAATATTCTTTTTAGTGGTATCTATTAACAGGATCTAAATAGAAGAGTGTTTTAAAGGAAAAAAGAAGATATATAAAACCTGTAAAAAAAAAAAAGAAAGAAAGAAAAAAGAAGTCAAGAAACGGATTAAATTACCTTTTTTTTATCCACTGGGTGTAGTAAGAAAGGTATAAACATAACTTTCTGTTGAGATATTTTGTTATAAAGACATTAACTCTCTAAAACAGAACAGGAAAAGGTTAGTGATGTCATGTGAATTTTAAGCATATATTAAGTTAAAATATGTGCACACAAAAGCACAAGTGATTGGAGAGTGGAAATGAGAATATGCTTTGAAGCAAACTAATATTTTGTAAAAGTAGAATCTAAATTATTAAACATAGATATCTTGAAATCTATGGTATAACTAATTTTAAAAAGAGATATAAAAAATAAGTCAACAGTGGAGAAATCTTTAAAAATAAGAAATAAGAAATCTTTAAAAATACTCAGTATAGGGCTTCCCTGGTGGTGCAGTGGTTGAGAATCCACCTGCCGATGCAGGGGACATGGGTTCATGCCGCAGTCCAGGAAGATCCCACATGCTGAGGAGCAGCTGGGCCTGTGAGCCATGGTCACTGAGCCTGCGTGTACGGGCCTGTGCTCCACAACGGGAGAGGCCATAGTGGTGAGAGGCCTGCATAATAAAAAACAAACAAACAAACAAACAAAAAACCTCAGTATAAAGAAGACAGAAAAAGTGGAAAAATAAAGATAAAATGGAATAAATAGAAAACAAAATGGTAGATTTTAACACAATTGTAATAATATTACAATAAATATAAATAATTAAAAGACAGAGATAGTACAGTTAAATATAAGGACATAGATATGTTGATATCGTAAAGGTGACAAAAGATGTGCAAATCAAATACTAATCAAAGGATATGTTGTTATTATAAAACAAAAAGTTGACAAGAATATGGACTCTCACCAAGAAAAATGCTGATATTTCATTATGATCAAGAAGTAATTTTCCAGAACAAATAAAATTTTAGAATGCATATACACCTAATAACAGAGCTGGAAATACATAAAAACTGAAAGATGAATAATCAAATTCATAATTGTACTTGGCAATTTCAATATTCTTTCCTTAGTAGTTGACAGAACAAGTAGACAGAATATCAGAAAATAAATAGCAGACCTCTGAACAGCACTATAAACCAACATGACAAAGTGGAAAGTTGTAGAACATTATAATCTAACACTGTAAGAATGCATATCCTTTTCAAATTCACATTAAACATTTAGAAGATACACTGTATTCTAGACCATAAAATAAATCTTCACAAATTAAAAAGAATTAAATGTATACAATGTATGTTCTTGTATCATTACTGAATTATATCTGAATTCACAAGAAATTATAAATTATTTTGAATTGAATAAAACCAAAAACAAACATATCAGAATTTATGGGTTTCAGCCAAGTCTGTGCTAAGAGGGAATTTTGTTGCATTAAAAGTTTATATTAAAAACAAAGACCTCAAATACATGATCTAAGCTACAGCCTTATGAGAATAGAAAAAAAAAGAGCAAAATAAAAGCAAATGAAGCAGGAAGTAGGAAATAATACAGTTAACAGAAAAATCAATGAAAGTAAATACAGATATACAATAGAAGAAAGAATTTTTAGTTATTTATTAAAATCAATAAAATTGTTAGACTTCCAGTAATGTGGATAAGCAAAATGAAACAGAATGTGCACAATCAACGTCAGTAATGAAACTGGTGTCATTACTACAGATTATACCTATTTAAAAAAATAAGATAATATTATAAACACTATTTTACTAAATTATACTATAAAGTTGATTATACAGATGAAAGGGACATGTCTTCCTTAAAAGACATGAAGTAACTAACCTCACTGGAAAATTGACTACCAAAATGCCCCTATATCTTTTATAAAAATTTGAATTTTTAGTCAAATATATTTATACATACACACATACGTATGTACCCCTCAATCTGAGATGGTTTCACTGGTGAAATTTACCACTTGATGTGGACATAATACCCAATCCTGTATAAAACCTTCCAGAAAATTGATAAGGAGGGAATACTCCCCATATCATTTTAAAGGTCAGTATTCTACTGATAAAAAAAGGCAGAGACATGAAAAGAACAGACAGCTACATACCAATGTCTCTCATAAAAATAGCCACAAAAATTCTAACAAGAAATAGTTGAAAATTCAATTTAACAAAATATAAAATGAATAATAGATACAGCCAAGTGTGTTTTCTCCTGTGAAGGCTAATTCAACATTCAAAAAATCAAGCAAGGGACTTCCCTGGTGGTCCAGCAGTTAAGACTCCATGCTTCCAATGTAGCAGGCAGGGTTTGATCCTGGGTCAGGGAACTAGAACTCTCATGTTGCAACTAAGAGCCCTCATGCTACAACTAAAGATCCTGCATGTCACAACTAAAGATCCCACACATGGCAACAAAGATCCCGCATGCTGAAACTAAGATTCAGTGCAGCCAAACGAACAAATATATATATATATAATATATATATATATATATATATATATATATATATATATATATATATATATATATATATATATATATATATTAAATCAAGCAATGTAATTCACCATATGGACAGACTAACCAAGAGCAACTATATTTTTGTGCAAACTCAACATCCATTCATGATAAGATTTTTCAGTAAATTAGGAATAAAAGAATATATCATTAATCTTATTAAGTAATTCAAAGAAAATTCTAAGCTAATTTCATACTGCATAGTGAAAGACTGAGAACATTCTCTGTAAGATGAGGAACAAGAGATGAATGACTAGCGTATTTAATATCATACTCAAGGTTCTGGTAAATGCAGAAAGACAAAACAAAGCCATAAATATTCAAAAGTAAGAAGTAAAAATATTTGTTTACTAACAAACTAATTGTATACATAAAAATTATTTAAAAAGTCACAAAATTTACTAAAACTAAAAAAATGAGATTAGCAACTTACTAGGCTATAAGGTCAATACAAAATTCAGTGTTATATTAATATAAAACTGATCACCATTTTTACATAGTAGTTGCAAACTATTATAAACTGAAATAAAGGTAAAAAACTACCATCTACAATACACAAAAAGTAAAATAATGAGGTATAAATCCTACTTCATAAATGCAATACAAATATTATGAAATCTATAAAATGATAAATCAAGAAAGACAAATGGAGATATAGACCATAATCACTGACTGGATGATTAACATTAATTATCTTCATATAATGATCTACAGATCTGAGGCATTACAAGCACATCATTGCAACATCACTGCATATATATATATATATATATATATATATATATATATATATATATATGTATATATATATATATATATATATAATGTTAGTAACCTTAAGCTAGTATATTTGTAGAAAGGCAAATAAATTATAATACCCAAAATAATTTAGTAGAAGGCGACGAACGTTGGGGGACTTTCACTACTTGATGTTCAAGTCTGTGATAAAAGTACATTATTCAAATAGGTTGTTATTAGAGAAAGGATGGACATACAAATTGATGGAATGGTATAGTGAGCCAGCAAATACATTCTCATATATTTTGTCAATTTATATTCAAAAAACAAAAACTCAAGTATTGGTGGAAAATACCTTTAAATGAAAATAAGTAAACATGAATCCCATTCTCACACTCTGTACACAAAGTAACTCTTCAAAATGAATCAATAACCAGACTATGAAACCTAAATCTATAAGTCTTTGAGAAGAAAACATAGGAGAAAATTTTTATCACTTTAGGTTAAGCAAAATTTTGTTAGATATAATGGAAAAATACCAATCTATAAAAAATGATAATGTGGACTTTATCACAATTAAGAAAATCTGGTCTTTAAAAGAAACTGTTAAGAGAATGAAAGAGAAAAAGTAAGCTGGGAAAAAATACTGTAAATTACAAATCACATAATAAAATGTGTTTATAATGTATAAAGAACACATTACATTTAAAAATAACAACTCAATTTAAAAAAATGACAAAAAGATTTGAACATATACCTTGCCACAAAAAAAGACATGGATAACAAATATGCAAGTGAAAATATAAGATATTCGGCATCATTAGTCATTATGAAGTGCAAATTAAAACCACAATGAGATTTCACTGTACAACTATTTTAATTAATAACATTTAAAATATTAAAAAATCATAAAATACCAAGTACTAGTAAGGATGTGGAAAGGAATGAGTCCATAAACATCAATGAAGGGAATGCAAAATATTTTGACCACTCTCAAAAGTGTTTGGCAGATTGTTATAAAGTCAGGAATTTATCCAAGTGAAATGAAAACCTATGTTGACACAAGTATGGATGGAATTGCTTATAGCGACTTTATTTGTCATTGCTAAAACCTAAAAACAACAGAAATGTACCTCAGTTAGGGAATGGATTGGTAACAAACTCATAGAAGAGGCAACAACATGAAAGAATCTTAAATGCATTAACGTAAGTTTTCGAAAAGGCAGGCAAAATGATAAATATTGTATAATTCCATTTATGACTTTCTTGCAAAGGCAAAACTTTATGTACAGAACACAGAATATGATCTCTCTTATATGTGAAATTTAAAGATATATATGTATAACTACTTGTAGATCTATTAAATATAAATATATATAAATATATAAATGTAAATATGTATATATGTATATTTTATTTAAAAAGCTCATAGATACTGAAAACAGACTGGTGGTCACCAAAGGTTGGGGGGGGGGGAAGGAAATGAATGAATTGTTCTGTGTTTTTTTCTTTTTTAGTTTAAATAAATTAAATTTAAAAGTACTAAACAGGCTGGGAGAAACTGAGCTTGGGGGAGGTATTTAAGTACAAGGAGGAGAAGAGAATTTTGGGAGTGATAAAAGAGTTCTATCTTTGTATAAACTCTGTGTCTAAGACTGGTATTAAAATCCTAAAGATAGAGTTTGGTATGTACGTGTTGGACCAGGCATCCACATCTGCTCCAGTCAAACGTAGCTGGGCACAGATGAACATATTGATATTTTTGGCTATAAGAAGGAAATGTTCTATAAAATATACCTCCCATTTAACAAGATTCATAACTATATTAAAACTCTTTGCAAGTGAAGAAAGTAAACAATCTAGTAGAAATTGCCTATTTGAAAATAATTACAATAACTGTGGCAATGACATAATTTCCCATGAAAATTATGACAAAAATTTTAGACTTATTTTTCTACAAAAACAATATCTATAAAATATTATTGGAGTAAATTTAGAAAAGTATCTAAATTTGGTATGTGCAAATTAATCCTTACATATTTCTAGGTTTTATGCTAATTTTGAATGTATGAATTATCTATTGCTGTTCAATAAGTTACTCAGACATTTAGCAGTTTATAACAACAAATTTTATCACACAGAGCCTGTGGGGCTGGAATCTGGGCATGTGTTAGTAGGATCCTTTGGCTCAGGGTCTCTGGCACAAGGCTTCAATCAAGGTGCTGGAGAGGGCCGCAGCCATCCCAAGACTCAACTAAGGCACAGATCCTCTCCTACACTCACTCATATGGCTGTTAGCACTGGCTGTATTTTTTTGGAGCCATCAGTTCCTCCCCGGGTGATCCTCTTCATGGGGCTTCTCAGAGCATAGCAGCTTCCTCCCCTTAGAGCCAAGGCTGAGGAAGACAGAGAGAGAGAACCACAAACGTTTTATAACCTAATATCAGAAATGACATCCCATCACTTACTGTATTGTATTCATTAAAAGCAAGGAATTAAGTCCAACTCACAGCAAGTAGTGAGCATTACAAAAGAAGTAACAAGCCACTCAGAGCCATTTAGAAGCTGCTTACCACACGGTAATACTTATTCCAGAAATATGTAATCCTCAAAAATAAATTCCCCCAATATAAATATGTATCATCGGATTAATGATCCAAGAGAAATCAGAAATATATAAAAACAGAAATATTTCATCAGTGATGAAAAATGACATGCCTTGCATCTGTCAGAAATCATGCTTGTAAAATCAGGTCCAGGAAAGTGATGACTGTTTGAATTTTATGAACAATGTTTTAACAAGGCAACTCCTGGATATCCTTTAGGGTTATTGCTACTAGGCTGAGTAAGAAGGCAACATTTAAGACAGCAGAGTGAAAGAATAGGAAGAACCCAAAGGTAGATGATATTATTGAGCACTAATTACTCCTCCTCCTACTACTTCTACTATTGCTCCCAATACTACTACTCTTGCTGTTACTACTACATTGCTGTTACTTCTACTACTATGAACAATGAAAATAATAATAGTCAATATTTGTTGAGTTCTTCTATGTGAATTTCTGTTTTGAATGCTTTACAGAGATTGTAGAAATGTCTGTATGTGAAATAAAATATAAATAAGTCACTGTTATATTGGTATCATAGAAAATAAAACTGTCACATGAAGAGATTTAGCACATGCCTAGGAAAGAGATGTAACACTGGCTCCAAGTCTGCCCTCGTAAACATTGATCTGTGGTGCTCCAGTGGAGCCTTGGGACTCACATGAATTCTATACATCTTTAATGTGAGCTAATCGTGACTGTTTATGCTCCTTTGAGCACAATTACTTCCAGCCTCTGATATTCTAACTTATCAAATTCTAGAAATATTGTTCTTAAAAAAACACACACAAAGAATAAAATAAGTATTTTATGCATAATTATTGATTCACCTTAGAAATATTCATATGTACCAGAATTTTAGTTATTTACTGTCTCTTATGAATAAAGAAACTATTTGAGATTTCTCTGCCTTTTATATTCTATGAGATAATGGTTAATAGGCTTGCTTGGTAGGTGAGACTATACCTACAAAGGGGAATTTGTTATCTGTCTTTCCTCCATGTGTCCTGTATGACAAGAAAGACTCTGTGTTCCACTTCCTTTGGCCTGTCTCCATGTGCACCCCTCAGACAGATATCTGTCTCAATTCCCAGTCAAAAACAACATTGCACTTTTCCAAGGTAATTTTTCAAATTTCTTCTCAAATTGAATTGTTTTTCATATTCCTTTCATCTGTTTCATTTACATGATTTGTTACTCCTCATACTTAATTCTCTCTCTTTATAGTTATCTCCCCAAGAAACTAAACCCAAAGTGAGAATATGCTGGAAGATAAGTTGTTATAATTCACAGAACTTTAATCAGAAATCTAGTAATTACATTAGAAAATTTTGTAAAATGTGCTTGTGTATAACATCATGTACAATTTTGAGTGTGGCATACCCATAACAAAGCTAAACAAACAGAAGAAATGTAATACCTGAGAGACTGTTATAAAATATTGAGGAGATGAAATTATGTGTGTATATTATCTTAATTCATTTGGATAGGTAGATATAGTGTATAGGTTACTTCTTTATGACCATTGCTTTTATAGTCTATAGGAATTCAATGTATCATGTATATTTATATGAAATATCCATTTTAGTTTCTATTGTTTTGTTCCTGGGTTTTATTACAAAACAAAACAATTATTAAATTTTGTTAATTAAGATATGTTTTTAATATTTAAATGAAAGATATAAAGACAAAGTAAAAATTCTTCTAATCCAACTGTCAGAATAATTCTGTTGGTTTAAAAGTAAAATCAATAATATATATTGAACATCCAAATAAAACAGAAAAATCCTTCCTTTCCTCCAGTAATACAGTTCTCAAGTTGTTTTTTTATTAATATTTTTCTGTATAATTTTCCAGTAACAAAGTATGTCTCTGAATGAACTGAAATACAAATTTTGTGACTCTGGGTAATATTACTTAAATGAATATTGATAGCCAAATAGTATAAACAAGACCCAAAGCTAGATCTAGGTAAGACAAATCTATATTCTTTTATAATTTATATACTTATATATTCATATATTTATAGTGTATATATATAATAGTATATATATTTATTATTTTGGTATTAAGAGGAACAAATATTTTCTGCACATCACTTGCCTTTGTTTTTGGTAAATATCATATAGATTATATTATTAACATATTCATGTTTTCATTATTTTAAGAGTACATAGTATTTCATTATTTCATTGTATGAATATTCAATTATTTATTTAACTACTTTTCCTCTTAGAAAACATTTAGAATAATTATATTCCAATTGTATTTATGCTGCTTTAAACATTCAGGTTTATTTAAAACAGTGTATATAAGTGAATGTTTAAGTTAAATTTCTACCTGTTGAATTGGTCTGTAAAAGGCCATGAGAAACTTAAGTTTATAATATTTTTAATTATAAAAAAATACAAATTACCTATCCATGTATAATTAGTTTATACATTGTTGGGGCTTTCAATATTCTACTTTAATACTGCATGCACATTAATAAAGTAACTTTAGAGAAAATTGCAAGTTAATGTTTCTTATTCTATAATTCAATGGAAATAAAAATGAAAGGTGCAATAAATGGGTCGGTGACCTAAGTTAAAATACAATAGTTTTTGGGAGGAAGAAAAAATAAGTATAACACTGAGTAATCCCTATATACTGCTGTGGCCTGACTGGTAAAATAAAACGTCAAGTAACACTCAGGATAACTCCCATTATGCTCTTAAATATTGTATTATGCAAGGATTCATGAATTTTTAGATGATAGCTGGACCTAAAAACATTTTTTAACAGCATACAAATCATGTTCCAATGTGTCATTTAATATTTTGATGGGATTAAAAGGCAAATCTGATATTTCAAGGACCATTTGAATCAAGATTTTTCCTTACATTTTTTGCCGTACATATTCTACTGCTGAACATTTTGTTTTCAGATTTGCTTTTAGAAAAAAAAGGCTTAATCAGCCTTCTTTTATGAGTCTTTCTCTTAGGGAAATAAATAACTATCTATGACAGGCATTAGGCATGCACTTCACTTAACTGAAAAACATTTCTAAAGTATTTATAATATTTTACTTTCCAATTAGCAAAGTATACGAGTTCTCGACTCTCTACTTTCTCATTATTATTTAGTGTGTCAGTCTTTTGGCTTTACTACTCTATTTATTATGTCCTTTGTTGTCTTATTTGTGTTTTTTAATATTTTATTTTTAAAAATCATTTAAACTATTCTGTTTATATTCATATAAATTTAAGAAGTAACTTTTCTTTATTCTGTATTAAAGAGGCTTGCTGGAAAGTTTATTGAGATTGTGTTGAATATTTATATATATTTGGACAAAACGAACATCATACTAATATTGTCTTCCAATCCATGAACACGATGTGTCTCTTTATTTGTCATCTTTAACTTAATTTTTTTTTTTTTTTTCTTTTTGCGGTATGCGGGCCTCTCACTGTTGTGGCCTCTCCCGTTGCGGAGCACAGGCTCCGGACGCGCAGGCCCAGAGGCCATGGCTCACGGGCCCAGCCGCTCCGCGGCATATGGGATCCTCCCAGACCGGGGCACGAACCCGTATCCCCTGCATCGGCAGGCGGACTCTCAACCACTGCGCCACCAGGGAGGCCCTAACTTAATTTTTAATATATTTTATATTTATAATTTTGCATTGTTACTATATTTTAATTTGTATTTAGTATTTGTTGATGGTATATATAAATAAGTATACATGTATATATAGAGTTATATATGCATACTGTATAGAAAATGCACATGTATTTGTGTGTGTGTGTGTGTGTGTGTGTATGTACACTTACAAAAGAAAGAGAGAAGTCATGTTGTATCCATAATGGTTTGCTATTCTGGATCTTTAAGAGAAGTTAATTAAAAGGTAAATTTAAAATACCATTTATTAAAGTTGCAAATTCAAGATTACAAACCTTTCTTGGTAAGCTTTTGGATATTCTTATTAATAAATCTGTCACTTAATTTTGGAAAGGGAATTATTCAAATAGATCAGATCTTGCTCCTGAGAAGCAACATTTTGTTTTTTCTCAGTATGCATGCTTATAAAATGCATAAAATACATGCTTGTTTTTATGTAACCATTCAAAAACAAAAGGGATATGCTCTGTTTTCTGTATTGTTCGATATACATGTAATACTTAACTGAAAAATGTCTATCATGCCTATTTGGTCTTTGATTCATTTCCACTTGTACTAATATCATATTAAGGACTTTTTTAAGTTTGTCATTTTTTGTCCTAACCTGATGCTTGCTATCATATAGTTTTTATTTCTTTTTGTAAGAGCTTCTTGATGACTCTCAGTGATTATAGTCCATTACTTATACAATTTTATATTTCTGAGGATGTCCCAGTTACCATCCTTAATTTCTGGTAAGCTGAATATGAGCAGTTGCTGTTTATGTAGTGATGCATTCTGTTGGCCACATAAAACAAGATACTTTGCCTACAGACATAATTATTGAAATGTCTATCAGAAAGACATGTTGAATCTGTGTGAGCAGAGAGAAAAAAATTACCAAAATGTTTCTTACAACATTGTTATTTGGTTTGTTTCTCATTAAGGTATAACGTTATTCCAAGTTTCAATATATTTTACTTTTTGTCATAGGCAATATATTTGGAAATTATGGGAAAATAAGGAGGAACAAGATGTAATACGTGTACTAGTTAAGAATATTGCCTTAAAATTAGATCTGAATTTGAATTCATTTGTACATCTTTCTAGTTGTGGAACCTTGGACAACATTTTAAATCTCTCAACATTCCAATGTCTATAAAGATAAGAAAAGCACTAAGTTTATTACTTGCAAGGTTGTAAGAGGCAATAAATGTAAAATATTTAGCTCGTTGGTTACCAATAAATACTAGTTACTATTTTTATTATTAGCTATTATTCAAAGGAACTATATCAGAATCTCCTGGACAGTTTTAATTTTATTTCAGAAACTAGATGTCTTCAAGATTTACCAGTTATCCCTTCCTGGATAACAAATTACCGCAAAACCCTGTGGCTTTAAACCACCAATTTATTTGCTCATGATCTTGTATGTCAACAATTTGGGATGGGCTTAGATGGGCAGTTCTTCTGCAAGTCTTGCTTGAGATCACTCATCAAGCCATAGTCATCTTCTGACTGTACTGTTTCTAAATACTCTAAGATGGACTGACTTGTGTTTGTTGCTGAGTGTCAGTTGGTATTCAGATAGTAGTTATAGAGGAACTTAGCTAAGATATTTCTGCTTGATATGATATGTAATCCTCAAGTAGGATGAGTAGTGGCTATTTATATGGCAGCTTCAGAGCAATTCGCCAAGAGGCTGAGAGTGGAAATTTCCAGTCTTGTCCAGGCCTAACATCTGAAATCCCCCAGTGCATTTCCACTGCATTTTATTGGTCAACACAACTCACAGACCAACCCTGATTCCACAATGTGGAGGAATGGACTCCACCTCTTGATGAGAAGAGCAACAGGAAAATTACATTGCAAAAGGGAAGGACAAATTTATACCCATTTCCTATTTTAATTTTATGTATTTTTATGGAATTATTTTTACCAGTTATAAACAACATATGTGTATGAAAATCAATGAAATATTTTATACATAGATTATAACAAATCAAGAATATTTTACATTTTAACCCAGTAAATTATGTTTTAAGTGTTTATAGGAGTGCTTGCTTCTGTCACAGAATGGAAATTACATTTTTGTGCTTTGTGTGCTGGCTTTCTGATTTTTTTTTTTAGTATTGTCAAGTTATTCAATTTCATAAGAAAATAAAACATAGTACTTTTTAAATATTTACATCATTTCAAAATTTTAAATATAAAATATTCTTATTAAAATTTGGAAAATATAATAGTGTATAAAAATTTCAGTAATTTAATCACTTAGAGATAATCACAGGTAGCAGATTATTTAAATATCCTTTAAGTTTTTCAGACTCTGAGTTTATCCATGTTGTACACTTGAGGCTGTATCACATATTAACTTGTATATCTTGCTATTCTTGTTAAACTTTAGCACACTTTTAATATTCCATGCATTTCTCTGTTATAGCATTTTTCATCATTGTAATTTTGCATTTGATTAATACCTCTACCCTTCACTACATTGGAAGCTTTCTCTGTCAAGACTGTATTTACCATATGATCATCATTGTTCCCTTTGCCATGGGCAATGCTAGCATATAGTAGTAGTAAATATATTTTACTACATTTATTTTTCTAATAAGTGTTGAATGGAAATGCAAATTGAATACTTTAAACCCCATTATCTATTGAAACTCAAAAACAACTTGTATTTTTCTAAAAAAAGAAATGTTTGCTCATTAAAACACATCTAATGGTCATGGATTAAAGGTCACAGTTCTCTAATGATGAAGGAATAATGAGCAAATGGTTTAGGATTGTAATGTATTTCTCACTACCAGGGGTCTAAAACTGCTGATGGTTTTCCTGTAACTTGGCACTGAGTGGGAAGCTCAGGAGGGCAATTGGCTTAACTTCTTTTGATAATAGGACAAAGGCATTACTATTTTTACACTGTTCTCCTTCTCTTGTCAAGAGCAAGCATCTTGACTCTGTACATTTGCTACATAGCCTAGTTAACCATGTGGTCAAGCAGAAATCAGGCTGGGCATGGCTTATTGCACTTGAGCTTTCCACACCCTATTTACTAAAACACAGACTGGTTTAGCCTTTGACATGCTCTCTTTGCTCATCCAGAGATGCGAGAGAATCAGCAACTCTAATGAGCTCTAGAGGTTGCAACATGAGAAGACATTAAGGCCATAAGGGGCTATGTCCAATTTGATCTTCCCTGACAAAGGAGTGAGACATGCCTTTGGCTTCATCAATATTTTACAATTATGTCAGACAGTATGCCTATGAAAAATTGTAGAACAGACTACTCCTTTTTTGTGAGTGAAAAGGAATGGAATAAATGGCATGCAGGGTTTATTTTTAAAAATAAATGAGGAGAATCATTTTAGAATTGTGCACCAGACATGTGTGCTACATGTCAAGGAGTTCGCAATCCAGTGCAGTTATTTTCCTTTTTTTTTGTTTGTTTGTTTTTTTGTGGTACGTGGGCCTCTCACTGTTGTGGCCTCTCCCATTGCGGAGCACAGGCTCCGGACGCGCAGGCTCAGCGGCCATGGCTCACGGGCCCAGCCGCTCCGCAGCATGTGGGATCCTCCCAGACCGGGGCACGAACCCGTGTCCCCTGCATCGGCAAGCAGACTCTCAACCACTGCGCCACCAGAGAAGCCCTCCTTTTTTTTTTTTTTTAATGAAAGCATTATTTTGGTTCTTCTAAGGAGACAAAGCTGGATAAAGAGCTTAGAAAAACACTTCCCACTCTATTCTGTATCTCTTCATATATTGCTGTGTTTCATGATCTAAGCACAGCGAACAATCTCATATACCATATATGTAGACAGTAAATGTTTGGAGAGTTTTCCTACCTACATTACATAATCATGGACGGTATTAATTTTGTTATTTCCTGGCATACAGAGTCAGTGACTCTCAAATACCTTAAGTGAAATATCGCCAGAAACAATAACAAGGAAACAAACACTAATAACTCTTTAGTTCATTTTTATATTATATCATGGAAAAATTGCACCAGATAAGTTAAACATGCAAGGGAAACTTTATTCAAGACTACTGCAGTAGGGGAGAGAAGAAGGTTAATTTAAAATTTATTGTAAAATACCAGTCAAAACAAGGTGAGAACCTAAGTTGTTAACTTAGCAGTGTTACATAAAATTATTTAAGGTAATTACTTTAAGCTGTTTAAATGTAATTTTGAGACATGATACAAAGATGATTTTTTAAAATTTTAGTGCCAAATTTGAGACCTGCATAAACACCTTTACTTAAATGTTTAATATCTGAAGTAACAATAATTCATTTATTCACAGATTTCATTTTCATTTGTTCCTGAAATTCAGCTGACAGTGTTTAGAAGTATAATACTGAGTTATGCGTGTCTACAACTATATATCATCTATATCTATATCATCTGAATCTATATCCACTTCTATATTTGTATCTGTATCAGTAGATATATATTTTAACAATCTGGTGATTCTTGTATTACCTCACACTTTCTTTTAAATGTTTGCTTTCTAAAAATTATGGGGAAATTTGTGAAAGTGAGTTTGAATCTATGGATTTATCTGTCATTCTCCACTTTACTATTACTCTATATCTCTCCTACCATCCTCCATTCTGTCATGACCATAAAGGTTTTACTTGGTGTGTAAGCATAGATATAGTTGTTAAAGTCTTATGCAGCCATTGATTGAGAAGCATTTCCACCAAGAATAATCTAAGGAGTATTTTTTTTTCCATTTTTAACAGTACATAATTTTGTTTCCTATCACATGCACCATCACCTTTTATAGGTTTTACTTAACTGAGGAAATATGAATTCAATTTTTAGCATAAATATACCAAATTTCCTGCGAGCATGATGTAACCATTAAATACAAATTTTTTATATCTTTAATAGTCTCTAAGCCACCATTAGTGGGACTATCTTGGTTTCCAGAAGACCTGTGTAGTGTTTCAGATTAAACCACCTACTAAATCTCTACACACGAGACAATTTTTAGCATATGCATTAAGGTATCAATAACCTTTCTATATGAGAGCCTTTGTCACTTGGTGTACTTGGGTATCCTTCCAGTGGGCCAGAAAATGTGGATAAGATTTTCTGTTGAACAAATGCTAGTAACATCTAGTCTGCAGGAGATAACAATTTGTCAGCAGAAAACAAATTTCAGCCTAAAATCTGAAAACAAATACACTTGGAGCAAATTACTTCTGAGGCCTTAATATTTGATGTCCTTAATTGTCAAGTATTTTCTTACTAAACTTTTGATAACATTAAGGTTAAGAGAGACAGGAAGAGAAATGGAGAGAGAGGTAGGAGGAGAAATAAAGAGATTGGTTCATTGATTGAGGGAGATAGAGATGGATTGACTTAATTTAAAAATTTTAGGCACCTTACCCTGAATATGTATTCCTGTTATTTAGTGTTGCTTCATCATTGCATAAAATAGTTACCTTGTTACTCAAAGTTAATGGGTAATTTGAATCAGTTTCCCAAGAGTTGACAACTCATTTCATCTTATTTGGAAATTGAGAATCTCTTTAACGTGTTTATATGTTTCTTTAATTAAAAAGTTCAATCTTGAATTTTCAAATTTAGATTTGAGTACTTCTAAATAAATGTAACTTACTAAATTCCACTTTGACTAGCAAGTAAACAAAGGAGGGAAAAACTTTGCATTCTCATGTTTAATCATGTTTTTCTTTGGCATCATGTGTTTCTTGCTTGGGTCCTCAAAATTTCTCATCTTCATGAAAAAATTGACCTTGGTTTTTTTTCAAAATATATGGGAGAAATGACTTAATTGCATTTGATTTTAAAAGGACAAAAGTGTGTGCTACAGAGGAATATTATAGTTGTCTATGAGTCTAGGATGGGTTGGTTGTGGGGATTTAGGAAATGGGATATGAAGCAGAGGAGAGGTTAAGAGAAAATAATGAGGAGATGAACATAAGTTGAAAAACTTTGAAGAGATTTTGGACTCTGAAGAGATTTTGGATGAAAAATGAAAAATAATTTTGAGAAGGATACCATAATATTTGAAATTTGGGGAGATACATAATAACTACTAGGAAATCTAATTTTAGTTCTCTTGGGAAAACTTCAATAAAAATTTTAATTACATGCATGTGTTTTGAATGACTTATGTGTCTAGATGATACCCACAATTAAGAACTTTATATTTACTTAATTATATTTATTATATTATATTTCAAGCCTTTGATTTGTATTTTTTTAACAATTAGAAACTTCTAAATATTTTGTATTAAAAAAATCAAGCTGCTCTTTACATTAAACATAATGTCAGATTTTAAACTACATATTATCTGATCCTACAATTGCTTTCAAAAGCTACAAAAAAGGAAACATCATTCTTGCTTTATTATCAATTAATTGCTATTTCACAAAAAATAAAACAAAAAACTGTAGACAGCTTCTCCTTCCCAAAGGCTAAACTGCTGACATATATTAAAATACAAATGTAAATAATTATAATTATATAAAAATTATATAAAATATATAACTATAGTAACTACATATAAAACTACACATACACAGACATGTGTATTTGTGTGTATGTATGTCTTTCTCATCAGCTCTTAAACTTGATGTATTTTTATATACCTTTTGGTTTTTTTTCTGTTGTTTCTGCTCACAGTGTTGAACACAAAATACCATCAAATAAATCTGGCTATTTCTACTTAATAGTGTTTCATAACAATATATGTGACTGACTCAAGTTAATGGAATATATTTTCAAGAGTACACATTTGAAAACTACTCATTCTGAACATTATAATATTTTAAGCATATCAGGTGTATGTCTTCTAATAATTATTTTCAGATGTACATGGCTAGTTATCTAAAGTTGATTTATATTATAAGAGGATATGTTTGTATAGTAAGTGATTTAACTTTATCATTTTTGCTTGATAAAATTAAAAAAGCATCTGTTGCAACTTTTGTCTCCTTAAAACATTTTATTACGTGTAATTTCAATACGTTAGTAAAATTTAGACTATTGATGACATTTTTGAAATGAATTCGGAATGAAAATAGTTATCAAAAGTATATAAATGATGGGGCTTCCCTGGTGGCGCAGTGGTTGAGAGTCCGCCTGCCAATGCAGGGGACACAGGTTCGTGCCCCAGTCCGGGAAGATCCCACATGCCACGGAGCGGCTGGGCCCGTGAGCCATGGCCGCTGAGCCTGCGCGTCCGGAGCCTGTGCTCCACAACGGGAGAGGCCACAACAGTGAGAGGCCCGCGTACTGCAAAAAAAACAAACAAACAAACAAACAAAAAGTATATAAACGATGAAGGGGCGAGTACAGTGTCTCAAGTTGAATTGTGAAAATTCATAACTCAAGAGTTATAGCTCATTCTAGTGAACCCTTCAATGGCATGTAAATATTTGTTTATATACAAAATACAGCACTTTTAACCCTGTTAATTAATTCATGGACATGTGATATTTGGAGCTTTATTTTACACTTACTAGTGAAAAAAGATTATTCAGATTAAACTGAAGAATCACTTCTACATCTCACTCTCTGGGTTCAGTCAATCACAATATTGTAACTTCTTAAAAAAAAACATATTACTTTCCTTTAGAACTCTAATAAAGATTGTAATTTTTAGAATGTATTTACTGTGTTATCTTCCTAATTTAGCTCCATTAGTTCAAGGGTCAGGTCTAAGATCTGGCATATAGTAGAGCTTTATTTATATAGAGTATATATTTACTTGTTATTTTTAAATTAAATTTTGGAATAAGGAAAGACTACTTGAAGAATATTTCTGATCACCTACAAAACTGTTATTTTTCATTGTCCCGACTCTACTGCTTACTTATTCTTATATGATGCAGAATGGAAAACCATTGTTCAGGAATTTTGTGCCATAAAAATATCTCCTCAGGTAAATTGTGGGCTTCCTTTTAACATAAGTAAATAATATTGTTTTTAACTTTAGCTTTGGATAATAGGAAGCTGTGAGATAAGTATTTAATTGCAGTAATGACCTTATCCTAGGTATAGATACAATTATTCTTTCTCCCATAAATTGTTTTTTAATGTTTGTTTTAATGAAATGTGTTTAAATTATATTTCCTTGTTATTTTGATGAGTGAAAAAAATAAAAGTGTCCACACAAGTCAGTACTAGAAAAATCTTTATGTTGTCTTTGCAAAGAATGTAACGATGCAAGTAACTGTGGAGGAAAACTGTAAGGCCAAATATATTTAAGAAATATTTATTATAATTTCTACTGAACCTTGGTGTATAATAGAGACTTTGATATGTTGCCTAAAAGTATTTAAAACATGTGGATTCCAGTTAGCTATGTATGATAAAGTATTATAAGAAAAGATATTACGAGGAGAGACATTCAGAAAAGAATTGGCCAGTCAGCGAGCATACATGAAACTGAATAAAGGCACTACCTGATTTCAGTTAGTTATAGGACTGAAAAAGGCAACAGACCCTCATATTCAAATATCAAAATATAAACTTGAAAATGATTTGAGTGACAAAGACTGATTTATTCTCAGTCTCTTTCTCAGTGAACAGAACAATTTTGTGGTTGGCATATCAATTTTTAAAATCTCTGAATGAGGTTATCTCAGAGTAAAAGTTCAATTTAGGGTAAGGGCTCCAGGAAATTATTCCAACTGGATTAAATAGCTTAGGGAAAAGTCTAATGGCGTGGCTCTCCCACTAGGCTTGATATATTCTAATTTCCAAAATTAATGTGAGATTGTGAAAGAATCACTTGGGGGAAAGAAACCAAAAATCATACAACAAAAATAGTTTAACACAGAAGCGTAGGTATGGCTATTGCATATAGAGTTGAGTAAAATTACATAGATAAAAAGTTTTGGAGTTTTGTATACTGTCAAAAGCATTTCAGTGACTTTACAATACTAAAATGACCCTTGGTCAGGAAATGTATACAGGCAGGAAGCAGACTGAGAAAACTGCTCAATTGTGAAAAAGGAGAATCACTCAATCTGAAGGATGGAAGCAGTGTTTACCTCAGAGGTGTTCAAGGAGGTGAAAAGATGAAGGTTTCAGAGGTCAGAACAAGACCATGGAGAACATTAACTTGGAGCTGATTCACAATCCAGTCTCCAGGAGTATTCTCTACTCATATATGAGACAATCCTGAAAGTCCCTGTAGAGACATTTTAGGATTTACATGGACTAATCACACTTGTTCTAATCTCATCCATTAGGGAAAAAAAAAAGTTTGTTTATTGTAGATAAACTTTGTATATTGCAAGGGAGGGACAGATAACTTTCCCAAATATTTGATGAACATGATGAAGAGACCATTGTGCATCAAAAATCCTGGATGTTTATCTGGTTGCAGAACATGAGTGGGGCTCCTAGCTGTCTCCTTTGAGGTGAGAATGTGTTGAGCAGTATATTAGTCAGGGTTCTCTAGAGAAACAGAAGCAGTAGGAGATAGATAGATAGATAGATAGATAGATAGATAGATAGATAGATAACTATAGATATATTACAAAGAATTGACTCAAGTGACTTAGGGAGTCTGAGAAGTCTCAAGATCTGCACGGTGAATTGGCAGTCTGGAGATGCAGGAGAGCTGATGCTGCATGTCCTTACAAGACTGAAGTTATGAGAACCAAGAGAGTCAAAGGTATTGTTTCAGTCCAAGACTGAAGGCCTAAGAACCAAGAGAGCTGACGGGTAAATTCCACTCTGAAAGCCATCAGGAGGGAGACTCAAAGGCAGATGTTTCTGGGCTTCCCTGGTGGTGCACTGGTTGAGAATCTGCCTGCCAATGCAGGGGACACGAGTTCAATCCCAGGTCCAGGAAGATCCCACATGCCACAGAACAACTAAGCCCATGCACTACAACTACTGATCCTGTGCTCTAGAGCCCACGAGCCACAACTACTGAGCCCACCTGCTGCAACTACTGAAGCTGCACACCTAGAGACCATGTTCTGCAACAAGAGAAGCCACTGCAGCAAGAAGCCCACACACCTCAACAAGGAGTAACCCCTGCTCGTTGCAACTAGAGAAAGCCCCGTGCAGCAACGGACACCCAACACAGCCAAAAATAAATAAATAAAATTAATTAAAAAAAAAAAAAGAAAGCAGATGTTTCAGTTCCAGGATGAAGGCAGGAAAAGTCTGATGTCCCAGCCCCACATAGTCAGAAAGGAGGAGTTTACTCCTACTTGAGGCAGGGTCAGTCTTTTTGTTGTATTTAGTCCTTCAACTGACTGGATGAGGCTCAACCACTTAAGGGAATACATTCCTTTACCAGTCTGCCTATTCAAATATTAATTGCATTCCCCCCTCAAAAAAAGAAAAAAAACCTCTCACAGACAGACTTAGAATAATTTTTGACCAACTCTCAGGACATCCCATAGCTCAGTTGGATTGACATATAAAATTAACTACCACATCCACATCGAAGGAGAATACAGATATTACTTAGTGAACAGAAAGGAAAATTATAGCAACCATTAGATTCATCAAATGTTTTCAATTGTACTTCCGCACCATCTTAAATTTAGATATGTCCATTTAACTTGTTTTGACCCAAGGAACATTAATAGAAGCTGTAAGTATCCCTGACACTTTGAGGAGCTGGTATGAAATTACTTTGTCTTTCCTTCAATTACAATTCAGTAGCACTCCAGAAAATGCCTACTTTGTTACCTTGGGTCCTTAGTGAGGATAAGGAAAAATAGAAATCTCAGACTACTCCTGATGAACATGTGACATGACAGAGAAACTGACTGTTGTTTAAGCCACTGAAATTCAGGGTTTGTGTATTACCACAAAATAACTTAGTATTAAAGCTTCTATTTCTAAAACATTATTTCCACAATTTGTTTTAGACTTATTTTTTTCATTATAGGTAAGTTTTTAATTTACAGGGTTTATTTTTGTAAAAAAATGTTTATTTCATCTAGCTTTCAAAATTATTTCAAATACTTAAGAAAGTAATTCTCTTTTATTTCCTTATAGTTTATGGTCTTTATCTAAATTTTAATTTTGGTCTAAGTCATGATTTACTTTTATTACTGCTCATCTGAATGATAGATTTTTGTATTTATTTATTACTGAATCTATAAATTTCCTATTATCTAATCCAATAATTTATCTTTCCCTCTTTTTTTTTTAATAAATGTGTTTATTTATTTTTGGCTGCATTGGGTCTTCATTGCTGCATGTGGGCTTTTTCTAGTTGCGGTCATTACTATATAATCTATAGAAATATGTTAGATTAAGGGTCAGCAACCTGTAGCCCATAGGCCAACTCAAGCTAATCTGCCTTTTATTAGAAGACAACTATTCTCATTTGTTTATGTATTGTTTTTGGAAATTTTCATGCTAAAATGGCAATTGAATAGATGTCACAGAGACTGTATGGACACAAAACCTAACATATTGACTTGGCTGAAAAGTTCATTCAGTTAGTGAATACGTTGTCCAATAAAGGTCTTTGTGAAAATGAAAAATGTGTCTTTTACTTTTACTTAAAACCGAATGAACTTTTTGGTCAATCCAGTATTTACTACCTAATATTTTTTACAGAAAATATTTGCTATCTTCAGGTTTATATAATAACTTATTCACATATTCTAAAAATAAATGATCAACTTAGACTTTTTATGTTGTTAATAAGTATTTATATCCATGATGTCTGATTATAGAAAAATAATCAAAAATTCAATTATTCTTTTTTTAATTGAACTACTTTTGATTTACAATATTGTGTGAGTTTCAGGTGTATAGCATAGTGATTCTGTTATTTTTTTCTGGTTATATCCCATTATAGGTTATTACAAGATATTGAATATAATTCCTTATGCTATAAAGTAAATTCTTGTTGCTTATCTATTTTATATATAGTACTTATATCTGTTAATGCCATAATCCTAATTTATCCATCGCCCTGACCCTCAGTAACCTAAGAAGTTTGCTTTCTATGTCTGTGAATCTGTTTCTGTTTTGTATATAGATTTATTTGTATTATTTTTTAGATTCCAAATATAAGTGATAGTATTTAGCTTCGTCTGACTTACTTCACTAGGTATAATGTTCTCTAGGTCTATCCATGTTGCTTCAAATGGCAGTATTTAATTATTTTTTGGTTGAGTAATATTCCATTGTGTGTGTAAACACACACACACACACTATATATATATATATATATATATATATATATATATATATCACACCATCTTAAGTCAATCATCTGTTGATGGGCAGTTGGGTTGTTTCCATGACTTGGCTATTATAAATAGTGCTGCTATGAGCATTGGGGTGCATGTACCTTTTCAAATCAGAGTTTTTGTTTTTTTCTGGATATATACCCAGAAGTGGGATTGCAGAATTATAGGTTAGCTCTATTTATAGATTTTGAAGGAGATTGCATACTGTTTCCCATAGTGTCTACTCCAAATTACATTCCCACCAACAGTGTAGGAGGGGACACTTTTCTCCATATCCTCTCCAGCATTCATTATTTATAGACTTTCTGATGATAGCCATTCTGACTGGTGTGAGGTGAACCAACCTCACTGTGGTTTTGATTTGCATTTCTCTAATAATTAACAATATTGAGCATCTTTTCATGTACCTGTTAGCCATCTGTATGTCATCTCTTTGGAAAAATGTCTGTTTAGGTCTTCTGCCCATTTTTTGACTGGGTTGTTTGTTCTCTTGATATTGAGTTGTATGAGCTGTTTGTATATTTTGTATATTAATCCCTTGTCAGTCTCATTGTTTGCAAATATTTCCTCCCATTCTGTAGGTTGTCTTTGTTTTTATCTATGGTGTCCTTTGCTGTGCAAAATCTTTTAAGTTTAATTAGGTCTCATCTGATTTTTTTTTTTTTTTTACTTTGCCTTAGGAGACTAATCCAAGAAAATATTGCTACATTTATGTCAAAAAGTGTTTTGCCTGTGTTTTCTTATAGAGGTTTTGTGGTTTCATGTCTTATGTTTAGATCTTTAAACCGTTTTGAGCTTATTTTTGTATATGGTATGGAGGAGTGTTCTAATTTCATTTATTTACATGCATACGTCCAGCATTTCAAACATAACTTGTTGAAAGGCTGTCTTTTCTCCATTGCATAGTCTTGCTTCCTTTGTCATAGTTTGATTGACTCTAGGTGTATGGAATTATTTCTGGGCTTTCTATTATGTTCCACTGGTCTATATGTCTGTTTTGGTGTGACCACCATGCTGTTTTTATTAGTAGCTTTGTAATAATATAGTCTGAAATCTGGAAAGGTTATACCTCCAACTTTGTTCTTTTTCTTTAGGATCACTTTGCAATTTGTGGTCTTTTGTGAATCTGTATAAACTTTAGGGTTATTTGTTCGAGTTTTGTGTAAAGTGTCATGGATATTTTGATAAAGATTGCATTCATTCTGTATTGCTTTGGGGAATATGGCCATTTTATCAATATTAATTATTCCAATCCAAGAGCATGGGGTATCTTTCCATTTATTTGAAACATCTTAAATTTCCTTTAACAGGGTTTTACAGTTTTCAGTGTGTAGGTCTTTCACCTCCTTGGTTAAGTTTATCCCTAGGTATTTTATTTTATTATTTTAGTGACATGATTTTAAATGGTATTGTCTTTTACTTTCTCTTTCTGATATTTCATTGTTAGTATAAAGATATGCAACAGATTTCTGTACATTAACCTTGTATCCTGCTACTTTGCTGAATTTGTTTATTAGTTCTAATAGTTTTTGTATGGAGACTTTAGGGTTCTCTACTTAGAGTGTCATGCCATCTTCAAATAGGGACAGTTTTACCATTTTCTTTTCAATTCAGACATATTTTATTTCTTATTTTTTTCTTCTATTTGAATTTTTTTATTTTAAAATTTTTATTGGAGTATAGTTGATTTATAATGTTGTTTTAGTGTCTGCTGTACAGCAAAGTGAATCAGTTATACATATACCCACTCTTTTTTAGATACTTTTCCCATATAGGTCATTACAGAGTATTGAGTAGAGTTCCCTGTGCTATACAGTACATCCTTATTAGTTATCTATCTTATATGTATCATAGTGTGTATATGTCAATCCCAATGTCCCAATTTATCCCTCCCCCTTTTATATATAATTTAAAATATTTAATTTGGGACTCATAATTGAGAAATGTAATTTCTAAAGATGGCTTTTCCACAGACTTTTATTGAATACCTAGTATGGAAAGGCACTGTGCCCAAAGCTAAGAGTATGAAGATGAATAACAGCTATACCTGCTCTCAGGACTTCATGGACAGGAGAAGGAGGTAGACATGTAAATAACTTCATTAACACATTATAATAGGTATTAATGAGAAATTCAGTGAAATATATAAATGTATTTTTCATATCAAATATACCTGGATCTTGACAATATCCATAGCTTTTTACTACTAAAATGAATTTTAGAGATAGCCTTATATCAATGACTAGGAAGTGGAGGTCCAGGAAATTCTGCAAACATTTACTAGGAACATACTGAATACCAAGAAGGCTTTTTGTCCTTCCACCTAAGAAAGTTCTACAAGTACCATGGCAAGTAGCACCAACACCAAAAACCACATAAGCCTCCAGTTAAGTATTGAACCAAGAATCCCACCTCTGCTGAATGGCAACTCAGATGGGCACTGGAAGCAACTAAATCTGTTTGCTGTGTCAACCTGAGAAAGTTATAAGGAAACCAGTGACAATTCACATGTAGAAATCAAAGTGAGTTTGGGAAAGTGAGAGGGTTTGGCAGAGGGATGGCTGGGGCATTGGCTCATGGATACATTTGTTACATGACAGCTACTTGGGCAGGTTCTGTTCTTAGTGTTTGTTTGTTTGTTTTTAACATCTTTATTAGAGTATAATTGTTTACAATGGTGTGCAGTTTCTGCTTTATAACAAACTGAATCAACTATACATATACATATATCCTCGTACACCTTTTATTTCTTTTTCTTGTCTGATTGCTGTAACTAGGACTTCCAATACTATGTTGAATAGAAATGGTGAAAGTAGGCACCCTTGTCATGTTCTGGAATTTTGTAGGAAGGCTTTCAGCTTTTCACCATTGAGTACTATATTGGCTGTGGGCTTGCCATAAATGGCTTTTATTATGTTGAGACATGTCTTCTGTTTACCCACTTTGATGAGAATTTTTATCATGAATGGATGTTGAAATTTATCACATGCTTTTTCTACATCTATTTAGATGATCATGTGGTTTCTGTCTTTCCTTTTGTTTCCACATTGATTGATTTGCATATGTTGAACCATCATTGTGACCCTAAGGTGAATCTAACTTGATCATGGTATGTGATCCTTTTCAGGTATTGTTGGATTTACTTTGCTAATATTTTGTTGAGGATTTTTGCATCTGTATTCATCAAGGGTATTGGCCTGTAATTTTTTTTTTTTTTTTTTTTTTTTTTTGTATAGTCTCTTTATCTGCTTTTGGTATCAGGGTGGTGGTGGCCTCATAGAATGAATTTGGGAGTGTTCTCTTCTTTTCAATTGTTTGAAATAGTTTGAGAAGGATAGATATAAGTTCTTCTTTGTATATATGATAGACTTCCCCAATGAAGCTGCCAGCAGGGAGTATTTTTATAACAGATTCTATTTCACTTCTAGTGATTGGTCTGTTCAAATTATCTGTTTCACTTGTAGTGATTGGTTTCTTCAAATTATCTGTTTCTTCTTGACTCAGTTTTGGTAGGCTCTATGTTTCTAGAAACTTGTCCATTTCTTCTAGGTTGTCCAGTTTGTTGGCATATAACTGTTCATAGTATCATTTTATGACTTTTTTATATTTCTGTGGTACTGGTATTTCTTGTCTCTTATTTATTATTTTGTTTATTTGGGTCTTTTTTCTTTTATTCTTGATTAACCTGGGTCAAGGTTTGTTGATTTTGTTTATCTTTTCCAAAAAACAGCTCTTGGCTTCATTGATCTCCTCTATTCCTTTTTGATCTCTATTTTATTTATTTCCTCTCTGATCTTTTTTATGTCCTTCCTCTGCTGATTTTGAGCTTTCTTTGTTTTTCTTTTTCTAATTCTTTTAGGTGGCATATTAGGTTGCTTGTTTGAGTCTTTTCTTTTTTCTTGAGGAAGGCCTGTATCACTATGCATTTCACTCTTAAAATATTTACTAGGTCCCATAGATATTGTAAGGTTCTCTTTTTATTGTCCTTCGTCTCAAGGTATTTTCTGATTTACTCTTTAATTTCATTTCCCTATGGTTTTAGTTTGTTTAGTCACCATGTGTTCATTATCCCCCCCCCTTTTTTTTTTTTTTTTGCAATGATTGATTTCTAATTTCATACTATTGTGGTCAGAAAACATGCTTGAAATAATTTCTATCCTCTTAAATTTGCAGAGGCTTGTTTTGTGACCTAGTATGTGGCCTATCCTAGAAAACATTCCACATGTGCTTGAAAAGAATGTGTATTCTGTGGTTTTTTTTTTTTTTTTGGATGTAGTGCCCTGTATATATCAATTAAGTCCAACTGGTCTATTATGTCATTTAAGACCTCTGTTAACTTACTGATTTTCTGGCTGGATGACCTGTCCATTGATGTCAGTGCGGTATTAAGGTCTCCTATTATTATTGATTCCTGTCAATTCCACCCTTTATTTCTCATTAGGTGCTCCTAAATTGGGTGCACACATGTTACTGTGCATATACTCTTCTTGTATTGATCCTTTATCATTGTATAATGCCCTTCTTTGTCTTTCTTAAAGGACTTTTAAAAAGTCTATTTTGTCTGATATGAGTATTTCTTCCCCTGCTTTCTTATTGTTTCCATTACCATGAAATATCTTTTTCCATCTGCTCATTTTCAGTCTGTTTGTGTCTTTGACACTGAAATGAGTCTCTTACAGGCAACATTTTGTAGTTTGTTTTTCTATGCAATCTGCCACTCTGTGTCTTTGAATGGAGCAGTCTATTGACATTTAAAGTAATTATTAATAGGTATGTACTTATTACCATTTTAATCCTTGTTTTCCAGTTGTTTTTGTATTTCTTCTTTGTCCTTTTTTTTTTCGTTTGTGGTTTGATGATTTTCTTTTGTAGTATTCTTTTTATTTATTTTTTTAACATCTTTATTGGAGTATAATTGTTCTACAATGGTGTGTTAGTTTCTGCTTTATAACAAAGTGAACCACACATACCTATACATATTCCCCATATCTCCTCCCTCTTGCGTCTCCCTCCCAGCCATGCTATGCCACCCATCTAGGTGGTCACAAAGCACTGAGATGATCTCCCAGTGTTACATGGCTACTTCCTACTTGCTATTGATTTTACATTTGGTAGTGTATATATGTCCATACCACTCTCTCACTTCATCCCAGCTTACCCTTCACCATCCCTGTGTCCTCAAGTCCATTCTCTGCATCTGCATTTTTAATCCTGTCCAGCCCCTAGGTCCTTCAGAATCTTTTTTTTTTTTTTTTTTTAGATTCCATATGTATGTGTTAGCATACAGTATTTGTTTTTTGTCTTTCTGACATACTGAACTCTGTATGACGGACTCCAGGTCCATCCACCTCACTACAAATAACTCAATTTCGTTTCTTCTTATGACTGAGTAGTATCCCATTTATATATGTGCCACATCTTCTTTAAACATTCATCTCTCATTGTAAACTTAGGTTGCTTCCATGTCCTGGCTATTGTAAATAGAGCTGCAATGAATATTGTGGTCCATGACTCTTTTTGAATTATGGTTTTCTCAGGGTATATGCACAGTAGTGGGATTGCTTGGTCATATGATAGTTCTATTTTTAGTCTTTTAAGGAACCTCCATACTGTTCTCCATAGCGGCTGTATCAATTTACATTCCCGCCAACAGTGCAAAGGGATTCCCTTTTCTCCACACCCTCTCCAGTATTTATTGTTAGTAGAGTTTTTGATGATGGCCATTCTGACTGGTGTGAGAAGATATCTCATTGTAGATTTGATTTGCATTTCTCTAATGATTAGTGATGCTGTCATGTGTTTGTTGGCAATCTGTATATCTTCTTTGGAGAAATGTCTATTTAGGACTTCTTCCCATTTTTGGATTGGGTTGTTTTTTATTTATTTATTTATTTTTGATATTGAGCTGCATGAGCTTCTTGTCAATTTTGGAGATTAATCCTTTGTCAGTTGCTTTGTTTGCAAATATTTTCTCCCATTCTGAGGGTTGACTTTTTCTCTTGTTTCTGGTTTCCTTTGCTGTGCAAAAGCTTGTAAGTTTCATTAGCTCCCATTTGTTGTTTTTCTTTTTTTAATTTCCATTTCTCAAGGAGGTGGGTCAAAAATTACCTTGCTGTGATTTACGTCATAGAGCATTCCGCCTATGTTTTCCTCTAAGTGTTTTACAGTGTCTAGTCTACATTTAGGTTTTTAATCCAATTTGAGTTTATTTTTGGATATGGTGTTAGGGAGTGTTGTAATTTCATTCTTTTACATGTAGCTGTCCAGTTTTTTCATCATCACTTATTGAAGAGGCTGTCTTTTCTCCATTATAAATTCTTGCTTCCTTTATCAAAAAAAAAAAAAAGTAACCATATAAGTGAGGGATTATTTCTGGGTTTTATATCCTGTTCCGTTAATCTATATTTCTGTTTTTGTGCCAGTACCATACTATCTTGATTACTATAGCTTTGTAGTATAGTCTAAAATGTGGGAGTCTGATTCCCTCAGCTCCGTTTTTCTTTTTTTTTTTTTTTTTTTTTGCAGTACGCGGGCCTCTCACTGTTGTGGCCTCTCCCCTTGCGGAGCACAGGCTCCGGATGCGCAGGCTCAGCGGCCATGGCTCACGGGTCCAGCCGCTCCGCGGCATATGGGATCCTCCCGGACCGGGGCACGAACCCGTATCCCCTGCATCGGCAGGCGGACTCTCAACCACGGCGCCACCAGGGAGGCCCCGTTTTTCTTTCTTAAGATTGTTTTGGCTATTTGGGGTCTTTTGTGTTTCCATACCACGTGTGAAATTTTTTGTTCTAGTTCTCTGAAAAATGCCATTAGTAGTTTGATAGGGAATGCTATGAATCTGTAGATTGTTTGGGGTAGTATAGTCATTTTCACAATGTTGATTCTTCCAGTCCAAGAGCATGGTATATCTCTCAATCTGTTAGTTTCATCCTTAATTTCCTTCATCAGAATCTTATAGTTTTCTGCATACAGGTCTTTTGTCTTCTTACGTAGGTTCATTCCCATGTATTTTATTCTCTTTGTTGCAATGGTAAATGGGAGTGTTTACTTAATTTCTCTTTAAGATTTTTCACCTTTAGTGTATAGGAATGCAAGAGATTTCTGTGCATTAATTTTGTATCCTGCTACTTTACCAAATTCATTGATTAGCTCTAGTAGTTTTCTGGTAGCATCTTTAGGATTCTCTATGTCTAGTATCATGTCATCTGCAAACAGTGACAGCTTTACTTCTTCTTTTGTGATTTGGATTCCTTTTATTTCTTTTTCTTCTCTGATTGCTGTAGCTAAAACTTCCAAAACTACATTGAATAATAGTGGTGAGAATGAACAACCTTGTCTTGTTCCTCATCTTAGTGGAAATGGTTTCAGTTTTTCACCATTGAGGACAATGTTGGCTGTGGGTTTGTCCTATACAGCCTTTATTATGTTGAGGGAACTTCACTCTGTGTCTACTTTCTGGAGGGTTTCTGTCATAAATGGGTGTTGACTTTTGTCAAAAGCTCTTTCTGCATCTATTGAGATGATCATATGATTTTTCTCCTTCAGTTGTTAATATGGTTTATCACATTGATTGATTTGCATATATTGAAAAATCCTTGCATTCCTGGGATAAACCCCACCTTATCATGGTGTATGACACTTTTAATGTGCTGTTGGATTCTGTTTTCTAGTATTTTGTAGAGGATGCTTGCATCTGTGTTCATCAATGATATTGGCCTGTAGTTTTCTTTCTTTGTGGCATCTTTGACTGGTTTTGGTATCAGGGTGATTATCGCCTTGTATAATGAGTTTAGGAGTGTTCCTCCCTTTGGTATATTTTGGAAGAGTTTGATAAGGATAGGTGTTAGCTCTTCTCCAAATAATTGATAGAATTAGCCTGAGAAGCCATCTGGTCCTGAACTTTTGCTTGTTGGAAGAAGTTTAATCACAGTCACAATTTCAGTGCTTGTGATTGGCCTGTTTATATTTTCTATTTCTTCCTGGTTTAGTCTTGGAAGGTTGTGCTTTTCTAAGAATTTGTCCATTTCTTCCAGGTTGTCCATTTTATTCGCTTATATTTGCTTATAGTAATCTCTCAGGATCATTGTATTTCTGCAGTGTCAGTTGTTACTTCTGGTTTTTATTTCTAATTCTACTGATTTGAGTCTTCTCTCTTTTTTTCTTGATGAGTCTGACTAATGGCTTATCAATTTGTGGATCTTCTCAAAGGACCAGCTAATAGTTTTATTGATCTTTGCTATTGTTGCCTTCATTCCTTTTTCATTTATTTCTGACCTGATATTTTTTATTTCTTTCCTTCTGCTACCTTTGGGGTATTTTTTATTCTTCTTTCTCTAATTGCTTTAGCTGTAAGGTTAAGTTGTTTATTCGAGATGTTGCTTGTTTCTTGAGATAGGATTGTATTGCTATAAACTTCCCTCTTAGAACTGTTTTTGTTGCACCCCATAGGTTTTGGGTCATCGTGTTTCCATTGTCATTTGTTTCTATGTAATTTTTTTTTGATGTCCTCTTTGATTTCTTCAGTTATCCCTTGGTTATTTAGTAGTGTATTGTTTAGTCCCAATGTGTTTGTATTTTTTACAGGTCTTTTCCTGTACTTGATATCTAGTCTCATAGCATTGTGGTTGGAAATGATACTTGATACAATTTCAATTTTCTTAAATTTACCAAGGCTTGATTTGTGACCCAAGATATGATCTGTTCTGGAGAATGTTCCATGAACACTTGGGAAGAAAGTGTATTCTCTTGTTTTTGGATGAAATATCCTATAAATATCAATTAAGTCTATCATGTTTAATATGTCATTGAAAGCTTGTTTTTCCTTATTTATTTTCATTTTTGATGATCTGTCCATGGTTAAAGTGGGGTGTTAATGTCCTCAGCTATCTTTCTGTTACCATCAATTTCCCCTTTTATGGCTGTTAGAATTTGACTTATGTATTTAGGTGCTGCTATGTTGGGTCCATAAATATTTACAATTGTTATATCTTCTTCTTGGATTGACCCTGTGATCGTTATGTAGTGTACTTCTTTGTCTCTTGTAATAGTCTTTGTTTTATAGTCTATTTTGACTGATATGAGAATTGCTACTCCAGCTTTTCTATTTTCATGGAATATCTTTTTCCATCCCCACACTTTCAGTCTGTATGTGCCCCTAGGTCTGAAGTGGGTCTTTTGTAGGCATCATTTATACAGGTCTTGTTTTTGTATTCATTCATCCAGTCTGTGTCTTTTGGTTGGAGCATTTAATCCATTTACAATTAACATAATTATCAATGTGTATGTTCCTATTACCATTTTCTTAATTGTTTTGGCTTTATTATTGTAGGTCTTTTCCTTCTCTAGTGTTTCCTGCCTAGAGAAGTTCCTTTAGCATTTACTGTAAAGCTGGTTTGGTGGTGCTGAATTCTCTTAGCTTTTGCTTCTCTGTAAAGATTTTAATTTCTCCATTGAATCTGAATGAGATCCTTGGTAGGTAGAGTAATCTTGGTTTTAGGTTTTTCCCTTTCATCACTTTAAATGTATCCTGCCACTCCCTTCTGGCTTGCAGAGTATCTGCTGAAAGATCAGCAGTTAACCTTATGGGGCTTCCCTTGTATGTTATTTGTTGTTTTTCCCTTGATGCTTTTAATATTTTCTTTGTATTTAATTTTTGATAGTTTGATGAATATGTGTCTTGGCATGTTTCTCCTTCCGTTTATCCTACATGGGACTCTCTGCACTTCCTGGACTTGATTGACTATTTTCTTTCCCATATTAGGGAAGTTTTCAACTATAATCTCTTCAACTATTTTTCTCAGTCCGTTTATTTTTCTCTTCTTCTTCTGGGAACCCTATAATTCGAATGTTGTTGTGTTTAATGTGCTAGAGGTATCTGAGACTGTCCTCAATTCTTTTCATTCTTTTTTCTTTATTGTGCTCTGTGGTAGTTATTTCCTCTATTTTATCATCCAGGTCACTTATCTTTCTTCTGCCTCAGTTATTTTGGTAATGATTCCTTCCAGAGAACTTCTAATTTCATTTATTGTGTTGTTCATAATTGTTTGTTTGCTCTTTTTTTCTTCTAGGTCCTTGTTAAACGTTTCTTGTATTTTCTCCATTCTGTTTCCAAGATTTTGGATCATCTTTACTATCATTATTCTGAATTCTTTTTCAGATAGACTGCCTATTTCCTCTTCATTTGTTTGGTCTCAGGGGGCTTTGCCTTTCTCCTTTATCTGCTGTGTGCTTCTCTGTGTTCTCATTTTGCTTAACTTACTGTGTTTGGGGTCTCCTTTTTGCAGGCTGCAGGTTGGTACTTCCCGGTTTTTTTGGTGTCTGTACCCAGTGGCTAAGGTTGGTTCAGTGGGTTGTGTAGCCTTCCTGGTGGAGGGTACTGGTGCCTGTGTTCTGGTGGATGAGGCTGTATCTTTTCTTTCTGGTGGGCAGGACTGTTTCTGGTTTTGTGTTTTGGGGTGTCTTTTAACTTATTATGATTTTAGGCAGCCTCTCTGTTAATGTGTGGGGTTTTCTTTTTGTCTTGCTAGTTGTTTGGCATAAGGTTTCCAACACTGTACCTTGCTGGTCGTTGAGTGGAGCTGGGTCTTAGCATTGAGATGGAGATCTCTCAGTGAGCATTCACTGTTTGTTATTATGTGGGACTGGGAGGTCTCTGGGCAAATGGTAAAAGCAAAGCTATACAGACAAACCAACACAAAGAAGCATAGACATACACACTCACAAAAAGAGAAAAAGGAAATATATATATATATATATATATGTATATATATATATGTATATATATATATATAAAGGAAGAGAGCAACTAAATCAATATACAAATCTACCAATGATAGCAACCTCTAAATTCTAAACTAAGATAAACATAAAACCAGAAACAAATTAGATACAGAAGGCAAATCCCAAATCTACAGTTGTTCCCAAAGTACACCACCTCAATTATGGGATGATTTGTTGTCTATTCGGGTATTCTAGAGATGCAGGGTACATCAAGTTGATTGTGGTGATTTAATCCACTGCTCCAGAGGCTGCTGGGAGAAAGTTTCCTTTCTTTTCTTTTTTTGCACAGTTCCTGGGGTTCAGTTTTGGATTTGGACCTGCCTCTGCCTGTAGGTCACCTGAGCATGGCGTCTGTTCTTTGTTCAGATAGGACAGGATTAAAGGAGCAGCTGATTAGTGAGCTCTGGCTCACTCAGGCTGAGGGTAGGGAGGGATACATAATGCAGGGTGAGCCTCTGAGGGCAGAGGCCAGTGTGACATTGCAACAGCCTGAGGTGTGCCCTGTGTTCTCCTGGGTGAGTTGTCCCTGGATCACGGTACCCTGGTAGTGGCGGGCTGCACATGCTTCTGGGAGGGTAGTTGTGAATAGTGACCTGTGCTTGCACACAGGCTTCTTGGTGGCTGCAGCAACAGCCTTAGTGTTTCATGCCCGTCTCTGGTGTCCGCAGGGATAGCCACAGCTTGTGCCCCTCTCTGGAGCTCATTTAGGTGGTGCTCTGAATCCTCTCTCCTCATGCACCCTGAAACTATTGTCTCTTGCCTCTTAGGCAGGTCCAGACATTTTTCTGGACTCCTTCCCAGCTAGCTGTGGCACACTAGCCCCCTTCAGGTTGTGTTCACGCAGCCAATCCCAGTCCTCTCCCTGGGATCTGACCTCTGAAGCCCTAGCCTCAACTCCTAGCCCCCGCCTGCCTTGGCAGGTGAGCAGACAAGCTTCTTAGGCCAGTGAGTGCTCGTCAGCACTGGTCCTCTGTGCAGGAATATCTCTGCTTTGCCCTCTGTACCCCTGTTGTGGTGCTTCCTCTGTGGCTCCAAAGCATCCCCCCATCCCCGTCTCCACCAGTGAAGGGGTTTCCTAGTGTGTGGAAACTTTTCCTCCTTCACAGCTCCCTCTCCAGGGTGCAGGTCTTGTCCCTATTCTTTTGTCTCTGTTATTATCTTTTTTTCTTTTCCCCTACTCAGGTTATGTGATGAGTTTCTTGCCTTCTGGGAAGTCTGAAGTCTTCTGCCCGCGTTCAGTATACATTCTGTAGGAGTTGTTCCACCTGTATATGTACTTCACATGTATTTGTGGGGAGGAAGATGATCTCCATGTGTTACTCCTCTGCCATCTTGAAAGTCTCCCTTCATTTGTAGTATTCTTGTGTTCCTTCCTGGTTTTTGTGAATCTATTGTATGTTTTTGGTTTTTGATTACCATGGAATTAATTATGTTGACCCATAACTCTGTCAACCTGCTTTAGACTGAGTCATTTAAATTCAAACACATTATAGAAGATCTATATTTTTATACTCCCCTACCCCACATTTTCTGATTTTGATGTCCTATTTTACATTTTTATGCTTTTCCTTTACTCTTTATTGTAGTTATAATTGGTTTTACTTGTTTTTATTATTTTTAATCTATGTACTGACTTATTTTTTATTTAAGTGATCTTCATTCTGACCTTTTATATGTTTGCCTTTTCTATTGTTATTGTCCCTCTCCCTTAAATTCTTGCTTCTTTTTCTATTTAGAGAAGACTCTTCAATGTTTCTTTTAGTGTTGGCTTAGTATTGCCAAATTCTTTTAATCTTTGCTTGTCTGAGAAATTCTTTATCTCACTTTCTGTTCTAAATGATAATCCTGCTGGGTAGAGTATCTTAGGTTGCAGGGTTTTCCCTTTCAGGACTTTGAATATGTCATACCACTCTTTTGTAGCCTGCAAAGTTTCTGCAGAGAAATTAGCTGATAGTCTAATGGGAGTTCCCTTGTAACTGACTGTTTTACTCTTGCTGCATTTAGAATCCTCTCTTTAATTTTTCCATTTTAATTATGATATGTCTTGGTGTGCATCTGTTTGAGTTCTTCTTGTTTGGGACCCTCTGCTTCCTGTACTTGGACATCTGTTTCCTTCTTTAGGTTTGAGGTGTTTTCAGCTGTAATTTCTTCAAATACATTTGAAAAATGTATCTTTCTCTCTTCTCCTTCTGGAAACCCTATTATATGTAGGTTTTAAATTGGCATGTTTTAAATTATCCCATAGATCTTGTATGTTGTTTTCTTTCTTTCTTTCTTTCTTTCTTTTTTTTTTCATTTGTCTTGTGTCTGCTCTTCTGATTAGGTGATTTCCATTATTCTACCTTCCTGATCACTTATTCATTCTTCTTTGTCATTTAGTCTGCTCTTCATTGCCTCTAGATTGTTTTTTTCTCAGCAGTTGAATTTTCTATTTTTGATTGGGTCATCTTTATAGTTTCTTGTTCCTTGTTACAGTGATCTGCATTTTTACCCCAGGCCCTCCAGTCTGTCTCTGGGGAGCCAGATGAGTCCTCTCCCAAGGCCTCTCCACCCAAGACTCAGAGCTTAGCCACTCAACCTCTTGTGGCACTGATCTCTATGTATGCTGACAGTGGCCTCCAAGGCTCTACCTGGATTAAACCCCAGATGCCCTGGTCTGTCTGTGCACAGCTAGACTGAGTCTCTGCCCAGAAGTCAGATCACGCTGTGGTGTAGCATGAGTGAGGCTGGGGTTTGCCCCTTCAGATTGGGAAGTGGGGTAAAGTGGCAGCCACCAGTGCAAGTCTGTCTCTGCCCTGATTGTTGGCAAGAGGGCATGTATGCACTCTTTGCGAGTAGAATCCAGCTTCTCCAGCCCTTCTATCTGTCCCAGCAGATTTCCCAGGAAGCAGGGAGGATTGCCTCTTCCAAGCAGGACTCTAGGACTGTGCTGCTCAGACAGTGGCTCAATCTGCTTGCTCCCCAGGGCAAAGGTCCACCCATGTAGACCCCTTCATTACAGATCTCTCCCAGAGGTACAGGTCATGACCCAATGCCTTTTTTTCAATCCTGCCCAGTTACTTGGAGAATTTTGTTGTGCCTTTGATTATGTAGTTCTTCTGCCAGTTTCCAGTTAGTTTTCCATGAGAACTGCTTCACATGTAGATGTATTTTTTATGTATTTGTGGGGAGATGTGAGCTCCGTGTCCTCCTACTCCCATATTGATCCCTACTCCCTCAAAATTCAATTATTCTTAAGGGTAAATTTTTAGGCCTAATCTAAATATTGTTTTTAAGATCCTGATTTTCAATGTGGACAACCAAACAAATCAAAGCTGCATGTGCAATGTAAGTTTATAGAGATCAGCTCTAATCTTGCCACAAACTACTCAGCAGATAATCAATTAATTTACATAAAATTCAACATCACAAATGAAATTTTGAAAAAAAATATTGATTACAAAATAGTGTGGGAAATCTGAGTGTGATACAGATTTGAATATCAGCACAAAAATAGTCAAAGATTAGAGAAATACACAAATAATTAGTAAATATTTGTGTATATATATATTTTAATTTATAGATTTAAGAAGGAAATATAACTGATGGGATTAGTAACACTTTAAAAAAATTTCAATAATGGAGTTGTCATTTGGAATGAGTTCAGAAGTCTAGTTAGAGACTCTGTAGAGGTACATGATTTTGTCTTGAGAGGGAAAATGATAAGATAAGAAAATTATAGCATTTTTCTTTTTTTTTTTAATCTGTAAGGATCAAATCAAAGTCATAAGTTTACAATCTGTTCTCATACTGATTGCTCCATGTTGCAGCAACTAAATTATACTGAATTTCCACTGCTTTTTCAACAGGAGATTTTCTGATGAGAAATTAGCAGATGCTTAATTATTAAATATTTCAAGGTGACTTTCAATCACAAACATTACAAAAATAATGGTAACATTTCATTTTTAAAAGAATGCCTTTAAAGGTGTTTGCCTATAATATTTTAAATGTGTATGTATATTACAGAAAAAAAATTGGAAGTCTGCCACGTCCTTGTCACGGTGAATAAATCTTAATATATATGTGCTGCCTTGAAGGGATACTGTGTTTTGTGAGATATCTAAACTTGCTAATTGGTCATAAACAAATCTACCCTGTGTATGGGTTTTCTTAAACTGTGAAAGATCATTTATACTGTGAAGACTTGATGGCATTTTAAAATGCCAACCTTAACCAATGTAGTTAGTTAGGCATATTTAGACGTTCAGAGAGTGAAATGAGGTTAAAAATGAAAAAAAAATTGTTATCTCCTGAAGGCATTAAAACTTTAGTGACGGGACCAAAGAGAACAGAGTGTGACATGAAAATATGCATTTCTGACTTTAGATTTGGGTCAACATACTTCAAAAGAGACTTAATATTGTACCAATTTCTTGTATGAAAAATGCATGCATCCCAGTCTCTGGTTGGCAGTATTTGTGAGAATTGAGATGATAACCCAGCAGAAAATGGAAGAAGCAAAGGCAGAGGCCCTAAAACTGGTTATTCAGAATGCTTCTTTCACTTTCATGTTTCTTTTCTATTTAAAAAGTCTATTTTGCTTCTTGTTTCTTAGTATAGTATGTGATTACCATAAATTATTTGGAATATACATATAAATTATTTCTATAATGCAGCAGTTCACATATATTGCTTTCTTCTTTCTTTCAGTAGTATGTTTTCTTCTATTAAATGTAATGGCAATGAATACACAACAATTTTTCATTTCTTTTTTTTAAATAAATTACACTAAGATTATTTTCTCTCCATCCCCTTCTCCCTGTACCCCTACCTCCCCAGAGTATAACTTTGAACCATTTGTCATGGCTTGTTAATTTGTGAATTTCCTGTGAATGTCTGAGATCTCATAGGTATCAGAATCCAAAGTGATTTAGGATACTGGACAAAATGCAAATTTCCAAGGAAACAGCTGAGTATTTTATCTTACAACATCTTAAAAACCCCCATTTAGATCAAGGATATAAAAAGGATCAAGAAGGATTTTTTTTTTTTTTAAGTCTGTGTTTCTGAAAATATTTCCTTGAAAAAAAATATTGTCATTCTCTGAAAGTTTATCCAAACCCCAAATCAATTGGCATTCCCAAGAAAGGCTGAAAGTGACTTCTGAGCTTTAGCTTGCTGAGAGAGCCTTCAGGGAGATCACTCAGAGAATTAACTAGGTGCCCTGGAGTTATGGGCTTACCCGTGAATGCTAGTTGTTTGGCAGAGTCACCACCATTTTAAACTCTGGCAGAATATGAAACAGCTTTAGAGAGTGGAGGAGGAAGTAGGCAAGAAAAAAAAAAAGGCCCATATTCCCTACACTGAGTGTATGTGGAAACCTCAAGCTTCTGATGGTGAAATTAGTGAGAAGTCTCACCTTTGATCAAGGGCTGAAGTAAAATGAATGTATTGAAGGAACATTCTCATTTCTTGGAGACTCTGTTTGGAAACTTAAATTAACTGTAAATATATTCAAAATTCTGTAACAATATGTGATAAAATTTTGTTTTGATTAAGTACAAATTTAAGTATATAACAAAAATGGATTAAAATGTACAAGACACAGTAAAATTAGCAAAATACTTGCATAACACACAACTAAAAGTATGCTACCAACATAAAAGAATATATAAAAAATTAAAAATGAGTGATTTTAAGCATTTGTATTAAAAAATAATATGTATAGTTGATAAATTCATGGTAAGTTATTCAAAGTCATTAGTAATCAAAAACATGCCTTACAAAATTAATACACAGTTTACATGTTAGAAACTGGTAAGTAATGCATGTACTCAAGAGATCAAAGAAGCCAAGTTTGAAAAGAGAGTGCAGAAATATTCTTTTCAATCTTGCTGGGAGTACAAATGAATCCAAGTGTTCTCGTGGTCACTGCAGGTGAATAGTCACCATAAGTATAAGTAGTTATTTTGAACCTGTCCAACTGCTACAAACTTTTCATAATAATATATACAATATGCTATATGTATATGCAAAGTTTAATTATCACAATTATAGTTTATTCATATTATAGAAAATTTGAGCAAAATCTATGCATATTAGATGTCTGGTGAAATCAATCATGATGAATATAAGGACTTATTAAACACCTGCTAAATTATTATGATACCCTATATTTATGATTTGGAAAGATGCCCATTACATATGTTGAATGAAAGTACCTCATGCATAGAGTTTCTCATTTTGTAGATACACATACCCAGTGAGAGTCATGTTAGTGCATTGTAATGTGATTTGGGATGATATCTACTTTCTTACATTTCTCTGTATTGCTGGATTTTCTTTTTATATTATGATTGGTCACTTGTACAATCAAGAAAAATAATTACTTTCAGTAACAAAAAATGTTGAGAAAATCAAATTCCTGCATTTACAAGGGGGGAAAAAATCTTTTGGCATGCTGGAGTTTTCATCCAGTGGCACTGAAGATTTGAGAAAGTTAATAGATGTTAATGACATTCTTTGATCAACTCATATAGCCTAGTGTATGTGTGTGATTCATATATATATATATATATATATATGTATAATAATAATTTGGGAAATATAATTTTCTTTTATAAATATTATATTTAACAAAGTAGAAGTTTAACACAGATTGAAATCCCACATTTGATGAGCAAATAATTTGCCTCATAGTTTATCTATTTGTCCAGATAAGCAAACTGTTGTCCTGATAAGACAACAGATGACTAAAAGAGAAAAATTGGTTGGTAAGAGTTTTCTGAAGCAAAATTAGATTTTTTTTCCTTTGCAGTCTTTCTAGACAAGAATATCCTGGTGCAAACAGCAGAGTTATGCAGTTATGCAGACTCAGGTGGTCTCTCTTCTTAGTCCTTTCCTGTGTACATTCTCAGCATGAGTTGGAGGATAAACATGGCCACCTGGGGTAGCAAGTTGAGGTGTAGAGACTACGTATCAATGTCCCATTTGTGAGATTCCATTCTCTGTGATTGTCTGGTTTTCTCATTCTTTTTGTTGCGTAATCCTCTTGGACAGAGATTGCAAAATAGCATTTAAGACTCTGGAGATCACACACTTGAACACTCTGACTCACACTAATACTTAGAGAATAATTGTGATCAGAATTTCTAGTTCAGAGTGCCCAAATCAAACCAAGAGAAGAGTACCCTTTCCTAATCCAAAAAGACCACAAAGACCCAAATGAAGATATTGTCAAATTACTTAATTTTTTGTGATTTCCTTGTTTGTTACGTGGATGATTTTTATAGTATTAAAAACTACAGAAATATCTATTATGATGCAAGTATAGGAATTTTCCATCCTGGATGAAATATATTCTATCTAGAGAGGACAGTTTTATACCAAGGGCTTTTTTATTTCTAACCCTGTCTGTCAACTCCCATGAACCTCTCTATCAAGGACTTTTATGGCTTTGGGGCTATTGATAACTACCCTGATATTCTCTGAACCATATCTTGCAGGATTTTTCCACCCTTCTGAGCCTATTTTTCATTGTGAAATAAAGAGGTTTGAGAACAAAGGAAAGAAGTTTAGTTGAGAATCCCCCTTCAGTTGTGAAGCACTATACTTTAAGTCAGGGCAGAGCTTTTTTGTTTTGTTTTCCTGTTTTTGAACTAATTTATCTTGTGATCACTTTTTCTAAGAGGAGGAATTAATGGACCATATTAATTGTCCATTAACTGTATGCTATGAGGGGCTATACAGAATTTAGGCATTAGTTTATCAAGATAATAAATTAATTTCATTTTTCTTGTAGGAGACAATGGTTTGTTAAACTTTATTGAGGAATAAATGAGTTACAATAAATAGAATATATTTAAACTGAAAAAAAATATCAGTTTTCATATATAGGTCTACCCCTGAAAACATAACTACAATCAAGATAACAAATGTTTCTTTTACCACCAATGTGCCTTTTAACCTGAATTTCCCTCTATCCCCATCCTCAGGCAGCACAGTCACTCAACAGCTTTCTTCTAAAGTAGTTTGCATTCTTTATAACTTTACATAAATGAAATACAATAAGTATGCATTTTTATCTGGAATTTTTTTGACTCAGCATAATGCTGTTGACATCCACCCTTGCTATGCATATATCAAATTTTTGTTGTATTTTATTGCTGAGTAGTTATCCATTATACGAATATGCCACAACTTATGCCTGTAAGTGTTGATGAATATTTCATTTGATTCTGTTTGAGGGCTATTATATATAAAGTCATTGTAAACATTTGTGTATGAGGCTTTGTGTGGATATGTTTTTATTTTTGGGGGGGTTGGTATGGATTGGAAACTCATATAGCAGGTGAATAATAATTTTAAAAACTGTCAAACATTTTTCAGAAGAAAATGGACAATTTCATATTTCTATCCTGAATACAGGAGAGTCTAAATTGCTCCACAAACTCATTAGTACTTAGGATAATCAATTTGTTTTAATATTAGCCATTCTAATGGGTATGTAGTGCTATCACATTGTGATTTTAATTTGCATCTTTCCAAAGGGTAATGATGTCAAGCATATTTTCATGGGATGGTTTGCTATTCGTATATCTGATGAAATGCATATACAAATCTTTTGTTTGTTTAGCAATTGTGTTTTTGTGTTTCTTGTTATTGTTATCCTTCTACTATTCAGTTGTGTTTTTAAAATATTTTTCTGAATGCAAAACCTTTATTGGACACACAGTTTTCCAATGTTTTATCAGCCTGCATCTTGCCATTTTCTTTTCTTTAAGGTGTCTTTCAAATAACAAAACTTGAATTCTCATGAAATTCATGTCTCATTTTGATTTGTGGATCATGAATTTTGTGCTCTAAGAAAACTTTTTCTACCTCAAGATAGGAAAGATTTTTTCCTACTTTCTTCTAAAAATTGTATAGGTTTAGGTTTTTCATTTAGGTCAATGATCCATTTTGTGTAATTTTTTCTATTGTATGAGGTAAAATTTGACATTTGCATTCTTCCTTGTGGATATCTAGCTAATCCAGCATACTTTGTTGTCTTTATTTTCTCCATTAAATTGCCTTGAAAGCTGTTTTAAGTGAATTGACCCTATATATAACAATTTTACATCCAGATATCTGAAATTCTTGTTCTTTTCCACTGATGTACAGATCTACTTGTTTTTGTCAATACTAAAGCATCTTGATTACTATAGGTTTGTAGTAAGTCTGGAAAAATGATAAAGTGATTAAGCCCTCTAACCTTTCTTTAAAAATTTCTTTGGTTGTGCATATACTCTTCAATTAAACTATAATCAGAGTGCCAATGCTCACCAAAAAGGCTGTTGGAATTTTGTTAGGTATAGGGTTGAATCTATAGGTGAATTTGGGAAGATTTGCCATTAAACAAAAATAGAGCCTTCTAATTCATAACCATTGCATATTTTTTTCATTTATTCATATTATATTTCATTTTTTTTAAATTTTCAGATCACAAGTTTTACACACCTTTTGGTTAAATTTATCTCCATATAGTTATGCCATCAGTCCTACTTAAATGAAATAATTTTTTAAAATTCTAATAGTTTGCAACCAGAGTATAAGGGCAATATTGATTTTTGAATGTTAACCTTGTATCCTATGATGTTACTAAATTCATTTCTTAGTTCTAGTAGTTCTGATAGGTGTTTTATCGACAGAATTTTTTAATGTAAGCAGTTATATTATAAACAATTAAGGAAATATTTATTTATTTTCTCTCTTTGGACCTTTTATTTTTATTACCTTTGTACAACAGTGGGACCTCCAGTAAAACACTGAATAGAAGATATGAAAGTTGGTATCCTTGCCTCATCCTTAATCTTAAAAAGACAAAATTCAACTCTTTTACCATTAAGTATAATGTTAGATGTGTCATTCTTTGCCCTCAGGTGTAAGGTTTTTATAGATGCCATTTAACATTTTGAGGAAGTTCCCTATTGTTCCTAGTTTATTGAGCATTTTTGTTATGAATGAGTGTTGTATTTTTCTCAAACTTTTTCCTACATATATTGAAAGGATCATATACATTTTTTTCCCTGTTATTTATTTTATTTTAGTTTATTTTTTTGCGGTACACGGGCCTCTCACTGTTGTGGCCTCTCCCGTTGCAGAGCACAGGCTCCGGATGTTCAGGCCCAGCGGCCATGGCTCACGGGTCCAGCTGCTCCGCGGCATGTGGGATCCTCCCAGACCGGGGCATGAACCCGTGTCCCCTGCATCGGCAGGCGGACTCTCAACCACTGCACCACCAGGGAAGCCCCCCTGTTAATATTTAAATTGCACTGCTTCTTTTCAAAATGTAAGACCTACTCTTCATTCCTAGAATAAACACTACTTGGTACTGAGGTACTATCCATTTTTCCTGTATTGTTAAGATCAATGATTCAATTTGTGGAGTTTTTTTAAAGGATTGTCCCATCTATGATACACACTGACCTTTAGTCTCTCCTTTATCTCTCTGTTTCTCTCACTCTTTCACTTTCTCTCTTCTTATCCTCCTCCTTCTCATTTTGAATATATTTATCAGTTCTTGGTATTAGAGTAATATTAGCTTCCAAAGGGGGGAAAAATGTTGGGCTATGATCCCTCATCTTCAGTTTTCTGAAACAGCATATATAAGATGAGATTTTGTTTTCTTTTGTTTTCTATAACACTTCAATACAATTTACCATTGAAATCATCTGGACTTGAAATTTTTTGGAAAGGTTTTTGATAATGTAGTCCATTTTCTCTTCTTAAGTTGTAATGCCAATTATGATGAATGGTATATTAAAAGACATTTGTCCATTTAATCCAAATTGTTGAATTTGTTGACATACATTTGTTTATAGTGTTTTCTTGCTAATCTTTTAATGTCTCTAGAATCTGTGATAACCTCTTTTTCATTCCCAAGAATGGCAATTTGTGTTCCCTCTCTTTTTTTCTTCATCATTTCAGTTAGATGTTTGTCAAACATCAAAGCACCATTTTTAACTTTAATTTTCTCTGTTGTCTCTCTGTTTTTAATTTCATAGAGTTATGCTTTTATCTTTTTATTTCTTGCCTTATACTTGTTTATACTTTGCTTCTTTTCTTCTGATTTGTTAATGTGGAAAGTGAGATCACAAAAGTTAACTCTTTCTATTCTTATATAAGCACATTTTATGATATGTTGTAATCTTTTTGTCATTTATCTCAAAATATTTTCTAATGTCCTTTGTGATTTCACCTTTGACCCATAAATTTATTTTATCTGATATGAAATTTTGCACACTAAACTTCCTAAATGGATTGTTTACATGACACATTATTTTACAACTATTTACTTTCTACTTAGCTGTGTATTAACCAAATCATATTCAGAAACACTCTGGGCTGCAGTTGTATGAAATCCATTTGGAAGTCTTCTAAAGGACCATGATGCTTGCTTGGGTTATTGTTCAAATTTTGCGTTGATAATTTTACCAGCATTATGCTGGTGACCTATGAGGAATGTTCTAGAGACACCCTCACCAACTTGTAAGATTTTATCACCAGGGTTGATTGAGTAAAGTGGCCAATTTAACCTTGCTCTGATGGATAAAGTCCTGTACAATTTTAAAGATTTTATTTCAGATGCTCTGGTTCCATCACATGGGCACATTGATATTGCTAGAGATTATTATTGTATAATTTGCATCCAGGTATTGTTCCATTACTTATTTTTTTCATATTCTGGAACTGATTGATGGCTTTCCATGACCTCTGTGAAATTCTCAAAATATGTAGCTTGGGCAGTAGTACAGGGGCCAGGATTTTAGTGAGAGTTGCTTCTTTGACATAATGATCAGCTAAGGTATTTTCCATATTTTCTGTTACCTCTCCCTCCACCACCCTCACACACTGCATTATTGTTTTTTTGTTTTTGTTTTTGTTTTTGTTTTTGTTTTTGTTTTCATAATAACCACCTCTTTTAGAGGTACTAATATGCCTAATAGATCTTTTATCTGTTTAATATATTTTAATTGGAGTTCCTGCTGAAATGAAGATACTACCTTGTTTTCAAAGCATTCCAAAATATTTATTTATCCACAGAATATATATTTATCTCCAGATTTTGGGCAAACTCCTGTGAGTGAAATAAATTACAAGTCTAATAAAGGATCTATTTCTAGGGATGAGTTGAGACATATTATGGTGTAACCAACCTAAAGAGTTATGAATTTCATAACAGTATTTAAAACACTAAAACAATGGATAGAAATGTGTCAATGAGATTTATAATGTAATTTCTTTTGAGATAATTTTACTTGGGAAAAATGCTGTGTCTTATGAGTGAGCAACAAATATTGCACAATGAAAGGGACCATCAAATTTAAGGGACATATTAAAACCAAGTTGGCAGAGAATGGCATTATTTAACTGCAGCTGCTTTTGTGCTGAGACAAGGTTAATGAACTTCTGCCACAAAATCAAGAGAAAGAGTGTAAAATTTTACTGGTTTCTGATGACGTCCATGAAGGTAAAGTACCAAAGGTTTATCTAGGAAATTCATAAACAACAACAAATAAAGATTCATGACGATTATGCAGGCCCAGGATGAAAGATTATTTAGAGCTAATTTTAAATCACAAAACATTTCATTGATGCTCAGACAGCAAACATTCATCTCAGAGTCCAATTTAATGCCTTTATTATTTTTTTAAATAAAATTTTTAAAGGTTACACTCCATTTACAATTATTACAAAATATTGGCATAGTCACTGTGTTGTACAATATATCCTTGTAACTTATCTTATGCCAAATAGTTTGTACCTCTCACACCCTCGCCTCAATATTGTCCCTCCCCCGTACTCTGACTGACAACCAATAGTTTGTTCTATCTGTGAAACTGCTTTTTTTCTTATTTTTACTAGTTTTATGTATTTTTTGATTCCATATATAAGTGATATCATATACAATTTGTCTTTCTCTGTCTGACTTAGTTAACATATTGCCCTCCAAGCCATCTATGTTGCTGCAAATGGTAAAATTTCATTTTTTTAATGACTATTATTCCCTTGTATATATATACCACATAGATGGTATATTTCTCCATTCAGCTGTTGATGGTAACTTAAGTTGCTTCCATATCTTGGCAATTGTTCATACTATTAGGAACACTGGGGTGCGTGTGTCTTTTCGAATTAATGTTTTTGTTTTTGTTTTTGGATAAATATATATATATATATATATATATATATATATATATATATACATACATACATACATACATACATACCCAGGAGTGGGATTGCTTGGTCATATGGTAGTTCTATTTTTAGTATTTTGAGAAACTTCCATACTGATTTCCACAATGGCTGCAGCAATTTCCATTTCCACCAACAATGTACAAGGGTTCCCTTTTCTGCACATCCTCGCCAACATTTGTTATTTGTATTCACTTTGATGATAGCCATTCTAACAGGTGTGAAGTGATCTCTTATTGTGGTTTTGATTTTCATTTCCCTAATGATTAATGATGTTGAGCATCTTTTCATGTGCCCATTGGCCATCTGCATTTCCTATTTGGAAAAATGTCTATTCAGTTTATACAGTTCTTCTGCCCATTTATAATAGTTTTTATTTTTTGATGTTGAGCTTTATAAGTTGTTTATGTATGTTGAATATTAACCCCTTATTGGTCATATTATTTGCAAATATTTTCTCCCTTTCAATAGGTTGTCTATTCATTTTGTCAATTGTTCTCCTTTGTTATGGAAAAGCTTTTGGTTTAATTAGATCTCATTTGTTTAATTTTATTTTATTTCCTTTATTGTAGGAGACAGATCCAAAAAAATATATAGCTGTGATTTATGTCAAAGAGTGTTCTGCTTATGTTTTCCTCTAGGTGTTTTACAGTATCTGGTCTTACATTTAGGTCTTTAATCAATTTTGAGTTTATTTTTGTGTTTGATGTTAGAGAGTGTTCTAATTTCATTCTTTTACATGTAGCTGTCAAGTTTTCACAACACCACTTATTGAAGAGACTATCTTTTCTCCATTGTATATTCTTGCCTCCTTTGTTATAAATTAATTGACCATAAGTGTGTGGGTTTATTTCTGGGCTCTCTATTCTGTTCCATTAATCTATGTGTGTGTTTTTGTACCACTATCATACTGTTTTGATGACTGTAGCTTTATAGTATAGTCTGAACCAAGAAGCATGATTCCTCCAGTTTTGTTCTTCTTTCTCAAGAGTGTTTTGGTTATTCATGGTCTTTTGTGATTTCATACAGATTAAAAAAATTGTTCTGGTTCTGTGAGAAATGACATTAGTATTTTGATAGGGATTGCATTGAATTTGAAGATTGCCTTGGGTAGTATGGTCATTTTAACAATACTTATTCTTTGAATCTAAGAACACAGTATATCTTTCCATTTGATTGTGTCATCTTCAATTTCTTTCATCACTGTCTTATGCTTTTTGGAGTACAGTAAGTTCCCTACTTATGAACCTTAAAGCTGCAAACTTTCAAAGATGTGAACATGCATTTGCATGTCCAGTCACAAAAGTTAGCTCACGTGTCTCATGTACATTGTCACATGCGTGCATCCTCTACAAGTGGTTGTGCTTTTGTGTATTCTACTATATAGTACTGTATAGAGTACAGTAGTACAGTATCTTTATTTCAAGCCCAGGAGGTCCAGAAGCAAGCATCAAAGCAGTGGTGATGTAACTGGTACTGCTAAGAAGTGCCAAGTGATAACAATTGAACTTGCTGTGCAACCCAAGCAGCTTATTAATGAAGACCGGATGAAATTGGAGGCCCAGAGAAAGGATGAAGAGAGACAAGAGGAAGAAGTAACTGAAGAACCAAAGAGATCCCCAATGCAGGATATGGCAAAGGGATTTTCTTTATGTGAGGAAGTATTGTCAGTTTTTGAGGCACAGGACCCAATCATAGAACGGTACATGAAGGTTGCAGCAACCATTCAGAATTCAATCCAATGCTACCATGACATCTATGACAAGGAAAAAAGAGCTACTACCCAGGCATCACTGGATCATTCTTTCAAGAGGGTAGATAGAATTTACTCTAGCAAGGAACCAGAACCTGTGCCATCAATATCAGGCATGAGTGAAATTTCAGCTGCCCTCCCTCTCCAATTGCTGATGATCCTTCAGCTCTACCATTTCCCACCTCCTCTCCCTCCTCCAGTCAGTAAGTCTTCTTGCCTTTTCACTCGATACCAGCCCCTGTATGCCAGCTGTTATACTGTACTACTGTACTTTTCAAGGTACTGTACTGTAAGATTAAACATGTTTTCTTTATTTTTTGTGTTTGTTTTTTATGTATTCTTTTTGTGAAAAGAATTATAAACCTGTTACAGTACAGTACTATATAGCCAATTGTGTTAGTTGGGTACATTGGCTAACTTTGTTGGACTTACAGACCAATTGGACTTACAACTGTGCTTTCAGAATGGAACTCATTCATATGTAGGGGACACACTATACAGGTCTTCTGCCTCCATAGGTAGATTTATTTCTCAGAATTTTATTCTTTTTGATGGGATGGTAAATGGGATTGTTTCCTTAATTTCTCTTTCTAATAGTTAATTGTTGTGTATAGAAATGGAACAGATTTCTGAATATTAATTTTGTATCCTGCAACTCTACCAGAATTATTGATGAGCTCTAGTAGTTTTCTGCTGGTGTCTTTATGATTTTCAACTATAGGATGTTCAATAATATAGTAAAACAGTGACATTTTTACTTCTTCCTTTCCAATCTGGAGTCTTTTTATTTATTTTTCTTCTCTGATTGCTGTGGCTAGGACTTCCAAAACTATGTTGAATAAAAGTGGCAAGAGTAAGAATCCCTTTCTTTCTCCTAATCTTAAAGGGAATTTTTTCAACTTTTCACTGTTGGGTGTGATGTTAGCTGTGGGTTTGTTATATATTGTCTTGATTAGGTTGAGGTAAGTTCCCTCTCTGTCCACCATCTGGAGAGTTTTTATTATAAATGGATGTTGAACCTTACCAAAAACTTTTTCTGCATATATTGAGATCATCATATGGTTTTTATTCTTCAATTTGTTAATGTGGTATATTACATTTACTGATTTGTGGATATTGAAAAACCCTTGTATCCCTGGGATAAATACCTCTTGATCATGTTGTACAATACAACATTTTATGTCTTAATTAATAAATTTTAGCTCTTCTTGAATGTTAGTTAAAACACATTATCAGATTTACTGATTAATTCCCTGAATATCCATCTACATTATGTAGCAATAACACATTTTAAATAATTGAAATTAGCTCAAGATTTGGGACTGATTGGTTTACTGTTGCCACAGTTTGTTCAGGAGAGTAGGCTATTTCTAGCTTGCATTTTATTCATTATTGTTACGTCATTAAGTACATTTTATTAATTCTTGTATTCCATTAAATGCAAGAAATACTTGCTTAAGTATTTTGTGCATTTTCTTTAGTTGGAAATATTTTCATTGGAAGATTACAGAAGATAATCCAATATCTTCCAATCCAAGATACTGCTACCAGGATAACAACGTTATCCAGTACTTATTTCTATCTATCCAATAAGACTATGTAATAGAATGTTTTCCCACAGCCATAAAAATAAGGTTTTGTGACAAATATCCGTAATATTTAAGAGTACTTGAAGACAGACTTTGTCAATTGCAAGTTTATATATTCTGGGGAAAATACAAGTGTATATTCAGGAGCAAAGCACATGCTATTCTACTTGACACTTTCATTCTAATATATATTTGTGTTTACTTAGCTTTTGTACTTCAGAGAAGTAGAGACACATTATTTCTTGATGAAGATAAGTATTAGCACCATTATTTTTTCACCCAAAGAAAAAGACTGTGAAAACGTTTAACACTGCTCTTAAGGCTGCAGCATTTTTCTCTTTTCAAGATGTGAAGATTGAATGCTCCTTTGATAATCTTTCCTGTGAAAAGCCACTAAATATGCCTTTTATCTATGAAAATATAAAGCAAATGTTCTCTTTTGAAATGGTGTTAGTATTGTATAAAGCTGAGCCCTGTTGAAGTAAAAAGTGCTCTCATGAGTTTGAAGATAATTTTTCATGATGAGTTGTGACATACTTCTCTTGAGATCATGAATCATTTTTGGGAATATATACATATTTATATACAAATATATAGATAGATACATCTCTACATACTTATAGATGTATATACATATACAGATTTTGATGATGCCATGTTACAGCTTATTATTTCTGCTTGCCAGACATCATTATGTGTATTTGCACTTCCTCATGTAATATGGAAGAGTTACTGGCATGAACCTAAGGGCAAATTTATACAGGTTGAAGTTCAGGGTAAGAAGAGATTCAGTAAAGTCTTCATAGAATTGAGAAATGTGTTGATATTTAAAGAACGAAGCCATTGGGAGATTACACTTCTACTGTAGACATTGGCCCTACTGGTTTTGAATATGTGATTTCTCAGGCATTGAAACTTCAAGGAATTTGAAGCAGAAAGGAAGTATATGGTGATGTAACATGAGAGAGAGCATATATACAAATAAGGGAGCACCTTTATAGCATTTTCTAGAAATAGTGGGCTTTATGAATAAAGGAGATTTTAATAGGGATGTAAGAAGAATTGACTATTGGTGTGAATACTGAATTATTTATATCCAACGAGTGAGAAGGTCTTGATATATTTAGGAGAGGGAAAATATAGACTAACTTGCATAAGAAAGATTTTGAAATTCTAGACGTGATTCTTAGGGTTATCACAATATATCTTTGTTGATGTTGTCATTAATTTCACATAAAAGTAAGGATGATGAAAATTATATGTCCCCTGTATTATGTTTTCTTGAATCCCATAATTTCTTGGCTCACTACTCACTAAGATATATCTATAGTGAAAATAGCTGAGACTAGTCAGTCTCAGTTTCTGAGCCTGTGAAAAGGGGCTAATGTAACTACCTTATATATAATATTTGTCATAAAGGATAATATGACAGTATCCATAAAGAACTTAGCAAAGTGTCTTTTTTATTCATTTTGTTATTTTCCTTTCTGTTATTGTCTTAAAATGATTTATCTATGCCTGTGAGAATAGCTAGAAGATAAAAAACAAACAGCCATTTATATATAGTGGTTCTAAAGTATGGTACAAAGATAAAATAGTACGTTTCTCCTGAACACTGATGGACAATAAGAAGACAGAATTGGGCAGGAGTAAGGCACAGTGAGATTGTTGGAATGGTACTTACCACCATTTCAGGGACCTCACACAATGGGAAGCTACATTCTAAGTTGATTCTGGGAACTTTGCCCAACACACATAAACTTACACACATAAGATTTCTTGCAACTTCTTTCCATTAGACAAAAGCTGTAAGGAGAGTTTCTACTGCACAGAGTTCCATGTAGTTTTTACCTATAACAGCATATTATGTCAGTTGTTTGCAGATCCATTGAACAGTCCTTGGAAACTCTTTTATTTGTATAACATTTGTCAAACGACATACAGGCCTAAAAATTGAGGATCTATAGTGTGAATAAACAACTTTTCTATGGATGTCAGGGATATCCACACTCGAAAGATTTTGTTTTTTTCTGTCCATGGTTTAAAGACAGATCAGCTAATACATTAGATTATAGGATTCAAGAAAGGCTAAACTGTGGACTTAGAAGTCATATAGTCATTAAGGGTCTTTTTGGTCACAGCTGCTATCTCATGTCTGTGTAACACCATATGTAGTAAGATTATACATAGTAATATTATATTATTATTATATATAGTAAGATTAATAAAATGATTTGATTAAAAAGTACAGTGGTCAAAAAAATGACAAGCTGTTAAATTCATAGCATGTTGTGACAGCTAAGTAAAGGCATGTTTGTCTATACCATTTTAAGACAGGATTTGTCTCATTAAGTTCTATTAATGCTGAGGGCCATACTAACACTTTTTCCAAAATGGAAATTTTATAAACATTATATGACGTTCACTTATACAAGATTATCAGTATCTAAATAGTCAGCATATTGTCTGTGCATTTAAAGAGTTTCTAAGAATAAAAGATAAATAGCTAATTATTTTATGTTCATTATATTCATTCCATTTAAACATAACAAAATAGTTTGCTGCTTAATAAACATGCTGTTGATACATAGAATATCATAGACAAGTTCTGCAAAGAAGAGGCCATATTTATTTGATGGGCAAATCTTATGTATCTCCCCATATATTTAAATACAAATTGATACAACTAGTGAAATAAAAGGCATTTATTTCACTGGAAAATGGCTGTGCATTTGTTATGAGGATGTTTTAGTGGATATTTAAAATAATGTCAAATGAGGCTCTTAGGTTCATTCAAGTCTTACCTTTTGAAATGTGAATTAACCAGAATCTGGCATTTCCTAACGTGGGACCCAACGCAAGACACTTAAATCATTTTGAGAAATATGTTCCGGATAATAAGTAGGTGCAATTATATGAAAGTTTTCCTTGTTGGGATGCTTTGAAGTTTAAATGTTATAAAGTTCATATGAGTACCTATTAAAGTGTCTTATACATTGTAGATGCTCAATATGTATTTTCTGTCTTTGCAAATACCAAGCTGTTTGACCCTGGTAAATTTCTTGAGTTCTCTGGCTCTTCATTTTGTCACATGAGAAATGAGGAAGTTGGTCTACATGATCTCTGGGGTTTCTGTCATTTTAACTAAAAAGTTCCAATTCATATTACTTATCTACAGTGAAATATTCCATCAGTAGTCCTCACTTGATTTACCAGTAAAACGTGTGTGTCAGTGTGTGTGTTTATATGAATGTATTTTAAGATAGTAATTTCAGGTAAAATTAGAACTAGTATTCCTGATATAAAGAGTTTCTTTTATTTCATGTTATAAAACCTCAAGACAGGTTTGTAAGGGAAATTAATTAATTACAAACAAAAACTGTTATCTTGGTTTAATAGTCTAGATCCTCAGAGAAGCAGATGTCAGGAAGCGATTAAATGTTCAAAGAATTTATTGGGAGAAATACATGTTTGAAATTGACTAGGGACAGGGTCTTCAGATTGCATGATGAAATTCTGACCCCATGAAAGGGAGAGGGAAAAAAAAAAAAGGAGTTGTAGACTACCTTTCTTTCTAAGAAAGATTCTTCAAAGTTAGAAATTCCTCCAGCCAAATTCTGCTTACAAAGTAGTCTTTAGTCTCCTAGAATGGGTCTGCTTTGGGATCTCCACTGCACTCCATTATGGGAGTTGTGGCCTTAGCACTGACATAGCAATGAATTTCCAAGGGATCAAACAGGGCCCTTGATCAACTGTGCTTCTTATAAGAATACGTCTGCGAGTATGCTCACATGGCTGCTGTGTCTGTTGTTACTGTTTGCCAGGACTGTCTTATTGGTGGCAAAATGATCCTAGTGTCTTAGAGTAGTGATGAGGTCAGAGATTGGGCTGTGTCACTCTAGATCATGAAAATGCATTAGAATTTTGTGAAAACTTCCGTTGTCCACTGACATCATGGGAGTAAGCTACATGCCACCTCAAACCTAATTCAAGGGGCAGGAACTTTCTCTGAAAGTTTCTGTAGATATTATTCATATTAAGATATCTTCCCATGAGACATCCCCAGTAACTTAGCTTATCCTCTCACTATGTCAACCCAAATTAAAAAAAAAAAAAAAAAAAAAACTAGCTTCCCTGCCTTTTGAATATCTCCCTGTTTTTTATGGTTGTTGTTGTTTCTTTTTCTTTTTTTTTTTGAATAGCTCCCTGTGGTTTAAAATATTTTATATGACTCTGGATATTCTGTTTGTGATTTTTAGTGTTATGCCATTTCCCTTATACATGTAACCTTCAGCCAATATCCAGGAAGTCTTACACTGACTAAATTTAGCAACAATTGTCAGATACTACAGTAGGAACAGTTCCGAAAATATACATAAGATACAATGTCAGCACTCCCCATGTTTCCAACTGTGTTAACTATACACATCTACCAAACACCTTCAATTTTTTTCTTTGTTTTCTTCCTAAATCTTAATATTTTAGAAATAACATGTTTTTCCATTAATGTCCCCTGCCTTTTGTAACATTGTCTTCAAAGATGGCAAATATTTGATATAATTGGGCTAGAAACGTTTAGAAAATTTAGACAGTTGGTTAGACTTATATTCAACTATGATTTATCAATTTAATAGTGTGATACAAGGTATTTATAAAAAGAGTAGAATGATTTTTTTCAAATGGAACTTTTTCTATTGTCAGTTTCTTTTAATTATAGAATATATTCTAGACAGTATTTGTAAGAGATATTATGAACTGTAGTTTACTCTAGGTACTGAAGAGAAGGAATAAATAGTAAAATACAATGGAATAAGCACATACATCTTTTTTATGACAGAAGGTTTTATTTACTCTGATCCTTAATTTCTTCTTGCTCTGGTCCTTGGACTTTGGGAATGTTACCACTATTAAATGATTAGATCTGAAATCCATTCAAATGTCTTATAAACCTCACTTATTAAATATTTGTAAAACAATATATATGCACAATGAATTGGCAAGATTACCATATCATAACTATAACTGTAAGAGAATAGCTAATTCATTATAGCAATCTCAGAAAGTCACAGTCTTTCAAGTCTTAGTTTCTTAGTAACCTGACATCAGAGAAAATTCCACAATGTAATGAAAATAATTACTTACCACATATTTTAAAACCAATAGCTTTTAGGTAATATGAAATATATAATATAAATTCCAGAAAAACACAATATGATTAATTAGAATAATTAGATTAATGGCATAAATCATTCATGCTCTTCTAAAAACCAAGTCAAAAACAGAACACACAAATAACAATGAGCTCCTTAAATACATACTTCCATGAAAAATTAAATATAAACTATATTAAATATGAATGCACAGCTGTTTCAATTTATTTTAACCTTGTACATTGGTTTCTATTAACTTCGCTTTTCTTCCTCACTTTTATTCCTGCCTTTTTAGTGGTGCTTCTTTTCCTAGGTGGTTTATAATTCATCATTATATTCAGTGAAGCATATGGCTTCTTTTACATGCACAAAATGAAATGCATGTTTAGGGATTACATAACCAAATATGAGCCTCTCCTTATATCAGAGTATTATTTTCAGAAATCTATGTGAGGCTGCAGCTACAACCACATCTCTCACAGATCATCAACACGGTCAAATGCATTTAGGAAGACAGTCAAAAGGGCGTAGGCAATTTCAGCAGCCTAGAAGAGTTTTGACTGGATTTTTAAGTGCTAGAAAAAACTTTCAGCATATTTTAGTAGTGAAGAAGGACTCAAAGTGTTATATTCATTATTTTCTCACTTCTCTGGGTTAAATATGCCACAAAGAAGAAATATGATTCTACATTCTTCATCTTGCAACAATCAGTGTAGGAAACATATTAACGCTACCTATGAAAAAAGTAAGAATTGCACATCGAGTATGTTAATATTCCTAACTCGATGAATACAAGAAACATATATAAAAGGAAATAATTCTGTGAAATTGTATATGAAGTCTTGGACAAAGTGATATAAGGCAAGTCTAAGCAAAACTAGAACATGAGTCAAAATTTTTTTATCAGATAAGGTGAACGCGTAACAAAACAAATCATTAAACATGAAAATAAAGGCATTTTCTAAAGTTAACAGATACAACTTAAAATACAGTAAATTATGAGTCATAGAACATAGGAGCAATGTCAATTTCAGAAGTTATAAGAAAAAATAGAAATATTCAATAATTAATTCATTTTTAAGTTGAGGTGTATTTTACATGCTGTGCAATTGGCTTTTTGTGTTCATAGTTTGATGAGTTTCACAAATGCAAACAAGTCATGTAACCACCAGCTCAATCAAGATGTAGAACAGGTCCAACCACCCCTGCTCCCCTCAAATCCCCACCCACCAAATCCTCATGCTCCTTTGTAGTCACCCCCTCCTCCCTGGCAATCATTGATCTGTTTTATGTCTCTATAATTTTGCCTTTTCCTGAATGTCATATAAATGGAATCATACAGTACATCGCCTTAAAAGTTGAGGCTCTTTTCACTTAGGATAGAAAATGCTTTGAGATTCACCCATGCTGTTTCTTGTATGTAGTTACACTAAATTTCATATAAATGGATCCCATAAATTTTCCCAGAGATTCTTATTCTATAGGTTGGATATAGGGCATGATTAATAAATGATCGTTTATTTGATGCAAAAGGGCTTTGGAAGATACAGTGAGAAGCCCTGAAATAGGCAAAAGTAAACTTCCCCAAATTAATGCAGGAGACTGTTTTCAGGTATAGTTAAAGTAGTAATGACTTAAGCCTCCTGGCACTCTGTCTATTCCCAAGACTAACAGAACCTTGAGGAAGCATGGATCCTAGTTTTATTGATAAAGGTCATATGTACTAATTAGACATTCCACTCTAGAAGGGAGGGTTGATCATTAAACCACAGATCTCACATTTGGCAAAATATGATTGTCTCTTCAGAAAGGCAGTGTTCATTTGTTACAAGCAATAGGAATGTCTGTAATTAGAGAAGTAAGGGAGGTATATTAGAATTATTTTATTTGTAATAAACTAGCTAAACAATATAATTTATCAGCTCTTGTATCTGGAATATTCAGGATTACAATTGACAACAGGGACAACTGGAGCTAGAGACTCAAGTATTTCTCCCTTTATCTCTGCCTCTTGCTCTCCTTGCCATCTGTTATGGATTGAATTTTGTCCCCACCCCCTAAAGAAAATGGATATATTGAAGTCCTAACCCATAGTACCTCAGAAGGTGACCTTATTTGGAAATAGGGTTATTTCAGATGTAATAAGTTAAGAAGAGGTCATGCTGAAGTAGGATGAGTCTCTATTCCAATTTGACTGGTATCTTTATAACAAGATGGCCATGTGAAGACATGAACATTGAGAGTACCATGCAATAAAGGCAGAGATTGGAGTCATGCAGCTGCAAGGGAGGGAATGCCAGAAATTGCTAGAAAACTAGAAGCTAGGAAGAGGAAAGGAAGGATTCCCCTATAGGTTTCATAGGAAGCATAGCTTTGAAAACACTTTGATTTTAGACTTCTAGCTTGCAGAACTGTAAGGAAATAAATTTATCTTGTTTTAAGCTCCCACTTTGTGGTATGTTGTTACAGAAGTCCTTAGAAAGTTATATATCCCAGTACAAAGAACCTGAGTTTTTTTTCTACCTATGTCAAATTTATTCTCATCTACTGAAAATTGGTTTTCTTCTGAACCAGAGGGAAGGGGGAGTCAGGAATCATGATCACAGAATGTTCCAGGTTTACATCACCTCCATTTTTTTATTTTGTTTTGTTGTAGTCCCCAGAGAGACATGAGAATTTCCTGCATATTATCTCTGTATATAAAACTCAGGGGAAGAACTGTGATTGGCCAATCAATATGATTGTTATCAGAATGACTGGGATACTTGCTGTCCTCTATGACAAGAAGGGGAGGAAGCAGAGTGATTTACAAGTCCTCCAGAACCACAGGGAGTAGAGGTGTGTAATGATGAGGGTGAATTTTGAGAGAGGGACTTCTGAAAAATTGCATTTTTGGTTCTGAAGGGTTATTGAGCATTAAAAGTAGAGATATACAACTAGATAGATAGATGGATGTATATGTTTATCTATGATATATATATATATATATATATATATATATATATATATGCACACATAAACAGTGAAACAAACACATTTTTACACAAATTCTAAGATGCTATACTCATCGTTCTACTGTTATCATATATCAAGAAAGTTGATAATCAAATGTATCATTATCTACATTTATAGATATACCCAATTGAAGCATAAAGCAAGGATCTTCTTTTACCCTGAGAGCAGAGTCTGAGGATGGTAAGCTTTGAAGTCAGAGAGACTTGGATTCTAATCTGAGCTCTGCTGCTTGTCATCTGTGTGATCTTCATGATCAATTCGCCCTCTTAGAACTTCAGTTTCTTCTCCATGGCAATGGCTTTTGGGAAGATCAAATACGAAGCATAAAGCTTTTAGCAGACTGCATGGAAGTTTTTGTAAGTTGCTAGCAGTTGTCAGCTAATTTTTATTTTTTTATCATTTTAATTTCTCATTTACAGATTAGGCCATTGTTGCCAATAGGACTATGGTCTTGTTTTACTGGTCATGTGTGTATGTCTGAAGTCAGGAACAGAACTGAGGAGATAAACCTGAGGGGGAGGAATTTGTCATAGGTTTGGGATAATGGGAAAATACTACCATGGACACTGAGGTTGATGATGTAGAGCAGCTCTCCTAACTGTAGAGGTTTGGTCAATTACAGCCCAGATTGTTCTTGGTAGACCCACAGAGCTAAATTTGGTAATGGGCAACTTCACATTAGAGCAAGTCCCCTTATCCAAGCTTAATGTCAGAAGCCATTGTAGAAATGGATTAAGTAGCTTGTATGCTCTACTGTCTCCCATGAGCTCCCAATGTCTAGGATGTGACAATGTTCACTTAAACTACTTAAACTATCTATTCTTGCTAACCATGGCTGATTCTCTGATGTCATGGGAACCCAGAGGTGAAAGGTTAATTAAAGCAAAATCTGTTTAAATCTCCAGAGAAGAACTTGGGCTTAAAGACCCAACACTGTTGGGTGAAAAAATTTAGCCAACTTTCTTAACTTCACTATGACTCAGTTTGTTTAGATAATTGAGTTAATATGTGTTCACTTAGAAAAGTGTCTGAGATATAAGTGCTACATAAGTGATAACTCTAATTTAACAGGAATAAAGATTATCACCAAGAAATATAAGAAGATAGACTTAATTTTGAAAATTACCATAATTAAAATGAAACATTAATTCACTCACACAGTAATACATTTGCATAAATGATCAAGGTAGCATCAATTGATTGGTAGCAAACAAAAATTAATTTAGAAAATGTTTTGCATATATATATATATATATATATATATATATATATATATATATACATATATATATATGAACAGTTTCCTAAATGTTACTAAAATAAGGGAGTTGATGAGATATCACTAACCACCCATTTAAAATGGCTGTAGTTATTACAGTTGGCAATATCAAGTATCTGTTTTTGCAAACACCAGAAAACTGACACACTGCTGCTGGTAGGATTGTAAAATGGGGCAACCACTTTGGCAAACTGCTTGTCAGTTTGTAGAAAGTTAAATCTACCCTAACTGCAATTCCACTCCTAGGCATTTACCAAAGAGAAATGAAGATATATGTCCACAAAACAATGTGTACATGAAAGTTCATAAAAACTTGATTCATAATAATCAAAAACTGGAAATAACATAATGCCCATCAGTGTTAGAATAGATAAATTGTAATGAATTTCTATAAAGGAAATACTTCTCAGCAATAATATGACATAAACTACTGATGTACTCAGTATGAATGAATATCAAAAACATTTTGCTGATGACAAAAATTTCATACAATTTTATTTCATTTACATGAAATTACAAAACAGACAAAACCAATCAAAAAGAAACTCACTGTTTGCCACGCTCCAGAGTTCAGAAATATTGACTTGAAATAGGAATGAGAGTATATTGGGGATAATGGAAAAATTCTATATTCTGATCAAAGTGGTAGTTATATATGGGGGTATACATTTGACAAAATTCATTGACCTATACACTTAAAATGGGTGCACTGTATTATATATAATTTAAACCTCAATAAATGACAAAAAAGTAAGACTATACTCAATATTAAAGATGAACTAAGACAAATAAATACGACTTTTTACATATATTTGCTCTATGATAGACAAGAAAAAAAAAACTGGGCTTGATGATAGTGGTTCTAACTCAGTAGAGAAATCGTTGTATGAGGCAAATTAGGAATACATAAACTTTCATTCATTTTATTAGTAAAAATCACCGGGCTCCATAGCATTTTCCAGGTATTTCTGAAGTTTTGAAAAATTGTTTTAAATATTTTAGGAATTGGCCCATATTATTTTCTGTCCCTTGGTTTCCTCAGGCCACCAGACTACTCTCTCTATTGATGATGGTTGCGAGATAACCACCCCGTATGGATCACAGTAATCATCTCAAGAGTTGATATTGCAGGATGGATCCTTTCTGCCTGTGAGGGAAGAATGCTGATTGCATATCCCTGCCACTACTCCATTTCAAGTATATAGCAAAACGTTTTCTATTCCTCCTAACAAAGTAGAAAATAGATTATATCTTCTATTGAGAAAGCTAAGAAATATGGCAGTGAATTACCAATAGAGAGTAACTTCTGAGCACTAGGGATTTTTAGGGGTCACCCCTAATACAGGACAGTTCTGCTCTCTCCCCAGATCCTAAACAAGCTGAGATTCAAAATAAGGAGTAAATATCAAGGCCAAAATGTTACCTTTAATATGGATAGACCCAGGTAAGAGGATAGATTAACATAGAAACAAAATGGACCCTCTAAGGCAAAACTAGGGAGACTAAAGCCAAGCTGTCAGAGGTGGTACTGCTGTAGGTCAGCGAGGTTTAGAGACCAGCATAGCACACAGAGAACACATATTCTCCTAGGGCAAGCTGTTTCCCAAAGTAAAAAGCATCAGTTATTATTTCCAAATTTCCAAATCATATATTTCTTTCCACCATACAAGGGACAAATAAGAGAAGGAAAGTAAAAGGAAACACTAAGAGTGGTAAAATAGTATCCCTCCCACGGATAATATTTTAATTTGCCAGACAATATCCAGTCTCTATCCTTCTCCATCCTGATGCATATTCCAAGAGGCTGAATTTATGGACTAAATCCACAAGATTCATGACTCTAAACCTATTGGGTTTGGCTAATGGGAGGCACTGGCAGAAGATAGGAAGTATAAGGTGAAGGTGGCCAGAGGCTTCATTTCTCTGCAGAAGTCTAAAGCTCTTGTCACCCTTTCCAAAGCTCCAGCTCCACTTCTTTCTCTGCATTAAATAATATTTAGCCCCTGACCCTTCTTTCCGATGCATAGTAACATCTCCCATGGTTTGCCCTAACCCCGACCACTCAGGTAAATAATCCCTCTGTAAACAACTCATGATTGCCTATTAGAGCAATCTGGTTTTTTGCCAGCTACTATATTAAAATGGCAGTTTGTTCCCAGTTCTCCTCATTAAAACACAATCAAAGCCTAATGTCCAGACCCTCTCAGGAACTTCTTATTCATATGACTGAGAAAATTTTAGACATGACCACAATTAACAGACACAATAGAAATTTGGATATTTGACAAAACATAATGATATGCCAATGGAGAATTGGTTATTAATATGACTAGTTTATTAAGTATTTGGTGTCAAATAAGGAAAATAGAAAGTTCTTTTTAAAGTCAATCTGGTCTGATCTTCTTAGAGTTGGCCTGCAGTCATGATATCTTGATAATTCACAATTATGGTAGACTTCACCAGTGTTTTCTGGATGCTTTAATTTAGCCAATGCTGTAAAAAGAATGCAACTTTGTAGGGTATTCTACATTCTTTGCTTTCGGTTCCAAGAAATGTGAACATCAGTCACTCAAAACCATAAGTTCCTCAAGATATATTTTTTCTTTGAACCAATTTATAAAGAATTGCATAGAAAAAGTCACTTCATGTGATAATTTGTAGTTCCTCAGATAAGCTATCTTGTTTAAAAATATACATTCTCCTGATCAGATATTGCTACTATGAATTTTTTAAATGATATATACAGACAGAAGCCCAACAAAACAATATATCTTGTATTTGCCACACCAATTACAATACGGTTGGAATGATTAAAAACTTCAAATGCAGACAAAAGTAAAAAGCAGTTTTATTCACAAAAAGACATTTTAAGTACTTTGTAAATTTTAAACAATTTTAGATGGTGGCAATCTCCATCCCCTTAAGGCAGTTTCAATTTGAACATTATCAAGTCATGCAGGTTGTGTCTCCCTTCTAGACTGAAGTTAAATAAAATTGTTTCATTACCATATCCACTGTTAAATTGCATGAAACATTAGCATCTGTTCAGAAGTGAAGCTCTCCCTGGGGTCATGTACTGGAGAATTCTGTGTGTCCCAGTGAATCTGAGAGAAGACTTCAGATCCCCAAAATGTCTCCAAAGTAATTTACTTTTTAGCAGTGGGAAGCCTTGGTCTGAGGAATAGAACTCTTTGAAAAAACATCATTTAATCACAAAATTAGTTATTTTTATCCAAGTCACCATTTAGAGCAGCATTTTGTTTCTGTTCTGTAACTGCAGCCCCAAATGAATCACTTAATAGGTGAGATAGACTGAATGTGTATGTTTATTGAACAAGTTATCCAAAGAGATCAAAGAAACAGTATTATAGAGACTAAGTTAAATAGTTTTTGCTTAATTTTTAATAGTAAAAAAGACTGTAACCTGGAGAAGTGTGTAAAAAAGCTAAATATGGACTAACAGGAAGTAAAAGAAGATGCAGCAGATAGACAGCTAGCTAAAATATATATTTAAAAGAAAAACACACTGAAATTGAAATCAGAAAAGAAGTTTCTTATAAATCTGAATATTAATTAATGATGTAATATTTGGCAAGTTGATTTTTGTATTCTCTGAGTCTGCTTTTTCATCTACTTGAAGAGGAACTGTTCTAGATTTCTCAGTTTCTGCTCAAAACTTACATCCTGTAATTCTACTGGTAATTAAGTTATTAAGAGTTAACACAATTAAATAGAAAAATGATATATTCTCTATCCCATTCTCTTTCTCTTTCTGCTTTGATTTTCATGGAAATTGATAGTGATGAAAATACATAAAGTAAGTGATAATAACAGGTATAGAAAATTTTAAAACTTGAGGACATATGATTAAGTATTTAGTCCATCATTCATTGACTATATCAATTAGTTTAGCCATAGTGTTTTATTTCTAGTTCTTAGAAAGTATACTGTTCACCTACTTACCTAAGGGCCCTCCAACTGTTACTGGAGTGCATTCTCTACAACCCTTCTTCACCTATTAAAAAGGTAATCCACATTTAAATTATGAGTCTAAATGTCTTTTATTCAGGACAAATGCAATGATACTACCATCTTCCTCCCACTGTTTATATTAGTTAATTCATTCATATATTTATCATGTATTTATAAGGGAAATTTAATCATATCTGTGCATTTCCTATTGATGCTTTAGCAAATTACCACAAACTTAGTGGCTTCAAATAGCACTAATTTATTATTTCATATTTCCATAAGTCAGAAGTCTAATACAGGTATCATCTCAGGGCTAAAATCAGGGTGTCTGCAGGACTGTGTTCCTTTCTGGAGGCTCTAGAATGAGAATTTTTTTTCTTGCCCTTTCAAGTAATTGACAGAATTCGGTTCCTTGTGGTTGTAGAACTGAAATCCCAATGTCCCTGTTGGTTGTCAGGTGAGGAAAGCTTCTAGCTTCTAGAGACCACCTACACACCCTTGTTATTGTCTTCCTTCCTCCGTCCACCATCATGAAAGCCAGCACCTGTGCGGCCAGTTTCTCTTACACTTCAAATATCTCATTCTTTTTCTTCTAATTTACCTTTCTCATGCAGAAAAGGTTCCCAGTGTTAGGAACTCAAATGTTTAGTTTAAGCCAACCTAGATAATTCAGGATCATCTCCCCATCACAATGTTCTTAACCTTAATCAAATCTGCTAAGTTCCTTCTGCATTATAAAGAAACATTCTCACAGGTTCTTAGGACCTGTGATGTCTCATGGAACATATCAGGACATGTATTAATCTGATTACTACAGTTTTGAAGTAAGCAAAAAATATTAATATCTTTTTAATAGAATGTTGTACCCTTTGAAGACTTTCTAAACCTATAGGGATATGTTATTTCCATGAACATTATAATTTATAACAATATAGTTTAGATTAATAGCAATGTAATTTCAATAATATTTAAAATTTGTCTCTATAGAGCTATGTTCCACCATTCCTTTATGCTATTTTTAATCACAAATCATATCTTTATACATTATGTGCCCAAAAATGTAGATTTGTAATTAGTATTTTATGCAATTTTCTTTATAAAATTAATAACACTCCTTTAAAAAATGAAAACAGTGAAGCCTAGGGAGGTGTAACCTGTCATAGTTGAGTGCAAAGTGCTATGGAACTTACATTTTTATACCTAAAATGTAGTGAGTTTCTAAGTTGAAAAAAATCCACTAACTGCTAAGGAGAATGGATGAAAAGAGATCAATATGTAGAAAGTTATCATGATATTTCATAACACATAAAACAATGGCCTTATATAGGGGGCAGTGGGGAGAAATGCAGAAGAGAAGGAGAGAGAAAGAAAGAGTAAGAAAAGGAGGAAGGAAGGTAAAGAGAAAAAAGAGAGAGTGAGAAACACATACAAAGGATAATAAAAGAAAATGAATTCAGACTTTGATGGGAAATTCTGGAAGCCAGAAAACATGAAGGAATGCCTTTGAAATTAAAAGAAAAATAAGTAAATAAATAAATAAATACATAAATAAAAGGAAGCAAAATTTGGGTTAAAATTCAATACCTAAGCAGTCAATCAAATATGAGATGTTAAGAGAACACAACCTAAAAATTATTACCAATCATGTAGTCTTTGTCAAGATGCTAAAATGGAAGTACCAAATTAAGGAAGGCATGGGATAAAGGAAAAAGGGGACAGAACATTATCTCCTGGAGGGAGGTTACCAAAATGAGTGGAGTTACCAAAATGAGAGTAATTAATAAAACCCAGCTAGCCACCTTCCCAGATTAGAGTTGATAAAATTGCTTGTTCTTGTACTTGAAATGGATAGAGGGACTTCCCTGGTGGTCCGGTGGTTAAGATTCCATGCTTCCACTGCAGGGGGCATGGGTTCAATCCCTGGTTGGGGAACTACGATCTTGTATATAGTGTGGCAGAGCAGAAAAAAAAAAAAAAAAAAACACGATAGATTATTTAATGGAAAACAGCTTTACAAAAGTTGATACTATTGGTAATAAGTTGAAAGTCCTTCTCTCTGGGAAGGGAGGAATGGATGAAATGAGGAAAGGAAGCTGTTGTTTTTATAACAAACTTATTGAAGCATTTGACTCTTAAAATAATATGCCTATATATTTATAAAAAAATATTAAAAAAGAAAAAAGAACAGCATAAGATCTTAAAATAAGAAAGTGCATGTCCCTTATTCAGTTGAATGAATCAAATTTATAATTGCAAAGTAAGTATATTAATACTGCAAAATGAAATACTGAAGTACTTAAGCAAACTGTTCTTATGGTTACATAAAATGTTGGAATGGTAATCCATCTAAAAATTAAATACAGCATTACAGATAGACTGCTTTTACCCTCAATTCTATGTATTGAATGAAACCTTCTTAACTGCATGTACAGTATTTAATATTTTTGAGGCAAAATATTAATACATGATCCTTATGTCAACTTGACACAGAAAGCTGAACTGAATGGTGTCAGGTTTATTATACTATAATTTCATGAAAGTTACAAAAAATATGTTTAGGACAATATATGAGTCATAGTTATTAGGCATTTCAGTAAAGTAGGCAGACTCATTTTTCTTTGATTTTGGAAAAGTAAAATATTAGAAGGTTTATAATCAGAAATAACAGAGTGTTTCATTTAGGTGTCCAAATTTCTATTTATGCATAGCACTGTTGACATGCACAAGCTAAAGGTTGAGAGTTATGTTTTCTTTGGTGGAAATTTTTAGGACTTCAAGCCCAGGAGACAACATCTCAAGTAACCCTGAGAGATCTGCTTCGAGTAGGTGAGGGGTGGAACCAGGTTACATAGAAGTTTTGCAACAAAGGACAGGTAGCCCAAGAATCAAAATATTATTGTTAATTAAGAAAAACCAGATATCTCAAGTTAAGGAATTTAGCACTTTTCTATGTATGGGAAGATGCGAGAGTCTGTGCTCAGTGAAATCATTCCTTTGATAGGCACCTCAGCTGCCTGGGGCCAATATCCTGTGATTTCACATCCTGAGTTTCCTCAGGGCTCACCCTAGGGAACGGCTTCAGTCTGATGGTTGCGAGATGGCAGGTATTCTTCTCCTTCCTGAGTTCCTTCACTAGTGGTGGCTGTCCAATTGCTGATGACTGTAACATCCTTTGTTTACTCACATGGCAGGCAATATTCCATTTATCAATACTTATACTATTTACTCTCTAAAAAAATGTTTCTTCCAAAAAGATTCCTTTAACTAGCTTATGGAATCTTAAATCATATTAATTATATAGTAAATATTCAAAATAGTTTTCTTATACCAAGATGTTATGTTTTTTCAGTATAGAGGTGTATCTCTCCTTGAGCTTAAAGACATACTCAGAAAAATATTTCTAGAAACCATTGTGAATTTTCTATTTTCTATTAAATTTTCTTTGAAACCATGATACAGAGTTAAACAAGAAAATGCTGGCTTTCTTTGCAGGTAAACTTCTCCTGTTGCCCAATGCTGCTTCCAACTTTTCCCTTTCACAGGTGTTGATCCATGATGATAATTTCATACCCTAAAATCTGTTTTAACCATCTGCTTCCGAGACTCTGATCTATGAGTCTATCCTAACAAAAGTAGTATCTTCTGGCACTTTCTGTCTGTGCAAATATTTACTTCCATTTTTAGAGTTTATCACAAGCACTAATGTCATCTGCTAAAATACCAGTGTGGTTAGATGCTGTTTGTAATTCTATTTGTCCATATTATTTATGCTATGAATTTTTAAATTTAACTGAAAAGAATCCATTAGCTCTATGAATCTTTTATTACTGTCAATAAATTAGTACTTGCTTAAGATATTTTCTCATGTGAAATAAACCAATATACAATATTAACCTTTGGAAATGACCCAATTTCGTTCCTTTTTATGGCTGAGTAATATTCCATTGCATATATGTGCCACATCTTCTTTATCCATTCGTCTGTCTATTGGGTCATTTGTAGAGATGTGGATGAACCTAGAGACTGTCATACAGAGTGGAGTAAGTCAGAAAGAGAAAAACAAATATGGTATATTAACGCATATATGTGGAATCTAGAAAAATGGTACAGATGAACCAGTTTGCATGGCAGAAATAGAGACACAGATGTAGAGAACAAACGTATGACCACCAAGGGGGGAAAGCAGGGGTCGGGGTGGTGGTAGTGGGATGAATTGGGAGATTGGGATTGGCATATATACACGAATATGTATAAAATAAATAAGTAATAAGAAAAAAAAACCTTTTGATGTTTTTGATGCTAAAACATACTCAAAAAGAAGTTTTTAAGGGCCCCTTTGAATTTTTCGGTTCACGGCAAATTTCTAGTGAAACCATGGAACAAATTAATGTAGACATTGACGAACTTTATGGGGATTTTGTGGAATTGGGTTATACAGAACTATTATATGCTGTGCTTTCCAATCCAAGAAAGTAATTATCAACCTCCCAGTTTTTCAGTATTTCAGATACATTAAGTTCAACTACTAGTATGCATTTAGTTTTGAAATTACAGTGAATTTCCTGAATGTTTCTCAATTTATGGGTTTGTTTGTTACTGTCACAACAGTTGTCCATCCCTATAATGGGAGACATGTTCCCCAGCTGACAATATTTCCAATTTTGATAGTCAGATTACTCTGGTATCATCCACACCTGACCTCTGTAGAAAATTTATTTTCTTGATTTTTCTAGATGAGAAGTTGGCAAATGTTTTCTTAAAGAGCCATATAGTAAAAATTTTAGGCTTGCTAGAAAAGAGAAAAAATTTAAAGTATTATGTAAGTCCTTATGTAGGTACTTTTTCTTATTCTTCAGTATTTCCTGTTGAATTTGATAGATTCCCAAGAGTATTTTCTTCTAATTATTTATCTATAGTATATATAGAACTGGCTGTTAACAGCTATGGAAACTAAATATGGGAAGAGAGCTGAATGACTCACCATTAAGTATGTAAATATTCACTAAATTAAATCTTTTCAGTATTTTTACTCAAAATATGCAAGAGTTCCTCAGTTGAGAGAATTCTTTTCTTTTTTTTTTGGCATGTTATTGCCAGAGGTTTTCCATTTTATTGGTTTTTATAAAGCTTTAATTTTAGCTTTGTTTTGTTAACTCTCACTATTTTATTTTTATTCTCTATTTTTAAGACAAACAGTATAGAATGATCTCTGCTCTGTGATGCAGCTATATCATCTCTATTTTTATTTGACCATCCATAGAAAGTGGCAGAAAACTGAAGGATTACTTTTCAGTTTTTAACAGTTATCATCAGAGAGAAACCTGGGTACCAAACCAAGATATATGTTCAGGTTTCTGTGTAAACTATGATTCCACTACTGGTTGGGCCCAGGGCTCCATATTGTTTCTTTTTTATAAGACAAAGATAAATAAGAACATGTATTTTGAGTGACTAATACATGAAGATTAATGAATATTCAGCACATTCTTTAAAAAGTTATGTCATGCACGACAGGTAGTGATTAATAATTTAAAAAACTAGACATAGTAGTACTTATAATTATATGGCTTGAATCTCTTTATATAAATCACAGCTTCTAAAAATAAATAATTCTCTATTAAGCTTAAAATCTAAACTTTCAGATATATCTTGAAAATAATTAAGTTTAGTATTAGATACTCCCTAAAAGGTAAAAATGTAAAGTGACATGTTGATCTTTATGCTCATCAGTAAGTTAAAATTTTATTTAACACATTTATAAAACCCTAGTGGATTTTAAAAGCAATTCATAGTTAATACTTTGAATCCATAGGAATGCAATGCAAAAGGGTATCACTGTTATTACTAAGAAAATAACTTATTTATATATTAGACATTAACTGGCATAGCATATCATTAGATTGAATACGAATCAGAAAAAAAATGTGTCTTTCTTAATTCATTAGCTAAAATATCAACAATACAATTTTCAGATGTTTGCAATATATTAAAAATATTAAGATATATTGAAGAATATCACCATGTGGCAAGTTAGTGTTTTGAGCTTTAAAGATCAAAGGATATTAAAAAATTAAACATTTGATGACATAAAGAACAGTAGCTATTTTTACAATCACAGGTTTTGTCAAGAAGTAGCTCCCTAGTGTTAAATGTAATTTTGTTAGTTTAAATATTTTTTTTTCTCTCAAATCTAGAAGTCACTCAGTATGTTCAAAATTAATACAGGCTTTGTCTGAGAATATTAATTAGTTTCTTAGAGCATTTTATTGCAGCTTGCTGACTATAATCAAACTGTCTAGAGAATGAATAATAAAACACAATAGCATGAAATTGTTAATTTAACCAATTAGTTCATTTCTTTTTATGTGTTTATGAGGCAGCGCTTTTCATACAACAAGATTTTAGTTTTGCTCTTTGGATAAAATCTGCTGGCTTTTGAATTTAAATTATTGGAATGCACATATAAATTATTTGTAAATCTTAAAAGCATGTGTTATACAAATAATCACATGTCCATATTTCATCACATTTAATTAAACCTTAAAATGTTGATGGACTTCCCTGGTGGTGCAGTGGTTGAGAATCTGCCTGCAAATGCAGGGGACACAGGTTCGAGCCCTGGTCTGGGAAGATCCCATATGCCTCAGAGCAACTAGGCCCGTGAGCCACAACTACTGAGCCTGCGTGTCTGGAGCCTGTGCTCTGCAACAAGAGAGGCCACGACAGTGAGAGTCCCGTGCACCACGATGAAGAGTGGTCCCCGCTTGCCACAACTAGGGAAAGCCCTCGCACAGAAACAAAGACCTAACACAGCCAAAAATAAATAAATAAATATTTTTAAAAAGTTGATTTAGAAAATGTTATTTTTTTTTAGTTTTATGTTTTTTTAAAATCCAGTACAGCTTGTATTTACATATAAATTATGTAAGCATAACAAGTTATAAAATATACTTGCCAGTATTTGATAATATGTGTAATAGAAACCAGTTCTGGTGTAATCCTTGTATTTTATTCCTGCTTTTATTCCCACCTATCTTTAAGAACCATGGGGGCAGAGATCTTGAAAGCTTTACTAATGTCTGCATAAGCTCAGCTTATGGGGCTTACACAGCACCTGAAAATAACAGACACAAATAAACATTGGTTAAATGAACAAATAATCCCCAATACACACATGTTCTCTCTTTCTCAAATAAGAAGTCAAATATTCTAATATAGAAGGTTAAAATTTTTCTCTAGTGGGCAACTAAGCAATAGGACTTTTTATAAAAATACTATAGATACAGAAATAAGAGAAGAGACGTCCTCCATGATTTTGTTGCTTCAATTGCTACACAGTTTTAGTATTTGTTTATTTACCTAGTTAATTAGGGAAAGCATACAATGGTTCTTGAGCAAATCATAAAATCCAATAACTTTATTCAATTTATCTATATTTCGTAAAGGCAAACTTGGTGTATATTACTGACATAATGTTCAATTGCATTGCTGGGATTAGATAAAAAAATGCTAGGGAAGGAGCTGTCAGAACAGTGCACCTAGTAAGAAAGATAAAGAATCTTTGTCAGCAGAAGCTTCAGACATATGTCCATCCCCTCATATGACGTGTTGTTTTAAATTCTACTAGCTTAGCAATTTTTTCCTACATACATTTGGACTGAATTAACTATATTATATCAAAGGGAACCTACTTATAGTATTCTGATAAGAACTTAATGATTTACAAAATAATAGTCCTATTATTGAAGGTAATGTGATATAATGAGGGAGCATTTGTAATGGTCAAGAGCACTTTTTGAGCAATTTTCCTTTGCTTAAAACTCTATCTTTGTATCAGAAATCATAAACAAAAAATATAAAATGAAAATGGTATATGTATATTTGAAACATAAATTTTGATATTGTTGGTGAGTTCACTGATGCACTCAAGTACAAATTTCTTTGGGACATTAGAAAATGATGTGAAACATACAAAATTCAAATCTCAGTTCCCAAATTTTAATGTGTCTTGGAGTAAAAGTCAGGGTATTAATTACTCATTTCAGATAAGAGCAAATATAATAATAACAACATTATATGGTTGATATACTTAGTATAACTTGAATATCATCTGAGCCCTTATTCATCTCTAAACACTAATGAGGGTCAAGCATTTCCCTCACAAAGTTTTTAATCACACATTACCTGCTGATGCTTCTTTTTTCCTCCTTGGTTCTCTATCAGGACATATTGTTAACTTTGATTAACTTAAATTTTATATTCAACACTTTCACTAATTTCCATAAGGAATTTAGTGGAATGTTTGTTAAAATTTTATCACAAGTGAGGACAACTTCCACTTTCATTCCTTTTCTGGGATCTGATGAATCCCACATTACGTTTGTGGTTTAAAAAAGAAAAAAAAAACATAGGAAAAGACTATCACAAAATTGGAAAAGAAAAATAACAGTAGAAAATGTCTGACAAACTAAGTAGATTTAAGTAAAGTAAAGGCAGAAGCAGGAGGGGGAAGGAAAGGGAAAGAAAAAAGGGAAGAAAAAGAAACAGTAGCTTCCACTGCTGGAAATCGATGATATACTACATGTTTCTTCCAACCAATTAAACACGCATAGGTCTCTGAGACAAAAAGCCAAAGCAGCAGCATTTGGGTACTATGTATTTATAGACTATTTTCTGAACCAATCGATGAGTTCAAATACTCAATCAACTTAATAAATTAACCAGTCTTTTACAAGACTCCATCAGTTACAAAAATCAAAATGATGGAACCAAATATGCATAAAAATATAAAGGAGCAAGGAGATCATCATTATATAATGATTGACTAAATGTCTGCAGTTATTTATATTCAGCGTTACTTAATTGGCTTGAGTATTCTTATTCATTCCTATATCTATTTATCAAGTTAAGTGTTATTTTCCTGTTTAGCCTTTGTACTGCTTTTAATTGAAATTAGAAGGTCTCCAAAGTTCTTCTTTGTAGTACAGACATGAGCTAGATAATTCTTTGGACTGAGGGTAATTCATTCTTCTTTTATTTTTGTGACTTTTTTATTTTTGTAATCAGGGATCTCATTAGTATAAAAGATGAATGAGGTAACATCCTTTTTTTTTTTTGGTAGTAGTAGTAGTTTCTTGCTCTTTTATGTCTTCCTTCTCAATACATATAACTTAAAGAATGACAGCAATTTTTATATGCAATTTATTTTAACAAACTAGTGTTGAATCTGTAAGTGAATAATATTTCATATGTTACTATCAAAAATGCCCAAATCATTCTAATGAACTGTGGGTATTAATATGTTGCTGATGTAATTAACACCTCCTGGAAATGTGGTCCTTTGACATCTCTTCCAGCTGTCAAGATAGCTGCCAGGTGACAGTTAAATCGCTTCCTCCGTGAAATAGCTAACTTTTGTCCTGTGGCTCCTTGTTCATATCATATTTGTATAAACTGTCAGTCCCAATTATATGTCTTAGATGATCACAAATCTAAAGCATGTCCCCTGCTGGAAATCTTTCCTGGCCATGAGAAACAATAACAAAGTAATATAGCATTGACCCTTGAACAGCATGGGTTTGAGCTTCACAGGTCTACTTATGTGTGGGTTTTTTTTTTTCCAATACATGCTATTACAGTACTATACAATCCGTGGCTGGTTGAATCCTTAGATGCAGAGCCACAAATACAGTTGCTCAACTATAAAGTTATACTAGGAACTTCAACGGGATGAGGGCAAGCAGTGTTGGTGCCTCTAACCCATGTGTTGTTCAAGGGTCAACTGTAACTATCTCAATACTGCAGGAAGGGTATTATTTTATTCAGCTTATTCCATCAACTATCTCATATGGAAGCATTTTGTTTTTTGTTTTTTGGCCACACTGCACAGCATGTGGGATTTCAGTTCCCTGACCAGGGAGGGAACCCGCAACCCCTGCATTGGAAGCATGGAGTCTTAATCAGGGAAATCCCAAAGGAGGCAAATTTATTTTGAATAACACCATATATTTTTATCTAAACCTTTAGAAAGGAGCTCTGCTTGTGATGAAATTTATAGTGTTAAAATAGACTTGAATAGAGAGTTATTATAAAACATTTAAGCTCATGGAATTTTGTCCTTTGATTTATTACTCCCCTTCATGGAGTTAGAAGATTTCTAAGAAGAGAGGTAAAGGAGTTTTACACTTCCATTTAAATTGTGTGAGAAATACAGGAAATAACTGTTACTACTAATTACTGTATACACAAATCTTCTATCATTTGAAGTATTAGAGAGCATTTCATAGATAGAAACAGTTAAAAATTATTTTTCCATATGTATGGGATCTCTACTTGTTTTCTAAGACTACACTCACTGAAATTTTCATAAGTGAAGAAAAATTACATCCACAAAGTGATGTTGTCATCTTCTCTATTAGAGATGGGTCTTTAACATCCTAGTCATTTAAAAATAAAACAGATATTAACAATTCCCCCAAATGAGCTATACACAGAAGGAAACCCTCAGTACTAAAGCAGTAACAAAGTGTATGTCCATACTGCTCAAATTGTCATAAGATTCAGTACCTCCCATAATTATGCACGTCCTTAATGAAATAATTATCAAACACTTAATAGTTGATTATGATTTAAATCAGTAGTCAGAGTGTATTAAGCCATGAATACTGAAGAAGAATGTCACTGAAAAATTAATAGGAATTACTCCAAGGCACATGAACAAAAGAGTAAAGAAACAGGCACTGAATATAGAATGCTCAGTGTACTTGAAACTTCAACTGTTGGCACATATGGTTTTCCAATAGATTTGTTTTTGTACAAGGAAAATGTGTGCATTTTATAGTATGTAAATTATACATCAATAAAGTTAATTGTAAAAACTTGAATCACACTGAGTATACTGTTTTTTACCTGTTAGTAACCTAAAAAGATAACAATAAATATTTTCTTTATCAATATATGTATATCTCTGGCACAGTTTGTAATGGTTTCAAAATATTCCATACTGTGTCTATGCCACAATTTATTTTTAATTTTTAAAAATATGATTAATTTTTATTGAAGTATAGTTGTATAGTATTATGTAAGTTATAGGAGTGAAATATAGTGATTCACAGTTTTTAAAAGTTATGTTCCATTTATAGTTAGTATAAAATATTTGCTATATTCCCCATGTTGTACAATGTATCCTCGTAGCTTATTTTATACCTAATAGTATGTACTTCTTAATCCCCTACCCTTGTAATGCCCCTCTCACTTCACTCTCCCCACTGGTAAACACTAGTTTGCTCTCTATATCTGTGTCTGCTTCTTTTTTGCTATATTTACTAGTTTGTTGTATTTTTTTTTACATTCCATATATAAAAGATATCATACAGTATTTGTCTTTCCCTAACACCCTAACATATTTCACTTAGCATAATGCCTTTCAAATCCATATATGTTGATGCAAATGGCAAAATTTCATTATTTTTATGGCTGAGTAATATTCCATTTTGTGTGTGTGTGTGTGTGTGTGTGTGTGTATACACATGCATGCATATATACACACCTCATCTTTTTTATCCATTCATCTGTTGATGGATACTTAGGTTACTTGCATAGCTTGGCAATGGTAAATAATGCCACTCTGAACACTGGGGTGCATGTATCTTTTCAAATTAGTATTTTTGTTTCTTTTCATTATAAACCCAGGAATTGCCAGGTCATATGGTAGTTCTATTTCTAGTTTTTTGAGGAACCTCCATACTGTTTTCTGCAGTGGCTGCAACAATTTACATTTCCACCAACAGTGAAGGAGGGTTCCCTTTTCTTCATATCCTTAACAACATTTGTTATTTGTGTTCTTTTTGATGATAGCCATTTTGACACGTGTGAGGTGATATCTCATTGTGGTTTTGATTTGCATTTCCCTAATTATTAACAATGCTGAGCATCTTTTCCTGTGCCTATTGGCCATCTTCATTTCCTCTTTGGTAATATGTCTATTCAGTTCTTCTGTCCATTTTTTTATTTGGGTTGTTTGATTTTTTTTTTTTTTTGGTGTTGAGTTGTATGAGCTGTTTATATACGTTTGATATTAACCCCTTATCAGTCATACAATTTTCAAATATCTTCTCTCATTCAGTAGATTGTCTTTTTGGTTTGTTGATGATTTCCTTTCCTGCACAAAAGCTTTTAAGTTTAACTAGATCCCATTTGTTTGTTTTTGCTTTTATTTACTTTGGTTTAGGAGACAGATCCAAAAAAAAATATTGCTACAATGTATGTCAAAGAGTGCTCTGCCTATGTTTTCCTCTAGGAGTTTTATGTTATCTGGTCTTACATTTAGGTCTTTAATCCTTTTGAATTAACTTTGTATATGGCATTAGAGAATGTTCTAAGTTCATTATTTTACATGTAGCTGTCCAGTTTTCCCAACACCTCTTAATGAAGAGACTGTCTTTTCTGCAATGTATACTCTTGCCTCACTTGTCATAGATTGACCTTAAATGGGTAAGTTTATTTCTGGACTCTCTATTCTGTTCCATTGATCTATGTGTCTGTTTCTGTGCATTACCATACTATTTTGGTTACTGTAACCTTGTAGTATAGTCTGAAGTTAAGGAGTATGATTCATCCATCTCTGTTCTTCTTTCTCAAGATTGTTTTGGCAGTCTTTCCCTACAAATTTTAACATTATTTGTTCTAGTTCTGTGAATAAATAACATTGATATTTTAGTAGGAACTGCACTGAATCTGTAGATTGCCTTGAGTAGTATGGTCATTTTAACAATACTGATACTTCAAATCCAAGAACCTGGTATATCTTTCCATTTGTTTGTATCATCTTCAATTTTTTTTTTCATCAGCATCTTATAGCTGATTTTCAACACATTGTCCAATATCAGAAGCCAGGTAAATATCAGTGGAGCCATTACTGGATCTCAGAAAAACAGAATGGGCTATTTCTGGAGTCATAGGTATTGAGATTTAATGATGCAGTGTTTTTAACTTTCCTATTATTTATTTTTTAAATGATAAAATACAATGTTTGGGATTGTGTTGATATGATAATGGCTAAATGTGGGCATTCTCTCTCTCTCTTTTTTTGTTACTTTGATTTTCTCTGGGAAATAGAGAGTACATACATCACTTGAGTGGAATTTTGATAGGATGTTGCAGTGGTATGCCTTAAACTGTTAATACTCCTGTATCCACATTCTTAGTTGGTCATACCCACACTGACTAGGTTGGAATACACTTATTTGGTCCACTGGTACAATAGCAAACATGACACAATCAGAAACTGGAGAAAAGTGCTAGGACATTGGAGTTTGATCTTCCTCTTGCTGTTTTAAGGATCTCCAACACTCTTTCCATTGGCAGAATTCTGAAAGATAATTACAGAAATGTAACCCCATTGCCTGAGGCACCCTAGCTGACAACTAATGATTACCAGAAGCATAGCTAACCACCTATTTCTTAGCTGGCTACAAACTAAAAACACATAAACAAATTCACTCAAAAGAAGATCCAGTCAGCTGAGACCAACCCAATTTGCCAAACTGAGGGAATCATGATGAAAACCAATGGTAGTTCTTTTAAGTCATTAATTTTGGGGGTAGTTTGTTATGTAGTCTTAGACAACTGATATGGAAATGGGTACCTAGAAGTTAGGTGGTATTGTAACAAAACCTAAAATGAATGACATTGGCTTTGCTACAAGTTAGCAGGCAGAGACTGGCAAAATATTGAAGAGACTGCCATAGTAAGCATGTAAAATATCAATTGCTGATACATAGTCGTGAAACAATTGGAGAACGTTTGCCTCTGATAAAAATGGGCCATCTGAACTTTTGGATTTAGACAATAAAAATCTCCAGACAAAATGTCCGAGAGGTAAGCTGGTTGCTTAAAAAATGTCTGATAAAGTATTTAAAAGAGATAAACTAAGGTAAGTAATGACCAGTTAGTGAGTAGGATTTTAAGGAAATACAGAGTGATAGGGTTTGATTGGTTAAAAAATAAAATCATTTCTTCTGTTCAGTTTATTCAGTCTGAAAATTATGAGCTGAATTTTGTTTCATCCAAATTGACATGTTGAAATACTAAGCCCTAGTACCTCAGAATGTGACTGTATTTGATGATAGGGTCAGTAATAAGCATTAATTAAGCTCAAATTGGGCCATTATGGTGGACAGGGCATAATCCAATATAACTGGTATCTTTATAAAAAGAAGAAATTTGGACACAGACAGTACAGAGGAAAAACCATATGAAGACATAGGGAGAAGATGGCTATCTACAAGACAAGAAGAGAGGTCTCAGAAGAAACCAACCTTGCTGACACCTTAATCTAAGATTTTTAGCCACCACTCAGTCTGTGATACATTGTTATAACAGCCCTAGCAAACTAATAAAAAGATAAGTACATGAATAAAAGATTCTTAAGCAAGATATAATCTACTGGAGTATATCTAATCTATGGCTTAGCTGTGAGATGCTTTTGTTAAGACTTCTGAAAGAATTAAATCAAGGTTCCTTAGTTACTTGCAATTAGACAATACTTTTCTAAACCTCTTGAGAGATTTGGTCTACTGTAGCCTAAATCTCCAATGTGTCAGTTAGTAAATCTAGAAAAACAGGCAGTTCTCCAAAATGATTTTCAGTTTAGCTTTTGAGTTACAGATTCTTAGAAATCAAATTAATAGAAAATCCACCATGTTGTTAATGAAGTTATGCCAACAAACATGTTGACAGTCCCTATGAAAAGGTGTTGGGGTTGTTCAAAGTTAAAAAATTATCTGGTTCTCCATCTCTATGAGAAGCAAGTAGGTTACAAAAATTGCTCTAAGGGTTATGTTCCAGTGACTTATCCAGAAATTAGCTAAGAAGGGTGAAAAAGGAAATCTTGGAGGTTAGAGCCAAGAACCATTAAGAAAATAAAGAAACAACAGGGCTTGATCAAGGAGCATCCTTTTCTCTCAGATAAGCAACTATGACACATTATACCAATTTGATTTCAGAATTGCTATGGATCAGGGAATGCTTATGGTCCCCTTTTTTCTCCTCCTCAAATCGAGCATTTCCTGTGGTTATTGCATCTTTGTATCACTATCATAAGTGGGATTTGCATAGAGAAGATATCATGTCTTTTCAATATGGTGTCTTATTCACATCCAGTATGACAGTATATCACTATATTAAGGACTTCAAGCATGATGCTTTGCTTAAGTGAGAATTTAAGTGTTCTTGTGAGAGAGTGAGTATACTTCACATGTGGGAGACAGATGAATCCTTGGTACTAGAGACAGACTATACTAGATTGTCACAGTAATAGCTCCCAGTTATTTATGCCTTCTTGTATCTCCTATGTGGCTTGTGCCCTCACATGTTAAATATGAGCTTTTTCAACTGATCTAATTTAAACAATGAGAAAATAGTAAACATGGCATAAGCATAGACTTGAGAATTGTCTTTGTGTTGTGGCTTGTCCTATCTCTTGATGTTTTTAAAACCTGTCCTATAAGCACAATGTGATGATAACCAGGATAATTTGTTAGATGAAGAGAGTCCATTGGTCCAGTAGCTCTTGTCATTTTCGTCCAAAGCTAGAAATTGAGCCTTTTCATTCACCAGCAACTTATCATTTTATGGGTGATCCCAGCTGAGACTATAGGCTAAATTGCCAAACCACAAAATTACAAATTAAAATAACATTATTTCAAAGCAATACATTTTGGTAGGATTCAGCATGGGTAGGATAGAGGAAGTAATCAAGCTTGAGGAGATAAGATATAAAATGCTTTTCTTATTCATTAAGTAATTTAAGTAATTGATTATTAAATTAAATATTGCATTATTTTTGATTGTAAAAAGCAAAATTATGAGTGGAAAAATAAGTTTTATTCTTAAAAAAAATTGGGGAAAGTAAACATTTGTCTTCATAATATATCCTGAGCATCATTCAAGGTTAAATTTAAATAATATTGTCATAAAATCTATAAGATATACTGCTCTAAAATGTACTTATCTTAAAAACATTTATTTTGATAGTATGAACTTAAAAATGATGAAATACTTTAAGGAAATTTAAATGATTACATATTGTTGGAAAACATTTCACTAAATCAAAATATATTGGAGAAGAGTCCAAAAGACATGTATTTTATTCTCAGCTCTGCCTTTAGATTTTCTGTATTCTTTGTAAAATTAAGTAGTTGAAGTAGATATTCAGTGTGTATTCTGACATCTAATATTTTATGACTTTAAATACCTTTAAGGTATTTGCATTCAGTCATATGATAAAATGTGCCATCAAAAACTGATACTTGGGCTTCCCTGGTGATGCAGTGGTTGAAAGTCCGCCTGCCGATGCAGGGGATGTGGGTCTGTGCCCCGGTCCAGGAGGATCCCACATGCCATGGAGCAGCTGGGCCCGTGAGCCATGGCCGCTGAGCCCGCACATCCGGAGCCTGTGCTCCGCAGTGGGAGAGGCCACAACAGTGAGAGGCCCGTGTACCACAAAAAAAAAAAAAACCCAAAAACAAAAACAAAAAAAAACCTGACACTTATAAGGGGTCTCCCAATAAAATGCACTAAAATAGCATAATTGTTCTTTAATATTCTTATTATTTTTTTCTCTCTAGACATGAGAGGATTCATGGTTAATAATTTATTACTTCTTTTGTACATAATCCATTCTAATATGACAGAAAATATCTATTCTTCAGGGCACTAAAATTAATCCTACTTTCTTAGCATTACATTTCTTGTATTTTTTATGAGACAAACTATGATTATCTCAAGCATATTGGAATATATAAAAAGAAATATTGTAAGTAAATATACTATGTTAGTTTGTGGAAGACAAGTACATTCAAACAACTACCAAGCATTATTTCATGGCTGGTAAATAACTTGGTAAATCAAATTAACAGAAAAATAGAATGGAGGGAGAGAGAATTATTTCTACTTGTCTCAACTCTTACATAGGCATACATACACACAATGCCAAATTGAGCAATAAGAAAATTTATCAAAGTATAAGATAGTTTAATTGATGTGCTGATATCTCACCACCAATTCTGAAAGCTAATCAGTAGATGGATCCACAGTGTGATTTGTTACTCCATGTTTTCTTTACAGGGACCAAGCCATGAAATTCTGCTTACCTTCTTTTCTACTCTATATCTCATTAATTTGGCTGTGCAACTGGTGTATCCCCATCCTCTCTGTAGATATATGGTTTTAAATTATCTATATTTAGTTAACCTGAATATTTCATGTTCCTCTCCACTTAAAAAGAGAAATTCCAAGTGGAAATAAATCTTAAACAATTCAGTCCTGTTATTAAAAACAAAATGTATCTGAATACGAAGTTCAAACAATATACATTATTTAGCGTGCATAACCATTTATAGTAGATATCACATCTATGCTCTCTTTTAATTTATTTCCACTTTATAGACAAGAACCTAAGATCCGAGAGAAGGTTGCCCTTCTTAGATAAGATCCAACCTTATAATTGTCAGGATTGGATCTGTTCATGACTGAGTCAGTGTGTACTGTCCCTTTCCTCTATGTGATGGAAAATGTATACATATATGACATTGGCCTACCAAATTAAGCAAGCAGAATTTTCAAGCTAGAAACATGCACATGCTAATAGTGCATTAATTTGCAGTATTTCCTGCTTTTCTTCTTCGTAATGAGTTTATCTAGTAACTCATTTTTATTTCACACTCAGGTACAAGTGTTTCATTTGTAGAAATTTTAATTTGTAAAATATTTTTCACAACTCATTTCTACATTCTCTATAAGACATCTGACACATGATGTTCTAACACAAAGTTGTAATTACTGATAGTGCTAATTGTAGAGAGGTAAGTGATAAGATATTTTCTACCCATGTGTCTTATGAAACGTCTCAAATTATACTACAGAGTCCTATTATTTAGGCTATATGTGAAGATTTATTTCTACCAGTTTCCAATTTAAATTCCTATAAACAATTATAAGGAGAGCAGATTTAACAGTACCAGTGACTTTTGTGACCATTGATTTTAGATCTTAAATAAGTTACCTCTGTAAAAGACTCAGTCACCAGAGCTATCATTCATTTATGGCTTACTGTGTTCCTGGCATTAAATAAAATAGTGATGAGACATTACCTACTGCCTTCCAAATATCCATTCTCTCCTTCCTCCTTTTCTAATTTGGTTTTGGAAGGACCATGGACTCATCTAAAATTATTCACATGCCTGGATCCACTGTAGGTAATGGTGCATTTGCTATGTGCAGAGTTCTGATCAAGAATTGTTATATGGTTTCTGAGACAGCATTTGTCTTCCTGATACGGGCACTTTTGTCTTGTTCTCCTTCATTCTTTCTGAAACATGTAGATGCTATTGCCATCCTGAAATCATGAGTTAATGATCACGAGTATGAAACTTAACATAGAAAGGTGAAAAATGGAGCTAGAGCCCAGTTTTATAGTGTTTGTAAGGTTTCACAGTTTCTGTAGAATTTTCTGTTATTCATGGCTAGATAATAGAGCTAGAGATACCTTATCACATTTATCTTCACAAAAACAACATGAGTTATTCTATTACAGTTATTTACACATTAAAGAATAAAAAAAACAAAGAAAAATTTATTAATCATTTTATTTGCCCCCCAAAAGTAGATGAAATGGAAATTATGTATACATAATTTAAAAATTTATATATATATACATATATAAAAATATATATACAAATATATAAACATATTTATAAATATATTTATATATAAAATTATATAAATGTATACACACACACCCAAACATATACAAAAACAAATACATAACATTATGATTCCAAACAAAAGTTATCTGACTTCTATAGCTTTTTTTCCATTCATCTTTCAAGAGGGGGAATAAAAATTCTGTGGTCTTATGCAAAGAGTATCTGAAAGCAAGATGTTACTAGAATTATAGAATTGTATATGTAGCTACGTAGCTGGGAAATACAAACTCTAACATGGTCAAATAATATATATTAAAAAAAAATCAAACAGAGACCCAAAAAATCTGACATGAGAAGACTTATGTTCAGATGTCAGTGTGCCACTTACTCCTAAGCAACTCACAAGTTGGATGGTATATAGAGTAGTTAGCACCATAGGCTCAGAAGCTAGACTGATTTTGTTTTAATTCCATCTCAATTTTACTCCATCTCTATAGTGTATCCCCACCCCCGAATTAACCTCTAGATTCACACTACTTAATCATTTTTGCTTTCAGATTCCTCATGTACAAAATGGAGTTAATTAGAATATTCATCACATGGCTGTTGGAAAAAGTAAAATGAGCTCATACATATAAAAAGGATTTATTAAAACCTGTAAAATTATTAGGGATTGAAAATGTTCACTTATTTATACATTTTCACAATATATTCTATAAAACTCTAGTGTGTGGAATATTAACTAATGCTTTAAAAGAAACTAAAAATGTTCTGGGTCAAAATGACCATGAGAAATATAAAGTGAAACAAAGTTAAATATGTGTAGTTTACAGCATTACCACAAGTTATTTGATGGAGCATTCGTTTTTATCCTGTAACAGACATACAAGTGTAGGGGAACTGGTATTTCTTCAGGAAGTAAAGGTTCACTGAATAAGAGACTATGTAAAGAGCACAGTAAGGAATATTTCCAACTATGCAACAAAATATATATTGGTCTAATTATTATTTCTGAGGTCCCCTTTCAAAGGAAGATATAGTACTTCTCTACAAGGTCCCCAAAATATTTAAGACTGGAACTTCCTGCCTCGTGGGAACTGAAATTTGTGTTAATAATGCAGGAAATGTTTGATTTACCTTCATGTAAAGTGTTTTAGGTCTTTTTTAAACATTAGCTGTCAAAGCATGTTTTAATTGGTTGGATAGCAATTTCACACTGAATGCCTCAGTTACCAACATAAACATTTCAAGCATGATGTTTGAATAAAAGGAGCTTTAAAAACAACAAGTTGAGGGCAAGAGGATTATTTTAATCATTTCATCAAGTCATGTATTGTCTCAGAGAAGGAGCCAATTAAATGTGAAGATATAGTGATCCACTTGACACACAGAAAATTGTTTATGATGTATTTTGCAACCTGTATTTTTTATTATAACCAAGTATGAGGTTTTGTAAAAAACAGGCTGAGAGGTCACTTATAATTTCTAGTATGAAAATCCTTATTAAATATTTCTAGAGAAAATATTCTTTAAAAATATAAAAGGATCATAGAATTTTAAAAGTTAAAATTTACTTAAGTTTCTGTGTGGCATGACTTTTTTCTATTCTGCAAATTTAAACAATACAAAGAAAATAATTTAAATAATAAAAAATAAGTATTTCCCTCCAAGTAATGCACTACAAGGTAATAGTAAATAGTTTTATGTAGTTTTGGTCTTCATAAAGGATCATTAGTTAAATTTGCACTGAATTCAATTTTAAACACATACACTCTCATTTGTTGTTGGAATCACTTACAAGACTTCAAATAAGTACAGATTCATGGTACACTCATTTACTAGATGTGTAAGAATGGAAATCATAATTGTTATGAGCAAAAAAAGGTGATAGTAACAGTTACATAACTTAATAGAATGTAGAGATTCTGTAATCTCAATACCAAAGCGGGTGTTCAGAATCTTAATGATCCATGAATATGGCAATTTTTCAAGCTACTTTTGATATTTCTGTGTTAAAACAACCCAACTAAGGTATTTACTAAACAGGACTTCTGAGTAGTTTGTGATTATTGGTGCAATTATACCGACATTTAAAATTCTAACCAAAAGCAAATAAAAACAAACTTGAAGTTTCAGTGTCCACATGTATAATATATATGCTAATTCACTGGAAAAAAATGTTTATCTATCCTTAAATTCAAAAACAAAATTTGTGATTATTTGGTGTCTTAAAGAATGGATTTAGAGATTAGTGTTCATCACTACTGTAAAATTTTATAAACTCAGAAAATAATTATATTTAAAAATTATTAACTTTTTGGGAAAAAAGATAACTTTATTTTACCCCCAAATGACAGGTTATGTATGAGCAATTTCTGAAAGCTTAAACTGCAACAGCTAGTAAAAAGAAATTAACTCTGATATTTTCTCTGAGTCAGGGTTTTTCAGCAATAAAATAATTATCTGTTAGTGCTATGACAATGGAAATGGTTTTTACCCTAGGAAAAAGAGTGTAGAAATTGTTATCTTTCTGAAAGCTTTAGGACTAATCTTAAAGATATCCTTGTTACCTCAGAACACACCATTGAGTGAAATCTAAACAAAAAAATGAAAGCCACATTTTATCAGTGTGGCTTCCTTTCAATAAAAATGTAACTATGAAATATTGATTCTCTATATCAATACTATCCTAGTTGACTGTGAGTTAAGCTTTCAGATTTACTTCATCATCATATTAAAGCCAAAGATCATCAGAAACACACTTGTAATGAAAAGTAATTGGATTATTGAGCTTGGTGCAGCAAGAGAGAATGCTATGTGGAAGAATTCTGGGCAACTCTAAAGGGTTTCGTGGAAGGGAGTTATCTTGAAAGTAGGCAAGTTGCTTTAAGGCCAGATTATCAGTGGTTTTATTTGAAACACTTGGGTGTGAAAGAGTTGGAGTTTTTTTATTTGTATTTTTTTTTTGAAGTAGAGTTGACTTAAAAATATTGTGTTAGTTTCAAGTGTACATCTTAATGATTCAATATTTTCAAAGATGGTATTCCATTATAGGTTATTACAAGATCCGGTTTTAAGAGTTCAGTCTTAGATAGTCTATGATATACATTGTGTATTTGTTTGTTATGCTTTATCTGTTTTGACAGTCACAATATGCAAACTGTTTTTGTTTTCACTCAATCTTCAGTTGCCTTTCACAGTCCTATTGCCAGCAGATCCACTTATTACCTTCTTCTGCCACCCTCTTTCATAATCCTTTAAGCTCAGCTGAAGGATAAATTATTATATTTTGAACACTTCAAAAATCTAGATCTGTGCTGCAATTCAAAGCTCTTAATCACATATCATGTATTTAATAGCTGTTGTTTTGATCTTTATCAGCACCTGAACTTATTTTTATTTCCTGTGGAGGATCATATTTTGAATCATCTGGTTTGACATCATTTGCTTGTGACTAAAGTGGGGATTATTATTTAAGTTTGAAACATGGCTCATATTATCTATAATCTGCTTAGATTTTCTTTATATCCAAGTGATATTTCACTTTGATTTGATATCAGTTGTTTAATTTGCCAGATTCTGAAAAAAAAATCCTAGTCTAGTGAATGTCAACTATGTGTAAGGATCTTGGAAGTCCTTTGAGTGTCAACTAATATTACAGAACCTTGACACTTAGCGAGGGAAAATGGAGCAGAGGTCAAAAAACCAAAAGGAAAATAGAATGAGGACATCAGAGGAACATTTTCCCAGTGACCTTGGGTAAAGCAGTCTACCTCTTGCACTTTTTTTCCCCCTAAAGGTCCAGAGCTATTCGTGTATGTTTGTGAGACATTAGCTTCTAGAGATTGTCTAGAAAAGTTTAGCTTATAGGTTCCAATATTTATAATATTTCCAATTTTATTGGAGAATGGATGTTATTTTAACATAGAAATATGTATTCAAGGATCAGTCCCTTAGAGTTTTATTATTCAGATGTTAGCCTTCCCTGATAAAGTTCTCTCCACTGAACTTCAGGCTCATTATGTCTTTATAGTTACTTCCAGATTACCCAATGGCCAAGTCTAAAATCATATATTAGTTGATTAGGCTTGTCAGAGAAGGTGATCCATTTCTCTTGATAAGTGGTAAGTCTGAGCAGCTTTAGGTCTTTTATCACTTTGTCAGAATGGGGAAGAATTGAATCCTCTATTGAATTATCGGGCAATTTATAAGATTAAATTGGTAGATGTTGAAACTGTGAAATAAACTAGACTATGAATGTTCCTAATTTATAAGCATATTCAATAGCAAGTATTTTTTAGATAGTATTGAACCTATCTTTGCATATAAAATTGAGTATATTTCATTTAGCCAAAGGATGTATTTTGACTGAAGGACATAATCATTTCAAGATAGTTATATTAATGTATCATATACATATATATATATATACATATATATATATATATAAAATTAATCTAGGATTTTCTATTTAACTGTGTCCAGTTTTCTTCCTCTCTTTTATCATAATTCAGTAAACAAAGAATCCCTCAAAATACTTTTGAGATAATTAAAATTTGGAGAATGCTGGCATATTTAACCATTCTTAATACAATTCCTTTTATAAATTGAAGTAACAAAACTGTGTTTTGCCTAATATCTATTCAGGAAACCCAAAGATGTTTAGGTGTGAAGGATGTGCTGACATTTTTATTATTCTCCATTTAGGGCTTCAATTTGGGAAAAGACAAAATGAAGACACAAAAGACAAATTGTGGACAGAGGAGATAGATGTGCTTAAGGCAAGGGTTACAATGTGATATTTTCAAAACACAGCAGTAAATGACAATGATTATTAGAAAATGAAACTTTAAAAAAGGAAATTTTATACAAAATTATTTTAAAGTATGTAAAAAGCAGAAAGTGTTAGTGTATTTTGGCAATTAAAAGAACTGCTTCTCCCTGAGTACAGTATGACTTGTTCATTTTTAACAGAAAAAATCCCTAGTTTTACACTTTTTAATTACCATCCATTTTAACAATTTGTTATAAAGTATTTATAAGGCTTTTTTCTACCCATCATAGTTAATTATGTTTAATTTATCTCACTTAATTGTTCCTCACAAACTCAGCATTTGTAGATATATTACAAAACTAAGCAAATTAAAACACTTCCATGCAGATATTATACCTCAAGAGTATACTTTCCAATATATCTTTTGTCTTTCATAGTCTAGAACAATGAAGACGTTTCTTACTTTAGGCAACTCATTTCTCACTTTTTAAATAAACAAAAAATAAAGAACTTGAAGAATTCAATTACCATAATGTTTATTTTTATGTTACTTTAAATAAGAACATATGTATTAATAGAACTTAAATTTATATATATATATATATATATATATATATATATATATATATATATATATATATATATATATATATCCATTTAATATAATGTATTAAATGAGAGTACAGGTATATAAAAGTTACTTTGTCTAGATATCTAAAAGTAAATTGTCAATTAATATTAATATTATTTTAAGGTCTTAGAGTTAATTATCTTGACATTACTATTTATGGTGGCATTAAGTCCTACTTGCTTGTAGTGGTATAAGTATTTCTTTTTAAAACTGTTGCTATTCTAAATCATTTGCATTTTAATATAAATTTTAGCAACTATCTTGCTAAATTTTTTGCTGGAATTTTAGTTGAAATGCATTAAACCTTTGGATATTTTTGGAAGCACATGACAAGGAATATGAGTCTTGCAATCTTAAAGCAAGGCATATCCCTACATATTTGCTCTTTTATAATTTCCTCAGCACTGCTTTGCAATTTTCAGATCTTACAGACGTTTTACTAAGTTCATCCGAAAATATTTCATGCTTTTGGGGATTCTATTTTAAATGAAATTGAATTATTGATTTTGTTTTTAAATTGCTTATTTCTACTTTATAGAAATACAATTTATGTGTATTTATGAGTGTTATTCGAACACTTGCTTATTTCACTCATTAGTTCTGGTAGCTTAGTTAATTAGATTTTTTAGGATTTTATATAAATAATAATATTCTTTGGAGATAAAGACAGTTTTTTTAAAACTTTTCCAGTAGTTTTGCCTTTATTTGCACTGGATAATAACTCTAAAATATTGATAGAGTAAGGAATGTGATTTTCCTTCTTGCTTCTGATTTTAGGTTTTCAACATTAATTTTTCAACATTAGTCACATTAGTCAACAATGAGTCTTTCAACATTAAGTATGACCTTGGCAGTAAGTTTTTCATTGAGGTCCTTTTTGTGGTTTTTAAGTGCCTTTTATTCTTAGTGTTCTGAGATTTTTTACCAAGAATATTGTTGGATTTTTTCAAATTTATGTTTTCTCATCTTTTTTCTTTATCAGTTTAGACAGAGTTTTGTAACTTTTTATTGATATTATTATAAAACCTGTGAAATAAATATTTAAAGCTATAAATTTACATTTAAGCATATTTCAGATCTTTTCTATTAAGTGGAATATGTCAAGTATTCATTGTCATTCAGTTCAGTATTTTCTACGTCCCCTTGTGATTTCGTTTATCCTTGAGTTGTTTAGAAGTAAATTGTTTAATTTTGAAATATTTAGGACTTTTATATTTTCTAAATATTTCTAGTTTATCAATTTCATTGTGATCAAGAAATATATTTTGAAATATATATATATATATATATATATATATATATATATATATATATATATATATATGGTGTTTTTTTTTTTTTTTTTTTTGGTATGCGGGCCTCTCACTGTTGTGGCCTCTCCCGTTGTGCAGCACAGGCTCCGGATGTGCAGGCTCAGTGGCCAAGGCTTGTGGGTCTAGCTGCTTGGCGGCATGTGGGATCTTCCCGGACCATGGCACAAACACGTGTCCCCTGCATCGGCAGGCTGACTCTCAACCACTGTGACACCAGGGAAGCCCCCCAAACATTTTAATGTTGAGAAATCTATTGAGACTGGTTTCATGGCCCGCAATACAGACTTTTATAGTGACAAATTTATGTGCACTTTTTAAAGTTTAATCAGCTGTAATCAGCTGTGTTACATATATAGTTATTTGAGTTTTCTATAACATTTTTTCAAATTTTTTTTCTAATTTTTTCTATCAATAATTGGGGTGAAGTATTAAAACCTCCATCTAAATTTGCAGATTTGTCTATTGTTCCCCTTAATTATATAATTTTTCTTCATATATTTTGAAGTACCTTTATTAGGTGCATACATATTTATAATTGTGTATTCCTAATGTACTGATAATTTTATTGTGATTAAATACCTCTCTCTCTCTCTCTCTTTATATTTCTACTGTAGTGACAAGTTTCCCTGACATTAATAAACCATTCCAGCTTTAACATGATTAATAGTTAATAGTGTATCTTTTTCCTTTCTTCTATTTACACCCTATCTGTACCATTTATGTGCTGTGTGTGCATCTTGCAAACAGCACATAGTTGAATCTTGTTCCTTTTGTATTCTGATAATCTCTGCCTTTAATATAATATTTATGCTGTTTATACTTACTGAAATTAGTGTTGTAATATTTTTGTCATTTGGCTATTTGCTTTCAATTTATTTTTTGTTTGATGGCTCACCTGTTTGTTTCAACTGTTCCCTTTATTAGTTTTTGTTACTTGAATATTTTATTTGTATTCTAGTTTGATTTAAACCTTGGTATTATTTTAACTTATTATTTAGTCATTATTCTAAAATTACAGATTTAATCTTAATGTGAAGCAATATTCTTATATTTAATATATTATTACCTCATGTTTAAAGTGAGAAATTTGATAATTTATAATTCCATTTATAAACCACCTGTGTTCCTATATCATGTATACTAATTCTACAGACGTTATAAACCCCACAACAAAGTGTTATAATTTTTGCTTTAGAGTCATATGACTTTTAAAGAATTTATGAAAACCAAAGGTAAATTTGTGTTTTTACACATGCTTTTTATTTACCCACATATTTACTACTACTTTTGTTCTTTATTCTTTCATTCTTGTAGAGTTTTGGTGCCAACCAGTGTCATTTCCCTTAAGTCTGAAAAATTTTTATTATTTCTTATAGGCCAGGAATGCTTGCTTCAAAGTCTTACAGCTTTTTTTACCTGAAAGTTCCAATATATTTTCTGTATTTTTTATGGATATAGAATTCTTGGTTCAGCTTGCTGTTCAGCTTACTGTTCTAATGACTTCTGGCCTCTGTTGTTACTTTTTTAATCTCCAAACTGCTGTTGAGATAATCTAGTCATTTTTTTTTTAATTTTATTAGTATATATTTTAACTTGAGTGATTCCATTATTTATATTTTATATTTCTTTATTGACATTGCCTATCTAGACTATTTTTCTTTTAATTCTTTCAACACATATTCCTTCATTTTCTGAACATGTTTTTAATAGCTGTTTTGGTGTTTTATCAGTGAAATAAAGCATCTGGTTCTGCTCAGATGCAGTTTCCTCTGGTAATGATTTTTGCCCTGAATATGGGTCTTATTTTCTTGTTTTTTTGCCTGTCTAGTAATTTTTTTGATTGAAAATTAGCCTTTGTGATTAATATCTTTTCCACATAAAGAAAACATTTTAACAATTCTTCTCAGGTTGTTTTTATATTGATTAACTCTTAGTTTTTTGCTTTCCTTAGAAGTTCTTCATCTCTTTTTCAATTCTGAATGATTAACTTGATGAGTAGAGTATCCTAGGTTGTAGGGTTTTCTCTTTCAGTAATTTAAATATATTATGCTTCTACCCTCTGGCTTATACATTTTCTGCAGAAAAGTTAGCTGATAGCCTTATGGGGTTTCTCTTGTACGTGACTCTTTTTTTCTTTTTTATCATGTTTCTTTTAAGATTCTCTCTTTATCTCTAATGTTTTTCCATTTTAATTATGATTTTTGTTGTTGTTGTGAGTCTCATTGGGTTAATCTTGTTTGGAATTCTCTGTGCTTCCTGTACCTTGAAATCTGTTTCCTTCTTCAGGTTTAGGAAGTTTTCAGCCATAATTTTATCAGATATATTTTTACACTTTTGTCTCCCACTTCTCCTTCTGGGACCCCTATAATGTGAATGTTAGTAAGCTTGATGTTGTCCCCGAGGTCCCATAAACTGTCCTTATTTTAAAATGAAATTTGTTGTTCTTTTTGCCTTTCTGATTGGGTGATTTCCATTATTCTGTCTTCCAGTTTCCATATATGTTTTTCTGTATCACCTAGTCTGTTGTTAATTCTTTCTATTTTATTTTTTGTTTCAGTTATTGTATTCTTCAGCTCTGACTTTTTTTCTTTTTAATATTTTCTAGTTCTCTGTTTGAACTCTTAATCTTTTCATCTGTTCTTTTCCCAAGCTCTGTTGGCATTCTTATTACTATTGCTGTGAATTCTTTATATGATATATATTTTTTTCTGTTTTGTTAGGATATTTTTTTCCCGTTCTTTTGTTTGAAATACATTTTTCTGTCTTCTCATTTTATTTAACTTACTGTCTCTATAAAATTAGGTGAAGCTGTTACCTATCTCAGTCTTGAAGAGGTGTCATTTGTGGGAATGTGCCTATGCAGTCTGCATGTGACCAGTGGCTGTGGTGGGAGAGCTGGATCTGTAGTTAGCATGGGTCACATCTTCCCCTGCAGTATGCTGACAGCTACCACCTTGGTGGGAGTTAGAGCATGAGATGCATGAGCTAGAGCCAGAGCCAGGTGTGAGCCAGATCTCTCCTGTGCTCTCTAGTAGTCACCACACTGTCATTGGTGGGGTTGGGGCCCAGGGTGCTGGAGCAGAATCCCTGAAGGTCAGGTCCAAGCTGGTTTCTTTTCTTCTATGTGTGCACATTCTCCTTGTCAATGACAGGCTCCGGCTCAGTGGAGAGTAGTCCTGGAGCAAGAGGGGCTGGAGTAGGTGCTCAGTGTAGGCTGGGTGGTTGCAGGAAACTAGCCAGAGCGCTAGGGTGTTTTCAACCTCTTTTGTCTGTGTTGTTCTTGGGAGTAAGCAGGCGTGTGTCCATGCTCTTCATGAATGGAGTTGCAGTTACTTACAGCCCTCCAGTAAGTCCCACCAGTTTTCAAACCAGTAAGGGGACTTGTTTCCCCATTGTTGAACTCTACACCTGGGGTCCCCAGTATGTGGCTTGAAGTCCTCATTCCCCAGGGAGGATTTATGAGCCTATGATCTCCCCTCCTCTCTGTGTCCCCTGCTAAGGGTGCAGGTCTCAACCTGACTGCTTCTCCTCTCTTTCTACCTGACTCTTTTTTTCTTTTTAATGGCCTTGGTTATAGGAGAGCCTTTTGCCAGCTTCCAAGTTGTTTTCAGAAAGAGTTGCTCCACATGTAGTTGGATTTTTGATGTTTTTGTGGGAGGAGGTAAGCTCAGCATCTTCTTACTTCACCACCTTGGTCTCCCTTATCTCAGTACATTTAATTTCACAAGCATATTATATTAATTCATTTTGAGTATTATATATACTTCCATATATTTCAATGTCCTATTCCAAATATCACTTGACCTATTTTTACTTATGCTTTCGCTTCTGATTTCCATTTATTCCACTTATTTTTATGTGATTTAAAAAATATGAATGCATGTTGTTCACACTTCTTCATTACATCTCAAGACATAATTTTTCTCATTTATCATCCTTACGCTATACACCAGAGATGGGGATAATTGAGGGTCTCTGTCTTAGGACATTAGCCAGATAGGTCAGTCATCTACAGGAAGTGGACAATATTTCATCCATATTACTCATGAATACTGGAAATGAGTCATTTGGCCTGATCCTGATTCCATCAACAGATTCATACTTTGATTCCAACATATCAGATATCTTCCACATGGTCTGATTTCTTGACATGGAAAATTTTTAGTCTTGGAACCAAAAAAAAGGAGACTTTTCAGGCACCTTCTTGTGTCTTCACCATTTTCTTTTCTTCCTCATATTGCTATTTTCTAGAAAATCATTATTCAAGTTCTTTCCAAATGATGTCACCCATGTAGATTTCAGATTCAGTTGTCAGCTGAATGTCAAAGATTGCCTAGAATATTTATTAAAGCAAAGCAAAATAAAACCAATCCTTGATTCATATAGGAGCATCTTTACGTACTGCTCAGTGTGAAGAGCAGAACATAAAAAAACCCTTGAGTTCTAGGGAGGTAAATTTACTAGTTCTACATCACAAGATAATACAGTTTATTTAGTAGAAGAGTCAAAAATATTTTTAGATATCTGCATGTGCTGTATCAAATTGTTGGATTGCATTTTCTCAGTGTTACATTATATCTCATTATAGACCATTCCTCACAACTTTATGCCTTACGTTTTAAACAATGACAGCAACAAAATGAGTGGGCATTTCTTTTTTTCTTTTTTGATTATATTTTATTTTATTTTATTTTTAACCTTTACTTTTTTCTTTTTTAACATCTTTATTGGAGGGTGGGAATGTAAATTGATACAGCCACTATGGAACACAATATGTAGGTTTCTTAAAAAACTGAAAATAGAACTGCCATACAACCCAGCAATCCCACTACTGGGCATATACCCTGAGAAAATCATATTTCAAAATGTGTCATGTACCACAATATTCACTGCATATCTATTTACAATAGCCAGGACATGGAAGCAACCTGTGTCCATCAGCAGATGAATGAGTGGACATTTCTCACCAACAAAATATTCTAGATACTAGAATTCGCTTTTGACATGTGTATTTCATATATTTCAGCTTTATCTACATAACATCCTGCTTTTCCAAAAAAAATATCTTATTTTATATAACCAGATGATAAAAAACAGATATAAGACCTAGTCTAACAGGTAATGGCACCATATAGCCTGAAACTAAAGCAGCAGTGAATGGATGTTACCAAATTATAGAACTAAAAGTATTTAAAATAATAACTTGAGCTAATGAAAAAGAAGTTTATTCTCTGATAAGACACTACATAAAAAATATTGATTCAAAAACTAGAGAATAGTACATACATTTTGTTTAATACTAGCACTCTATAACACTAGCTGATAATAAAATAGTAATAATAATGTATTTTTAAATCACCTTATAATTTTAAATAATTTTATATGAATTGTCATATTTAATGACTTTTTTGCATGGAGAATTAATTCTAAATTAAGGGTCTAAATTTAGTCTAAATATTTAGCTTTAAAATTAAGACATTTTGTGATCTTAAATTACCTTATAAAATCCATATTGGCAAGTTACAAGCAATACCTTATTTAATAGAAATGAACCAGTGACATACTATTTTCTATGCTATTCATTTTCTAGGGTGATTTACTTCTAATGTATAACCACAGATATTATTTTTCATAGAATTACAGAGGGACTCTCAAGATGCATTTAACCTAAAGTGAACTAATCAAGCTTTACCATCTCTAATTTATATGAAGCAATTCATCTTCTTGAATATTTTACAGTTGCTGCTGTTCAGTACACATTATCTAATTGTGCCTACCAGATGCAGAAAAGGATAAAGCATGTGTTGAAGATAGAAACCATGCATTATAATAATTGTAATTAATTTTTTAAACTATAGCAAAACCAAATACCTTTACTTGGGAAAGTCTGATTTAAACTTGTTTGTTGATCATGTTATATATTTTAAAATAATGAATATAACTGATGTGGGTAATATAATTTCAAGGCATTGAGGTCACTATTAAAATAAATTGTACCATTTAGAATACTTTTCAGCATGAAAAAAACATTTCTGGAAAAAAGTTTTAAAAGAAATACTTCAGATTTAAATTACCCTGAAATAACAGAGCTGTAATTTTGTGTACTCACATCTTTTATTCTTCTCCAGTTCTGACAGAATAATCTCGTGATAATATTTTAATAGATAGATGTCTAAGCCAGTTCTGAGCAGAAAGTCATAATCCATTTTGTGATTCAGGTGCATTATAGTTTAAACCCCTGGAGCCTTTAATTATCATTCTATTTTTGCTAAAAATATGAATTTTTCCTTTTTGTTTCCATTTCATTATGATATTGAAAGGGCAATTTTGGGTAAACCAATGTTTTTATGAATACTGACTTAACTGGAAAGTATTTTCACATTTAAATAAAATTCATTAGGTGTTTGAAGAAAACAATAAAATCTCTCTTACTGGGCATGAATTAAGTGTCATTCCAAGTTGATAATTTTAGATATGTACTACAATTTTGATTCTGGAAAACTATAAAACTCACTAGTTAACATTATATAACAAAATATTTTGTTATTTAATTCTATTACTAATGTGTCTTTATGTCATTTAGTCCTACCATGCTTTGCAATTTTGTACACTTTTTTTAACCTATTTTTCTAGTCAAGCAAATTAAACAATACAGTATGGAATTTGAAGTATGGTGGGAGAGGAATGGTCTTATTTCAGGTAGTGAAAGATATTTTGTACTTCTCTTAACTTTCCCTTTTTTTTTTGTCAATGGCTCCACCAAATGGTCTGTGACAGGAACCTGTGGATTATTTTTAGCTCTTTCTTCTCATTTATTCCTGAATCAAATTGGTCACCAAATCTTACCGATCCCAACTCTTTAATAACTAAAAAAATCCAAAATCTCCTTGACGTTTCTACTTCCATTGCCTTGATACTAATATTCAACACTTTTACCCTGGATAACTACAGTCTTCTGGCCTCTGGTCTTGTCACCACCCATTAAATTATCTACACTGCTACCAAGAATAATTATAAAATATGCCTAAGATCATCTCACTTCATTGATATCATCTAGAATTATCACCTCATTATATTCAGGTCAGAAGTCCAAGATCCTTTGTCTAAGATACAAGGACCTTCATATTTTATCCTGTACCTGCTTTGGTAACCTTATCTTCTGCCAGGTTTTCAGATTTACTCAGTATTCTAACAATATCAATAATTTATCATGCTTCTTACCTACTGTAAAGAACTGAGAGTCCCCTGATATATTTATATAGTATATGCACAAAAAATGATAAAGTTATTGCCCTTATCAAAATACTTATCTAAAATTAACTTTGAGGGCTTCCCTGGTGGTGCAATGGTTGAGAGTCCGCCTGCCAATGCAGGGGACACGGGTTCGTGCCCCGGTCCGGGAAGATCCCACATGCCACGGAGTGGTTAGGCCCGTGAGCCATGGCCACTGAGCCTGCGTGTCTGGAGCCTGTGCTCCACAATGGGAGAGGCCACAACAGTGAGAGGACCGTGTACCAAAAAAAAAAATAAATAAATAAATAAATAAATAAATAAATAAATAAATAAAATAAAATTAACCTTTGAAATAAGTGTGTTTAGCATGTTTTTTTTTTCTTTGCCGACTACCAACGTCTGTCCTGTTTCCTTTACTTTTCTGTAGTAAAGAATTAGATATTCATAATTCTTTCACTGAAACATTGATGCTGCAAGAGCCGCAAATCCAAAAGGATAGGAAGCATTATCAGTGCAGATTCAGCATCACAAGACATAGAACAGGATCTAAACAAGAAAGTATCCTGATAGAAGCATGGTGTTAAGTTAACCCAATAACAGTGAAGAAAGAAAGTCAAAGAAGTAAATTATCATATCAATGAGATGTAGAAAATATATCAGCAGGTGTATTACTGTGCTAGTACTGCCCTAACAAAATACCACAGATCATATTGTGTGGTTTCTTCAACAGAAATTTATTTCTCACAGTTCTGGAGGCTAAAAGTCCAAAATCAATGTTCTGGCAGAGTGAGTTTCTCCTGAGGCCTTTTTCCTTGGCTTGCAGATGACTGTCTTCTTGCTGTGTTTTCACATGCCCTCTTCTCTGTGTACATGCAGGCCTGGTGTCTTTTCCTCTTCTTAGAAGGACACCAGTTATGTTGGATTAGGACCCTACTCCTGTGACCTCATGTAATCTTAATTACCTCTTTAAAGGCCCTATCTCCAAATACAGGAACATTAGGGGTTAGGGCTTTAACATATGAATTTGGAGGCTGTAACAATTTAGTCTAGAACAATGGATTATAGTGGAATGTACAGTATCAGGAATAAGTTCTAGAACATTCTCTACTGTTATCTTGCTGAGTGAACTTAGTCAATACTTTTTGTATTGGATATCAGTTCCAGTACTGGGCATCATGTTCTTTCTCTGGTAAATGCCCAAGTGTATATAGGACTAGTAGTATTTCTCTTTAATTATGGATTATTATTTAAACATCTGCCTCAATAGGCAGAGTTGGCACAAATCTAATGTCAGCAAAGCTATTGATATGTTGGTTTAGTGACTACATGGTAGCATTTTCATTTAAATCAATTGGTCATGGTACTGTGTCATTGTATAAATATCCCAAGAAAATCTTAGATTTTAAGAATGAATTACAGTAAAATATTATAAGGTAAACATCCATTGGTGCTTTGGCAAATATTCACAGTGTTATTTATGGTATGTGTTTCAGACAAGGTGATTATGCTTTATAAGACAATAATTATTCAAAGAAGAACGTCCCTATACTCAGGACACTGAGAAATCTAAAATAATGAAACATGGTTAATCAAAGAGATACACATTGTAATGTTCATGTCTGATGAAATAATTTTTCACTTAGGAAAATAATTCAGACTAATTTATTTAGTACATTCCCTCATGGCATGTAATTTTTTTTCTGGGAATTTGGTATATATATATATATATAATTTATTATGAACTTGTCTGTTAAGTAAAGTAAAACACATTTCTACTACTACAAATTTATCCCTGCGGGCTTGACATTTTTTTTTATTGTTGGTGTAAATCACATTTTCATATGAATAATCACTAAATAATTTAAGTATTTTTATTTAAAAAATCAGATAATATTCAATGCTAGTATGACTTTGTTAGTAAGAGTATTGATGGAATAAGCTATTTAATGACTGCAGTCATTTTCACAGGAGACATAATACTGATTTTATAAAGCATAGTCTATTTTATTTGTGTAATTATGAATTTATATTTTTCAAAGGTTAAATACACTTTCTGATATATATGACAGTTTTGCATGTAAATATGTCTGTACATTAAATTTTTAAAATTGCCTTGCCTTATATGTCCTGACTCTTCTAACCCTTTGTGGTTATAGTTGGAAAGTACACAGTTTACTTCAATAACTACAAATATGATGGCACAAGTGGATGTTTTACTTTCCTAAGTTGTAATAATTAATCAAGACTTTTCCAATTACATTGTTGAGTGGTTAGCATAAATACTGTTAAATTCTTTTCTAAATCTTAATCACTATTCATCTGGTCAATACACACATGGCATACAGGAAAATTTGCATCTCAAATATAATGAATAGCTGATAAAGAGTAGTTGTAAAATGTGGTAACCATAATACTGAAGCCAATTTAGGTTTTGGTTTTCATTTTTGTGTTTTGTTTTATTTGCCTCTGTTTGTTTCTTTTGTAAGCTAATACCACTATACTAAAATACTAAAATGTCTTTGTCTTATTTTATTGTCTGTGATATTAGTATTTTATGTTACAGATCTGTTCTATATAGTTGTTTTACTTCTTGCTATTGCTGAGAATAATGGTTAATAGTTAGACTTTAGAACTACAACAACAAACCTGGCTTTATTGCCCAGCTCCTTTATAAACTTACTCTGTCGTATTTTGGAGCAAGTTATACAGTATCTGTTTGCCTTTGTTTCTCCATAAGCAATATTACTCATCTTACAGCATTGCTATATTGACTTGAAAATAAGAGTAAGGATTTAAATAAATGAGCATACTGCTAAGAAAATAGTATATGCTTTATTATTATTAATTGGTTTGTAGGATTGTTTTCCAAATCAAAGCCTCTTTATTTTTTTTCTCAGGATAACAGCTAAATACCTCTGTCAGTTTTCCTCACCAATATGACCTGCACACCCATGACATAGTTGTTATTTAAGGTTATCATTTAGATTTTTTTTTTTTCTTAAGGGCAGACAGTGTGTCTAGATGTTTGGATCTGGTATCACATATAACCACAAAAACACATGTAAAGATTTTCAAAAAAATGTATCATAATATACATGCTGTCTTGTAATCTGTATTTGTATAAAAGACTATCATTGAAAAATTTTCTTGTCAACCAATGAACATATCACTGTCATCATTTAGAGCTCACGTAATATCTCTGGCATGGTTAAACATAAGTTTCTAATCAGTATTTTATTTTTGGACACCTCAGAGTATCTTAAATTTGGCTCTTTTTAAATAATATTTTCATTTTCTCTTTTTGTCTAATTTTCTTAGATATTTTAAAATATTTTTCTTATGTATTGTGTGGCTATTATTCCTGCTATAATATATAAGTTTTTAGATATCTTTTTGGGTACTACATTTGCCTTTCAATACACATAGTGTATTAAATTGCTCAGTGATTTACATTTTAGCCAAATCTATTCATATCATCCTTCATTATTGGTTAAAATATATTTATTCCAAAATTATGTGTAAAATATATTCACTTTCATTTTTCTTCCTTTTTATTAATGATTTATTGTTTTTCCTTTTTTTGTTATGAGGGCATTAGGAACATGCTTATGATTGTGATACTCTGGGATAACATGTGCTATGGACTGAATGGTTGTGTCCTCCCAAAATTCATATGAGGAAACCCTAATCTCCAATTTGATGGTATTAGGAGGTGGGACCTTTGGGAGGTGACTAGGACATGAGGGTAGAGCCCTCATGATGGCATTAGTACCCTTATGAGAAGAGACAGAGAATGATGATCTCTCTTTCTGCCATGAGTTGTGACTATTCTGGACCCTTTGTGCATTTTTAATTGGAACTTACATTTGGTTGACCTTGATTTTTAATTTGCTTCTGCTTTGTCTATCTTACCTGAAATCACTTCAACCTAAGTACTTGGATTGGGATTGTCCAGAATCCACAGATAGTGTAAAGCTAAACCCCCAAGAATGCATACGGGTATAGCTATTGTTACCAATTCTCATGGGAGATATCTTTCAACCTTAGGATAAGACTAAGAAAGATATTTTTCTTTCATTACTATCTTTAAGGAGTGGATTTAAAAAAAAAAAACTATCCTTTTACCCTGTGTAAAAGGATTTAAGCTTCCCCAACCCTCCTTCATAATGTGTCTTAGTTTCACTCCCTTAACTTATGGCAACATGATTTTTTTCTTATATCCTGAACTGCCAAAACTCCAGTATTATCAAATCCCTTTGGGTTTTCACTAGTTTTTTATCTCATGTACATGCCCTTCATTGTCTTTAACTTTAGGTATTTATTTCTATAAGCTTAGCCTAACTATATATTTAATAGGTTATTTATTGCATTTTGTACAGCATGCTAAATTATTTTAAGAGAAATGTTCTTCAGAATATGTAAATTCCCATAATGCCAAAGGAGAAGCCTTTTCTTTATTTTAAAGATTTCTTTTTCGTTCCCTGTTTAAATTTCTCTTAAGGGCTCAGTTAAGTTGAGTTTGGGACTTTAAATAATGATGAGCTTGAACTAACATTTGCATGGATCATATATTGCTGATCAGATACACTTTTCTAATTAAAGTAATTAAATTTTGCATACATGTTAATTATGTATTATTATATTTTAGTTATATATAATATTGATTACATACACTATAAATGTAATATACATTATATATGTATTTATATTACATATGAGCTATGTAATATCAATTATGTAAGGTTAATGTGATATATATTTATACACGTAATACATACGTGTATATGTATGTGTGTGTGTTTACCTTAAAGCATCAGATATTATAGGGATCCCTTGATAATCACAATCATGGTTCCACTAAAAGAGTTTCGCTACAAAAGAGTACTGAAATGTATTAATTTGTTGTTACAACCATGTTAAGACTAGTACTATAACATTGTAAGGAACAAAATGAACTTAAAATAAAATTCTCAATTTGACCCTATTTAATCATTTAGGTTTTAGTGTAAAACCTGTAATTCCAGATGGTAATAACAGTTCAGACTCTTCAAATATTTTTGTACAGGGAATCAAAGTACTTTACAGAAAACAATGTAACATTTTATATATGGAATATTACATTTATATATTTTTCCTGTTCAAAAGTTTCATTATTTAATGTAATTTTAGTGATTATACAATATTATAATTAGCAAAATACTTTCCATTTTATTTAGTTTTTATTGTGATAATCATTGCAGAGGTAGGCCATTGAAGAACTGTTATTCCCCAATATTAGAGGAGGGAATTTAGGCTCAGGAAGTAATGTGAAACATGATAAGTAAGCATGAGAATTAAGACTCAATCTGGGTCTTCTTACTGTACCCCAATACTATTTTAGTTCTAGTTTTTATTTTTAATGAGACTGAAATATACCTAAAGGGCTCTATCTTTAGTAGATGTTTCTGATGTTTTTGCATTATGTATTATGGTCAAACAGCCTTTAGTCAAGGCACTGTGAGCTATCTGACTAGAAAGTACTTCTTTATCTTTAACAACATAACCTAACTCACAGAAGTCTGACTCTTTTCTGAGAGGGAATATTTCATCAAAACAATGCTGCTCTCAATTTCAGTGTGCTTTGCTTGTGAAGGTTTCAGCTGTAGTTTACCTATTCTATAAACGTGTAGTTCTTATAAAAATAAATTATTTGCAACATAAATACGGTTTCTGAGTGTTTGATATTTATTTTGTCCTCTTTCCCTATGTCAGGTGTTTCCATAACAGAGTAGAAAAGATTTATTGGAAAAAAATATTTACTTGTCTTCTGTTTTCTTTATTTTAAGCTTTTCCTGTTTTTTGTTTGTTTTCTTATAAAGTAATTACAGGTACAATGTGACAATGTAACTACTTCTGACAATGATATAACAGCACTATCTACTAGGAGGAAATTTTGCAAAAAGAATATCTATCCTATTTTAGAGAGAGACCAAATGGAATTGAGACATATTCTTAAGATTAACCCCTCAAAGATTATGGGCATCAGCATTCATCCTAGCTATTCCCATATTCACTAGTCTGAGACATCCAACTATTTAAAAAATAATCTGGCAAAAACGTGTACTATTGAGCACAACTTGACCACTGAGATTGGAAAATTCTAGTATTCAAATTTAATGCCCATGATAATAGCAGCTTTTTTTCTCTTTTGTTTTCTTCTTATGTTATTGTAGTTCATTTCATATTCCTGTCATCCCGCTCTAACTAGGTTATCTGGTATCATGTTGAGTACAAGTGGAGAGTGAGGATATCCATTCCTCTTTCCTAAATCTCAGGTGAAAGCTTTCCATGTTTCATCATCTAAGTTGTTTTCTTTAGATTTTTTTGTAGATCTTCTTTACTCAAGAAATTAAGACATGAACCTCTAACTTACTGAAGTTTATTTTCTTATCTTGGCCTTTCTTTCCAAACCTGCAAGTAGTTTAGAAAACTTTGACTCCATTTATATCCTTCCAATTTGTATCCCAACTATGTCAGGCACTTAAATTCTATAAAATAAATACCATAAAATCTTTGTGCAAGGAACATTCAGATTTCCTTACATATTTATTTTTACCAAGGCATTGATTTAATCTTCATAATTTGTTCTACCACAAGCTTCTATCTAGTATTAGTTTTCTTCTATCTATGTAATAGTCTTGAAATGTATTATATATCTCTTGGTTGTTACTATAATCTGGTTTGTTCATCTAAAAATGTCTTTATTTGCTCTCATTCTTGAAAGATGTTTTTCACAGTTAGGTGGAGGGTTATTTTCATTCAGTACATAGAAATAACTAACAGAGCCATTGACTCCTTTCAATGATTCTGTTGAGAACTCAGTTACTGGGAGAATTATCCCTCACTGTAACTAATCTGTCTTTCTCCCTATTCCACCTTTGACATTTTTTAAGGTAATCTCTTTGTCTTTGATTTTCTGCAGCTTTGTTATTAAACAAAGTTGTCACTTATTTTTCTTCATGCAGTTTGTGCTTTTGTGAGCTTCTTGAATTAGCTGGTTACCCCATTTTTAGTAAGAGAAAATAAAATTCTCTCTAAGACACATGTGAAAATAAAAAATGAACAAATGAAAAATTCTTTGAAATAGAGTGTTATATCTTATTTTTAAATGTCTAATATCAATTACTGACTGGATATGACTTTGAAATTTACTATTTAGGAACATGATAATTAAGGACTTGAAATATAAGAGCTAACCTTCTATGTAAATAATTAAGAACTTGAAATATAAGATCTAAATTTTTATATAATCTGAATTATTGATAAAATTTATATGATATAAATTATTCTGTAATGGGTATGAGCCTGTTTTTAGACCTTTTAATGTAAAATTGGTATTGGATATGGGATATAGAAAACAAATCTTTTGAAGAGAAAATTCCTGTGAAATAATATACTTGGAACCAGAAGTTGTAGTTTTCTCACTTTTTAATGATGGGATACTGGGCAGCCCACGTCTCAGTTCTCTGTCTCTCCTCCTACCTTCCTTCTTTCTTTCTTTTCCTTTCCTCTTTCCCTTCCTCCCTCCTCTCTCTCTCTCAGCTAAATATTATATTGAGTTGCAGTAATTCTTCCAGTTATAAACTGATATTAACTATAAACAACAATAATCATTTACAGAGTAATATCTAACTTGTTTTGCTTTTTTCCCCTGCTTCCTATATTAATGGAATAAATCAGAGCTACTTTCATCATGAAAAGTTTTAAATGTCAAGATAATGTATCTCTATCAAGAAGTAATTTTATCTGTGGTTTAATTTAAATCATAAGGAGACGGAGAGAAGAATTGGGATTCTCAAAATACCCTTTTTTCTCTTTCTTTTTTCTTTCACTTTTATTGAGATATAATTGACGTACAGTACTGGATAAATTTAGGGTGTACAGCATAGTGCTTTGACTTACATGCATCATGAAATGATTATCACAAGTTTAGTGAGCATTCATTATCTCATACAGATACAAAATTAAAGAAATAGAAAAAAAAATTTCTGGTGATAAGAACTTTTAGGATTTACTCTCAACTTTTATTTATTTTATATCACAGTTAATTATATTTATCACATTGTACATTACATCCTTAGTACTTATTTGTCTTATAACTGGAGGTTTGACCTTTGACCACCTTCATCCTATACCTCTTGTAACCACAAATCTGATCTCTTTTTCTATGAATTTGTTTGTTTGTTTGTTTGTTTTAACATCTTTATTAGAGTATAATTACTTTACAATAATGTGTTGCTTTCTGCTGTATAACAAAGTGAATCAGCTATATGTATAAATATATCCCCATATCCCCTCCCTCTTGCATCTCCCTCCCACTCTCCATATCCCACCCCTCTAGGTGGTCAAAAAACACCAAGCTGATTTCCTTGTGCTATGCAGTTGCTTCCCACTAGCTATATATTTTACATTTGGTAGTATATATATATATATATATATATATATATATATACATTCCACTCTTACTTCATCCCAGCTTACCGTTCCCCCTCCCTGTGACCTCAAGTCCATTCTCTACATCTGCGTCTTTATTCCTGTCCTTCCCCTAGGTTCATCAGAACCTTTTTTTTTTTTTTTTTTTTTTTAGATTCCATATATATGTGTTAGCATACGGTATTTGTTTTTCTCTTTCTGACTTACTTCACTCTGTATGACAGACTCTAGGTACATCCACCTCACTACAAGTAACTCAATTTTGTTTCTTTTTATGACTGAGTAATATTCCATTGTATATATGTGTCACATCTTCTTTATCCATTCATCTGTCTATGGACATTTAGGTTGTTTCCATATCCTGGCTATTTTAAATAGAGCTGCAATGAATATTGTAGTACATGACTCTTTTTTAATTATGGTTTTCTCAGGGTATATGCCCAGTAATGGGATTACTGTGTCTTATGGTAGTTCTATTTTTAGTTTTGTAAGGAACCTCCATACTGTTCTCCATAGTGGCTGTATCAACTTACATTCCCACCAACAGTACAAGAGAGTTCCCTTTTCTCCACACCCTCTCCAGCATTTATTGTTTGTAGATTTTTTGATTATGGCCATTCTGACCAGTGTGAGGTGATACCTCATTGTAGTTTTGACTTGCATTTCTCTAATGATTAGTGATGTTGAGCATCCTTTCATGTGTTTGTTGGCAATCTGTATATCTTCTTTGTAGAAATGTCTGTTTAGGTCTTCTGCCCATTTTTGAATTGGGTTGTTTGTTTTTTTTGATGTTGAGCTGAATGAGCTGCAGGCAGCTCATGTTTGTTAGTTTTTGAAGAGAATTTTCCTATAACACTATGTTACACCACATACTGTTTTGGTATCTCTATATAATTCAAAATGATCACCAGAATAAATAGAGTCCTGATATATCACATATGAAGATATTATATATTTATTGACTATATTTCCTGCACTATACATTTCATATCTGTGACTCATTTACTTTGCAACTGGAAGTTTGTACCTCTTAATATCCTTTTTTATATCCTGTTTTTTTATTAATTCATAACTGACATATACAGATTAATTTCAGATATAGAATATAGTGATTTGATATTTTTATATATTATGAAATGATTAACACAAGTCTAGTTACCATGTCTCTACAGATTTATTACAGTATTATTGACTATATTCCCTATGCTATACATTACATCCCCATGACTTATTTATTTTATAGCTGGAATTTTTTAACTCTTAAGCCCATTCCCTTATTTCATCTGTCCCTACACCACCCTGCTGTCTGACAACCAGCAGTTTGCTATCTGTATCTATGAGTCAGTTTCTGTTTCATTTTGTTTGTTCATTTTGTTGTTGTTGTTGTTTAGATTCCATATGTAAGTTAAATTATATTGTACTTGTTTTTATCTCTCTGACTTATTTCACTTGGCATAATATCCTTTATGTCCATCTATGTTGTTATAGTACAAATTTCAGGACTTTCTTCTCATTTATGGCTGAATAATATCCCATTGTACATATATACTATATCTTTTTATTCATTCATCTATCAGTGGACACTTAAGTTGCTTCCATATCATGGCTATTGTAAATTCTGCTGCAATGAACATAGGCATACAAATATCTTTCCAAATGTGTTTTGGTTTTCTTCAGAAAAATACCCAGAAGTGAAACTGATGGATCTTATGGTGGTTCCATTTTTAGAATTTTTGAGGAATCTCCACAGTGTTTTCTGTAGTTGCTGCACTGATTTAGATTCCCACCAACAGTGCACATGGTCCCCTTTTTCCACATCCTCTCCAACGCTTGTTGTTTCTTGGTTTTTTGATAACAGTCATTCTAACAGGTGTGAGGTGATACATCACTGTGGTTTTGATTTTCATTTCCCTGATGATTAGTAATGTTGAGCAGCTTTTCATGTGCTTGTTGGCCATCTATATGTCTTTGAAAAAAATTTCTATTCAGGTCCTTTGCTCATTTTTTAATTTGGTTTTTAGGTTGTTTGTTTGTTTTTTGACACTGAATTGTGTGAGTTCTTTACACATTTTAGTATATTGGATATAGAGTTTGCAAATATCTTTTCTCATTAAGTAGGTTGCCGTTTTGTTTTGCTGATGGTATCCTTCCTATGAAAAAGCTTTATAGTTTGTAGTTTCACTTGTATTGTTTTTGCTTTTGTTTCCCTCGCCTGAAGAGACATATCCAAAAAACAAAACAAAACAAAACAAAACATTAAGGCTGATGTCAAACAGCACATTGCCTATGTTTTCTTCTAGGAATTTCATGGTTTCAGTACTTATATTTAAATATTTAATATATTCTAAGTTTATTTTTGTATGTGGTATAAGAAAGTGGTCGAGTTTAAATATTTTACATATTGCAGTTCAGTTTTCCCAACACTTTATTAAAGAGACAGTCTTTTCTCCATTTTGTATTCTTGGCTCCTTTGTCATAGATTTAATAACCAGATAAATGTGAATTCTGGGCACTGTCTTCTATTTCATTGATCTATGTGTCTGTTTTTTTACCAGTACCATACTGTTTTGCTTTCTTGAGCTTGGTAATACAGTTAGAAATGATACTTCCAGCTTTGTCCTTCATTCTCAAGATTGCTTTGTCTATTTGGGGGTCTTTTGTGGATCCATACAAATTCTAGGATTATTTGTTCTCATATCATAAAAAATGACTTGGTATCATGGTAGGGATTGAATTGAATATATAGATTGCTTTGGATAATATGGACATTTTAACAATGTTGATTCTTTCTATCCGTGAGGACAGTATATCTTTCCATTTACCTGTTTTGCTTTCATTTTGTTTTATCAATGTCTTGTAGTTTTCAGGGTAAAGTTCTTTCACCTTCTTGGTTAAATTCATTTCTGAGTATTTTATGTACCCACTGACTGATAGCGCCTCAGCTGCTGTGTAGGGAGGTAGGGATTTGGGAAACTCATCTGGCCTGGTTGTGGCCCAGTCTCAGCAAGGGGAGTATGGGATTTGACTTGCTTGACTTTTCCAGTTGCATAGGGTGGGGAGGACTTGTGGTGCTACTCATCCATCCTGGTTGCAGCTAGGCTGCTATTCAGAAATAATTGTGCTCATGGTGCTTGTCCACAGAAGTATTGGGTCATCTATGGCATGGGGATTGCCAGCTTTGGGGTGCTCTCCTGGTCTAGGTTGCTGCTTAGCTCCTGCGTGGGGTGAGGGGTGGGCAGGACATGGTGCACTCATCCTTCCCAGTTCCAGCTAAGTCTCTGTGGAGATGGGCAGGGCTCAGGGCACCCACCCGGGCCAATTACAGCTTGGCTGCTGTGAGAGGAGAGCAGGGCTCAGGGAACTCACATTTCTTGGCTCTGCAAAGGATTCAGCCTGATTTGTTCTTGACATGCCCATATCATTAAGAATATGCCAAGTCCTGTCAGTGTTTCAACGGGGGAGTCTTGTTTAGCACTTACTATCTGGCTGATTGGATGTAGATATACATAGTCCTCTGAGGCTGCAGTCATAATTCCTGCTAGTCTCCAGACCAGGAGATCTGAAGGTATCCCTAGGTGACAGTAACAAAAATCAGGCTCCTTACAGTTTATCAGTTCCTTTCTGGGCAGTCTTGTCTAACATTAGAGAGGCCAAGGATGTATGCAAAGATTATGTCTCTCTGCTTACTTTCCCTGGGAGTGCCTCCTTAGCCCCTAGATGTGTGAGAAACCTGAATCTTGTCTTTCAGGGTAGAACTTCAGGCTAAGTAAATAGTTTTGTTTTTGTTTTTGTTTTCACGGGAAGACTGGGGTTTTGTTTCAGTCTGCTGTCTGAAGTACCCTAGAAGTGGTGGCCTGCTAAGAACTGTCTTCAATTGTTACAGTCCCATGGAGCTCTGGAATGCTAGTCCCCCTGGCTACCAGGGCCAGGTGATCAAGGGGTGTTTCCCATGTGGACTGCATATGCCCCTTGCTTTAGCTATGTAACTGGACAGTTCATGGGGCCCAGGCTTGTCCCCCAATTCAGGAATACAGTTCAGCAATGCAGCATGAGAGTGCCTTGTCTGGCACAGGATTGGCTTTAGGGTGGGAACAGGTTGGAAACAGGACTGTTTATGCTCAACAGCCCCAGCTAGTGTGCAGGAGTTATTGTAGCCACCCTCACTCCTACATCTTAGCTAGGCAGCAGGAGAAATTTGAGACCATTCACACCTTCCTCTCCCAGACTGCGGTTGGAGGAGTGCATAAGACACTGGATCTCTTTGGCTTCAGCAGTGTGGGAGGGCAGTGCTGCTGTCACTGACCCACCTGTGCCAGCAGATTATGTGGGGAACGGGACACACAACAGTGGTGTCTGCCAATGCCTCCATGTCAGGGAACATTTCCACCTTTCCCTGCCCCTCTAGCTGATGCTTTTAGATTTGCAAATGACACTCCTTCACATATAGCTTCTGCACTTTTTAACACTTTTATTTCACTGAGTCTCAAGGTGAGTGATACGACATGCAAGACATTTAGGAGGGGCTTAAAGTTTATATAAGTTTTGTATAGCATTTTGGGACCCTTGGACATTATCTGTCTTGTCATTTAGGCGCTTGTCTCACCAGTGTAGATCCCTGGGCACAGGGTGTCTGATGTGAGGCACAAGCCAACTAGTCCTCTGGGAGAAGCACCTGTCTAGTGAGATCCCTCCCATTTGTGTGCTGCTGTGCTGTGGGTGGAGTTTTTGGTGAGTATCTTTCTGCCTCTCCTACCCGTCTTGATGTCGGCCATTTTATCATTTATTGTGTAGTAAGTGTTCAGCTAGTCCTCAGGTTCTTTTCAGAGGGAATTGATGGATATGTAGGTGTGTATTTGTTGTGTCCATGGGAGGAGGTAACTTCTGCCTCTTCCTATGCCGTCATCTTGAACCACTCTCTCCTTATATTGTTGTAAATTATCTTTAGCACCTTTTCTATTTGAGATTTGTTCTGAGTAGTAAACAAATAAAAACTATGAATTTTCCATTTGCAAACATTTTTCAAACTCACAAAGAATAGAAATCAATAATGAGGAATTACAATGTAAGCCAAAGTATATAGTTATAAGAGTATTGACAAAGAAATGTAAGACTTCATTATAGTTGATTATTTTGGTGTAGGAAAATCACACACAATTGCATATGCAATGCTGAAACAGGATATCATTGCCACAGAAAGATAGAGTTGATTATCATTCCAGGAAAAATAACAGAAGCAAGACATGGGTGAATAATGCCACAGTCTACATGATGTGCAAGAAGTGACATGTCATTTAAAAGTGCAGCTGGGGCAAAATATAGGAGAAGAGAGACCAAATGGTAGGGATAAAGGCATTTGAATTTGATTCAGTAGACCTCAGAGAAACTACTGAAGGTTTGTGATCAAGTGAGTAAATCAATCATATATTTAGTCTAAAAGGTTTATCTGGTAGAGAGCTGGAAAGAGAGAGCCTGGAAGCAAAGGAACTAGTTAAGAGGTCTATTTAATAACTCAAAGAATAGCTAACATATTTCTACCATATTTATACTAACTTGAAAAAATCTTGCATGTAGATGTTTAGGTTGAATCAAGAGCAGACTCGAGGTAAAAATTAACCTCAAGTGTTCTTTTCACATGTAACTACTTATTCACTGACAAAACAAACCTGTTGAAAACTAGTAGACTAAATTTAGAATGAAGTTGCTCTGAGGTATTTCCTATTTTAAATTAGAGGTCAAACTCAATGCTACATAAACAGAACACAGCCTGCAGATGTTTTGTTTGGCTTGCATACTGCCAAAGTAAATAAATAAATGAATAAATTTGAATATTTGGGAATAAAAATGGTCTCTCTAGTTCATTAATTCATCAGCTCTCTATTATTCTATTTGTGTCCAACTTACGATATTTATTCAGTGAGTTTTATTCTGACTACTGTAATTAAAAGTGCAGTCATTCCCAACTCTGTTCTTTCAACCATACATTCCTTGCTGTACATGATAAATGATTATTATTTTTAACTTTTTATTTTTAAATAATTACTGTCTCAGAAGAAATTGTAGAAGTAGTATATAGAGTTCCAGATATATCTTGCTCAATGTTAATTCAGTTTTTCTTAGTCTTATACAATAAGAAATATGATGTAATTATTTAATATTTTATTGTCTGTATTCTTTTTCTCCAACTCATCCTACTAGAAAAACTCCACAGTGGGAAGAATTTTTGTTCTGTTCACTGGTATATAATGCTGAAAAATTTGCCAGACATGGAGGAACTTCAATAAGTTGTCATTGAGTGTGGTTAATATAGTAATAATAGCTAATACTGATGGGGTATTTATTATTTTTCAGATATAATTCAACAACATATGCATATTGACTCACACCATAAGAATCAAACCCCTATGAAGACAGTACTAACAATATCCTCATAGTTATTTGGGGGGTCTGGGTTCAAAGTCAACTGAATTTCATGTCTCTGATTAAAATGATCATCATATTTGCTCTTTCATATTTGGTACAAAATATTATAATGACTAATGGCACTTTCTGGGCATATAAGACATTCAAGTTTTGGTGGACCTAATATCCTCTGTAAACTTATAGTAAAATATCAAGTGTGATGGTTGGATGGAGGATGTATATTTTTTCTTTCATATTATTCTGGCTAGAGTTAATATGTTCACTGTTAATTCATATCAACTATTGATGGCATATGCTATATACTGATAGGTAGTAACAGGAATGAGATAATTTCCCTCTTTCTTAGAAATGTAATGCATACTTTAAAAACAGGAAAAGACCAACTATAATACAGAGCAGAATTAAAAAAAACAAGACTAACATGTTATAAAAGTAGGAGAATTGGGGGCTTCCCTGGTGGCGCAGTGGTTGAGAGTCCGCCTGCCAATGCAGGGGACACGGGTTCGTGCCCCGATCATGGAGGATCCCACATGCTGCGGAGCAGCTGGGCCTGCGAGCCATGGCCGTGGAGCCTGTGTGTCCGGAGCCTGTGCTCCGCAACGGGAGAGGCCACAGCAGTGAGAGGCCTGCATACAACAACAACAACAAAAAAAAAAAAAGTAGGAGAATTAAATACACACACATATTCTTGATTTTCAGTTGTCATGTGGGTATTTTATTTCCATTAAAATTCAATTTAAATAGTATATAAAGAGATAATTTGATTATTTAGCATTTTTACTGTTTGAGGCAATTTTGGCTGTATATTTATTCAGGAAGAAAATACGTCAACTCATGTACTGTATTTAGACTATATTTTGGTTGCTTATTCATCAGAGCTGAAAATATTAATTTCAATTCTATATTTAATAAAAGTCTTTATGAAATATTTTAAGATCTTTCCACCCTACTGGTTCTGTGAATGACTGTGGAAAAAATAAAGCCCAAGCTGATATTTTCTTTTTTGACTTGGATGAACATTTGATTTATTATCCAAATCAGGAAATTTTGGGAGTTAAAAGGAACATATATTTACTCTGGACAACATATATGAACCAGAGCTGTCATATGCAGTTCTGAGTATGATTATTATACTTATAACTTCCTTAAATTTTTTTAACAGAGGAAAAGGTGCAAATAATTTATTCTCTTTATTTTAAATATCTCATTAAAAGTAATACAATTTGCTTCTGTTTTTACAGCTAAGAATCAATAAATCTTGACCTAAGATGTTCTCTCTCAATTAATAACATCAGGCTTTCAAACTCATATCTTATTTCCACCTTTGTTACACCTTCTCTTCTCTGTGTTCTTTCATGTCTACTCTATGATCTTCCTTCATTAAAGTGATTTCTTGATCTTTTAAGACATTCTATAATATTTAGCCACAAGTTTCCTTTGCTTTAGGACAGCATTTTTCTGGAGAGTTTTTGTCTCCATTTTATTTCTCTTAGCCTCTTTTCTTGTTATAGTGTCTATATTTCTCAGGTGGGTTAACTCTTTTTAAAAATAACTTATTATTCTATGGCAAATCCTTGAAAACATAAACACACAATTACCATGTAATTCAGCATTTCTACTTTTGGGTTTATATTCAAAAAATTTGAAAGCAGGGATTTGAGATATATCTGTATATCACCATTTCAAATCTCCGAAAAGTTAAACACAATTACTGAATAATTCAGCATTTCCACTTCTGGGTATATACTTGATAGAATTGAAAGCAGGGACTTGAGAGATGTTTATGCATCAATGTTCACAGCAGCTTTATTCACAATAGCCCAAAGATGGAAACAACACAAATGTCCATTAAAAGATGAATGGGTAAATACATATGGTGTACACATACAATGGAATATTATTCTGCCTTAAAAAAGGAGCTATTTGGATGCATGTTACAGCATTGATGAACCTTGCAGACATTATACTAAGATAAATAAGCCAGACACAAATATTATAGGGTTCCATTTATATGAGAGACAGAAATTATTTGGTGGTTTCAAGACCCTGAGGGATAGGAGAACAGAATATAAAAAGTTTTAGAGATATGAATGGTGGTGACTGGCCACAGAACTGTACACTTCAAATTGTTAAAATGGTAAATTTTTTGCTATGTATATTTTTTACCACAATGTGAAAAAAATAGTTTATCATTAAATAATTTGAATTTCCTAGATAGCCTATTTACTCAATTAAAAAAAATGATGAGAAAGAGGTCCAAATAGTTTTCAAGGCTAATTAATTTACTTTAAATAATTTTTATTTTAGAACAGTTTTAGATTTATAATACAGTTGCAAAGATATTTCAGGCAGTTCTAACATACCCCAACCCAGTACTCCCTATATAACATTTTATAATAGTATGATATGCTTATTACAATAAATGAACCCCTATTGACACATTATTATTAAAGTCCATGTTTTACTTGGATTTCCTTGTTTTTTACCTAATGCCCATTTTCTGCCCAGTACTCCATCCAGAATACCACATAATATTTAGTTGTCATATATCTTAGAGATCTTTAAATTGTGGCAATTTCTCATACTTTATTTTATATGGCCTTGACAACTTTGAAGACTACTGATTAGATATTTTGTATAATGTCCCTCAGTTAGGGTTCATCTGATATTTTCTTTATTCTTTTACTGGGATTGGGAGTTCTTGGGTGGAAGACCACATAGGAAAATGCCTTTCTCATCACGCCATGTCACAGTATCAACCTGAGATGGATGAGGATGTTAACCTTGATCACTTGGCTGAGGTGAGGTAGTGTTTATATGATTTATCCACTGTAACATTACCCTCCTCCCCCTACCATACTCTGTGAAGAAAATCAGGCCACACTTAATGGGTTGGAAATTATAATCCACATTCTTAAGAATGATGTATATAAATAATTTTTTGAAATTCTTCTGCATGGGAGATTTGTCTGTTCTATCTCATTTATTTATTTATTCAATTATTTACATCAGTATAGACTCATGCATACTTATTTTATAATTTTGGTTATAATCACTACTACGTCATTTACGTTTGCTCAAAATATTTAAACTTTGCCTAGAAGCTCTTTCAGTTCTCTCATGTCTTTTTGCCAACCTTTATCACTGTGGTTTCTTTTGAGCACTTCCTTATTCTCTGGCTCTACAAGATGCTTCAGCTCATCTTGTATTTTCCTTGAATGAGACCTAGAAACAGCCATTTTCCGAAGAACTATTGTTCCTTTTATTGGAGAAAGCTATTAGAAACCAAGATCTGAGCACTGAGAGTGCTTGTTGCTACAGGGTTTTATTACTTCCAGATTCTCATGGCTAACAAAGCTAAAAAATGTGTATGTGTTTGTGAACCAGTGTATATATGCAAACTATATTATTATTAATGTAGATATATTTCTCTGTCAGATATATTTCTCTGAGTTCACACTTACGAATTCAACTCTAATGTATACCACATCACTCTAGCCCATCCCCCTTTCTTGTCAGTAATCTCACACTCCAGTTGTGAGAAACCTGTCTCTCATCATTCACTACCTACTTATTTAATTGTCCAAGTACAGTGTATTTATATAATGATTTCAGAATTGCTAATCCATAACCTTGTGGGAAACAGTGTTATCAACTAGAGTATAGCTCTTATGTACAGTTTCTTTTGCCTTGATTCATACAAACTCTACTCATTTCAGTATCACTTAGGTCATTTTTTAATACACTTAGATTTTTGTCACTATCTATATTCTATCCTGGAATCCCTCAAATCCCTAAATGATTTTTATTGAATTACATACATTAAGATTCATTCTTTGTTTTATAAATTACTATGAGCTTTGACAACATCTTAGTGCAACGTATCCACCATTTAAGAATAATTCAGAATAGTTTCACTGCCTTAAGTAATCCCCTATGCTTCACTGCTCAAGCCCCTTGCCCCTTTTCCAAACTGCTGATATATTTACTGTCTTTATACCATTTTCCCTTTACCATAATTTCATATAAATATAATCATAGAGTATGTAGACTTTTTATACTGCCTTTATCCTCATTTCCCATTATGGTAATATACATACCATAAATATTGAAGGTAAAATATTTAAATTATTTTCAATTCTAAAATTATATTCACTTCAGATTTGAAAATAGTATTTCTTTTTGCATTCATTATTTCTTTATCTCATTAAAGTTTTGTTCATGTTTTTACTTGGCTTGATAGCATTATTTTGTATTGCTGACTAATATTCCATTGTATGGACAAAGCACAGTGTGTTTTTCTGTTTACCTATTAAGGACATCTTAGTTGCTTCCAGTTTTTGGCAACTATGATTAAAGCTGCCATAAATATTCTTGTTCAGGTTTTATGTGAACATAGTTTTCAAATCAGTTGAGTAAAAATTAAGAGTAGAGTGGCTAGATTATGTGGTAAGATTATGCTGTTTGCAAGAAACAGTCAAATTATCTGCCAAATGGACTGTAAATTTTTGCATTCTCACCAACGTTAAATAATAGTTCATGTTGCACCATATCCTTCCCCACGTTTGGAATTGTCTATTTTTATATTTAATCATTCTGATAGATGTATATTTGTATCTCATTTTTGTTTTAATTTGAATTTTCCTAATGCAGACCTATGTTGAGTATCATTTATATGCATATTTGATATGTGTTAATCTTTTTTAGTTAAGTGTCTTCTGATCTTCTACCTTCTTTTTAATTGGGTTGTTACCTATTTTTGTGTTTTAATAGTTTCTTGTATATTTTTGAATACAAGTCCTTTTTTTTGATATGTTACTTGTAAATATTTTATCTCACTCTATTTCTTTCCTTTTCATTCACTCTATCAATGTCATTTGCAGAACAGAATTTTGTTTTTATTTTAACAGATTTCATTTAGTTTGTCTTATGCAAATTATACCTTAATATATATACCTTAAAAATGAAGGCAAAAAGTTATTTCCAATTATTAAAAATAAAAATGTATTCATTCCAGATTTAAAATGATTTAATATTTGTGCTTTCACTATTCCTTTATCCCATTAATATCATTCCAAACATTTATTTCTTTATTCATTTTTTCAGCAATATTGCCAACTACCTAAAGTTGCTTTATTTACTATTTTTTAAGTTCCACTCTTAATGTTTGTAATTTCATGAATGTGCAATTAGTTCAAACTCTTTCTGTCTCATGTTCTTACTATTATTCAATTACATACAACAGTTATTCTGTTGTCCACTCCAACAAACTGCCTTGCAGCTAATGACATTCTTTCCTATATAATTTGGTCTGTTGTAAAGTTTTAAAATAGGAATATTGAAAAGGAATTGTGTTGACAGCATTCTAAGACTGTGGTGGTATTTTTAAATACATTTTTACTCTGATAATTTGCACAGCACACTTTTTAAGGGTAGAAAGGATATAGTAGGCTGAATAATAGCTCTCCAGAGTTTATTTTCAACTTCACAATGTATAGGGTTGGTACAGGGGACTCTGTGGATGTCATTATATTAAGGATCTTGAGATTGGATGACAATCCTGGATTATCCAAGTGGGCCCAATATAATCACATGGGACCTTATAAAAGGTAGGCAAGAATATCAGAGTCAGAAGGAGGAGAGGTGACATACTCTGAAGATGAAAAATGGTCCATAAAACATGAAATGCAAGTAACCTCTAGAAATGGAAAAAGGCAAATTAATTAATTTTCTTTAGAACCTCCAGGAGAAATGCAATTCTACAGACACCTTGGTTTTGGCCATAAGACTCATTTTAGAATTCTGACCTCAAGAACTGTAAATACTGCATCTGTGTTGTTTTAAGCCATTAAGTTGCTAACAATCTGTTAAAGCAGCAAGTTGGGAATGACACCACTGGTATTATTTAACTTTCCATGTTTTTGAAACTATTATATATGAAAATTGACTCTGATTTATTTTAAAACAAAAATATGGTTTAAGAGAGGGTACATATGGATTAAAATGATAACATTTACATTTCACCTTGTAGTGAAATGTAAAATAATATTTGGAATCTTCTAGTAACTCATTACCTAATTTTTCATTGTCTAATAAAAATGTGTCACAAAATTAATAAACTCCTAGGTGAATTTCTGAAAGGGGAGTTTTAAAATGTCTATTTTGTTGAATGGAACAGAATAGAGAGCCCAGAAATAAGCCCACACATATGTGGTCAATTACATTAGGATAAAGGAGTTTTAAATGACACAATAGACAAGATAGATTGAATTAGTATTTATAGGACATTCCATCCAAAAACAGAAGATTACACACTCTTCTAAAATGCACACAGAATATTATCCAGGATAGATCATACCTTGGGTCACAAGTCAAGCCTCAGTAAATTTAAGAAAATTGAAATAATATAAAGCATCATTTCTGACCACAACATTATGAGACTAGAAATGAACTACAGGGAAAAAAACATAAAAAAAACACAAACACATGGAAGCTAAATAATACGTTACTAAATAATCAAGAGATCACTGAAGAAATCAAAGAGGAAATCAAAAAATACCTAGAGACAAAGGACAATGAAAACACGACAATCCAAAACCAATGGGATGCAGCAAAAGCAGTTCTAAGAGGGGAGTTTATAGCTATAGAAGCCTACCTCAAAAAACAAGAAAAATCTCAACAAATCTAACCTTACACCTAAAGGAACTAGAGAAAGCATAACAACAACAACAACAAAAAAGTTAGCAGAAGAAAAGAAATCATAAAGATCAAAGCAGAAATAAATGAAATAGAAATGAAGCAAACAATAGCAAAGATCAATAAAACTAAAAGCTGGTTCTTTGAGAAGATAAACAAAATTGATAAACCATTAGCCAGACTCATCAAGAAAAAGAGGGAGAGGACTCAAATCAATACTATTAGAAGTGAAAAATGGGAAGTTACAACAGACACAGCAGAAATACAAAGCATCCTAAGAGACTACCACAAGCAACTCTATGCCAATAAAATGGACAACCTGGAAGAAATGGACAAATTTTTAAAAAGTATAAAATTCCAAGACTGAACCGGGAAGAAATAGAAAATATGAACAGACCAAACACAAGTAATGAAATTGAAACTGTGATTAAAAATCTTCCAACAAACAAAAGTCCAGGACCAGATGGCTTCACAGGTTAATTCTATCAAACATTTAGAGAAGAGCTAACACCCATCCTTCTCAAACTCTTCCAAAAAATTGCAGAGGAAGGAATACTCCCAAACTCATTCTATGAGGCCACCATCACCTTGATACCAAAACCAGACAAAGATACTACAAAAAAAAATATATTACAGACCAATATCACTGATGATTATAGCTGCAAAAATCCTCAATAAAATACTAGCAAACAGAATCCAACAGAACATTAAAAGGATCATATACCATGATCAAGTGAGATTTATCCCAAGGATGCAAGAATTTTTCAATATATGCAAATCAATCAATGTGATAGACTAATAAAAGCCACATATGACAAACCCACAGCAAACATCATTCTCAATGGTGAAAAACTGAAAGCATTTCCTCTAAGATCAGGAATAAGACAAAGAGGTCCACTCTCACCACTGTTATTCAACATAGTTTTGGAAGCCCTAGCTATGGCAATCAGAGAAGAAAAAGAAATAAAAGGAGTACAAATTGGAAAATAAGAAGTAAAATTGTCACTGTTTGCAGATGACATGATACTATACATAGAGAATCCTAAAGATCCCACCAGAAAAGTACTAGAGCTAATCAATTAATTTGGTAAAGTTGCAGGACACAAAATTAATGCACAGAAATCTCTTGCATGCCTATACACTAATGATGAAAAATCTGAAAGAGAAATTAAGGGAACACTCACATTTACCATTGCAATAAAAAGAATAAAAATACCTAGGAATAAATTTACCCTGGGATACAAAAGACATGTATGCAGAAAACTATAAGACACTAGTAAAAGGAATTAAAGCTGACACAAACAGATGGAGAGATATACCATGTTCTTGGATTGGAAGAATCAATATTGTGAAAATGACTATACTACCCAAAGCAATCTACAGATTCTATGAAATCCCTATTAAATTATCAGTAGCATTTTTTACAAAACTAGAACAAAAATTCTTAAAATTTGTATGGAGTCAAAAAAGACCCCAAATAACCAAAGCATTCTTGAGGGAAAGAAAATGGAGCCAGAGGAATCAGACTCCCTGACTTCAGACTATACTACAAAGCTACAGTAATCAAGACAATATGGTACTGGCACAAAAACAGAAACATAGATCAATGGAACAAGAAAGGAAGCCCAGAGATAAACCCACGCACCTATGGTCAACTAATATATGAGAAAGGAGGCAAGGATATACAACGGGGAAAAGAGAGTCTCTTCAATAAAACTGGACAGTTACATGTAAAAGAATGAAATTAGAACACTCCCTAACACCATAAAGAAAAATAAACTCAAAATGGATTACTGACTTAATGTAACACTGGACACTATAAAATCTTAGAGGAAAACATAAGAATAACACTCTTTGTCATAAATCACAGCTAGATCTTTTTTGATCCACCTCCTAGAGTAATGGAAATAAAAACAAAACTAAGCAAATGGGACCTAATGAAACTTCAGAGCTTTTGCACAGCAAAGGAAACCATAAACAAGATGAAAAGACAACCCTCAGAATGGGAGAAAACATTTTCAAATGAATCAATGGACGTGGGATTAATCTCCAAAATATATAAACAATTCATGCAGCTCAATATTAAAAAAACAAAAACCCCAATCCAAAAATAAGCAGAAGGCCTAAATAAACATTTCTCCAAAGAAGACATACAGATGGCCAAGAAGAACATGAATTGCTGCTCAACATCACTAATTATTAGAGAAATGTAAATCAAAACTACAATGAGGTATCACCTCACACCAATTAGAATAGGCATCATCAGAAAATCTACAAACAACAAATGCTGTGGAGAAAAGGGAACCCTCTTGCGCTGTTGTTGGGAATGTAAATTGATACAGCCACTATGGAGAACAGTATGGAGGTTCCTTAAAAATCTAAAAATAGAACTACCATATGATCCCGCAATCCCACTTCTGGTTATATATCCAGAGAAAACCATAATTCAAATAGACACATGCACCTCAATGTTCATTGCAGCACTGTTTACAATAGCCAGATCATGGAAGCAACCTAAATGCCCATCGACAGACACCTGGATAAAGAAGACATGGTACATATATACAATGGAATATTACTCAGTCATAAAAAGGAATGATATTGGGTCATTTGTTAAGACGTGGGTGGATCTAGAGACTGTCATACATAGTGAAGTAAGTCAGAAAGAGAAATACAAATATCACATATTAATGCATGTATGTGGAACCTAGAAAAATGGTACAGATGAACCGATTTGCAGGGCAGAAATTGAGACACAGATGTAGAGAACAAACGTGTGGACACCAAGGGGGAAAAATCGTGGGTGTGTGACAGGAGTGGTGTGATGTATTGGGTGATTGGGATTGACATGTATACACTGATGTGTATAAAATTGATGACTAATAAGAACCTGCTGTATAAAAAAATAAAATAAAATGAAAAAAATTTAAAAAAAGAAAAAATATCCTGCTGCTCCTTACACTTCAGTGGATTACCCACATAAGAAAATATGATTCCTCATAACTAGGATTATCTTTGTAACTTTTGGTTTGAAATTTATGTCAATCAGGGTATGGTTCAGGATACTGTAACAAGGAATTGATGAAAGACAGTGAATACAAAAGGATAAGATTTTATCTTTCTTATCTTCTGAGAGGAAAAGAGATAGGCTATTGAGGTTTAGTTAAGCAAAGTGCTTGATGATAACATCCAGTGACTAAGACTCTTCTTTCCTAGTATTCTGCTCTCATTACCCCATGGTTTCCAACTTGTGGTCTAGGTTGGATATTCTAGCTACTTCCACCATGCCTTTTGCTCAGTCAGCAGGAAGTAGTAAAATGAAAAGAGAAGACATGTCCTTTCTCTTAAGACCATGATTCTTAAGTTTTACACAATATTTCCCCCCAGTGCCATTTACCAGAACATGATCAAATGGCCTTATTAAACTGCAAAGAAATCTGGAAACTGTAGTGTTTAGCTATATTTAACTGGTCCTGCATAAAGTTTCTATTATTATAGAAGAAAAGTAAACCAACATATTGGAACAAGTGGCAGTCTTGTCACAGGTCTCATATTTGTAAATATTGCTTTTTTTCTCTTCCTTAGGTATTTTCATGTTTATGGCATTTCTCCTGATTATTTGCAACCTAGGACTTACACCATACAATGGTTTCAGCTCTTTTGGAGAGTGACTGCTCATATAAATAATGCCCTCCCTTCCTTATTCACTTAAAGTTAATTTCAAATATTTCATTTAGCTTATGAATTAAATTGGTTAGTTTGAACACACCATTCAAAATTATAGAGGTGTATTAACATTTTTTACCTGTGCTTTCAGTGATTTCATTATTATGTAATTACTAGCACTCATATTTAGTTAAATGGGACATACTCATTTTGATTAAAAAAAAATTTTAAGGATAAATGAGACAACTCTCTTGATTTTTTCCAAGTATTAAAAATGAGGTAGACCTATAATTTTCATAATCTCATTGTATTTTATAGTAAAAGCTTAAAAACTGAGGAGCTCTGAAATATATTTGTGTTCATATCAATCAGAATATATTTATTGTTTTCATTTATTTGTGCACTCTAAATTCAGTTAATATAATAATTAAAATTACACTTTAAGGTATAATTAAAAGGAGGTTAGGTTTTACAAAATTCTGCTTCTAAGTACATTCACTCATTGAGGAAATATTAAGAACCTAATATCTAGCAAGAATGTGTCTAAAAGCTAGAAATATACACAGCAGAGAACAGGAGCAAGTCAGTTGTTTCATTGAATTTAATTCTAGTGAAGATAAACAATAAACAAATTAAGAAATAACATTTTTCAGGAATTTAAAAGGAAAAATAAATTAGAGCAAGAGGGAGAGAGTAGGAGGCTGATATTATTATATATAGGCAGGGTGGTTATAAGTAAGTTCTCTCAGAGGGTGTGATATTTAAGAAGGGGATTGCATAAGTGAAAGAAATCACCATCATGTATAATTGAGGGCCTTATCTACCTAACTGAACCTATACCATAGAATACGTTATTATCTTTCTGATATAAATTTAAAAACTGATATACATAATATTTGACGGTATGAGAGCTTAAGCTCAAGGACAGATAGTCCAGCTCTTAGAAAAAGATTCTTACTGCCAAAACTACCTTTCTGTCCAACTAAGCTTAATTTAAACAAACAAACAAACAAAAATCTAAATACATGATGCTGTGTTCTTTTTTTAAGTGATGGTATTTGTGAGTGCCGAATGTCATTGTTATCTATAAATGAAATTTCCAAATCTGCTTTCTTTTTAAAGCTGTTATAATTCTTCTGGGTTTGGATTACTTAAATTATAAATTAATTTTGTTTTAATAAAACTCTATATTATCAATAGATATCTCTGGTCTACAACAAAATTGGAATTAGGGTTTTCACATAAAATTGTTTAAGACTTCGAATGACATATTTCATTTTATTTCATTGGTGGCATGTCTTTTCTCAAAATATCTTGATTCTGAATCTCAGCTTTCAAGTTAAGAGATTCAAATTAATTTTTTTTTCTTGTGATGATAACTTTTAATATATTAAAAATGATCAAAAAAGAAATGTATAACTATGAGGTGATGAATATTAACTTACTAATAATTTCTCAATATATACATATAGCAAATCATCATGTTGTACACCCAAAACTAATACAGTGTTGTATGTCAAGTATATCTCAATAAAACTGAAAATAAATAAATAAATAAATACCAGGGACTTCCCTAGTGGAGCAATTGTTAAGAATCTGCCTGCCAATGCAGGGAACAGGGGTTCGATCCCTGGTCCGGGAATATCTCACATGTTGCGGAGCAACTAAACCCATGTTCCACAACTACTAAGCCTTTGCTCTAGAGCCCACATGCCAAAACTACTGAAGCCCACGTGGTTAGAGCCCATGCTCCACAACAAGAGAAGCCACCACAATGAGAAGCCTGCACACCACAATGAAGAGTAGCCCCAGCTCGCTGCAACTAGAGAAAGCCCGTGTGCAGCAAAGAGGACCCAATGCAGCCAAAAATTAATTAATTAATTTTTAAAAATACCAAAATATCACTTGATTGTCAGCTTAAAAAGCACAACTAATATATAAAAAATAAAAATTTATATGTTGTAGTTTTCATTTTAAAAAACACTCAACACAGATTGAATATAGCCTGCCTCCTTTTCTCAATTAACTTGTAAATATTTTCAGAGAGAAGTCTAATGTATGTAGACTGAAAGTTTGACAAAATATAATGAGACTAAGTAGGGGAAGAAATAAAGGTCATCAAGAGTTGAAGTTTAATAATAAAATTAGAAAATCATAACATTTATTCAAAATTTTCTATGTGGTAGCATGTTTATAAAAACATTTCATGCTTTAACCCATATAGTTCTAATAATATCCAAAATAGGTAATATATTTTCCCATTTTATTGATGAACAAATAGAGATCTAGTGATGTTAATAATTTTCCCAACATGATACAAATCATGCATAGCAGAGCTGGGCTTCTAACCAACATCGTCTGCATTTAAAGTCTACGGGAAAGAATTATCCTTGATGCTAGGTGAGAAAATGTCTGTTTAAAAACACGTGTGTACAACTTGCAGTTTTACAGCCAGAAATAAACAGTTAAAAAAAAAAAACTGTGAGCGCTAGAATGATGCAATCCATCTAGTACAGTATGGATATGAATTGTCTTGTGAGGCAGTAATTACTAAACAAAAATCTGCAAAAGAAGTGAGAATACACATAATTAGATTTGTTTCAAGGGTCTTAGATGTGCTTATTGAATCATCCTTAATTGCACAGCTGAGCAAGCTAGATGAGGAAAGTTTGTAAAATTAATCATACAAAGTTTAATGTAAAGTATTCTATCTGGAGCTAAGTTTTTACAAGACCACATAGCAGCTAAGTAGAAGAGAATAAGAAAAATAGAAAATAATATAATCTTAGGTTTGTCTTTTGCATCTCTAAGGAAAAAAAAATTGGAAATGAGAGAACAAGGGCAATAAAACATCACTGTTTATCAGGCATTTCTCCCAGGTTCTCTCTTTATCAAAGGAAATGGCATAAGATGCTTGAGGATTGGATGCAATTTTATCAAGAACTTAGAAAATTTATCAAGAACTTTTTTTTACAAGAATAAATATTTTTATTCATTCATTTAATCCATAAAAACCTATTAAGTCCCTGCTATGTGCTAAGGGCCATGCTTGAGGCTAGGAACAGATCAAAGACCCACACAATTCCTCTTCTCAGAGTTAAGTGGGAAGATAGGCGTTGAACAAGTAATTTAGAAATCAAACACATTATTCTTTAGTATTACACACATGTGTGCCAAACCATAAAGAGAAACAAAGGAATGATTATCATGAAATTCAAGCCTACAGCGTGATGAGTTGTAGTGGTAAGACAGGAATAAAGACACAGACCTACTAGAGAATGGACTTGAGGATATGGGGAGGGGGAAAGGTAAGCTGTGACAAAGTGAGAGAGTGGCATGGACATATATACACTACCAAACGTAAAATATATAACTAGTGGGAAGCAGCCACATAGCACAGGGAGATCAGCTCGGTGCTTTGTGACCACCTAGAGGGGTGGGATAGGGAGGGTGGGAGGGAGGGAGACGCAAGAGGGAAGAGATATGGGAACATATGTATATGTATAACTGATTCACTTTGTTATAAAGCAGAAACTAACACACCATTGTAAAGCAATTATCCTCCAATAAAGATGTTAAAAAAAAAAAAAAGATAGCTACAACTCATCACACTCTAAGCTTTGTTACTGACATGAATTCTTGGGAAAAGGATGGAGAAAACTTGTTAACACTCTAGAATCTAGAAGCTAGAATGGCAGCTCACAGACCTTCTTGAAATATATTTAGAACATATCCTTATGTATCCTTAAATGCTATTAAGGACCCCAAACATCTTTTTGTGGATGTTATAGCTGTAAAAGTGTATGATCTTAGGGATTAAAATTTAGAAATATTTAAGCTTCTGTCTTAGTTATTAATTCACTTTAAATAACTATAATAAACAGGACAACAAAACTAACATTTAAAAACACATTTTCCGAGCAAAAATGTTTAATGAGAAAACATGACTTTATGTTATACTTTTGCCTGTCTGTTTAATGTCTGGCACTATAAGACAGCTGGATTATTATAACTGTTTCTATATCCAATCTTTTGTGATATCACCCATCACATAGCTCCTACTAGACTTCGCTGTACTCTCCTGAGAGATTGAAAAAGGCAGATATCATCTTAGTATTATTATGAAAAAATTTCACCTCCTGGACCCCTGAATTGTAGCAGAGTCCACACTGAGAACTGCTGGAACAATACCCTGACAGAGAGTAAATGTTTAAATAATGTTTTTGAAAGAACTAACATGTACCTGAGCTACAACTTGCCATGAAAGTTAGTCCTGAAATTGCAGTAACTGCCATATTGAGAAATAATAAATTAGACAAGTCTCTGTGCTCAGACTGCCACATTCATCAAAACTCCTCTGGCTTAGAATTCTTGAGGGAATTGATCTCTCTTATAATGACCTAAATCTTAGGGTAAGAGAAAAAGACTGAAGGAAAAACTAAGTGATGTAAAACTTCAACACAAATATGTAGGTAGGAATGACACTCATCTAAAAAGATTTTTGAACTCTTAATAGTAAAACTAGTTAGGATTCTAGCCTACAGGATGTAACCCTCAAAGACATCAAAAGGTTTATTCCGATATAAGTAACACTTTATTGGTCATCTATTATATGTATATTACAGTACATGCCATTAAAGATTGTATTAAAGTTTGAGATACATAATACACAAGTATATAGAATCCTAACTAGAAACTACCAAACTGTAATATATTTATAATGTTTAAGTGAACTTAAATAAATTTAACTTAAAATTATGACAGCAATGTTAAAATTTGAGACTAAAAGAAAGTTTTCTACTATAGAATCTTCATGAAATAGTCATTTAAAAATAATTACATTTTGTTGTGCCATTTTCCTTTCTCAGTGTAATCTCTGCCTAATATAAAATATCAAAATCTTAATGTCATATATCCTGGGAAAGGTGCTTTACTACTTCAGCCTTTTCAATATTCTGCATTTGATTGCCCTGGCCTTCTACTCCACTTATAGTTTACAGTCTCAGTGAACTGTGGGGAAGAAATTAGATTGCCAAGGAAAAACAAATCACAAAATGCTAAAGATTAAAGTTGTCATCTGTAAGTATTAAATTCTTACTTTATGCACTAAGGTTAAGGACTATTAATTATTTGGGTGGTCATAAATTGGGACATATTTCAAACTAAACAAACATAATTCTGTTATGCTTTAAATTGGTTAGTTATATGCTGCATATTACACACAAGTGCATGTGTGTAAGAAATAGCACTTTATAGGATAGAGTCTATTTTCTATTTGGTTGTCAGTCTTGTGCCATATTCTCAAAGCGAGAATTCAAATTCAAATGTACAGAGGAAGAGGCACAATTGCTATGTTGAAGCAACTCTAACTTTGAACCTATCCTGTCATGGTCAGAGAGCCGTGGTTTGCAAGAACTGCAAATAGCAGCTATACTTGACTAAATGAAAAAGAGAAAGTGAATATGGGTGGCAAATACCACTCTTTAAAATACAAGGCAATTTCATGGAATGTAACATTGATGTTGATTGCTGAGAAAAGGCTGTTATAATTAGATCAGAAAATCAGAAGAAGAGGGGTTTGATTTGAAGAGCTTTATACTAGGCTGAAAAGAAGACAAAATAGGAAATTGGAGTGGCAGGGAAAGTTGCTCTACAAGGCTAGCTCTGCACTTACTTTCAAACTCAGGGGAAACAATCCTATCAGACAAAGAAAGCCCGCAGGTTCTACTTGCTACTAAATGCATTCACTTGGATTTTATTTTCTGCCTTCTCCTCTTCTCCCTTTCTCTATATGCATTTGCAGATGTATATATCTATCTTCATTAAAACTCAATCAAGAAGAACATTTGTATTTCTAACTGAGAAGCAGTTTTCATGGCTTGGTAAGCAAACTGCTTTCTTCTGTGTATATTATTGTAATGTAACTCAGGGAATGGCATGAGATAAGATATTTGTTTCCATGTTTTCTTTAACCCCAGAGACTTAAGAAATGGGTAAAGTAAAATGGATATGTATGAGGACTTAAAGATTGAATAATTATTGTGTCTGTGAAAACTTCAGTAACTCATGCATGGGAAGATAGTGCTTTCTGGTAATTGTATGCACTCTAAAGCATATTTTTTGATTCCCAGAAAAGCAATGACATGTTTTCTCAAAAAAATCACTCTAACTATTTATTGGGAAAAAAGTTAACATTCCAGTTCATTTGCTAATCCACAAAATTCCTCCAAAAAACAATAACACATATTGTATATCTTTGCATTTGTTTGAAAAATCATGTATGGAAAGAGGGATATTTATTAAAACACAGAATATTCACTGAGATTTTATGTCCGAGTTGTGCCCAAGATTGCAGAGAAAAAGGGTGTTAGTGTTGTGTACTGTCAGTAGAGGCCATATCCATTCCTTTACTATAGACCCTGCAAAAAAAATCATAGACTCTTGATAGCAGGTTATATTGGCACACAAGAAATTAAATATATAATTGTATTTTCTATGAAATATTTTTAGTTCAAGTAATTTTATAATTTCAAAGATAAAGAGAGCTTCCATAATTATATATTTTTTAAAAGCATCAGCTTTTTTCTTTAAGAATTTATCACAAACTTCTCAAAATAAATAATTTATAACATTTTAATACATCACAAAATATAAACACAGACTTCTTTTTTATGAATTGCATCCATATAAATATTAATTATTTATATAATTTTAATTAAATGTATTCATATGAAATATCTATTTCAATATAGCTGGACTGTAATACAGTGAATCTCTCCATGTATAAACTGTCATTAAAATAATTACTGTTAGATCTAAAGGGAAAAATTGGGAGCAACACACTAATAATAGGGAACTTAAACCTCTAACACACATAGAAGGAACATACCTCAATATAATAAAGGCCAAATATGACAATCCCACAGCTAACATCATACTCAAGGGTGAAAAGCTTAAAAGCTAATCCCTCTAAGATCAGGAACTAGAGAGAGTCTCACTCTCACCACTCTTATTCAAAATAATATTGAAGTCCAGGCCAGAGCAACTTAGCAAAAAAAAAAAAGAAAAATTGAAAGGAATAAGTAAAACTGCCACTGTTTGCAAATGACATGATACCATATATAGTAAACCATTAAGATTCCACTAAAAACCTGTTAGAAATAATAAGCAAATACAGTAAAGTTTCAGGGTACAAAATCAACATAAAATATAATGTGTTCCATACACTAATAGTGAGCTAGCAGAAAGATAATTTAAGAAGACAAGCCCATTTATAATTGCAAAAAAAAAGCAATACCTAGGAATAAATCTAACTAAAGAGGTAAAAGACTTGTATACACTGAAATCTGCAAGACACTGAAAGAAACTGAAGAAGAAATGGAAAGATATTCTTTGCCATGAATTAGAATAATTAACATTGTTAAAATATTCATATTACCTAAAGCAATCTACAGATTCAACGAAATCTCTATCAAAATCCCAAGGACAGTTTTTATAAAAATAGAACACAAAATTCTAAAATTTATATGGAACCACGGAAGACCCCAAATAGGCAAAGCAATTCTGAGAAAAAAAGAACAAAGCTGCAGGTATCACACTCACAAATGAGCAAAGAATATGCAATTGAGAAAGGGCAGTCTGTTCATTAATTGGTGTTGGGAAAACCTCACACCATACACAAAAATCAACTCAAATCAAATTAAAGACTTAAATGTAATACTTGAAATAATAAAATACCTAGAAGAAAACATAGGTAGTAACTTTTTTAATTTTTAATTTTTTTTTAATTTAATTTATTTTTTATAAGTGAAGTATAGTTGATTTACAATATTATATTATTTTCAGGTATACAACGTAGTGATTCAGTATTTTTATAGATTTCACTCCATTTAAAGTTATTATAAAATATTAGCTATATTCCCTGTCTGTACAATATATTCTTGTACCTTATTTATTTTAGACATAAGAATTTGTACATCTTAATCCACTACCCCTATCTTGCCCCTCCCCCTTCCATATCCCCTGACCCCACTGGTAACCACTAGTTTGTTCTCTGTATCTGTGATTCTGTCATGTTATATTCACTTGTGTGTTTTATTTTTTAGATTTCACATATAATGGACAACATACAATATTTTTCTTTCTCTATCTGACTTGTTTTACCAAGGATAAATCCTGCCAGATATATCCATGTTGCTGCAAATGGCAAAATTTCATTTTTTTTTTATGGCTGAGAAACATTCTACTGTGTGTGTGTGTGCGCGCGCACACACACACACACACACACACCACATCTTCTTTATCCATTCATCTGTTGATGGACATTTTGGTTGCTTCCATATCTTGGCTATTATAAATAACGCTGCTATGAACATTGGGGTACATGCACCTTTTCAAATTAGTGTTTTTGTTTTCTTTGGATATATACTCAGGAGTAGAATTGCTGGATTATATGGTAGTCCTATTTTTAGTTTTTTTAAGGAAGGGGAGGGGGGTGAATAGGAGCAGGCAGCTCCCTATAATCAATAGATCTGTCCATTTTAGGGTAACTTACTCACAAGGTGAGATTGAATTTGGGCTACACTCCATACTGCTGAGGAGCCACTGGGACAATTTTATAGTTAACCTAGAATATGGACGTAGGTACTGGGAAACAGGACTTACATTCCTAAGTCACGATTTATGAATGGGTATCTAGTCTTGTGGGTGCAGGAAATACATTACTGAAGGTTTTCACCATTGTTTGGGAACTAACAGAGCATAGAGGCTATCAGGTCCTGATGATTATTAAATAATATCTATTAATACAAAGCCATGATGACAAAGAAGTGATATGTTCAAGTACAGACCTGGGTAGGTCAGCAGACAGACAGGAGAAACTGTAAGGGCCCAAGATGTCCTCAGTTATGCTAACAGTCATGTACTTACATACTGTTTTCATAGTGGCTGCACCAGTTTACATTTCCACATCAGTGTACTAGGATTCCCTTTTCTCCATATCCTCACCAACACTTGTTATCTGTAGACATTTTGATAATAACCATCTGACAGGTATGAGCTAATAACTCACTGCAGTTTTAATCTGCATTTCTAGAGAGTCCAGAAATAAACCCATGTACTTATGGTCAATTAATCTATGATGAAGGAGGTAAGAATATACAATGGAGTAAAGGCAATCTCTTCAATAAGTGGTGCTGGAAAAACTGGACAGCAACATGTAAAATAATTAAATTAGAACATTTTCTCACAACATATACAAAAATAAACTCAAAATGGATTGAAGATCTAAATTTAATATCAGAAACCATAAAACTCCTCAAAGAAAACATAGACAGAACACTCTTTCACATATATCATAACAGTATTTTCTTGGATCTGTCTTCTAAGGCAAAGGAAACAAAAGCAAAAATAAACAATGGGATCTAAGTAAACCTAAATCTTTGGCACAGAAAAAGAAACCATTGACAAGACAAAAAGGCAACCTACTGAATGAGGGAAGATATTTGCAAACTATATACCAATAGGTGATGGTTACCTAAAATATATAAAAAAACTCATACAACTTAACAAAAAACAAACAAACAATTTAATTTAAAAATTAGCAGAGGAGCTGAATAGATATTTTTCCAAAGAAGGCATACAGATGGCCAACATGCACATGAAAAGATGCTCAACAACACTAATTATTAGGGAAATGCAAAGCAAAACAACAATGAGATATTACCTCATACACATTAGAATTGCTAATATCAAAATATGATAAATAACAAGTTTTGGTGAGAATGTGGAGAAAAGGGAACACTCATAAACTATTGGTGGGAATGGAAAGTGGTGTAGCCACTATGGAAAACATAGTGGAGATTCCTAAAAAAATTAAGGATAAAACTACCATATTATCCAACTATTCCAGTTCTGAATATTTATCCAAAGAATATGAAAACACTAACTCACAGTTATATGTACCCCTCTGTTCATCACAGCATTATTTACAATAACCAAGATACAGAAACCACCTAAGTGCCCATCAATAGGATGAATTGATAAAGAAGAAGTTATACACACACCCACACACACAATGGAATACTGTTCAGCCATAAAAAAGAGGAAATCTTGAAATTGCAGCAACAGGATAGACCTTGAGGGTATAATGCTGAGTGAAATATGTCAGGCAAAGAAAGACAAATATCATGTGATTACACTCATGTGTGGAACATAAAAAACAAATAAGCAAACAAGATAAATGAACATACCAAATCAAACAAAAACAGATACTAGAAACAGAGAACAGTAGTGGTTACCAAAGTGGGAGGGATTGTTGGGAGGGTGAAATGTGTAAAGTGAGTCAACTGTATGGTGGATGGATGGAAACTAAATTTTTGGTGGTGAACCCAGTTAGTGTACACAGAAATAGAAATATAATGTTATACACATGAAACATATAATGGTGTAAACCAGTGTTACCTCTATAAAAAGATAAAATATAACTGTAATTAATATAATATATTTAAAGATACTATCTGAGGCAAGTCTTGAAACTCAGATGTTTTTTTTTCAAAATATATAAACTAGATTGTTTTTGTTTGGGATGATAACAAAGAAATCAAAACTCTTATTTTTAAAACTGCTGCACTTACTAGTTCATCTTAGTCTTACCATCACTGCTACCTTTTTTTTTTTTTTCTTTAACCATATTCAGTTCCTTTCAGACTTAGCTTTATGGCTGCAGCTGGAATGATCATCCTCTCCTTAATTCCCTCAGCCAATAATTGAAGTATATGTGACTATGATGATAGATTATTAAAATAAACACTGAATTATTATCATCATCACCACTTATTCAGTTACCTTAGGGCTTTCTTTTATTAAAAAGAGATAAATTGTGTCATAAAACACATACCTTGTAAATTAAAGTATACCAACAATCAGTAAATTTTTGTGAAAAGCAAATAGGCTTTAAAAATGTTTGTGTTAGGCTTCTACTCCATAAATATTGATATAATGATGAAAATGATGATAAGTGAATATAATTTAACCAGTGTTTCTAGCCATTTTTTTTTTTTTTTTTTTTTGTGGTATGCGGGTCTCTCACTGTTGTGGCCTCTCCCGTTTCGAAGCACAGGCTCCGGATGCTCAGCGGCCATGGCTTATGGGCCCAGCTGCTCAGTGGCATGTGGGATCCCCCCGGACCGGGGCACAAACCCGTGTCACCTGCATCAGCAGGTGGACTCTCAACCACTACGCCACCAGGGAAGCCCTAGGCTCTTTCTTATTCTCTTTTGAAATAGTTTCTTGTTTTTCCAGCAACTCATTGTGTGCATGTCTTGTGGTGGAAGCAGAGTTTTACATCTTCCCACAGTGTAAGAGAATCAATAATTGCTCTCAAGTGCCTGAGTAGTCAAGGCCTTCTTTGCTGAAGCTGGGAGAGATTGGGGAGAAACAATCAGATCTCTCCTATTTTTCTGCTTCCTTGGATCTTTAGCTTCCAGACACTAGTACCTCAGCCAGCTATGCAATCTCGGATGGGGAAGGTTCTCTCAGAGTGAGCGTGAGTAGAGAGAGTTACTGTTGTAAGAAATAACTTATCCAAAGGTGCTTGGGCTTCCATATAAAAACCCAGCTACTGTCTACCCCAGCCCATCAGGATTGCAGCAAACACTGACTATTCATCCCCCATTGCCTCTTCCTCCAGTATCCTAATAATAATCACTAATAATCACTGTCATGGCTCTATTGAACGAGAATAAACAAGGGAGCTTAGAGAGAATATAAGTCATGGTCCCAGAGAACAGAGCCCAGTGGACAGAGTGCAGAGAGAATCAAGGAGTAGGGGGAGGCCAAGCTAGAAACAGAAACACTCTGACATGAAGATTTATGTTATTTTTCTAGGTAATAAAATTTATCTTTCACAGAATCATTTTATTCCCACTCCCCTAAGTGAAGGGTATTAAATGGAATAAATAATCTAGATTCTGGAACAGAGGACAGAAGACTAGCTTTAAAACCTTTGAGTAAGTGTTGCTTAACTATCCCTTGATCTTGAGTGACAGAAGCACAATTTTACAGTAGACTTCATTTTCTATTGAATCTGATTGGTGGAAAAACATGATTGTCCATTTGACAAGCCCGCTTTATATTCCAGTGAAGAGTCTCTGTTAACTTGCAGAAATTAAACACATCTCGGCTATTGGAAAAAAGAGCAATTTATGAAGTGATGATAGTTTAAGCAATTTTGAAGACTAAGTAAAAGTAGTCCATCTATCCATGCATAGGATTGTGGAAATAGGACCCCAGATGTGCTTCCTCTAACTGGCTCAGGGTCAAGGATTTACCTACTAAGTGGGTTTCTTTCTGCCTTAACAGTCATGTTCCCACAGCTAGGTACAATTAAGTAGATAATTGGGCCAAAGCAATATTATCAATAGCAATAGGTTCACTCTCTCTAAAACAGATTTTGAATTGTTTTAATCATTCATGTTTCTCTTAAAATTATAAATACCAAACGATATATTCCTTAAAGGATTCAATAGGAATGGATAAATGATGGATATATCAGAGGATTGTTATAGGGTGCAGACCAATACTATTTCAACTTAACAACACACATGCTACTCTCACAATTAAGGACACTAGATTTATTAATTACCTTCATTTTACAAATCTGAATTCAAAATCTAAATAATAATGTTTTTGGAAAGGCAACGTCAATTCACTTACTTTTGTTCAACTCTGGAAACATGCAAATCTACCAAACTCTGAGCTCTATGAGGGTAGAAAACTGACAAGCATACTATTTCCCTATCGCTGGTCTTTAATATGTATTTGTTGAATAAATGAAGAAGAGAAAACAAAGAAAGAAAATATTCCTTATACTGTAATACCAAAAATGGCAGAATTTTTCTGTCTTCTATTTTTTTTTTTAAATCCACTGTTCTATCCCCGGAATCTAAATTGATATATGGCACATAGAAGGTAGTCATTAAAACATGTTAAATAAATAAGTTCTAGATACTTTCTAATTATAGTATACTTGAATCAATCCATTTTCTAGGTAACTGTTCAAAAAGTCCATGCATTTGTTTAACCAAAGCTGCAAGAGATATATCTGTATGTTCCAATTTCCTCTGATTTTTTCATGCTCTGCTTTTAGTGAATCTGTCTATTTGACTCATTCAATTCAGGCTCATTCTTCATGAGCCTGAAGAAATAAAAGGTCAAAATCCTTATTATTGAATGGTTTGTAATATTTTATTGAAGTTGCTTTGCTGGCAATATCTGTTCACAGTTACATAAATAAGAGTTTGGAGAGTAGAAATATGGTTACCAAAGGCTTCTCTGGGACAGCTGCAAGCCCATTTTAAATTGTCCTTATTTTAAAAGCTGAGAGACTAGTGATTCTGCCATGTCCTAAGTATGAGTTTCACTAGGAAAAATTTTTGTACTTTAAGAAACCAAAGCTTAATTTGTGTGGACGTTTATGCATTTAAAATGTTTTAAAGTTGTTATGTCATATTACTTCTCATATAATCGCCACTTTTTACATTTCAGACTGTCATACCCAGGTAACAAGAAGGGAACAGATTCTTAGTGTCTCAGTGAATTAAGTTGTTGATTTTTATTTGTTCATTAAAAAATGGACAAAGAGGTGTGGTGTACCAAAGTATATTTTCTATTATTAGGGAATGTTCTATTATTCTATAATTGTATGTTGCTTTTCTTCTATTTCTTTCCAATCCACACATCTACATAGTTATATTAATGTAAAAGATGATCATCATAATGATGATAATATATCATTAAAGAGATATGTTATATCATTTGTTCTTAGTATTGGTTTCAGTTTTACATTAACTCAGACATGTAGAAATATACTATTTTTTTTCCTTTATACTATGCAACTTTCTCACAATTTCCCTTTCCCACTCAGTACTCAGCAAAATAAGCATCATACTGTATAGTCAGGTCCATGTAAAATAATAATCATTGCTGATTTAACTCAGGAACTAATAGATTTACTCGGTCTCTTTTTTGGCTAAATACTTAGTCTTTCAGAATTTCCAAGTGATTCCAAAATTATATCCTGGTTCACAAGCATTTGTTCTGTACTGTGTCTTTAGACTCCATTCTCTATCCTTACCACATCTACTACTGAAGTGCCCCATGTGTCTTCTGATGGCACAGTATCTCCTTTTGATTACACCCTATTCTCAGGCCCATGGTGAACTTGTACATAGACCTTTAGGTGACTCACTAAAACAGCACCAAGAGCTAGCTGAACTGTCTCCTATGTTCCTCTTTTGGGGCACATGAGAACTCCAGAATCCCATCCATGCTCTATCAGATTTAAACAGAGTGGTAGTGGCCATGATGGAAGTGGTGGGGAAGAGTAGAGTGTGGGGGAGAGATGCAGAGTTAAGAAGTTCACTATATCTGTGATTATTTCTGTTTTATAAATAATTTCATTTGTATCAATTTTTTAGATTTGACATATAAGTAATATCATATGATATTTGTCTCTCTCTGTCTAACTTACTTCACTCAGTGTGACAATATCTAGGTCCATCTATATTTCTGCAAATGACATTATTTTGTTCTTTTTTATGGCTGAGTAATATTCCATTGTATATATGTACTACATCTTCTTTATCTGCTCCTCTGTTGATGGACATTTAGGTTGTTTCCATGTCTTGGCTGTTATAAATATTGCTGCAGTGAACACTGGGGTGCATGTATCTTTCTGAATTATGGTTTTCTCCATATATATGTCCCTGAGTGGGATTGTTGGGTCATATGGCAGTTCTATATTTAGTTTTTTAAGGAACCTTCATACTGTTCTCCATAGTGACTGTATCAATTTACATTCCCACCAACAGTGCAAGAGGATTCCCTTTTCTCCATACCCTCTCAGCATTTATTGTTTGTAGATTTTTTTGATGATGGCCATTCTGACCAGTGTGAGGTGATACCTCATTGTAGTTTTGATTTGCATGTCTCTAATAATTAGTGATGTTGAGGATCTTTTCTTGTTCTTTTTGCCCATCTGTATGTCTTCTTTGGAGAAATGCTACCAGGGGATAAAGGGGTGGGGAGGGATAAATTGGGAAATTGGGATTGACATATACACTATACATAAAATAGATAACTAATAAGGACCTACTGTATAGCATAGGAATCTCTACTCAGTACTCTGTAATGACCTATATGGGAAAAGAATCTAAAAAAGAGTGGATATGTGTACATGTATAATTGATTCACTTTGCTATACACCTGAAACTAACATAACATTGTAAATCAACTATACTTCAGTTAAAATTAAAAATAAAATCCTAATATCAAAAAAAAAAAAATACCAGGACTAGATGGCTTCATTGGTGAATTCTATAAAAGTTTTAAAGAAAAATCTATATGAATTATTTTAATTAGGTAAATCTTATAAATCTATTTGTGGGTGATACACTCTATTTTATAAATACACTAGGGTACACATACAATGCTATAAAATAAGTTAGAGCTTTTGGTTCTGAATCTTTGATTTCTTTGAAAAAGTATTTGACTTGAGTTACATTTCAGAAATTTAACACAATTGAGCATACAATGATTATTGTAATTTTTTTTTTTTAAATACAAGAAAGTGATAAAGAAGAGTATGTCTGTTCTGAGGGTAGAGTATAATGGAAACTTATAAGAACAAGGTTTGACCAATTACAAGCTCCACTTGAAAAGCCAATATCTTTAATAAACAAAGGTAACTGTTCATTTTCCAAAGCAAACTACAAGCAAAGGGAAACTAAGAAGAAATGGTATTTTCCAGATTTACTTTGATGGTTTATGCACATTTTCTCAGTGAATCTCAGCAAACACTTACTAAAGATAAAATATATGATCTTCATAGTGGAGGAATCTTGCAGAAATCACCTGAATCAGTGAACATCAGGTGTAATGCAATAAATGACTTTCAGGTGACTGAAGCACACAAGATACATTATCGCTGTTGTGGTATTCTGGGTGAAAAATACATTATAAAATCATAATCTAAAACTAAAAAGAAAAGAAGACATTCAGAGGCTCTCTGTTCTGCTTCTTCTTGATTCCTTTACATCTCCTAGAGTCTTCCATTTTCTGAGGATGACTTCCTTCATGGTTCCAAGGGAGAATAGAAAATTAATCCACTTTTCTATTTGAATTCATAAGCCTATAGGGGTTAAGATATTTTTAATAACTAAGACTTCCAAATACTAATATTCCAAGCCTGAAAATGGATTAGTGTCCTTTCAGAGAACTTCTCTACCTACAATTATTTTACAAACTCACATGGCTCTTTCCTTATCATCTGTATCAACTATATGTTGCCACAATAATGTTGCATAACAAACAATCATGCAACTTCAGGGTCATAGAGAAATAAATGTTTACTTAGCTCAGGAATCTAAAGGCTTTATGTTGTCAAGGGGGCTCTGCTGTCTTAGTGTTAGTAGTATTTTTATTGATCTATGATGGTTTTACCTAAGACACAACGAGCCAAGTGACTCTGGTTTTTATACTTCTCATACTTCACCTGGGACTAGCCTGGGTGTGCCCTCCTGAGGTTTATAGCAGAGGGCAAGAGCAGAAGGGGAAATATTCAAGTGCTTTTCCTTGTCTCATTCTGTCATGTTTTTTAACATTTCAAAGTGAGACACTTGACTGAACCCAGAGGCCAGAGGTGGTGCAGAAGACTGCCCAGTGTAGCGTGCATTTAAGGTTACACACTAAAAGGGGTAGCTTCAGGAAAGGGCAAAGTGTTAAACCCAGAAATACAGTCAACATAGCAAATCTTTCATTTTTGGGTTTAGAAAGATGTCTGTACTTCTTGAATCTCTCATCCATAACTATTCATTTTAAAACACTATGCCCAGTGTTATTTAGTCTGTGTTTCTTCAAATAAAGGAAAGTCATTAACTTCGAAGAGTGTGTATTTTTTTCTTTCTTTTTTTTTAAAGTTATAGTTTAGCTCTTGCAGTTAATGTGACTTGTTTGGGGAAAAATATGTGTGTGTATATTTTCTTATCCACCAGTGAACTGATTCAACCCAATGCATTCCACTGTAGCAGCTTCCAACTGGATTTTATGTTTCCATACTTCCTTCTCAATATTTTCCACATAGCATCAAGTGTTATGTTTTTGAAATATAAATCAATTTTTGTCCCTCTCTCTCAGTATCCCTGCATCTTCACCCATTTACTACAATTTAAATTCCTTGTAATAATTGACAACATCCTTCAGGATTGAGTCACTATGCTCTTCCCCAGCTTCCTCCTTACCACTCCCTCTACACTTATACTCTGTCCCCTCTAACTTTCTTATCTCTTCAATCATATCAACTGGTGTAATACAATCATACTAACATTATCCTGGTTTTCTCATTTTTTTCTTCCTCCTTAATAGAATTTCTTCTCTCATTCATGAGAAAAAAGATCTCTCCCAACTACCATAGAAAAATTAGTCTCTGTCATTCTTTATCTCATTAACCTAATCATTTATGAAAACATAAGATCATTAAGTCAATATATTAGAATCATAAGCATAAATCATACAATTTTCTTCTATTTTGTTTATTTACTGATTGACCATGTAAGTTTAAGGCATCACCAGAGACACTGTAAGGAAACGTTTAAATAGCCACTGTCTAATAAACGTTTAAGTAGCAGCCAATGCAAAGCAAAGGAATGAAAAGTTAGATAATTATTTAGAAGAATGGAATGGATATTGTAAGGACTATTCCAAAGCAATAGAGAGTAACAAACAAATTAAATGATTTGGGAGTGTTACTTTTGCAACATTTGTTCTCATGTTGAGGGGATTCATTTCAAAAAAACATTACAGAATTTTTTAAGGAGCAAATATCAAATGCGGCAGCTCTAGAGATGTTAGGAAATAGAACAAGAGGCTGTGGGTGGTGCTACAATATCATGTCCATGGAGACAAAGACAAGATTAGTTTTAAGCTAGCAGCTATGGCTGAAAATGTTGTGTGAACTCGTTTGTATCCACAGGCTTATGGAGACCAGAGAAATTGAGTTAAACGGCAGAGAGAAATGTGTCTTATTTTTCTCACAAGAGTGCTAGCTCAAGGGGCTTAGAATTTTGCCTGATATTGGACATGAGCATTTCTCAGATATTTGTTTTAAAGTGTTATATATAAGTATGGGATGAAATGTTTTACTTCTTTTAAAATTAATTTTAACAGTTAGATAGTTGGTGGAAAAGATGCTTTAACAAAGAATCAAAATAGCTATACCAGTACCTTTATGATCCCCTCACATCCTTCTCACAAACCAAGGTGAAGAAGACTATTTGCATATCTTCTCTTCTGTGATCTTGTATCTTTCAGTGATTGTCATCATTCTGATTTATAATGACTTATAATTGAATATGGCAATTAAACATTTTGATGTGTTATCTTTCTTCTTGGATAGATGAATACATCACCTGATATATTTTTACATTGAAAAACTATTAGAGTATGATGACTGGCTGTTATTTAAAATGTTAAGTGCAGTCAGAAAATGGTTTGACTTTTAAAACATACCTTACTAGCTAGAGAAAGAGCCTGAATGTCAGGAAATGACTTAACTGCAAATAGAAAAGATAGCAATGTCAATAAGTTCTGAAAAGCAAGGCTTGCTACAGGTACTCTATCGTGTAGTAATCCCAGGAGATAATCAAGAGCTGACTGTAAGTAAAAAGTTCACTGGATCTTGGCAAAGCACTTGAAGAAAAATCTTTCAGGTGGAAAAAAACAAGTAGACAATTAAATGGGAGGCCAAGTAGACACCTATTCTTACACCTGGTCTTAAAATGCACTCAATTAAAATGAACAATAAATTAAAAATTTATTTAAATTCAGTTGAGTTTTCTAAAAAAAAAACCAAAATAAAACCAAAAAAAAAACCCTAAAAACCAAACCTAAAGAGGACTTAACAATATATTTGTCTAGCAAAATTTATTTTTTTGAAATATGTCCATATTCACCATATTATAATTCCTCAGCATTAATCCAGACTACAGAACTACTCTTTAATAACAATATATAACATTTGTTTAATAGAACCTAGATAAAGTATTTACTAAAATGAACAAAAAATGATGAATAAGGAATATCACTATCATATTACTTTTATTATATGTGTTATAACATTGTTTATTATAAATATATTATTATTAAAGAATGTCTTCAATGAGAGCAGGTGCTTGGCATATATATATATATATATATATATACACATTATACATTAATTTCCATATGAAGGAACAAATGGGTATGAGTTGAAACATATAGCAGAAGGCCACCTGCATGAGCCACATATAGCTTTCAGGTTCTAGTAATACAATAACTTCTTTCTGAGATTAATATATATATATATATATATATATATATATATATATATATATATATATATATATATATATATATATATATTTAAAAACAATGCCATCTTTTCCTGCTTAGTGGAGGCAGGGAGAAAAAAAAAAAAGTTTGTGACAAGGAGATCCTTATAGTACTTCTGACTGACGTTTACTGCTGTATCTGTATCTTTATATTTAATAAATGTAGCTTGAAATGTAAGGAGTTACTGTTTCATTTCTCTTATCATCCCGGGGAAAATTATATCTTAGCATTCAAATGGCATTTTACAATAGTTCTTATTTATCTGCTTGAACTTTACAGAAAAAAATATAAGCCATTGATCTGCTCTCCTTGTACCCCTACCACAAATTCAGATGACATTGACTAGTTACTTAGATCTTCTTGGGACTTAGGTTTGTCTCTGTTCGTGATGACTCTACTTTAAGAAGGAAAAAATCAGATTGCTAACTACTGTAATCATTCTGCACATTTTTCCCAAATCAGTGTAAAATCCAGTGATGATGTCTGCCAAAATAGATTTTTTTTTTCTGGAAATAAGTGAAGCTAGCTTTTGTGTAAAAGTTTTTCTATATTTAATTGCTTTATATTATATACTGATATGTAAACACTGTCACAACAAAAGCTGCCACAACTCTTTGATAGAGAATACTTCTTCCTTAAACTACTCAGACGTGTGCTCATCAAAATATTTTAGAGCATCTTTAGGCAACAAACTTTTTTGTTTTTCCTTCTCATGGAGAACTTTAGTCTGGTTGAATCTTTATTAATTTTTTTTTTTTTTACATAATTCTTCCCACTTCTCCACAGGTGCACAGGAAGAATGTATTCCTTCTCTCCTTAGCCTGCACAAACAGGCACATAATATCCCCACTGGCAGCTTTCTTGATATACCTTCAAATTGAAAATTTACTGTATGGAACCATGCACATTTTCCCTATAGTACCACTACAAAATGGCTGCTTCTTCACAAGTTTTCAAAACATGCTGTTACTAAGATGACTCATTACTTCATTGGTGTACTATATTCATCCACACAACAACTGATTGCTTATTCTCAGTATTTAACAATGCTTAGATTTTGGAAAACCTTTTACTCGACCCACGTAGGGTCTCTGTCTAGGTCTGAAAAATAAATGGACAAAGACAGATTAACAGGAGAAATAATACAAGTATATTTGATATAAGTTTTAAGTGACACAGGAACCTTCATAAGGAAATGAAGACCTGAAGAAACAATTAAACTTGAATATTTTCGTGCTAGCTTTGATGAAGACTGGACAGATTTGGAAGCATATGATAGGTTAAAGAGTATGAGGTAAATGTAGATTTAGCAAGGACTGTTTGTTAGGATTCTTCTCAGTTTCCCTTTGTCTTCAGAGATAAGGATGCTCCTTTCCTCCAGGTATAAGGATAGCCCCTTTGGCATGAGGGTTTGATGACCTGTTTCAGGAGATAAGGAGAGGCTATGTCAAAGTGACCTTCCTGCTTCTGTAGTTTATTTCAAACTCTTCAGCTGAAAGTAGCCAATATGCCAAGGTGCCATATTTTGGGGTAGCATGTTCTGAACCCCTCATGACGATTGCTTTCTTTCTATAATTACCTTAGATTGTAGTCCTCTGCTATTTCCTGTTCTCCTCCAAGTTTGCTGATGGTTTCTCTTGGTGGCTTTCTTTGCAATTCCTTGGAAGGTCAGTCTGTTGATTACACACTTTCCCTTAAACACCTCTATTCCTATTGCTCCAGCCATCATTGGTGTCCTGCTGACTTTCAAATATCCTGATTAACATACCAAAACCGAAATTCTTTTCTTCTTGCCTCACCAACCTTCTTGTTCTGTGTTTCCTGTTTTAATGAGTGGTGCTGACATGTGAATAAATGCAGAAAATTTATATTTTATACTGACTGATCATTTTTTAAAAAGTAGATGCCATGTTCTATCAATTTATCTTCTAAAATATCTCAGAAATAAATTTTCTCATCCTTATCATCAGTACCAATTTAAAACTGATTTCCTGGCCTCTAGCCTTGAACAAGGTTAATAATTCTCAATATTATCGCCAGTATGCTGCTCCTACATCACAAACCTTATCACAGCATATTTGTTAAAGTATTTCTGCTCTTACTAATTACTTCAAAACATCTACAACATAACCTACAAAACACTTCATGATTTGGACACTTCATTCTATAAATCTCATCCTTTTGATCCATTACTAAATTCTATTTTCCTGAGTCTTTGTTTTCTGCCATATATCTCTATATTTGCAATTATTGTATTTTATGCTTGGAATGCCCTCTGCAATCCATTGCCTCTATTTTAACCACATGGACTGGAACTCATGTTTTCATCTTCAGATTAATTGTTTTATTTTGGGGGATGAATACTCTGATATCCTTTTGTGTCTGAAGTAATATGATAACACATAGAGTATTGTAATTTAAAGTTTATTTATCTGCCTTTCTCTCTCTCATTAGTTTATTTGGACCTCATTCATAATTTTTTTGTTTCCAGTACATAGGGATATAATTTATTCTTAATAGCATGCTTCTTGATTTTATGCATGTGTGCGTGTATTATTTAAGAAAATAAAATACTAATTCTGACACTTATTAAGAAATGGTAAGGCACACTTTATTCATAGGGTCTATTGCAACAGGTGTAGGGACCACTGCAATGGAGTTTTGCAGTAATTAAGGGAGAGATATTGGGTTCCACTCCAAATACAACAAGGGGAAGTGGGGGTTTTATAGCCGAGGAGCAAGATGGGGTAAGGTGAAGTCAGTGGATAAAAAGTTATTCAGAGGAAATATTAGAGGTGAGGGAGGACTTTGACCTAGCTGAACTAGCAGGATTCCTGCTGAAGGCAGGTCAAGGTGATCAGACATGATCTGGAAGATGATGGAGGATAAGGAACATGATCAAATATGAAGGGTGATCAGATATCTAAGATGGGAGATTCTAAAATGACTTAGCAGTATTCGTGATAAAATTGGACAATGTGAAGGTGAACATGGAAACCCAAAAGTCGAGGCCTAGAGGGAAGAGGATTCAGAGGACCCTGACTAGGTTTTGGTCATTAGAGAATCTTTGTACATCTACATCTATATCTACATCTATGTCTATATCTATATCTGTATCTATATAACTATATATAGTTATATATATATATATATATATATATATATATATATATATATATATATATACATTACATATACAGATACAGTTATACCTCAGTATAAGCTGGCACTGGTTCCAGGAATCCCCAAGGATACCAAAATCTGCAAATATTAGTTTCCCTCATGTGAAGTGGCATAATATTTACATACAACTTTTGCACATCTTCCTATATACTTTAAATCATCTCTAGATTCCTTGTAATACCTGATACGATGTGAATGCTATGTAAATAGTGGTAAACACAATGTAAATGCTATGTGAATAGTTGTCAAAATGCAGCAAATTCAAGTTTTGCTTTTTGAAACTTTTTGGAATTTTTCTTTTTGAATATTTTCAATCCATGGTTGGTTGACTCCATAGATGGAGAAGCTGAAGATACGGAGGGCCAATTTTATATTATATAGATATATTAGATATATTTAATCAATATGTAGAGATAAAGATCTATCTACATATATTTTATATTATATATGTGTATATATATATATATTACTATATATGCATATATATAATAAAATTAGAGCAACGTTGATAATTCCAAAGTGACATTAAAAGGAAAAAAAAAACATGTAAATATATATCCTGGAGTAAAAATATTCTTTCTTCCAGTGACATTTAGGAGACAAACTAAATCAGTACTTTTGTAGCATGGTTTCACTTTATATAAAAAATACTATTGTTATAGTTATTTAATTTTCAGATACTCTTTAAAACATTCTATTGAATTGGGACTATGATTCCCAATTAGTGATGGTTGCTAGTAGTAGATATAACACAAACCAACTTCTAAAACATTTTAAAATAAAACAAAAAAACTTGGCTCATGAAGGAAAGTCAAAGGGGCTTTATTCAAAATGAAATTCAAATCAAATAGTATCATCAAATGTTTGCCCTTCAGCCAAACTTTTATATACATTCATATGCACATGCACACACATGGCTGCATACACATTCTCACAAATGCACACCCTCAAACCTTTCTATCAGCTCTTTTTTTTTTTTTCTATACTACTCTCTCAGGCAATTTGTTCCACATTGTTTGTGAAAGTGTCCTTTGTCACTTCATACATGTGGCATCTTTAGCATCAGAAAAATAATTCTGGCTCTACTTGAGTTACTTAGCCACTCCTGGTACAATCACTGTATCCAAGGAGATGGGATGTACACAGACCACCTTGGGTCTCATATGCATCTTTGTGCCATGAAAGGCAGGATCATAAGATTGATAGCTTCACCCTAATCACATGAAGTGGACAGGCAGTTCCTCAAAGGATACAGGGAAGCCAAAACATAGACAATATATACTTCATATATTTATTTCCCAATTTCATATCTTGGATAACATTGATAAATTGATAATTAATTTTAATTCACTCAATGGCTATAGGAACAGGTTATTCCCAAGTTTGATGAGGTAAATGCTGCTTTTATAAAAATAACTTATTATGCATTCTCTAAAAGATGCAACCTTCTAGTTCATAGGAAATAATACTGTATTTCTCATATCCAATGTGATTAAAATATATAAGGGTAACATTATTTCAGTAATTCAATTAACTTGTATTAAAACTGGAAAGGTGTCTTAAGATTTACATAAAACACATGAAGTAGCTTCTAGTAACTTGTTTAAATTATTGGTATGTGTCAGCTTATAATTATTTCCCCCTTCTCAAATCTTTCCTAAAGGATAATGTAACATTAGACTGAAGGGTTCAATCACTGTTAATATACAATACCCCCAGCAACCTGAAAAATATCATGCACGTGAAAATTATCACATCCTCTAAAAATAAGCATATCATGCAATACATTTCTTTTTTTTTTAAGACAAGGACTACTAATCAAGTAAGTAACATCAAAGCTAAGAAAAAGCTAGTCAAATTTAATAGAATAACCCTGTGTAGTTAAAAATGAAAGGGCTATTTGTTATGTGCCATGTATGAAAAGAAAAGCAGGTGGTTCAATTATGAATCTGAACTTCTTGAGCTTGACATTTATCTCCTTGGTGTATAATTTTTTAAAGCAGTAACCCATGCAGTATAATACAAGAATGCTAAACTACATAAACTCACACATGCACGAGATACCAACTAAGAGCCCAATTCAATTATGGATAAATTACCAAAAGAGTTTTGCCATAGAGAAAACCTATTACTTTTATACTAAATATGCAAATAATGCAATACCCTCATTGAAAGGGGAAAGAATAAAGGCTCCTAGATCAAATGTCTGTCACAAAATGTCATGCATTTCCATATTCTTATCAAACTGCCTTGATTTCATTATCAAAAGTAATAATACTATTCACTTTTATAGCTGTTAATCACTGTGGCACAGAAAAATAAAGTAAAATAAAAGGATGAGGTTACATGCATGACCTTGGTTGCTTCTACCCAACATTCTTTTTAACCTGAACATTTTCTCAGAAATGTCCTTTAAAATCCAAATATTCCTGATAAATTTAGGGGTATAGTATAAGAAGAGTACTTTATGGTAAATATTTCAAGTAAAGAAATAATGTAGTTTACAAAATAAAAAAAAATTATACTCTCTCCTTAACCATATATAATCCATATTGACTAGCCAAAGAAATTATTTTTACTATAAAATAAATAAAAATTAAATAATATGCTTTCCTTGTTAATTCAAAATTTCATATACTTATGTTTATATTATTTTTTTCAAGATTTAACCTTCTTAAAAACATTCCTGATCACATTACTCTCCATACAAAAAACTTAAGTAGCTGCTATAGCTAAATTAAGTAATCTAACATGTGTGTGTGTGTATGTGTCAAAGTATAGTCTTAATTCATATGAATACCTTTCATTCATTTTAGCTTTTATCCAACTGGATTTTTTTTTCTTCTCTAGGCTTATACCATAGTTTCAATATCCTTTGCCTTTAGTTAACGTCTTTAATTAACTGGGTTATGTTTTTATCTATTGAAATACATCTAATGTCAGAGAGGCAACAAAAAACTAATGCCACATTCTTGATCACTTACTGTAAAAGTTTGTCCTCTTAACTCGGATAACTCTGTAGTTCTGTTATAACCTTATATGAATGCATATTTTATGGAGTATCTTTTTTTTTTTTTTTTACCAGGCCATGTACTTGGGCACTTTTGATACAAAGATGAAGGAGATAAGAATCTGATTTGCTTTGATTAAGAAATGACTAGCCTTGTGAGAGAGACAGAGAGCTACAGAAATAACTGATCAGGCTGATTATAAAGTGCTTGTAATGTTGTTATAAAAGAAGGTTATTACATCTGACTGGGGTTTCACACATGTCCTAAAAAAAGATGACCTTTATGAAAGAAATACCAGCTAAGGAAAAGCACATGGGTAGAGAAATGGAAGTCTAGAACCTCAAAATATGTGCTAGGAAGAGCAATAAGAGTAAAATTGGAGTGTAAAGTACATTGTGTGCAATATGTTTGTGGCTGGGAGAGGATAGCAACAGATGAGGTTGAAAACATAACCTGGAGCAAAAATGCAATGAGCCTTATTCTCTATACTAAAGAGGTATGACATTATGATAAGGTCCAACAGTGAGAGCCTCTGTTATACTTCACATAGAGGAGAGACATGAAATCATCCAGAAAAAATAACTCAGGAAGCAAAACTGATAAAGAATTAGCCAAAAAATAATAATATAAAATCAGGGCAATGAATGAGAAAGATATTGTTTCCCTTCATCCCATTGTAAGATTATAAGACGATTAACAGAATGGAATGGAAATTATTATAGGCATACCTCATTTCATTAAACTTTGATTTATTGCTTTTTGCAGATGTGCATTTTACAGATTTAAGGTTTGTGGTAACCTTGCATCAAACAATCTATCAGTGCCATTTTTCAAAGGTGTTTGCTTACTTCATGTCTCTATGTCATATTTTGGTAATTATCACAATATTTCAAACCCTTTACCAGCAAAAGAATTACAGCTTGCTGAAGTCTCAGATGATGGTTAGCATTTTTTAGCAATAAAATATTTTTAATTAAGGTATATACTTTTTTTAGACATAATGCTATTACACATATAATAGATTATAGTATTGTGTAAACATAACTTTTATATGCTCTAGGAAACCAAAAAAAAATAATGTGACTTGCTTTATTGTGATATTTGCTTTCTTGTAGTGGTCTGGAACTGAACCCTCAATATCTCTGAGGTATGACTGTAATCAACAGATGATTCATCTGTCAAGCCGATAAATTTGCTCTCTGATTGCTTGGTAGGGGGCTCAAAAATAAGATCAAGTTTTCCTCCCAAGGTTTTGTGTTTCAAGATTTCAGGAGACAATGGTGAGAGTGAAATCACGTGGACATTTGAAATGATGTTGCCACAAAAAATGGCAAGAGAATAGCAAAAAGAATGGGAATGTTGTGAACTCTCACCACTTTGAGTTTGAGGTACTTGCTCAAATTTTTATATCAAGAAGCAATAGATAATTCCAAGTCTATATCCCAAGAGGATATTCCAGTGAGGTAATAACTTACTTCATATTCTAAGATGACTCAAAAAAGTTGGGGATTATTTGATTAATGAGGGTGAATAAAGGAAATAAAATGCAGAAGTAGGCTAACACATTATAAAATATTGCAGATACTCCTCTTCTACCTCATTTCCATTTTATTTCTGAAATAATCAAGATTTTGTTTGGAACGTACATTTTCCAGATTAAAAAAAAAGAGAGAGAGACAAAGAACGGATTCTCTGGGTTCCTCCAAATGGCAATAACTATGTAACACAATTCTAGCCCATGATAATAATAAGGTGTGTTCTGGATGGGGATTTCAGAAAAACTGTTGTAATTCCCGATAAAAAAGGCCAAAATCATCTACCTAAAAATGTTGCTCTTCATATTTCTCTCTTAGTTCCTTAAAATGGAATTAGTGCAAAAAACTTGTGAACACTGAGAACAAAGCCACGTGGTAAGGATTATGAGTGGAAAATAGTTGAAAACTAGCAGCTTGAGATCATCAAATGGTTATGGTACAAGTATGAATCATCAGCATCTACCTTTCTGGTTATGTGATAAAAATAATTGCACTGGCCATAAAAAAGGATGAAATATTTCCATTTGCAGCAATGTGGATGGGCCTACAGATTATCATACTAAGTGAAGTAAGTCAGACAGAGAAAGACAAATATTATATATACTATGATACCACTTATATGTGGAATCTAAAAAAAATAATACAAATGAACTTATTTCTTTGTGAGAAATAGACTTGCAGATATAGAAAACAAACATGGTTACCAAAGGGGAATGGGGGCAGGGTAGAGGGATAAATTATGAGTCTGAGATTAAGAGATACAAACTACTATATATAAAATAGATAAACAACAAGGTCTTACTGTATAGCACAGGGAACTATATTCAATATTTTGTGATAACCTATAATGGAAAAGAATCTGAAAAATAATATATATATATATATATATATATATATATCGTTATAGATATAGATAGATAGATAGTGAATAACTTCTGTACACCTGAAACTAACACCATATTGTAAATTAACTATACTTCAACAAAAAAAATTAGAAAAATAATAATTCCATTTGGGTCTTCAGGATAAAAGTAATGGCTTCTGACCCTCCCCTTCATGGCTTCCTCCTTCTGACAGGAAAAATGTGGTCTCTGGATCAGAAAACAGACCATTTGTTACTCACAGAGCATCTCAATGTGGATTCCTTGAGATCCACACCCCACAGGGTGATGCAATGAAGGCATGATGTCACTTTGTATTAGAGTCTCCCCACATCCTTTGGCTCATGGCTCCCTTTTATCTTCAGAGTGAAAACAATGGCTTGTTTCAGTCTTTTGCTTATTGCATTATTCTGGCTTTGATCTCTCTCTCTTCTTCCTATATGTTTAAGAATGCTCAAGATTAAATTGAGCCCAACCAAATAATATGGGATAATCTCTCTTTAGAGATCATCTGGTTAGCAACCTCAATTCCATCTTGAATTTCCAGTGGCCATGTAGGATAACATATTCACAAATTATGGGGATTAGGAAATGAATATCTTTGGAAGCCATTATTCTGCCTACCACACATGGCATGTTTGCTATCCAGTCATCTTTAACTCAAGTTTGCCAGTACCCTTTACAAAGAAAGCCCAGACTAAAAAAAGGTGAATATATTCATGAAGAATTGTCTTTAAAATATCAGCATATATATGGTTTATAAAGTTATAAAACAGCATGAGGTTAATTAAGGAGTCATTCCATGTGGAATTACTAATGAGGCACTTTAATATTAGAGTTCACAGAGATAAGGAAGAACCAACAGAAGAGATGGAGGTAAGGGAAGGAGTAGGTACTGAGGTTAAGGATCAGCAAAAGAGTATGGGCTTTGGAAGCTAAATGATTCCAAACTTATTTTTTAATTTATTTATTTTAATTTATTTGTTATTTTTGGCTGTGTTGAGTCTTCGTAGCTGTGCACGGGCTTTCTCTAGTTGTGGCGAGTGGGGTCTGCTCTTCATTATGGTATGCTGGCTTCCCATTGTGGTGGCTTCTCGTTGTGGAGCACGGGATCTGGAGTGTGTGGGCTTCAGTAGATGAGATGCATAGGCTCAGTAGTTGTGGCTCATGGTCTCTAGAGTGCAGGCTCAGTAGTTGTGGCGCATGAGCTTAGTTGCTCCGCGGCATGTGGGATCTTCCCCGACCAGGGCTCAAACGAGTGTCCCCTGCATTGGCAGGCGGATTCTTAACCATGGAACCACCAGGAAAATGAAAGAGAATGGAATGATTAAGTTTTTCAAATGCTGTCAATAGGTCAAGTGAGATGTGGATTGAGAAACAACCATCAAATTTGGTAGCATAAAAGTAATATATTTTTTAATATAAGACATTAGAATAGGTTACAGCTTCAGTATTTCGTGTCACTTATCTTATCCTACTCATATCTGTATCATGCTATCCTTATTAATTTTGGCTTTTTTAAGCACAAATAACAAGTAAAGCTAAAATGTTGAGTTAAGCCACATCTATAACACATTTCACTTTTATATTGTAATTCAACTATTCTTGATCACAAAGCACACTATTTAGGGGAAATATTTTAACAACTGTATGAAGCTAATAAAACACAAAAGTAATTAAGAATCATGAATAAGGCTTTAAAAAAACAAATCACAACTATGATGATTGCACAATTGTAGGAATAATATAACAAAAATCTCACAGTACAAAACTTTAAGCCACATATAGATTTTAAGGTTAGTGGTGGAAATTCAGACAGCATATTTTTATCAGGAAAATTGGAGGAAAATTCTTTATTGTTTATATCTTGTTAGCTTAGCAATGTTTGTAATTTTTGAAACACGCTATCACTAATTTAGTGGTTAGTTAACCACATATGACCTTTATTCTTTTACTGTGGTTATTGAATGTTATGATGAAGTAACTGCTATGGGTTATCGGGAATGGAGGTAGTTAAACATCACACAGATAATTCTTGCAGGTATTTGCTTACAAATAAATATTTTCATGATTCATAAAATAGTATATATCATGATCTCTAAAACATATTCAGTAATGATGACATTTTCAAAAACTGTTCTTGCCACTTAGATTTATATTAATTTTAAAGCCAAAAAAATAATTAAAATGACTGTCTTTGGTGAGTACTGAGATGTTTTCTCTCTTTTCTTTTCATTAACTTGTGGCGTTATTTTAAATGAATTTCTGAAAGTATTTTACAAGTTTTAACAGGAAGCCTTTGTGTTAGCTATCGTTCTTTTATTTCTTTAAGAATCCAAATACTAGTAACAAGAAAAGGACAGGTCTGTCTTTGACTTCTTCATGGTACTATTTTCCACAAATATTTTGTGGCTATTTTGCTAAATTTTTGAATTAGTGTCCATCTATAGTATTTAACATGTTTTGAAAATATACTCCTTTACAAAATAAATTAGGGTGATAGTGTAATAACATGATAATGGGAAAAATTGGTAGATAATAACATTATAATACCTTCCTTTTATTTATTTGTTCAGCTTTCTTGTGGTAAAATACACATAACATAAAATTTATCATCTTGACCATTTTTAAATATACAATTCAGTTATATAAATTACATTCATGTTGTTGTGTAACCATCACTACCATTCATCTCCAGAACTATTTTCATCTTGCACAACTGAAACTCTACCTATTAAGCAATAAATCCTCTATTTCTGTCTCCCCCCCAGCCCCCGACAACCACCATTCTACTCTCTATTACTATCATTTTGACTATTCAAAGTAGCACATTTAAGTGGAATCATACAGAATTTGCCTTTTTGTGACTGGGTTATCTCGCTTAGCAAAATGTCCCCAAGTTTCATCCATGTTGTTGCCTTATGACAGAATTTCGCTTCCAGACCTATTTTTTGAGTAGAAGTACTATAGGAAGGCATCCTTGTCTTGTTTCTGATGTTAAGGGAAAAGTCCACCACTGAATATGCTGCTTGATGTGTTTATTTTCCTATATGACTTCTATTATGCTGAGGTTGTTTCTTTGTATTGTTAGTTTGTTGAGTGCTTTTATCATGAAAGGGTATGAAATTTTGTTAAATGATAAAGTATCACAAATTTAGTGACTAAAGCAACATTAAAAAAAATAAAACTCAATTTCTATGGGATTCATGTCTCTTATCAAGAGTTCTTACCAGGAGGAAATTTAGGTGTTGTTTGGATCTGAAATCTCACTGAGGCTTGGGGATTCCTCCCAAGTTCACTGACTGTTCTTATTATTATAGGATGGATGTCCCTGTTTCAGTTTTATTGCTAATTGTTTCTGAGGAAATACTCTCAGGTCTTAAAAACTTCCAGTAGCTCCTCGCTGTGTATCCTCCTCACAAGCAAATCCCAGTGTGGTTGTTTGCTTCCTTCCAGCCCAGCTGGTTGGTATCTGCTGCTGCTTTCTGTCTTTTAAGGATTGCCCACCAGAAGTGACTTCCATGTTTATTAACTCAGTCAACGAATCACAGACTTAATTAAATCTGCAAAATCTCATTTACTCTATAGTGTTTGGCATACAGGACATGTATACCCAGGTATAGGAATCTCTAAGCCATCCAAGAAACCTGCCTGCCAGAATTTGAGCAGCAAAAATTAATGCCTATAATGGATTGGCATATATCAAATACATGTATAAAAATCAAGAAAGCTTAATTATACTCTAAGAAACTAATTTGTCCTCTATGAATATTCTTATGGGTTCAGTGAATTGTTTGAGATATTTATAAATTATCATTAATCAATAATAAGAAACAACCAAATTATAAATAATAATAAATAATCAAGCATTTATTTTACCTTCTTTATACAGCCTGATTTCCAGGTAACCAAATAGCTGATGACAGAAAATTCTTTTTTGAAGAATTCCGTGTAATAAATTCAGAAAGAATGATAGAATCAGAGAGTTACCTCTTTGAAAATGTTAATGGAATAATGGATCTAGGAAACTATCATCAATCACCATCAGTTGGTAAAATAATAATGGGGAAATTGTCAATAGATAAAGTTAACAACACCGAAAACTCACTGATCCACATTAACAGCACTAAAACCGTGATTAACGGACAGTGTATGTCTCCTGAATGATGAGTTAGGGAGTTTACAAATGGTCTACACATTTATTTTTCCCAATGAATTGGACCTGACTGTAATCTAACTTCTAGGTCTAAATGCCATTTTACAGAATTATAGGGATTAAAATTATGGGGAGCACTATGGTAATACAAACTGCCAAATCAAGAATGTGAGATAGGGCTTCCCTGGTGGCACAGTGGTTGGGGGTCTGCCTGCTGATGCGGGGGACACGGGTTCGTGCCCCGGTCTGGGAGGATCCCACATGCCATGGAGCGGCCGGCCCCGTGGGCCATGGCTGCTAGGCCTGCGCGTCCGGAGCCTGTGCTCCGCTACGGGAGAGGCCACAGCAGTGAGAGGCCCGTGTACCACAAAAAAAAAAAAAAAAAAAAAAGAATGTGAGATAGTCAACAGAACAAATGACTAGCTTTTTCCACAAAAAGTGACAAAAAATGGGGGCTTCCCTGGTGGCACAGTGGTGACTATGGGAACCAGGATAGAATGTGGGAGAGCAGAGAAACATGGGATATATTATATTTAAATTACTCAACTTCAGCATTCAATAAAGCAATAAAGTTTCTATTTAGCAAATTTATTTCATTTGCTGCAGTTGCTGTTTCATCTGTGCTGTCTGTTGGACTCATTCATGGACCATCTCAGGTTCTTCAGCATCCATCTGTAAACTTTTTTTTAACCTGCATATGATTTGTTAGTTATCATTACTTAAGACACAGAGTTCTACCCTATCCAATTCATCTTCATTCTCTGATTACACACTTGATAGCTTTCTCTAGCTCCTCAAAATTGAGAAAAATAATTACCTTGTCGCTTGAAATCTTCATTAATGAAAAATACATATTAACACATGCTTTTATAATATTAATTTAGGTTCTAACATCATTCCAAGTTTTAACCCACCAACAAAACTGAAAATTTAGTCTTCCACTATAATGGGAAGGATTTGTTATAGCTGACATCTCTGTGTCGTTAATATACCTGAGTAAGATATATTGTTTGTTTGTATAATCCACCAAATAAAAGAGCTTTACAAAAGTCATGATTCTATTAAAATGGAGGCAGCAGCACATTTTTAGAACTCTACCCAGAAGAGTTCTTGTTTTGAGGGATTTTGTTTGTTTTGCTTTTCTCATTTTTTTAAGTCTAGAGATGTAGATTAAACCAAGCATGTTTGTTTCTAAAATTCCTAGTGTTCCTCGTCCCCAAATTCTGGTATAGATAGTATTCAAACATATTGAAACATTCTATGTATTAGGACTTAATTTCACATAAATCTCACTCTTTGATTCTGTTCTATTTAAAAAGAAAAATAAATATTGTAACAGCTGTCAACCCCCACTGGTAATCTATTTTCAAAAAAGACTCATCATACTGTCCAAGAAGAAAAAAATCTACTAAATGTATTGTCACTTAAAAGTTTTCAAAGTACTTTTAATATTTTACCAATATGCTCGCTCAGTTTCTAATTATTTTTGGATCCTGCTGAGTAATTTTCTCAGCTTCTTAGTATAGTGATTTGCATTCCTTCTCACATCTGGGTTCTTTTTATGCCGTTTATTTTTTATTGTTTGGATTGACATAGGGGCTTCAATTTTATCTTTAGAAGACAAGACAAAACTTTCTTAAGAATGAAAATCTCCAGCAAACTTGTACATTGTCTCTAGATGTCTTATGTTTGCATGACTAAAAAATGCAGCAGTAAGTACTGCCTTGTTTTTCTTTGTTAGAGAAAACTGGCTCTTGGATTTTGATAAACAAAATACATACTCTTAGTTTCTTTAAAAGGGGAAATGCATGCAATTTATTTTTAGATTAGACAGATGGCTTTCAGACAGTGATGGAAATGTCTAAAAAATTCCATAAAATTTATTTCTCTTCTGAAAGCATTTCCAGTGAGGCTCTCTTTTTCAACATAATGTTAGACTTTATAAGACTCTTAATCATTTTGCACTGAACTGCAGTGTACTTTACCACAAAGGATTTCAAGCATACCAAGATGTCAGCCAAGATGATGATGACAATAATGATGATTATATCCACCTGCAAAATATTTCTATTGTTTCTTTTTATTATTTTCTATACTTAAAATCTCAAAATTAAATAAGATTGCTGATTAAAATAATAAAATAAAATGACCTAAGTGTAGGGAATTCTGACCTAGTATCTAGTTAAATTAGGGAAATACACCCTTAAAATTGACTCCCTATTATTTATAAACATAATTATTTGTATATTTTTCATGTATTTCATATTTCCTCTCACTGACCTAGAGCTCTATATGGCCAAGAGACACATCTTTTTCTTTTTTCAGCACAACAATATTTAACTAGTTTCTAGTTAGAGGGAAAGAAAATTTCAATAAATGGTTGCTGAATGAATTAATGAATCTGTAACACTGCAGCACATATTTGATATCTATGGCCATTAAATTGAAATACTAAATTGTAGCAATTTCTTCAATATTTTGAATATAAAATCTTCTCTTCAGGATTTAAATTTTAAAAATTTTAATTTATTCCTCATTGAGTTATAATTAACATACAATATTATATTAGTTACAAGTGTACAACATAGTGATTCAATATTTATATACCTTATGAAATTAACACCTTGTTAAGACCAATTACCATCTTTTACTGCACAGTTATTAAAATATTATTTACTATCTTCCCTATGTGTATATTACATCCCTGTGACTTACTTATTTTATAGCTGGAAGTTTTTACCTCTTAATTCCCTTCACCTATTTCATCCATCCCCCCACCCCCTTCCACTATGTCAATCACCAATATCTATGAGTCTGTTTAGTTTTCTTTGTTTATTTTTTAGGTTCCACATATAAGTGAAATCATAGTGTATTTTTCCCTGTCTGACTTTTGTCACTTAGCATAATACCCTTCAGGTCCAACCATGTTGCCACAAGTGGCAAGATTTCTTTTTTTTTTATTTTTTTATGGCTTTTATGTGGCATATGAAACATATGCCACATCCTCTTTATCCATTTGTCTGTCAGTGGAAACTTGGGTTGCTTCCATCTCTTGGCTCTTGTAAGTAGTGCTGTAATGAACATAGGTGCATATATCTTTTTGAATTAGTGTTTCTATTTTCTACTGATAAATACTCAGAAGTGGAATTGCTGGAGGGAGAACCTCCATACAGTTTTTCATAGCAGCTGCACCAATTAACATTCCCACCTACAGTGCACCAAGGTTATTTTGTTTTTCCACCTACTCACCAACACTTGCTTCTCAAGTTTTTGATAATAACCATTCTGACGTGTGAGGTGGTATCTCACTGTGATCTTGTTTTGCATTTCCCTAATGATTAGTGATGTTGAGTGCATTTTCATGTGCCTGTTGGTCAGCTCTGTCTTCTTTGGAAACATGTCTATTAAGATCTTCTGCCCATTTTTAGTCTGGTTGTTTATTTATTTATTTATTTATTTTATATTGAATAGTTTGAGTGTTTATATAGTTTTTATATCCACTCCTCATCTGATATATCATTTGCAATATATTCTCCCATTTAGTAATCTTCCCTTTCATCTTGTGGATAGTTTCATTCAATGTGAAGAAGTTTTTTAGTTTGATATAGTTCCATTTATTTATCTTTGCTTTTGTGGCCCTCACCTGAGGATTCAAATTCAAAAAAAATTATTGATAAGATCAATGTCACAGAGCTCACTGCTTATGTTTTCTTTTAGGGAATTTATGGTTTCAGGTCTTACATTTAAGTCCTTAATCCATTTTGAGTTGATTTTTAAATGTGGTGTAAGAAAGTGATACAGTTTCATTTTTCTGCATGTAGCTGTCTAGTTTTCCCAGGACAACTGATTGAAGAGACTGTCTTTTCCCCATTGTATATCCTTGCCTCCTTTTTCATAGACTGATTGACAGTATGAGCATGGGTTTATTTCTGGACTCTCTTCAGTCCCATTGATCAACATGTCTGATTTTGTGCAAGTACCACACTACTGTTTTTTTTTTAATTGAAGTATAGGTGATTTACAACATTATATTAATTTTAGATATATAGCATAGTGATTCAGTGTTTTTACAGATTATACTCCATTATACATGATTACAAGATAATCAGTATAATTCCCTGTGCTATACACTATATCATTGTGGTTATCTACTTTATTCATACTAGTTGTATCTGTTAATCCAATACGCCTAATTTATCTCTCCCCACTTCCTTCTCCCCTTTGGTACCTACAAGTTTGTTCTCTATACCTATGAGTCTGTTTCTGTTTTGTAATTTTTTTTTAACATCTTTATTGGAATATGATTGCTTTACAATGGTGTGTTAGTTTCTGCTTTATATCTGTTTCAGTTTTGTATGTACATTTATTTGTATTATTTTTTTTAGATTCCACATATAAATTATAAAAAGTATTTGTCTTTCTCTGACTTTTTTCACTAATGATAATACTTTCTAGGTCCATAAATGTTACTACAAATGCCAGAATTTCATTCTTTTTTATTGCTAATACTTCATTGTATATATATAACACCTCTTAATCTAACTGTCTGTTGATGGGCATTTGAGTTGCTTCCATGTCTTGGCTATTGTAAATAGTGCTGTTCTGAACATCGGGATGCATGTATCTCTTCAAATTAGTGTTTTCATTTTTTTCCAGATATATACCCAGGAGTGGAATTGTTGGATCATATGGTACTTCTATTTTTATTTTTTGAGGACCCTCCATACTGTTTACCACAGTGGCTGCACCAATTTATATTCCTACCAACAGTGTAAGAGGGTTCACTTTTCTCCTTATCCTCTCCAACATTTATTATTTATAAGCTTTTCAATGGTAGCCATTCTGAAAGGTGTGTGGTGATATCTCATTGTTTTAATTTGTATTTCTCTGATAATTAGCAAAGTTGAGCATCTTTTCATGTGTCTGTTAACCATCTGCATGTCTTTAGAAAAATGTCTATTCAGGTTTTTGGACCATTTTTTTTATTAGGTTGTGTTTTTGTAGTTTTGTTTTGTTTTGTTTTGTTTTGTTTGATAGTAAGTTGTTTGAGCTGTTTAAATATTTTGGATATTAACCTCTTGTCAGTCACATCATTTGGAAATTCTTTCTCCTATTCTGTGTGTTTCTTTTCATTTTGTCAATGGTTTCCTTTGCTGTACAAAAGCTTTTAAGTTTAATTAGGTCTCATTTTTTTAGTTTTAGTTTTATTTATTTTACCTTAGAAGATAGAAACAAAAAACATTGCTATGATTTATGTCAAAGAATGTTCCGCCTATGTTTTCTTGTAGAATATTTAGTCTTTGTTCTTACATTTAGGTCTTATACTATTTTGAATTTATTTTTTTGTATATGGTATAAGGGCTTGTAATAATCCCATTATTATACATGTGGCTGTCCAGTTTTCCCAGCACCACTTGTTTAAGAGACTGTCTTTTCTCGGCTGTATATTCTTGCCTCCTTTGTCATAGATTAATTGACCACAGGTGTGTGGGTTTATTTCTGAGCTCTCTGTTCTGTTCCACTGATTTATGTGTCTGTTTTTGTGCCAGTACCATGCTGTTTTGGTTACTGAGAAGGTTAAACCACCAGCTTTGTTCTTTTGTCTCAAGATTTCTTTGGCAATTTGGGGTCTTTTGTGGTTCCATATGAATTTTATTGCTACTTGTTCTAGTTCTGTGAAAAACATCTTGGGTATTTTAATAGGGATTATATAATATCTAAAGATTGCTCTGGAGAGTATGACCATTTTAACAATATTAATTCTCCCAGGATATCTTTCCATTTCTTTGTGTTATCTTCAATTTCCTTCATCTTGTTTTATATTTTGAGTTACCTCTTTCATCACCTGTTTAAGTTTATTCTTAGGCATTTTATTCTTTTTGATGTGATTTTAAATGGGATTTAAAAATTTTACTTTCTCTTTCTGATAGTTCATTATTAGTGTACAGAAAAACAACAGATTTCTGTGTATTAATCTTGTATCCTGCAACCTTGCTGAATTCATTTATTAGTTCTAGTAGTTTTGGGGTGGAGATTTAACAGTTCTCTAAATAAAGGATCATGTCATCTGTCATCTGCAAATAGTAATAGTTTTACCTCTTCCCTTCCAGTTTGTATAAATTTTATTTATTTTTCTTTTCTGATTGTTGTGGCTAGGCCTACTAATACTATGTTAAATAGAAATGGCAAGAGTGGGCATCCTTGCCTTTTCCCTGAGTTTAGTGGGAAGGGTTTCAGTTTTTACCACTGAGTATGATATTGGCTGTTGGTTTGTCATAAATTGCCTTTATCATGTTAAGATATGTTCCCTCTATACCTAATTTGATGAGAGTTTTTATCATGAATAGATTTTGAATTTTGTCAAACACTTTTTCTGCATCTGGTGAGATGATCATATAATTTTTATCCTTCCTTTTGTTAATGTGGTGTATCATATTGATTGATTTGTGAATGTTAAATCACCCTGTGACCCCGGAATAAATCTAACTTGATCATGTTGTATGATCCTTTTTATATATTATTGGATTTGGTTTGCTAATATTTTCTTGAAGGTTTCTTTTTTTTTTTTTTTTTTTTTTGCTATATGCTGGCCTCTCACCACTGTGGCCTCCCCCGTTGCAGAGCACAGGCTCTGGACGTGCAGGCCCAGCAGCCATGGCTCACAGGCCCAGCCGCTCCACAGCATGTGGGATCTTCCCAGACTGGGGCATGAACCCGCGTCCCCTGCATTGGCAGGCAGACTCTCAACCACTGCGCCACCAGGGAAGCCCTTCTTGAAGATTTTTGCATCTATATTCATCAAGGATATTTCCCTGTTATTTTCTTTTTTGTTTGTTTTGAATCAGTTTGGGAACGTTCCTTCTTCTTCCATTTTTTGGAATAGTTTGAGAAGGATAGGTATTATTTCTTACTTATGTGTTTGATAGAATTCTCCTGTGAAGCCATCCTGGACTTTTGTTTTCTGGCAGGTTTTTAGTTTAGTTTAGTTTTGTTTTGTTTATTGAAAATTCAATTTCACTTGTACTGATTGGCCTGTTCAAATTGTCTGTTTCTTCATTCATTCTTGGTAGTCTGTATGTTTCTAGAAATCTGTCCGCTTCTTCTAGGTTGTCAAATTTGTTGGTGTATAACTGTTCATGATATTATCTTATGATTTTTTGTATCTCTCTGATATTGGTTGTTATTTCTCCTCTTGCATTTCTTATTTTGTTTATTTGGGGGCCTCTCTCTTTTCTTCTTGGTGAGCCTGGCTAAACGTTTATAAACTTTGTTTATCTTTTCAACAAACAGGCTCTTTGTTTCATTGATTATTGTAGTTTTGTAATATAGTTTAAAATCTGGAAGTGGGGTACCTCTAGCTTTGTTCTTCTTTCTCAAGTTTGCTTTGGCTGTTTGGGGTCTGGTTGTTCCACACAAATTTTAGAATTATTTTTTCTAGTTCTATGAAAATTGTCTTTGTTATTTTGATAGAGTTTGCATTGAGTGTGTAGATTGCCTTGCATAGTATGTATATTTTAAGGATATTGATTCTTCCATCCCATGAGCACAATATATCTTTCAATTTATTTGTTCTGTTTTCAATTTCTTTTGTCAATAGTTTTCATAGTGCAGGTCTTTCATAGTTCAATAGTTGTTACAGTTTTAAAGGTACATGTCTTTCACCTCCTTGGTTACATTTATTCCTAGGTATTTTTGATGCAATCATAAATGGGATTGTTTTCTTTATTTCTTTCTGATAATATGTTATTAGTGTATAGAAATGTAACATATTTCTGCTCACTAATTTTGTATCCTGCAACTTTACTGAATTCATATATTATTTTTAATAGTTTTTTTCTCATTTTAAAGAGAGGATGGTAAATTACATTTTTTACCTTATTTCTCTTTTGAAGGAAGATATTTACTTGGAGTTAAAATATATCTGTATACACTTAGCTTTTACTCATACTCCATATTTTGCTAGTATTCAACCTAACAGTGTCAGCTTTTGCCTTACTCAATAAGGTACGCATGAACAGATTCAACGAGGGGAATATCTGTTTGCAAAGGAAGAATTTCTCTTACCATCCAAAGGATTTAATCACTTATATATACTTCAATTTTGCTTCAGTTGCTCTTTGTAAATAAAGGTGATAATGTCTCAAGCATATGTTTCAAAACACTTATTCTAATACCATTATCCTTTTTCTTGACTGTCTTACATCTCTACACTTCTCTTAAAGCAATTAATGATGCTACATCTGATATATAAGAACATTCCATATAGGTAGACTTTGGTCAATTGGAAGTATTCTGACCTCTGTCCCAACTCCTTCTAGAGACTATTGGGCGCAAATATATCATGACTTTGACCCCTTCAATTTCTATTGTGAACAATGCCATCCATTCTTAATAGAAGTAAGAAATTTGGACAGAGGTCACAGATATATTCTGCCATGGTCAGAACAATCTCAGTGTAACAAACATTTACCATCAAAAAGAACTCCAGTATTCCACTTCCTGAAGTGATGTTCATATGTTGAGATGGAAAGCTACCTGGATCAGTTAATGCTGAGTTATATGTATAGATCTGCAGTTAGGTCATCAGAAGAAACAATAACATTTCTTTCATGAACAGTGATTTAGAAAGGGAGAGCAATGTCAGAGCTTGGGTGCCTTGAACACTTGAATCTTGAACACTTGAACACTTGAATCATATACAAACACTTGAACACTTGAAACTAACAGAAGCCAGGAGGAAGCTGAGTTTCTGTCTAATCTATTGAACCATGTCCTGCACAGAATTGTCTCAACTTGTGGAAACAAATCAATTTATAAAAAAAAAAAATCAGAATAGAATTTCTCTCAAGTTTTCTGGTCATGTCCATGAACTTAATGAAGTTTTATTTTTAAGTTTAAGTAAATAAATTTTATTTATTAAGTTCATGGACATGACCAGAAAACTTGAGAGAAACAATCATATAGTATTTCAGATATTATCAGAGGCAGATAGGCAGATTTGCAAAGTCTTTTGAATAAAAATAATAAGTTTAGAGTGAATATTGGGCCATCATAAAGGCAAATTTCAGTTGTCCTATGATGAAATATGATAATCAACAGCTCAAAGATAAAGGCTTTCAAGAATTACTGGTCAACAAACCAAGTTAGTTGTTCTTATTAACCTGCTGGGAATAGCTGGTGGTATTTCTGTGCCTGAGATGTACTCCCTGGAAACAATCTCTGTAGCTCTCAAAATTCTGCTAAACAAACATTGTTTCTGAGTGATTAAGCCCAAAATTGGAGTAAGACTATGCTGACTTAGGTACTTTTTTGTCATCCTATTGGATAACTTCTGTTTTCATGTTGAAGAATAATGGAAAGACAAAGATGCTTCTAGAAATAAGGCTAACATGAAAACAGCCAAAATAGAAGCTTTCCTGATATAACTTTTCACACTAGGAGATTTCTATGTAAAAAATGTTCATAGTACTTCCCAAGCAGCAGCAACTTCATGGTGGGAATTAACATGCTATAGAAGGCAGGTATTTTTCTTTTTTTTTTTTTTTTTTGCCATATGCGGACCTCTCACTGTCACAGCCTCTCCCATTGCAGAGCACAGGCTCCAGACGTGCAGGCCCAGCGGCCATGGCTTACAGGCCCAGCCGCTCCGTGGCATGTGGGATTATCCCGGACGGGGGCACAAACCCGTGTCCCCTGCATCGGCAGGTGGACCCTCAACCACTGTGCCACAAGGGAAGCCCCAGGCAGGTATTTTCTTGGTAAAGAAGGAACTGAATTTCTTTGACAAAGCTTCGAAGAGAAGTCCTTCCCAGCCATCTTCAGTGTAGCTAAATCTGTAGACAGGAGCCAGTGAATTGTCAATATAACAGTAAAATCAATGACATGGTTATTGGGGATAGAATGGATTTACATTCCTTTGGATGTTCAACAACAGAGAGGTTTATACCTCATGTTTAGATGAAGAGGGAGCTAAAGTCTGGAAATGAGATTATGTGAAGATTACTTTGTCTGTTGATTCTGTCACTGCTCACAAGTTTGATGAGAGAGAGTGCAAAACCCATCAAACTCCTGTGTTCTCTGGCATAATTGCTTGCTGGATGGACTTAGACAGAGGTCCTGAAAGCAGCAAGAAATCTGTTGATGCTATGGCCTGGACAACATAGACTGAATGGAATGAACCTTTGGGGATATTTGAATTGGAAGTCACTGCCAGGGAACCCGAGCACTCAGGGATAACGTAGGGAAAGCCACTTCTGTGTGCTGCCTTACCATCTCAGGTGGTAGAGACCATTCACTGTGCTAAATTGAACAGGACAAAATTAATTATGTGAGTGGTAGGGATGATGCCAATCTGGATTTTCTGTGAAGTAAATTCTTCCTTTCTTGCCTCCTGCTTCCTGTGCATCCCCCTTAATTCAAATTAATGATTTATACATCTTTACTTGGGTACAGTTAATATTTTCTCCACATCAATACTCAGCTAGTGGCCAAGAGATGGAGCACCTGGAACTCTTAAATAGCATATAGCATCTCAGTGTTTTGAAGTTGGTGCACCTTGAATTTGCCTATACTTTTCAAGATCCTACATGAACTTCTTAGTGTATATAAGCTATAGTGCTGTCCAGAGTGCATGTAGGTATTTTCTAGATTAAAAAAGGGAGTCATACAGCTGTAATTCTCTTTTATTTTTTTTTTCTGATCATCTTTATACTTAACAGCATAGCATGGGACAAGATAAATTCCAGCAGTGGGTTGGGAGGGCCACAAAGTTGACAATGTATTCAATAATAACATTTTGTTGTGTTATTTAATATTTAAAGTGTACATTTAATAATGACTTTAAATTACTTTGAAGTAACTTATTTATGTACTAACATGCAATTTATTTACAAAAAGGATGAGAATAATTAATACTCAAAAGACATAAAAGCAGAGCAGTTTATTTATGGAGAATGTCTTTCTTCATTATCTGTATGACCCTGGCTAGTGCTGACTATAATTTTACATGAGTAAATATATTCAATGAACTTCCAATTTTCTCTTTTAGGAATCAACTTTATTACTTCCATCATATTACTTTTTAGATTCTAATATTAGCCATAATTCTGTCATTATCACTGCTAGCTTCCTTTTATTCATTAATAAAATAAACCTGTTGTTTCAAATTAGAACAGTGATGGAGACATTATTTGCATAGGCACAGTGAAGGGGTGATTGGATTAATCAAAATTATCTGATTAGGAGAATACTTCCTAGTGTAAGTCCCAGATAATTTACTCAAAACCCATCATATTATATGACACTTTAATTGAAAATTTTGTTGTCTATGTTTTCTCAATTTCTTCAGTCCCCATATGACATGCTTGCTGCTTTAAAGTGTATGCACACATTCTGGATTGTTCATGCCTACAAACAATGAATCTGTGTTCAAGTGTCTGCTAAAAGTCTCAATTATCTACTTTTATAATCAAGGATATGTAACTATTTATAGTAGAAAGGACTCATAAAAATTGCTATGTATTTCTTTTTATTATTAAGGAAAAATAAGGACTACACAAAAGCTCTGGAGATCTTATTCACATTTTCATGAAATCAAAGACTTTTTTGTAGTAGGACATAATTATAACTTTTCTAGACCTTATAGGAAATGATTCAGAGGGTGAAAATGAATTTTATTTAGTTAAATATTTGTCTATATTATATATAGAAGTAGTGCATAAAATAGAATGGTTTTATTTAATAATAATGTTTTGAATATGCTAATACTCTTACACATCTGTTACTCCCAATGCCTCTTACTTCACACAGAAAGTAGTTGTCAAACACACCTATTAATCATCACACACCAAATCATGAACACACACCACATGTGTTAGTAGTGATAATGTCTTCCTTTCCTAAGTTTACAAATGATAAAGTACCTCAACTATTATGGTCTTCCTGTTCTTACGTAAAGACAACCACTTCATCAAATCATTTTCTGGTCCATGTACCTTATACCCTTTGCAAGAACTTCACTCCAGCATCTATACCCCTCACTAACTTGCAGCACAAATGGCCTATTTTCACTGGAAAATTCCTATTAGGATATGAACATGTTCTAGAGTTCCCAAACAAAATAGCAAGCAAACCACACCAAAACACCCCACACGAACTATCACTCCATTCTGTCTTCACCATTTGCAGGAAAAAAAAAATGCTATTCCTACTTCATCACTTATCTCAGACTCTCTCCTGAAGTCCTTTTAATTACATTTCTACCTCCCAAAACTGCATAGAAACTGCTTTTGTTTTAGCTCTATATTCACAATTGCAGTAGTTCCTTTTCTGGGATCATTATACATTACCTCTTATGGGCACTTGATCTCTTGATTTTGAAACTCTATCTATTATTGGCCTCTGTAATAACTCCTAATTGAAATTACTAATTTAATCATTTAAATAATCTTACTTCCTGAAAATCCCATATTATGCTGCATTGGCATAACAAAGATCATACCTGGAGATCAGTCGAGTGTGACATAGATTCTAGATTCTCATAAAGATATATTATATATATATATATATATATATATATATATATATATATATATATAACAGAATAAATTTGCTGTACAGCAGAAACAAACACAACATTGTAATTTATCTATACTTCAATGAAAAATAATGAAGCTATGTTATGATAAGCAGACACAATCTTCTTTTCCTACTACATGTTTACCACTGCTCACATTTCCAGTCATGGCCATTCATTGCAGTAGGCAAGGGATAGATTAACTTGAAACTATAAACTCTGTTGGGCCCAGAGAGGTTCATTTCTATTTTATTCTGGGAGCTGATATACACAGGCAATGACTTAACAGAGATTTGTAAATTACCACCAGACTCCACCTAAATTCCCAGAATTTTATAAAACACTCATAAAAAAATGAACTAACTAAAATAAACATTAATCCCATAGTACTTAATATGTAACCCATGATAAATTTGGCATACACTTATTAAAATAAATGAATTTCTCAAATATTTTGTCCCAGCAGAAATACTTTAAAATATATATAGATTAATTATAATGATAAAAATTTATTACTATTTTGAAGAAAAACAATGGAAGAAAGTATTGAAATCATCAGACTCAGAGAATAAATGATAGATAAATCTGAAATTTCCAATAAAAAATTTACTTCTCATAATAACCTTAGACATTAATTAAATTGTTTAAGGTAGAAAACCCAGAAATATTTGAAAATTGTTAAAATGTAGCAAGTAACAAGCATTTAAAGACTTCCTTCTGAGAGGTGTTTCTCAAATTTCTATTTTTTTTAACCTGAAAATGGAAAGAAATACTGGTGTTTGAATAAATGTTTATATGAATAAATGTTTCCGATTGAATTTATAATTTGACTTACTTTTACATTAGAAGTTTATTTTTCTTCATTCATTCATCTATAAATCCTTTCTGATATTGATACAAGAAAAAAATAATAGAATTGCTTTGTAATGAAATCTTATACTTTTGGATAATTTAGAATGCAATCATGTAACCACTGCTCTGTACAACTCTTTCATGCATATGCATATATACAGAGAATGTTAATTTTTTCAGGAAAACCAGACAGAAAGATTATAAAGCAGAGAATCCTTATAAATGTAAGACCATAGAATCAGTCCTCAAAAAATGATGGAGAATAATATTTGGAGGATAAGCATCTCAGTTTTCTTTTTCACCCTGTGCCCTTCTAAATAGTAGTTTTAGTAAAATGTAGTGGATCAGGTCAAAAATAAAACATATTTTACAGTAAAATGTTGAGATAAAGGGACTTTTAAGGAAGATTATTTTTTGAGTAGTTTAATAGGTTATAAAAACACCTAAGAAAATTCTTGAAAATATTTTTATAATTATATACCCTTTATAATTGAATTTGCTTCACTTTCATAGGATAAGTTAAAATGTTATGTCAATAAACATAAAGAGCAACAGATTTGGGATAAACTTACTTTTGAAATTTAGAAAAAAGTATCACAAAATTAAATTCTGAAATTCTAGTATGATCAATTTATACAAAAATAAACCTCTAATTGTGCAATAAGATATATGAATAAAAATAGCAAGAGAATAAGAGAATGCTAAGTAAACCTGTGCTGCATTGCTCAATGTCCAGTAAAACAATAGGAAATGTAACATTTTACTAATTATATTTAACAGTTTAAATTTTGGTTCACATGTTTAAGCTACATTTTAATGTAATCATTGAACTATTTGAATTAACATTTTTGTGGAAAAATCTCATCTTTAAAAATTTTTATTTGTATTTTAGTAAAAAAAAACTGCAAAATAGCTGGGAAATTACATGTATATACACATGCATATCTATATATGTGTACGTGTGGTTACTCTGCTTCTAAATCACAATACAAATTGAAAGCGATATTCTTACCCTGATTTCTCTCAATTTAATTGTTACTATTTCCAGATATTTTATCAGAAGTAAAATTAAAATGCTGCTAATTTATTATATTTTTTCTGTTTTTGAGAGTATCAATAAATTGTTCACATTTCCAGTATCACTCAAGACCAGATTTATTGTTAATCAATAACAATATACATTTCTCTAAATAATGCACTTCTTCCTTCTCTCTTATGAAATCCACAGGAAACGATATATAAGAAATACTTTCAAATTAATGTTTACTGATTAATTGATAAATCTCTCATTCATGCTTCTAAACATGCTTCAAGCAGATATACTCTAATAGGGAACATTTTGTTCCATTTCTATTGATTTCCATTCAGATATATAATACTTTATGCCAGAAAGTTTTTTAACATGTGTTGGGAATCCATGACAAAATTTTATTACTTAAAATTACAAATTTAATATCATTGCCACATGGGTTGGAATTAGGTAGCATTAATTTTAAACAAATTTCCATTGGGAAAGGGAATCTAAAACCTAGACATTTGTTTTTATCCTGAACTTTAGAAATTCTTCTCCTACTAATAAAGTGCAGTCAGTCAGACTGAGAAAATCTTTGTTATTTATGTACTTTATCTGGGAAACACTGGAGAAGTATTAATAAAGTGGAATAAATCATAAAGTTAATACAGAATCTTAACTCCGCCCTATGGCACCAATAAATACCTCATGGTCACACCATGTTAGAATTCATTTGGCATCTATTTACCAATCTCCTTAACTTTTTTGGGGTTTGTTGGTATAGATAGTTTTCCTGAGATTTTTAAGCATATAGAGAATAAATAATTTCATAAATATTGTTAAATAGTGACAAATGGATATTAGTTCATGAAGGTTAAAATTTAACATGACAATATTTTATAATGGTAATGTCAGCTTACTTTTTATATCATTCATTTTGAAATGCTTTTTTAACCACCACAAAAATAATGCTTAGTATTTCTGTTCCTGTGGCAAAACTACAATATATTCAGCAAATCTTAATTGAGATTTGAGAAGAAAATATATGAAAACTTAAAATATGAGCAGGAGCTTCACTATTTTAAATTCAGACTGGATGTCTTTAAGATTTATTTTCATAACAGTACATAAAGTCTCATACAATACTTACATGTTTTTAAGCACATTGAGCGTCAAGAGACCTCCTGTGGACAAATATCTTAGAAAATGCATTTGTGAAGTAACATTAAGACCTCCTAAAAGCCCTGTACTCCCTTGACTGATACATCATTTGTACATCTATCTTTCAGAACCTCCAACACAATCGAAAGCATATAAACTCTGCTGTTTTAAAAAACAATGTCAATACCTACTAATTGCTTCCTGAGTAGATTTTGGTGTTATTTCAATGAAAGGTATAATTTAGCAAACAGATTTAGCAAGCAGCAAATAAAACAATTAGTACAAAGGTCTTTTGTGAAAGAAGAGTCTGGCAGTACACCTGAAGTGAAGGTTGAATTTGTAACTTAGAAAACAGATTTAGCAAGTGGCAGATACAACAATTAGCCTAAAAATCTTTTTTTGTGCAAGAAATAACTCACAGAATGGGAAAAGTGAAGACACATTTGCATAAAATAATATGTTAGTTTCACTGAAAAGCAAATAGTTTTCCATCTCCACCTCCTAACCTTTTTTCTTTCCTTATGATTTTCTTTCTCTGTATATTACAGATGGTCAAGGCGCTAGAATATTTCAAAAGTCATGACATAAGCAATGTTGTTTCATGTAGTAGAAACACTAAATTTTTAACAAATAATAACACGATTCACTGGTTCACAATATCTACTGGATTGTGGAAGGAAATGAAATCCTTTCTCTTTTACCTAATGGGTCTTTGCTTCCTTAAGCACAGCTTCAACTTCACAAATATAATTGTCATATTAGTCACAGTTAATTTTTTTGGAAAGCCAAACCAACATGGACTTACACTAAGAGTATTTAGGATATCTTTCATTACTAGGGCTCTGATATAGAAACAAAGAAAGCATTAAAATAATACCTATGGACCAAAGAATGGATTCACAGTAAGTTTCATAGGATTGCATTAGCTTCAAATTTCTTACCCTTAATTAGAAAAAAAAGTGTGTAGTTCCGGATGCTGGGCCCTCAGGCGTAGGGCCTTGTGCAACTCCTCAATTAAACTGATATTCAAGCAAAAAACACTTCTTAGGAAAGGCCTTACCACCTGTTAGTTGTTGAGCTTGAGCTACTCTATAAAGTGTTGAGAAATCCTTGACTGCCACCATGAACTTCTCTTGACATTTACAGTTATAAAGTCCTTAGGAATTATGGTGTATTAAACAACTTATTGACTTCAAAGATACTATGTCAGACTCTAAAGTTCAGAAATCCTTTGTTTAATTTTGATGTTCTCATTGCCAATAACCAACCACTCTTATTTTGCCCATAATATTTAACCATCAAGCCCTCATGGGTGATGCTGCAACTCTCTACTCTAAGAAGCTCCAGCTCACCAACAACAGGAAAGAGCTCTGGTTTGTTTAAAAACAAGCTCAGATTGTTTTTAAAATTAGTGTTGTATACATACACTTACAAATAATTTTCATTTATGCAACTCTGCAACAAAATTTACCCAATTTATTCAATTCAGAAAAATCCCTCGTACAAAATACACATCTTATTCATTTTTCAAGTTCCGTTTGTTACTCATGCTCTCTCCAGAGTTTTGCTTTTTGTTGTACAATGTTACTGTTTTTATATGCCTGTTTAATTTTTTACTATTCTGAAGGGAGGGGTTGGCAATTATTTTTTCCTCTACAGGGCTTTGCAGGCAATATGGACTCAACTCTGTCACTGTAGTAAGAAAGACATCTTAGACAATAGATAAAAAAATGGGTGGGATTGTGTTCCAATAAAATGTTATTTATGAAAACAGGTGGCAGGCATGATTTGGCCCATGCTAGCCCTGCTTTAGGGAATCATTAGTTAGTATTGTGTGCATTCACTCATACTGTATTCACTGTGGAAGAAGCTTTGTTAACTGTGTGCTCTGAGATTAATTGTTCACTCCAGGACAACTCTACAAATTATGAATTTAGTATCGAGCAAAAGTAGATCTCCCAAAACATGTTTCAATTTACTGAAAAATATTCGAAGTATTCTTAGATTATGTGGTAGTGGAAAATATTTTATTTATAAAACAATTGATATAAAATACAATTTTTGTTGTATGAAATATTATATATTAAATAATATTTATATATAGCACACTTCCAATTTTCTTTAATTATTATTAGGCATATAAGCACAATCACGAAAACTTTGAAATAGAGAAATCAGAAGTAAAAGAGATTATAAAAATAAGCTAATAAACTCCATTTACCACAAATAGGAAACTGAAACCAGCAGTGCCATATATTTTATGGTTACTACCCACTACTTTCTGACAATTTGTCACAGTAGCAGTAGAAAATTAATACATGAATTTTATTTAATTTGTATTTCTTTATATGTATCAATCCATATATATATATATATATATATATATATATATATATATATATATATATGTGTGTGTGTGTGTGTGTGTGTGTGTGTGTGTGTACACATTAACATCTTTATTGGAGTATAATTGCTTTACAATGGTGTGTTAGTTTCTGCTGTATAACAAAGTGAATCAGCTATACATATACATATATCCCCATATCTCTTCCCTTTTGCATCTCCCTCCCATCCTCCCTATCCCACCCCTCTAGGTGGTCACTAAGCACAGAGCTGATCTCCCTGTGCTATGCAGCTGCTTCCCACTAGCTATCTATTTTGCATCTGGTAGTATATATATGTCAATGCCACTATCTCACTTCATTCCAGCTTACCCTTCACCCTCGCCGTGTCCTCAAGTACATTCTCTACATCTGCATCTTTATTCCTGTCCTGCCACTAGGTTTTTCAGAACTTTGTTTTTTTTTTTTTTTAGATTCCATATATATGTGTAGCATACAGTATTTGTTTTTCTCTTTCTACTTACTTCACTCTGTATGACAGACTCTAGGTCCATCCACCTCACTACAAATAAATCAATTTCATTTCCTTTTATGGCTGAGTAATATTCCATTGTATATATGTGCTATATTTTCTTTATCCATTCATCCGTCAATGGATGCTTAGGTTGCTTCCATGAACTGGCTATTGTAAATAGAACTGCAATGAACATTGCGGTACATGACTTTTTGATTTATGGTTTTCTCAGGGTATATGCCCAGTAGTGAGATTGCAGGGTCATATAGTAGTTCTATTTTTAGCTTTTTGAGGAACCTCCATATTGTTCTCCATAATAGCTGTATCAATTTACATTCCCACCAACAGTGCAAGAGGGTTCCCTTTTCTCCACACCCTCTCCAGCATTTATTTTTTATAGATTTTTTGATGATGGCCATTCAGACCAGTGTGAGGTGATACCTCATTGTAGTTTCGGTTTGCATTTCTCTAAAGATTAGTGATGTTGAGCATCCTTTCATGTGTTTTTTTGGCAATCTGTATATCTTCTTTGGAGAAATGTCTACTTAGGTCTTCGGCCCATTTTTAGATTGGGTTGTTAGTTTATTTGGTATTGAGCTGTATGAGCTGTTTGTAAATTTTGGATCTTAATCCTTTTCTAGTTGCTTTGTTTGCACATATTTTCTTCCATTCTGAGGGTTGTCTTTTCGTCTTGTTTATGTTTTCTTTTTTTTTTTTTTTTTTGCGGTACGCGGGCCTCTCACTGTTGTGGCCTCTCCCGTTGCAGAGCACAGGCTCCGGACGCTCAGGCTCAGCGGCCATGGCTCACGGGCCCAGCCGCTCCGCGGCATGTGGGATCTTCCCGGACCGGGGCACGAACCCGTGTCCCCTGCATCGGCAGGCGGACTCTCAACCACTGCGCCACGAGGGAAGCCCTATGTTTTCATTTGCTGTGCAAAAGCTTTTAAGTTTCATTAGGTCCCATTTTTGTATTTTTGCTTTTATTTCCATTTCTCTAGGAGTTGGGTCAAAAAGGATCTTGCTGTGATTTATGTCATAGAGTGCTCTATCTCTGTTTTCCTCTAAGAGTTTTATAATGTCTGGCCTTACATTAAAGTCTTTAATCCACTTTGAGTTTATCTTTGTGTATGGTGTTATGGAGTGTTCTGATTTCATTCTTTTACATGCAGCTGTCCAGTTTTCCCGGCACCAATTATTGAAGAAGCTGTCTTTTCTCCATTGTATATTCTTGCCTCCTTTCTCAAAGATAAGGTTATCCTATGTGGGTGGGTTTATCTCTGGGTTTTCTATCCTGTTCCAGTGACCTATATTTCTGTTTTTGTGCCAGTACCATACTGTTTTGATTAGTGTAGTTTTGTAGTATAGTATGATGTCAGGGAGCCTGATTCGTCCAGCTCTATTTTTCTATCCAAGATTGCTTTGGCTATTTCAGATCTTTTGTGTTTCCAAATCAATTTTGAATATTTTTGTTCTAGTTCTGGGAAAAATGCCATTGGTAGTTTCATAGGGATTGCACTGAATCTGTAGATTGCTTTGGGTAGTATAGTCATTTTCACAATGTTGATTCTTCCAATCCAAGAACATGGTATATCTCTCCATCTGTTTGTATCAGCTTTAATTTCTTTCATCAGTGTCATAGTTTTCTGCACATAGGTCTTTTGTCTCCTTAGGTAGGTTTATTCCTAGGTATCTTATTCTTTTATCTGCCATGGTACATAGGAGTGTTTCCTTAATTTCTCCTTCAGACTTTTCATTGTTAGTGTATAGGAATGCAAGAGATTTCTATGCATTAATTTTGTATCCTGCTACTTTACTGAATTCACTGATTAGCTCTAGTAGTTTTCTGGTAGCATCTTTAGGATTCTCTTTGTATAGTATCGTGTCAACTGCCAACAGTGAGAGCTATACTTCTTCTTTTCTATTTTGAGTTCCTTTTATTCATTTTTCTATTCTGATTGATGTGGCTAAAACTTCCAAATCTTCGTTGAATAATAGTGGTGAAAGTGGACAACCTTGTCTTGTTCCTGATCTTAGAAGAAATGTTTTCAGTTTTTCACCATTGTGAATGATGTTGGCTGTGGCTTTTCATATACAGCCTTTATTATGTTGAGGTAAGTTCTCTCTATACCTACTTTCTGGAGGGTTTTGATTGTAAATCGTTGTTGAGTTTTGTCAAGAGCTTTTTCTGCGTCTATTGAGATGATCATATGATTTTTATCCTTCAGTTTGTTAATATGGTGTATCACAATGATTGATTTGCATATATTGAAGAATTCTTGCATTCCAGGGATAAACCCCACTTGATCATGGTGTATGATCCTTTTTAATGTGCTGTTGGATTCTGTTTGCTAATATTTTGTTGAGGATTTTTGCAACTATGTTCATCAGTGATATTGGCCTATAGTTTTCTTTCTTTGTGTCATCTTTGTCTGGTTTTGGTATCAGGGTGATGGTGGCCTTGTAGAATGAGCTTGGGAGTATTTCTCCCTCTGCTATATTAAGGAAGAGTTTGAGAGGATAAGTGTTAGCTGTTCTCTAATTGTTTGATAGAATTGACCTGTGAATCCATCTGGTCCCGAGCTTTTGTTTTTTGGAAGATTTTTAATCACAGTCTCAAATTCAGTGCTTGAGATTTGTCCGTTTATATTTCTATTTCTTCCTGGTTCAGTCTCTGAAGCTTGTGCTTTTCTAAGAATTTGTCCATTTCTTCCAGGTTGTCCATTTTATTGGCATATAGTTGCTTGTAGCAATCTCTCATGATCCTTTGTATTTCTACAGTGTCAGTTGTTACTTCTCCTTTTTCATTTCTTATTCTGTTTATTCAAGTCTTCTCCCCTTTTTCCTTGATGAGTCTTGCTAATGGTTTATCAATTTTGTTTATCTTCCCAAAGAACCAGCTTTTAGTTTTATTGACCTTGCTATTGTTCCCTTTGTTTCTTTTTCATTTATTTCTGATCTGATCTTTATGATTTCTTTCCTTCTGCTAACTTTGGGTTATTTTTGTTCTTCTTTCTCTAATTGCTTTAGGTGCAAGGTTAGGTTGTTTATTTGAGGTGTTTCCTGTTTCTTAAGGTAGGATTGTATTGCTATAAACCGTCTTACAACTGCTTTTGCTGCATACCATAGGTTTTTGTCATTGTGTTTCATTGTCATTTTTTTCTAGGTATTTTTGTACTTCCTCTTTGTTTACTTCAGTGATCCATTGGTTATTAAGTAGTATACTATTTAGCTCCATGTGTTTGTATTTTTTGTAGATTTTTTTCCTGTAATTGATATCTAGTATCTTAGTGTTGTGGTTGGAAAGGATACTTGATATGATTTCAATTTTCTTATATTTACCAAGGCTTTATTTGTGTCCCAAGAGATGATTTATCCTGGAGAATATTCCATGAGCCCTTGAGGAGAAAGTGTATTCTATTGTTTTTGGATGGGATGTCCTATAAATATCAGTTGAGTCTATGTTGTTTAATGTAACAGTAAAGCTTGTATTTCCTTATATTTTTTCATTTTGTTTGATCTGTCCATTGATGAAAGTGGGATGTTAAAGTCCCCTAGTATGAATGTGTTACTGTCGATCTCCCCTTTACTGGCTCTTAGTATTAGCCTTATGTATTGAGGTGCTTCTATGTTGGGTGCATAAATTTTTACAATTGTTATATCTTCTTGGATTGTTCCCTTGATCATTATGTAGTGTTCTACTTTGTCTCTTGTAATAGTCTTTATTTTAAAGTCTATTTTGTCTGTTGTGAGAATTGCTACTCCAGCTTTCTTGTGATTTACATTTGCTTAGAATGTCTTTTTCCATTCCCTCACTTTCAGTCTGTATGTGTCCCTCTGTTTGAAGTGGATATCTTGTAGACAGCATATATAGAGGTCTTGTTTTTGTATACATGCCGCCCAGTCTATGTCTTTTGGTTGGAGAATTTAATCCATTTGCATGTAAGGTAGTTATCAATATATATGTTCCTATTACCATTTTCCTAATTGCTTTGGGTTTGTTATTGTAGGTTTTTCCTTCTCTTGTGTTTCCTTCCTAGAGAAGTTCCTTTAGCATTTGTTTTAAAGCTGGTTGGGTAGTGCTGAATTCTCTTGGGTTTCACTTGTCTGTAAAGGTTTCAATTCCTCCATCTAATCTAAATGAGATCCTTGCTGTGTAGAGTAATCTTGGATGTAGGTTTTTCTCTTTCATCACTTTAAATATGTCCTGCCCCTCCCTTCTGTCTTGCAGAGTTTCTGCTGAAAGATCGGCTGTTAACCTTATGTGGATTCCCTTGTATGTTATTTGTTGTTTTCCCCTTGCTGCTTTTAATACTTTTTCTTTGTATTTAATTTTTGATAGTTTGATTAATAAGTGTCAACGTGTTTCTCCTTGGATTTATCCATTATGGAACTGTCTGTGCTTCCTGGATTTGATTGACTATATTCTTTCCCAAATTAGGGAAGTTTTCAAGTATAATCTCTTCAAATATTTTTCACAGCATTTCCTTTTCTCTTCTTCTTCTGGGACTCTATAATTCCAATTTTGGTGCTTTTAATGTTGTTCTAGAGGTCTCTGAGACTGTCCTTAATTATTTTCATTCTTTCTTCTTTATTCTGCTCTGCAGTAGTTATTTCCACTATTTTATCTTCCAGGTCACTTATCCGTTCTTTTGCCTCATTTATTCTGCTATCAATTCCTTTGAGAGAATTTTTAATTTCATTTATTGTGCTGTTCATCATTGTTTGTTTGCTCTTTAGTTCTTCTAGGTCCTTGTTAAACATTTCTTATATTTTCTCCATCCTATTTTCCAGATTTTAGCTCATCTTACTATCATAAGTCTGAATTCTTTTTCAGGTCAACTGCCTATTTCCTCTTCATTTGTTTGTTATGGTAGGTTTTTACCTTGCTCCTTAATTTGCTGTGTGTTCCTCTGTCTTCTCATTTTGCTTAACTTACTGTGTTTGTGGTCTCCTTTCTGCAGGCGGCAGGTTCATAGTTGCCATTGTTTTTGGTGTCTGCCCCCAGTGGCTAAGGTTGCTTCAGTTGGTTGTGTAGGCTTCCTGGTAGAGGGGATTGTGCCTGTGTTCTGGTGGATGAAGCTGGATCTTCTCCTCCTGTTGAGTAGGACCGTATCCAGTGGTGTGTTCTGGGGTGTCTGTAAACTTATTATGATTTAAGGTAGCCTGTCTGCTAATGAGTGGGGTTGTGTTCCTGTCTTTCTAGTTGTTTGGCATGAGATGTCCATCACTGTAGCTTGCTGGTCATTTAGTGGAGCTGGGTCTTAGCATTGAGATGGAGATCTCTGGTAGAGCTTTTGCCATGTGGTATTATGTGGAGCTTGGAATTCTCTGGTGGTCCAGTGTCCTGAACTCGGTTCTCCCACCTCAGAGACACAGGTCTGACACCCGGCCAGAGCACCAAGACCCTGTCAGCTACATGGCTCAGAAGAAAGGGAGGAAAAAAAATAAAGAAGAAATAAATAAGATAAAATAAAGTTATTAAAGTAAAAAATAAAAATCATTTTTAAAAATTAATAGTAATAATAATAATAATAATAATAATAATAATAATAATAAAAAGTACACAGAAAGAACCGTAGGACAAATGGTAAAAAGAAAACTATACAGACAAAAACCACACAAAGAAGCATACACATACACACTCACAAAGGAGAAAAAGGAAAAGAAAAAAAAAATATATATATATATATATATGTATAAAGTAAAAAAAAGGAAGAGAGCAGCCAAATCAATAAGCAAATCTACCAATGATAATAAACTCTAAATACTAAAGTAAGATAAACATAAAATAAAAAACAAATTAGATACAGAAAGCACACCCCAAGTCTACAGTTGCTCCCAAAATCCACCTCCTCAATTTTGGGATGATTTGTTGTCTCTTCAGGTATTCCAGAGATGCTGGGTACATCAGGTTCATTGTGGAGATTTAAACCACTGCTCCTGAGGCTGCTGGGAGAAATTTCCCTTTCTCTTCTTTGTTCGCACAGCTCCTGCATTTCAGATTTCGATTTGGACCCACCTCTGCATGTAGGTCACCTGAGAGCATCTGTTCTTCACTCAGACAAGAAGGGGTTAAAGGAGCAGCTGATTTGGGGGTTCTGGCTCACTCAGGCCGGGGGGAGGGAGGGTTACGGAATGCGGGGCGAGCCTGTGGCGGCAGAGGCCAACATGACATTGCAACAGCCTGAGGCATGCTGTGTGTTCTCCCGGGGAAGTTATACCTGGATCAAGTGACCCTGGCAGTGGCAGGCTGCACAGGCTCCCAGGAGGGTAGCTGTGGATAGTGACCTATGCTTGCACACAGGCTTCTTGGTGGTGGCAGTAGCAGCCTTAGTGTCTCATGCCCGTCTCTGGGGTCCGTGCTGATAGCCGTATTTTACACCCGTCTCTGGTCCTTGTTTAGGCGGTGCTCTGTATCCCCTCTCCTTGCGCACCTTGAAACAATGGTCTCTTGCCTCTTCAGCAGTTCCAGATTTTTTCCCAGACTCCTTCCCAGCTAGCTGTGGTGCACTAGCCCCCTTCAGGCTGTGTTCATGCAGCCAACCTCAGTCCTCTCCCTGGGATCTGACCACCGAAGCCAGAGCCTCAGTTCCCAGACCCCACTCACCCCAGTGGGTGAGCAGACAAGTCTCTCGGGATGGTGAGTGCTGGTCAGCACTGATCCTAGGTTCAGGCATCTCTCTGCTTTGCCCTCTGTACCCCTGTTGCTGTGCTCTCCTCCATGGCTCCGAAGATTCCTTCCCCCAGCCCACCCTCTTGTCTCTGCCAGTGAAGGGGCTTCCTAGTGTGTGGAAACTTTTCCTCCTTCACAGTTCCCTCCCACTGGTGCACGTCCCATCCCTATTCTTTTGTCTCTGTTTTTTTTTTCTTTTTCTTTTGTCCCACCCATTTACGTGGGGAGTTTCTTGCCTTTGAGGAAGTCTGAGATCTTCTGCCAGCGTTCAGTAGGTGTTATGTAGGAGTTGCTCCACATGTAGATGTATTTCTGATGTATCAGTAGGGAGGAAGGTGATCTCCACGTCTTACTCCTCTGCCATCTTGAAGGGCTCCCCCCATATGTTTTTATAATACATGTATCTGTTAATCTATGTACATTATTTAATAAATAGTTTGAGTCAGAAACTGATTTTCATTTGGAATAAGTTGTATTCAAGATTTGTTGTGAGTGATTACTATTGAGTGGCTCACAATACTTATTTCAACAATAGCAACAGTCTTGTGTTAAGACCTGGGACAGGTGCATATGCTGAGAATGAATGAGAAATTCTCTCTAAATCAGAGTTGAGGGTATAAAAAGATAAAAAAAAAATGAGGAAGCTTTGAAGAATGAGAAGTTTATGCTAGACCAAGATGGGAGGCAGAAGAAAAAGTTATTACAGAGGATAAGTCATGTGTAAATGTAAACCATTCACATTCAGGTAAACTCATGTTGATTGATTTCCTTTGAAGAAGTAGTACATGGAGAAGGAGTAGTACAATTTGAGCTAGAGAGTTAGGAAAATGTCAGGTCATGGTTCACTGTATGCACTAATTTAAAAGTTTCAACTTTGAAAATTTTGAGGGTCATTGAAGATTTTTATGAAAAATTAATACAAAATGAGTAAAGCAGAAACAAAAAAGAGGCTTAATTAGAAAACTGATCCTATTTAATTCAAATGCTGTCATCATTTATTGAAGTCATTAGAGTGAGAGATTCTGTGAGATGAATTTTTAAAAATCTAGTTTGAATAGGAATTTGAGATATGACTTTAAAAAATTATTTAATTAAATAATTTAATTTATTTATTTTAGGCTGTGTTTGGTCTTCATTGTTGTGTACGGGCTTTCTCTGGTTGTGGTGAGCAGGGGCTACTCTTCAGTGTGGTGCGTGGGCTTCTCATTGTGGTGGCTTCTCTTGTTGCAGAGCACAGGTTCTAGGCGTGTGGGCTTCAGTAGTTGTGGCTCACGTGCTGTAGAGTGCAGGCTCAGTAGTTGTGACACACAGGCTTAGTTGCTCTGCAGTATGTGGGATCTTTCTGGACCAGGGACTGAACCCGTGTCACCCACACTGACAGGTGGATTCTCAACCACTGCGCCACCAGGGAAGTCCCTGAGATATTATTTTATGAAACATAAACACTTAAATATAATGGTCATGTAAGGGATGTATATGAGAAATGATAAACCTATTTGCCTTTAAAGGAAATCTCAGAAGGTCCAGAGGTGACTGTGCTTTATGCTTGCTTTGCTTGCAGACCTACCATATAATCCATCAAGTAGCAGACTCCTTCAATGGCCTAGGATTCTTGGCCCAAAAAATGTCACACACTTCATGAGCATCTATCACGAAATATTATAGATTTTTTCTTTTATAACTGACAAATGAATTCTCACCCTTCTATCCAGAATTGGCTTTGTTCAATTCCTTGCAATTTTTGTATCAAGAAGTGTTTAAATACCTGTTAATTGTATATAGCTATGCCCATCAGGAGTCCCTTCCATTTATGACCAGGAATGCTATATGCAAAAATAATGAAAATAGGGTTTGATTATTTCTGTTTTCAGATGAGGTTGACCAGTTGGTATGATGAGGAACAGAAATAAGCTTAACTGTTTCTTTAGCTTAATAAGGATTCTGATCTCATAATTTATTTCTGCTCTCTGATCTGTCACACAAATGTGAAGTCATAGAAAAGAAATGGATAATATTTCATAATGGCTACATATTTAATATATTAATTAGGAAGTTTGGAAATGCCTTTACAATTCCACATAATGGTATAATTCTGTCATTTGATCTAAGCAATTAGTCAGTGAAAAGGTTAGAAGAAAGTATCAGTTCATTCAATAAAGGAAAAAACTGTTTTTTTTACTCTAATAGAGCTAAAAAGGTGCTGGGTTTTGAATTATGATTAATTAAAAGAGTAATATGAACAGAACATTTAAGATATAACAGGGAATAAAGATTAGAAATGCCTTAAAAACAAGAGAAAATGCCTGCATGAAAATATAAAATAATAACATTTGGACAGACAACAAGAACTTTTTAGTTCACTGAGTTATAATGTTGGGGCCTCCAGTCATTTTTATAAGAATCAAACTCAGGTGACAGGCGTAGGTTTACCAACGTGGCCAATCTTTCTGAAAATCCTGTTTTCTGCAGTTAACTGATTCTTCACATTTAATTAATATAAGATTTTATCTGATGAACACTTCAAAAAAAATCAGATATTTTTGGACTCATAATGATCAAAATTATATTCTGGGTGTGCTAATTTGTTAAGTTTTGTTCTTCTTTTTTTTTTTTTCTATTTCATTCTTTTCCACTAACGAAGTCTGGTTTTCTGTGTTCTTAAGTCTTTGATGTATCCTTAATACCTACCAAATGCCTGCAACATTGTATGTATTCACAATCTTTTGTTTGAATAAGTTGAATGAATTGCATGACATTTAATAAATAGAGAAATTGTTTCAGAATACTTACGAGGAAATGACTAGGAACTCAAATCTGGCAAACTTATCTGTGATGGTTTTACACCATTTATAACAAATAACTTATAGAACAAATTAGCAAATGACATGTAAAATTACATAATTTATAACCTTTGTATTGATACTACCAGTTTTGTCTAATTCACAATCCCTCCACTTCAACATTTGTACTCAGGCTATATGGAAGTACAGAAGAGTCTTACTCTATATAAGATAGCTAATGCATAGGAGATTTCTCCAAATTGACTATAACTAGATATTAATTTAGTCACTCACAAAGTGTTAGTGGGTAGCAGGACGTAGGGCTGTCAACTGGGGACATGAAAAAAAAAAATGAACATGTTCCTTTTCCCACTGTCCCTGAAATAAGTGATATGGATAGCATCTACATGTTTTTCTCTTTCTGACGTCTACAGCTTTACTTCTAACTTTTTTTTTCTTCAAATCTGTCCATAGTGCTTAACAAAAATGTCTTCATTGTGGAAAGAGAGGAAAGAGGAAAATGAAGTGTGATGTCTACTACTTAAACAAATATTGATCATGATCCTAGGGTGCTTGGGGAAAAAAAAAAAGCAGATAGATGGGTACACAGATATCATCATTTTACAAATGGAAAAAGTAGATCCAGGGCAGGGCACTGAATGACTTATCAAATGTCATCCAGATATTTAAGGGAAAAGTGAGAGCTTGAACTGTTCTGTCTCAAAACAGTGTTCTCAATTTGTATTTTTACATTTATGTGCCTGCAATATACCTTTGCCTATTTTTCAGGATATTCTTTAATACTTCCTTTAAGTTGTAAATACAATTTCTTCTTTTTATAATTTATATTACTATCAAGACATAAGAATAAACACTATTAATATTTTGTAGTAATTTAATTTGTTTAGAATTTTGTATTATTTCACCTATATTAGGTAATGTTGTCCCTCTTTCTCTCATATTTCTGCTTAATACACTAGTAGATGAGACATCCACATTCTTTCCACGTGTGGGAAGATACTTGCCCTTGAAATTTTCCTATTGCCAGCCTCTCCAAACACAGGAGGGGTGTCTGAATGAAAAGCCTGACTCTCACTAGACCTCATTCACTGCAAGGAGGGAACCCTGAATTAAAGGCTTGGTCCCTGCCTTTATCTTTCTCTTCTTTTTCCATTTCCTGACCTCATGCAACAAGCAAAAAGGGGCAGCTTTGCTCTCTACATACAGACCTTATAAACTTCATTCATTCAGCTATTTAGGTAAGCAGGCTTGCAGTGGATAAAGGAAGTACTTCATCCTCAGGCCTATTTCCTCTTTCCAAAAAGTATCATGGAAATATTTTAAGGGTTATATAAAGCAGTGACATTGAAATGAGCTTTACTATCTTGCCCAGTTAGTTAGAGATGCTTGGATCTATCTTATTAGTGAGAACAACAAAGGAGAGGAGAGGTGACACTTAACCTCAAACCATAGCAATGAGACCCAGGCAACAAGATTGCAATATTGGTATGCCAGGTGTTATTAAAATTTATCTCCTGCTGATGAGGAAATGGAAGTAACATAACAAACCAAAGCGGATCCAAGACTCATATCCAGGCCTTCTGATTTAAAGTCTCCCTCATAACCATAGCACACAGAATAAATGAATTATTAATTTTAATATTAGCTTAGAAAATTTTTAAATGATCAATTTGTTCTTGGATTTGCAAAAATATCATTCCAGTCTAAATTTTCCATTTTCTTTTTCATTTGCATAAACTGCTACAGTAGCCCACCAGGAATACACACTTTACATATCTCTCTTCGTTTCCTTAGCCTGGAATGCCCTATTTTAATACAGTGTTATCCATGCAAGGTTAATTTCAAATTTTGAGATTCCTAATATAAAAATAGTAACATGTTAAGAATTCAACAATAATTCCTCTATTCATCTCATATATGATAATCAGGAGATTATGAATTTGAAGCAAAATATCAAGTTCAACACCACTCTTCTTACTATTCATCATCAATATTACTGATAATTAACCATTATTAGTGATAATAACTGTAAATGTTTGATCCCTAATACCTTGCAAAGTAACTTTATGCTATGAAAACAAACAAAAATATTCAATAGTCAGAAGCTGACTCAATATCCAACACTAAGACTTTCAATAGTTTACAGAGTAATGATAATATCAGTTGCTCAAAATATAGTAGATGGTGTCCCAAGGAAATTTATCTTTATCTGTTTAGATCTCTCCTTCCCTCTTAAATTCAGAAACTCATTCATCTAGAGTGCCAAAAATATACAAATAATCTCTTAAAAAGTATTTTTGAAACAATAAATCAGTGAGTGTAGAAACCAGATTGCATCAGGGTGTGGACTGGGCCCATAATCAAATTTGAATAAAGTTAAGTCAGAAAATAAGACTGCTAAGAGCTGAGCCAAAGTAAAGTTTTGGTTTTGTGTTTGTTGTTGATTTTTGCTTGTTTTTGTTAGAGGAGATCTGAACTTGTTAGAAAGTAGAAAAAGCCACAGATATAGGTGAAGATATAAGATTCTTGCCAGAGAAAATAATATTTTGGTGTGCTCTTCAAACCCTACATTAATTTATGTCACAAAATAGCAAGCACGTACCTCAAGAGTTTTGCTGTTTAATGATGTACCTGCTAGCCACACGTGGCTACATAAATTTATATTTACATTAATTTATTAATAAATTCAATAAAATTAAAAATTCCATTGGAGTAGCCACATTTTATTCACTCAATACACATATGGGCCTGGTGGCTACCTTAATGTGGTGAAGACACAGAATAAATTTATTTTTGCAGGAAGTTCCATTGCTCAACAGTAGTCTAGACATAGATATGAGTGAAAATATGCAGTTTGGAATAAATCATAGCTCACATGAAAATTATCTGCCACAAGCAGAAAACCAAGTACCTATTTGACATTTGACTCTGCAAAGTATTATATAATCATGCATCATGTTAGAGAAGCTCAGCTCATCCCTAGAATACCTCTGTACTTTTGGTGTACTACATAGAGAGGATAAAATATCTTCCAACTGTATGATGTTCTTTCTTTAGACTCACTCCTTAAAGAATTATCCCATCAACTTCTTTGATGTATTCTTACTAGAAGAAGAATGAATGAGCTAAAACAAGTCTCTGATGCTTATTTGGGGAGGACTCCTTACAATGGAAAGGAGTACAGGATTGGGTACTCTTCTCTTTCACTGAGGTATTTTTTTTTCCTTTTTTTAGCCCTTTACTTGGCATTTATGTTTTAATGGCAATCCAATTTAAGAAATGAAAGCATTGATTAATTAATGAACCATTTTAAAAACAAATGTAGCTGAACGTATAGATGGGAGTTGGAATCAGAGAGATGACAAGTATCAATACTAGGATAGGAAAAGAGGAATGCAACTTAAATTCTGTGCTTTTCAATAATTAAGGTCTTGCCAACCTGAAGGGAAGTTAAAATCTATTGTCTTAAGGAGTTTGAAGAATATTAAAATCAAAGACTCAGAAGGGTTCTTAATACAGATGTTAATAACTATAGATGGTTGTCAGGGACTGTGTAAAGGAAAAGATTCTACAACTTCATATATAAATGTTTTTACAGAGTTGTACAACAGAATAGGCATTCGGATAATTGAAAAGGGTGAGAGATACAAGTCTGGAGTTCAGATGTTTATAAGTGAAGAGAAACATGGACCAGTGATCTGGAAGTGGTACTGGCAGGCAAGGACACAGTCAATATCATAACCACTGTTGCTGAAAGTCCAAGAAGATAGAGAAGCAGTTCCCACAGTGGAAGCATCAGGGTAGAGTGTCTGAAAGAGAAATACTCTTATCTAATATTTGCTGAAATAAGAGCAATATCACCATGGGTTGTGATGCAAATAATTATAGACATAAGAAAAGAGGTGAGAGTCATTTAAAAAAAAAAAAGAATAAAATGAGCCAAAACAGTTTTTATATAAAGAGCTTATTCAAGAAGAGAAATGAGAAGTTCATTTGCATAGTGGTAGGTATGATGAGCAGAGATGATTGAAACACTTGATTAAGAGCAAAATGTATCCTGACATTTTAAGTCTGATTTACTCCATAGAAAAGAGAGGGTTTATTATCACCTGGGTATCTAAACTAGGATATGGCCACCTGATTTAAATTATTTTCTAATCTTCTTCTTCCACAGTTAAAAAAATAAAATGCAAATTCAAATTGTTGTCATGAGACAGGATGAAGTCATTTATATACTAACCTATTTACATGTTAAAATTTTATTTAACCTTCAAGTCTCAGTTCAAATGATTCCTCTTTAATGAGACCTTCATTGATCTCTGTTCATAACTGGGTTTAATTTTATGTCACAGGCATAGAACATCAAATTATCTGACAAAAAAGGAAGTCATAAGGAGTCAGAGAGATGTTATAGAACTAAGGAAATAGATGAAAAGCCAGACAGAGATAGGGTAGGAATCAGAGTATTCTTGGAAAAAATTAACATGAGACCATAAACATGACTCTAACATCTACATCGCTATATGGAGTAAGGAGAATGTTTGGGGGAGACTGCTGCATTGACCATTTATTTGAGACTTTTGATAAAAACAGATTATTTTAAATAAGAGAAAAAGCAGAGCAGAAACTTCAAGAAAACCCTAAACTAATCTCCTGCAAGAAGTATTTTTTCTCATCTGAAATGCGAGATTTTGTATAAACAAAAACTAATATATGTATTAAATTTTCCCCTGTTATAGTAACAAAGACATATATCTATCCTTATAAACATGTTTTCCTTGAGTGAAGGTCAATGAGTTATCTTTGAAAAGTCTGTTTCAATCTCCTTTGCTTGTTTCTTATCCCTTAACAAATTGCTAAGTGTTGGAGCACCACAAGACTCAGTTCTTTGCTCTTTGCTCTTCTCTAATTGCATTCACTTCCAACATTACTTTATCTCTCTCCTTGACCTTAAATATAATTTAAAGCTGATGATGTTGGTAGTATTTTATTTAGTCCCTATCTCCTCTATGAACTCAAGACTCAAATATGCAAAACAACCGTCAACATCTCAGTTTGGATATCAAGAAGCATCTCAAAATTAATTTGCCTGTAACTATTTATTTGGATATATACCTCTCCAAATCTTCTCCTCCTATATTTTCCATTTCAGCAATTTAACCCATTAGCTCAAGCCAAAAACCTAAGCATCAGGCTTAACAGCCCTTTTCCCCTCCCTTTATGGACTGTATTTCAGTATTCAATCCATCAGGAAGTCTCTGCTCTAACTTCAAAACTCATATCTGCAATTCAAAACATTGTTTTCACATTTCTGATACTATCAATCTAGTCTACATCTAAGCAAAATTGCCTGTTGCAGTGGACTTCTATCTGCTCTGCCAAATTCTAGTCTTCACTCCTTTCACATCAATGTCCACAGCATTGACAGACTCAACCTCCAAAAACTGGAAATCAGAGCAGACTGTTATCTGCTTTCCAAACAGCTTTCAAACTTACCCTGGTTTATATATATATTTATGTGATCAGGCTATTTGAATACTTTTGACATAATCTCCATCTCAGTATTCTTATTTCTATTTATCAAGCTTATTACACAACATCTAACACTAATTTTGATCACACTCATTTTTTGTTTTGGTTTGTTTGGTTGGTTGGTTGGTTGCACCACTAGTCTCGTAGGATCTTAGTTCCCCAACCAGGGATTGAGCCCAGGCCCTTGTCAGTGAAAGCACCGAATCCTTAACCACTGGGCCACCAGAGAATTCTCAGATCACACTCATTTTAGATTCAAACTCTGTACTGTATGTTAAAATGCTCTTGTTCCAATCATTTAATATTACCATGACCATGTATGACTGTTGTCATATTATTTTAATGAGTTGGATTTTCCTTTTGTGGTACTGTATGTGGAAGCTATACTTGATCATCTAGAGATGATTCCTGCAGGAGAGAATACAGTCTGCTATCTAGCAGTTGTTTACTTTGTCTTCATTTTAACATAAATTTTGTGTTGTAACTATATGACAGTAACATATCTTTTTTCTAATGTTATTTATTTATTGTTTTTTAAAGTCACTGAGATATAATAAAATAGGTTCTATAGTTTAATTTTTCAGTACCAATACACTTCTTATAACCTTAGGCCATTGTCTGAACATTAGTTTTGCAAAGTATTTTTGACATATGACTTTTCTGAACATAGCATTAGCTATGATAATGATGAATGACCAGTCTGATAAAATACAGGTCATACTGTGAATCTTAACGATGCAATGAATATTTCCTGCATGAATATGCCAGATTTTTAAATAAATGTTGTGCATTTATGAGAGAACTTTGGTGTAGAAGAATAAATACAACAGCTGCTTTTTAAGTATATGTAGAAATTATGATTCTAATCTGTTATATTTAATAGCACAATACATTTGAGAGAATGCACTACTAAGTATTCATGTTACTAAGCATTTTTGTACAATAAGTATCACTAAAATAACTCATACTCTTATATTTTTGAAAATAGATTGGCATTTTTCTCTACTGGCCTCATTTCTTTCATTAACACATGACACTAGCAGATAACGTTGAACTTGGTTGGATAAAAAGTTTTTACCTTTGTTTTGTGTCCTCTTCAGGTTAGCTATCCATGTCTCTATACTATGGGTGGAGGTCTACTATGGAGAAGTGACACACCTGGGGAAGAAATCAGGGATTAATACCCTCTTTCTTCAAACACTTCAATGAAAGAACATAATCAGTGTCACTAGAGTAAACAACAAATCTTACTGCATTAAGTGTTTAAAACAGTATTGGAAATAGCAGCACTTATTGACAATAGCCCCATTCATGCACACATTTGTTATGGTATTAATATACCTTATTTTGAAACTTTAATTAATCCTCAGAACTCCAGGATACTTAGCTCTATTCACCACCTGAGTCCAATAGACCCTTCTTTTGAAATGTTGTTACTTTAGGAATAAACAAAAACAAAATTGAAATAGATATTGAAAAGCAAAATTTTTAGAAAATTTACATACAACTTAAACATAATAAAAACAAATTTTTATTCCAAATGTTCCTGATTTTAAAGACATATTGTGATGTGGCCCAGTGAGAAACTTGTCAATTCCTATAAATAAAAAAATATGCAATAATAAAACTGGACAGAAGTGTCTAAAATGACCATTTCAGGACTATGAAAATCAAGGAAAGACATTCAACTAATTGGAAGTAGTTTTATGAAAACTACTGAACTTTGGGTAAGAACAACTGGAATCGGTCATGTTATTTTCTACCTATCTCTATAATATGGTGGTTTAACCAGAGCAGGCTGGCCATGAAAATCTACATTTTCATTAAAGGTGGCTTGTCACTTAGAGTGCAAAACACACTACATCCAGAGGAATTATTAGAATAGTGGTAACCTCAGTGGCAAATAATGAGAACAGTGAGAGACTTGGGGAGGCTGAAATTTGTTCCTGGTTAGGGCAAGCAGTAGTCCACTAACCTATTATTTTCCAGAAAGATCCAGAAAATATGACAAGAAGAAGAGGGTTTGCTACGCTTACCAGACATCTCTGGTTGACTGAAACAACTTCATGTAGGTACAGGAAAGCCTAGACAGGACACAGTTATCAAGACATTGGACACATTGCCTTGTGTCCATGTGACTCTGTGCCAATGTAGAGAGAACATGATACACTCCTATGAAGAGGACAAGCCAGAGCAGACTTGAAAATGACCTGAAATTTAAAACTGCTCTGCAGCCTGAACATAGATCATTAGCAAAGGGCAAAAATCTTACCAGCTCAGAGTGTTTGAGCCCAACTTTTGAGTAATCATTGACTCGTAAGTAAGCCATGTAGATATAGGGATGGCCTCTAGACAGCCATCATCAACATCAACTGTGATGAATGACCAATAAACACATGAAAGGATGCCTAATCTCATCATTTAGTATGAAAATGATTATGAAAACCATATACGACTTTCCCCCCCACTAGAATGACTATAATAAAATGACAGACAATAGCAAGTGCTGCAAGGATGTGATAGAATTGGAGTCTCAATATATTGTTGGTGGGAATGTAAAATGCCACAGCCACTTTGGAAAATAGCTGGGCAGTTTCTCCAAATGTTAAACATAATGATTTCATGTGACCCAGTAACGCCATGCCTAAATATTCAGTTGAAAGTAAAAAGACTGAAAAGGATGTGTACATTAAGGAAAAGAGAGCAAAACTGGCAAAATATCTAGGTTCTGCTACTTTCAATGCTTAACCTGGCCCCCAGCAGAAAATATTACACAGTGGATTTGTATAATGTCACGCCTTGAGGATACCATCCAGACACTTGATAACCAGTTAGTCACATCAGAACGCTTGAGTATTAGTTTCTTAGGGCTGCTGTTATAAGTTACCACAAACTGGGTAGCTCAAACAATAAAATCATCCTCTCCCACTTCTGAAAGCCAAAAGTTCAAAATCAAGATGTCAGCAGGGCCCCACACCCTCTGAAAAATCTCTTCATTGGGAAGAGTCTCTCATTGACTCTTTCAGCTTCTCATGGTCTGAGGCACTCCTTGGTTTATAGCTACATCATTCCAATCCCTGCCTCCTTCTTCACATGGCCTTCTTCTCTCTCTGTCTCTCTCTGTCTGTCTCTTCTCCCTCTGTGTTTTCTCCTCTTCTTATAAGGACACCAGTTATTGAATTTAGAGCCTACCATATGCAGTGTGATCTCATTCTGATCCTTAACTAATTAAATTGGAAAGATTCTATTTCCAAATAAGATCACATTCTAGGTAGTTTCAGTTTGATATGAGTTTTGGGGGACACTATTCAACTCACTCTACCTTAGAACGTCTAATGGAAGCAGTTTATCCTTACTGAAATTGAAGCCACAGTCACCACACATGTTTTTACAGAATGCTTAACTTAACAGTATGGGATCCTGTACAACATCGTTTCAACCCAGGGTAACATTTGTTTGAAAGACTTGCAACATTTGACATAGGACGGTGGTGTCTATTAATATAGCAGTTGCCACATCGTTAGGTGGCAGCCAGATTAATAGAATAGTAACATGTCCTTTAAATGCAAAGTTTATTTCTCAACTCAGGGACATTACCTTTGAGGTTCTGTAATTCAAGATATAGTATATGTATTTAACCAGTGATCATGATATATGTACCCAACAGCAGAATAAGTGGATGCAAAGAAGACTGGCTCTTCTCACCTTGTTCCTGTATCCCAATAGTTGAATTTAATCTCCCTGCCCCTGAAGTCATGAACTCTGCTAGATTAGAATTTTTGGTTCCCATAGAGAAAGATATGGTTATAGGTAAATAGTATGGGAAGGAAAAATTATATCAGAAACATTTCCTCTCAGTGTTTCAAGGCTCTATAAATCTAGTAAACAATTTGGCAACTCTGACCTGCCAAGGGCAATATAAAAGTCTGGTTCCTACCACCTCTCATAGCCAATATGGGAAATCTACAGTTTCCTGGAGGACAGAGTTGATGAGTATCAGCTCTGGCTCAGGATCAGTTACAGCATAAGGGACTGTTTTAACAATCATCTTGTATTGTGTCTCTTGGAGAATTTTCAGCCTGTCACCTTCTTGTAGACTCACTAAAGTAACAGACTTAATGTAGAAACTGAGTTGATTTGAGTGGTAAAAGCGGTGGACTGTAAAATAAATTTCTGGTGCCCTATGTCACCTCCATCTTGTGCATCTCTCAGAAAGTGGCTCTGCCTAGCTCAGACTCTCCTCAGGCTGAAAAAAATACCACTTAATTTGTGTACCACTCCTTTCCTCATTTTTGCCATGGTGCTTCTTTATCAGTATAGAAGTCCACTCATCATGAGCATAAGTGAAGCTCGTAATGTGGAAAAGTTAATATTTCACAAACATCAACCAGTGGGGCAGAATACAGTTATTAAATGCTTCAAACTTCTTTCTTTCAGTTTATAATTTAAGAAGGTAGGCTATATACCACTTAGGAAGTCCTGGTGGAAACAAATTCTGATTGCATAGGCATTATTCTCAATAACAGACATTTATGTTGACTCTTTCCACTTATTGTCTCACTCAACCCGTCTTTTGCTTTTCCTTTCTGAGATCACCACTCAAAAAAGTTTACAGCACTCAAGCCCTGCCTAAATTTCTACCCCCGGCAGGAACACAATCAAAGTCACAAAGGTATTACATTTCATCATTAACTACAATAATTGGTAGCAAGCATTAAGACAATTTGCTTGAACATCTTTTTTTTCAAAAATAAATCCAGTATTTATTCTGTTAAGTATTTCTTTTAATGAGCACTGCTATATAAAGTAGCTCTGAAACATAAAATCAAAAGGCGAGATACAATTGAATCCACTCACTGCAATTGTTAGTTCCATTCTTTTGGGACGTTCTATAAATATAAAGGATTGCATGTGAATACTTCAGGTTGAAATTTCAGTTTTTACAACCACTTACTCATATTCAAAGGACTTCCAACTTGTATCGCCGTTATAATTAGTAATAGTGCTATAGGGATCTGGAAATAATTACTATCAATCTGGCCTGTATTCCAAATTATTACTTGTATCTGAGATGGAAATTATAAACTTCCCTTTCAATTTGTACCTTTTTCAGAAGCAGGGAAGGCTCAGTAGATAAAAGGTCTTACAGAGAACAGAGATATGGTAAGTCTTGGTTTATTTAAATGCTCAACTACAAAAGCCCAGCTCTAATCAAATAATCATGTCATTTAATCTTGTACGTGGCATAAATTGTCTGAAAGGTATCTTATTCTGCTTGAAGTGCTAATTAACTAGAATTTTAAAATTCATACTTATATCTGGAAAATATGAGGAAAATTATGGGAGTTATGGGTGTATTATTTGTGAGGAGAAAAGGAGATTTCTTTCTGAATGATTTCAAATATTTTCATATATGTATATGTGGTAGTTTTGAAAAAATCAAGCTTATTTGTTGGCAAGGGTCATTATTTATTGTGTTATTGTCCTTTCAAATTTCTAGAGTGCTCAGATATATTATTTTAAACTGATGGGTTATATGGTGACTCATCTAAGGAGATTAATAAATGAGAGAATCAGTATTAGGGGACAAATCAGACACATTTGCTATTGCTCTAGTACAGGGATTTGCAGCCATTTTCAAGTCAAACAAAGAGACTTGGCAAGTCTGATGAAGCCCACAGACTTTCTTCTTACAAATATCTATCTTTTATTGTGGTAAGATATACACATAATAGTTACCATTTTAACCATTTTTAAGTGTACAGTTCAGTAATGTTAAGTATATTTACACTGTTATAAAACAGACTTTCAGAAACTTTTAATCCTGTAGAAATGAAACTCTATACCTATTAAATAACAACTCACCCTTTCCCCCTCCCCCTGGCCCTGGTAATCATCAGTCTACTTCCTATGTCTATGAATTTTACTATGTTTTTATTTCATGTAAGTTGAATCATACAGTATTAGTCTTTTTGTGACTGGCTTAATTCACTTAGCATAATGTCTTCAGGGCCATTCATGTTGCAGCATATGAAAAGATCTCCTTCCTTTTTAAGGCTGTGTAGTATCCCAGAGTATGTATATACCACATTTATTTGTCCATTCATCCATCAATGGATATTTGTGTTGCTTTCACTTCACAGCTCTTGTGAAAAGTGATGCTGTGAACATGGGTGTGCAAATATCTCTTTGATGTTCTGATTTCAACTCTTTTGAATATATGTCCAGAAGTGTAATTGCTGGATCATATAGTAGTTCTATTTTTAATTTGAGGAATTGTCATGCTATTTCCCATAAGTGGTTGCACTATTTTACAATCCTCCCTACAACGCACAAGGGTTTCAGCTTCTCTGTATCCCAGTTCATCCCTGTTACTTGTTTTCTTAATAGTAGACATCCTAATGGGTGTGAGGTGACATCCCATTGTGATATTCATTTGCATTTTCTAATGATTAGTAATGTTAAGCATCTTTCATATACTTGCCATCCATCTGAATATCATCTTTTGGAAAATGTTCAAGTCCTTTGCCCATTTTTTAGTCTGATTATTTGATTTTTTGCTGTTGAACTGTAGGTGTTCTTTATATATGCTGAACATTAACCCCTTATCAGATACACTATTTACAAATATTTTCTCCCATTCTGTAGGTTGCCTTTTCACTCTGTTGATTATATCTTTTGATGAACAAAAGTTTTTAAGTTCTAAATGCTCCTATTTGTCTAATTTTCCTTTTGGTGCCTGTGTACTCACTATAATTCTTATAATTTCATAAAATAAAATTCTTAGGATTACAAAGATCCAATTTTATTGAAATGTATTAATCAAAATGTCAAAATTATTAAAAATGCATTTATATATTTGTTCATGTTGATTCATAAAATAATTCTTGTGTTGAAATGTAGTAATATTAAAATAATAAATATAAATAAAACTATTACAAGATAATAAATTATAACATAATAATAAATATAAATATATGAAATAATATAAATACATGACATAAACATTATGTCATAATATAAATATAAGTATTATATAATAAAATATAGAGTTAGTAACTGCACATATGTTTCAAAGTTATCAGAATAAACTGTAATGCTTTATGAATATATATCCCATTTTAATTGGTGATAAGTTATAGGCACCCCAATACTACTTTTCATTGTGTGCATCTAATTAAGATGTGCTAAGTTTCAGTTAACCTTACAAATACTCATATTTTAAAATTTTTAAAAAAGCTTTGCTAATATTCTTTTTCTCATAGATTTTGATAACAAGAAACATGAAGATTTAAGGCCACTCAGTATGACATGTTTGCACAATAGGCATACATAAATATTTAACCTAGAAAATCCCCTTATTGGCAATTATATAAGTTCTTGCAAGAAAGAATATTGATAGAGAAGATATTACTCATTCAGGTATCTCATTCCTTGGAAACTGATTCAGTCAGAGAACCAAGAAAAATACTGAATAAAATCAAAGTTTTCATGGTTTATGAAGCAGGGAAAATGAAGTGAATTAAACACAAAACTCCAGGAGCTGCTTCTATTGAATAAAGCAGCAGGGATTCTTCAGTTGGTCAGTTGCCCTAATGAATACAGTCTATTAATTAAATCAAGACCCTAACAAAATGACTTTTATAATGAAAGAAAATGGTTGACAGCCAGTAAGAAATGCGTGTGAGTGTGTCTTTAAAAGCTTATAAAACAAAAGAACAATAGTTTCAAAGGAACTTTGTAAAAATATAACTTGCAGGAATAATTGGATTATGAGTAGACATGTTAAGAAGTCAATTTAATTGCTCTTGACCTACTTTAGCAATTGAGACTTTCCTGATATTCTGTCTCTTTTGGAGATTTCTTTCCATTTCATAATTATTATTATTTTTTTCTGAAATAACATGTGCCCACTTTGTGTAAGTCAGAGAGACATTGGATGGATGGCTGTCTTGGGAAGAGTGGTGGCATACTTTCATGTGTGGGGCACTTCTCCTTACTGTTAGCAGTCAACAATAAAAGTAGGCAGGGAATAGGTGCAACAGTTCTGTGAAAGGGCTCTGGGTAGGATCCAAGGCATCCTTACATTCCCCTCATTTACAAAGCTCAGATTAAGTTGTTTAGCAATAGCACAACTGTTGACAGTTTCTGTGAAAAGCAATGAAAGGAAAATTAGTGTGACCAACTTTAATATCTGCTGCTTCAGTTGGTTCCAAGGCTCTCATCCTCCTTATTCTCCTGGAGTCTAGATTTCCTTTCCATTCACCTAACTCTTCTGCTGAAATCACTGCAGAGTCATGGATGGTGGCTTTCTGGATGGGATAAACAGACTGGAACATTATCCCTGATGGGTCTCAGCTCCTAATAACCAAAAGGCCCTGTAAATCCCTGTCTTCAGGTAAAATCTTTACAGCTAAGTGGGTCATAGGAAACTGAGAGCTATCCCACTGGCATACCTGACATGCCATATTGCTGGGAAGTTACTAATCAATTCTAAAAAGATTGAAATATAGAGTTAACTTGAAATATGTGTCATAAAACTGAAATAGAAACATAGATTGAAATACATGCTTGAAGGACAAAATATATAGTGTAAAAATAATAATTTTCAACTTGTAATCTGGGTTAAAAGCTCCATATTATATTTATGCATTCTTGGAAAAAGTTTGGCAAGAGAGACAAAATCTATTGGATTTCTTTCCTTTAATTGGGGTAGAAATTGGGAGAGACTACAGTGTGTCAGGGATATAGCTTGACATTTCAAAACACACAGTAACTTAACAATGTTTGTTTCTTAACCGAATGTAAATATTCAGAGATTTCTAACTAGGACAACAGATTTGTAAAACACTATAAAAAAAGAAAAATGTTATAACAAATCTATTACACAATATAAAACTAAAGAAAAATTTAAAGTTATCATAAAAAGATGAAAGAATTATGTCAAATATTCCACAACTACAGAAGAGGTCCAACACTCACATATTGATAGTTAACACCAAGGTATTTTAAACATTTATTAGAAAAATAAATGCATGTTTCCTTACATAAAGCAACTCACCAAGGTGAAAAAAATTAAGGGCTATGAAAAGATGCTTCAAACAGAAGCAAAAATAAAACATAGATGGCATTAATAATATCAACATGAGTAGAATCCAAGGCACACAGCATGAACTACAGCAAAGAGAGTAAATTTATAAAAACAAATAGTTTAAAAGTGAATAAAGCTACAACTACCAACTCTTGACAATAAGTATACATGATATGCAAAAACAAAGCTTATTTGGAACACCAGGAGAAACAGAAGAAAACATTATCTTTCTCACTCTGATGGATCAATAATTCAAGGTAGAATTAAGGTACATAAAATATTGAGAGTATTATTTTGCTTATAAAATATTAGTTTACATTAAAAAAAAATCTTAAAACAGGCATCATTTCACAATGTATAACAGTGTGTCATATTTGTCTAAAAGCTATATTAAATCAATAATGTCCTATAACTGATGTTTTAGAATCAATAACGTTAGTTTAGTAAACTAGTTAGTTTATTTAGTAAACATTTATATTACTTGGAAAATTGATTTGGCTGCTGTGACAGGGCAAAACATATGTGGCTGAAATTAAATGGAAGTTTATTCTTTCCTCATATAATATTCTGAGCATAAAACATCTTGGGCTGATAGGATGTTGCCATGATATTAAGGGACCCGACGTTCTATTTGGTTACTCCACTTTTCCTAAAATTCAGTTTCTTTTTTGAATAGGGGATTTTTCTTGTTCCCATTTCATTTCATGTAAACTTTAAAGCCAGTGAGAAGTGTTGAAGAGGGAGAAATATATTTATATATAAACAAAGTCCTAAGAATAAATTTTGTAAGAAAATTTGATTTATATTTTAAAAATATAAATACTGATTTAATTGAGGGGCATGAAGAACACTTTCATTTCAAAATGAATGTTTCAAAAACATCTAGTCATTTTTTCATGTATCAATTGATCATTTATTTATGTTCTCTTTGGAGTAATGTCTATTCTCAAGTCCTTAGCTCATTTTTAAAAATTATTATTTTTAGGAGATTTTTTGCTGTTGAATTGTAGGGGTTCCTTACATATTTTGCAGATTAACCTCATCGTATATATGTTTTGCAAATATTTTATCTTCTTTTGTAATTTCCCCATTCACTCTGTTGATTGTGTCCTTTGTTGTGCAGAAGCTTTTTAGTTTGATATAGTCCCACATGTCTTTTTTTGCTTCTGTTGCCTGTGCTTTTGGTGTTATATCCATACAATTTCTTCCTTACTAATCACCAGGGAAATGTAAATCAAAACCATGATGTGATATCATCTCTCACCTGTCAGAATGGCTATAATTAGAAAAACAAAAGACAAGCGTTGGCAAGATTGGAACACTTGTACACTGTTGGAGGGAATACAAAATTATCCGACTACTATGGAAAACAGTATGGAGGTTCCTCAAAAAAATAATAATAGAAATACCATATGATCCACTCTGATCAAGTTTTATTCAAAATAATTGAAATCAAGATCTCAAAGAGATAGTAGCACTCCCATATTCATTGTAGCACTATTCACAATAGTGCTACAATGTAGATGTAGAAGATGTAGAAACAATGTAAATGTCCCTTGACACATGAATGAATAAAGAAAATGTGGTATATACAATGTGACATATATTGGGATAATATTTACCCTTAAAAAACAAGGAAATTATGTCATATGCATCAACATGGATTAATCTTGAACACATTATGTTAAGTGAAATAAGCCAATCACAGAAAGACAGACGCTGCATAATCCCACTTATATGAGGTATCTAAATGTCAAATTCTTAGAATCTAAGGGTAGAATAATTGTTGCTAGGGCCTGGGCTGGGGTGGGGGGCAGGGGAATTACTAATTAAGAGGCATAAAATTTCAGTTAAGCAAGATGAATAAACTCTAGAGATTTGTTGTACAAAATTGTGCCTATAGCCAACAATATTGTATTACACACTTAAACTTTTGATAAAAGTTAGACCTCATAAATATTCTTACCAAAATATTTTTTTCTTTAAAAAAAGCATCTACTCAGCAGGACAGAAGTGGAATTGCCTTTGAATTTTTATAACTGCTCACAAGCTCTGATTCTTTTCTAGTGGTGGGAAAAAGTAACATTGTTCCAAGTGGTAACTCAAATATTTATCTTTTAAAATCATCCTTCTGAAGTAAATATTGGTTCATATTCCTCATCTTACAATTTTGGAGCCAAATATGAACATGACAAGAAAATTTGGTCAGACGTTAGAGAGGTAAAGTCATCCATATATTTTTTCTGAAATGTCCATGGGGCTCTCAAATAGTGGACCATAACAAACACATTCATATTTCTGCCAAAAAACCTGTGACAATTCGTATGAAGTTAAATCAGTAATGACTTGCAGTAATTTCATTGTCATCAAATTATACTGAGAACTATTTGCCTATTGAAACCGTAGGCACAGAATTCTGAACCTGGGCCAATTCTGTCAGTGTTTCTCTATTATTTCCTTTTCTTTTCTTTTCTTTTCTACTGTGTTAATCTGAATTCCTGGGGAACGTGCAATCATTACAGCTTTGAGGGGAGAATTGCAGTATTACTACCCTGTTTTCTTTCAGTTTGGTCTTTGCTGCAAATAATTTTGTTCCTAACTGTGTAGGAACTCTATGATATATCAAGGAAAATAAAGTGGGACGTGCTTACAAGCCTAGCTACTTGCTATTTAACCTCTTTATGGTCAGAAATCATCCTCACATTTTTGCTTGTAACCACCAACATTTTTATATATTATAACAGTGATTTTTTAGGTTGACTATTTAACATACATTAAACATTCCATAAATAATAGTAAAATGAACATGTATATAGCACCTGCTATGTACCAGAGCAGGCTTTATATTTGCTATATAAATAATAATTTAATGGGTATGACTATTTCACTAATGTTACCCATTATTAATACGAGGAAGTCAGCTCACAGAACTTAAGTACATCCCAAAGATCACATGGTTATTAAATATGTTTTGATATTCCTTTCTGTATTATTTTGTTTTAAAAAAAAATAATGTCTACTTATGTAATGTTTTCTACATTATAGGGACTTTACAGACTCAGTTTTAAATTCAACAAAACCCTAAGTTATTTCAAACTTCTTGCTCTTTTCCACTCCATATGTTTCTCTCATTCTCATTAAAACAACAACAAAAACCCTTATTAAGAAAGAAGACATTATTCCTGTCATTTACTACACTATGATTTTAAAATGTTCTAGTCTTTTTTGGGTTGGTCTCTGCTTTAAATATTTAAATTGAATCTTCTTTAACAAATCTCTGCAAAGTGTCAATTATGATTATTTACTGATTTTTAAGCTATGCAGTGCTTATCAATAATCATTTTAAGGTAACAATTACATTTTTTGAAATATATTTTCCATATAAACCACTGTGAATTATTTTCATTTATAATTAGAGGAAAAAATACTAAAAATAGATCCCACCTCACCTAGCAGTGTATTTTGGAATTCAACAGAAGAGATGAAGAAGTAGAGAAAATTACATGATTCCTCAGCTAATAACCATTTTTCTAAATATGAACAACGATGGCTTAGAATGTTCTTTTTTAAAAGCATAGCAGCTGCAACTTTATTACTTTCATTGAATTTAATGTGTAGCTTGTAATATGATGTGATGCTCTATGTTATTTTTTATTCTTATTTTCAAGCAGCTAAAGATTCAGACATTAAAACAAAGATGAAATGTTTGGTTTCATGTCACTTAAACAAGCTTCTATTATTTCCATAAATATACTTTGGGAGAAAATAATGAGAAAAAGAACCACATCTATTAAACTTGAGAAAGAAGCAAAACACAGGACAAGGAGAGGCTCGCAAAATGACCCCAGACCTACCTTGTGAATCTGTAAGGTCACAGACAGAACATTTTGTATTACACACATGAAACTTCTTAGACAGATGTCAACATTAAAGACAAAGACATAAAGACCATCTTAACAGGGTACTTCTTTCAAACGGAATTTTGAGCAAAAAGAAGAAAAAAAAAATGAGTCCTGTGAAGTCTGTTTCTTTCCCCTGGGCCAATTCCTCTTTGTCTGTGCTGGTACTTCTTTAAATTATCCTAAGGATGTATTGAATATCTCTAATATATCCCTCCTTCCTTCGCTCCCCTCTCTGGATCCTCTTTTTCTCCACTGAGAGTTCAGAAGGGTGGGGCTGTTAGGATGAGCAACTGTGACTTCTGTTTCCTCAGGTTTTAACTTGTAGGGATAAGAGTCTTCACATCTTCCAAGCTGGGCATGTCCAGGCTCTAGTTAGCAAAGCACTAGGTTAATTTTCAGAAACTGTCTGGAAAAAGTTGACTACTCTTTTTGTGTATATGGAACTTTAATGAGCTCCCACTGAGAGGATGCACTTAACCCGTCTGTCCTGTTAGTGTAGATGTGGAACAGCTGTGTTTTCTTGTTTTTGTTTAGAATTCCTATAGGGATAGGCCAATTATAAGTTAGTTCTACTCATTAAAGGAGCAATAAAGTCTCATTTTTCTTTTGGCAAGCTAGATTTTAGTGAATTTCCAAAAGCCCGTTCTGAATGGCATTAAAATGTTTTACACAATAAGAATATGGAATATAGAAAAGATGACACTATTAATATTTATATGAAAATATTTAAAATAAAGAAAAAAGTAAAGAGAAACTAATATTTTTTGTTTGGTCTGATATTTTGTAATAAGAAAGAGATAGTGACATTTTTTTACCCTAGATCATCACAGTTTAGATATGATGAAACCTATGGAAGTTCAGTTAAGCACAATTAAATGATATCCACAAGCAATGTGGTATAAGTTAAGCACATGGTTTATGGAGTTCAACTGTGAATGAAAATACTAATTCTATTATATTGTAGCTGGTGATCTTAGACAATTTTTTAAAAAGTGATTAAACTAAAAAATCAACCATCTATAACATTTAGGCACTCTATTGTGCAAGAAGACATTGACATCAAAACCATAGTATGTAAACAAGAATATTAATTATTGAAACATTATATTTCAGAATCTAGTCAATATCATTAAAATAATATTTAGGAGGAAAAACGTCTCTATTTTAGAGGAATATTACTGAGAGAGAGGATCAGAGAGAAATTATGTGAAAATAAACTATTGAACACCTAATTAAAAAAAAAAATTAAGAGGAAAATTAAGGATGCACAATTAAAGCAACATATGATTTGTGAGTAACATATGAAAATAAAAATTTATATAATTGTGTAAATATAATACAATAAAAAATGCAAACACTTCAAGGTCACTTGTTTTTTATTAAATAAGAAAAAATAAAATGCACAAAATTACAATGAGAAAAGGGAAATAACTATAAATCCAATAAATCAATTTATAAAATTAAATATGTTAATTAAATTTGCTGAATTAAAAAATAAAACTACATCTGAATGTCTTCATGGAATCTTGTCTAGTTTAGTTTCTAGGAAAGTATAATTAAACAAAATTTATCCAAAAAAAATCCAGAAGAGGAGAAGAAATGAAGTCAGAGGTGTAAAGAAGAAAGGGTAAGAGACAAATTATTCTTCCATAGCTGGAACAAGACAAAGGTGATCTTCTATTTTTTTTTTATAGATTTATTTATTTGTTTATTTTTGGCTGCATTGGGTCTTCGTTGCTGCCTGCAGGCTTTCTCTAGTTGCAGTGAGCTGGGGCTGCTCTTTGTTGCATTGCGCAGGCTTCTGATTGTGGTGGCCTCTCTTGTTGTGGAGCACAGGCTCTAGGCACGCGGGCTTCAATAGTTGTGGCACATGGGCTCAGTAGTTGTGGTTCGTGGACTTTAGAGCTCAGGCTCAGTAGTTGTGGCACACGGACTTAGTTGCTCCACGGCCATGTGGGATCTTCCTGGTCCAGGTCTTAAACCCATGTCCCCTGCACTGGCAGGCAGATTCTTAACCACTGTGCCACCAGGGAAGCCCAAAGATGATCTTCTTACCTGATTCCTTTACATTGCTCTTTAATTGCTAGCCAATGTACTGGACAAAAGTTAAAAAAAAAAAATAATAACAGCTATTCAAATTTGAAATACAGAGAAAAATAATCATTTGTACATGAAATGAGTGATACCTAAAATTCCCAACAAAAATAACAAAACTAATAAAAACAACATGTGCATTCAGTAAGATTAGATATATAATAAAAATAGAAATTCAATGTCATTCCCATATGCATATGATAATAAACTAATAATACAGTGGAATTTCATATCATTTGAAATATCAAACAATAACAACAATAAAGTATACATGAATAAACTTAAGAAAGGAAATATATTTGAAAAAAGTTTTAAACTCTACTGAGAAAAATTAAAGAAATTTTGAATAAAAATAATTATTCTTTACTAAGAAGTTAATACTCTGAAGCAGTCAATGTCCTCTCCATTTACCTATAAACCCTAACAATCCAGTAAAATATGGAAAAGAATCATCATTGACAGAGTGCTCATAAAATATAGGAAACAATAAAGAGTATCAGAAAAGTTTTTGCAAAAGGAAATAATGTTAGAAGAATGTAACATATTTTCAATTATTATAATTTAAATAAGGTAGTGAGACTAGACTGAATATGCAAAAAGGAGCCCGGACACATGAAAAATTCAAAATACATTAAAGATGTTATTTGAAATTATTGGGTAATGTGTTGATTTTTTCTGTAAATCTTGTGTAGGAGCCGTTGAATCATAAATTGTCCCCTGTACATGAAAGGCATGGAGAGACCAAAGGAGGAAGCAGACCAATCTAGATTAGTAAGTGGCAGTTTTAATGAGCAAGGGACCTTATGCATGAGGCTTGTTCTGGGCAGCCACAAGATGGGTAGAACTTCACAACCACCCGCCAGATTCTTAAAAGTATATAGAGAGGCTTTAATGGGGTTCAGTCACATATACAGTCCAAGTGGTCTCAATGACACTGTAATCTCTGAAGGCTGTGTCCTTGAAAATAGTTCCCACTGTAGGAATGATGGGCAGAATATATATTCCAAGGACAAGGGAGGAGGTGAGTAGTCTACCATTACCTGGGTCTAGCTCAGGGGTCAACCTGAGCAGTCAAGTCCTCTCAATGACCTCCTGCAACAGGAACAACCTAACTCGTGGGGATAGAGGTGTGACTCTCAACCTCATACATACTTCAAAATAAATTCTAAATGCATTGATATGCATATTTAAATGTCAAAGCATGTAAATCTAGAAAGTAAAGATTTAAAGAACATTGGATTATCGAAAGTTCTTTTAAAGCAAAATGAAAAATACATATATTTCACTAACTAAATATAAAAGTTCTAAACAGAATAAATATATACATTACACACACACATATACAAACACACACACACACACACACACACATAACCAGAGTTAAAAGGAACATAAACCAAGAAACTAATACTTGCAGTGCACATAATAAAAAGGGTCTAATATTTTCAAAACACTTTTCAGACTTTGGCAAATAAAGATAAACATAACAACTTAAAATACCAAAGAGCAAAGATTGACAATTAATGAAGCTAAAAACCTACACTGACACATTCTATTCACCCAAATTCATAGTTTACCTTAAGGTTCATTCTTAGTGTTATACATTCTATGAGTTTGGACAAATGTACACTGGTAAGTGTCCACCATTATACAAAATGCTTTCACTGTCCTAAAAATCCTCTATGCTTCACCTATTCATCCCATTGCCTCCCAACTCCCACTCCCTGGTAACCGCTGATTATTTTACTGTCTCTATATTTTGCCTTTTCCAGAATATCATGTAGTTGGAATCATACAGTATGTAGCCTTTTCAGATTGACTTATTTCCCTTAGTAATATACATTTAAGGTCTCTCTATATCATTTTTGCCTCGACAGTTCATTCATTTTTAGCACTGAATAGTATTCCATCTGAATGTGCTAAAGTTTGTTTATTTTCGCTTACTGAAGGAGACAAGAATATTCTTAGGTTTGTAAGCCACCAAACTGCCTTCCAAAGTAGCTGTGCAAGTTTGCATTCCCATCAGCGATGAATGAGAGTTCCTGTTGTTCCACATCCTCACCAGGATTTGGTGTTGTCCATGTTCCCAGTTTTGGCCATTCTAATAGCTGTATCTCGTTTTTGTTTTAATTTGCATTTCCCTGATGATGTGTGATATGAAGCATCTTTTTATATGATTATTTGAAATCTGTATAACATTATTGGTGAGCTGTCTCTTAAGGTATTTGGTCCATTTTTTAAACTGTGTTTGTTTTCTTCTTATTGAATCATAAGAGTTCTTTGTATATTTTGGGTAACAGTCCTTTATCAAATGTGTCTTTTACAAGTATTTTCACCTCATCTATGTCTTGAATTCTTATTTTCTTGATGTTGTCTTTCCTAGACCAAAAGTTTTTAATTTTTAACATTTATGAAGTCCAGCTTTTCAGTTATTTCTTTCTGAACCATGCTTTTAGTTGTCTATAAAAGTATCATCATTTCAAAAGTATGACTTTTTGAGTCAGTTAGCTATTTTATTTTTTCCATTGTAAAAATTTAATTTAGTTATTTCTTACATATTTCATCACTGAGACTTTCTATGTTTTCATTTGATTCAAATGTGTTTTTGTTTGCTTTCAAAGCATTTTTATGATGGCTGCCTTTAATCTTTGTCAGATAATTCTGTCAGCCATGTTGTTATCTCTGTGTTCGTGACTGTTGATTGATTTTATCATTCAAGTTTTGATTTTACTAGCTATTGGTAGAATGAATAATTTTCAATTATATTCTGAACACTTTGGATGTTATCTTATGAGACACTCCCATTGCATCCCACTGATACTAAGTTGGTGGGGGTGGGATGGAGCGATGGTGCTGATTATCACCATTTCACACCACTGCCAGGTGAGGGTAAAAATTCTGCTCTTTACTTGGACTTAGTGGCAAATGGTCTGGGAGAAAGTGGGGTGGACATTAACACTACCCCAAACTTCTATATTTCATTTCATTGTTTTAAATTTTAGTTGTATTATTTACCTGTGTCTTTATTTTTTCCTTGCTTAATCTGTCCTGAGATTTGTCTATTTTCTTTTCAAATAAGCACCTCTTGGATTAGATGATACTCTTCATTGTATCTTTGTTTAATATACCATTAAAATAAATAAGAGCAGAGTTCAACAACCTACAGCACACAGGCCAAATTGACTTATTGCCTGGATTTGTAAATAAAATTTTACTGGAGTACAACCACCCTCATTTACTGAAATATCGTCTATGGCTGCTTTCATGTCACTACAGCAGAGTTGTGTAGTTGTATAGGGAGTTTGTGGCCTGTGAAACCAAAAATATTCACTACTTGACCATGTGCAGAAAAACTGGTGCTGAATGTTTGTGCCCCTAAAATTCATGTATTGAAGCCCTAATCCCCAGTGTATTTGGAGGTAGAGTATTTGGGGGGAAATTAGGCCAGGAGGGTGAAGCCCTAATGAAAAGGCATAATGTTTGTATGAGAAGAGACATGAGAGAGATTTCCTCTCTCTCTCTCTCTCTCTCTGTGTGTGTGTGTGTGTGTGTGTGTCTCTCTCTCTCTCTCCCTGCATGAATGTATAAGGCAAGAAGGCAGTCATCTGAAAGCCAAGAAGAGGGCTCTCACTAGAAGCTGATCATTCTGGTATCCCAATCTTGCACTTCCTAGCCTCCAGAAGTGTGAAAAATACATTTCTGTTGTTTAAGCCACATGGTTTGAGCCACCCAGTCCATTATATTTTGTTGTAGCAGCTCTAGCTGACCAATACAATTGTCCATTTTCAGGGTAAGAACATATCCTGGAGCCAGTCTACTTCAGTTTCTATCTGGTTCTCCTGCTTATTGGCTTTTCTTGTTTGTTTGTTTTATTGTTGTTTGTTTTGTTTGCTTGTTTCTTAGTTCATGCTTTATTTATCTTGGCCTATAAAAAAGTCTGGGAGTGTAAATCAATGGTGTTTCTTCCATGGAAGATTTATGTTTTCTTTTACCAGAGCCAGGGAAAAATTCTAGACCTAGGACCATCTTGGGTCCCTTCCCTGTTCTTCTACTTAATTCATGAAATAATCCTCTTTGTTTGCTGCTTGTTTAAAATTCATTAACTTAAGTATTGGCACAGGCCCTCAAAGAATATCCTCCTCTTGCTAGGGTTTCTTGCTTACTCTTCAGATTTTAGTCTGTGGCCTTTTGCTCTAACCTTTGAGATGTCTCATTTCTAGCTTTGTCTGCAATGCTATCTACACAGACACACACGCACATTTTATACAAGATCTACTTTAGAGTTTGAAAAACTTGCCTCTCACAGTGTCAAAATTCTACCTATTTTACAGTTTAACCTAATGTTAACTCTTGATCATAATATTATTATGTTGAAATAATAAAGTGATGATCAGGCTTTTCTTGTAAAAGTTTTATAAGCATATTCAGTGTTTTCACATCCCTTTTTTTCGTACTTTTTATTAAAGTTTAAATCACTGCTATTACTTACATTTGCAGATTCTAAGAAATAATTAAAATACTAAGCTTTTAAATGCTTGCCAAGTGACTTAATTTTATGTGAAATTTGGTAAAGGCATACATTCAAAGTAAAGATGATTGTGGAGATAAGATTTACACTTAGATAATTAGACTTTAGTTACATGGATACATGGACCCCATTTTCATTTCAGATTCTTTTATTCTTCAATGAGTATAAAAATTATAAATTCAACAATGATAGCTGTAGCAAATACATAGGTCATTGAGATCTTCCCTTATTTTCCCAAATTATTTTTATTTACTTTTGTTTTTCTATTTTTCACTTATCTGGTGATAATGTCATACATTTAATATGTATTTATTTGTATTTTGAGCATTTGAATAAGCAAATGAATATCAGTTTTTGAGGGTGTATAGTAAATCTTATACTGATTACAAATAACTATATCTGTCGAGTGATTTTTAAAAATAAGTTGTTTTTTGTCTTGAAGTAGAACTAGTGATTTAATTTTCCAGAAAATAAGACTCAGAGTCAAAAATTACTTTTAAGGGCATCTTATTCTAAGTAAAAGTCAAATTTATTGTAATTTTTTAAAACCACAGAGCAAAGCATATGCTCTAGCCATTCTGCTGCCCTGATAAGAAAATTGGTTTGGCTCAGTTAAAATGGAGAAAAATCTGAAAGCCATTGATGTAAAGCCATGCGTTTCAAAATGCTGGATATTCTGACCAGAAAACATTTATTTGCACAGTGTTATTTCTTTAATGCTGAATCCTCATCAATTTTATTTTAGATATTGTCCTAATATAGAATACCAAAATTGCATTGTGTAGTTTATAATATGAAAATGCAGAATATCCAAAAGAAAGAGAATATTTTAGTGTCGTACAATGATCAAAACAGTAGTTGAACTGGATATTTTCCTGAATTTTTTTTTCTGATCAAAGAAGAGCAAAGGAGAAGTCATTCTTAAATACATATATATTTTTTTAATTCTGGAAGGTACTTTGCAAGATAATTTACTCTAACCCTATTATTTCATCAACAGAGATACAAAACTAACACTCAAATCAATAGAGTTTTTTAAGGTTAAATGTCAAAGATTCTTAGAATGTGAATCCATTAAGACATCAATGAAACTATGAATTACAATAAATTAATTATAAACTTACTAAACATTATATCCAAGAGGATTTATTAGAATCAGAGCTGAAACTCTGCATTCACTAGTATTATTTTATTTTATATAAATTTATTTGTTTATTTATTTATTTTTATTTTTGGCTGTGTTGGGTCTCCGTTGTGGTGCATGGTCTTCTCACTGCAGTGGCTTCTCTTGTTGCAGAACATGGGCTCCAGGCACGCAGGCTCAGTAGTTGTGGCTCATGGGCTCTAGAGCACAGACTCAGTAGTTGTGGCACATGGGCTTCGTTGCTCTGCGGCATGTGGGATCTTCCCAGACCAGGGCTCAAACCCATGTTCCCTGCATTGGCAGGCAGATTCTTAACCACCACACCACCAGGGAAGTCCCCACTAGTATGATTTAAATAGGACTATATTAACAGCTCTATAATACATCTTCCAAGTTATAATTAACAAGCTTTTGATTTTGCTTCAGTATTAAATAAAAATGACCAAGATATAAATTAGCATATAACTTAATTTCCTCTTTAATTAATTGATATGGAAGTCAATTCTTTGCCTTGTAACTGTTTATGCTCATGTTATTCTGTCAATGTGACTTTAGTTTGACCTCAGAACTATGGTCTCTTTTCACGTGTCCACAGTGAGCTTTATCCATTTTTACAAAGAATATAAATTGGCAGAGAATAACTTGTTTAAATGTTCATAGGAGGTGTCCTAACAGTGAGGAACTATTTCTAGAAAAACATTGCTTAAACCGGTGTATTCTGCAACCATCAGAAGAAATTTCCTGCCAAAATGTTTCTTTCCTATCAAGCTGAAATTTAAAAAATAAAAACACGTGTTCAATCTATTATGAATCTTCTTTAATAGTCATAGTAGCCAAGCCCAAATTTAGGACTTGTGCATTGCAATCATTTCTCCTATAATTTTCCTTTACTGATTATTAATATATTGTGATTTTGTGACATGGTTTGGTTTGATTTAACTATAAAGTTAATTATAATTAAAAAATACCAGGTACATAGTTGGTTGGGGGAGTGGAAGGATATAAAAGAAGCCTAATCAGTCAGTAGTTTAAGGGTTTATGACATCATTAATATCTAATTAAATATCTCCATTGATTACAGAAAATCTATTATGTTCAATAAGTTTTCTACAGATAACTGCTTTTGACCAAAGAAATGTATTATTTGCAACTCTGGATTGCATATAGTTCCACTTGTACCATGATGATATGTCTTATACTTAAATGATCATTTTGAATGATTTTTTATTGAAGAACCTGAACAAGCAGAACTTGGCATTCTTTAAGAAGGAAAGAACTAAGTATTGCTTACATAAAACTCTCAGTTCTGCAGTGATTTTTTTTTAAATGCAAAATTGAAAGGGAAATTATCTGGATATTTTGCTTTTATAAGAGAAGCATCTTAGCTAGGAATGATGTAATTAAAGTAAAAACAAATGTGTAAATTTAAAATTACTGATTTGTAAAAAATATCAGTTTTAAAACCCATCTTGAAGTTATTAAAAGCCACAAATTATAATGTTAGCAGTAAGCTTTTATAGCTGCTCTTATAACTTTGGGGCAATTGCTTTAATTCTTAATTTGTTCAGATTACTTTTTTTTAATCATGAATGGACACTGAATTTTGTCAAATGATTTTTTTGCATCTTTGGAAGAACACCCTTACTTGTATACCTAACACATGTATATTTCATCTTATAACATGGGTTGCACGTTAATAACCTTGTGCTTATATACTAAAAGTGTCTTTCCTGCTTTGGGTTTAATTATGAAGCTTCTTCACATAAAATGACACTGTGGCATTATGTCCAAGTTAAATCTTTGTAATTTCTTAAGTTTCTCTCATGATCAAAGGAATGGTATAAGAAATAAAGAGACGGAAAATTCAGTTTATGTCACCACATTTTCCTTACATTTTTAGTAAATTTTCTTCACTTTAGAATACTTTTAGACTTACAGAAAAGTTACAAAGATAGTACAGAGAGTTCTTATATACCCCTCCTCTAGTTTCTCCCACTGTTAACATCTTATATTATATGATTCATTTGTCAAACTCACTTATTCATTTGCTAAACTCACTTATCAGTTCTAGGAGTTTAGTGTAAGAAACAGACATTTTGTACTACCACATTTTAATGTTAAGATAATACTTCTAATAATAGCAGGCATTTTATTCCTCTTCCCTTTTCCATATAATTTCTGAGGATCCACCTCAGTGGTGCTGACTTGACTGATACGTGCTGTTGATATATGGTACTCTCTGTCAACAGTCAGTGTCAGCCATGTGTTGGGCAATGCAAAGGCTAAAGTTGCTTCTGCTATGTCATATCAGTTCTCAATGTCTTATCGTTTACTTTTCTGAGGATGCTGTCTCTTGTTTTCCAGATACACTGTGAACTTGACACAGAACATCCTCCATGTCTATCAATGCATTTTACACATAAATTCAATCTCAAGATTTCTTGCCTACCTTTCAGCAGGCTACAATGTGGGAGGGGGAAAACCACCTATAATTTTAAAATATGGTTTTCTTGCACTAAAAAAAAAATAATTCTCACAATGGTTTAATTATTTTTATGGGAAATATCTTCACTGATAATTTATCAACACTTGCAAATCAATATATTTTCAGCATCATAACATAAAGAGTAAATTAAAAATCCCATGGTACTGGGCTTCATCATGGCATGGTGACCTCGTGGTGGTCAGATTTGTATGATGGTTCCAATTCCTGAAATTGAAACACCAAAGAGAACCATATGGAAGCTGTATGATGTAACCTCAGGAATCACATAGCACCATTTCTGTCATATTCTATTGGTGGGGCATTCACAAATCTTCTCAGATTGAAGAAGTCTGGAATCAGAATCAGTTCCTTTAATAAGAACCCACCTCTTAATTCTTTGCAGATAATTTACAAACATGTTTTAAAACTGCTCCCAATAAGGTGGTTATTTAATTACAAATTGTCTAAAATTCTAATTCAAAAAGCAATGTCTTATTTCCTTCTAAAACATCAAAAATACAGAGTTTGCATACAATTTTTGAAAAGTCAATCTCCATGTCTATAGGCCCCTGACTATTCACTGTTGGATTACCTGAATTTATAATCATACCAGTATAGTTAGGTGTAGTTTGCAACAACTATCATAACATCACTTATTTTGGTCTTTGTTTTGTGCCACATTTGTTCTATAGCAAAGGCAAATTTCTGTTCAAAGACACTTAGCTTGTAATCATATTCATGTTTTTATCATATCAATCTAAATGTATTTGTTTCTATTCATAAAATAAAGTCATTTAAAAAACTGTCTCATAACTTGGAGATCTCCTATATACTACTTAAACAATAACTTTCTTTAGAGAACAGAATCAAGAAACATATCTATAATGTAACAGGTGGCTATCTGACTAACGCCTATGGAGACTGTGATTGGGAAAGATCCTTTCTACAACAAATCCCAAAGAGCAGGTTACCTTGACAACAGACAATTTAAAATAACGTATCAGCCACCTTACAATGCTCTTTAACCTCTATAAGATAGTAGTTATTGGGGAAATACAAATACTAGTATAGATACTATTTTCAGAGATCTAAAACTTTTTTCTTGCTCTTTGTCTCATTAATTTCAATTGATAACATTTCTGGTTTGTCAAAAATATGTAATTATGTACTGAAAATGTTAGCAGTGGTTAATAATACTCAATTAAGCCCATGCAGCCTGTTGATTTCTCTAGAGCACTTTCTCACACTGAAATTAATGAGTTTTCTGTATTACTAAAGGATCTACATACATAATTATATTCACTTAGCAGATGAAGTTTCAGAACCTTAGATAGGTTAAGTGACTTTGCCAAGATTCCCCTGTGAGCAAGTGGGTAAGCTAGAACAAAATATTCAAAATCACAGACTTGCACTTTTCTCTATTGGCACCTGTAAAAATAATGTGAGGTGTTTGACAAAATTAAATAAAATGCAAAATAGGAAAGATACAAATGGAGAGAAGACATAAAAAAGGTGCATGACACACAAAAGACCTCATGATCTGGTTAGTGAATATGACAACCTTGTATATGACACTCTCTTCCACTTGTATTGAAAAATCCCCAACTCTCCAGACCCATGGACTCTGCTCCTTCTCACATCCAATTTTTGGTAAAAGGCCTGTCTGCTTTCTGATAGGTACTTTTCCTTTCTTAAGATTTTCTGAATTGCTCTTATTCTTTTTTTTTTTTTTTTTTTTTTTTTTGCTGTACGCGGGCCTCTCACTGCTGTGGCCTCTCCCGTTGCGGAGCACAGGCTCCGGACACACAGGCTCCGCGGCCATGGCTCGCGGGCCCAGCCGCTCCGCGGCATGTGGGATCTTCCGGGATAGGGGCACGAACCCGTGTCCCCTGCATCGGCAGGCGGACTCTCAACCACTGCGCCACCAGGGAAGCCCTGCTCTTATTCTTTAAATCTTACCTTACATTATCACTGGAAGTCCATCATTGCCTTTCACAATTTGGGATCATTGCCTTTCTCTTTTCTCACGGCAGCTTGAACATATCTTGATTTCACTGCCAAGCAAAAGTCACAAGGCTGGAGATCTTGATAACTTGACCAGGCCCCTCACTAATCTGCTAACAATTTGATAGCAAAATCTGTCTTTAAAGACAGTCCTACCTAGAACATTAACTAGGCCACAACTTATTCAGAATGATAGAGTTACTGAAAATTTAAAAAGGACATATATATATATATATATATATATATATATATATATATATATATATATATATATATATCTTTACTTGGATACTATCTTTGACTGTAAATAACTTGAAAGTTAAGTTAAATGATACTCTATTGGCTTACTTTTTTCCCCCTGAAGTCCCTATGTTAATCAAAGAGTAGACATTTTAGTAGAATAAAGTATAGCATATCAGTAAATACCTGTGAGCATTTTAAAATTATACATTTAGAATTCCATTTGTTTTTCTCTTTATCCTTATAAAAAATTCTAGATGCTAAAATTCTGATTCCCAGATTCATTTAAAAAAAAAAAGAAAAATGGGACTACCAATTAGATTTGAATGTCATATACATGATTTTAATATAATTATTTTATGATTGATTATACATAATTTGTTACAATGTATTTTTTTATTTTATTTTTCACTTATTTATTCATATTTAAAGTGTTTTTCTTGAAAAGTTGTTTGGAATTGTAGTTTTTATTTAATATAATAATCTTTGACTTAATTCAGTTACTAATATGATTAGGTTTAAGTCTATCTTTTTTCTTTTTATATTAGTCCTATCTGGTCTTTATTCCCTTTCTCTCTAACATTTTTATTCTTCTTTGAATCAATGGAGTATTTTTTATAAATCCACTTTTTCTCCTCTCTTGCCTTATTAGCTGTAACTCTTTATTTTGTTATTTCAGTGATTGTTTGAGGGTTTGCAGTGTACATTTTACCTTGTCACAGTCCACCTTTAATTGGCATTGTATGACTTCTCATATAACATAAGTACTTCAATTTTTTCCCTTTATGCCTTATGCTATTATTGTCTCACATTGTACTTATGTGTATGCATATATTGTTATTGTTTTTATTTTTATTTCAACACCAACTTATTTTGAAAAAAGATTTAATAAGAAAATATAATTATGTATAATTAGACATACATATATGTTAAGTATTTATCATTTTCAATGTTCTACATTCCTCAGTATGGATCTGTATTTTCATAAGTAAAAAGTTCTGTTTTTCCCATGCTCATTTTGAGATGCCTTTGAGATGCCTCAAGGATAGCCAATTAGGTATGTGACAGGAAGAGGCTGTGACTGAAACTGTTGTTTTATGAGTAATAGGGCTACAGTTTATTCTGTATAATCAGAATAGAACACATGATTTCAGAAGATCTTTGAACTATTTGAATAAAATAAGGAATGTTAAGAACTAGGCATTTATGTGCTTAAAAAATAAATGTTAGGGGCTTCCCTGGTGGCACAGTGGTTGAGAATCTGCCTGCTAATGCAGGGGACACAGGTTCAAGCCCTAGTCTGGGAGGATCCCACATGCCACGGAGCAACTAGGCCCGTGAGCCACAACTACTGAGCCTGTGTGTCTGGAGCCTGTGCTCCACAACAAGAGAGGCCATGATAGTGAGAGGCCCATGCACTGTGATGAAGAGTGGCCCCCGCTTGCCACAACTAGAGAAAGCCCTCACACAAAAACGAAGATCCAACACAGCAAAATAAATAAATTAATTAATTAACTCCTACCCCCAACATGTTAAAATAAATAAATAAATAAATAAAGGTTATGGCTATAATAATTAACTTTACATATAATAATAACTAGTCTTTATATTTATCAATGTTAGGATGATGTGTTAGTTCCATCCAAAATTTTCTATAAGGATAAAGAGAGAAAAACAAGTGGAATTCCAAATGGTTCTTCATATGCTAAGTATAGAGAAAGACATAGAGGTGCTGTAAGTGATAATTGATGCTGGAAGTAACTCAATCTTCTCAGAAACCTTAAAAATGAGTTTAGTCTTTGAATTATATTCTGGTGTAGATTTAAGATAAAGAAATTAATGGTGTCACAAACAATATGTTGTAATTATCTGTTTTGCATTTGTAAATTTATTTCCTTGATTTTTTATAATAGGTGTATCTACTAAATTAATGTTTATATTAGTTATTGGGGTTAGGGTTTTTTGAGGTATAAATATACACATGTTAAAGTATAAGTGAAAGAAAAAAGGAAAATTTAAGGATATCCATCAGATTTTAAAACAAATTATCTACCATGTCTCTATCACTTCATCCTATATAAATTCCATTACTCTTAAGATTTATTCATTTGTTTACTATTTGTCTCAAATCATTAGAATGTAAGTCCTAAGAGAGCTATGGCTTTCTCTCATTTAACTATTATAGGCAAAATTTTTAAAAAGAGATGCATAGAACATAGATATTCAATGAAAATGTATGAATAAAAAGAACCTGTAAATATGCCTACTATTCAATTAACACATTTATTTTTTACCATTGTTATCGGATATGCATATATGTATATTTCACTTTTGTATTACATTTAATTTTATGTCAATATAAATATTGTTTTCTTTTTATATAAACTACTAAAAAATTCATAAATCATGATAATAACTGTTCTCTCTACAGTCTTTATTAGCTCCTTAAATAAAAAGTAAATTTTTACTTTTAAAGATAAGGCTTGTCTAATTATAAAATTAAAAGGAACAAGTAACAGTAAACTAAAAATGAAATGTGTCACTTTGATCTTTATTCTAGCATCTAGTATTGTCAACTTGATTAAAGGGTAATTACCAGCTCAGAGATTTAAAAAAAATAAAAAAACAGTAAGGATGATTTTGATGAGATTCCTTCTAATTAGTTTTCAGATAAAAATCAACCTTCACTATTGCAAGTTTAACTTTGGCTGGGAAGTGGGAAAGTCATCCATTTTGTCATTATCTATAAGTGCATTATAAGTAAAAATTAGATAAAAAAACTATTTTTTTTCTACCAAAATCAGTTTAGAATTGTTTGTTTGTTAGGTTTTTACATATATCAGGAATAACTAAATTGGAATTACTTAATGGAGCCAGTATATCTTCTCTCAAATTGCCAGTTGGATAAAAAACATTATTTTTTGTTTCATTAATCAATATCTCATACATACATAAAAATACATACCATGTACTTGTACCCTTAGAAGTAGAAGACTATATAAAGTTTAATTTTGCACAATCCCTGACCTGGAATATAAAATAAATATATGCAAATATACTTTTCTAGTTGTCAGTAACTATAAAATTAACACTTTTGTAACTGTAAGTACATACAGTATTTATATATGTACGTTTGAAGATTTTTTTTTAATTCAAAAATTGAAAAGAAGAATGCCACCAGCCTTCATATCTCAGCATTGCTAATAAGGGAACAGGATAGGAGAGGAAATGATAAACTGTTAGAAGCCTCAAAAACCTCCAAGGAGACAATAAAGAGGGTTACAGTAATCAAAACTGAGCTCTCTCATAAAACATGGCATGGCACACTCTTCCACATATTTTAAACTCTTTAGAAACAAGAATTTAAGGTAATTATGTAATGTAGTTTATCTCACAGATGTCCTCGTCTTTTCTTGTGCTTTCTGTGCAGATAAATCAAGTGAATGTTAACAAAAATAGGACAAATAGACAACAGATTGAAAATATTGTCACAGGCACATGTACTTAGTAGTATTTCCTATCCATAAATAGTGAAAATATAGCATAACACAATTCTAAGTCTGAATACATAAACAGCTGTACAACATGATTTTCCAAACCAGAAAAAAAATTTTCTTATATGTGTATAATTTTGGCTTTAAAAATTGATGGAAATTTTTGTTGAAAAGTATATAATTTTTTTAAAAAAATCACATTCTCATACGTTCCTTTTGATTCTTGCAAAAACAGGCATGCAAATACAATCATATATTTTGTTTTGAGAAGTTTGTAAAATACTTTTTCTTCTGGCCTATGTACTTATTAACATGACATTGGTATCATGTGAGCCTACAGATTGTTCATTTAAAATCTTGCTATATGATTATTAGCTTTCAGATGATTTTTTCATGTAAATTAGCAACCTTTTAATTTTTTAAAAATGGCAATAAAATTCATTAAAATGTTTTCTAAGATTTCTATCCATAAACTCTTTCTATGAGTTTATTTAAATATTTTTAATATAATTCATCTAACAGGAAATGATTTATATAAAATATATAAAGTAATATCTCAAGAAAGCATTGATAAATTAAATTTAAGCTAATTCTGATAGAAACTTCATTATCTAAATTAAAAGCTTTTGATAGGCCATTGAGAAACTGATAAAAGCATTTAAACAAATTCTATTTCAATATTTCGAAAAAGACATTAGAAATCACAGAAGATGTTTTTTAGTTCATGTTCAACATATTTATTAAGAAATAAAATGAGTAAATTGAATGAGATACTCAGGGACACGGAAAACAATTGAGAGAGGATTGAATCTTAGGGCAATTAGTGATGAATATTGAGTATATAGAAATAATAATTTAAAAAGTATTTATTTAGGATTCAGAACTGATCAAGACACTTTATGGTCCAGGTGTTGAGCAACATGGAAAGGATTGGAGGGTGGAGAGGCATAGATAGAGTCACACATCACTAAATCCCAGGGTATAGAATGACAGTTACAGTAAATGAAGAATAAAGTGGCATGAATATTCAAAAGAGAGGTTATACCTAGTTAGAAAATCAACAAACATTAATGAAAGAAAGCTGTTTGAGATGATTCTTGAAAGATAATTATGCAGTTTTAATTAATGGAGTTGGATAGGGAGACACTTTTGGTCATGTGGGTGACAGGAATAAATGCATGCCATCAAAGAACATATTAGCTGACCTCAGGTAGTTTAAGCTGACTGGAGCTCAAGGCACCTGGAAAGGTGTAACGTAAACCAAGACAGGTCAGGTATATTGAGATAAACCAAAGATTGCCTTGAATAACAGCATTAAGTCACACATTTTGCACTCTGTAGGAGATATGGAACAAACGATTTTATCATCATCTGGAAATACCTTTGCATAAAGTTCTCTGTGGAGGGCTGCCCATCTGAGGCTGAATTTTTCTCTTTCTCTCCACATTCTTACAGAGTTAAATTTCAACAGTTTATAATGAAATCAAGAGAAATTTTAGTATTACTTTTTGTGAAACTTGACAAGATCATATATCAAGTAGGTTGGTAAAACTGCTTAGCAATGCTTTTCTCACTTTTAATTGTTGTGCTCTTGACTGTTCTACAATAACTCACACTCTCTCTAGTTTACCCACAATGTTGTCTCCCTCTTTCCTCTCATTTGGCTGGTGACCACCTTGTCTATTTAAATGTCGGATTCTTCATCTGACAAAACTATTTTTTTCCAATTTTCTTTCTTTAAAATTTTTCTCAATCCTCACTAATTATTTTCTATTTTCTTCCACATTTAAAGTGAGATTATTTCATCTCTACTCTTCAAGAACCTCTCCCTACCTGAACTCTATTCACATTCCCTCCTTAGCACTATTTCAACTCTCATACATTTTGAGTCACTCAATTTTTATTTTGTCTTTCTTGACTGACAAAAAATATTAATTCAAAGATTTCATTGGTATAAATACTTTCATTCAAACTATATTATGTTTTTTTCTCTCCAACTGGTATTTCTCTTCAATTATTTCATGAAAATTTAAATTTCAGTCTCAACTAGTACTTTCTCAAAAAGCTATGTTGAAAATAACCAATGATCTTGTAATCACTCAATTAATAGTCATTTTCCATAAGCATTCTCTCCAATCTTAATTATGTCAACTCTTAATTACATATTTTTGTAAATCCACTCTTTCATTGACTTTTAGGACACTACTCTTTGCCTATTCTCCATCCTAGGAAAACAATCTCAAATCATTACTTGCCCAAATAGTTTTAACAATATGAGTTTTTCCTGACAACTGTGACAATTTACATTTAAGTGGTGACATGGAAGCCAAAGAGAGATGACTGTGCAGAACTAGACAAATACTTTAGAAATGACTTCCTCTTTCTAGAGGTCTGCTCCTTTGCCTTCTTAATGCTACCATACAACAGTTTATTGGACCACTTACAGGTTGCATGGGCATTAGAATCAGGTAAAACTGGGTGCAGATTTCTGTTTCATCATATATTAACTGGACAAACTCTTTTCCCTTTGAGCAACATTAACTCATAAAATTGTTGTGATGGTAAAGTCAAATAATGCAGATAATGTGAATAGATTGGTGACTTTCATAAATTCATCTCTTAACTCTTCTATTTTTTTTTATTGAATCTCTAATTGCATTTACATAATCTACTTGCATAGCTCTACCTCTAACAAAGGAACCACAGGAAAATCTTCCTTGGGATCTCTTCTATATCACCTTCTCATTTTGCCCAGGAAAGTTAGCTGCTTAATCAGATGATGCCTTTTCTCATCATATTTTCAATTTCTTTCCTGGTTGATTGGAAATCTGTGAAAGTATGGGTACATTTTTTATGCATTTTTAGTTTAATTAGTCAAAATATTGATGGCAATTATATTGATTTAAAATTGAACCTCCCTGCACAAAGAGTTTTTGCCTTAAAACAAAGCAAAAATAATTAATTTTATAAAGTACCAAATAATCTGAACTACACTACTTAATATCTACTCATATCCCAACCCAAGGAATAGTAAAACAGTCAAAATATTTGACACAATTTTATTAATCAACAGGAGGATAAACTTCAGTCTTCAATTTCAAGGATCAATATTAAGACTTCTAATCAGGCATAAGACAGAGTCAGAGAATGAATTCTATCTGAATAATTAGAGAAAGCTTCCTGGGAGTAAATTCATTGAGGTGTATCCTTGTAAATAAGTAATATGGTTTTTTTTTTTCCTGCTGATTCTTCTTCCAAGGTTGTAAAATCTTTTGTTAGAGTGAATAAGAACAACACATTTTGCCTTCCACAATAAAATGATTTTCTCTAAATGTAGCAAATCAATGGTTTTTAGATTTCCTGCTTTATAAACATTAATTTTGAAATGTCTGTATGTTGAGCAAGTAACTTCTCATTTTTCTCCCTATTAAGTTTCTTCATCTATAAAAATAGTGAGTTGGAATAAGTCACCATGTGATCTATGGCTCTGAATAAACACAAGGATTTTTAAATTTTAATTTAATCTAATGTTGGGAATCAAGTGAGAAGAAATAAGAAGATGAATACAGAAACCATGAATGGACTTTGTAATTCAGTACAAAGATTGAGCTCTAGATTTAGAGAATGTTATGTCTGAAAGATACTTACAATATCACCTGGTTTATCCATTTTATTTCAACACCATACAGTATAAAGCAATGCTTCTAACCCAATAAACTGAGAGGTATAATTTATGTTGATTTTGGTACAAAATAGTTTAAAGAAGCTGTGTTTTGAAATATATGGAGAAATGACTTTTCAAGAGGTTCATTTTTCATCTATTTGCTTTCTTCCATAAGCCAAATTAATAGTTTTATATCACCATAGAAATTTGATTATTTTATGTCAATCAAACCATGTAAATTCTCATGAAATGGCTGTCTTAGAAAAGAATGTGTTACCCAATGCTGGCCAGTGAAATGTGAGGGAAAGTCTGCTATTGTGGGATTTGTGGAAATTTTCCTTGCCTTTAAAAAGGTCTGGTCTTTTGTTGTTGTTGTTGTTGTTTTTGGCTTTGCAACTCTCTGTATGAAGGCATACTTGTTGCTCCTGTCAACATCTTGTAACATTGAGGAAAACTGAATAGCATATTGAGGATAGCAGAAAAGAAATATGGAATATACCTTGGTCTTTGATGGTAGCACTGAGCCACTAAACTAACCAAATCTGGAGTTTATTATCACAGAACCTGATTTCAAGTGAGGAAATAAATGTTTCTTTCTCAGAAAGCCACTTCAGTTGTGTTTTCTGTTGTAAACAAAATCATCTCAACTGACTCTGGTTACTAAAACCTGAAAAGGAAAGTAAATGTAGAATACCACAATGATCACAGAATTCAAAGGAAAAAAACACTAGAATGTGAATAGAAACCAGAGTAACCACAGTACCTAAGAAGGAGGAAATACTAAATGATTTCATAAGGTTACTGACAATGAAGAGGAATACATTTATTTTCTACTTGTCATTTCGCTTATGATAAAGATTCCAGAAAGGGAAAATTTGATTGCCTAGTTTATACTATATGTTCACCTTTTGGTTACAGAAACAAAGGTCATCTAATCAACAGTCCGACAAGATTGTATCTAAAGAAGGGCAATATTTTCTTTAAAAAATATTATTAAAGATGGTGGAATAGATAATGTGCAACAAAAATTAGAAAATTTCCATGATAAATTCTTCCAATGTGTGAGAAGCTATGCTAAGCACTGGAATTGTATTAGCGAGTCACCAGTCCCTTTCCTCACGGAGCTTAGAGTCAGGAAAGCAGATGAAAAACTGCAGTAAGTTCCATAAAAACATGAATAGAATACAGAGGTAGACAATAATGATGGTTCTTGAATGGTCACAATTTAAAAGAAAAGTTCTCTGACAAGGCAATATTTAACTGTGAAAGATGGGAAATCAGAATTATGAAGACTTGTGTCAAGTGTTCCAGGCAAAGGAAAAATCACAGGTAAAAACTCTGAACCAGGAAAGTTCTTAGTGTGTTTTAGAAAATGAAAGGAAGCTATTGGGAATAAATGTGGTGAGACCAGGGGATAGGGCAACAATATGTGTTTGGAAAGGTATGGGGGGCCCAGCTCAAACTTCTAGATCATAGCAATGATGTTAGATTTAATTTGAAGTTTATGAAAATGTTACATAGGATTTTATTCAGAGGAAAGACAATGACTCAGTTAAGGTTTTTATTATTATTATTATTATTATTATTATTTTATTTTGGCTGCACCACACGCGGCATATAGGATCTTAGTTCCCCGACCAGGGATCGAACCCATGCCCCCTGCATTGGAAGCACAGGGTCTTAACCACTGGACCCCCAGGGAAGTCCTCAATTACTTAAACTTTTAAGGATATTTGTAGATAGCAGAACAGATATGAGGGTCCCAGGAGTGAAATCAAGGATCTGTGTAAAGATGTTATTTGATGCTCTAATTGGAGGAACATGATGTCATTTTTGGAGTTGTAGACAGGACCAGTTTGGAGGCTGGACTGAGAACTAAGTTTGAGAATACTAAATTTCAGGTGGTGTAAGATGACGTTATGTAAATATATGCATATTCAGTACTTACAATTTAAAGGCATGGAAATCTATTAATTACTAAAGGAAGAAAGGAAATGAAGGTAAGGCTCAGGAGAAATTTCAATAAATTCCAATATTCAGATGTAATGTATAGAAGGAAATATCAACATGAGAATGTTATCTGACAGTTCAGAGAAAAAATTTTTAAATATGATATCAATTAAAGTAAAAAAAAGGAAAGTGATACGAAAAAGGAGGTAGTGTAATCTCATTCCTAACACTCAGTTGAATTTTGCTCCCTTATCCTGATTCATGGCTTTCACCACATTCTGGAACATGGCTAAGAAAGAGTAACTTTTGACTCCCTTCCTCTAAATGGCATGGACATTTTTAACATGCTATAACTGTAGCACTTAGCTATGCAATTTTCTTTTGGAAACTTTCAACAATATTCTTTGGTCAATTTCTATGCTGTCGTGATCTAGTCCAAAGGCTGAATTTTATCCATTCTTCCAGCACAATATTCAATATCCACCAACTTAAATTAAATATTTGTCATTTATTAAGTACCACACTAATCTGTGTATAATTGTACTAATAGAAAGAATAGAGAGGCATAGGGCAGGCCTCAAGTTCAACTAAACTTGTATCCAGGGATAGTCTAATTTAAATAAGAATGTTAACACATTCCCCCCAAACTAACCTAAGCACTCTTTACTTCATCATCCAAACATATTTGTTTCTATTTCCATTCTGAATTACCAAGCATCTTCATCCCTTTCCGGAGACAACTTTCCCTTCTTTCCCCCTTTATCCCTATGAAGATATTAAAATTCTGTCTGACTTGAGTGTGAAAGGTACCAAAAGTAGATTTGGGATGTAATTATTTTTTTTCTGATGTTCACGTTTACATTATTATATTTGATTAAATAACCCCCATTCATAATATGATTTGTGACAATGTATCTACTTTATCATAGTAATTCTATATGCTTTAAACCAACCTAATAGTGACAACATAGTTGTTTAAAAACTAAAAACATGATAGGGTCATATTTAACATTCTTTTAGAAATCAGAGCAAAAGTAAGTTTCTATAGTTTCAACAGCTAAGTCCAATGTGCAGTGAAAACTTTTCAACGTTTTTTAACTCCTCAGTTAGAAATACACTGCACAGTCATCCCCATTTTTGTTGTTTAATTTTAAACGTGTCAAATCTCACAGCTTGTCTCATCACAATACCAAATTAACGATTCTGAGAGAAATAAGTAGTACATGAGACCATGAATAGACACTTCTTGAAAGAGAATAATGTGACTTGCTCTTCAAAGCATCTCATCAAAATACTTGTTTCAAACCAGTATGATTAGTACAGTAAAGTGATGTTTCCCTTCAATGGTCAATATTTTTTTTCTCTTCTTCTTAGGAATGACTTGAACTGTGTTCTATTATAGATTTACTATCCTATCCCTGCACCTTAGAATGAAGAAAACTTCCATCAGTATGTATAGGGTAAAATTTATTAACAATTTTACAACAGCATAACCCCAGAGATGATTACACATAATGCTTTAATTCTATAAATAAAGTTTTGTGGGATTTTTTTCTTAAGATTAAAAAAAAAGAAAACCCTCCTACTTTACAGTTTAAATCTCTAATCATCCCTATGAAGTCACCAGAAAGATTAGATAACAAGAAATGAGACCTCAACTCAGTCACTAACTAGCTGTGTGACTGGAGTCCAATCACTTAAAATCCCTAGATTTCAATTTTATGGTGGGAAAATAAAAAGGTTTGGGCATAATATCTTTTGAGCCTCATTCCAGCTCTTTAATTTTCTCCTATTGCTTTCTAATATTTAACAATTTTGAATAAAATAGTTTCATAGTCACATTTTATACAGACATATATATGTATATACAAGTATGTGTATGCATGCAGTATATGTGCATATCATATATATTATATACAAACTTATGAAAACTCCTACTTTACGAAAGTCCAGTTCTAAGTAGCATTATACACAATTCTAATAATTAAAATTTAAGATCCGTTTGCAGTTCTTTTTTCCTCAGTTTTATCCTACTAAGGAAATACAGTCAGAATACTCTCTCCAAAATTTACTTGACTCAAATTAGTTGTTATGTTCGTTCTAGTGCCAATTTGAAAGCTATGTACATAGCCATCATTTTTGCATTATCCTATTATAAATTATAGTACTTGTTTTTACTTGAATTTACTATTATAAATTATAGAACTTTAATTCTTTTCATTATTTTTATTTCTATTTTTATTATATAAAATATGCTTTTCTTATATTAGCTTGCATTGTAGTGTCATTAATTGTTAGTGTTTTTTGGTGGGGGGTGTTGCTTTGCTTTCATTTAATTGTGCTTTATGTCCCTGAATTTCCACCACCTGCTTCCTTCTTTCCCTTCACAATCATGTGTACCAAAGATGCCTCCTGTTTCAACTTATTTTTGATGAGAAGCTATACCCTCCCAATCTTGTTGTCTCTTGCCCCTCACATTTTTGAGCCCATTTCTTTCAAAAATATATGCATTGACTCATGACATTACAAACTTCTCAGCATTTTCCACACATGGAGGGATGTTCTATATCCAGAGAGATTTTGTGTGTGTATCAGATCGCCACTGGACCCTCTCTGCACTTATTTCTATATATTCATTTATTCATTGAACATATTTTCTGCCAAGCATGCTTCTAGGAATTAGGAATGCACAGTGAATAAAATAGATGGAAATGTCTTCCCTTAGGATGGTTACATTATAGTTTATATATATTTATCAGGTGTAATTCATAGAAAAAACCTGCAACTAATCAACCTGATAATAACATTCTTCCCCTGCTCCAAAAAATGTTCAAGGGGTTTTTGTTTTGTTTATTTTATTTGAATGTTCTAAAGGCTTTACCTTTGTTCTTGTCCTATGTCACTGGAAAGAACAGATCACAAATAAAATAACATTTTAATTTTAATTTTAAGATAATAAAAATAAAAATTTTTATTTCATACACTATTATTCTAAGGCAGAGCTCTCATGCAGACATAGGTATGATCGAGATTTTAACTTCATACTTTAAATATGCTCTTAGCAAATCACTGTATTATTTATGTTCCCATTTTAGATATCCTAATACTATATTTATAACGATGACCATTCATAGTATCAGTAATCTTAAATAATTTTAAGTGAAAATGTATTATTTTTTTTTCCTGAGGGAGGTGTTAATTATCTTTCAGGATTCTTTTAGTATTATTGCTAAACACATTCTACAGTAAAGGGATATAATAAATAGATATTTAGGAAATTTGCCCACAGTCTCATAAGAACAGGAGACTATGCTTCATATGTCTAGGGAGATACAAGTGGAGTAAATATAATTGTGTAATGAAGTCTGAACAAAAGTCAGAATTTATTTAGAACCCACAAGTAGTAGTGAAAGTACCTGGGGCAAGTGACTTTGCTCTACTCCACTCTCGGAGGCAATGCTGCCCAGAAATGGCACCTGAGTCTCTGCTTCTTTATCTGTCCACATGCAGGGAAGGCTGCCTGTAATCTTGACCATAATATACTTCACAAGGTTGCTAGGAAAATTTCCCTCTTTGTCCGTGTCACCGTTTTGTTGGCAAATCTCATTGTTTCAAGGACCTGAACAACTACCTCCCATTCTAATTCCCATTCTAGCTTCTTATTCATTCCTATGAAAATCTTCCCCTCTGACCAGTGATGTTCACACTCCCTTACCTATGACCTTAGAGCTTCAACATTATCATTAAATACTCCCACTCCCACTGTTCCCTTCTTAATTCCTAAGCTTTCTTCAAATTCTTGCCCAAGCCCCACTTCCCAGTGACATGTCCTGTCTTTTTTTTTTTTTTCAGTTGAGATATAATTGAGATATAACATTGTGTAAGCTTAAGGTGTACAATACGTTGATTTGATATATGTATTGCAATATGATTATCACACATAGCTTTAGCTAGCACCTCTATCATAATTGTATGATAATCATACAATTATCATTTCTTTTTTGTGATGATGATATTTAAGTCTCTTAGCAATTTTGAAGTATATTATACAGTATTGTTGACTATACTCACTAAGCTGTGAATTATATCTCCAAGATGTATTCATCTCCTAGTTGCAAGTTTGTGCCCTTTAATATGTTTTCTAAAAAATGGGACAATGTCTTAAATGGTTTTATATGTTGTTTTCATCCCTGCTGCTTGGTACTTCAAGACTTCACATAAATAGTAGATGAAGAAAGTATAGTTGAACTCAAGCTATAAATTTTGCAGTTCTAGCAATCATTTTATCCCTAAACATTCTAATGAGTAAAGCCCTAGGAATTTTGAAAGGAGAATTAGACATCACCCATCTTTCAGGATATGTGTGGTCGTGACCAGCCCTTTTCTGATCTGAAATAAATGCATTTTAGCATAGCCACTGCTCAATAAGTGGGATCAGTCTGCCCCAAATATCATTTTATATTAAGGGGATTATGCTCATCATTTCCTAAGAGTTATGCTCATCATTCTGTAGAAGGAAACAAAAAAATGAATATACTAATTTTTATCATAATAAGTAAAACTGTAATATAAACCAAATGTTTTTGTTTGTTTGTTCGTTTAGATGTTGGGGGTAGGAGTTTATTAATTAATTTATTTATTTTTGCTGTGTTGGGTCTTCGTTTCTGTGCGAGGGCTTTCTCTAGTTGTGGCAAGCGGGGGCCATTCTTCATCACGGTGCGCGGGCCTCTCACTCTCGTGGCCTCTCTTGTTGTGGAACACAGGCTCCAGATGCGCAGGCTCAGTAATTGTGGCTCACAGGCCCAGGTGCCCGTGATATTGGTTAAAGAAAGGTTACTTTCTTTATATGGAGCAAAAGGAAGTCTTGGAGCTGGGTCAGATAATGTAGACTAAGCAGTAAGTTCTAATTAACAGAGGTCATCCTTTTCTGTGGAGCTGAGATTAGAAATTTAGTTAAGTTTTAGTTTGCTGATGTGGGGCTTAGCATGAGTGACTCCATCTTAGGCCAAAATGTTTTTTTTTTTATTTTACCTCCATTTTTATTGAGATATAATTGACATACAGAACTGTATAAGGAATACAGCATAATGATTTGACTTACATACATCATGAAATGAATATCACAGTAAGTTTAGTGACATACATCATCTCATATAGATACAAAATTAAAGAAATAGAAATATTTTTATTGTGATTAGAACACAGGATTTATTTTCTCAACAACTTTCATATATAACATACAACAGTGTTAATAATATTTAGCATGTTATACATTACATCCCTAGTACTTATTTATCTTATAACTGGAAGTTTGTACCTTTAAACTGCCTTCATCCAATTTCACTTCCCCACTTCTGGAAACTACAAATCTGATCTGTTTTTCTGTGTGAGTTTGCTTGTTTGTTTGTTTGTTCTTGAAGTATAACTGACTTACATCATTATGTTACTTCCTGATACACAACATAGGGATTCCATATTTCTATATTTTTCAAAATGATCACCACCATAAATCTAGTTACCATCCATCAACATAGAAATGCATTACATAATTGTTGACTATATTCCCCACAGTGTACCTTTCATACCTGTGACTTACTTATTTTTCAGCTGGAAGTTTATACCTCTTAATCTCCCTCACATATTTATTTCCTCTTTCAACCCCTTCCCCTCTGGCAAGCACCTATTTGTTCTTTGTATCTATAACTATGTTTCTCTTTTGTTATGTTTGTCCATTTTCTTCTTTTTAGATTCAACTTATAAGTGAAATTATATATTATTTGTCTTTCTCTGTCTGACTTATTTCACTAGGCATAATAACCTCTAGATCCATCCACGTTGTTGTAAATGGCAGAATTTCATTCTTTTTTATGGCTGAGTAATATTTCATTGTATATATATATATATATATATATATATATATATATATATATACATATATACAACATCTTATTTATCCATTCATCTGTTGATGGACACTTAGGTTGCTTCCATATTAATGTTGCAATGAACATAGGGGTGCATATATCTTTTTGAATTAATGCTTTTGTTTTCTTTGAGTACATACCCAGGAGTGGAATTGCTGGATCATAAGGTAGTTCTATTTTTGATTTTTTGAGGAATCTTCAAATTGTTTTCCATGGTAGATGCACCAATTTACCTTTCCACCAACAGTGCAGGAGGTTCACGTTTCTCCACATTCTCTCCAACACTTGTTATTTGTTGTCTTATTGATAATTGTCATTCTGACAGGTGTGAGGTGATATCTCATTGTGGTTTTTTTTTTTTTTTTTTTTTTTTTTTTTGTGGTACGTGGGCCTCTCACTGTTGTGGCCTCTCCCGTTGCAGAGCACAGGCTCTGTGACGACACGCAGGCTCAGCGGCCATGGCTCACGGGCCCAGCCACTCCACGGCATGTGGGATCTTCCCGGACCGGGGCACGAACCTGCGTCCCCTGCATCGGCAGGAGGACTCTCAACCACTGCGCCACCAGGGAAGCCCTCATTGTGGTTTTGATTTGTACTTTTCTGAATGTTTAGTGATGCTAAGCATCTGTTCATGTACTTGTTTGCCATCTGTATGTCCTCTTCAGAAAAATGTCTATTCAGATCATCTGCCCATTTTCTAATCAGGTTGTTTGTTATTTTGATGTTGAGTTGTATTTTATATATATATATATATATTTTGGATATTAAACTCTTATCAGGTATAGTTTGCAAATATCTTCTCCCATTCAGTAGGTGGTCTTTTAATTTTGGTGATTAATTCCCTGCTCTGTACAAAAGCTTACTAGTTCATTGTAGTTCCATTTGTTTATTTCTGCTTTTGTTTCCCTTGACTGAGAATACAGGGTAAAAAAAATATATTACTAAGGCTGGTATGAAAGAGCATTCTGCCAATGTTTTCTTCTAGAAGTTTTATGGTTTCAGGTCTTACATTTAAGTCTAATCCATTCTGAATTTATTTTTGCATGATTTGAGAGAGTAGTACAATTTGATACTTTTGCATGTAGCTGTTCAGTTTTCCTATCATTTATTGAAGGGACTATCTTTTCCCCATTGTACATTCTTGCCTGTTTTGTTATAGATTAACTGACCATATGAATACGGGTTTATTTCTGGGTTCTCTATTCTATTCCATTGATGTATGTGTCTGTTTTTGTGCCAGTATCATACTGTTTTGACTACTATAGCTACTACTATAGCTTTGTTTTATTATTTGAAATCAGAGAGTGTCATACCTCCAGCTTTGTTATTTTTAAGAGTGTTTGGGCTATTTGAGGTCTTTTTTGTTTCCATAACAAATTTTAGAATTATTTGTTTTGAGTCATTGGTATTTGGATAGGGATTGCATTGAATATGTACATTCGCTTAGGTAGTAACGGTTTTTTAACAATACTAATTCTTCCAGTTTGAACACAGTATATCTTTCCATCTGTTTATGTCCTCTACAATTTCTTTCATCAGTGCCTTAGAGCCTTCTGAGTACAGGTCTCTCACCTCCTTAGTTAGATTTATTTCTAGGTATTTTATTCTTTTTGATGTGATTGTAAATGGAATTGTTTTCTTAAATTCTCTTTCTGATATTTTATTGTTAGTATATAGAAATGCAACAGATCTCTGTATATTACTTCTGTATCCTGAAAATTTACCAAATTCATTGATGAGTTCTAGTAATTTTCTGGTGACTTTAGGATTTTCTATGTATAGTGCCTTGTCATCTGTAAACAGTGACCGTTTTAACTCTTCCTTTCTAATTTTGACTTCTTTTATTTATTTTTTCTTATCTGATCACTTTGTCTAGGACTGCCAATACTATGTTGAATAGAAGTGGCAAGAGTAGGCGTCCTTGTCTTGTTCCTGATTTTAGAGAAAATGCTTTCAGTGTTTCACCATTGAGTTTGATGTTAACTGTAGCCTTGTCACATATGACCTTCATTATGTTGAGATATGTTCCCTCGATACACACTTTGTTGAGAGTTTTTATAACAAAAGCATATTGAATTTTGTATAAAGCCTTGTTTGCACCTATTGTGATGAGCATATGGTTTTTATTCTTCAATTTATTATTGAGGTGTATCACGCTGATTGACTTGGGGATACTGAAACATCCTGTCATCCCTGAGATAAACCCCATTTGATCATGGTGTATTATTCTTTTAATGTATCATTAAATTTGGTTTTTGTTAAGGATTTTTGCATCTATATTTAGCAGTGAATTGACATGTAATTTTCTTTTTTTGTGATATTTTTCTCTGGTTTTAGTGTCAGGGTGATGCTGGCCTTGAACAAGGAGTTCTGAAGCTTTTCTTCCTCTGCAACTTTTGGAGTAGTTTGAGAAAGATTGGTGTTAACTCTTCTCTAAATGTTTGGCATAATTCACCTGTGAAGCCTTCTGGTCCCGGGCTTTTGTTTGTTGGGTGTTTTTGTTGTTGTTGTTGTTTTTAATGACTGATTCAGTTTCATTACTGGTAATTGGTCTGTAGATATTTTCTGTTCATCCTGGTTCAGTCTTGGGAGGTTGTATATTTCTAGGAATTTGTGTAATTCTTTTAGATTTTTCATTTTATTGGTGTATAATTATTCTTTATAATCTCATGATTATATTTCTGTGGTGTAGGTGCCACTTCTTTTTTTGTTTGCTTCTGATTTTATTTATTTGGGTCTTCTTTTTTTTTTTTCTTGATGAGTCTAGCTAAAGGTTTATCTATTTGTTTATCTTTTCAAAGAACTATGTCTTAGTTTTATTGATCTATTCTACTCTTCTTTTAGTCTCTATTTCATTTATTTCTACTGTGATCTTTATGATTTTTTTTCCTTCTACTAACTTTGTGTTTTGTATGTTCATTTTTCTCTAGTTTTTTAGATGTAAGATGAGGTTGTTTATTTGAGATTTTTCTTGTTTCCTGAGGTAGGTTTGTATCTCTATAAACTTGCCTTGGAACTGCTTTTGCTGCATCCTATAGATATTGTGATCACTTTATTTTTGTTTTCATTCATCTCTAGGTAATTCTTTATTTATTTGATTTCTTCAGTGATCCATTGATTGTTTGGTAGGAAATTGTGTAGCTTCCACCTGTTTGTGTTTTTGTTTGTTTGTTTTTTGTAGTTTTTAATCTTGTAATTGATTTCTAGTTCTATAGAACTGTTGGAAAATTTCCTTGGTATGATTTCATTTTTCTTAAATTTACTGAGTCTTTGTGTGTGTGTGTGTGTGTGTGTGTGTGTGTGTGGTACGTGGGACTCTCACTGTTGTGGCCTCTCCCGTTGTGGAGCACAGGCTCCAGACGTGCAGGCCCAGTGGCCATGGCTCATGGGCCTAGCCGCTCCATGGCATGTGGGATCTTCCCGGACAGGGGCACGAACGCATGTCCCCTGCATCGGCAGGCAGACTCTCAACCACTGTGCCACCAGGGAAGCCCCTGAGCCTTTTTTTTTTTTTTTTTTAATGACATAGCATGTGATCTATCCTGGAGAATGTTCCATGTGCACATGAAAAGAATGTGTATTCTGTTGCTTTTGGATGGAATAGTCTCTCTCTCTCCATATATTATATATGTTTATAATCTAATGTGGTCTAATATGTCATTTAAGGCCAGTGTTTCTGTACTGATTTTCTATCTGGATGATCTATTCATTGATGTAAGTGCAGTGTTATAGTCCTCCACTATTATTGTGTTACTGTCAATTTCTCCCTTTATGTCTGGTAATATTTGCTTTATGTATTTAGGTGCTCCTAAGTTCAGTGCATATATTTACAATTGTTATATCTTCTTCTTAGATTGATCCTTTATCATTATGTAATGTTCTTCTATGTCTCTTGTTACAGTCTTTGTTTTAAGGTCTATTTTCTCTGATATAAGTATTGCTACCCTGGCTTTCTTTTGCCATGGAGTGCCTTTTTCTATCCCCTCACTCAGTCTGTGTGTCTTTATATCTGAAATGAGTCTCTCGTAGGCAGCATACATACAGGTCTTGTTTTCATCTCCATTTAGCCATTTTATGTCTTCTGATTAGAGCATTTAGTCCATTGACATTTAAAATAATTATTGATAGGTATGCCATTTATTATATTAGGGGGGGTTGTTTTTGTAATTCTGTCTTATTTCTTTCTTCTTTTGCTCTCTTCTTTTGAGATCTGATGACTATACTTAGTGTTATTTTAGAATTTTTCCTTTTTTTGTGTGTGTACCTATTATAGATTTTTGGTTTGTGCTTTTTATACCATAAGCTTTATATTTACCAGAGTATATTTATACATGATTATTTCAAGTTGCTAATTTCTTATGTTTGAACACATTTTAACAACCCTGCATTTTTATTCCTCCCCCATATTACTGCTTTTGACAACATATTTTACATACGCTTGTTTTATGTATCTCTTGACTTATTGTGGATATAGATGATTTTACTTCTTTTGTCTTTTAACATTCCTCCTAGCTTTATACACAATTAATTTACAATCTTTACTGTATATTTGCCTGGTTTCTTTAACAGACATGAAGCTTGGGATTTGTAGTGACATTAACATGTTTTTTCTCATAACTTGAATCTTGGTAATGGTCATAGTGATGTCTAACACCCCCCTCCAAATTTACTTTCTTTTATGTTTAATTTTTAAATGTTCAATTTAGTTAAATATTTAAATATATAGTTAGTATATTTTAGAGCGGATATTTAGTTTATAAGTCACTATTGGTCTCAGCATCTTAAATTGAGTACATTTGTTTTATATTCAGTTTATAATATCTAATCACATCTCTTTGCATTTTTCTAAAGAGATTTATTTTCATATATAATTTATTTAGTTTTATTTTTATTTTTTTAACATTTTAAGGATGGTACCACTTTAACTGTATTGAAAATATTTATGTAAATCCAAATACTTTCATTGTAAATTAGCTTTAATGTCTGGACAATAGTAGTCAATACTTGGTGGTCTTGTAAGCAATCATGATTACAATTATTATAAGAGGGTTAATAAAGTAACAAGTGGCCAAGCTGAATAGACAGCATTAAAATATAGGTGTTCATTCCTTCAACTCAAATCTATTGAAATCCTTTTGTGTCACTGGCATTAATGGGGCCCTAAGATGATTCTACTGTCTCTAGAATGTGAGACTCTAAAAAGGAAAACACAAACAGCACCATGGGAAAATTTAAAAAAACAGTAAGTTTCTCAACAAAAATAATTCAATTTTGTAGATCCCTTACATGTTATAGAGTCTCACTTTTGGTATTAGAAATAAAGGATATAAATCAGAACATTAATATAACTCAATAAAAATATATTAAAAATTTTGTAAATTCTTTAGCAGTTGAAACATAGGTTCCCAACCTTCTTGTTTTGGGTAATGATTTATGGGGCCCCTGGACACTTAGGCCTCAGTAGTACATGTCCATTATTCACCATGGGCTAATACATCTTTTATCTGTTGAACAAAGGTTATCTCCTGTATCTAGATGAACATGTTATTGAAAGCCTTAGGGCAACACAGTATCAAGCATATTATATATATTATAACAATTGGTAATACCAAAGCATTTATTTTCAATCTTTACAAATTGCCACATATCATTAAAATGTTCACATTTGTTACTTTGTAATAACTATAATAGAAAAATAGAAAGAAACATATCTCTCTATAAGTTAAATTAGAATATAATTATGCTAATTAGGTTATCATCACTCCCACCCTTCTTCGAATAAAAAAAGGGGGAAGAAATAGACAAATATATATCCATGGTGCTTGATCTCTGAGGATCTGCCTGCCATTTATAAGACTGCTGGAAATAAGGAGGTATCTAGTTTTCCTGGGTTCTTTGTAGCAATTCAAAAAAGGTACCTTTACCTGAAAAAGTCTTATAATAGTCTAATACTATCTGTTTTTTTAACTTTTGTATGATTTTATTTTTTTAAATATTTTATTGAAGCATAGTTGATTTACAATTGTGTTAATTTCTGCTGTACTGAAAATTGATTCAATTATATATGCATATATATTTTTTCATATTCTTTTCCATTATGGTTTATCACAGGATACTGAATATAGTTCCCTGTGCTATAGAGTAGGACCTTGTTGTTTAATCCATCCTATATATACTAGTTCGTACCTGCTAATCCCACAATACCCATCCTTCCCTCCCCCACCCCCCAATATCTGGTTCTAAATTATTATCTTAATTAGTGAATAAAGAAAATATATGGAAAAGCCTTACTTATTGTTAGTTCCTTAGAGTTCTAAAACTTTATCACTAATTTATAAATTAATTTCTAATTAATTACAATTAAATTTATAGTAAATATAATATAATTTATAAATTAACTAATTTGTGCTCTGACAAGAGAAGGGAGTTTGTTTGATTTTTGGCCCAAAATTCTCAGACAATAGGATAATTTAGAGAACTCTGAATTTTCTTCTCTGTTAATTTGGTTGTTGTTTTCTAATCCCTTCTAATGTCATGTTTTAGGAGGGGCACTTAATTGTGAATTATGTTGCTAAAGAGTGAGGCTACTATTTGAGCAAAATCCAATATTCCTTCCTAATAATGCATATAGAATTGCAGGATAGTGTCATTCCTTGTTATCTAAAGGATGTTTCCAAGACTTTCCTAGAATACTAAAATCTGCGGACGCTCATTTATATAAAATGGTGTAACATTTGCCTATCCTCCTTTATACTTTAAATCATTTCTAGATTACTTATAATGACTAATACAAGTGTCATGTAAATAGTTGTAAATATATGTAAATGCTATGTATACATAGTTTCTGGCATGTGACAAATTCATGTTTTGGTTTTTGGAAATTTCTTGAATTTTTCTTTTAATGTTTTTGAATACTTTTTATCAGTGGTTGAATCCAAGGATGCCAAACCTGCAAATATGGAGCACCAACTGTACTTCATGACAATTTTTAAGTGCACTGGAGTCGCTTGCTTTAGTAGTAAAGTATTTCATTGGCTGCCTGTCTTTTACCTCCTTATTAATCGCTTGTAATAATCGATCCTATCAAAAAACTTTGTGTGAAATCTGTGACTCTCCATTATATTGGTACATGATCAATACAGAGACAAACTTATTGTGTTTCATTGTCATAACAACTGAACTTAAGAGCCACATTGGCTGCATATTGTAAAATACATTATATTGTTTTACTTTGCAAATTTATGTATATATTAATTTAGCATGGGACCCTACACAGGAAAAAGGGGGAAAAATACCTATATATTTATACAATCATACCTCATTTTATTGCATTTTGCTTTATTGCACTTCACAGATATTGTGCTTTTTACAAATTGAAGGTTTGTGGCAATACTGAGTTGCCAGATAATAGTCTTTTTTAGCAGTTACACCTTTTCTAATTGAGGTATGTGCATACTTCTTTAGATATAATGCTGTTGCACACTTAATACACTACAGTATAGTGTAAATGTAACTTTTCTATTCAGTGGGAAATTTTAAAAAATGTGACTTACTTTATTATAATATTCACTTTATTGCAATGGTCTGGAACTGAACCCACAACATCTCTGGGGTATGCCTGCATTGGGGGAGAGAGAGGAAGAGACAGGAAGAGAAAGAGAGAGAGAGGGAGGGAGAGAGATCCTTCCTACAGGAGTGAGTCTTCAAAACTAAGAACAAAAATGAAAAAAAAATCCTCTTATGACCTCCAATGCATGCTCTTTTAAAAAAAACGAAAAGTTTTTACCTGTGTAAGTCTCTAATTTTGAACATGGGCTCAGTAAGGGTAAGGGCCAATTGTTTGGCAAGTGAAAACAAGTTAGAGGATGAGTTGATTCGCGAATTATTACACTGATTTGACATTATGAACCACTGTGATTGTTTGGACCTCTTGATAAAAGCACTCTGAAATGCCTGCCACTAAACACTAGTGCATGTTGTATTAGATTTAATCAGCTGGAGATCCAGAACCTTAGTTTTTAAATACCAAGGGGATAATTTTCAATATTGTTTTTAAGAACTATGTTTTGTTTTGTTATACTAAATACTCCTGTGTCAAAAATCTCAAATATCCTATGCTTAATTAGTAACCACTCAAAAACATATTAACATGATCTAAAATTGTAGATTTAATGAAAGTTTCTAATTAAAAAAAAACTACTGCTGATTACCTCCTCATTGTTAAAACTGTATTTCTCCTTATTCCCTTGTCTAAATGTAAAATAAATAATTTATTTGAGTAGTCAATAAGAATTTGAGTTTCTAGAAACTGCAAGTGTTTCTCTAAATTTAAGTAAATTGTACTTTTAGTATCAATGAAAATTAAGATTTATTAAGAATTTCAATGGTGGAATTTTTTTCTTTATAATTTACAGAATTACAATTATTTAACTTATTATTGTATAATATTTGTAAAATTCAATTGTCATCACATTATGTAATAGTGTTTTGTTTTCCTTTCAACATGTCTACTTTGATAATGATATAAAAGGTTCATAGTGCTAAGGAGGATATTCTCAGTTGAACAAGGTTAGTGTGCTGTTACATGCTACTATTAAAAATTATAAACAGGAATAGAAACATCAAACTTATGGAACAAATTAGGACAAAGTGGGCTAGTCCTGTCTGGCAGTGTGGTTTGTGGATGATTTCCTCCTCTTCTTTTAGCTTGTTGTTGAAAAAAAAATACAAAGATGTCAAGTGTGCATCACTGACCTTTACCCAGCCTGAGGCACAGTTGCAGTGATCCTCTAATTAAGACCACAATCAAAGGAGAATTGAAGGGTGAAGGAGGATGGAATCCTTTCCTACTCATTTGTAGTAATCTGAATGGTGAAAATTATAGTTTATCAATCCAGTTTTGCATATGTTATCTTTAGTACTCACCACAGCTTTCAAATTTGGTGATATTCACACTTAACAGGTCAAGAAAACAAAAGATGAAGGTAGTTAGGTTATTTGTCCAATATCCCTTGAGTAATAATCTCCAAGGCTGGTTTTACATGTTGGCCCACTCTGCTCCCTGCCAGCCCAACACCACATGTCCTAACAGTCCCCATGCAGGTCAAAGGCCCTCTTCCTAACATTAATGTACTTACCTGATGCACTTATTTCCTTTTCAATGTTGATGTTTTTATTTAAGGATATATAGACAATAACTTTTACATATGTATACACATATACATATATGTGTGTATAATAAATTATATAATATGTATAATATATTTCCCAGGAGTTTAGAAATAGTTGAAACAGAAGGGAAAAATCATGATCAAAGATTCAAATTTTGATGACCGATGAAAATCATTAAAAAAAAAAAAAAGCAAGTTTTTCAAAAACTAGCACACATCAGAGCAATCATAACTTGAATGTGTATTAGGGAGACTTGCTATGAAATATTATATTTTATATCATATGGAAACAAAATAACCAAGTTCCAGCAGTCTTTCGGTAAAATCTGACCCCATACAAATTAGAAGAAAAGAATACAGACATGTAAAATAAATTAGGAAATATTTTAAAATCCCTAAAAAAAAGAAATTTCATGAAAATTTTCTTACTTGAAAAGGATATAGGGCTTCCCTGGTGGTGCAGTGGTTGAGAGTCCGCCTGCCAATGCAGGGGACATGGGTTCGTGCCCGGGTCCAGGAAGATCGCACATGCCACGGAGCGGCTGGGCCCGTGAGACATGGCTGCTGAGACTGCATGTCCAGAGCCTGTGCTCCACAATGGGAGAGGCCACAGCAGTGAGAGGCCCGCGTACCACACACACAAAAAAAAGAATATATTTCATCTTTTTAAACTAGGAATTTAAAAGACAGTTGATAATTAAAATGAAAGTTTCAATGTACTTTGTTTAACGTGATGCCATGCAAAATTGATTCCAAAAGAGCTAAAAATAATTATTTTTATGTTTATATTCAGTATCTATTCTTGTCCTGCCAAATATAATTACAGTATTTAACTTTACATATTAAAAAATTAAAAATCTCAAACTCTAATAGTATCATATCCTAAACATTTACATGATTCTTATACCTAATATGATTGAGTTTTATCTTTTATTTACATTTTTAAATTTGTTAAATACTTTCAAATGTACAGAAAAATACAAAAATAGTACAAATGACCTTTTTCTCCTGAACTACTTAAGTTAAATTCTTAACATATCTCAATTTTTTTTTGTCTGATATTTATTCAGTTTTAGATTTAAGGTATATAATTGATTTTTTGCCCTAACTTGATAATGTGACTTTGGAGAAGCTTTTAAAGGAACAAGTATATAATTTTCCTTACACTTATAATAAGATCATATGAGGCTCAGGAAAGACAAAAGAACTTAAAGTCACTGTTATACACAAAATTCCCTTTATAAAGGGTCTGATAACATATTATTATTCTAAATCATTTCTGGATTGAGACAATAGAATAATAACAGGTTAACTTAATCTGAGTGTTTATTCTTCACACATTGTTTTATTAAGTGAAATTTAATAAATTGTATCAATTTAAGGCATACACTTTGATTCGTATTGACATATGTATATACACAGAAAGGCACTGCCATAATTATGACACAAAATATTGTCATGATTCCCAAAAGATGTGTTTTTGTTTGTTTGTTTTTTTGTTTGTTTTCTTGGTAGCTGATTCCTACCCCCGACTTTGGATTTAGGCAACCCCTAGTGATTTGTTCACATTTTCTTAAATATTATGGAATTTAAGTCCTATGCTATGTATTGTTTTGTGTCTATGTTCACTCATCAAAACAACTTTGAGATTTATCCATGTTGTGTATTTGCCAGTGTTTTATTCCTTTGTATTGCTCAGCAGTATTACATTATATGAATATAGCACATGGATTTATTTACCAATGTGTTGATGGGCATATGAGTGGGTTCCAGTTTGGGGTTGATTATGAATGAAAGTCCCATGAAGATTGCATACAAGTTTTTGCATGTAAATATGCTGTCATTTTTCTTGGTTAAATGTCTAGGAATAGAAAGACCACATTGTATAGGGTGTAACTTTAAGAAATAATTTTCAAAATAGTTTCCCAAAGTGAAATATTTAACATACTGGCTGGTATTCTTACCATCACAGGATTAGTTTTATAAACTTTAGCCATTCTGATAAATGTACATTGACATCTTATTGTGATTTTTAGTTTGAATTTACATAATACCTAATGATTTTGATCCTCTTGATATTTTGAATAACTTGAATAGCTTTGGATTACATTTTGAACATTGTGAATATTATGTTGTGGCAACTAGGTTCTTTTATATTCTCTGAAGAAAGTCGATATATTTGTTTTAGTAGGTAATTAATTCACTTAGATTAAAAGTACTCTGTCTTGTCTGTGGTGGGTGACATCTCAGGTCTCAGTCCAGACAGCTTTTAGCTTACCATACATATATGTGCTTATATGGTTCAGAGGTCACCCAGAGACTAAGGCATTTCTAATGCACAGAATTTGAGATCCCCCTTATAAGACTATCTCCTTTCTAGGGTAACCCCCTCATATCCCAGCATTACTTGTTACTGCAAGTTCTTTCCTCCAGTTTCTCTGGCCAAAGACAGTGGAGTTTCCATAGATGTTTTAGCTGAACTGTATCATACCAAGTTAATTCACCTGATGGTGATCATATAATAAGAAATAGTTTTCAATGTTAAATTGAAATTGGAGGAGCACATTGAAGTGTGTTATGATTTTATATATATATATATATATATATATATATATATATGTTTTTTTTTTCCCCAGAAGCTAAAACACTTTTCTCAAGGATTCTGCCTTTTCTTTTTAAATTAAAAACCTCTTCTCTCACAGGGTTTTTGAGTGGATTAAATAAGGTACTGTATACATCCTTCCTAATATGGACCCTGATTTATGGTTTTAGAAATAAATAAATAAGATTGTTTTTCCTTCCTTCCCTTACACGAAAGTTATTTATGTGCATGCTTTGTCTTACCTATAAACATGTAATCCTGAGGTTAGATATCATGTATGTTTTATTTGCACAATTTCTCAAAGCTAATGAAATGGTTCATTTCATATCTAAAATACTCAATAAATGTTTATTGGTGAATGTTGCATATGCCATCAGTTATAAGCTTTGTTGGTAACCAGATGGTCATAAATTTAATATTTATGTTCATTATGTGATGAAACCTTTGAGGCAGGCATCTATATCCCCATTTCATTGATGAATAACAGATACTGTCAAAGGTTCAGTCATATGCTAATAAATAAGGTCATATGGTTTGTATGCAAGTAGTGTTTTGAAGTTTAGAAAACATTTTCACATCCTATTATTATATATTACATGATTTACAAGAAATTAGTATAGACACAAGTGTGTCACATACTATTGTGAAATTATATCCCACGAATAGAATATGTGTTTTTATTCATAATTAATACCTGCAGTCTGTACATTATTTTACAGTGAATCACAGGGCAGGGAAAGCCAATGGTCAGCTTATCTTGTGACATCAGAATGTGATCAGCTTGATAGATTTTTACTAATACTACATTATCTGAAGTTCCAATAAAGAGTTGATGCTCAATAAATCATTGTAGACTTAATATATAAAATTAAAATCTCTGCAAATTTCATATTCTGATGGACAATCTCTAATATCTGCATTATTTTGGTAGTCAATTTCTCAAAGACTTACTGCACCACTCTGTCCATAGAATATTTTCTTCCTTCTTTGAACCCAAGAAATTACTTGTATTCACTCCTGACTTGCCCTTTATTTCATACTGGTGAGATGATATTACTTTGCTTCAGGTGATGTCTATGAAATAATCACATTTGGGAATTTTAGAAGATACAGAAAATACACATTGAATAGAAAATAATCAGCATTTTATTGTCATCAAACATATTACATTATGATAACAAAATAATGCTGTTATTTGGAAATACACAAATAAATGTCAGAGTATACATTCCCACACACATACAGAAAAATCTGGGCAAGTTTACAAGAATAATTGAGTTAGACGTATTTCAAATATATGCTAATTCACTTTATTGACTGACAACAAAATAGAATGTTTTTGCTTGTTTAGATTTTACTGTTCTTTGTAGGTGTTTTGAAACTGGATAACAAGTGAAAATGTATGTAGCATACTTTACCCTTGTATACCTGAAGATCAGGAATTCTTTTCTATTCTGTTCATGCTCTGTGCTCAGTATTTAAGACTTCTGGTTGCAGCTCCAATATGTAAAGACCTTGGAAGTCATTACTCACCTCCTTACAATAATAAAAATTATATTTACCTCACTTCCTATTATCTGATACAACATACGCAGCTTTCAACAAAAACTTACAAGACATGCTAAAAGGCAAGAAAAATACTGTTTAAAGAGATAGTGCAAGCATCAGGACCAGAGTCAAATATGACTCTATGTTGGAATATCAGACAGGAAATATTAAATAATTGTGTATGTATTTCTCTAAAGGAAAAAGTAGACAAAATGAAAGAATGAAATGGAAACTCTAGTAGAGGATAAAAAATAAATGTTGGAAATCAAAAACACTCTGATAGAAATAAGGAATGTCTTTGGAATTTCCAAAGAAAGAATCAGTAACTCTAAAGATATGTTAACAGAAACTTCCCAAATTTAAAATCAGAGAGAAAAATAATAAAAAGAAAAACAGAACACAGCATCCAAGAACAGTAGGATAATTCCAAAAGGTATAATATACAAATAATTAGAATACCAGAAGAAGAAGAAAGAGTGAACGGAGAAGAAAAATATATTTGAAGTACTAACGATTCAGAACTTTCCAAAATTAATCACAGACACAAAACAGAGAACACCGAAACCAAAAAAAACCAACAAATCAACCAACCAACTAACCGAACAAGCAAACAAACAAACTAGACCTAGAAACATCATATTCAAACTGAAGTAAACCAATGGCAAAGAAGAAATCTTGAAAGAAGCCACAGGAAAAAATACCTTGCATAGGAGGAATAAAGATAAAAATAACTGAAGATTTTTCACCTGAAATCATGCAAGCAAAATGAGAGTTAAGTGAAATAGTTTAGTGTTGATAAAAAAAAACACCAATCTAGTATTCTATAAATATTATTTATATATTCAGTAATATTCAGTAAAGTATCCTTCAGAAGTGAGGAGAAAAAAAGACTTTATGAAGCAAATAATGTTAGGAATGAATTTTCAGCAGTCCTGCCCTGAAAGAAATGCTAAAAGAATTTCTTCATGGGGAAGAAAAATAATATAGTTTATTAACTCAGATCTATGTAATTGAAGAAGAAATATCTTCCAGGATAAATGAGAGCAAGATAAAATAGTTTATTTTTATTATTCTTAATTATCTAAGAGACAACCCTTTAAAAATAACAAGAAAATGTATTGGGTGATTAAAGCATATAGATAAGTGAAATTAATAGTTACAACAATGTCATTAGGGACAAGATGAAGTAATTTAGTAATTGGTAAATATTGATTCTACTGTATTATTAATTTCTTTAAACTTGAATAGTTTAAAATGTGACCTTATTTGGAAATGGGGTCTTTGCTGATGTAATTAAGTTAAGATGAAGTCATTAGGGTGGGTCCTAATTCAATATGATCAATATCCTTATAAGAGAAGAACACCCTTAGATAAAGAGGCAGGTATTGGATTGATGCAGGTGCAAGCCAAAGAACACCAAAGATTGAGGGCCACCATCAGAAGCTAGGATGAGTCAAGGAAGTATTCCTACCAGAGTTTCAGAAGGAGCAGGGACCCGTTGAAAGCATGATTTCAAACTTCTAGGCTCCAGAACTAAGACAGAAAATATTTCTGTTGTTTTAAGCATAAATAAATAAATAAATAGAGGTTTAAATAGGCAAATTTAAACAGCATTTGTCAGAGGGGATAAAAATGATCAGATCAATCTGCCTATGTGTTGTCTACAGCAAGCCCACATTTAATAAAAAGATTCAGATAGGTTTAAAGTTATAATGCTGAGAATGATATACCATGATAACACTAGTCAAAAGAAAGCTGACTAGTTATATTGATTACAGATAAATTAGACTTCATAAAGTAAGTAATTATAAAGGTGTCAATTCTCGAAGAAAACATAAAACTTTTCAATGTGTATGTACCTAACAACTGAGTGGCAAAGTATATGAAGCACAGAGTGATAGAAATGAAGGACTAATTGTAAAATCCGCTGTTATAGTTGAAGATTTCAATATCTTTCTTTCATTGATAGACCAATAAAGCAGGAAATCAGTAAAGATAAAGTTGATTTGGACAGTACTATCAATCAATTTGATCTAATTGATATTTGTAAAATATTTCATCCAATAACCACAGACACACATTCTTCTCAAGCTCTGATAGAGCACTCATCATGATAGACCAAATACAGCATCATAAAATACATCTTAACAAATTTAAATGAAGAGAAATCATACAAAGTATTTCTCAGTTCACAACGGAAGTAAGCTAGAATTCAATAATAGAAAAATAACTGGAATTTCCCCAAATGTTTGGAGAGTAAATATCTGAGAAAGGATATTTAATAAATAACAAATTGGTCAACAAAGAAGTCTCAAGAGAAATTGAACTAAATTAAATTAAATTAAAGAATTAAATTTAAATGAAATTAAAACAAATCAAAATTTATGCAATGCAGCAAAGGCAGTGTTTAGAGGAAACTTTAAAACATTAAATGCATATATAAGAAAAAAGTTTCAAAATCAATAAATTAATCTTCCATATTAGGAAACTAGGAAAAGAGGAGCAATTTAAGCTCAAAGCAAGAAGATGACATTAAATAGTAAAAAACAGAGCAGAACTTAATTAAACTTAAAGAGAAAATCAATTGAGAAAATAAATGAAATCTAAAGCTAATTCTATGAAAAGATCACTGAATTGGACATACTTTTAGACAGGCTAACCAAAATTTAAAAAAAAAAGAAAAAAGAAAGAAGAAGGGGAGTGATGATAAAGAGAGAGAAGGGGAGGAAGGAATGATGGGGAGAGAGAGAGGGAGAAAGAGGAAATAAGTTTATAAACTACTAATATCAGAAATAAAATACAGTCATTAGTGTTGATCCTATGGACAATAAAAAGATAAACATGTACTATAAACAAGTCTATTCCTACAAATTTGATCATTTTGATGAAAGATACCAATTACATGAAAGACACAAAATACCAAAACTCACACAGGAGAAATATATAATCTAAGTAGGGCTCCACCAAACTTCATACATTAAAGTCCTAACTCCCAGTACCTCAGAATGTGACTGCATTTGGCAATACAGTCTTTAAAAAGATAATTACATTAAAATAAGGTCATTTTGGTGAGCCCTAATCCAATACGGCTGCTGTCCTTATAAGAAAAGGAAATTAAGAAACAGACACACAGAAGGAAGACCATGTGAAGACACAGGGAGAACATGGCCATCTACAAACCAAGGAGAGAGGCCTCAGGATGAAAGTAACCCTGCTAAAACCTTGATATTAGATTTCTAGTCTCCAGAACTGTGAGGAAATAAATATCTGTTGTTTAAGCCACTCAGTCTCTAGTACGTTGTTATGGTAGCCCTAGCAAACTAATACACAATCCAATTAAAATATGGGCACAACTCTGAATATTTACCTCGTCATTGAAGATATACAGAAGGCAAATATGCATAAGAGAAAATGATCAACATCATTTATTAAAATGACAATAAGATATGACTGCATCCTATTAGGATGACCAAAATACAAAAACCTGACAACACTAATTTCTGTCAAGAATGCAAATTAACAGAAACTCTCATTTTTTGTTGGTGGGATTGCAAAATGGCAGTCCACTTTGGAAGATCTTTGGCATTTTCTTGAAAATAGTCTTAACCTTACAATGTAGTAGTTGTGCTTCCAAGTACTTATTTAACTGATTTAAAAGCTTATCGCCACATAAAAAGTTGCATATGAATATTTGGAACAGTTTTATTCATAATAGCCTAAAACCAGAAGCAACCAAAATGTCCTTCAATAGGTGAATAAATAAAGAAATTGTGGTATATCTACAAAATGGATATTATTCAGTAGTTAAAAGAAATGAACCAGCATGCCATGGAAAGACATGATTGAATTGTTAATGCATGTTGCTAAGTGAAAGAAACCAGTCTGAAAAGGCTATATAGTGCATAATTCCAATTACTTGACACTCTGGATAAGACAAAGTTATAGAGATGGTATAAAGATCAGTAGTTGTCAGGGTTTCAGGTAAGAGGGAGGGTTAATAGGTGAAGAACTGAGGTGGTGAAACTATTCTGTATGATACTCTAATGGTGGGTACATGACTATTCCTTTGTCAACTCTCATAGGATTTGATTGCACAAAAAATTGACTTAATGTATTCAAATTGAAAAAATATAATTTAGGATGACAGGGGGTCTTGGGGTGGAATGATGAAGTCATAAAACTGTATTACAAATGTATAAAACAGTCTTACTGAAAGTGAGAAGGAAGTGCTAAGTAAGTCTAGAAATGAGCAGAGTCTGCTAGACTAAAAGTAAAAAGAACTGTAAATAAACACTACATTCCATTTGATAAAGCTCTGTCCATGAGGATATGAGTTAACAATTCTGACTGCTCTACATGCATAGTGGAATTGAACGATTAAGTAAATGGGTGGCAGACGGTGCTAAGTTTCTCACAGTTGGAGAGGAAGTTTACATGTAAGTTAGGGGAGGAGGAATGATTCATTTGGTTATGAATTATTGTTAGACAATCAGTATTAATTCATGTATATATTATATATTTATAGATAGTTGTGTATACATGGTTTAGTATTCATACATATATTTTCTTGTTCTCTCAGCTAATAGAGCACAGAATAAATAATAATCCAATAGTAATGAGTACACAGAAATAATATCTTAATTTCTAATATCATTCTCTAATAAAAGGAACTAAACTCTTTGGAGAAACGCCTTATTCTTGGACTGGGGCAGGAGATATAAAAAATAAGCATGGAGTGTCTTGTAGTGCCAGAAAGTAATACAGTGCTTAGAACTCTCTCTCTCTCTCTCTCTCTCTCTCACACACACACACACACACACACACACACAATAATAAAGGTATGTCAAAGGGACACAGGAGCCAACAGAAAGACCCCTCTGGCCAAATCTGTAACAATTTGAGCAGAAATAATTAAAGTAATATTGGATTACCGTCCAAAGTAAAAAAGAAATATGGATGACTCCATGCAGATATTAAAAAATGATTGAATAAGTAATAAAAAAATAGTTGGGAGAGAATAGACAAATGTTTGGTGAGGAAGAAGTCCTAATAATTAGATACTCTGAGCTTACTCATTAGGGAGAGCAAAATTCCCACCCCTTATGTGTGGGTTACACACAGACTTCTTTCCAGAGAATATACTACAGAAAGGAGTGTGGGGAAGAGTAGCTTTCCAATGGAGAAACCTGACACACAGTACCTCAGGTGGTCAAGGTTAATATCACCAGTGATACATCATATTGGTAATATGTACCCTTGATATGATACCATGAAAATGGGACTTTGCCTCTGTCATCTTCCTCCTGAAAACACATAGCCCCTGGCTAATTATGAGAAAAACATCACAAAACTCCCAGTTCAGGGACATTCTACAAAATAACTGTCCAATATTATTCAAAACTTTCATGGTCATCAAAAACAAGATGAGAAACTGTCACAGACAAGAAAAGTATAAGTTACATGACAATTCAATATAATGTGGCAATTCGATATAATCCCATTCTGAATAGGATCTAGAACAGAAAAAAAATATGGCATTAGACAATAACTAAATAAACCTGAAAAAACTAGGGATGTCAGTTGATAATAATACATCAATATTTGTTTATAAATCTAACAATGCATCATACTAATATAAGACATACTGAAAGTTTGAGGAAAAGTCCTTCTTCACCGACAAGTTTTGTGAATAAAACTGAAACTTTTCTTATATCTAGTTTACTAAAAATCTGAAAGGATTGACACATTTTAAGCAGGCAAAACAGATACTTCCTCTTCCTTACATTTTTATTTGTCACTATCACAAAGCTTTAAATTGTTCAACTGACTCACAGGCTTGCTGACAGTGACTTTTTTTTTTCTTTTTTTAACATCTTTCTTGGAGTATAATTGCTTTACAATGTTGTGTGAGATTCTGCTGTATAACAAAGTGAATCAGCTACATATATATATATATATATATATATATATATATATATATACCCATATCTTCTCCGTCTTGTGTCTCCCTCCCACCTTCCCTATCCCACCCCTCTTGGTGGTCACAAAGCACCGAGGTGAAATCCCATTCAATGCAGCTGCTACCACCTAGCTATCTATTTTACATTTGGGAATGTATATATGTCCATGCCACTCTCTCACTTTGGCCCAGCTTACCCTTCCACCTCTCCTTGTCCTCAAGTCCATTTTCTACATCTGCATCTCTATTCCTGTCCTGCCCCTAGGCTCGTCAGAACCTTTTTTTTTTTTTTTTTTTTTTTTTAGATTCCATATATATGTGGTAGCATATAGTATTTTTTTTTTTTTTTTTTGCTTTTGGACTTACTATACTCTGTGAGACAGACTCTAGGTCCATCCACCTAACTACAAATAAATCAACTGCATTTCTTTACTTGACTAAGTAATATTCCATTGTATATATGTGTCACATCTTCTTTATCCATTTATCTGTCAATAGACACTTAGGGTGCTTCTGTGTCCTGGCTATTGTAAATGGTGCCGCAATGAACACTGAGGCATATGACTCTTTTTGAATTATGGTTTTCTCAGGGTATATGCCCAGTAGTGGGGTTGCTCGGTCATATGTTAGTTCTATTTTTATTTTTTTAAGGAACCTCCATACTGTTCCCCATAGTGGCTGTATCAATTTACATTCCCACCAACAGTGCAAGAGGGTTCCCTTTTCTCCACACCTTATCTAGCATTTATTGTTTGTAGATTTTTTGATGATGGCCATTCTGGCCAGTGTGAGGTGATACTTCATTGTAGTTTTGATTTGCATTTCTCTAATGATTAATGATGTTGAGTATCCTTTCATATGTTTTATGTAAATCTGTATATCTTCTTTGGAGAAATGTCCAGTTAGGTCTTCCTCCGATTTTTGGATTGGGTTGTTTGTTTTTTTGATATTGAGCTGCATGAGCTGCTTTCATATTTTGGAGATTAATCATTTGTCAGTTGTTTTGCATGCAAATATTTTCTCCGATTCTGAGGGTTGTCTTTTTGTCTTGTTTATGGTTTCCTTTGCTGTGCAAAAGCTTTAAGTTTCATTAGGTCTCATTTGTTTATTATAGTTTTTATTTCCATTTCTCTAGGAGGTGTGTCAAAAAGGATCTTGCTGTGATTTATGCCATAGAGTGTTCTGCCTATGTTTTCCTCTAAGAGTTTTAAAATGACTGGCCTTACATTTAGGTCTTTAGTCTATTTTGACTTTATTTTTGTATATGGTGTTAGGGAGTGTTCTAATTTTATTCTTTTACATGTAGATGTCCAGTTTTCCCAGCACCACTTATTGAAGGGGCTGTCTTTTCTCCATTGTATATTCTTGCCTCCTTTATCAAAATAAGTTGATGATTTGTGTGTGGGTTTATCTCTTGGCTTTCTAAACTGTTCCATTGATCTATATTTGTGATTTTGTACCAGTACCATAGTGTCTTGATTACTGTAGCTTTGTAGTACAGTCTGAAGTCTGGGAGCCTGATTCCTCCATTTCCATTTTTCTTTCTCAAGATTGCTTTGGCTATCCGAGGTCTTTTGTGATTCCATACCAATTTCAAAATGTTTTGTTCTAGTTCTGTGAAAAATGCCATTGGTAGTTTGATAGGGATTGCATTGAATCTGTAGGCTGCTTTGGGTAGTATAGTCATTTTCACAATGTTGATTCTTCCAATCCAAGAACATGGTATATCTCTCCATCTGTTTGTATCGTCTTTAATTTCTTTCATCAGTGTCATAGTTTTCTGCACATAGGTCTTTTGTCTCCTTAGGTAGGTTTATTCCTAGGTATTTTATTCTTTTTGTTGCTGTGGTAAATGAGAGTGTGTCCTTAATTTCTCTTTCAGAGTTTTCATCATTGGTGTATAGGAACGCAAGAGATTTCTGTGCATTAATTTTGCATCCTGCTACTTTTCTAAATTCAATGATTAGCTCTAGTAGTTTTCTGGTAGCATTCTTAGGATTCCCTATGTATAGTATCATGTCATCTGCAAACAGTGACAGTTTTACTTCTTCTTTTCCTTTTTGGATTCCTTTCATTTCTTTTCCTTCTCTAGTAGCTGTGCCTAAAACTTCCAAAACTATGTTGAATAATAGTGGTGAAAGAGGGCAACTTTGTCTTGTCCCTGATCTTACTGGAAATTGTTTCAATTTTTCACCATTGAGAAGGATGTTGGCTGTATGTGTATCATATATGGCCTTTATTATGTTGAGGTAAGTTCCCTCTATGCCTACTTTCTGGAGTTTTTTTTATCATATATGGGTGTTGAATTTTGTCAAAATCTTTTTCTGCAACTATTGAGATGATCCTGTGGTTTTTCCCCTTCAGTTTGTTAATATGGCTTATCACATGATTATTTCTTGTATATTGAAGAATCCTTGCATTCCTGGGATAAACCCCACTTGATCATGCTGTATTACCCTTTTAATGCACTGTTGGATTCTGTTTGCTAGTATTTTGTTGAGGATTTTTGCATCTATGTTCATCCGTGATATTGGCCCGTAGTTTTCTTTTCTGTGACATCTTTGTCTGGTTTTGGTATCAGGGTGAGGGTTACCTTGTAGAATGAGTTTGGGAGTGTTCCTCCCTCTGCTATATTTTGGAAGAGTTTGAGAGGATGTGTTAGCTCTTCTTTAAATATTTGATAAGATTTGCCTGTGAAGCCATCTGGTCTTGGGCTTATGTTTGTTGGAAGATTTTAAATCACAGTTTCAATTTCAGTGCTTGTGATTTGTCTGTTTATATTTTCTATGTCATCCTGATTCTGTCTCTGAACGTTGTGAATTTCTAAGAATTTGTCCATTTCTTCCAGGTTGTCCTTTTTACTGTCATAGAGTTGCTTGTAGTAGTCTCTTATGATCCTTTGTATTTCTGCAGTGTCAGTTGTTACTTCTCCTTTTTCATTTCTAATTCTGTTGATTTGAGTCTTGTCCCTTTTTTTTCTTGATGAGTCTGACTAATGGTTTATCAATTTTGTTTATCTTCTCAAAGAACCAGCTGTTGGTTTTATTGATCTTTGCTATTGTTTCCTTCATTTCTTTTTCATTTATTTCTGATCTGGTCTTTACAATTTCTTTCCTTCTGCTAAACTTTAGGGGGGTTTTGTTCTTCTTTCTCTAATTGCTTTTGATGCAAGATTAGGTTGTTTATTTGAGATGATTCTTGTTTCTTGAGGTAGGAATATATTGCTATAATGTTCCCTCTTAGAACTTCTTTTGTTGCATCCCATAGGTTTTGGACCATTTTGTTTTCATTGTCATTTGTTTCTAGATATTTTTTTAATTCCCCTTTGATTTATGCAGTGATGTCTTGGTTATTTAGTAACATATTGTTTAGCCTCAATGTATTTGTATTTTTTACAGTTTTTTCCCTGTAATTTATATCTAGTCTTACAATGTTGCGGTAAGAACAGATACTTGATATAATTTCAATTTTATTAAATTTACCAAGGCTTGATTTGTGAGCTAGGATGTGATCTGTCCTGGAAAATGTTCCATAAGCACTTGAGAAGAAAGTGTATTCTGTTGTTTTTGGATGAAATGTCCTATAAATATTAATTAAGTCCATCTTGTTTAATATATCATTTAAAGCTGTGTTTCCTTATTTATTTTCATTTTGGATGATCTGTCCATTGGTGAAAGTGGCATGTTAAATACCCTACTATAATTGTGTTACTGTCAATTTTCCCTTTTATGGCTGTTAGTGTTTGCTTTATGTATTTAGGTGCTCCTATGTTGGGTGCATAAATATTTACAATGGTTATATCTTCTTCTTTGATTGATCTCTTGATCATTACGTAGTGTCCTTCTTTGTCTCCTGTAATAGTCTTTATTTTAAAGTCTATTTTTTTCTGACATGAGAATTGTTACTCCAGCTTTGTTTGATGTCCATTTGCATGGAATATCTTTTTCCATCCCCTAACTTTCAGTCTGTATGTGTCCCTAGATCTGAAGTGGGTTTCTTGTAGACAGCATATATATGGGCCTTGTTTCTGTGTCCATTCAGCCAGTCTAACTCTTTTGGTTGGAGCATTTAACCATTTACATTTAAGGTAATTATCAATATGTATGTTCCTAACAATTCATTTTTTGAATTGTTTTGGGTTTGTTATTGTAAGTATTTTCCTTCCCTTGTGTTTCCTGCCTAGAGGAGTTCCTTTAACATTTGTTGTAAATCTGGTGCTGAATTTTCTTAGCTTTTTTTTTTCTGTAAATGTTTAAATTTCTCCATCAAATCTAAATGACATCCTTACTGGGTAGAGTAATCATGGTTTTAGGTTTTTCCCTTTCATCCCTTTAAATAAGTCTTGCCACTCCCTTCTGGCATGGAAAGTTTCTGTTGAAAGATTAGTTATCAATCTTATGGGTATTTCCTTGTATGTCATTTTTTTGTTTTTCACTTGCTGCCTTTGATATTTTTTATTTGTATTTAATTTTTGATAGTTTGATTAGTATGTGTCTTGGCGTGTTTCTCCTTGGATTTATCCTATATGGGGCTCTCTGTGCTTCCTAGACTTGATAGAGTATTTCCTTTCCCATGTTAAGGAAGTTTTGAACTATAATCTCTTCAAATATTTTCTCAGTCCTTTTCTTTTTCTCTTCTTCTTCTGGGACCCCTATAATTTGAATGTTAGTGCATTTAATGTTGTCCCAGAGGTCTCTGAGACTGTCCTTAATTCTTTTCATTCTTTTTTTTTTTTCTTTTTCTGCTCTGTGGTAGTTATTTCCACTATTTTTCTTCCAGGTCACTTATCCACCCTTCTGCCTCAGTTATTCTACTATTGATTCCTTCTAAAGAATTTTTACTCTCAGTTATTTTGTTGTTCATCATTTTTTGTTTGCTCTTACTTCTTCTAGATCCTTGTTAAACATTTCAGGTATTTTCTCTGTACTATTTTGAAGATATTGGATCATCTTTACTATCATTACTCTGAATTCTTTTCCAGGTAGACTGCCTATTTACTCTTCATTTATTTGTTCTGGTGAGTTTTTACCTTTCTCTTTCCTCTGCTGCATATTCCTCTGTCTTCTCATTTCGTTTAACTTACTGTGTCTGGAGTCTCCTTTTAACAGGCTGTGTGTTCGTAGTTCCCATTGTTTTTTGTGTCTGTCCCCAGTGGGTGAGGTTGGTTCAGTGGCTTGTGTACGCTTCCTTGTGGGGGGGACTGGTGACTGTGTTCTGCTGGGGGGGCTGGATCTTGTCTTTCTGGTGGGCTGGGCCACGTCTGGTGCTGTATTTTGGGTTATCTGTGAAATTAGTATGATTTTAGGCAGTGTCTCTGCTAATGGGTGAGGTTGTGGTCCTGTCTTGATAGTTGTTTTGTATGGGATGCCCAGCTCTGGAGCTTGCTGGCCATTGGGTGGAGCTGGGTCTTAGCACTGAGACAGAGATATCTGGGAGAGCTTTCACTGATTGATATTATGTGTGGCCAGGGGTCTCTGGTGGTCCAATGTCCTGAACTCGCCTCTCCCACCTCAGAGGCCCAGGCCTGACACTAGGCCAGAACACCAAGACCCTGTCAGCTACATGGTTTAGAAGAAAAGAAAGGAAAAAAAAAAAGAAGAAAAATAAAATATTATTAGGAAAATATTAATAACAATGAAAATATAGAAGAGAGCAATGACACCATTAAACAAATCCACCAATGATAAGAAGCACTAAAAACTATACTAAGATAAACATAAACATCAGAAACAAATCAGTTGCAGACAGCAAACCCCAAGTCTACCATTGCTCCCAAGGTCCACCACCTCAATTTTGGGATGATTCATTGTCTATTCAGGTATTCCACAGACTCAGGGTACATCAAGTTGATTGTTGTGGTGATTTAATGCGCTTCTAGGTGCAGGTCCCATCCTTATTCTTTTGTCTCTGTTTTTTTCTTTTTTCTTTTGCCCTACCCAGGTATGTGGGGTTTTCTTGCCTTTTGGGAAGTCTGACATCTTCTGCCAGCACTCAGTAGGTGTTCTGTAGGAGTTGTTCCACATGTAGATGTATTTTTTATGTATTTGTGAGAGGAGGGTGATCTTACTTCTCCACCATCTTGAAGGTCCCCCTCCACCCCATCTACAAGTCTTGATCAAAAATTTCATGTTGTCATCTCAAATATCAGATCTGCTGCTTGGCTTCAACTTGTTTTTCTGGGTGAGACCCGGAGAGGAGAGGGCCAGGCAGGGGAAGGAGCTGTGCGGGACTGTAGAAACAGGGTCCCCAGGGAGATGACCACTGTGGCATCCAAGCTGGGTTCCTGAAGGCAGGGTGTTGCCAGTGACTTTTTTCAGTAGTGCATCAGTTAAACAAAGATCGATACTGCTCTGAAGGTTTTATGTTAATAATAATGTCACTTTTATTGGTGTGTTGCCCATGATATCCAAAGTGCTTTTCCATTCATTCATTCATTCATCCATTTAATTACAAAAAAATATTTCAAAATGTCAGCAGTCTCAAAACTATTCCTATTTACATAGTATCTATCAAATCATCCCGATTTACAGAAATGTTCTTTCATGCTGATGCTGTGCTATGCATCTCATATCCTTCCTCTAGTGTAGCGATACTCCATTCTCAGGCAATGAGAGTATTTTGTGCTGACATCTCACAGGGAAATGCAGTCTGGGACACACACTCTACACCCTCGTGGGGGCAGTTTGCATCCATATAGAGATCCATTTATGATTAAGAATTCCAGTCCCATTTCCTCAATGAGAAAAATTCTTGTCACATTCCCAATTCCAATGATTTCTGTAGGATTTTGAATCTTCTTTGTAACTGCACCTCAGTTCAATATTTCTGTTCCTCTAATTCTTCCCTTTAAACCCTGAGAGTTGTAACAAAAAAAAAAAAAAACCTCTCCAATAAATGTCCTGCACCCTTGTTTCATAGTCTGATATCTGGGAAAATTCCCCACCCCCAAAGTAGAGATTCAGGCAGCTCACCTGATCATCCAATTTGTACAGAAACCCAAGTGGCCCAAGGTAATAAATAAACTAATGGTGGGTAAAGACTTAGGTGGCTGGTCAAGAAACAGAAAGAAATGTTTGTTTGTCAGGTGTCTAGATCTATGAAGGAACATGTTGGATGGATCTATGTGAATCAGAACATGTTGTAAAGATCTTTGTATCACATTTTAATTCTAGCAGTCAATATCCACCATAGAAAAGTCAATCACTAAACTACCACATAGAAAGAATGACTTTGCAAATTAGCTACCACATAGTAGGCACAAGGGACATATGTGGAATAGATAGGTATCTGAGATAAGAACTATCCATGGTTCAAAAGTATAGCCTCCCCACTAGTTATCTATTTTATATTTGGTCGTGTATATATGTCAATGCCAGAGTGGTGGGATAGGGAGAGTGGGAGGGAGACACAAGAGGGAGTGGATATGGGGATATCTGTATACATATAGCTGATTCATTTTGTTATACAGCAGAATTTAACACAACAATGTAAAGCAATTATACTCCAATAAAGATGTTAAAAATAAATAAATGAACAAACAAACAAACAAATAAAAAAGCATAGCCTCCAACTCACTCAAGCTAATCTAGTTAATACTGCTACTGAATAACAAATCTTCAAGGAACAAAGGCTAGTAATGCCTTTGGTATGACACACGTTTTCAAGGAGATTTTCCAGCTACTTAATAAAAATTTTCTAACATTGTATACTCTTAATCTAGAAGAAAAGCTGATTTGTCATTATTAAGACATGGGTTTGCATTTCCTCTGTGCAAGACCTTGGGCCCTTACTACTATCCAAGGATTCACTGAACATTTGAACCACTGATCTAGTGATCCTGAGAAACCATTCTTTATACCAAAAGAGCCACTTTACAGTAAAGGAAATGTGGCAGTCGGGATTAGACCTTGGATCCATAAATCTCTTATAGACTGCATTGCCAGAGATCAACAGGCAAGGAAAGGAGCCAACATATTTTCAAGAGTAATTGACACTGATCATCAAGAGGGGAGGAAGAGTTCTTGTTATCTTATTGACCCAAGACTCTTAATTTTAAAAACTCTCCTGTACCTATAATTCTGCTTTACTATAAGTTAGTGCCATTTATATCTATGTCTATTTCTAGAGATTGTTTTATCTTTTATTGTTTTATTTGTCTACCTTTGTGCTAATACCACATTTCTTTATTTATCATAGTTTATAATAAACCTTGTTACCTAGTAGAATGTATCTTCCACATTGTTCTCTTAAAACCTGTGCTGGCTTTTCTTGACCCTTTTTAACTTCTTATAAATTTTACACTTTATTTGTCAATATTCATGATAAATTCTACTGGAATTTTGGTGTGATTGCTCTGAATCTGATTCTGGTCAAATTAATTGAAGCCTTTAAAATTTCTTCAACCTATTAATATTATACTGTTTAATTCATTAATTTATTGCATTTATCTCATTTACATTTTTCTCTGTAGATATCTTATCCATCTTTTGTTAGATTCAATTCTAACACTTTGATACATATAATTGGTATCTTTATTCTAAAATATTATTTTCCAAATATTATTTCAGGTATAAATAAACTTAAATTTTATTTTACTTCATTTTCTTTTCTTTCATTTCAGTTTTATTGAGCTATAACTGAAATACAACACTACATATGTTTAAGGTATGCAGCATAATGACTTACATTTGACTTACATACATCATAAAATTACCACAGTAAGTTTAGTGAACAGTCATCATCTCATATAGATACAAAATAAAGGAAAAAGAAAAACAAATTTGTCCTTGTTTTAAGAAGTCTTAGGATTTACTCTCTTAACAGGTTTTATACGCCATACATTACTGTTAATTATATTTATCATGTTGTACATCACTAGTACTTATTTACCATATAACTGGAAGTTTCACCTTTTGCCTTCCTTCATACAATTCCCCCTCCCTCCAGCCACTGCCTCTGGTAACTACAAATCTGATATCTTTTTCTATGAGTTTTCTTGCTTGTTTGCTTGTTTATTTGTTTTTGAAGTGTAATTGGCCTGCAACACTATGTTAGTTGCTGTTACAGAACATAGTGATTTGGTATTTTTATATGTTTCAAATGATCACCACAGTAAGTCTAGCTAGGATATGCCACCATACAAAGATAATACATAGTTATTGACTATATTCCCCATGCTATACATTTCATACCTGTGACTCATTTATTTTGTAACTGGAAGTCTGTATCTCTTAATCTCCCTCACCTATTTCTGTCATCCCCCTGCTCCATTTTCCTCTGGCAACCACCTCTTTGTTCTCTGTATCTATGACTCTGTTACTGTTTTATTATGCTTGTTCATTGGTTTTGTTTTCTTAGATTTCACATATAAGTGGATTTCATAACTTGAATTTTATATCGTTAAACTTTAGCTTGTATCCAATACTGTAAATTCACCTTCTAATTCTAAAAATCCATTAAAAAAGTCTTTGGATATTCTATACACAGTGTCAGTTCCTCCTTGAAAAATGACAGATATATATTTTTATTCCAATTCTTACAACATTTATTTCTTTTTTTTTTCCTTCGTCTACTTAAAACCATTAGATTTTTGAAATAACATGAAGATAGTGGGCACGACTCTACCACAGGAAAATATTGGAGTTTAGTTCTACTCTTAAGTAATCAAACAATACCTGGGTGGTAATATCCATTGGTACATGGATGCAAGCCATACATGGTTGGCAGCTGATTACAGGTCTACTCAGTGTTGTCTTGAAAACAATGGCAATGGAAAATCCTCCTGATGAGCAGAGCTTTAGGTGATATACCCATGCTTATATTTTGTGCAATTATATACAGACCTTTGTCAGTGGAGATTGGTCTGCCCCACTGGTTAAGAGTACCTGGAATAAAAATATTAGAATATTATAAACAAGGAGTTCTGGGATAGAGACCTGTAGAAGATATTTATCATATTTTGATGCTTAACCAACAGCATTTTAGCACAGGCACTAAACAACCAAAAGAAAATATATCCAGGCAGGTTTACATCAGCCATCCTTAGTCATTGGTGACACCAATATTGACATTATAAGCACATGAACAAAGTGATTTTAGGTTTTGAGATGGAGGCTAAGTATGAGGACATCTGCACAACTATTCTGCCTATTGGTACCCACATATATATCCTGGCAACAACAAAGAACAAGTCTAAGCCTTCAATAGGTCTTCAATTCTCAAGAATATGAGATGGTCTCTTAGTGACAAGTTGCTTACAATGGTCCTTTATACCCTGGAATGGTGAATATTTTATTCTCAGAAGAATGGGTTTATCCAAACGTAAATTTTGGATATGGGTTTACCTTTCCTACATGCAGAGTCTCAGCCAGTGCAAATATCTGAGTGCTATTAGTATGAAATTCTATATAATAGTATTTAAAACCAGGACACATGACCTATAGCAAAGAATGAGGGAGGGGGCTCATGGCCATGGTACCCAATGATCATATCATACCATCCACAACCTTCTACTCGGATAAGCTTTGTAACGGGCTTTGAAAGCATAGATGAAGTACCAATTTGGAGGTTACACTAGGCACGATGGTGTGACAACAATCTGGATGCAGGATACACATTGAATCAAAGACACTGTGTTCCCATTAGAAAATACCCATGGTCTGGGGTTAAACATGAATGTTCCCACTTATCACACCCAATGACCCATTGGGTTTGTGCTTTTTATTCCTATATTTTGGGGTTCTACAGGATTAGAAATCTTGGTCTTTAAAACGGGCACCTTGTTTTCTCCAGGATAAACAGCAAAATTCCCATTTATTTATAACATATGACTGGTGCCCATGAAATTAGGATTCCTTGGGTACAGGAAGCAGTGGATAACTGACCGATCATCAAGAGTGGGTAGATTTGCTCTTGCTCAGAAGGAGTAGGAAGGAATATGTGGGGAAACCAGGTGATCCATTTTGTGCCTTCCCTTGCCCAAATATGAATGTAAATGGAAAGGAAAACAACCACTAGGGACTTGGTGACCTGAGTGCAGGCTCCTCATGAATCAAAGTCTAGATCACCACAATATGTGAGCAATTCAGGTCAAAAAAGAGAGTTGCCTAAAGGAAAGGGAATCTAGAATGGATGGTCAAAGAATTAGATAATTAGAATCTGTTGTGGTTCTGAAATCAGTGCGTGTCAGATGCGGAAGTCACTCTTTCAAACTTCCTTCTTATAAACTTCCCTTAGAAAGAGACATATTCATGGTTTATGTCTCTCTTGAATGTTTATGCAGAATTGGACATGTCCAGGGGTTAGACTGAATAATACTGAAAAGGGAATAAAAATATTTATTTTAAAGAAAGCTCATTTTAATCGGAGAAAGAGTCATGTAACAAGTTAATAAAATTACACTATTGTGATGACTGTGCTTGATGCTAAGTGGTGTAAGACAGGCAGGTGGAACAGTGAATATGGGGAAATCATTTCAGGTATGGTAGCAAAGACAGTCTCTATTACCAGAGACCTTAAGTTTTCCAGTGAGCTAGCCCTGTGAAAAGATGGTAAAATTTCCAGGCAAATAGAATATGTGAAGTAATCTCCTTATCTTTTAGTGTGGAGTATCAATAGATAATTTGAAAAGTTGATAAATCACCAAATACCAGTGTAGCATATTCAAAATTATGTTCTTACTTGATCAGAAAAATGAATGATGAAAAGGAATTTTAGGGAATGAGACTAGAGATCTGGGCATAGGAACGTGGTGCAGGTGGTGATGATGGAATTTTATTTATTTGAAATATCTATAAATGGTTAGATTTTTATTTTTTTACTATTCTTTATAAAAAAAGAAATAAAACATGAAAAATATTCCACGGTATTCAGATGAAAGTACAGTATTCTAATTAACATTCTTCAAATGTTATATTTTGAACATTTGAATTGCTTGACAATAGTAGATATTCAAAAAGTTCAGAAAATTAAAATGGAGAAATACTGTCGCCTAAAGCGTGTTTAGTTCTCTAGACTGGTTTCAGCTGGGATTTGTCAAGCTTTTTCACTAATGTCTCTGATGACTCCAATATCTCTGATGTTCATTATGACTAATGTTTTGATGTTTCCTTAATGTCTGAAAACTATAAATCACAATTAGGCAAATTAATTAAGCAGACTTGAATTAGGCCTTAATTTTGAAAGGATATATTCATTAAAATATCTAAAAATAGAATAACAGGTTGTCCATCCAGTGTAATGCATGGTTAGCCAGGTAATTGTTTTAAAGGTCTGAGAAGGATATTTAGAGTAACACAAATGGATTTTAAATTTCACAAATGGATTTGAAATATAAAATGTTACAATTAATGTAACATGTTACATTTATAAATATGTAACAAGTAATGTAACATGAGAAATTATGTAACATGTTACATAATGTAAGATGTTACAGTTTCTCTATCAAGTTTAAGACATAAGCAACTAGCTTTTAATTTTTCTCTGTAACTTGAGATTTGACACTCAAAGCCTGAGGCTAAACGGCACATGTTTCTTTGTGTGCCTTACTAAGAGTTAGATTAGTACTTTAGGCTCTTGACAACTTTAGAGGCTATTTTAAGTAACACTCCTTGGCTGTTAGCTCTGTAGTTGAAGGGATCTTTGTACTTGAGTATCTTATCAGACATACAATATGTAGACATAATTGTCAAAAAAAAATTAAAAAGCTATTTACACTATTAAAAGTGTCAGTTCAACGAGTTATTTAGAAACAGTATGCTCGAATACTTCAAGTTGAGAAGAAGCTGTGAGCCGATGTTTATATTGCAATGATTGCAAACGTATTCAAATAATACTAAAGCTTTGCATTGTCTCAACAGCAAATTACTAGAAATATATGAGAAGTTTTTCTTTTTTTTTTACTTTCTTTCCCCCTCCTTCTCTTGCATCATTCACCTCTTCATCTCCTCTTCCTCCCCCATCTTCTGTTTCCACCACTCTGTCCGCCTCAATTTGGCAGTAGGGGAACATGCCACTTATGAATGTGAAGACAATAATATTAAGGAAGTTTACTTTTAAAATGTGAGTTACTTTGAAATGTGCAGTGTGAAACATATGTGTTCATCTTCTGAGAAAACTGCATTTGGATATCAAAAATCCAATCCAATGTGTACATCAGGTTTATTCTCTTCAATGTGAATATGTCAGATTTAAAAAAAAATTCTAGAATTTATGTTGTGGATCTTTTGTAGGAAATCTGATATCTTGGTGAACCATATGTTATTAAACTTTTTGAAAAAAAACATGAAGAATAAAACACACAGCCTTTAGAAAACAAAAATTAGAAAAATACAGTCTTGCAGTATAACACAGGACTAAAGAGAATATTCAAATATCTTAATAGTTGTCCATTCCCCAGCCGTGCCTTCAGAGATTACTATTCTTCCCTCTCCTGAGGTTTCTGAAGAAACATCTGAGCCAAAAAAGTTCATCATATTAATTTGGAAACTAGCATAGAATATTACTTATTTGAATCAAAGTATAAATTTTTTCCTACTTTCCAATTTCTTGGAACCCCAAGTGTGACTTTTAGTTTAAGTCATAGGGATAATTATCTCAATTCCTCATTTCCCCTGGTTATGAAAATTCAACCTGGGTGTTTTATATGAACAAGAATATGCAATTGAGCTGTTAAATGAATATAAGATCAGGCCATTTAAAAAAGTTAATAGAATTATTTGGTGTGTGCACTTAATACCACCAGCCCCTTCTATCCATTTATATAAATGCAACTACTAATCACTTATATTAGAATGACCTGATATGTCAATAGCAACATCTTTAAACTCTTGGGGCTTCATCTTCTATATGAGGTACTTAATTTCATGCTCTAATAAAATTGCTGATTTATACTTTCTACTAACTAATCCTTCTAACTTTGTCCAATAATAATTAAATTGCTGGTATCGTCCAAGAAGACAATTTTCAGCTCTTATTAGAAAGAGAAAAGAATTGCTTGCCTAAATGTAAATTGGCTTTGTTGTTTATTAATATAGCTAATATTCCTCACTGAATTGAAATGTGTAAATGTATAAGGTAAGGATATTGGAGCTTAGAATCTTTTCAGAGTTAGTTTATGTTCTATACTTTCATAATGATTTGAGTGTAGAATTTAAATTAACCAACTTACAGCTTCTATTATTTTCTTTGGTAAAACAAATCTCACTATTTGCAACCAATAATGCACTTACATAATTTTGCATAGCTACAGCCAAACAAAACTACTTAAATGTCTAATAAATACCCTCAGTTTTATCTTTTGTTATTTTTTAAATCCAATAGTAATATTGTGATTGTTATTTAATTATTTGATGTTTTTCATTTTTGAGTTTATAGACCTCTAGCTCCATTGTAAGCTTTTAACAAGACCAAAATGTATGGTTTTAAGAACCTAATTTCAAACATGTATTGGGTGATATAATAAAGAATAGTGAGAGAATTACTTTTCTAGAATGCAATTTGTTTAAAATTTTAGCCATATTGTGTACCTCAGTTCTGCTTATAACTTTAATAAATTAAGATGAGTTATGGAGGGAACCAGTAATATTTGTGTTTGGGGAAAAATACCACTTCAAAAACCTGCTTTTGAAATAATTCAAACATAATTTTAACCTAAACCAACTATGTATATGTTTTCCCTATGGCATACTTTCTAGATGCATGGGTGTTTCATCTTTTTTTTTATCTTTATGAAGGTATTGACTTTTTGCTATATTTCCTGGTTTTTGTTTGGACTATCTGGTACAATTCATTTGTGATTTAGCTTAATTTTATTTTCTTTTGTAGGGTATATATATATTTTTTTCTAATTTCTGGTGATCTTAGCTGCCAGTTTAATGAGTAAGACACTAAATGAGACTATAGTACACTTTTACTTGCACACTGAGTCTTATTACAGAGGTCATTAGTCTAAGGGTGGTATTACTGGGTTTTCCCTTGGAGAACAATCAAACATCATTACTCAGATGTTTTTCATTGGTTTTATTAGTTTCCTTATTAGAAAAATCTACTATTATTCTTAATAGAGGATGAAAGCTTGAGTGTCAGAGTGCAAGGTGAATGGCAGGAGAATAGAACTGGGAGAATGACCACATTACTCAATTAATATATTTTCTTTTAGTCCTTTTATTTTCCATTTTGTACTCCTGCCTCAGCTGTGTCTGATTTTCTTAAGGTTGTATTTCCTCTGGTGTGGAATTCGCTAGAAGCCTAACTGCATCTTTCAAAACTTCCTCCTCTTTTAGATACTGCAGCAACTATTAGGAGTACCTGGTGTCTTAAGAACCTGAACCTGTCTTTAGTTCTATAGGGCACTCAGGGGACATCTGAGCTTCCTACTGATTTTTCTCTTAGCACCCTCAGTTTGTCAGTTATCACTAATCTATTAGCTTGTCAACTTTAATGAAAAATGTCATTCTTCCTTCTCTGTGAGATTTATGCTTCCCCCTTTTTTGAGATCTTTCTATTGTCTTTTTAGTTGGGAATTGAGAAGGTATTAGGAAATTATACACATTAAAGCCACCACCTTTCATTAAATTCTTTATTTTAAATTACTTAAGAAAAAAAACAGGACAATTATTTCACAAAACATTTTTAGAAGATAAAATATAGTAAACATAGTTACTCAATTAGAAGGCTTTAATGAGTCCTTTCTGGAAAAGAGCAACACAAAAGAGTTGTATATCCTAGTTTCATCAAAGTATGTCTTTTTGAAAAGAGGCTAACTTCTTGCCTGTCCTTTTCAAGAACCTTTGATTGCTAGTACTAATATGACCCTAAAACTTCTCGGTTCTTAGAACATAAAGTTATGACATGATTCTTCCCCTTAAGAGATATATAGGAAGAGGTATAACTGTCTCTAGAAGCTTCTTTTGATCTTAATTTTTGGAAATGCTTAAAAATCATTTGGAGTTTCCTCTAAATTTTCTGTTTATTGCTGATATTTGATTGGAAATTCACTTACTTTTCAAAGTTCTAAGTAAAATTTTCCACATTGATTTTCTTGTGATATATATATATATATATATATATATATATATATATATACATACATACATTTATATATAATTTGATGGATAGTTTTCCAGGCCCTAGAAATTTTTTAAGCTCTTTGGGGAGCAAAGGGGTATATTGTATATACTGTGATATCTACTAGATAAAATGGCATGATAAAATTTAGATATTACAGATACTGGTCCTTTCAGGGTTCACATCCAGGTTTCCATTATCTTAGCATCCTCAAGAATACCTTGTGGAATTGTGTGTGTGACTGAATATTAAATTGATCTCCTAACTAAGGAAAATACTATTTGATGTTATTAGGTCATTTTAAAAATTTCAATGAGATCTTAGCTTTCTTGTTGTTGTAATAAATTAAAATGTCCTTGTTTGTTTGTTTTGCTTTGTTTTATAAATAATGTTTTCTAAGATTTGCTGTATATCACATGATATCTTAAAAATTGTATTTGTTTGAAGTTTGTTTTAAGTTTTTAATAAGAAATTTACATTTTGTAAGATTATTTTCAGTTTCCCCAATCTTGAGAAACGTTTAGATGCTTCAGAAATAATCCACACAAAACAAATGTCATAGCATGGAAAAAATATATTGAAGAAAAAAATGTAGTAAATTAGATCTGCAAATGAAATGTTAACTTCCCCAGGGGAAAAAAAGAAAAAGGGTAACTGTTTATGTAGCTACTCTCTTTTTGGCTCTCTTTTTGTAGTGATTTCATGGCTAAAATCACTTTTGTAAAATTATCTTGTTCTTTGTTCTTCCTTTTCTTATATTATCCTTTTAAAATTTATCAAAGTAGACTATTGCCTGTAGCCATAACATGCTCAGGTGACTTTAATGTAGGATATTGCCACCTTGTCTCCTGTGGTCAAATGTGACTTTCTTTCTTTTTTTTTAAAGTTGTTTGTGTTCTTATTTTTAGTGGAAATTAGGGAAATAGTGTCAGTTAAATTTCTGAATTCAGATGACCCAGAAGGACAATGCCTGGGCCAGCGTGATACAATAAGATGCATGACTATTAAGAATTCTGCAAAGTAAAACAGTGAGGTCCAAAGTAAACATGGAAGCATAAACTTCATGATATTCACAGAAATACTGAGCAGGCTGTGGAATTTTCTTGCAAGCAGAGAAGGAGAGTCTAAATCTACTAATGAACTAGATATTAAGGGGCAAATTCATATACCTAACATCTATGTTTCACTCTTTTAGCACAAATAGTGAGACAATATGTGAAGATGTGTTATTTAATAACAAATGTGCATTCAATTCACAGCAGAGATTTAAAGCAGACATTCATTTTTTTTAATCTGTGGCTTCTAACATTGATTTTCATATTTTCTGGGGCTTTGACTTTAATCTACCTCAAGTTGCTTTCAACCAGGAAATCAGTTAACACTGAAGATTTTGCCTGCTTAATTTTTAATAATTTTTCTCCCCAAAATTGTATCTCTAATTTATGAATTGAGCTGGATTAGAGGACAGAGAGTGAATTGCCCTTTCATTTGTAACAACTCTTAAGAGAAGCAACATTAAGTTAAATCAGATAAAATACTCCCTAGGGCCATTTCTGGCCTTCCAGATCATTCCAGTCTACCAGAAATCATTGTCAGAAACTTTTATGCAAGCAATTAGATGAATAATTATCAAAACACGTTACATAACTGTTCAAATTCATTGACTCACTTCTTATAAGATTTTACTGGACTTGAAACATTAAAACAATACAAACATACAAAAGAATTATAATAACCTATATGAAGTCAGATCAAATGGGAATAGTAACTGAAAACTTTTAAAAATAACTGAGAAAAAGTCATCTTACAATTTTACAATGATATTTTTCCCTTCCCTTTTTGTCATTAATGTCTTTTGGGATCCCTTCAGTACAATATTATTTGTTTAAAATATTCAATGTAACTTGAAATAATATTCATTAGAACAAACTTTGATGCATTTTAAAATTGTTTTCCATTAAAATTACATAAGTTTGTACCTAGAGTAGGCCCAAGAGAAGTTCTTGTCCAAATTTCTTATTGTACAGATAATAAGATAAAGGAAATGAAAGATGAAGAAATGTTCCCTATCCTCTTTCTTTACTACCAAGAATACTGGAAGTTGTCATTAGTATTCAGTCCATTGTTCTTTCTACCATGTCATCCTACTTTGAAGATACTACCTTTTTGTGAATTCAGGAAAACTGTTCCTGAATTATTGCTTACTCTCAGGAATTTTCATTTATGATACCTTATAATTTTTCTCTGATATTTACAGTTAAGCCAGAAACATACTATAAAAATATACACTAAAATTTCTAAGATTATATTCACTATGTTAAGAATTTTGATAAGTACTTATTTAGCAGTTAATTTATGGCATGATGCGACAGAGCTGCAAAATTACACACACACACACACACAGGAAGGCTAGATCACAAAACCATTAAATAGATTATAAATATTTATTAGAATAAGTGAAGTGTCAGGGTTATTACTAAGAAGAAAAAATATCTTCACAGAGTAGACATAGATTTAAAGACTCAAATTAAATGAGAAAATAGCCTGGCACATAATTAGCTCTTAATATAGTTTTTAAGTATTGCTGTAATTGTTCTTTTGCTATTTAGAGAAAAATAGAAATTTAAATAAAAGGAATACTTAGCTTGGAAATTATTATCCTCTAAAGTACATGTAAAAAGGTAACTATTTTATTGAAATGAATTCTTATAAATCATGTGCTGTATCTATATAGCTAAAGTTGAATCCAGGTGAGTTTTATTTTAAAAAAATGAGTAATAAAAGTCTGTTCAGAATGAGATGTTTTATCATCTGTAAAATCTAGAAAATAGAGCTTGAGGTGAAGTTTTAATGCAAATATTTAATTGTGAGCTGCAATCTCTCTGCACTCACTTTGTGTGTGTGTGTGTTTGGTATGCGTGCCTCTCACTGTTGTGGCCTCTCCAGTTGTGAAGCGCAGGCTCAGCGGCCATGGCTCGCGGGCCCAGCTGCTCCGCGGCATGTGGGATCCTCCCAGACTGGGGCATGAACCCGTGTCCCCTGCATCAGCAGGCGGACTCTCAACCACTGCACCACCAGGGAAGCCCTCGTGGCACTCACTTTTGAAATCCAGGTCTTGACTGATGAAAAGATGCCCTACTGTCCACTGCAAGCAGGAGAAGTGCATGGACTTCCTCTGAAGACAATAACAAGGACTGTGGTGTTTGAACATCAGGCAGTGGTGGAGGCAGTTAGAGCTCCAGTGAGCAAGATGCCAAAGCCCAGGGGCCAAATGAGACCAAGACAATTTGGACAGAATGAAAAGGAGCTATGGAGGCATCAAAATTGGATCCAACATAAGGTTCTTAATTTGATATTTGTTTTGTTTTATTTTACATTCATCCCAATAGTGTTTATGTATCCCCCCAGTTTACTGGATAATTTCCAACCAAATGTTTTACATTGCTTCTTATGTACAGAGTACACTTTTGCAAAGTAATTTTATATGTCTAGATAGTATATGTCTACCTCTATTATGCAAGGTTAGTCCTTTTCTGAGCTACCTCTTTTGTACATCAGGATCCAGGATGAACTGTGAATCACTTAGTATAGAATATGGATGAGTAGGAATTAACCTATCTTCTCATCACACCATGGGGAGACATGCTAGTGTCTGGGTGATCTGTGGGACATACAGGCAGTTTTTTTTTCCAGTGATGTGACTCCTCAATCCTGTTACTCTTCAATAAAGTTAAAGCTGATGATACTTTGCACCATTTTTGAATGTAAACTGAAGACTAAAAATAGGTAAATAAAAAGTAAATACCTTTGAACTAGTTATGTGAAAAAAGGTACTTTATATTGAAATCTCAAATATATAAAATTATATTATTCTGTATTATTATGAAAATATATAAAAAGAAAACACTTTTTTTTACAAAAAAGCATATATCTATCAATGTCTTGCCACATGTAGGCCATAACAAAATATGATGGAGAAATTATTTTCAGAATGAGGTAAATGTTACTCTGTGGCTTCAATTTGAATAGTTTGTAAAACCAAAACTTGTGAATTTCAATCTAAGTTAATCTATTTAGATTATGTAGGTCAAAAATAAAATGTTTTGTACTTTGACCTACATAATCTAAATGAATTAATGTTTCATTCTGTATTGCCAAAGTAAGGTTGGCATTGATCTGGTTTATAAGAAAGAGTTCTAACTTTGTTAATTAATATTATAATCAAGTACACAATATATTTTTATGAAGATAAATTTTATTTACTATAAGATAATTGCATTAGAAGAAACCTATAGGCACAATTCTAATATGTAGTGAATATATTGCAAGAATATATACCTGCAAGCTCAATGTATTTATGTAATATTATGCAGGCCACAAAACCTCAATTTTTAAAATAAATGAATGATAGAGGATTTTTCTTATTGCAGAATAGAAATTACTAAAGTTTAATATTGAAATAAATATAAATGTATATTTACATACACACATATTCCCTTATTGAAGCCAAAATTTTCAAAGTAAGACTATTTTAGAATATATTAGTGATTGATATTATGTGACATAGAAATATGTAAGACATAATGTACCTGAAAAAGATGTAATTACATCTTTTACTTTTATTTTATTCATTAATCAATAGTTTACAAAATTAATTATATGTGTTTTGTACCTATTTATATTTCAAGTCATATCTAACTCTTGTATTACAACAGTTTTGTGTTACAAAAAGGAAAATACATTGTCTCTGATAATATATTAGCTGTAATCTTGAGAAAACGTGTATGACCTAGAAAGATCTTAGTTTTTTTTGTTGTTTCAATGAGAAACCGAGGGACCAGACATGCAATAGCTGATTTTTCTATTCAATAATTTCAGTAATAATTATTTCATTATTATAAAAAAAATCTAGGTTACAAAGGTCAAAACTGAAAAAAATAAAAACTGGTCACTTCCTATTTTTCCCTTCAAAAAGTAAACACATCTCTATCACCTTTGGACCTGACCTTCCTCTATTTTTGTTGCAGCCTGCTTTACGACTTCCAAAAAATCTGTAAATATGACAGGGTCAGTGATGGAGCTGTGAATTCCTCTGACTTTTCTGCCTTTTAAGGTGTATTTTCCTTTTGTTAGGTGTTAAAACCAATAGCAGTTGAAATATATAATTTGTGATTTCTAATTAATCATTCATATTCAGTTATAAAAAAACTCATGCTGGAGGGTGAAGGTCTGTAGTATATATAAAAGTGGAATGTAATAAATTTCTTTCGATACCACCCCAACTGGTAGGCCAGGAAATCATGACTTCTTTGAAGAGTCCAAATTAACTTGGAGCAAAGATAAAAATCTTTTGAGGAGGCCAGACAACGGGAAACAACAAGCAGTTTCTTCTACACCTGGACTTTAACTACAGCAAATGGCCCTGGGGGCTTGGCTTTATAAACCAGAAGCAACTGGCAATTTCTCACCTCTCTGCTCTTAGCCTTCTCATCCTTCATCTTCCTCTCAGCTACTACAATACCGTCCAGGTATTACTGCATTTCTCATGATGTAGTATAATTTATTTGCTTACTTGTTTATTTTCTCAACGAGGTCATAAATTATTTAAGGTAAGGGAATTAGTCCTATACTGGTTTATTCACAGTATTTTACGTCTGGGTCATCCCTCGAAGAATAAGTTGTCCTGGGGTGACTCAATCCATTTGAACTGGTCCAAGAAAATTGTATTTGAAAGAAACAGCACTGGTGGCAATTTCAATGGACTTCTTGGATGTCATTAGAGAAAGAAATTTTGGAATGACAAGCAAAGACTGTAGCCCTGGGCCCAGAACAGTCATTACAATCGAAGTAGCCAAAGATAAAACTGTCTAGTAGAGTTTTTAACATAACTCCAGATCCAAAATTTTAGGAAACTTGTAATATATAAGTTGGAAATTCTGTTATTCAAATAATTCCTCCTTCTCTTTTCTGTAAAAATGAGTATCAATATTGATTTTGATTTTTGTGTATTATATATGTCTCCTCCACTGAACTCAAAGAAAATGATCGATACATTGAAATGGTGATACTAAAATTACTTTCTTCCTGTAAGGGAGATATAAAAAAGCTCACACTAAAGAGTAAAGTGGAAAATTGTCAACTAAATGTCAGTGCAAGTTTAATGTGGCTGTATTAATTTGCTAGGGCTGCTGTAACAAAGCACTACACTCTGGGTGGCTTAAACAACTGAAATTTGTTTTTTCATAGTTCTGGAGGAAAGCAGAAGTTCAAGATCAAGGCGTCTGCAGGATTTGTTCCTTCTGAGGGTCTTCAGGGAAGGACCTCTTCCCAGGCCTCTCTCCTTAGTTTGTAGACAGTCATCTTCTCTTTGTGTCTTCACAGCATCTTCCCTCTGTATATCTGTCCAAATTTACTCTTTTATAAGGGCACCAGTCTTATGAAATTAAGACCCAACCTATAGACTTAATTTTATCTTAATTATGTCTATAAAGACCATATCTCCAGAAACAGCCACATCTGTTTACCTATTACAAACATATTGCCAGTTACTTCTGTAGTAAAATGGGTTTATTCAGGATCAACTGAGAATTGTTTGAGGTCTGCAATTATGGTGAGCCATTTTGAAATCCCCCCACAGCAAGGAGAAGAGAACTCTTTTAAAGTTGGAAAAGGGAAGTTGGGAAGACTATAGTAAGCAAAAAGTCTATTATAGGAGTTGAGAGTTTGAAGTACAGTGGATTTTCATTGGCTGAGTTATGACAGTCTCTCTTTTCACTGGCTGAGCTCTTGCCAGGTAAGAAGAGAAGGTCTTTTTCCTTCCTTTTGGCTTCTGCTAAACCTCCTAGGGCATGAGTAATCCTTTGTTTGTTCTCCTGACTCTATTTTAATTGAGGTTTCTGTTTACAAATTTTTACACATTTGAGTTACTGGAGGTTAGGATTTCAACATATGAGTTTGGGGAGGAACTCACTTCAGCCCATTAATAATGGCTAAATCAGTTCTCCAAATGCTTTAAACAGTGGATAGGTTTTACCAAAATTTTCCAGAAATTGCAGATTTTCTCTTCTCTGACAACAGAGCTTCAGTTTTACTAGTTGAATGCTAAAGAAAATTATGTGGTTCCTTTCCCCAAAGATCTCACACCTATATAAATATAGTTTAAAATGCTTATTTTGGATGGTTGTACTACAAATGCAAAGCTACTCTCACCTAATAACATCACATTTTCATTTACTCCTGTGGAATGGCATATGCAACACTTTAGAATTACACTCACTTTGGGTAGTAAAAATTCACAGTAAGGGGGCCAGTTCCATTGCCTGAAGAGAAAGTCTAAGCAGCTCATTTTCATTCTTCTGGATACTTTAGTTTGCACATTAACAACTGATAATTTGACAAGTAGTGACACCTGCAATTTGAAGGATCACTATGTTAGGTAATATAAATGCTACTAAAATCTCACATCAACATCTGGCTAGAAGAATGTTACATAAATGTCTAGACACATCATTTTGTGATTTTACTTGTGTTTTACCTTTATTTGCTAGCAGCATAAAAATGAAATGATTATATATTTGTTTTTCCACCTGAATAAAAGCTACTTAAATGCCTTAGCATATTAGTTATCTATGTCTAAACAAATGCAATTATTTGACTAATAAAACAAATAAACCAGGCCATCATATAAACTATAAACCTGTTTAAAGCTTTCAACTTTCACAATGAGGAATCTTGGCCTAAGGAAATGATAGTGAATGCTTATTCTGTGCCAGGCACAGTTTGAAACCGTTGAAATATATATTGTCTATTAACATAAGCCATTTTTATTACTATCTTATCAAGCAGGCACTATTACTATCACTATCTCCATTTTACATGTGAGAAAACTAAGGCACAGCACAGGGGAAGTAAGTAATCTGTCCAGCATCACACTAGTGATTATAAAATAGGACAGGCCTAATTCAAACAAGGCAGCGTGACTCCAAAATTAAGATTCTTAATCACCGCACACACTACCATCTATTAGAACCAATGAAAATGTACTGAGATTTAAGCACATTGACCTTTGATCATGAATCTTGAATTCTTACACTAGCGCTATCATTCTTTATGTATACAACTTGTCAGAGTCTCAAGATATTCTTACCCCACAGTCTTTAACCACACTCTCCATATCTCCCCAATACAGATTCTCTTCTTTAGTGTTGCCACTGTCATTAGCACTCATTCTAGATGTATCCTTTCAAATATATCATAGCTCTCCATAACTGATAATATGTCTCACATTTTGTGATTGGATAAAAAGTGATGATAAATTTAAAAAGCTTACTGAGGTTCCAATCACAGGGTAACCAACCTATAACCCTTAGCTATTATTATTACTGATGTTTTATCAATAGTGTTACCATCCTACTATGACTATTCTACTACCAGTACTGATGATTATTACTAACAAAATTAAACTCTGAGATTTAAAATGAATAAATATTTTCTAATGTAAATTTACTGTGGTATAAAGTTAGATAGAAAACATACATTTTATACATATGACCATAATACTTGGAAGATAGAATAACTTGTAAGTCAAAACTCCAGAATAAATACTGTCATAGTTTAGAGACAAAAGGAGGGATTTCTTTGCACTGCTTCTCACCTCCACCAAAGGTTCCTACGTTGCTTTCCTGGGGTGAGAGTTTCTTTCTAGACTAAGAAAAATTAAGAATGTTATTTTGACTGGATCTACAGTGTATTATATATAAATACATTTATCTTATTGATAAATACAGATACATATGTTTTCTGTACTGATTCATTACCAAAATTCATTCACTACCAATACTGTAGTATTCAAAATTTTGTCAACTTTAGGAAATCCTCAGGTACTATTATTTTTGTACTTTTAACAATTGTATTATGCCATTTTTTCACAGCTAGCATATAACTCAGTTCATGATGACAGTGAGGAAGTCTAGGGATTTAGATGATTCTTCATTTTGAATTTTAAAAACACTTAAAATTATCTACAGCTGATGATACAAAAACATTAATTAAAAATAACTATTAAGAATATTCATAGAAAAAATATGACATAGAATAATTAAGAATCAAATATGTTGTCCCATGTCAGGGATAGAAACTGCAATTTAAAAAATGTAAACAAAATAAATTAATTATTAATGTTGTCATAGCTACTAATGATAAAATCTATTTTATAGTATGATTACTTGGAAATTTCACTCTGTGTTCTAAATAATTATGATTATAATCATTAATAAAATTGATGATAAAAATAGTCTATTAATATCTTACCATATGAATATATTGTTGCTTCTGAAAAAGAACTATATATTAATTTGTATATCTTTATTTAGATTACTACCTTGTTACATTATTGAGATAAATCAAATATAAAATGAATGTAAATTTCTCTTTAGAATTGTTTCATTAGTGCATGTGGTTCTAAATATTTTACTTACATAATATCCCTAAATTTCAAAACAGTATTTGATAAATATTTGATGCTTAATAGATATTTTTAATAAATAGATGTCTAGTATTATGAATATATATATATATATATATATATATATATATAGTTTTATTGACTACATCACTGGTTAATGAAAGAATCCCAAATTAAACAAGATAACAAAATAATTTTTATGTGGTTCAATATTACAGAATAATATAGAACTTAAATATTAAGGAATTTTTTATTTCCTACAATTTCTTAAAAATAAGTACTATCCGAGTTACCAGTTGACAAAAGAGACCCCAGCGATGACATGCTTGGGAAATATTCTCAATGCCCTGATAGGTACTAAATAAAATATGCTTCCTTTTCTCTGATTGTATGTCTGTGAACAAAACTACTGCACAATAAATGTAGAATTAAGAATGGGATCCATATCATTAGTGTTAGTTCTTCAACATTAAAATGTATAGTCCACATAATTTCACTTGTGAATCAAATATCCTCATGAAATAGGTACAGGACCAAGAAAATAAATATTACAAATTTTATAATATGTAACTTTAAAATTCATTTATAAATTATATCCTAATATAGGCCTTTATAATAAATAGTTAGAGGTTCTCTTTAAGCTTGCAGTAAACATGAACTCCGAAGTGAAGAAAGGAAGCTAAAGAAAGATTAAATTAGCATTCCTGACTTTTAGGTAACTCTTCCCTTTCCTTGATACACATCTTATCTGCTGACAGGTTGGTGTCTTGACAAATTTGGGGTCTTGACCAAGTGTGTCAGTTAACACAGTTTATCAATACAATGGCCTAGCCAATTACTATCTATGATGAGGACCACATATCCTTAATTTCCAATTCCACATGGGCTGTTTCTTGTGTAAAATATACTAATTATTAACTAGAAAAAATAAATAAAAGTCATAAATACATAACTTGGACCCATTAAAATTATTGGATTCTGTAGCCATAAAATTAGTCCTTCATATTGTTAAAAATATTGTAAATGTTTATCTTAGTATCCATACTTTCTGTACTTATATTGTCATAGATTGATAACAGATTGAGAATTGACTCAGATGACCCAACCACACTATGAGTAGCATAGGTCTAGACCAGGCAGCAGGAATTGCATGTGAATAACAGAGAATCTAATTAACAGAACATTAACTTCACAGAACAGGCATTTTCATTGTTGATCATAGTGGTTTGTTTGCTTTGATGGTTGTTTAGTTTTGTTTTGAGGTTTCTAAAACCTAACCATCTAGGGAAAAACATTTATTAACTAATCAAACCTTTATCCTGCTCCCTCCCCAACTCCCCTTCTCATTGTCAACGTAGTAACCAAAGACATGCATGTGTGAGATAGTTGATAAGATACATGCATGTAGGCAGTGTTTTCCCCTGTTGTGATGCAGTCACAATCTTGCATGGGAGTGGAGGCAATGACCTCATTAACTCTAATGTTTAACCAGTCAAGTTGAAAATGCATTAGTCAAAGTTGCACAGAGTATTTTCTTTCTCTTCAATTAATGCAATACATTCATAGAAAAGCAAGAGCAGCACTATAGAACAAGCAATTCATGCTTGGCAATTTATGTTTCCTAGAAAAATGGGAACTTCGTCTCATTCTCTTAGATGTAAGCAGTATCTGCATTTTAACTGCAGTCAAGTACAAACTGATATCCTTAAGTTTTCTTCCTAAATTGTTTACAGAATTGCAGCTTTGTAAATGCTTTAGAAAATTCATGGTAGTAGCCTGATGAAAAAAATTTTAGTTTTGGGGTACTTGCTTTTATATGTAGCCCCTTCTTCCATCTTAAGCCTAAACAATGTCTACATGAGGACATAACACAGAACAAAAGAGATGAAGTACAGTCCCCATAGGACCTACATTCTAATGGAGTTAACACCTATTAATTTTTTGTACAATAATTTGAGTTGGATGGTACGTGGATGGGGACAGATTTGGGAAATGCCAAACATTTCATGACACCAAGTGAAATATCCACTATGAGAGGTTTTACTAACAAGTTGTTTTTACTGCTTTGATTTAAGCACTTGTTATTTCAGTGACATTTTTCCCTAATTAATGGAATGAGCAACAAATTATGAAATTAGACAGATCACTGTATTCCTCTTTATTACTGATGACACTACTTTTAAATCATTTAAAATGTTCTCTGGTCTGGAAGTTGTAATTGGAAAAATGTGAAGAGATGTAAATATTCATAAATTCATATAGTTTACATATATCATTGGGGATTAAGCACAGGAGTAGTTTATTTTTACCCATGCAGTGGTTTCAGAAAGGCTTTTAAACAAAACATTAATGATAGTTAACTTGTTCTCTTTGGTGTATGGATATTCATTTATTTTTACTTTCTCTTCATATCTTGTATGGTTTGATTTTTTCCATTGAACAGCTATAATTTTTTTTAATCAGAAAAGATAATGATATTTTAATTTTGAAAAATACAAACATGTTCCCAACATATTGGGTAATTATGACAGATTAATATCAATAGTGATTTCGCTGAGATAAGGTGGTGAAGAGAATACTGTCAATCATGCTCCATTATGTCTCTAAGCAATTATTGATGACGTCTACTGGTAAATAGTTGTTCTGTCCAATACTGTGGACATTAGCCACAAGTAGTTAATGAACAACTGAAATGTTGCCAGTAAGAATTAAAATATACTTTCAATATAAAACACACACTTGATTTTGAGTACATAACATGAAGTAAAGACTATAAATTATCTCAGTAATTTTATATTGATTTCATCTTGCTATGTAATATTCCGGATATATTGGCTAAATAAAATATATTATTAAAATAAATTTCACTTGCTTCTTTTAAATTTTTTAATGGAGCTCCTAGAACATTTAAAATTGAACATGGGGTTTACATTATATTTCTGTTGGACAGCACTGTTTAATGCATACAGTGCTCCCATTCTCAGTGTTCTACATCTATCAATGCTGTGCTGCTGAAACTTGACATTGGTTTAGGGTTGTTCACAATTCATTCTCCCTTCCTTTCAGGAAAAGATATGGTTCAGAAGTGTCCTATATGTTAAGCCTAGACTAACTCGGCACAACTGTACTGTGCTCCATGTCATTACATATCTGCATATTGAGAGGCAGGAGGTTGGTGGAAAGACTTTACTAGGAATCTATTCATTGGATCCACAGGCTAATGGTTTTATCAGTACTCCTTGGCTCTTTAAGGTTACAGTCTGGTTGTATCACATGAAAATATATTTAAAAGACATTTTCTTAGACTTCATGATATGCTGAATAATTGGACAATGTTGCTCTCTATCATGTTATAATCATTTTTGATGCAACTGCTTGCTCATATAGCACAATATCAAAACAGTGCAGAACAGTTTCTGTACACCTATTATATAGGTTTGGTTTTGGTGAAAAAAAATTCATAATTGACTTCCTAAGTTTTGGTTGATCTTTGGGCAATGAGGAGCATTGTACCAGTGCTATGAGCATCTTCCTTTTCCTTTCATTGTATAATAGAAAATTCACTGTTTTTTAATTCTCAAAATTGCCATGATAAATCTGTTCCAATCTGGGTATTGCAGAACCTCTGGTCCTGTCTTACATTCCATGAAAATAATTATTACATAAATAGTGATATACTAATTTGCTCTATTTTCAATGGTAAGCACATTTCTTAAAGCAAGATTTTCACACAAATCTCGGAGTTACAACATTACTGAGTGGCTTGAATTTAGAAGTTAAAATTGGGCAACTTTGAGAAGTTTGTTATCAGTATTTGTTTATAATTGGTTTGGCTAATTTATATAGAACAAGTAAACATAGAAATTAATTTGAATCGTCTTGTCATACAAAATTTTTCTATTCATTTTAGGGTTAACGTCATGGATTATATTCCATAATATCAAGTCATGGGTGAATATTGCTAATAAACAGCTTAACCCTAAAAGATAAAATAGAAAAGTTGAGAATAACATGTCCATTAAATTATAGCATCTTCTGCTTGCTTTGTTTGTACTTATGTATAGAAAGGTTTATGAATAAAAAAATAGATGGAATTCATAAATGTTTTCTCATTGTTAATTCTAAATATGAATATATTCTAAACACTCATGTATGCACATACCTAAATAATAAAACTTCAAACAATTTTAAGCCATTAATATAAGTTACTTATAGTTAAATGAAAATAATCTCTTAACACTAAAACTGTACTGTGGATATATCCAGGAGTTGCTAAATCTCTCCTCCATTCTGGTGAAATAATTTGTTTTATAGCATGAAGCTTCTGTCTTGTTCACTATCTTATACCAGAGATATATGTTCTGTCTTTAATTGTTCAACGTCCAGCTTCAAAATGAAAAAAAAAAAATCTATCTTACAGAGAGAGGTGAAATCTAAAGTATTTGTATTACTTTTGCAACTTGGGATTTAATTAGCTATTTTAAAACTTTATGAAACCATAAAGTGTATATTTGTCCAATGAAAACATACTTGGCAAACACCATTACCTAAACATCTGTCTTTAAAGTAAGATCAGTTTTAGATGACAACAAACAGAGAAAATATTGCTTTGGGGCTAAACAATACCTTTTAGCCTATTCAGGCTTTGTAAAATATATTTCCTACTATTACTATCTTTCACTTTCATATATATTCCATGTTTTTAAAAGGTTTAAAATATCATGTATTAGGCTTCCCTGGTGGCGCAGTGGTTGAGAGTCCGCCTGCCAATGCAGTTGACACGGGTTCGTGCCCAGGTTCGGGAAGATCCCACATGCTGCGGAGCGGCTGGGCCCGTGAGCATGGCCACTGAGCCTGCGCGTCCGGAGCCTGTGCTCCACAATGGGAGAGGCCACAGCAGTGAGAGGCCTGCATACCGCAAAAAAAAAAAAAAAAAAAAAAAAAAAAAAAATCATGTATTGTGTCTCAATGTTTCTCCATTTTATGTCTGTGTAAACAACACAAGAGTATGGCTTACTCTTTTTTTTTTTTTTTTTTTTGTACGGTATGTGGGCCTCTCACTGTTGTGGCCTCTTCCGTTGCGGAGCACAGGCTCCGGACGCACAGGCTCAGCAGCCATGGCTCATGGGCCCAGCCGCTCTGTGGCATGTGGGATCCTCCCGGAACGGGGCACGAACCTGTGTCCCCTGCATCAGCAGGAGGGCTCTCAACCACTGTGCCACCAGGGAAGTCCGCTTACTCTTAACATGAGCAGAATTAGGTATTTGTTTATTCAGATGACCAAAATAATCTGCTAGAAATTACACACTGGATAGTCAAATGGATACATTTTGAAAAAAATCATTGAGGTTATGATTTGTTGATATGCTTTTATTGATATACTATATATCAGTAAAAGTTTAAAAAATCTATTGTATATCTATGTTCTGGCAACATAATCTAAAACAAAAAGATATCACTTAAAAGTAGCAAATAAACATCTAATACTTAAAAATATATCTAACAAAATATGTACAGAACATGTACACTGAAAAATACAAACATTATTGTGAGAAGTTATGTAAGACCTAAATAAATGGTAGTATTCATGGATTGAAATGCTGTATTTTAAAGATCCCAAGGATTCTCTCTAAACCGATCTCAAGATTCAATGCAATTCTAGCCAAAATCTCAGCAAGCAGTAATCAAAAATACGATATGGGCTCATTAATTAATTATTTGAAAATATGTAGAAAATAATACATATATTTTAACTAAAAAGCTATATTTATTGTAAATGAATTATATAAGCATTTACTTGGTCTGATTTTATGATTGAAGGAGTGAATTTCACCTCACTCTCACCCTATGTCATCTAAGCAGTTTCATGACACTTGAATTTTTACAATTGTTGTTTCATTTCTCTAACTTAAGATCTCTTGTTTTTCCAACCATTTTTAAATGTCCATTCAAACCCAACAATCCCTGAGAACAGTAGCTATTTGAACTGTGATGATAAATTATGCCTAACAAGGAGAATAATTTCTAAGCAGAATTTTTATGAAGAAATAGGAAATAGGGAATAGAAAAGAATAGGAAAATAGTTCAAATGCAGTCGATTCTGAGCTGAAAATTTGCATTTATAGCAGGTGAATTAAAATGCTGGTGCACTGAAGATAAACTTTGACTCTTAAACAATTTTATCCATGACAATGTTTTTTTGACATCCATTAATTATAGTCGTATAATGTGCTATTAATGTACTCTATTAAAGACAATGTTCTTCTTCCTGGAAGGTTCAAAGCATAAAAAGAAAATAGTTTGCCATTTTTGTGGTAAAAGTAAAAGTTGTCATTTTCACTGTCACAAAACTATTGAATAAAACTCTCACATATTTCACTTATGAAATGATAAATGATTAGCATTCATATTTCATGATATTTTCCTTTTGATTCTTCTTAACATCAATTGTAAACACTTGTCCATTTCCATTCTCTTCCTTTATAAATATCATTTATTCATCTACTGATACATTAATATCATTGCTATATCCTTGACTTAAACTGTAGTTTGAATTGAATATATATATATATATATATATATATATATATATAATTATAATTTATTTACCATTCATTTAGGCACTATCTCAACATTGAGTACTTTTAATTCCAATAGAGAGATATAAGTGTATATATGTGTGTGTGTAAAAAATTGGGATTTTAATTCCAGTAGAGGTACAGCTATCATCTACCTATCTATCTATGTATCTGTAAGTTATATATACATATATAGAATTTAGAGATGAATTTATTGTGTGACATATAAATGCATAATATAATTATTCATCTATCTTATGGTAGTACAACTACACTTCATCCTCAAGATTATTCAGATTTTTAATCATAGTGTTTCTATTTAATAACTTTTTACTGTATATTTTTTGGAAGAAGTTAACATTTTCTTCTAATTTGAACGAATGACTTTCTAGTCTTGCTAGGCATTCTTCAACCTACCAATTCATCCCATGGCTCTTTTCAATTAAGTCCACACTTTTTAAACTCATGTGCATTTTATTAATTGTGTTAAAACTCTGATCAGTATATTCTTGAATGATTCTTTTAGATAGAGTAATGTGTAATTAAATTACTATAAACTTACAATATAGTATCTTTATTTAACTTTAGCACTTGGCTTATAGTTTGACTTCTTTTATAATTGCAAGTTTTATGAAGGATGAATTCACTTTAGACTAACAGGAACTTCCCCAAAATGTTTTAAACAAATAAAACTCTTATTTTGGCTATGTGCCAAGAAGTCTGAGATGATTTGGCAGTTCAGTGATACCATCAAGGAAACAGATATTGCCCATTTTCTAGCACCTCTATTCTCAGTGTTTGCAGTTTGACTTTCATGGTCACAGGATGATGATGCCCTTCTAGCTGTGATGCCCATGTCCTAGACAGGACAAGGTAAAGAAAAGCTTTCTTTCAGCATTTAACCTCACTGGTGAGATCTGACTCACAGGTTCCTCTATACCCTACCCTGAGTTAATTGCAAGGCAGACTAGCATATCAACTGTACTTTATTCCCCCACTCTATAGTAAAGACAGCACACCTATACAATCCAAATATTTCCAGAATTATTGTTTCTTAGATCATTCAGTGAACTCTCACATTACCTTCTAATATTCTATGTTTCTGGAAGAATGCCAGAGTGATTCTTTTTCTGTAAGCAGTAACCTATACATTGTCTCTGGAAACTTTTAAGAGCTTTTATTTCCCTTGGAGGCTGTCAAACTTCTGAAAGATATATCTAATGGTAATTGAATTTTAATTCAGTTTTTGAACATTTGTTTAAATTTTTCATGTTGAAAAATAGTTTTTCAGGTCTGAGAATTTTTTAAAGTCTTTGTTTATACCTTCCTCTCACTTTGTTCAATATTTTGTTTTTTCCCCTGCTACTATAGATGTACAAACTTATAGATGTATAAGCTCTTTGGCTCGTCCTTTATGTCTGCATACACTTTACTCATCTTATTCTTCTGTCTTCTGGTTCCTTATTCTGGAAGAATTCCTTCCTTTTATCCTGCAATTTTGTATTGATTTAAAAATATAAATTTTAAACTACAGTGAAATCATTAGCTTTTTAAAAATTCTGCTATCTGATTTATAAGAACATTTTTCACTTTTATAAATTCAGTATTCTTTCAAATTGTTAGGAAGACAGACATTAGATTTTTAGACTTTTATTTATTTATTTATCATCAGTGTAGTAGACAGAATCCTAAAATCACTCTAGGAATTCCCTTTCTTGTATACATGCCATGCACAAAAGAGAGTTACATGGATTTTACACCTGTGATTAGGTCATATTATTTTACATAATTGCCCTTAAGATAGAAAGATGACATATGCCCTTTAAAGACATCATTTTCTCCCATTGATTGTAGATGTGGAAGTTAGAGATTTTAAGCATAAGAAGAATTTGAAACATTGTTTGCTTGAAATTGTAGAAGCGATATGGAAAGTACAGCAGATAGCACTTTAGGAGATGAAAACAGCTTCTAGATGACCATCAATACTGAAACAGGGATCTAAGTTCTACAACCATAAGAAACTTTGTTCTTACAACAAAGTGAATGATTTTGTAAGTGGATTTTCCTCAGAGACTCTAGATGAGAACTCAGCCTAAATAATAACTTTATTTCAGTCTTGTATTTTCTTGTGAGTACTGAGCCACAGGGGATAGACTTCAGATTTCAGACAGTGGGCAGACGCTGAAAGAATTTTTTGAGGCACAAGATAGGAAAAAGAAGTTAAAAAAACTATGTTTCCTTAAACAGACTGTTGTTAGAAATATGAATATTAAAGGCACTGCCTGTGAGGGCTCTGATGGAAGTGAGAAATCCTAAATCATCTTTTAAAAAGTTTAAAGTATATAAAAAAAGAATTTAGTAGATATCTGACTTTAAGAACTCAGTGAGGGTTGAGAAGAAAGTGAAAAATGTGTTATTGGAAAATGTGAGAAGGTAATTGTAGGAAGGTAGTGATCTTATCTTAGCAAAATTGAGTCCTAAACCTAGGCAAAAAGCAAAGTTCTTAAGCCATAAAACTGACTATTTTGTTGAGGTTAGTTCCAAGGAAAGTATTGAAGGTTTTTTTTTTTTTTTTTTTTTTTTTTTATTGATGCTTCTTACAGTAAAATGCTAGGTGGGAGAGACACTAAAAGAAGAACTATTATGCAAAATGATTTATCAAATTTTGATTTGAGAAATTCAGACCCTACCCAGATGGCAAAAATGCTAAAATTAATAAATGGCTATCAAAAGTTTGATATAGAGAAAGGCTAAGTGTATACTATATTTTGCTGAAAATTTAAAAGTATCAATGGGCAGAGTATTATGTCACTTTAGATTAAGAATGTGCCTCATAGATCTCAATCAAAGCAAAGGGTATCAAAAAGCCAAAGGGTGCTGTCGCTGGCTCAGCTAACCAGAAGCCAAAAATAGAGAAAAGATGACCATATGTGTTATCTTATGCCTGTCCTAACATTTTATCTTACGATATTGAAGGCTGATAACTTATCTCTTTTGTTTTTCTGGTCCAGAGATGGAGAGAAATTCTGCCCCAAGAGGCGTGATAATCAAATTTAGTTGAGATTTGAATAATGTTACCAAAGTGGTGAAATAGGAGTTTTCTACAAGCTACCCCCATCAAGAACACTGATTTAGACAATCACCTACAGATGAGAGTGCTTTTCTGAGAGTTCAATAGAAAAGTTTCAGCACACCATTGGAGCAAATAAGTAAGGTGTTAGTAGACACTTATCTATCAATAATTACTTTAAATGTAAATGGATTATTTTCTCCAGTCAAAACACATAGAATGGCAAAATGGACAAAATAATAAGACCCAACAATATATTGCCTACAAAAGACTCAGAAGCATTAAGGATACACATAGGCTCAGAATAAAGGGATGGAAAAAAATATTCCATTCAAATGGAAACCAAAGGAGAGCAGAAGTCAGAGGAAATAGAGTCTAAGTCAAAAAATATAACAAGAGCTAAAGAAGACCATTATGTAATAATAAAGGGGTCAATTCATCATTATGATATAAAAATTTCATATATATATATATATATATATATATGTAATCTCCAACATTGGAGCACCTAAATATATTAAACAAATAATAATAGATTTCAAAAGAGAAATAGGCAACAATATAATAATAGTAGATACTTCAATACCCCACTTTCAACAATGGGTAGATTATCCAGACCCCACCCCCCAAAAATCAATAAAGAAACATTGGGCTTGAGCTATGCTTTAGAACAAATAGACTTAATAGACGTATCCAGTTGCTCCTTGGTATCTGTGGGGGATTGGTTTCAGGACCACTGTGGATACCAAAATCTGCAGATGCTTAAGTTTCTTATATAAAATGGTACAGTATTTGCACATAACCTAAGCACATCCTCCTATATAATTATATAATCTCTAGATTACTTACAGCACCTAATACAATGTAAACACTATGTAAATAGTTTTAGACATAATGTACTGCTATGTACATAGTTTCTAGAGCATGGAAAGTTTAAGTTTTACTTTTTGGAACTTTCTTTATTTTTTCTTTCCTAATATTTTTGATCCACAGTTGGTTGAATCTGCAGATGTAGAACCTGTAGATATAGAAGTCCAACTGTACAGAACATTCCTACCAACAACAGAAGAATACACATTCTTCTCAAGCAGATGTTGAACATTCTCCAGCATGTTATTCTAGGTATAGCTGTGATGAGATTTTATATATGTCTTTAGTGTCCAAATCAGTTGACTTAAAATATGGAGATTGTCTGTGTGAGCTTAATACAATCAGGTATCATGTGAGTCTTTAAAAGCAGATAGTTTTTATTAGCTAGTAGCAGAAGAAGTCAGAGATATTCAAAGAATGAAGGGGATTTGATATGAGGCGGGTTTTCCATTGCTGGGATGGAGGGATCTCAGGCACTAGTGATGCTGAGATGAAGGACCTGGAAACATCCTCTAGAAGATGAAAGTGGCCCCTGATTCAAAACCAATAAGAAAAACAGGACCTTGGCCCTACAATGGGAAGATTCCACCAACAAATTGATAAGTTTGTCAGTAGTTTAATCCCCGTAGTCTCTTGAAAGAGCTTAAGTTGGCCTATATCTTGATTTCAGCCCTGTAACACCCTAAGCAGAGAAACCAGTCAAGCCTGGACTTCTATATTATAGACCTGTGAGCTAATAAATAAATGTTTAAAACTGTGAAATTTGTCATCTTTTGTTACACAAATGTAGAAAACTAATGCAATCAGCTACCTGAGAAGGGCTCTCCCCTCCAGAATTCTCATTTGTTTAACTCTCTCATTTCATGGCCTTCCAATAGAAGCAAAAAAATATTGTTTGTAATTTATCAACTTTTCCACTTTATTGTAGCATTACTGTGGTCTACAACATCACCATTCCAACTAGCACCCAAATTTGCATTCTTAAACATAAACACAGCTAAGAATAAAAAGATATACAAGTAAAACTGGTAGGATGAAAGAGTATTATTATAAAAAGCTGAGTATAAGACTCCCCAGGAAACAGAACTTTTAGATAATTAATCAAGAATAATTTTAAAAAAGGACAAAAAATTTAAAACTCTTATAATTAGTGACCTTGAAACTATAGCAACTATAAAAATATATTGATTTCATTCCTAATACTTTTCTAGAGTTTTATATGTATGAATTCAGTAATTACTCACAATAAGCTGTCAAATAGTTACTCTTTTGGAAACTAAAACACAAGCACAAGTTAAATAAATAGTTTGCACAAATATAGGCATATGAGTAGAAACAGAGCTACAACTTGAACTGAAATAATTTACATCCACTACAAAGTAGTAGAATACACTACATCCATACAGTACAAAGTAAGGAATACTCAGAAAAAAATACACACATACATATATATATATGTATATTTGCATGTAACAATTTTGGAAACTACAAAATATTGTTGAAATGTTTTGAGTAATAGCTAGACATAAGTACTATAAATAAACACAAAGGAAAATATACAAAAAAGTAGGGATTATAATATAAGTTAATTAATATGTGTCCTATAAAGTTTAAAACATAGAAGAAGAAATTATCAAAGAAAGAACTGAAGAAATTTTCCTAGATTTGAAGGTCATAGCAGTTGTCCAACAAGAAATAAAATGGGTAAATTACAGACTGATGCCTACACATACCTTTGTAAAATTTAAGAATGCTAAGTAAAAAAACCCCAGTAAAAATAGGCTTTCAGAGAAAACAAACAAACAAACAAAATGGCAGAAAAATATGCAAATTCAAAAATACTGGAATCTGATTGGCATCATGTGTTGTGTTAAGAACATTTTCTCTTGAGTGATCCAGGCATTGCATTAGTAGACTAATGTATCTTAGCTATGTAGTGAATTATATGTACAGTGTTATGATAAAGTAAATTAATTTCATTTTTTTTTATTTTTTAGAATCAACTATAGCTAAGACTCAGAAAACAGGTATTTCTATAGAACAGAATATAACTACTTATAAATATGAAAACATGTCATACAGAAAGATAAGAGAGAGAAAGACAGCATGAGGTAATGAGTGCTAATATCTTGACCTTTCCTAAAACAAATCATTATCTAAAACTCATAACTAAATACATATAGCAAAATAAATATCAAAGTTTGGGATGAGAGTAGGAGAGAAACAATGGAGATTTAAGTCAGTTACATGCTTATTTTTCATGGCAGAGAGTGAATAGATTTGTGTTAAACTGAAAATATTAAGATATAGACATTTAAGCTTATGGTGAAAATTATAGATGTAAAAATCCTGAGGGTAAGTGTGGGCTGAAGGTAGTAGCTATTGCTTCTGATAATAAGTACTTATGTATTCCCTTGATAAAATAAATGTTGTTTCTTACAGAAAAGTTCTTGAACAGATTCATAAATCACATCACCTCTTTTCTGGATTCAAGTGCACATTTACAGTCACAGGTCGTTTTCTTGATTAAACATAAATTGCAAAACAGAAATTGAGTCACAGATGTAGAAAACAAATTTATGGTTACCAAGAGAGAAGGGGGGGATAAATTGGGAGATTGTGATTGACATATACACACTAATATATATAAAAGATAACTAATAAGACCCTACTGTGTAGCACAGGGAACTCTACTCAGTACTCGGTAATGTCCTGTATGGGAATGGAGTGTAGAGGAGAGTGGATATATGTATATGTATGGCTGATTCACTTTGCTGAACAGCCGAAACTAACACAACATTGTAAATCAACTATACTCCAATAAAAAAATAATAAAAGAAAGAATGCTAAGAGTAATAAGCTACTCATTTTTTAATGTGAAAAAAATTCAATGGTAATGCTCATATTCTATTTTAAATTATTTTAAAGTTGATGCATTTAATATTTAGTATTTATCTCCCAAAACATATACTCTTTCAAGAGCAGTAGAATGTAGTATTGAAAAATTACATTACTTCTTGCCATATCATTTCCTGAAAATTCATTGAATCAGCATTATATGCCCTAAATCTTCTACTTATTATTTGTAAATTGTTATACAAGTACCCCAGCTAAATATTCAGTGTCTCAAGACCTATCTAAAGCATAGAGAAATAATGCTTTACTAACTTATCTGTACAACAATTTGATATTCAAATACATTTATCATAGCATCTGGAATATAACACATTTTTTAAACTATTTTTGAGTATTTTACTTATCCATTTGAAAGTACTGTGTAAGTGACAAAACCCTATACCATGTTAAGTAACTACTAATGCCAGTTTAGTGGAATTCATCCAAATTAGAGCATATTTATTCAAGAATGGCTGACATGAAAAAATATCGTAAGGAGAAATTTACTAGGTATGAATGAATAGTATTTCATTTAGTCTACTTAAATGATATAAACTCTTTTTAATTGTGGAAATGTTGGGGATATAGCCCAGGCTTCAATTCTGAAATATGGTTATAAAACTTTTTAATATATAATTCAAATTATATAACAGAGTAAAGGTTGTATTTAAAAATATATTATAAATGTAGCCTAAGGAAAAACAGAATTGTACAGGTATGGTAAACAAGACATTTATACTGTAGCAAGTGGTCGCAGCTTTTACTATTGTTAGGATCCTGTTAATGGTGAAAAAACAGCTGACAACTTATGAATTGTGATCAGTGATATTTATACTCAAAAAGTGGGAAAATAGCATTCTAATTCTACATCAACCTACCCTTAATAAAAAGAGCACACTATGCCTAAATAATCATTCATATTGAAAATACTTTTTGAATTTAATTATTGGGTGTTTCAAAAATACTTGGTTTCATTAAATCTATCACCTAGGCACTTACTAAATAATCCAACATCAAGGTACTTGAAAATGGAAAAAGAACTATAGTGTGTGTCAAGCACTGAATATATTTTAAGTACTTTCATGTCTAAAACTACAATTTATTGTTACAACCCTATCATGAAGTAAATCGGATTATGGTCTGAACATTACAATTGAACAGGTAAGAGATTAAATCAAGTATCACTATAATTGATATTGACATCAAGTAGGCTGACTCTTTTCCAAAATGTGGAAGCTGTGACAATAATAAAAATAACACCTATATCCCAGTGTTTTACATGCATTATCTCATTTTACCATAATAAAACAATCAGTTATGTTGCAATTTATAAGCCCATGGAATACTTAACACGAAGATCCACATTTCACACAGGAAAAATAAGGTCAAAATAAACCTAGCGGTTACTCTAAATCCAAATAAGCCCCTTGTGAGTTTCTTTGTTCTCTGAACTATCACATAGTTATTGATAGATTATTTCTTTCAAATTATAAAGGGAAAGGTTAGTTAAACTTCCTTTTCCATTAGAGAGTTCTGTCAAATGCTCTGACTCTTTGAAACAAAGAGAGCATCCTGCATTAGCTCCAGGTAGTGTACAGATTACTTGAAAATTTTGCATTTAAAAGTTACCATATTCTAGGAAATAATACCATTTATGAAAAAAATTTCAGTGAAAATAAGTCATCTTGAAACCGATTAGATTAATGTTTGTGACTTATGATATATGGGCTTCTTTTAGAACAGATTCCATCAATTTCAAGTCATTTGTTCAGCTTTGAAACTATGAGCATTTTGTGGCATTGTTTTCTAAAGGGCAGATCATGCCTTTTTCTATTTGCTATACTATTTTCAAAATGTCACAAAATGGCAAAGAGTAAAGAATCCCAGAAACCAAGAGAAACATGTTTTACATATTTAATTACAAAAGAGAGAACAGAAAAATATTCCAAAGGCTTTCAGAAAACTGCTGCCTAAAATGTAAGTGAATATTTCATTATGGATATATGAAATAGGGAAATAATTATCTCTTGATTACCTGTGCACAGATAAGCATATTTATGATTGAAAACATTTAGAGATGTTATTCTAAATGGGATGGTTAGAATGAGCATTGTTTCCAAGTCTTTGTTTCTCCTCCCTCCCACCTCTATATATATTAAGATAAATAATGTTGACTGATTTGGCTCAAAGTTATGATCAGATTGTTTTGGGAAAACATTTAGCAACTTTCTTTCCCCTTCTTACTTAAAAATACAATTTTTTTCTATCTCAGCCATTTTTATACTTCCCAATATAGTTGTGCAACTCTTCTGATGATTTTAAGGCCCTGTAACATCAAAAAGATGTCTATTAAAACACTCTACATCATTAAAGTATCACCCTACATGAAACATAAGTCAAATATAGCCCAAACTGAACTCTATTTCTCCTGCCTGGATTCCACGCTTTTCTAGAATTCGGTAGTCCATCTACGGCATGATCATTTCCTTTCAAATTGAAGCCCTTAACAATATCATTGATTCATTCACTTCCATCACTTCTTTGTGTGTCAGTCTTTAAATTCTCCAGATTCCATATCAAATATGCTCTTCTGTAACCCCTTTGCTATTACCAAGGTGCAACCTTCACCTTTCCCTGACTAGGATCGTGTAGTATCTTGTTAACAATATTAAATTCCTTTCACCTGTACTCAGAGACTCTATCATCTATTTCTACTCTTCCCACCACATCCATAATGGATTTATTTCCTACAAATAAACTATGACACAATAGTAATTACCTATTTTCTTTAACTTACTATTGCTCCTAGATTGCATTACAAATACCTTAGCATGGCATGTAAAGTTCATCACAACCTGGTACCAACAATGCTTTCAGGTTTTATTTTCTGATTTGTCCACATACCTCATGAAAACTATACTGTGGTCCTAATAAACTTCTCACCTGTCATTAGTTGAATAGTGTATGAATAATGTATTTTATTATAGTTTCTTTCCACATGTGTTTTTCTTTTCCTGAAATAGTCCTTTTTCATTCTTCATGGAAAAACTTATCCTTTTAAGTTCTATTTATTATTAGATTTTGTCTTCTTACTGGCTTTTCTTAATAAATTTTATCAATCAAAATTTAGAGAAAATTTGCAAGCATATTAAAATTTCTTTCCTGAACCTTTGAACCAGTAATGTATTATTCAAAGTTCAACCAGAGAAGCAGAATCAGTAGTGGTAAAGATATTATAATATGTATTACAAGGAATTGGCTATTTGATTTTGGAGACTGCTTAAGGAAGTCTGAAATCCAGAAGGCTGGCAGTCAGGAAGGGAAGATCATGGGAAAGTTAGAATTCCATGGGCGGAGCTTCAAGTTTTTGTCCACAGAAAGGGATATCTCTGTAAGGTCAACTGATTATGAACTTTAATTACATTGCAAAACTCTTCAGCAGCACCTAGATTAATGTTTGATTGAATGGCTGGGAGAAGTTATGTAGTGGCTAGCAAAGTGACTGCAACCCTCTCGTCTATCTTAGTGATTTGTTTAGCTTAGACAATCAGACTAAAGAAACCATCAAACGTAATGACTTATTACCAAATACCTTAGTGTTTATTACTAACGTCAAGATTAAGAAATCAACATCACTACATAACTAACTTCTAATTCTCAGACCCCACTTACTTCTGTTAATTTTCTTAATAATGACATATAGCAAAAGGAACAAGTTTAAAATAAAATTTTGCATTTAGTTGCCATGTCCCTTTAGTGTCCTACTGTCTGGAATAATTTTGCTTTATTTGCTTGACTTTCATAATCTTGAAACATCTGAAGACAAGAGGCAAGTTATTTTTAGACAGTCCCTTAGTTTTGATTTGTCTGCTGTTTCCTCAGGAATGGGTTAATATTATGCATCTTTGCCATATATATCACATAAGAAATATTGTGTTCTTCTCACTCCATCCCATTAGGTGGCATATGATTTCCATTTGTCCCATTATTGTAGGGTTTCCCATAAACAGCTGTACTGGACTTTGGGGCCAGATACTATCTGTTGTGTGGGATGTTCTGGTTCATTGTGGGTTGGTGAGCATCCCTCTTCTCTATCCACTAGAAGCCTGTCTGAGAAACTAAACTGCCTTTGGTTGAAAACCACTGTATTTTTATTATTTTTACTTTGATAAATTGTTTAAGGTGTTTTCTGCAAACTTTCTTTCTCATAATGTTACAGTTTTCCATTTTATACTAATAAGAACTAACTGTGATATACTTAAAAAGTAGGTCAATATCACATTCTTTATAAAATTATTTATTTATTTATTTATATCTGTGGACTAATGACTTTCTAATGACATTTTTTGCAATTAAGTTTAATCTATTAGCATCATTATTTATATTGATGTTAGAATTATTTCTGCCATAGTCAAAGGGAGTTCCATAGAGCCTCTTTATCCTTTTGATGTTCCCCCATTATTTTCTGAACACTTCTTTGTTTTCTAGTACAACAATATTCTCAAGTTCATCTTATACTTTCACGATCTCAGACCTGAGATCAGCCATTATTCCAAGGGGATGTGCATTCCTTAAGTGGAGAAGGATATTTAGAATCTCATGTGTGCTCATTGCTTTTGGGGTGTCACTGTCTCAGGTATTTTCAGTGCTCAGATCCAGGATAAATATTATATATGTATAAATTTATGTAGGGAGGAAAGATACATATATACATAAGTATGATATATATATATATATATATATGTATATATATATATCTTAAATATGTAAGTATACATGGTTGCGTATGTGGATGTGTGTGTATGCTCACACTTACACTCAGTATTTAATTCAAAATATATATTGAAATGTATGAATTGACCAACACCCATTTATGATACAAAAGCTAAGTAAACTAAGAATTAGAGGGTAATGTCATCAACTTGATGAAGAATCTCTTCGAAAAAGCTACCGCTAACATCATATTTCATGGTAAGAAACTCTTAGCTTTCCCACTAAGTTCAGGTACAAGGCAAGGATGTTCCCTTTCACCATTCCTATTCAACAGTGTACTGGAAGTACTTGGTAATGCAATAATGCAAGAAAAGGAGAAAACAAGTGTACAAATTGAGAAGGAAGAAATAAAACCATCTTTGTTAGTAGAAGACATGATCATCTGTGTAGAAAATACCAGAAAAATACACAAAAATACTCCTAGACCTAATAAGCAGTTAAAGCAAGGTTGCAGGATACAAGTTTAACATACAGAAGTCAAGTACTTTCCTACATACCAGCAATGAACAAGTGAAATTTGAAATTAAAAACACAATACAGCTTACAATGGCATCCAAAAAAAGAAATACTTAGGTAGAAATCTAACAAAGTATGACAAGACCTACATGCAAAACAAACAAACAAATGAACTACAAAACTCTGGCGAATGAAACCAAAGAATTCAGTAAATTAAGGCATATTCCATGTTCGTGGGTAGGAAGACTCAATATTGTAATGATGTCTTCCCAACTTGATCTATAGATTCAGTGCAATCAGAATAAAAATCCCAGCAAGTTATTTTGTTGATATTGACAAATTAATTCTGAAATATATAGAGAGAGGAAAAATTCAGAACAGTAAATGAAATATTGAAGGAGAAGAACAAAGTTGGGGGGCTGACACTATTCAACTTCAAGACACTATAAAGCTACAGTAATCAAGAAGTGTGGTGTTAGCAAAAGAATACACAAATAGATCAATGGAACAGAATAGACAGCCCAGAAATAGACCCACACAAATATAGTTAACTGGTATCTGACAAAAAACAAAAAAGGCAATACAGTGGGTCAAAGATGATCTTTTGAACAAATAGTGTTGGTGCAACTGGACATCCACATGCATGAAGTAAATCTAGACACAAATCTTAAACCCTTCATAAAAATTAACTCAAAATGGATCAGAGATCTAAATGTAAAATACAAAATTATTAAACTCCTAGAAAATAATATGGGATAAAATCTAGATGACCTTTGAAATGGTGATACTTTTTAGATCCAACATCAAAGCATAAAACATGAAAGAAAGAATGGATAACTTGGACTTTATTAAAATTGAAAACTTCTGCTCTGCAAAAGACAATGCCAAGAGAATAAGACAACCCAGAGGGAGTGAAAGTATTTGCAATTGATACATCTGATAACGGCATTATCCAAAATTTACAAATCATAAAACTCAACAATAAGAAAACAAACACAATTTAAAAATGGGTCAAACACCTTAACAGCCACTTCATCAAAGAAAACACACAGATGGCAAATAAGCATATAAAAAGACATCACATCATATGTCACCAGAGAAATACAAAGAGAAACAACATTGAGATACCACTACACATGTATTAAAATGGGCAAAATCTAGGACACTTACAACACCAAACGCTGCTAAGGTTGTGGAACAGCAGGAACTCTCATGCATTTCTGGTGGGAATGCAAAATGGCTCAGCCACTATCGAGACAACTTGGTAGTTTCTTACAAAATTAAGACTACTCTTACCATGTGATACAGCGATCGTGTTTCTTGATATTTACACAAAGAAATCTTATGTCCACACACAAAGCTGCCTACAGATGGTTATAGCAACTTTATTCATAATTGCACAAGCTTAGAAACAACTAAGATGTCCTTTAATTGCTTAATGGTTAAATAAACTGTGCTACATACAGATAATGGAATATTATTCAGTACTAAAAAGAAATAAGCTATGAAGCCATGAAAAGACATGGAAATTTTTAAAGTGTGTATTAATAAATGAAAAAAAGCCAATGTGAAAATGCTACATACTGTGTAATTCCAACTATATGACATTTTAGAAAAGGTAAAAGAATGGAGACAGTAAAATAGCAGTGGTTGGCAGGGGTTGGAGAAGGAATGAATAAGCAGAGCCCAAAGGGTTTTTAGGGCAGCGATGGATACAGGTCATACATTTATCCAAACCCATAGAACATAGAACACCAAGAGTTAAACCTAAATAAACTATGAACTTTTGGTGATTGATTATGATGTGCCAATGTACACCCATCAGTTATAAATGTACCACTTTCACAGGGGTGTTGATAATCGGGGAAGCTATGACTGTGTGAAGGCAGGAATATATGGGAAATATCTATACCTTCCTTTCAATTTTTCTGTGAGCCTAAAACTGCTCTAAAAAGCAATGCCTTTAATTTTTAAAATCTTAAGTTCACATCAGTCCTGTCAACCCTAAAGTCAAAGGGTTAATTCTACTTTTTTTCTCCTTCATATTTCCAGGACAAAATATGACCCCATTACTTTTAATAGATTTAATTATTTGATCAGTCCCTTCATATGTAATCAATATACTATATCTGCTACCACTCTTCTCCCTGTGTAGGTTACTTTATCACCCTACTCATGCTCTGACTCCCTATTCACTTTCCAGTACCCCACACCAGGCCTCCCAGGAAAATTTCCACCTCATCCCACTGGGTCTTTAACCACTCACTCAAAATTATCAGTCTATCTGCATGGATGCTCTTCCCACCTTGCTTGAGATCTGACGTCTTGGACAAGTTCACCTTATATTGATGCCACATTGATGGTCTCCTTACCCTGCTTAGGCTTAGGCACTGCCTTGATCTGCCCTCACTCATGAATACCTCCTCACACTGCTCCAGCTCTATTGCCCTGCCTCCATGTGGATGTCCTTCTCAAACTACTTAATCTGTGACACACTACATCCCAGAACCCCCATTCACGGATGCTTGGTTCACAACACTTGGTCTCTGCCTCCTCACAATGGACCATTCTCTGGGTAGAGGCTCTCCTCCATCTCTTTTTTGTTTTGATTTTCCATGCTAGGTCTTTCATTTTGGATGCCTTATCCATCCTGCTCAAGCTCACACTCCCCAAGTGAGAAATCCACTTGCGTGAAAACCCCTTCCATACTTCTGGAGTTCCTTTAACACAGTCAAAATCACCTCTCTGCTTCCTGTCTGGGTCTGACTCATCATGCCAGCCATGGGGATACCCTATTCATTATGTTTGGGTCCTAACACTCTATTCTGAGCCACACAGCTTCTTTAGACCCAGAAATGGATACCTGACTTGCTCTACTCCAACTAATGGCTTTAAGACTGAATTATTCATTAATAGAAGGGGAGAGAATGAGAAAAGGGAGAGACTCTATTAACTTTATAGCAAACTCTTTTCTCATCTGTGTGAGTGTTTTGGTAGATTCTCTGGAGGTTACAATATTCACATGTAGGAAAGCAAAGTGCCTTTTCAAATAATCTCATACTACTTCATAAACAAGCTAAGTGTTCCATTCACCCTTTATACTCCTATTGTTATATATATTAATTTATATGTTATGAACTTCATAATACATTGTTATTATCTTGCTTTAAAAGACCAAGAATCCTTTAAATAAGGTAAAGGTAGATTTGTGATAAAATGAGCTTTTATTTTTGCCCACATATTTACTCTTTATGGTATTCATTCTGTCTTGTATTATCTGATATATTCCCTTAGCCTGGAGAATCTCCTTTAGCTTTTCTTATAATATGAGTATGCTGGCAAGAGGTTGTTTTAGCTTTCTGTCTCAAAATCTGTTTAATGTTTGTTGTTTAATTTTCTTTTTCTTGGATAAGTAGTTTTGAATTCACATTTTTCTTTTATCCTTGTCGTCCATTGTCTTTGTAGTTATCCCTAAATTAATTGATATTCTTTGTATTTATCCTAAATTAATTTTCCTCATTTTCTTATGTTTGTGAGTTGCTATTTTGACCACTTTGGAATCAACAATTCTACAAGGTTTTGAGACTGTCACATCGTGAGATTGTGGGACTCCAAGTCTGTAAGGCTGTAAGATTACTAAACCTGATATTAAGATGAAAATTTGAGAAACTGTGATATCAGAATTAGTCAAGATCACTAGTCTCTGATAGTGCTAGACTATGAGAACATATGATCGGTTTTGATTTTCCAATCCTAATCTCAATTTCGGCTTCTTCAGAAAATTCACATAAAAGAGAATTACTTGTTGAAGGGGATTAACTGTGTATTGGGGGTTCTTTCAGAATAAAATCTAACATATCAGCCCAGAGTTGCTCAAAATGTGGCTATTTTTCCAAATGCTATCTTTCTCAGACTACAGAAGAAGCCTCCCATATCTGCTCTAATCCCAACCTCTGTAACTGGACCCATGTATAAATGTTCTTCTTGTCCCTTGTTCACCTATTAAGGGCATCTCCCAATAGAGTTTGATTCTTTTAGATTTCTTTGTGTCCACAGCTCTTCATTACGGCTTTAAAGAGGACCGTTTATTTTTTAATACTGTGATTTCTTGCTGCTTCTGTAGGAGTGAAGGTTATCCATGGCCTTCTAAACCTACCCCTAATTGGAACTTCTCAGTCCCACTTTAAAATAGATTTCTGAGTTAGATTTCCCGATCCTATGCAAATAGGATGACTATTAGAATAGATTGGCCATTTTCTTTAAGAATTTGCTGTTGGTACTCATATTCTTGCATACATTATTTGGTATCTAATATACCATAACATCTATCTATCAGTTTTTTAACTATCTAACTATTTACCTCTGTATCTTTCTATATCTATCTATCACACATAAGAAGTTATATTGTATCTTTGTATTTTAAGTCTCTATTACATAGAGCAGGCAGGCTCATGAAATAATTATTGAATAAATAGAAGAATGAAAGAATGAATAAAGAAGGTTCTATAAATGTTTTATCTTTGATTAAAATGTTATAAATCATTTTATGTCATTATGGAACAGCTAGGATAGGAGATAAAACATTATCAAAGAGGAAACTTTAACATTAATTGTTGTCTTTAGACGCCACACTATGCTCCTTATGGTGAATCATCCCTTGTAATGCTTACTTCATTGTATTCATTTTTACCTACAGATTTTTGTCAGAACTCAGCAAGAAGTGAACAGTAGTCTCTTTTCTGAGAAAGAAATTCCCTCAATTTTAAGGTCCCTTTCTACTGATGTCTAATTTTTATTGTCTGAATTGTTTATGTAATTATTGGCACCCTTGCTTTTCATTTGTTTCTGGTACTTGTATGATTCCTTCCCCTTGCATACATGAGTTCAGACTAATAAATAAGTGGCAACACGTTAGCACTTCAGATGAGTCAGAATGATGTTTATTAAGAAAGAAACCAGTGCATTCTAAGGTACCAATAATGTCACAATGTTAGTTCTTATGTAGTTCCTCAAACATGAAGAACAAGAAATAACTTTGGGGGGAAGAGAATATCAATGGGATGACATTTTAGTTCTTGTGAAATTGCTATTGATAAATAAGATGGACTGTATATCAGCTCTCCTGAGCCCCTAGCATCTATTTACCTACTTGCTTATTGCCTGTCACTTCTGAGTAGCTTTGAACACACAACTACTTTTGCACACAAGTGTTTTGTATCTTTCCACATGTATTATTGTCTTCTGCCTGATTTTTGGTAAAGATCAAGATCTAAGTTGGCATAAGAGAATGGGAGGATCAGGCAAAACTTCCAAATCTAGTTAGGGTAGAGGTCAAGTACAACTGAGACAACTGAGAACTGACGGGAAAGTGGATCAGGCAGCCCACTCAGAATGAGGTATATGGGCTAAATACAGTGAAATATACCAGCAGTACCGGACAGGCCTCGCTAACCTGACCATTGATTCTAGGATCCTGACCTGGCTAACTTTAGCCCCATCTGGGTGGTTATATTTTTAATTTAACCACAAAATTTGTTTGGGGCCCACAGGAATGTTCTGCCTCTGATTAAGCCCAACAGAGGTGCTGCCTGACATTGAACCTGATTTCTAACCTTTAATTCCATTCTGAAAATTTCTGGGCACCACTAAGGACTGCAGGAGTGTGGTTTGTAGCTTCCATGCACTACATTGCTTCTATGTGCAAAAGCCTGGCTTAAAAACCTGTTTTAAAACTCCCAGAGCCCCAGTTCATTTTTGTTATCACAATTTCCAGATGGGCTTTGGAACATGTCCTTAGATGAGCAATAAGATTTAAAAGGTTCTATTAGAGAAAAATATTAGTACTATTAATTCTGCAAAGGAGAAAGCTATGGGTATCATGACAACTCTTTTCTTACACACGCAAAGTTACTAAAAATGTAGCACCATCCTAATCAGCTATTTTCCAGTTCTACTAGTGGGCTGAGATGTGGAAAGGCTTTTTACAACAGAAGAATGGATGAAAATTAACTATAGAAGGAAAGTACTCTAACAGTAAGTGCCTTTAAAAATGTAATGAACTAATACATTTTCCTTCCTTAAGAAAGAGGCTGACATCACAGAGGTACAGGGATCTTCCTCTGAGTGTTTGATTAGATGATCATAGGAGATCCTTTTGAATTCCTTAGGTACAATTCTCATCATTGTGAAAGGGAAAACTAATGAACTGAACACAAAGAGAAAAAACAGTCTAATGCAACTAGAAAGGAATATTGCCAGTATTACACACATCTTAAGGCCTTTTTATTTCCCAAATAAGTATATGTCCAAATGACAAAAATAATATTTTAAATGTTACATTTAGATATTAAGAGACAGGCTTACTTTGTATCTTTGTCTTTAAAATTAATTTAAATGTATATCATACCCACAGAAGATTAAGCATGATGCAATATTTTCACAAATGTTGTATTTCACTGGCTTGAATATCCGTCTCAAATAATAATAAAATTTAAAAAAGTAAAATTAATATTTGATGTCATTCAAGATCTTTCCAGATTTAAACACATAGCATTTACTAGGAAAATGTAAAGATACATATTAATTATTTCCTTCTAATAACATGAAATTATTTGTATGAATTAGAAATACCAACAAAAGTAAGATTGTTTTTCAAAAGAGTAGAGAATACAGAAAAAAAAAGGACATTTTTACAGGAAATTAAAAGCTATAAAAGAATATAACTAATGTAGTTAGACCAAATTAAACAAGTTTTATTTAAATTAGGGCAAATTGGAAAAGCCTATTCTATTGAATGTTATTCTTTCTACTCCATACAATTCAGGCTTATCAAAATAGATTAGCAATTGCTTTCAAAATCAACATTGTTAATCACATGATGTGTGGACATTTATGTATGAATTGTCCTTCCGTGGAATAAAAGTCAATTCTAGCTATTTTATTCTAAACTAATAAAAAATAAGCTTTGGTATGAAAATGGATAAGGACTTCACATTACAATAAAAGACAGGAAATTAAAGTGTAAGGATTTTCTTATTTATTGTATTAATATTAACTAGTGGAAATGAAGGCATTCTATATAAATTTTTGATCAAATCAATCTGTTTACAAGTCTCTTTTTATTCAGATAGCAAGAATAGTGAAAATAGGAGTGGATTAGGCCCCATTTAAGCCATGGGTGCTTGGATCTTGGTACAAAACTCACAAAATAACAGATTCAAAGCAGTGAATTTAATTCACTAAATCTCAATTTGGGGTCATAAATGAATGGGATAAAATATTTTCTAGTTACATTATGAGAATATTGGTAGAAATAAATGAAACAATAATGTGAAATCTTTTAAAACCATTAAATCCATCAATAACTACATAATATTATTATTAAGTACCTACACTCTACCAGATACTCCTCACTTATGACTCAGTAATTATATCAAAGAAAGATTTTAAAAGTTAAGGTTAGAATACATTGTGAAAAATATGTGATATAGAAGGATGATAAAGATAAGAATAATGAAAACAGTGTGGGATATCAGTTGGCCATTGGAGAAAAAAATAGAAAAATATACATTTTGTACCACTAATTTAGAAATAAACTTCATATAATGTATAAGTACATTGAAAATCACATTATAGACTAATCCGATCACTAGAAATTATAACTATATGTCAAAAATATTTCCATGCTCTTATAACAAATTTGTAAGTTGGAAGTAAAAACTATAGCATTGTAAAATTTATTTAATAAAGTTAACCACAATGTGTTTAATAAAAATGAAGATATAAGCAAAATATGACTGATAGAATATATAGAATATATTTGCTACAAATGTAAAAATATTTAATCTTGACATTTCATTTAAAATTTCATATAAACAAGAATTTAACTTCCAAATATAAACAGATAAGGAAAATGATCAGTTTACATAAAGTGTTCTAAATAATTAAAAGTTATTAAGGAAAGATAGAGAAATAGTAATACAAAGTAGGGAGAAGTGTATGAGCAAATTAAAGTGAGACAGGGTAGGACCATTCAGGAAAATTAAACTAGCTCTGTTTAAGCATGTAGACTTGAAGAGTGTATAGTGATAAAAGTTAACTTTAAAGTGTGAGCAGTTGTAGTTCCATGAAAGTGCTCGTATGTTATGGTGTCCTTTCCCTGAAAACAGTGGAGTGATGTATCTGACAAATTAGAATGAGAATCATGTTTGCAATTTAAAAAGATCACCAAGGACATTTATACCAAGCAAAATCATAAGAAAATATGATAACCCAGAAAAATGACTAATATTAAAAATCAATATTTCCCTAAGGATATTTCTAATGAGAAAATTACAGCTGCAAAATTGTTGAAAGTTAAGCAGCTTAGCTACTTGAGAGGAACAGAAGTCAAAGTCCAAGGAAATCCTAGGTAAAGACTCTGATAAGAGTTTCCACACAGTGATACCCACATATAAAAAACATAAACCAGGACTCTAAAAGACTATACTAAGGGTAAGACTGGATGAAAATGAAATTAAGTCTTTATATGGGCTTGCAGGCTTGCTTAGTCTTACATGGTCTGAGAACCTAAATTCTTGAACTTGGATTAAGATTATTCTAGTCTAGTAGAATATGGATTCCTGGTAGGTACTGGACCCTTGACCAACAGCAAATGGAAATTCTCTTCAGTAGAAGAAACATTCATACTAGGCTTCAAATGTTTTCTACAAATGATTTTTCAAATAAATGGCTGGAATATGATAAAAGATAACCAGGGACACGGGAAAAAATGAGCAAGAACCAGCAGAAACACTCCTGCATTGGGCTCCAATTTAGAATCATTATACACAGAATATGAGAGAACTACATTTGTAATGTATAAAGGAATAAAAGTATGATTAGAAACACCTTCAGAAAATAATATGCTATGAAAAAAAATGTATAGCAGATCAAAAATAAGTATAACTACTAGAAAGGAAAAACATAGAAACTAAAATTAAGAATTCAATACTGTGATTAATGGCAGCTTAACAGAAGGAATTAATTAACTAAACATAATAAAAAATAAAACACTGACAGCTCTCCTCTGACACCTTAGCCAGTGTTCTTAGAAAATAGTAATAGTCTCAGTTTATATCATATTATTAAAGTATTTAGTTATATGTGAATGTTATGTATATTAATTATGCAATTTCTATAGTAGAGTCAAATATTTGTCAAAGATAATTTTTTTCCCAAATACATGATACATGTATAGAAATTTAACAAAACTGAAATGCAAAATGTACTTCATCTGTTCAGAGTTCATTTTCATTATTTCAAAGAGATATAGAAATCATAGCTTATTCAGAAATCAAGAAAACCAAGAAAGATATTGCATCTACATTCCACATTGCCTATGTTTTCCTAGAAATATAGTAACAAGGATTAAAACACTAGTATTTGTTTACCTGGTAAAAATACAGAATTCTAAATTGCTAGAAGTTATATGAATACAGAGCTATAGAATTTAAGAAGTAGATATACTTTTATGTTTTTGATCAAACTTGCAAAGATGAATTTAGTCTCATGGGGGCATTTTATGGAACTGGGATTTTATGGAACTGGGATTTTACCTGGGGATTTTATGGAACTCCAGCCATGAACTATGTTTGTTACTGATCACATTTATCTTCCTCCTGCCACATATAGGAAGTTTTATGACTGTTAAATTCTTGGGTCATTAATGATAATTGTCAAGAATCTCAAAGGCGTCATGTTGTTCTCATATTTGTGACTTGTTTTCTCGTAGTAGGAGGGAGAACTTACAACAGATATCATGAATATATTTTTTATTCTCATATTTTTCTTTCTTTAGCTCCAGTTCTTCTATAAAGGCAAGTTTTAAAATCAATGTTTTGGTGACTTCCCATATGTATTTGTAATTCTAGAATGTAATTTGTTTTAGACATTATAGAGATTTTATAAGAACCTTTTATATAAATATTTTTGATCATCATTATTTGTCAAAAGACAAAAATAAACTATTGAACCCCTTGAACAAAATGCATTACTAAATAGTTTAAAAGTGGATCGTCCCTCATTTCTCTGCTCTGTGGTAGTACATGTTTGTGTACTGGGGACAAACCATCCCAGGACCTATACATAAGTGTTATGCTTGAGCTTTCTGTGGGTTAATTATATAGTATAAATTCAACCATTTTAAATAATTTTGAGTGAACTGACATTTTTTTGTCTTGCTATCAATGGTCTAATTAATTAGAAGCATCACTGATAAATATTCTGATCCTTTCTTATCTGATTTCTAGGAAGAGAATCATGAAGAAAAAATAAAATTTTCCTTCTTTGCTACAGCTTCTGCTTTACACAAGATTATCCAGCCTAAGGGGAAACTGTTCAATTCCTTATGATGTGTGTGTGTGTGTGTGTGTGTGTGTGTGTGTGTAAGTATAAGCTGGTGGTTGAGGGTGGGCATGAGGAAAATTGAATAGGGATAAAATTTAATTAATATCCTAAGAGTTAATATTCTCAGTCATATGTTCTTCAGCTGAAAAAAAGGAATTTTAATTTGAAAAGAACCAAGCATCATTTGGAAATGTAGCATAGCTACTACATTTGAACTTGATTAATTTGTGATATCTGCAACAACACAGGTGAGGTTACTGTACTTTTGTCAGGAGATCAGTGAGCTATATTGAACAGAGATATTGCTCTAAAGACAATATTAAAAGATTTAACAGAAATTGACTTGGCACTGTACAAATAGTAGTCAGAGTCCAGCTCTTTCTCCAAGCAGGAAATATTCTTTCCTGGCCAAAGATATTTAGAATCTCTCTTTACACAGCTTCAGGATGAGAAAGACCCATTACAGTAGTCCCAAACAGTAATTACAGAAGCAATAATTACATATCTCTCTTGAACACTGGATACAGCGGGTCTTGGAATTAATGGGCAAAGACTGAGAACACTTTATGAAAGTTAAAAACAGATGGGTCACCAGGCCAAGTCAGAACTATGATAAAGCCACATCAGTTTAAGAATACAAAACTGCTTATTTTAACATTACTATCATGAGTTTAATGTGGACATGTAAACTGACATCATAACTTAATCTATAGTTCTGGGTAGAAATAATGCTAGGAACACTGGCTTTGGAGTCAGACAGCCTGGTTTGAAACTCTTATTTACCTAGTGGTATGATCTTGCAAAAGTCACTTACCTTTGTTCTTTTTAAGTGCCAGTGCAATTGTGAATATTAAATAAACCGTGTAAAGTGCTTAAAACAACATTATGATTTCTGAATGTCTATTGTCCATATATGTATAGCTAAACTTACTCACTATTATACTGGTAGTTTTATATGAAATAGTTTATAAAACCCTCTCCCAAACCACATAGGATAAGCACTACTACAATGTTCATTGATATTATAGGATTACAAGGAGTCTGAGTCAGAGAGAGTTAATATGACTTGCTCAGATCCCTCAGTTTGAAAATGAAAAAGCTAGGATTTGGATTCTGAGCTTGACTCTATATTTTTTTGTTAATTTAAAAACTCCTCCATATTTCCTATTATTTTGAAACCTATCAAGATTCAGTGATAAATAGATGATAGATAGATTGATTGATTGATAGATTGATAGTTAGACAGATAGTGATAGACAGACAAGGACAAAACCTGGTTAACAGAACAAGGACAATTGAGCAAAGTATAACTGTGTTGGGGAATACACACTAGTCCTAGAACTAACAGTCTGTCTAGTCTTCTCCCTATGGATTTTAAGACATTGCATAAGAAAGCATGTCTTCACATTGTTAAAAATAATGGAGTGTTCCTTGTAGCCCTAACTAATAATTTTATTGCCTTCCCTTTATAGTTCAATCATAGTGTGAGTTTTTTTGGTTATATGGCCAAGAGTAACTGGAGGTACACTGATACCACCATTAAACTGCTTGTGACAGTAGATTAATACACATGTCTTTCCCCCAAGGACATGCTTCTGAAAATCCAACAAAAGAATTAAAAGCAAATAATCCTGTATAGTCTGTAGAAGAAAATATAAAAGATGACTGCATCAACACCCTTGGCATTAAAACATGGCACTGACATTTCAGTTCAGATAAAAATGTTACCCTATAAGAATTCATAAATGATAGAAGTAAAGAGAATTGAAGATTTTGTTCCAAATTGATTATATTGAGATCTTAATATACCTATAGGCATAAATAAGAATGAATTATTTCATTTATATTTTCCCTGTACTGAATACAGAAGTTGTGGCTAGCAGGCTCTAGAGTGCAGGCTCAGTAGCTGTGGCACATAGGCTTAGTTGCTCTGCAGCATGTGGGATCTTCACGGACTAGGGCTCAAACCCCTGCCCCCTGCATTGGCAGGAGGATTCTTAACCACTGCTCCACCAGGGAAGCCCCCAAATCATTTTTTTTTAAGAAAGAGTTCCCATATAAAAACCAAAGTAACTGTCCCTACTGAAAAGGAGTCTTTAATCTCTCTAGGAATAAAAGAAGATTAAAAAGCTTATGAGATTCACTGCTACTTGACATCATCCTCCAGTGTGGTAGCTGCTGAGTTAACCCCCTTTGAGTCATCAGGGCTTCTCCTGTCATCATGGTTCTCTGTCTTGGCATATGTTCTTTTTTACATCCTTGAGGCCCTCAGGTCCAGTAACTCCAGGGAGGATTAAAAAACCTGAAAAAAATGCTATCAATACAATCAGAGCCAGGAGAGAAAGTATTTTTTTAAGGATTTTAATATATTTGTATAACCAAATATCTTACAAAATATTAATTCAACATGTTTAATATTAAAACAATCAATGTAAAATATAATCTTGTAATTATTTTTATCTTTGTATCATTAGCATTATGTACTGTTCCCGATGTCACTGGCTCTATTCTTTCATGCGGAAAATGGAAGTCTTTATCATTTTCTGAAAATACTTAATCTTTATATGATGAAACAGGAGAATTTAGGGCATGTTTGAGTCAAATTACTGTAAGCATGATAGGTTTTGCCTTCATTCTGTTTTTATTAGCATTTTTTCAAGATATTTCATTCATTTTGTTTCTTCATAATTGTTTTCTATTTGCCTATAATGATCTTTGTTATTTTTTTATTTCTGATTTCAAACTAATGTTCCAGAGAGTAAAAACGAACTCCAATCCCCTAATGAAACTTCATGTGAACAATTTGTCATAAGTAGAATAAACACAATGGGATTATAGTTCTCTAGTGGGGGGAATAACCCTTCACAATAACATTGACTATCTAATAGAGTATGTTTGAGTTTTCTACATTTACTTTATGTAAACTTCACTGTGAACTCTGTTTATTTTACTGTCATTTGAATTACAGATTCTGTGTTAAGTCGAAATATGGGCTAATTTCCCATATAACATTAAATCCTTTTTCCAATGAATTATGCCCCAAATGTTAATACAAACTACATGCTATTTCCCGCTGTGAGCATCAGAAAGTATGCAGTAGTGCAGACAGATAAATAGCAGATCTTCTCTAACTTTGTTCAGTCATGATGGTCCTTTTATAGGCAGATCTGCCATTTAACCTGTACATATGATTGGCTATCATATATGACTTATATGTTATTCACTGAGGAAGATGTCTATGTGTGTGTATTTGCAGGTAATTAAAATAATTATTTTACAAAATAGTAGGAGGAACATAGGTAATCTGTGGTTAAAGAACATATATTGTCTTGATGTTAGTATAAAATATTCTGTGAAGGTAATTATGGAAGACATGACTTGATCTCTGGGATTTTAAAGAAAGACGAAAAAGAAGAGTGGGTGGTGTGTGGGGAAAACTAGATTGACTTTGTGCTGAAGATCACTGAAGCTGGATGATGAGTACATAGGGATTCATGTTGAGTTTCTTTATTTTTGTATATGTCTGAGATTTTCCTTTAAAAAATAACAGGTTAAGTGAGAGAGAGGGGGAGTGATGCTCTTGGTTAAGAGTGATGCTCTTTTCTCCAGTGAAAAAACTATAAAAAATATCCTTGGATTTTTGATACTAGCCTCTGAGGCAAAGGCAGGACTGAGTCCAAGGCAGGACTGTGTTCACTGGTAATGCAAAATGCTCACAACAATTAATCTCAACATAAGTCTCTTGGTCTTTCATTGCTACTGTCTGGCATAGTCATTTTGCTAAAATAAAAGACAGGAATCTGTGCAGTAATGGGAGCCTGTCCTCCGTGATAATGATACAATATCAAGTTATTAAATGAACGATCAGGAAGGGGTGGAGCAGTAGAAAAACAGCCTAGTGCAGAGATTAGATGAAAGGGGTACAAGAGAAATGCACAGAAAGGAAAAAGTATTCAAATAATGCAAACATAAGGAGAAATATAAAATTGGACACATTTCTGCTTTTCTATGCTTATCAAGTAGTAACAACTGGCTCCACTGTGCTGCTTTGAAGTCTTACAAATAAAGCTTGTTAACGTATATTGGAGACTTCACAGGGTTGTCTTGTGAAAAAAAATGGGAGCTTACATTATTTGGGTAGAATCTTGTAAGAGTCTCTTCTTAAAATACAGCTTGTTTCTATTAAAGGTTTAAATGCAGTAAAATATTCTCTGGTTTGGAGGGATTTTTAAAAATTTAGCCCTTGGAATCCCAAAGAAATTGGTCCAAAGAATAAGAGTTTCATCTTATTTATTTATTTGTTTATTTGGCGGTACGTGGGCCTCTCACGTTGTGGCCTCTCCCGTTGCAGAGCACAGGCTCCGGACACGCAGGCTCAGCGTCCATGGCTCATAGGCCCAGCCGCTCCGCGGCATGTGGGTTCTTCCCGGACCGGGGCACGAACCCTTGTCCCCCGCTTTGGCAGGCAGACTCTCAACCACTGCTCCACCAGGGAAGCCCCTCATCTTATTTTTGTTGTCTCTCTCACTATCCTACCAATTTCATGCTGGCTCCGGGGGACACTGACTCCCTATTCACCCTCAGTCTCAAAATAATTATTGGCTTATGGTAGGAGCTGATTCTAGAATAGAGTCATGTCTATTTGAGAATATATATGCTGTAGCCTTTAAGCTGAAGGCTAAAGTTCCAGGCTTTCCAAGACATCTGCTCACCTTATTAAAAATTTATTTTCTCTTGCCATGTAAATAGTTGCCTTGCTTCTGATCAGTACACATCGTAGGTCCAGCCTACTCAATTTACATTTAGACATCACGACTCCCATGGTAGTGTCCTGGCTGCCTGCCCAGAATGTGTTATTGGTGACCCTGTTGTTCTCCTCTTTAAACACCAAGTTAATTATGACTTGTTGGAGCCTCTAATGATATCTGATGACCTTTGAGACATCATACACTCCCTCACTAATCTTCTAACAAGTAGATCAGATTCTATGTGAGAAAGTACCCTCTCTAAAAAAGTGCCAAATCAGACCAAAGCAAAGCTAAATGGTACCTTTTGATGAAGTGTCACTGCAGACAGTATATTTGTGTGGGTGCACATCATTGGGACCGTATTGAATTAGATGTTATCCCAACAGAATAGTATACCTCCTTTCTCACCTCCAATTAGTATGTGCTGAATTAAATGTGAACTGGAGTATTAAGACTGAACCAAGAGGATTTTTTACAAGACTTGCTAATTTTTCATAAGGAGTCTGGATTTTTACAGGTTTATATAATATCCCAGCCCTATGTTAAATTCGTTTTATTGGTTAATTATATTCAATATGTATCTAGAGTCATTAGATATCAGAAACAATTTTAGAAAAAGGTATAAAGTTTCATTTTAGGTTTAAAGTGCTCCATGCATACATATTAAAATATATGTATTTTCCATGAAAATTAAGTTTTCCAATAAGGTATAAATTCTATGAATTACAGAATCTAACACAGTAGCAAGTTTAACAGATGGATTCATATTCATGTGATATTCATAAGTATATGATTGGAGAAATTTAGAAAAATCTATATCATCTCAATTAATACTTTCATACAAATACTCATAGTATTTGCTTGGTACATATTTTTCTTGTTGTAGAGTAAAATTGATTTTATTCAATAAGAATATATTTTTATTTATTCAAGACATTCCTATATAATGGAGTACAACTATTTTGAATTGAAATCATAAAAAATAGAAAAGCTATTTTGGACCTCCCCATTTTATTAAAATAGTAAACAAACATACATATATTAAAAAGAGATATACTTTCAACCATCACAACCTGAAATATATTTATATATACCTTACATTCATGACACTGATAAATCTGAATGGATAAAGAATAAACATGCACTTGATTATTTACTGTAATTGTATTATTATTACGTAAATACATGATGTGTAATATGACTTTATGTTAATGAGAAATCCATAGATAAACCTGCTGCTCAAGAATATGGCACTTATTCAAAAAAAAAAGTACAAGTGAGGTTTAGAAAATGCATGAAAGGAAAAATATTACAAATAAGATGATTATATCATTATCCAACTAAGGGCAGTTAAAAGGCTGTAGCAGCTGAGATAACAGGGAGAAAAGAAAAATAGCTAGGTTTAAAAAACAACAGAATGTTGAGCTAATTAATGCTATCATGCAACTTTCACCAAGTAACAGTAACACTTTCTACTTCAAGCACGTATTTTTTGGGACAAAATTCTCCAGATGGAATTGACATTTCTGTTTTCAGCAGGTTCCTAAAGGAAGTGAACTGTAGCAGAAGTGGCCCTTCAAAGCAGATCCTCAGTTTGGGACACTCACCTGTCAATTGGCAACAGCATCCCATTGATCGTGGGAAGTAGGGGGTGGTGTCCTAGGGTTTATCATAACTTGGTGATCCTGAGATGATCACTTCTGAGGGACTAGAATGAGACACAGGTAAAAGGGGAATGATTGAGTTATACTCTCATTCTAGCCTTTAAACAGAATGAAAGCAAGAGTAATGATGAAGATTTAGAAGTTGGTTGGTTTCTAAATCAAAAAAGCGTATATAACTTTATAGCACTCAGGCATGTAGTGGAAGTCAGCAGGCCTACGTGGCATCATTTATTGAGGCCCTCAACTTTTGTAGCCACTGTCTAAACTGCTACAAATCAGGCCACAGATTTAACCAAAAAAGTGAAAGAATACTAAAGAAAACAATATAGAGATTTGATAGATTTCTCATGATAAAACCAACGTCCAGTAGAGAAAGAATGAGACACTTGTATGGCTGTATGTGGACACTTGAACCCACAGATTCCCTTAACTGCTCAGGGCTGGCACAAACAGCACACACCTCATTGCTAGAAGACAGCAGCCTCTCCTGCCTGGTGGTCTTAGAAAAACATCACCTGAAGCATTCCTGTTAAAGAGGATACTTGTCTTAACTCTTGATCCACACCTGCATTCACCACTGTCTCTAGATGAATAATTAAGTTTATATCTCAGTAAGGCTGTAGCTGAAAAGCCTACTCCCTGCTGTGGAAGTAGACAGCTTATTTATAGAAAAATATTGCAGGACCTGGCATTATGTACCAGCAAGGATAAGAGAGATATTTTTGAGAGTGAATCTTCTGGTTGTTGGGCTGGGAGGAGGTGAAAAATATTGCCGAAGAATATTGAGTTTATGAATGTTCAATCACTAGCCCAATAATCAAGGACACCTGGAATTTGTCCGAATATACTGTTGGGATGGCTGCTTGAAGTTTTGAAACAACAATGGCCTATGTAAAATGAGGTCATATCAATGTTAGCCTTGCCAGAGTACTGGGAAGTGGGGTGAGAAAATTCAGGGAAGAGGCTTGAAAGAACAGATTTTTTTACATAAGACTGGAGAAATCATTATCTGACTGTGTTCTCCAGTAAGTCCCGGAGAACATTGCTTACATAAAAACAACAAAGACTGCACTGTATAAAGGCTGTTACCCTGGCATTGTTTCCATTAGGATATTCTTCTAACTCTTCTCTTATAGGTAAATGCAGCCACCTGGCTTGTACCATTCTGGAATCCTATTATCCCCATTGAAATGAAGAAGCACAGTTCCATGCAACTTTTCCTACTGTCAACTCTGCTCCAGAGCACAGCTATTGCTGACCTTAATGATTTCAATGCCCTTTATACTGTTCTGATATCTCTGGAATTTAAATTTTTCATAAGATAGGTCTCCTAGATTATTTTCCTTTTCTTACATATTCATATTACATTTTTCATGTATTTTTCCTTACTTTATAATTTTATTTTTCCCTTTAAGTTCTTAAGATAATTTTTCAATGTGATTCTATTACTGACATAAAAGTAAATCTATTTTTTCACTGTTTCCAAAAGTGAATTTAATTCATTCTCCATCATTTTTATTCATCTTAGGGTGTTAGATGTGCCTTTTATATTCAACTGACTTTATTGCCTTAAAAAAGTTCTTAATAGCATTTGTCAAGGTTTCTCAATGTTTTTGATAGCTTTTTAAATATCATATTAATTTTTAATGAGTTGAGACATATAGCTTATACATTGAAATATGTTTACATTTCACCTGAAATATCTTGCACAAATAGTTCATTTTTTGAGGAAAAAAAAAAAAAGATCAGAAATGTGCTCAATACCCTCAACAGCTTTGTGTCGCACCTGGTTTAATACTCAAAGTCTTTACTTGGCCTCAGAAGAGTTAATGATCTGACTCTCTCCTGACTCAGCAACATCTTTGAACTCATTTCCTAAAAATGCCTCATTTTCTCACTATGCTCCTGTCTGTCACCCTGACTTCCTTGTTAAGCACACACCAGCCCAGGTTCTTTGCACTTAACTATTCCTTTACATGGTATCTATTATTTATGTTCCTACATTCTTCAATTTCCTACTTAAATTTCACTTAAAGAGGGATCTTCTGACTACCCTGTCTAAACTAAAATTCCTTCTTACTGATCCATTAGAACTGTCACTCTCTAGTTCCTTATCTTGTTTATTTTTATTGGGAGCACCTTTCACAACGTGACATATTATACACCTGTTACTTTGTTTAGTTAACTAACCCACAAAAATATACTTGCTGTAAAAGTACTGGTATTTTGAATATCTAGTGTTTCCCCAATGCTCAGAACAGTGTCTGACATATAAGAAGCTCTTAATATCTGTGAAATGATTGAATGAAATAAATTGCATTTTATTTTGTATTCCTTATAAACATAAGGAATTACTTTGTTCAGATCAAATATGCCAAGACAAATTTAATATTAGTTAATTTAATAAAAGTATGTTTAAAGAAGTTATTGAAAAATATATTATCTGGCTAAAGCAGTTCTTTTGCTATGTGATAATAAGTTATGACTTTCTAGTGCCTCATTGAACTGCCAAAGTGTAATCGTGGTTACAAGAAGATAACAGAAGGTTGTTTAAAATTAAACAGTGTGTGTTGCATAAATCGAGAGAGCCATAATAAATTCCCTGTTCTCTATACCACAATATAGCAAAGAGGTACTTTCTAAATCAAAGCTTTTACTACATAAGTGGTAAAATAAATCAAGCCATTAACCAACACAATGCTAAGTTATTGAATCTTTGTTGAGGAAAATGTCACTTCAGTTAGAAACCTCCTTTGTAAACATGGCACCATCAGGGTAACTTTTACCAACATCAAAGAAAGACTTTCAGGAGTGCTGAGTGAATTTATAAATAGTGTTCCTCCAAAGGAAAATTTCACCTTATAATAATTATAACATTCATCAAAGTAGCAGCTATTCTGTAACACTAGTCATCTAAAAAAAATAATAGAATTTAGATGATGAGCTATTCAAAGTAGAAAGCGTTTTAGTGTGCCATTTTTATCGAGAGAAACACACCAAAATATCAGAATAAAGAAAATAGGCAATGACAAATAAAATCCTTTCCTCTTGACGGTGAGATGAACGTTGGTGAATCAATAATTTTTTAAACCGTCTTTTGAAAAGAAATTCCATTGTCAAATGCATTGGTTACACTACTTGGTTTTGCATTAATGCACTATTAATACAACACACATTGAATTCTCTCTTCACCCCAGCCAATTTAATTGTTGTTTCTCACTTTCTTACTGTGACTGAAACTGTTATCCTGATGAAGGTGTTATAATATGAAAGGAGTATTTTCATATAGAAATGACAAACTGCTCCAATATATCACAGTACAACTACTCTATTCTACAGTAGATTAGTTAAGGTGGTAAGGCAAGTCTTGCTTCAACTAAATGAAAGAAGAATATCAATGACATTAACTGTCTAGTTGCAAAAACACATAAGTGAATATTCCCAAAGACATCTTTGATGATTAAAAAAAGGCCAGTCACTTAAAGACTGTAATATGAATTCAAAATGCATCCTTACAATTGTCAAGATCTATACATTTCCCCAACATAAGTTTTTTACTTAGATAATGTAATTCAAGATTACAAAGTGATATTTGCACATGCTTTTAATTTATGAAGTACACTTCAGGGAGTTCTATTCATAATCATAAAGTTATATACATTTCAATATAGTAGTTATTTTGTGTACATCTACTCTATTTTTTCTTCAAATGTCATTTGCCAAGGAGAAAATAAAAGTTGTTATTCATTATATTATCACCTTTGCTTTATCTATCTGTGTGATTTTCTCAGCCAGTAAGATATAGAGGCATAACCTGGTGAACTAAAATATGTGCTCAAACGTTTATTGAAATTTTCTTTTATTCAATTTGATTTCTTGATTTATTTTACTTCGTGTTAGTGTAAAATATAGGAACATACAATTTTGTATAATTTTATCTAATAGTTTACCTATGTGTAGACTTTCTCATTCCACAGGATTTTGAGTATGCTAAGGGCAAGAACAGAGCCAAAAAAAAAAAAGGTAAAGGTAAACTTATGAATAGAAATAAACCATTAGTACAATGGAAAATATAAGTACAGAAAATTAAGGATTAGAAATAAACACATCTGTAAGATTACAGAATTGGTTAAATGAACACTCTTTGACTTTTATCTTCCTGAAAGCCAAAGTGAAATGGAGATGTGATCACTTCATTGGTTTTAGTGAAAAGAGAGGAAGACAGATATTTTAAGAAAAGCGAATAATTAACCTATTACAAAGATCAAATACTATTCCCACACTGTATCTCATATGTTGACAATGAAGAGTATATAGGACAAACTATTGCTGTGACAAAGTCAGGCAGGGACTTAATTTGATTTTTTTTTTCTTAGAACTTCATTTTTATTCTAGAGCTAACAATTACTCATGATATTCCACTGTTATTGCATACCGAATTGTTTTATCTTTCAAAATCCTTAAAATTCAGTGTCCCAAATACTTCCTGTTATGTTTGTTTGTCTGTTTGTTTTTTTACATGTTTATTAGAGTATAATTGCTTTACAATGGCGTGTTTGTTTCTGCATTATAACAAAGTGAATCAGTTACACATATACATATGTTTCCATATATCTTCCCTCTTGTGTCTCCCTCCCTCCCACCCTCCCTATACCACCCCTTTAGGTGGTCACAAACCACATAGCTGATCTCCCTGTGCTATGCGGCTACTTCCCACTAGCTATCTATTTTATGTTTGGTAGTTTATATATGTCCATGCCACTCTCTCACTTTGTCACAGCTTACCCTTCCCCCTCCCCATATCCTCAAATCCATGCTCTGTGTCTTTATTCCCATCTTACACCTAGGATCTTCATGAATTTTTTTTTTTCTTAGATTCCCTATATATGTGTTAGCATATGGCATTGTTTTTCTCTTTCTGACTTACTTCACTCTGTATGACAGACACTATGTCCATCCATCTCACTACAAATAACTCAATTTTGTTTATTTTTATGGCTGAGTAATATTCCATTGTATATATGTGCCACATCTTTATCCATTCATCGGTTGATGGATACTTAGGATGCTTCCATGTCCTAGCTATTGTAAATAGAGCTTCAATGAACATTTTGGTACATGACTCTTTTTGAATTATGGTTTTCTCAGGGTATATGCCCAGTAGTGGTATTGCTGGGTCGTATGGTAGTTCTATTTGTAGTTTTTTAAGGAAACTCCATACTGTTCTCCATAGTGGCTGTATCAATTTACATTCCTACTAACACTGTAAGAGTGTTCCATTTTCTCCACAGCTTCTCCAGCATTTATCGTTTCTAGATTTTTGGACGATGGCCGTTCTGACCGGTGTGAGATGATATCTCATTGTAGTTTTGATTTGCATTTCTCTAATGATTAATGATGTTGAGCATTCTTTCATGTGTTTGTTGGCAATCTGTATATCTACTTTGGAGACATGTCTATTTAGGTCTTCTGCCCATTTTTGGATTGGGTTTTTTTTGTTGTTGTTATTGAGCTGTATAGGCTGCTTGTAAATTTTGGAGAATAATCCTTTGTCAGATGCTTCATTTGCAAATATTTTCTCCCATACTGAGGGTTGTCTTTTGGTCTTGTTTATAGTTTCTATTGCTGTGCAAAAGGTTTTAATTTTCATTAGGTCCCATTTGTTTATTGGTGGTTTTATTTCCATTTCTCTAGGAGGTGGGTCAAAAAGAGTCTTGCTGTGATTTATGTCATAGAGTGTTCTGCCTTTGTTTTCCTCTAAGAGTTTGATAGTGTCTGCCCTTACATTTAGGTATTTAATCTATTTTGAGTTTATTTTTGTGTATGGTGTTAGGGAGTGTTCTAATTTCATACTTTTACATTTATCTGTCCAGTTTTCCCAGCACTACTTATTGAAGAGGCTGTCTTTTCTCCACTGTATATTCTTGCCTCCTTTATCAAAGATAAGGTGACCATATGTGTGTGGCTTTATCTCTGGGCGTTCTATCCTGTTCCATTGATCTATATTTCTGTTTTAGTGCCAGTACCATACTGCCTTGATTACTGTAGCTTTGTAGTATAGTCTGAATTCAGGGAGCCTGATTCCTCCAGCTCCATTTTTAATTCTCACGATTGCTTTGGCTATTTGGGATCTTTTGGTTTCCCTACAAATTGTGACATTTTTTTTGTTCTAGTTCTGTGAAAAATACCAGTGGTAGTTTGATAGGGATTGCATTAAATCTTTAGATTGCTTTGGGTAGTAGAGTCATTTTCACAATGTTGATTCTTCCAATCAAAGAACATGATATATCTCTCCATCTATTTGTATCATCTTTAATTTCTTTCATCAGTGTCTTATAATTTTCTGCATATAAGTCTTTTGTCTCCTCAGGTAGGTTTATTCCTAGATATTTTATTCTTTTTGTTGCAATGATAAATGGGAGTGTTTTCTTAATTTCATTTTAAGATTTTTCATCACTAGTGTATAAGAATGCCAGAGATTTCTGTTCATTAATTTTGTATCCTGCTATTTTACCAAATCCATTGATTAGCTCTAGTAGTTTTCTGGTAGCATCTTTAGGATTCTCTATGTATACTATCATGTCATCTGCAAACAGTGGCAGCTTTACTTCTTCTTTTCTGATTTGGATTCCTTTTATTTCTTCTTCTCTGATTGCTGTGGCTAAAACTTCCAAATCTATGTTGAATAAGAGTGGTGAGAGTGGGCACCCTTGTCTTGTTCCTGATCCTAGTGGAAAAGTTTTCAGTTTTTCACCATTGAGGACAATGCTGGCTGTGGGTTTGTAATATATGGCCTTTATTATGTTGAGTAAAGTTCCCTCTATGCCTACTTTCTGCAAGATGTTTATCATAAATGGGTGTTGAATTTTGTTGAAAGCTTTGTCTGCATCTATTGAGATGATCATATGGTTTTTCTCCTTCAGTTTGTTAATATGATATATCACATTGATTGATTTGCGTATATTGAAGAATCCTTGTATTCCTGGAATAAACCCCACTTGGTCATGGTGTATGATCCTTTTAATGTGCTGTTGGATTCTGTTTGCTAGTGTTTTGTTTAGGATTTTTGCATCTATGTTCATCAATGATATTGACCTGTAGTTTTCTTTCTTTGTGACATCTTTGTCTTGTTTTGGTATCAGGGTGAGGGTCGCCTCATAGAATGAGTTTGGGAGTGTTCCACCCTCTGCTATATTTTAGAAGAGTTTCAGAATGGTATGAAATGGTACGTGTTAGCTCTTCTCTAAATGTTTGGTAGAATTTACTTGTGAAGCAATCTGGTCCTGGGCTTTTGTTTGTTGGAAGGTTTTTAATCACAGTTTCAATTTCAGTACTTGTGATGCATCTGATCATATTTTCTATGTCTTCCTGGTTCAGTCTTGGCAGGTTGTACACTTCTAAGAATTTGTCCATTTCTTCCAGGTTGTCCATTTTATTGGCATAGAGTTGCTTGTAGCAATCTCTCATGATCCTTTGTATTTCTACAGTGTCAGTTGTTACTTCTCCTTTATCATTTCTAATTCTACTGATTTGAGTCTTCTCCCTTTTTTTCTTGATGTGTCTAGCTAATGGTTTAGCTTTTTTTTTTAATCTTCTCAAAGAACCAGTTTTTTTAAATTGATCTTTGCTATTGTTTCCTTCATTTATTTTTCATTTATTTCTGATCTGATCTTTATGAGTTCTTTCCTTCTGCTCACTTTGGTTTTTTGTTGTTGTTGTTGTTGTTCTTCTTCTTTCTCTAATTGTTTTAGGTGCAAGGTTAGGTTGTTTATTTGAGGTATTTCCTATTTCTTAAGGTAGGATTGTATTGCTATAAGCTTCTCTCTTAGAATAGCTTTTGCTGTATCCCATAGGTTTTGGCTTATCGTGTCTCCATTGTCATTTCTTTCTAGGTATTTTTTTATTTCCTCTTTGATTTATTCAGTGATCACTTCGTTATTAAGTAGTGTGTTGATAAGCCTCCATGTGTTTGTATTTTTTACCAGTATTTTCCTGTTATTTCTAGTCTCATAGCATTGTGGTCGGAAAAGATACTTGATACGATTTCAATTTTCTTAAATTTACCAAGGCTTGATTTGTGACCCAAGATATGATCTATCCTGGAGAATGTTCCATGAGCACTTGAGAAAAATGTGTATTCTGTTGTTTTTGGATGGAATGTCCTATAAGTATCAATTAAGTCCATCTTGTTTAATGTATCATTTAAAGCTTGTGTTTCCTTATTTATTTTCATTTTGGATGATCTGTCCATTGGTGAAAGTGGGGTGTTAAAGTCCCCTAATATAATTGTGTTATTGTTGATTTCCCCTTTTATGGTTGTTAGTATTTGCTTTATTTATTGAGGTGCTCCTGCATTGGGTGCATAATATTTACAATTGTTATATCTTCTTCTTGGATCCATTCCTTGATCATTATGTACTGTCTTTCTTTTTCTCTTGTAATAGTCTTTATTTTAAAGTCTATTTTGTCTGATATGAGAATTGCTACTCCAGCTTTCTTCTGATTACCATTTGCATTGAATATCGTTTTCCATCTTCTCAATTTAAGTCTGTATGTGACCCTAGGTCTGAAGTGGGTCTCTTGTGGACAGCATATATATGGGTCATGTTTTTGTATCCATTCGGCCAGTCTGTGTCTTTTGGTGGGAGCATTTAATCCATTTACATATAAGGTAATTATCGATATGTATGTTCCTATTCCCATTTTCTTAATTGTTTTGGGTTTGTTATTGAGGTCTTTTCTTTTTCTTGTGTTTCTTGCCTAGAGAAGTTCCTTTAGCATTTGTTGTAAAGCTGGTTTGGTGGTGCTGAACTCTCTCAGTTTTTGCTTGTCTGTAAACATTTTAATTTCTCCATCAAATCTGAATGAGATCCTTTCTGGGTAGAGTAATCTTGGTTGTAGGTTTTTCTCCTTCATCACTTTAAATATGTCCTGCAACTGCCTTCTGGCTTGCAGGGTTTTATCAGATGTTAACCTTATAGGGATTCCCTTGTGTGTTATTTGTTGTTTTTCCCCTGATGCTTTTAATATGTTTTCTTTTTAGTTAATTTTTGCTAGTTTGATTAATATGTGTCTTGGCGTGTTTCTCCTTGGATTTATCCTGTATGGGACTCTCTGTGCTTCTTGGACTTGATTAACTATTTCCTTTCCTATATTAGGGAAGTTTTCAACTATAATCTCTTCAAATATTTTCTCAGTCCCTTTCTTTTTCTCTTCTTCTTCTCGGACCCTTATAATTCGAATGTTGGTGTGTTTAATGTTGTCCCAGAGGTCTCTGAGACTGTCCTCAGTTCTTTTCATTCTTTTTTCTTTATTCTGCTCTGCAGTATTTATTTCCACTCTTTTATCTTCCACGTCACTTATCCGTTCTTCTGCCTCAGTTATTCTGTTATTGATCCCTTCTAGAATATTTTTAATTCCATTTTTGTGTTGTTTATCATTGCTTCTTTCCTCTTTAGCTCTTCTAGGTCCATGTCAAATGTTTCTTGCATTTTCTCTATTCTATTTCCAAGATTTCAGATCATCTTTACTATAATTATTCTGAATTCTTTTTCAGGTAGACTGTCTATTTCCTCTTCATTTGTTAGGTTTTGTGTGTTTTTATCTTGCTCCTTCAACTTCTGTGTGTTTTTCTGTCTTTTCATTTTGTTTATATTACTGTATTTGGGGTCTCCCTTTTGCAGCCTGCAGATTTGTAGTTCCCGTTGTTTTTGGTGTCTGTCCCCAGTGGCTAAAGTTGGTTCAGTGGGTTGTGTAAGCTTCCTGGTGGAGGGGACTAATGCCTGTGTTCTGGTGGATGAGCCTGGATCTTGTCTTTCTGATGGGCAGGTCCACGTACAGTGGTGTGTTTTTGGGGTGTCTGTGTCCTCACTATGATTTTAGGCAGCCTCTCTGCTAATAGATGGGGCTGTTTTCCTGTCTTGCTAGTTGCTTTTCATAGGGTGTCCAGCACTGTAGCTTGCTGGTCGTTGAGTGAAGCTGGGTCTTGGTGTTGAGATGGAGATCTCTGGGATATTTTTGCTATTTGATATTACATAGAGCTGGGAGGTCTCTTGTGGACCAGTGTCCTGAAGTTGGCTCTCCCACCTCAGAGGCACAGCCCTGATGCCTGGCTGGAGCTTCAAGAGACTGTCCTCCACACGGCTCAGAATAAAAGGGAGAAAAAATAGAAAGAAAGATGATAAAATAAAATAAAATAAATTTATTAAAATAAAAAAATGATTATTAAGTAAAAGAATTTATAAAGTAAAAAGAAACAAAAACAAAAAACAAACAAACAAAAAAAAACCGTATGGACAGAACCCTAGGACAAATGGTGAAATGAAAGCTAGACAGACAAAATCTCACTGAGAAGCATACACATACACACTCACAAAAAGCGGAAAAGGGGAAAAAATAATCTATCTTGCTCCCAATGTCCACCTCCTCAATTTGGGATGATTTGTTGTCTATTCAGGTATTCCCTAGATGCAGGGTACATCAAGTTGACTGTGGACATTTAATCCACTGCTCCTGAGGCTGCTGGGAGAGATTTCCCTTTCTGTTCTTTGTTCACACAGGTCCCGGGGTTCAGCTTTGGATTTGGCCCCACCTCTGCATATAGGTCGCCTGAGGTCATCTGTTCTTCGCTCCAACAGGTCAGGGTTAAAGAAACAGCTACTTTGGGGGCTCTGGCTCACTCAGGTCAGGGGGAGGGAGGGGTACGGATGTGTGGCGAGCCTGCGGCAGCAGGGGCTGGCGTGATGTTGCACCAGCCTGAAGCATGCCATGTGTTCTCCCGGGGAAGTTGTCCCTGGATCCCTGGACCCTGGCAGTGGCGGGCTGCACATGCTCTCAGGAGGAAAGGTGTGGATAGTGACCTGCACTCGCACACAGGCTTCTTGGTGGCTGCAGCAGCAGCCTTAGTGTCTCATGCCGGTCTCTGGTGTCTCTGCTGATAGCTGTGGCTCATGAACTTCTCTGGAGCTCGTTCAGGCCATGCTCTTAATACCCTCTCCTCGTGCACAAGGAAACAAAGAGGCAACAAAAAGTCTCTTGCCTCTTCGGCAGTTCCAGACTTTTTCCCGGACTCCCTCCCAGCTAGCCATGGTGCACTAACCCCTTCAGGCTGTGTTCAGGCCGCCAACCCCTGTCCTCTCCCTGGGATCCAACCACAGCCCGAGCCTCATCTCCCAGCCCCGCCTGCCCTGTCAGGTGAGCAGACAAGTCTCTCGGGCTGGTGAGTGCTGATCGGCACTGATCCTCTGTGCGGGAATCTCTCCGCTTTGCACTCTGCACCCCAGTGGCTGTGGTCTACTCCATGGCTCTGAAGCCTCCCCCATCCACCACCCACAGTCTCTGCCCATGTAGGGGCTTCTAGTATGTAGAAACCTTTCCTCCTTCACAGCTCCTTCCCACTGGTTCAGGTCCCGTCCTTATTCTTTTGTCTCTGTTTTTTTCTTTCTTTTTTTGCCCTACCCAGGTATGTGGGGGAATTTCTTGCCTGTTGGGAGGTCTGAGGTCTTCTGCCAGCATTTAGTAGGTGTTCTGTAGGAGTTGTTCCACGTGTAGATGTATTTCTGATGCATCTGTGGGGAAGAAGGTGATCTCCATGTCTTACTCTTCCATCATCTTCTCCTGTCTATCCTTAATTTGAATTTAATATAATTTTTGATCATGTAAAAATCATTACAGTGTTATTTTGGGAGAGCAAGTGATAACATTGTTTTAATAAATTGCTTTTTGTGTGAAGAAAATTGTTACGATATCTGTTAGATGGAGGGTTGGATGCCTTCATTGCAAAAGAGTCTCTGTTAACATCATATCTATACTTATTTTTACACTTCTTAAGAAGCTGGATAGGAAATAGTTTTTAAGGGGCCCACTCAGGACTGGGACCTAGCAGAGTGCTGGTATGTTTAGCTGAAGATATGCCTTCAGACAAGTGAGGATTCTTTATTCTCTTAAATAAAATGTGGATATAGTAGTGCACATGAATGACTAACATTTAAAATTATGAACCATACAAGATGTTCAAGACAATTTTAGCTTTACAATTCTCAAAATTTATGTCATAACCAATTGCTTACAATGGCATAAGTGTGAACAAGATCAATAATTCTTACATGGAAATATAATTTTAAGCAACATTGTGTCTTAATGATTCCTGGAAAAATTGGGTGCAAAATGCATCCAATAAGTAAGGGAAATATTTGACCTACTTCATACAGTCATTAGAAAGTACTGACTATATATGGAAAGCATATATAAAGGGAGATATCAGTTTTGTATAGTTAATAATTAGAAAATTTTGTATGGTTTTAAATAATCATTACCTATTTTAACTCATAGCTAACTATATTAACTCCTGGTTAATGACTAGCACAATACATAGAATTTACATATCCTGGTTATCTATAAATATGCTTATATCTATATATATGCTTATCTATGAATAAGCATAGGTTCTGAGAGTGGTGTGTTGGTACTTACTCTGATTTGTAATCAGAGTAGTTGGTAAACTCTGATTTGTAGGTTTTCCAATTTCATGGTGTAAATATTACTTCCATAGACAATTTCAAGCTACCAACCTGATGTCACTGAAAGTTAGGAAGAGATACTCAGTAGCACCCTTTTATATAAAATTTTCACCATACAGATTTCAATATAGATTTTACCACAGAGATTCAATATGTTTAAATAACATCAAGTGTTATATAAAAGTGAAATATTTTAAAATAATTATAAATGATGAGTTTTGAGTGTTTATTTGTAGGTTTATATTGTTTAATTGTTAATAGTAGCTGTGTTTAACAATCAGTTTGCAAATATACTGGATATTTAATAGTTGACTCTTCTGAGCCCATTGGAACAGTTTTCAGCACATCTTAGGCAATCTAAACACAAGAAAATATGATTAAAGAAACATTTTTAATAAGATGGAGGTTATTAAAAAGAAAGAAAGAAAGAAAGAAAGAAAGAAAGAAAGAAAGAAAGAAAGAAAGAAAAAAGCCAAACATATAGTGACCCTTGACTTTGCTTAAAGAAAACTGCCAGGCTCATTTCTCCATTACTTTTAAGAGTTTATAGAATCCACTTGCTACTTCATGAAACTGATACTCACCAATTATGCAAGCAGGAAATAGAGGAATTCAAGATCAGTGTTAAGAGTTGTGAATCTAAATAGTGCAATAATAGTTCTACTACCTCAGCTATCTCTTACCCATTTTCGTTTTCCCTTGGACCAATAGATATGTTGGGCAAAACAACCAGACATTGAAGAGGCAGATGTCAAACATGGGAATAATTTGTCAGCATCTCCTTCTTGCAGGGACTCCTATTTCCACAATCCTTTGCATAAAAGGCATAGAAAAGAGCTCACGTATTTACCCACACCCAGGAGATAACTGGAGGAGCACTAATTAGGCAAAACAACAGTTTTCTTTCCCCCCATCTTCCCTCTCTGCTATAGAATGATTGATTCCGTCCCCTCCAAATTCATATGCTGAAATCTTAACTCCCAGTGGAATGGTATTTGGAGGTGGAGGTTTTGGGAGGAAATTAGATCATGAGGGGGTTAGTGTCCTTATAAAAGAGACCCCCAGAGAGCTCCCTTGTCCCTTGTGAGGACATAATGAGAAGATAGCCATTTATGAACTAGGAAGCAGGCCCTCACCACTGAATCTGCCTGCACCTTTATCTTGGACTTCTAGCCTCCAGAATGGTGAGAAATAAATATCCGTTGTTTATAAGTCACCCAGGCTATGGAATTTTTGTTAAAGCAACCTGAACAAACTGAGACATTCCCAGACTCCAGTAGAATAAAACAGAGAGAAAGACACAAAGAAAAAGAGAAGGGAGCAGAGTGAAAGAACAGACTGTTATCCATTCTATTCAAAATTCCTCCAATCAGGCTAGTGATGGACAACAAGAAATAAGAATGCAAGCTAAAGAATTTGAACTTAATGGACTACTTTATGTACAAATTGTCATAAAACCAAGGTATCTGTCCAATATGTAATTATGTGGCAGGAAAAGAAAATATGATAACTCACGTTTGAAGACCATGATGGAGGGAAAACAAAACTATATATATAAAATATTCATATATACTTATTTAACATTGCAATCAACAAATTTCTCTTCCAGAATATACAGAGTAATTAGTTCTGTTAAACTATAATAAAACTCACATGTCCTCCACATAATAAGCTGGTCTGATAAAAACTAATACCTATTTAGTGTACGTTTGAAAGAAACATGTAAAATTGATATGGAGTACAGAGATATGAAAGCACTGCCTCTTGAAAATAAGAGTGAAATATACATTCAGCTTATCCAGACCAGATAATAACCATGAAGTTATTTGGTCTCAACTCCTAATAACTATAACTCCTAAAACATATTCAGAAAGATCTTTTTATTTGTACTTCCATTTAAGACATTCTGTGATGAGAAAACAAATATTTAAAAGGGACTCAAATGAAATGCTTCAAGTTTTAGCACACTGATTTCAATTTTAAATATAAAACTCTGACTTAAATATTAATAATATTTCCCTTACTATCCTGAAATAAAATATATAGCTATTAAGCTTACCTAAGCATGCAGTTTAAAAAATCAACAAAATGCTATAATTAGAATATAAAAAAATATAAGAAAAGTGATTTATAATATAATAAGGCTCAATTCAGTCTGTAAAGGAATAGGAATGAATCATCACAAGATGTGAGGAAGATGCCCAAGTGCTTGTAGTTGTATGGAAAATCATCACAAATGTTAACAGCTCTATAGATGGATACAGGTGTTATCAGTGACTCAAATACCACAAGCACTGAGGATAAGAGTTTCCAAGATGGAAAAACCACTCTTGATAGAATTTTGAACCTTCTCTTTATTTAAAGGGAATTTTAATTTGTGGGAAGCTTTGTATATATTAGGACTTCAAAAAATATTTGGTATTGATATCTGTTTTAAATAGGTTCTAAGTCAGATAACTATAATCAGGTCTTTCCTTTCTTGGATGTCCAGTGGTCATTTGAAATGTGAGTGGAATATAAGGTAGGACTGTCTTTACAGTCTTCTATCCTTCTTATCCACTGCATGCTAAAGGAAAGTGATACTGGCCAATATTTGTCACAACTGGAGAAAACTCTGAAAATTGGAAGCTCTCCCCTACTAGTAATACTACATCCACTAAAGACCAGTGGTAGTGAGTATTGTAATGGGAATCAAAGTACCTAGGCTGTGGTCCTGGCCTATTAAACAGCAATAATTGCCTCAGTTGATCTCTTACCTAAAAGATAGCTCCTAGTGAGTGTTAAAATTATGATTTTTGATAATATCCAAACAAAATTAGGGAATCAACAAGCTGTAAAAATCTTAATTTCCATTCCTTAAATTCATTATACTTAAATTTAGTATACTTAAAAGTTATATATGAATATCATTCAACAAAAACTTAATTTCATCATCTATGTATTACTTTTATTAAAGACAGCCATGATGTGCAGTGGTGACTGTGTTTCTACAATTTGTTGAGGCTATGTTCCATAAACCACTTAGAGCCAAAACAAAAGGTATTGATTTCTGTAAGTAAATTAGGTTTTGAGAGTAAAGTGTTTGTCCATGTGATTGCTCACCCATTTAACAAATGACAACTTGCAGTACACTAATTGCTACCTTGGTTAATTCATCTCACATAGATATACTGTTAACCACCTAAAGAAACCAAGAGAAGCGCAGGACATAATTGTATCTTAAAAATATAAATATAACGTCTTTTAAGATTATGGAATAAAACATGCAATTTTCAACAGCTTTTAAAGCAATAGCATTTTCCGAATAGGCAGTTACATTCTAGTAATATTTTCAAACGCTTCACATGAATTAAAAAAATAAAACAAGCTGTTTTCTTCAATGATGTATAAGTTATTTCCATTTCACAAATCTAAAGATTTTTAAGCTGTGCAGCCTGATTGTCTGTACTGATCCATTTGATAGAAGGAAGCAAAATATTTTAGCCATATAGATTCAACCTTAGAAATTACTCCAAAATTACTCTTTATTGATCAGTGGATACTTCCAGACTAATCTCAGACACCAACCCTTTTATCAAGACCTCACAGCCTTTTGGCTGGCACAGATTCACAAACAAATAATTTGAATACAAAATGTGAAATATTCATAGGGTATCACGGAATCAGAACTTAGGAGACATATAGATAAGTTAAAGTAACACAAGTGGCTAGGAAAGATAATTTTGGAATATCTACATGTTCATATAATAGAAGTTTGTTTTTCACTCACTTAAAGTTCAAAGCTGGTATTCCTGATCAGAGTCCAGGGAAGTCAGAGGTGGGGGAGTTTTCTGCTCCACAGTCACTTGGGAAGAGTTTTTACCACTATTTCTGGGGTCATCCTGGTGGTGATTTTCAGCTAGCAAAAATAAGTGGGGGAGGGGTAAAAAAGACATACCTCTTTCCCTAAGCTTGACAAGACAATCTTGTTTCAGTTGATATTCCATGGTTAAAACCCAGTCACCTGGTCATCCCTGACTATAAGAGAGGCTGGGAAATGTAGTTTACCTGAGAATAAGAAGAGAGAGTCAGAGGGCTTCCCTGGTGGCACAGTGGTTGGGAGTCCGCCTGCGGGTGCAGGGGACACAGGTTCATGCCCTGGTCCAGGAGGATCCCACATGCCGTGGAGCGGCTGGGCCCATTAGCCATGGCCACTGAGCCTGCGTGTCCGGAGCCCATGCTCCACAAAGGAAGAGGCCACAACAGTGAGAGGCCCGCCATCTCATTAATATGAACCCAGTTGTGATGGAGAAGGACTTGTTATGAATAACAAGACACCCATCACCTTTACGGCTCTGAAGATATTTTAGGAACTGAAAACAAGAGACTAGATATTATGACAAAAGATGCTCCCATTGCTGTTATTACTCAGAGGATTCCAAAAGTTTTGGGAACTGTGAGCCAGGAACCATGGAAAAAGACCAAATATATATAAGAAATATATTTTAGTCATTTGAATGACCCAATATATATGTATATATTTTTATAAATCACAATATCACATAGAGTAACTCTGAAATGAATGGCAACAAGGTTTATGGTGCTCAATACAACCTGAGATGGAGAATTTGAGAAATAAATATTTAATTTTCTTTTAAAATATATAAAAGTCAGGAAGAAAGGAAATGCATTAACTACATGACCTGAGGCAAGTCATTTAATAGAATGTCATGTCAGTTTCCTTCTCTGTAAAATGGGGATTATAATAGCACTTACCAAATAGAGTAGTTCTTTTGATTAAATTAGTTCATCCATGTGAAGCAATTCAGCATATTTCCTAGTATATAGTAAGTAGTCAATAAAGGTTAATAACTGTACTTATTATAAATTAACTACATCCCACCTCTATATTTACCAGGCCTAGAGGTAGAGTAGTTGCAAAATTTGCTCCTCCTGGCTACTTCCAAATAAATCTTCCTTTCCTGTTCCTAAAATCCACAATTTGGGATCCCACGGCATTACGCTACACAAGTGTACTCAAATTTTAGAGTGCCTCAGAATCACCTGGAAGACTTGTTAAATCGAGATTGCTGATCCTACATGGAATTTTTAATCAGTAGTCTGGGATGAGCCTAGAATATTGCATTTCTAATAAGGTCCAATCATGCTACTGTTGCAAGTCCAGGGATCACAGTTTGAGAATCATGGCTATAGAGTGTACACAATCTCTCATTGGTACTAACATTTATAAAGCTCTAGGCCTTTCTTCATTGCCTAAGGGCTTTAGTTCCTGGTTTGTTCTCACCTTCTTCAAATTGCTTTGACATAATCCTTAGTAATTTCAATCACCACTTGGATGGTCTTTGCAACTCTCCAGACTTGGAGCTTGGCCAACTGCTCTCTTTCAATAATTATTCAATTATTATTGTACCCCAAACTTTCACTTGTATGACCCTATACAAGAACAAACTACTAGTAATGTCTGCAACATCTCCATTATCTCAATTTCACATGTCCCTCTCAGAGATCAATACTTATATTTTCAGCTCCTTCTCACTAATTCTCTAACAATCTTTCGGACTTATATTCCACTGATGCCATAATTTTACACTGCCTCTCATTTTTGTCATTTACCCATTTGCTTCTTCTTCAGCTTAATATCCTAGTCCGTCATGATTGTATAAAGTGTCAACTTCATTGCTTCCTTTTCATTTGCTCATACTTGCCTGAAAAAAAAAAAAACATACAGGATTAAATGTAACACACATTTGCAGCTCTGAATACAAATAGAAAGAAAACATAGACCTACTGACTTGCACTTTAAATTCATGACTACTAACCTGATAGGTGCCCTTAACATTGGTTGGCAATCAAATTACCTTTTCTTATTCAATTTATTCTCTGAATGATTATTTCATACTTCCACCCTCTCCTGGAATCTCTGCTCTCCTCTCCCCATTCTCAATGCTCTTTCTTACTTTACTTTTAAATTATCAGAACTTACCCAAGCTACCTACTCTTCCATGCACCTGGCAGAATCTACCCATATAACCTGGCTCCTATGATCCATGAACTGTCAGTTCTACCCAAAGCCAGCTCTTCATTCATGCATTAAAGCTCAGCTACTCTCACCTACTCCAGGACAACTCCAGCAATTTGCCCATATCTCACTTGATCATTCATATTTCCTCTCTAGTGGATTATTTACTTTAGCATATAAACATGTATCATCTCTCCCATTTTAAAGCAAACAAAAAACCTCCCTCAGGACCTCTATTTCCCTACATGCTAGTGCTATGCTATTTTTCTGTTACTTTTACTTCAAGATTTATTTAAAGAATTGTTTATACTTGCTGCTTCCAATCATCTCCCTCAACTCTTTTTAAACCTATTTCAATTACAATTTTATGCACACCTTTCATCAACCCTGTTCTCAATAATGGTAATGACGATCTCCAACTCATTATTGCAATGGCCAATTCTCAGTTCTCATGCCTGTGGAAAACATATAAAAAGGTGATCAAAATTTCACTAGGTTTATAGAACACCATTCTTAATTGGTTTCCCTGTTACTTCTCTGGCAGCTAATTGTCAGTTCCCTTTGGTGGTTTTGTCTCATCTACCTAACATCTAAATATCTGTTTAATTCTGTTACATCACCGACACCTAAAAGAAAAAATGGCACATAATTAATGCCTAAAAATACCTACATTGAAATCATTATTTTATTTGGCAGAGAATCAGTGTATGGTTCAGACTGTAAAGCCGCTCTTGGATGGATTTGGATCGTACCTACGTTCATTAATAGCTGTTTGACTGAAGCTACTTAGTCTCACTATAATACAGTTTCCTTATTTGTAAATGCTTATGGACATATAGTAAGAATTTAACAATATTCTCATGAGGATTAAGTGAGATAATATAGGAAAAGGACATAGTGTATTAGCTATCGTTGTTAACAAGTTTCTTTTAATTATGATTATCCCTAAAACAAGTTCTTCAGTAGCTATTATTACTCCTATTTTTCAGATGAAGACATCTGGATTCCAAAAGTGTTTGTACAGACTTACAACTATTAAGTATTTTTGAATTCAGATCTTTGTGATTTCAAAGCCTGTGGTCTTGCCACATGTAATAGTGATAATAATAATAGTAATAAACAGTTTTTCAGCACTTTATATGCACTAGACACTTAAATTGGTTATCTCTCTCTCCATTACAATATTACTACAGACCTTAGCAGCTTAAAACAACACGCACTTATTGCTTCACATTTTCTGTGGGTCAGCAGTTAGGGAAGAACCTTATTGGATCTTCTAATTCAGTATCTCATGTCACAAGGCTGCAATCATGTGTTGGCCAGGGTGAAAGGCTCATCTGAAGCTCAGCTGAGGAAGCATCTCCTTCCCAGGTTGCATGGTTGCTGGCAACATTTAGTTCCTTGTGGACTATTAAACTGAGTGCTCAGTCTTTTGCCAACTCTCAACAGAGGCCATCCTCAGTACCTTGTCATGGACGCCTTCCCAACCTTCCCTTTTGCTTCCTCAAAGCTGACAAGGGAGAGAGAGTCTCTTTGCAAGAAGAGTATCACCATTGTACACGTAATCATATACATCCTGTTAACTTTGCTGCATTTTACTGGTTAGAAATGAGTCATAGGTTTCATACACAATCAAAGGGAGAGGATCACACAAGAATTTAAATACTAGAAGGCAGAATCATGGGGTCATCATAAGGTCTGTCTGCTCTAATATAATACTATTTTAAACAATTTAATTATATTAACTTGAATTTTATCCCCATTTTAAAGATAAGCAAACTCAATCACAGAGAGTGTAAATAACTAGCCCAATCCCACATTATTAGTTGTGTTAGTTAGACATGAGGCCACCTGCTTCCATTTCCCATTCCCTTAATAACTACCCTGTACTAATTAGACCACTTTATAGGTAAAGACTGGCCTGAAAGTTTTAGGCGTTTTGTTTTATGACAAAATTCAATAAAAAACAATTTGAGAAAAAATAGACTAAAGTTTTGATTAAACGATCTATTCACATAAAAACTAGTTTTTATTAACCCCAAATCATAAAATAAAAAAGATTACAGAGAGTGTTACGGGTATTAATTTAAACATCTATTCTACTCAATATATGTATTTAATATACATATATTTATTGCTATGAATACCAATACTTTAGGCACCAATAATGCACTCGTAAATAATTGTATCAGAAATGACTACAGTTCCAATATTTCCAATATATTAATAACTTTTGATTTTTGCTGGACAGTTCGGTAACAAAATGAAGATTACGTTTCCCACACTTCCTTGCAGCTAGCTCTGGCCATTAAGTTAATTCTGACCTGAAAGATATCAGTGGAAATACTATATATAAATTCTATGAAGTGTCTGAGAAAAAGAGAGGGCTTAGATTTTCTTTTCTCCCTATTGCTGCTGAATTACTGAAATGATACCTCCAGTTGGAACAAATGTCTTTGAACATGAGGTGGAAGCTACATTCTGTGGATGGCACAAGAAAAACAAAATAGGAGCCAGTTTTGGAGGTTCATGGAACTGCTGTATTATACATAGACTCTGCTTATGAGACAAATCAAATTTAGTATTATTTAAGTCACTAATATCAGAGCTTTTTCACTAGTCAAAGCAAAACCACATTCACACTGATACAATAAAATGAAAATAATAACTGAGATCTGGTAGTGTCCTTATTCTCATGGAATTAGTTCTCATTTTAACAACACAGTTTAAATAATATATTTTTTAATCCTAGAGAAAGTCCCTGTTGATAATTTACTACTAAATTTTTTAAATAGAAGATAATTTACTACTACATTTTTTTAAAAAGAAGTTTATATTTAGTTGATGGATTTGCATATCAAAGACATTATTTGAAATAATACTGACACTGCTTCTCAGGATAGTTAATTAGAATATAATGTGGTGTAGGCAAATAAACAAAATAAACTTTGAAAAGAAAAATAATATAATGTGGCTTACTGGTAAATATGCTTGAAATATTCTATAAATATATAATTAACTATTATATAATTAACTACAAACTATTCAAACAGATATCCAAAAATTTAAAGTTGTTAAACATATAAATACATGCCAGTAGATTATATCTGTAAATTGAACACAAAATTAATTTTATGTCAACAAAGTACTATTTTTAGCAAGTTGTACAATGGATAGAAAGATATAATTGTCCAGCTTTTGACATATGCTTTCTTTCTAATAGTGATAATGAAGATAACTGAAGAGCAATGCATGGAAAACGATCACATGTTATCTCTTCAATAAGTCGTACTTTACAGGTGGTTGGCTGGAAAAGTAGTAGGTTTTATTTTCTATGCTGATAAATCCTAATATCTGAAGAAATGGATAATGTTGCAACTTTAAGTGATTGCAGTGGTGCTTGTCTGTGAGTTACACACAAGGTTTTTAAATGGATAAGGGGAATTAGGATTGTTAAATGATCATAACCTACTTACAGTAAAAGCTTGTAAAACCATTTAAAAGGCAACTACATTTGTGTTGACAAACAAAATGTTCCATGAATACCACTTATGGTGCTAAATGATGAATCAGCTATTCTAAACATTCTCCAATGTCTGATCACAGAGTTCTATGGCCCAGTTGTTCATGATCTAATTTTCAATATTTAAATAAACATTACTCTTTCAAGCAGGTGGATACTTTTCCAGCTGTATTCAATGTAAGACTTTTTGAATTTATAAATTAAAACAATAGTTTCCTAGTTTGAAAGTTCATCTTTATAGATGAGAGATTAAAACAAATTCAGGTGGACTGGGGGCTGCAGGGACAGTGGGTAATTATAGAGGCATGGACCACAGCAAATACCTTTTTTTACACAGTGTATTTTGTTAACAAGAGGAAGGGGGTGTTTGTCTTGTTAAAATGTATTTATCTGTCAATATAAACTTTTGTAACTCTATGTACCATATGAAAATATTTCACCTCATCCATATATAGATCATAGATCAGCTCCTAAAACTGGTCATTTGGTTTCTGAGCATTGTGACATCTCAGATGGAATTTTGCTTTGTATACCTTCCAAGGATCTCTCTCTCTCTCTCTCTCTGTCTCTCTCTTTCACTGTCTCTCTATCTCTGTATCTTTCTTTCTAGTTCTTCTCTAATTGTTATTTATTTATTTATTTATTTATTTTTTGCTTTATAACAAATTTAATCAGTTATACATATACATATGTTCCCATATCCCCTCCCTTTTGCGTCTCCCTCCCACCCTCCCTATCCCACCCCTCCAGGCGGTCACAAAGCACCGAGCTGATCTCCCTGTGCTATGCGGCTGCTTCCCACTAGCAATCTACCTTACGTTTGGTAGTGTATATATGTCCATGCCGCTCTTTCACTTTATCACAGCTTACCCTTCCCCCTCCCCATATCCTCAAGTCCATTCTCTAGTAGGTCTGTGTCTTTATTCCTGTCTTACCCCTATGTTCTTCATGACATTTTTTTTCTTAAATTCCATATATATGTGTCAGCATACAGTATTTGTCTTTCTCTTTCTGACTTACTTCACTCTGTATGACAGACTCTAGGTCCATCCACCTCATTACAAATAGCTCAATTTCGTTTCTTTTTATGGCTGAGTAATATTCCATTGTATATATGTGCCACATCTTCTTTACCCATTCATCCGATGATGGACACTTAGGTTGATTCCATCTCCGGGCTATTGTAAATAGGGCTGCTATGAATATTTTGGTACATGTCTCTTTTTGAATTATGGTTTTCTCAGGGTATATGCCCAGTAGTGGGATTGCTGGGTCATATGGTAGTAGTATTTGTGTTTTTTTAAGGAACCTCCATACTGTTCTCCATAGTGGCTGTACCAATTCACATTCCCACCAGCAGTGCAAGAGTGTTCCCTTTTTTCCACACCCTCTCCAGCATTTATTGTTTCTAGATTTTTTGATGATGTCCATTCTGACTGGTGTGAGATGATATCCCATTGTAGTTTTGATTTGCATTTCTCTAATGAGTAAAGATGTTGAGCATCCTTTTATGTGTTTGTTGGCAGTCTGTATATCTTCTGTGGAGAAATGTCTATTTAGGTCTTCTGCCCATTTTTGGATTGGGTTGTTTGTTTTTTTTTGTTATTGAGCTGCATGAGCTGCTTATAAATTTTGGAGATTAATCCTTTGTCAGTTACTGCATTTGCAAATATTTTCTCCCATTCTGAGGGTTGTCTTTTTGTCTTGTTTATGGTTTCCTTTGCTGTGCAAAAGCTTTTCAGTTTCATTAGGTCCCATGTGTTTATTTCTGTCTTTACTTGCATTTCTCTAGGAGGTGGGTCGAAAAGGATCTTGCTGTGATTTATGTCATAGAGTGTTCTGCCTATGTTTTCCTCTAAGAGTTTGATAGTGTCTGGCCTTATATTTAGGGCTTTAACCCATATTGAGCTTATTTTTGTGTAGGGTGTTAGGGAGTGATCTAATCTCATACTTTTACATGTCCCTATCCAATTTTCCCAGCACCACTTATTGAAGAGACTGTCCTTTCTCCACTGTACATTCCTGCCTCCTTTATCAAAGATAAGGTGACCATATGTCCGTGGGTTTATCTCTGGGCTTTCTATCCTGTTCCATTGATCTATCTTTCTGTTTTTGTGCCAGTACCATACTGTCTTGATTACTGTAGCTTTGTAGTATAGTCTGAATTCAGGGAGCCTGATTCCTCCAGCTCCATTTTTAATTCTCAATATTGCTTTGGCTATTCGGGGTCTTTTGTGTTTCCATACAAATTGTGAAATTTTTTGTTCTAGTTCTGTGAAAAATGCCAGTGGTAGTTTGATAGGGATTGCATTGAATCTGTAGATTGCTTTGGGTAGTAGAGTCATTTTAATAATGTTGATTCTTCCAATCCAAGAACATGGTACATCTCTCCATCTATTTGTATCATCTTTAATTTTTTCATCAGTGTCTTATAATTTTCTGCATACATGTCTTTTGTCTCCTTAGTTAGGTTTATTCCTAGATATTTTATTCTTTTTGTTGCAATGGTAAATGGGAGTGTTTCCTTGATTTCACTTTCAGAGTTTTCATCATTAGTATATAGGAATGCCAGAGATTTCTGTGTATTAATTTTGTATCCTGCAACATTACCAAATTCATTGATTAGCTCTAGTAGTTTTCTGGTAGCATCTTTAGGATTCTCTATGTATAATATCATGTCATCTGCAAACAGTGACAGGTTTACTTCTTCTTTTCCAATTTGGATTCCTTTTATTTCCTTTTCTTCTCTGATTGCTGTGGCTAAGACTTCCAAAACTATGTTGAATAAGAGTGGTGAGAGTGGGCAACCTTGTCTTGTTCCTGATCTTAGTGGAAATGGTTTCAGTTTTTCACCATTGTGGATGATGCTGGTTGTGGGTTTGTCATATATGGCCTTTATTATGTTGAGGAAAGTTCCTTCTATGCCTACTATCTGCAGGGTTTTTATCATAAATGGATCTTGAATTTTGTCGAAAGCTTTGTCTGCATCTATTGAGATGATCATATGGTTTTTCTCCTTCAATTTGTTAATATGGTGTATCACGTTGATTGATTTGCGTATATTGAAGAATCCTTGCATTCCCGGAATAAACCCCACCTGATCATGGTGTATGATCCTTTTAATGTGCTGTTGGATTCTGTTTGCTAGTATTTTGTTGAGGATTTTTGCATCTATGTTCATCAGTGATATTGGCCTGTAATTTTCTTTCTTTGTGACATCCTTGTCTGGTTTTGGTATCAAGGTGATGGTGGCCTCATAGAATGAGTTTGGGAGGGTTCCTCCCTCTGTATATTTTGGAAGAGTTTGAGAAGGATAAGTGTTAGCTCTTCTCTAAATGCTTGATAGAATTCGCCTGTGAAGCCATCTGGTCCTGGGCTTTTGTTTGTTGGAAGATTTTTTATCACAGTTTCAATTTTAGTGCTTGTGATTGGTCTGTTCATATTTTCTATTTCTTCCTGATTCAGTCTTGGCAGGTTGTGCATTTCTAAAAATTTGTCCATTTCTTCCAGGTTGTCCATTTTATTGGCATAGAGTTGCTTATAGTAATCTCTCATGATCTTTTGTATTTCTGCAGTGTCAGTTGTTACTTCTCCTTTTTCATTTCTAATTCTATTGATTTGAGTCTTCTCCCTTTTTTTCTTGATGAGTCTGGCTAATGGTTTATCAATTTTGTTTATCTTCTCAAAGAACCAGCTTTTAGTTTTATTGATCTTTGCTATCGTTTCCTTCGTTTCTTTTTCATTTATTTCTGATCTGATTTTTATGATTTTTTTCCTTCTGCTAACTTTGGGATGTTTTTGTTCTTCTTTCTCTAATTGCTTTAGGTGCAAGGTTAGGTTGTTTATTTGAGATGTTTCCTGTTTCTTAAGGTGGGATTGTATTGCTATAAACTTCCCTCTTAGAACTGCTTTTGCTGCATCCCATAGGTTTTGGGTCGTCATGTCTCCATTGTCATTTGTTTCTAGGTATTTTTTTAATTTCCTCTTTGATTTCTTCAGTGATCACTTCGTTATTAAGTAGTGTTTTGTTTAGCCTCCATGTGTTTGTATTTTTTACAGCTCTTTTCCTGTAATTGATATCTAGTCTCATAGCATTGTGGTCAGAAAAGATACTTGATAGAATTTCAATTTTCTTAAATTTACCAAGGCTTGATTTGTGACCCAAAATATGATCTATCCAGGATAATATTCCATGAGCACTTGAGAAAAATGTGTATTCTGTTGTTTTTGGATGGAATGTCCTATAAATATCAATTAAGTCCATCTTGTTTAATGTATCATTGAAAGCTTGTGTTTCCTTATTTATTTTCATTTTGGATGATCTGTCCATTGGTGAAAGTGGGGTGTTAAAGTCCCCTACTATGATTGTGTTACTGTCGATTTCTCCTTTTATGGCTGTTAGTATTTTCCTTATGTATTGACGTGCTCCTATGTTGGGTGCATAAATATTTACAATTGTTATATCTTCTTCTTGGATCAATCCCCTGATCATTATGTAGTGTCCTTCTTTGTCTCTTCTAGTAGTCTTCATTTTAAAGTCTATTTTGTCTGATATGAGAATTGCCACTCCAGCTTTCTTTTGGTTTCCATTTGCATGGAATACCTTTTTCCATCCCCTTACTTTCAGTCTGTATGTGTCTGTAGGTTTGAAGTGGGTCTCTTGTAGACAGCATATATATGGGTCTTGTTTTTGTATCCATTCAGCCAATCTGTGTCTTTTGGTGGGAGCATTTAGTTCATTTACATTTAAGGTAATTATCGATATGTATGTTCCTATTCCCATTTTCTTAATTGTTTTAGGTTCGTTTTTGTAGCTCTTTTCCTTCTGTTGTGTGTCTTGCCTAGAGAAGTTCCTTTAGCATTTGTTGTAAAGCTGGTTTGGTGGTGCTGAACTCTCTCAGCTTTTGCTTGTCTGTAAACGTTTTAATTTCTCCATCAAATCTGAATGAGATCCTTGCCAGGTAGAGTAATCTTGGTTGCAGATTTTTCTCCTTCATCACTTTAATTATGTCCTGCTACTCCCTTCTGGCTAGTAGAGTTTCTGCTGATAGATCAGTTGTTATCCTGATGGGGATTCCCTTGTGTGTTATTTGTTGTTTTTCCCTTGCTGCTTTTAATATGATTTCTTTGTGTGTAATTCTTGACAGTTTGATTAATATGTGTCTTGGCATATTTCCCCTTGGATTTATTCTGTATGGGACTCTCTGTGCCTCCTGGACTTGATTAACTATTTCCTTTCCAATATTAGGGAAGTTTTCAACTATAATCTCTTCAAATATTTTCTCAGTCCCTTTCTTTTTCTCTTCTTCTTCTGGAACCCCTATAATTCGAATGTTGTTGCGTTTAATGTTGTCCCAGAGGTCTCTGAGACTATCCTCTGTTCTTTTCATTCTTTTTTCTTTATTTTGCTCTGCAGCAGTTATTTCCACTATTTTATCTTCCACCTCACTTATCCGTTCTTCTGCCTCAGTTATTCTGCTATTGATCCCATCTAGAGTATTTTTTTATTTCGTTTACTGTGTTTTTAATCAATGCTTGATTCATCTTTAGTTCTTCTAGGTCCTTGTTAACTGTTTCTTGCATTTTGTCTATTCTATTTCCAAGATTTTGATCTTGGAAATAGAATCTTGGATCATCTTTACCATCATTATTCTGAATTCTTTTTCAGGTAGACTGCCTATTACGTCTTCATTTGTTAGGTCTGGTGGGTTTTTATCTTGCTCCTTCTCCTGCTGTGTGTTTTTCGGTCTTCTCATTTTGCTTATGTTACTGTGTTTGGGGTCTCCTTTTTGCAGGCTGCAGGTTCGTAGTTCCCGTTGTTTTTGGTGTCTGTCCCCAGTGGCTAAGGTTGGTTTAGTGGGTTGTGTAGGCTTCCTGGTGGAGGGGACTAGTGCCTGTGTTCTGGTGGATGAGGCTGGATCTTGTCTTTCTGGTGGGCAGGTCCACGTCTGGTGGTGTGTTTTGAGGTGTCTGCAGACTTTTTATGATTTTAGGCCACCTCTCTGCTAATGGGTGGCGTTGTGTTCCTGTCTTGCTAGTTGTTTGGCTTAGGGTGTCCAGCACTGTAGCTTGCTGGTCGTTGAGTGAAACTGGGTGCTTGTTTTGAGATGGAGATCTCTGGAAGATTTTCGCCGTTTGATATTATGTGGAGCTGGGAGGTCTCTTGTGGACCAGTGTCCTGAAGTTGGCTCTCCCACCTCAGAGGCACAGCACTGACTCCTGGCTCCTCAATTTGGGATGATTTGTTGTCTATTCATGTATTCCACAGATGCAGGGTATATCAAGTTGATTGTGGAGCTTTAATCCGCTGCTTCTGAGGCTGCTGGGAGAGGTTTCCCTTTCTCTTCTTTGTTCTCACAGCTCCTGGGTCTCAGCTTTGTATTTGGCCCCGCCTCTTCGTGTAGGTCGCCGTAGGGCATCTGTTCTTCGCTCAGACAGGACAGGGTTATAGGTGCAGCCTCTTCGGGGACTCTGGCTCACTCAGGCCGGGCTGGAGGGAGGGGCACGGAGTGCGGGACGAGCCTGCAGCAGCAGAGGTCGGCGTGACGTTGCACCAGCCCAAGGCACGCCGTGCATTCTCCCAGGGAAGCCGCCCCTGGATCCCGGGACCCCGGTAGTGGCGGGCTGCACAGGCTCCCGGAAGGGCGGTGTGGACAGTGACCTGTGCTCGCACACAGGCTTCTTGGCAGTGGCAGCAGCAGCCCCAGCGTCCCACACCCGTCACTGGGCTCCGCGCTTTCAGTCGTGACTCGCGCCCGTCTGTGGAGCCCCTTTAATCAGCGCTCTTAATCCCCTCTCCTCGCGCACCAGGAAACCAAGAGGGAAGAAAAAGTCTCTTGCCTCTTTGGCATCTCCAGAGTTTTCCCGGACTCCCTCCCGGCTAGCTGTGGCACATTAGCCCCCTTCAGGCTGAGTTCTCGCCGCCAGCCCCAGTACTCTCCCTGCGCTCTGACCGAAGTCCGAGCCTCAGCTTCCAGCACCGCCCACCCCGGCGGGCGAGCAGACAAGCCTCTCGGGCTGGTGAGTGCCGCTCGGCACCGATCCTCTGTGCGGGGATCTCTCCACTTTGCCCTACCCAGGTATGTGGGGAGTTTCTTGACTTTTGGGAGGTCTGGGGTCTTCTGCCAGCGTTCAGTAGGTGTTCTTTAGGAGTTGTTCCACGTGTAGCTGTATCTCTAATTGTTATTATGCTTGTAAGCTTTCCAGGTAATCACACAGTCATTCAAAGATTTTTTTTTAATGTAAAATACTTCGTAAATTCTTCCAAATAACATTCTTCATGTGGTTTCCATTGCAAAAGTCGTTTTCTTCATACATCACTGCCATCTGCTTTGTGGATGTTTCTCAGGACATCTGTTGCCTATCAGAGTCATTGTGTTTTCTTTCTCCCTCCCCTTTTATTGTGTAAGAAAGTATTGAACTCTGTTTCATAACTTCACTAAAAATATAAACTTAAAGTGCTTAATTTCCTGAGGACAGGGGACACTCTACATCACTTTATCTATCTTTGCATCACAGATGTTGGTTTATTTGGTTACAGTATTGTGTCTTCCTCAAATGAGTTAATCAACTGATGTTCTTTGACTCACAAAATCATGGTTTAGCTTTATTCTTAGCACCCATTCAATCTGTTTTTGTTTTTTGTTTTGTTTTGTTTTGTTTTAACCAGAGAGAAAGTTCTTTCAATCTCCCTTGACCTGTTTCTTTGTTTCGTACTTAGTGTGACCACGCAAACTGGTTTACCTGGGGAGTGCTTGGTTTGTTTCTGTTTCCCCAGTGCCTCTTCCAATTTAGGTTTTGAGTAAGATTATTTTTTTAATTTTTAATAAGTCAGTATTACTTATAGTTGCATTAAATTAAGGGAAGATAGATTTTGTTCTGTATGTTCATTCATACAGATTCTACCATGATCTCATCTGTTAGTGGTAGAGATGGAAGTGCAGTGAACAGGGTTCACAAATGAGCATGTTTTATAAAAAGTGTGTAGTAATAATCCATCCCTCTTTCTCTCTCAGAGCTTTCTTATCTAATCATAATGAACATTTCTTTCTCAAACATACCACACAGGATGCTCACTGATAAAACAAGCAGCTCTCAGGCTCAGGTAGAAAGAAGCAGTGAAGACCTTCTATCATCTGGTGGTAGAGAGAGAATTATGTCCTTGCTATGTCCTTGGCTTGCGCGTGTCCAAGCCAATATGTTATGGTTTGTTCAGTGTTCTGCAAGTCTTCAGGTTGTCAGTTGATGAAAGCCAGTGAGAAATGGAAAAATAGTCAATTAGATTAACATAACATATGTGCCAGAAAAACAAGGCCCTACAATATAGCACAGGGAACTATAGTTAATGTCCTGTGATAAACCATAATGGAAAAGAATATGAAAAAGAATATATACATATGTATAACGGAGTCAGTTTGTTCTACAGTAGAAATTAACACATTATAAATCAACTATACTTCAATAAAATTTAAAATAATTAAAAAAAAGAAAAAAAGAAACCCCACATAACACATGTGCTGGAAATAGAGGATGTTCTGATCCTGTGGAATATGAAGAAATTAGCTTAACTACTCTTGTTACATTGCTTTGTCAGTTTATTATAAATTCTAAACTTTTACTATTTTTTTGTTAGGTATGCATTCAATTTTTTTTCAAAGATTCCTTAGGCAGCAATTAATCCAAAAAAGTTAAAGTGCAAGTTAAATGAAAAATTAAATACTAAATTTCTTTCTTGAGAAATTTGATGTTGAACATTTAATCTGCATAGTATCTTTATTGATATTAATCATACACTTGGGGTGCCAAACTGATACCACAACAACATGAAAGCCAAAAGGAATAAAATGTATTGGTTTCTACTCTAAAAGTTAATATTTTAAGAAGTTTATCCTCAAAAGGGACAATCTAAAAAATTCTAGCCACAGAAGATGCATTTGCATATCATCCTGTCAAGCAAGAATTTTCATTTAGATCAAATGATTGATTTCATAAATTATTTTTTCTCACTTCTTTAATCTACTACTCTGTTGTACATGGAGAATTGAAGTGACATATGTTAATATTCTAGTTTATTTAGCAGAAGAACTTCAGTGTTAAATGAAGTCCTCACCATTATCAGGTACTCCAAGTAGAAAATCAATTAAGTAAATTCCAATAATGGATTTTTTTTTAATTCAGTTCAGTGAATCAAATAAAACCTTTGGAATTTATTCTGTTAAAGATGAAATGTTTGACATTGTATTGAGTGCTATGGTAAATTGTAAACCATATTAAAATTTCAAGATTGAAGTTAAAATGATTAATTCTTGCATTACTAATTAATAATAAATACTAGCTTAAGAAGTCTGTGCAAGAGGAATGTACTTCAAATTGTTTGCGATGAACACATAATTTATGTTGTGTCCAAACAAGCATCAATATTTTGTTAATCAAAATAAAAGCTGTAGTTGTCAAAATGTATAACTTAAAAACATGTACATAGTGTGTTGAACTACCAAATTTGTGTGATGAAGCTGATGAAGCTTCAGCATTGAAAATATACTTTCTTTACTGTTCATTAAGTAGCAAATTTTAGAAAATTTTTGAAGTATTTCTTTATAAATCAACCTACAAATCCCATTAATGTTTTTTAACATTATTGCAAATGAGTCCTTAAAATAGTTTCATTTTATCTTTGTAAATTAGTTGTGAATCTTTAATCAAAGTATTCAAAAAGTGCAACATCTCAAAATTCTCACTTTTGAAACTGTTAGAAAAATTCAAGTACTGAAAATAATAATTGAAAATAAGAAAACTCAAACATATCTATAAAAGCAAACAAAAAGATATTATCTAGAACCCTGAGAAGAATTATTGGCTGGAGCTCCTATTTTTATCTGGGATGATTTATATTCGGTTTTGAAATGAAATGAAAATTTAGCATCTTTATGTAGCAATGTATTCAAATAATAGCAATAACTTATTTGAGAAGTTTCATCTGAAAACCTGTTTCTTGAATAATGGTACCATGAATAAAAGCAAAATGGCCCACTTAACAAAATATTTAGACTGAAATATTAATATTGTCAAAGTAGAATAGAGAACATCTTATAGCAGAATTTTCTGCGAGTTTACCAACTATCTCAGCTCCTGTAGAGGATAACTCCTCCATTGTTGTTATGGTATAGAGAGTAGAATCAGCTGTCATAATTTTAAATTTATTATCCAAAATACTGCAATTATGAAGCAGATTTTAGCCAATTATATGAACATAAAATTAAAATGTACCATATTTTAAAAAGGATATTCTTTAAAATATGGTCTTATAGACAAGCATAGCTAAGAAAATATATGGCAATGTTTGCAGAATAATTATTTTGCTTATGTTATATTTTAATGTTCAGATAACCAATGTGAAGTTCTTTTTTAAAAAATTTTAGCTTTATGTGTATAGATCTGCTCTATTTATTTAAAATAAAGTTTTACCTAATTTTTTTCAATACAACTATAATATAGGGCCACTAGTATAATAAAAATAATTTTCCAGCAATAAAACAATTATCAGTAAATAAATTTAAAAATTAAATATATTATTTTAATTATTTTACCACCCTGTTCCACTCCCAAAGGGTTCTGGTATGGATAAATTTTGTATGGTCTCTTTATTCATATGTTGCATCCATAAGGAATCAGGAAATTTCTGCATCAGGAAATCATATTGGCTCAATCTCAGTATCTGAACACTTCTCTACATCTCTGATGTCCCCTAGCCCAAAGCCACTATACACTCTTTCCTAGATGTCTGCAGTAGCCTACTAACACATCTTCCTCTATTTATCCTGTCCCCCTAAAACCTGTTGCCCATATAGCAGCTAGACTGACTTTTTAAATGTAAAACTGTTCAAAAAAATTAAAAATGCTCTTCATTTCATTCATAATAAAAAGTCAAAGTCTTCACTGTGACCCTCATGGCCCTATAAGAGTTCACCCCATTACCTCTTGGACTTCATTATAATCTGGCCCTTGATCACTCATTTTAATCACACTGACTGTTGATGCAATAGATCTTCTCTATGTAAGGACATTGCTTTAGCTGTTCTCCCACCAAAAATCTGCTTGACCAGCTTCTCACATCCTTCAGGTTTTGATTCAAATCTTACTGTCAGTGATCCCTACCACATCCTATTGCACCTTCCGTACACACATACTCCAGGTCAACTGCTCTTCTTAAGGCCAGAGAACTTCAGGTCCACCTAACCCTGTTTCACATAATCCTGATTTTTCCCTCCCCATTTTTTATTGCTCTTTTCATCTTCTAGTACACCATATGATTTACTCACTTATTATAATTATAATAACAATATAATATAGTATAATATATTATATTGTTATTATTATTGTTATTAACCATAATAATAATAGTAACAATTATAAACTCTCACTTTCCAAAATACCTCAGTGTGGGAACTTCTGTTTTTCATTAAGTTTTATGTACCTAGAATCATGCCTACAATATCACAGGTTCTCAGGACATGTTTTAAAAAGGAATTTACATTTTTGTGAGCACTGATAATCAGAATTTATTTTGAACATACAGTGAAACTATTTTGGAGAGACAGAGGGTCAGAGAGAGAGAGACACGCATAGAGACACAGAGAGAGACAGGGAGAGATAGCCCAAGAAGTAGGATCACCTGGCAGGAGCTATAGCCATAAAGGATGCAGACATTACCAGAACTTCAGGGCTGATATCTCAAGGAAGTGGGGAATTAATACCTTCTCTCTCTCCTATTGCCTTGGGTTTTATTCCAGTACTTCCCATTGAGCAAACTCAACAGGAAGCGTAAAAGGTCACTAAGGTGCTCTTAAGAACTCACGTTGGAGAGATGGTGGATTAGAAGACACTGAGCTCACCTCCTCTAATGAGCATACCAAAATCACAGAACAATCATCAGAGAAAAAGCCTGGAACATACTGGGAAAGATCTTCTACAGCTAAAGACATAAAGAACAAACCACAGCAAGATGGATAGGTGGGGTGACTCACAATATAATCCAATTTCATACCCCTCAGGTGGGTGACCCACAAACTGGAGAATAAATATATTGCAGAGGTTCTCCCACAGGAGTGAGAATTCTAAGTCAGGCTCCCCAGCCTGGGAGTCAAGCACTGGGAAGTTGAGCCCAAAGCATTTGGTGTTGAAGGCCCGTAGGAATTAAGTGAAGGAGCCATACAGGATTGGGGGAAACAGAGACTTCACTCCTAAAGGGCACACAAAAAAATCTCACATACACCAGGATCCAGGGCAAAAGCCATAATGTGATGGAAACTTGGACCAGATCTACTTGCTGGTCTTGCAGAGTCTTCTGAAGAGGCGGGGAAAGAGGCTGCAGCTCACCTGGGGATATAGACACTGGTGGCCGAAATATTTGGGAACATTCAACTGTGTGAAAACTCCTGGAAGCTGCCATCTTGGCTTTTCAGCACCATTACCTGGCCCCACCCAACAGCCTGTAGGCACCAGTGCTGAGACACCTCAGGACAACAACTGGGTGGAAACACAGCTCCACCCATCAGCAGATAAGCTGCCAAATGACTGCCTAAGACCACAGCTGCCTCTAGAAACACCTTTACACACAGCCCTGTACACCAGAGGGCCAAGAACCCCCACCAGTCAACAGGCACCAACCCTCCCACAAGAAAGCCTGCACAAGTGTCTTGACCAACCTCACACACAGAGGGCAGACACCAGACTCAAGAAAACTCTGATCCCACAATGCAGGCCAGACCCTACCCTGAAACCAGCTAGTCCCCGCCTCTGTCGACTAGTAGGCCAATACTCAGGACATATTTTAAAAAGGAATTCACATTTTTGAGCATTGATAATCAGAATTTATTATGAACATATAATGAAACTATTTTGGATACATTGTATATCTCATATATATGATTTGCTGACACAAAAGATGGGCTTGAAGTTATATATGGATGTAGATAGATATATACATATATAATATCTATATCTATACATATCTTCAAGGCCATCCTTTGTGCTACCAAATCTTAATCTGCTCTCAAAGAAAATTGATTTGAACAGAATTTGGAAAAATATCAAAACATCTTATCCAGTTTGCATAAGCTCAATATTTACCAATAGCAATGTGTTTAATATTATAATAATTCAAAAACAGAATAGAGGATTCTTCCTTTTTGATAAAAATATTACTCCATTTACCTTTGACATTCTAAGAAAGGTAGTTCAAAGTTTTGTTGTTGTTTGTTTTTTATTGTTGCTGTATTTTACCAACACTTTGAAGAAAGTTTTGAATATATGATTCAATAATTGAAAGATTTCATATAAACTATAAAAATCAGAAATGGATCTCAGGAAGCATAATGGTTCAAATTATATACTTTATAGTGACTTTTAAAAATTTTCCTACAAATAAATGCAACATAGCCAGAAAAGAAAAAAGACAAAACACAGCCAGCTAGAGGTGCGTTGTGTGGTGTGGAGAACAGAACCTTCAAGTACTTTCAAGATCTACTATTAATTTGTCAAAGATTTTAGAAATTGAGTTTTAAGACGAATTTTTCTTAACACTTTAGGCTGTTTACCATATGCATTGCTGTCAAAGATGTTAAATTATAATTCAGAACACTTTGAACTATTTTAAGTATCTGAATATTATTTCCTCATAATGTGAAGAATCACAAACATGAGTAACAGAAGACATTGTTTTGTATTATTAAAAGACAAAGTATATTTAATCTTATCTACTTGAATACATTTCACTTAACATTTTATTGACTTTTATTATGTTTTTTCTGAGAATAGAATATTTATTTCCTTGATTTAAAATGATAAAATTGCAGAAGAAATAGTGAACTAGAAAAGTTTATATGGACATTTCCTCCTCAGAAGAAGAATTTTCCTCAGCATTAAACATAGCCCATCTACAGAACATGTGATGATGATTTAGACAAGTTACTGAGAATATATTTTCTACTGAAAAAAAAAATTAGTTTTTCTAATGTAAAACTATTCCTGAAGTATGGAGAAATATAAAATTAAATTAAGCATTGAATATTATAGTCTACTATAATATGAAAACAAGTGATTATAATTAATAATCATAGGGAAATTAGCAATATATTTAGCTAAAGAAGAGAAGAGTTTCAGGAAAGTTCCCAACTAAACAAAGGTTCTTTCTTTCCTTTCCCCCTTATAATACTGGGGAGCACTATGTTAATGAAAATTGTAAGTATTCATTGTAAAATGTAAAAAGTATAAATTTGTATGCTTTTTAATATTGGTAACAACGATGAGACAATAATTTCAAACTCTCATGTCATCCAAAATATGAGAGAAAAATGAAATATATGCTTAAGGTGATCATTAGCTCTGAAACCAGATAAAACTGTTATGCTAAGATGGTGTCTTAGATTCTAAAGAAAGTAGTCTGTGAGTCCAGAATCAGATGAGGAAAGCGGGCTTCCACTCTGATTGAATCTGATGACCAGACCTCGTTGAGCAAACATGTCAGATCAGTACTCACCAGAGGGGGTAGAAATTTTGCTCAAACTATCCTAAAATGCAGACATTTCTTCAGCCACTCCCATTCAGATATTATTTAAGAGAGCTCTGCCTGTCCATCTGCCTTCAAGTCCAAACTAACTGACAGAGAACACTCCTGTCATTCTTGGCCTCAACCCAATCATCTGTTTCTATTCTCTCTTGGCCCCAAAATACCCTTAGAGTAAAGTGTCTATTACTGTGAGAAAGATAAGGCACTTAAATTAAGGTTTAAAATTCAAATTCAATGTACTTTCTTAAAATTATGTGCAATCTGAAGGAAGATAGAGCTCATTATTAGGGAGAAACTTTTTATCGTCTGACAAAATTTATTTTAATTTGAGGTGAAGTGAAGTCATATGCAAAAAGATGCAACCACAAGGCTAGGAGCAAAAGTGGAACTAGCTAAGGGAAAATGGGTCCCTCAACAGTTTTTGCCCTGCTTAGCATTTGAAAAAAGGAAACTGGGAACTGCAACATGAATTAGATAAAGACTGAGTGAGAGTAATATTGAGAAATAACAGCCGCAGTACATACATATGATTGAGCAAAAATTGTACTCACTTGGCAAATATATATCTGACATTGTCCCTATTATCAATAATATCAAACAGGCAATAGGAACAACATTTATTTCAATATATTTGGGTATGTCTGTGTACTTTAAAGCAGATATAATTGCATTTTATGAAGAAACAAATGGAAGAATAAGTAATAGTATAGTAATATTAATTTTGCCTATTTCAAAACGTAGTTTATTTAACATAATTACAAACTCTCCTGAAAACTTGATATGTTTCATTTGATAAGTGTATTAGCTTCCTAGGGTTGCCTTAACAAATTACCACAAACTGGGTGGTTTAAAACAACAGAAATTTATTCCCTCAAGAAGTCACAGAGGCTAGAATTGTGAAAACAAAGTGTAGGAAGGGCCACACTCTCTTTGAAGTCTCTTGAGGGAAGATCCTTCCTTGCCTTTTCCTAGTTTCTGACGTTTATCAGTAATCCTTGGCTTTCCTTAGTTTCTGGATGTATCACTCCAATCTCTGTCTCCATCTCACATGGCCTTCTCCTTTCTGTGTCCCTATGCACAAATTTTCCTCTTCTTATAAAGGCATTAATCATTGGATTCAAAGTTACTCTATTACATTATTACCTAATCTTAACTTGATCACATATGGAAAGACTCTATTTCTAAATAAGGCCACATTCACAGGTACCTGGAGTTAGGAGTTAAACATATCTTTTTTGGATCCAAAATTCAAAGCACAGCAACAGGTAAGATACACAATAATGAGTAAAATAAAGAAAAATATGAAAAAGTACATTGTAGGAAAAGCTGAGTACACATGCAGAAGAGGAGAGTGGAAAAGCAGGAAAGTAATGAATATTCCAAGAAGACATGAAAGAAAAAAAAAGCCAAGTTGAAGATGAGAATCTTAAGATTCATTCATTTCATATAATGAAGACAAATAATAGAAGTATAAAAAAATAAAATCCATCTTAATTTAAACCCAACAATTGAAATCCATAAGCCATTAGGAAGACAGCTCTTTGTGCCACTCTTCAGACTTATGTTCCCATTACTGTTAACTGGAAACTTGGGAACCTGTCCTTTTCTAATTAAAACCAAAACTAAGTGGTTCTTGTTTTCTAAAATATGTTTGGTTTATGAGAAATAACATCAAATATTTGTATTGCAAATTTAATCATACCTTTTAAATTTAGACATCTAAGGGACCATGTGTGATTTCATGGCTCATACTTTTTTTCATCCACCTATGTTAATTCAGTTCAGTTCAGCTAGTCTAGTTCAAAGATAGCTAATAAAAAGGTACAAATGTTTGCAAACAATGAATCTTTCACTCCTTCTTTTGTGGAAATACAGTGTCAATACCAATCACAGAAATAAGGTAATGTACAATTACAAGTTCAAATTTAAAACATAAAAGGTAGTGTAGGAGCTTGCTGGAATTCAATGCAAATTTTTGTGCATTTTTTTTTCATTAAAAAATCTTCAATTTTGCTATCAATGTGACATATGAAAAATATGCTGTACATGATTATTATATTTATCTACAGATAGCTATAGATGCATATAACTCAGAGAAATGCACTTTTTAAAAGTTATTTCAGGCTATACTAGAATTGGAAACATAATATCATTATTCAAAATTAATTTTAAAATTCTGAAGGCAAATGTATATGCTATATAAATATATGTTAAATTTTAAGTGAATTATTATAATAAACTTTTCTCATATATCAGAGCACTCATATCAAATTAATAAAATGACAATTCCTATATCACATAATGAAGACAAAGGCAACTAAAAATTTACCTATATAGAAACATATGTATTGATATTTCAGCATACTTTGTATATAAATCCATATTTCTGTATAAAACCATGTGTATTGATATTTGTATATATACATATATGTATATATGAGTATATCTGTATGCATGTGTGTGTCTTTGTGAGTATTTTGACAAATCTTGAGCTTATTTTATGAGAATCCTGCTTGCCTATAGAGAAGGGATGCTTTGTAACTGCTTGAGGGGAGACAAAGGAAGCATTTTCTTGTCCAGTTGGACCTCAGACTAAATGTATGGGTGCCTCAGTCTAAGTCAGGAAATGCAGAATCAGAAGATTCACTTGGTTCCATATTTAACTTTGCATTTTAATTAGTAATAAAAATAACATTTTGATTTCCATCTTTCTGAATCTAGGGTTATTATCTCAATAGATTCTTCACTTGTACAATAAAGAAGGGTGTGATTTATCCATCCTCTAGAATTTCAAAAGTATATACGCATACTTAACACAAATCCAGATATACAGATTTATCTAAATCAGAAATCTGAGTGTTACCCTAGAATTCTTTCCTTATCGTCAAATTGATGAAGCTCATTATTCAGTTAATAAGTTGATTTGAGCTCCAAAGTAGATTTTTAAAAAATATTTTTACATTTTCTCCATCCCCACTGCTATTGTTTTGGCTTTGTTTTCATCATCTGTTATCAGACTATTGAAATTGCTTTCCTGCTTCTAGTTTTTCTCTTATCCACACAGCTTACAAAATATTAATAAAACCTAAATGTAATTATGCCACTTTCCTACTTAAAATACTTTGCTCACCCCTGTACTTAAATGATAAAATCCAAACCTCCTGGAGATCTATTTGAAGACCCTCAAGAGGCCTTCCACATTTATCTCCCATCACTTTTCATATCACTCTATGTAGACCTCCTACATAGAATTCCTTGAAAATATAACACATGGAATCACCTTTCTCCATTTATTCACCTGTCTAATTCTTATTCTCAAAACTCCAGTCAAGATGTACACATACAGTGACACTTTCTCCACTTTTCTTTTTAGGCAGAAGTATATGCTGCCTTCCTACTCCAATGCCCCTCTATTTATGGCTGAAGTTTTAGCACTTGTTATATTCTTATTATCAACTTGCATCCTATACTCCTCCAGGTGACTCCAAGTAAACAGCTGAGGCAAATAACTATGCCTTATTCATCTATGTAAGATACTATTCTAGTACAAACATGTCATGTTAGGTGACCAATATTTTCAAACTTTTACAACTGAAAGAATGAAACCAAATCTTGACTCCAAATTTGAGATTCAAATCTAAAAGTATCCGTTATTTTCAAATCCAGAGAAAGTGATTAATGAACTCTTGTTTATTGAAAATTTAGAAGTGGAAAATTAATATGAACCAGAGGGAATCAGATCTCTAGAATTCTACTGACTCCCTAAAATGGGACACATCCTTACCTATGTTGACCAAGCACTATAGTTATGTTATGGAAGAGTGAAAGCCAGAGATAAGAGAAGGTCCTCACTTGTATATTGACCACAATGGTCACAAACTTGTTGGATAATGCCACACAGAACACAGTGACCATAATGGTCATAGACACTTTTGGATAAAATGTACAGATGCTTCTGATACAACATAATTGCTTAGGGGTGGGTAAGGAGAATGACTGTGTTTTAAACACACACACACACACGCACACACACACACACACAAGATCAGGGCCTCTTGAATAGGCTGGGCAATAATAGTCCCAGTGGTATTGTTCAAACAAAATGTACATACTCTCTTTAAATACATTGTTAAGATATTTGAAGATATAATAAAGCAAACTTTAAATTTCTGACGTTTACCATCCTACTATTTTCATGACAAATTTTCAGTAGATGGCAGTTTCTAGTGTGAAATGCATTACAATAAATCACGGGGTTTTTGTTAAATGCTTCTCCAACTCCCATATACAGATGCATATTCACATACACAGTATAGGTGCGCAGGCTCACACAGACACATGAAATCCCAATTTTCCCCTCAGATTTTCTATCATCTCTTCAAATAGCATACACTGTTTCAACCTCTCTCACAGCTCTTTCTTTTACCCTTCTGGGACACAAAAAACAGAATACTTTCAGAGCAGAATATCTGTTTTAAAGTATATACTAAATTGTAACTGGTGCCTTTTTTAAAGAGCTATAAGCATTATGTTCTCATTAGAAGACAGTTTCAGTTTTCCCAAGAGCACAGTAATCTCAAGGAGGTCTCTCACTTTGTCCTCTGGCATGAAAAAAAAAAAAAGTCTCTTAATGATACCAATTAAGAAGTTTGAATGTCATTTCTACATCTTTGTTCTGTTTCAGGTCAGCAAGTCCAGGACTCAAAACAAAGTCATAACAACTCTGTTGAAGCTTATAGACTTTTGTAACATTCTATCAGGAAGGCAGATATTTCAAAATAACTGCAAATGTCTTATGGTATTTTCAATAACAGATTACATTATTTATACTCTATTTATCTTTACTTTCTATAAAACAAAAGAAGAAAAATACATGAAATATGCCCTTTAATCTTATCCGACTTTCTCCTGCCTAGTTACTACTACTTGTGAGTTTAACTACATGATATTAACTTTTCTTAAATCCCTTTAAACAAATAATGCAATTTGTAAACAATATTACTTTGATTATTCTTTTCAAGAGTGATAAGGACAGCCATTCTTTTATACTTTTCTGTGACCTCCCATCCCAAAATGTTGATTCCCTCCTTCTTATGTTTACATGTGCCCATTAAGCAATAATTTGTCACCTTTATCTGGATCAGTTTGAGTCTAAGTATCAAAACCAGTTCTGCTCATTGAGGAAGTAAAGATCTATCTCTTCTCGAGTACTCTGGCTGAGAACTCTCAAGTGGAGTATAGAGGAAAGGGGGTAAGATCATTTTGCAGGAGGTATTTTTTTTTTTTTTTTTTTTTTTTTGCGGTACGCGGGCCTCTCACTGCTGTGGCCTCTCCCGCTGCGGAGCACAGGCTCCGGACGCGCAGGCCCAGCGGCCATGGCTCACGGGCCCAGCCGCTCCGCGGCATATGGGATCCTCCCGGACCGGGGCACGAACCCGTATCCCCTGCATCGGCAGGCGGACTCCCAACCACTGCGCCACCAGGGAGGCCCCAACAGGAGGTATTTTTTATGCTGCAGAAGAAGAAAGAACTGTGCCCTCTTCTGTAGAAAGTCATGGTTCCCTTGAACATAAAATTAATGTTTCCTAATGATAATTGAGCACAAATATTGATAGTATAAATTTTGACAACTAATTTGATTTAATTAGGTTTACATAAACTAATTTTATAGTACGTACTTTGGTTTAGTTGTGAAAAATAGTATATCTTTGCATAACATTTAAATTGTTTGACAGATTTTTTTTATTTTATTTTAAAAACACGATAAAGCTAGAACAATATGTTTGGAATCATCTTACACTATATAATATTAGCGTTAATAGTAATAATTGTCCCAAGCATAATAGCTCAAAAAACTCTTGCAAAGAGTTCCTGATAGAGAAGATATCAACTTACTTTCTGAGATCAGTTGAAAAGAGTAGTCAGTTTTTTAAAGCAGTTTTAAAATTCGATAGTTTATATAATTAACCCTCCACAATTTGAAGTGTATCAGGTTATTGTCCCTATTTTACACGTGAGCAATTAAAAATCTGTAACTGTTATATGGTTTTCCATGATCACTTAGGAATAAGTCAACAATTTTGGAGCCAAATAAACTCTCAGAGCCATAATTATATTCAGGGTCCTATATATTATTTGTCTCAAAATATGATGAAAACTCTTCTGAATATTAATTCCAGGGATTAGATTGAATATAATCAAATTCTTCAATATTTTTCCAAGAAGCTGTTATAACCAGGTCAAATCAAATTTCATATTGGGGGTTATATTCCATTTTTTTTTTTTTTTTTTTTTAGCAGAACTACTCAGGAGTATACTTGTATTTCCTAATTTCTTCAGCCTTCTTTTTCATCATTAAAATTATTTCTCTTTAAGAAAACTAAAACATAAACATAATAAAAACATACACTTAAAATGAAAACTGTTATCTACCAGAAATATATCAGACCCACTCTATTAGAAGTGAGCATTCTTAAAAAATTTCTTTGAATATCTCTCTATAATTATATGTATAGAAATATATGCATGTGTGTATAAATGCATACACACATATATGCAATGTATATACATGTCTATATAATATTATTTACATGTACACTTGTTTTTTTTTTTTTTTTTTCAGTTAATCATTTACCTTGAACATCTTTCCATAAGGGAACATATAATTTTACTTTATTTTCTCTATTGATAACATAGTATTTCATGATCTTTAAAACATTGTATATGGTAATTACCCAATCAAATTATATATATTAATATATATATAATATATTATATATTATAATATTATTATATATTATATATATTACAGATTATGTAAACTATCATATTGGTAGTTTTTCATTCCTTCAATAATAAACACATTTCATAGTAATTTATTTATTACCTGTTCACGTTCTACCATTGGCAACTTTTGCAGTTTCTTTCCTGGTCTATGGCCCACATAGAAATCTCTAACTCTTCTTAATTTGACATAGATGCTACATGAAGCTTCATTTAATTCGTTGCATTTTGTTACTCCTTCTCTTGTCTCAAGACATTTGCCCAGGCACAGAGACCCAGGAGAATGTCAGTGATGGATCAGAGCAGTCTTCTGCCTATCATTTTGCTACTATCCTTCAAATTTCAACTTTCCCATCACTTTCAAGAAATGAGTTTTGAAAACTTCAAACTAGACTAGATGTCTCTACTCTACCAAAGTATTTATCATATTTTATTAATTGTTTTAAACTATTAATTTCCATGGGTAGAAAAATTAATACCTTTTAGGAACACAGGAGATGCTTCTGTACCACCAGCATCTAAGGAAATGCCTTGCACGTAGTAGGCATTCAACAGATAGTTGTTTATTTGAGTACAGTCTCCACTGGATTAAATATATCCCGAAGTTTTTGTATACATGTAATTAAAAAGGAACAGTAGTATTGAGATTGAATTACATTATCTGCTCAATTATTCATGTATATAATCATTCTATAAACATAAGTAATAATCTACTATAAATTTGACATTAACAACAGAAATAGCAAACAACAGCACTAAACTACTGAACAAGTGCTTTTTATGTACTAAGACCTTTGTATGCAGTTTGCACTAATTCTTACAAAAAACAGTATTGTTTGGAGTGGAACAGTAATTTTAGTGGTCTTACAAAAGAAGACAAAATTAAGATAACTTAAGTATTATGTCAGTATTGCAGACCTCCTACTTAACAGAATCAGGAGGATTTAATTCAAGGTTTCATTGAATCTACTGTCTAAAGTTTTTAACCATCTCAATGAAAAAAAACATTATTTCTATCTTTTCATAGCCAATGAACACCCAATTACATATAAGACAATTGGTAAAATATTTCCATTATATTCCTTTCATATTCAAAATTGTGTGTATCCCTTTGTGATTTTTTTCTATTTCTGCATTTATTGAAACAATACTATAATTCATTCTTAAATTCTGGTAATGTATTCAAATCAAATGATTGATTTTAGAAATGTAGATACTTCTTTGAATTTCTGGTATAAAATTTCTTGATGATAATTTTCATATGTTACTAGATTTTTTTAAATTAATTCCCAAAAAATCTTTCTTTAGGTTTATTATTAGGGCTATACTGTCTTTGTAAAAATCAGTTAAAAGTGTTTCCTCTTTCTCTACTTTCTGAAAGAATGTGTAAAATGTTGGTATTATTTTCTTTTTAAATGTTATACAAACATAAATATAAATACAAAGTTATGGTCCAGATAAGATGGTATAAACTCATTTTTCCCTGCTCCTGCCTGCTTAGTGCAACCATAAACCTTGGAAATAATGCAATGGGTAACAAAAGGAAAACTGTGAAAAGTGGAAAAGGGAAGGCAGACTAGTTACAAATTCCAGGACTGGAGGACTAACAGCATTAGGGTGTCTTGTGAAGCCTCACCCAACAGAATAATGTGACTTAGGCCAGCTGTTTCCCATTCTCCAATTTAGCAAGAGGAAGTGGCCAGGCATGCTCATCACTCATCTAGATCAAGTGGGGATACTAGCAACAGTACCAGGTGAGCCTAGCAGCACTGGAAAAAGAGACTGATAAAAAACTCTACTGATAGTGATCAACCAGGGAAAGTACTGGTGACACGAGTCTCCTTCCCCACACAGAAAGACCAGGCAGTTGATGTCACCAGCAAGTGGGGATCCACCAAAGAAGCCAGGGAAGAGGTCTCTGTCTCCTACAAGCAAGGGGGTTCCTACCACAAAAAGAGCCCCATCCAGGAAGACTGTTTGTCCTTAAGAACCTGAGTCTCCCATCCCCAACCTAGAGATACCAAGTGACCAGTAAGCAATGGCAAAGGGGGTCTCCCCACAAAAGTAATCTGGCTCCAGAAGTATTTTTTCATGCCCATAGATCAGAGACTCATTTCCCCTACTGTGGTCCAGTCTGGTTAAATACCTCTTGTTCACTCAGTCACCACCAACTGCATCCAGTGGGAGCCCCTGGGGAAACAGATAAGTCAAGCAGGCAAAACTAGCCATCCAAAGTTTGTAAGAATAAAATGGTCTTTGGACCCATAACCCACAAATATAGGCCAAAACCTGTGTGGTAAACCTAAATATGGTGGCTGCCTACTAAAATAAAAGGTTAAATAGGATTCTTAGTTTTCTAACACAATAGTCAAGATGTCCAGGATACGATACAAATCACTTATCATGCCAAGAATCAGGAAAACCACAACAACAAGAGAAAAGATATTTACCTGAGACCAACATCAAAACGAATCAAAAGTTGGAATTCTCTGCCAAGGATTTTAAAACAGCACTAATAAAAATGCTTCAACAATCAATTACACATTCTCTTGAAACAAATGAGAAATGGAAGACATCAGAAAAGAAGTAAAAATTATTTAAAAAAGCCAAATGGAAATTGCAGAAATGAAATATACAATAAAGGAGAAAGAAAACTTCCTGAAAGAATTCAGTAGTACAAGGGAGATAACACAGGATATAATCGAAGGACTTGAGGACAGATCAATAGAATTTACCAAATCTGAACAACAGAGAGAAAAAAGAGGTTGGGAAAAAAAAATGAGCAGAGCATTAAGGACTTGTAGAAAAATAGCTTAAGATTCAATATTCTTATGGGATAGTCCTATGGGACTCCAACTTAGAGAGGTTATTATAAATGATAAGGTATATAATCCATATGACTAATTTCTTTAGCAAATAATTTTCCCTTGGTCAATCTATCTCCAAGCATGCTATCTGGATAGGTGGATAATTTCCCAAATCATCAAGTGCTTGCTCCTTTTTACTTAGCATGTTCTTCCTCAATATATCTCGTTCCTCTCATATTTTACTATAAGCAGCAAAGGCACATGCTGTACCTTCCACACTTTGTTTGGAAATCTCATCAAATATCCAAGTTCATCACTTTCCACCCAACAGCAGAACATAATCTAACCAAGTTTTCTGTCACTTTATAGAACCAATTTCTGCAATGTCCAATAATATATTCCTCTTTTCCTCCTAAGGCCTCCACAGAAACACCTTTAACATTCATATCTCTACCAAAATTCTGTTCATGATGATATATGTATTCTTTAAGATAACAGAATATTCTCTGTAGCTCTCCTCCTGTATTTTTAAGCCTTCACTAGAATACCTTTAATATCTATATTTCTGTCAACAGTTCCTTCAAGGTAAGCTAGGCCTTTTGTATTAAAGATATCAAAACATTTACTAGCCTCTATCCATTACCCTATTCCAAAACCATGCCCACATGTTTACGTAGTTGTTACAGCAATACACCACTTTACTGTACAAAAATCTACATTCATTTGCTAGGGCTGTCATAACAAAGTACCACAGAATGGATGCCTTAAAGCCACAGAAATGCATTTTCGCACAGTTCTGGAGGTTCAAAGTCCTAAATTAAAGTAGCTATCCTTAGGATTTGGCTTTCTCTTATCCTTCCTTGCCTCTTCCTAGCTTCTGGGCGTGGCTAACAATCCTTGGTATTGCTTGACTTGTAGGCACATCACTTCAGTCTCTGCCTAGATGGTCACAAGGCATTGTCCCTATGTCTGTGTCTCTGTTTTCTTTTCTTATAAGAACACCAGTCATTGGATTAGGGTCCACTTTAATCTAGTATGATTTCATCTTAATTTAGCATTAATCGCATCAGCAAAGACCCGATTTCCAAGTAGGGTTATATTCTGTAGCTCTGTTTCTGAGAGCTGTTCCTGAACCTAGTTCATTATCCTCATGAGATTATAAACCATATTTGATAATTGAAACAAAAATAATAGTACTATCTTATACTCAAGACAATACGATTTAAAAGTAGTGAAAGTAAAAGGAACTAAATGAAATTAAAGTGTCTACACTTCGCTCCAAATATGCTCCGATTATTAAATGTCATAAAGAAATAATTCCTGAAAGCCTGTAGGCTTGAAGTACTTTTTTGTGTGTGTGGGAAGATTTTGATTATGAATTAAATTTCTTTGATTTTCAAATAAGTTCTTCAGATTCCTTATTGCTTCTTGATTTAGTTTTGTTAAGTTATGTTTTTCAAGGACTTTTTCCATTTAATATAAGTAATCAACATTATTATGAAGGTTTATTTTTCCTTTTAATATCTGTATGATCAGTAGTGATATCATTTATTTTATTCCTTATGTTGATAATTTGTGTTTCTTTCTTTCTTTCTTTCTTTTTTACTTCTTGATTACTCTTGTTATTAGTTTATCAATTTGATTAAAAATTGGAAAGAACCAACTTTTTCCCTTCCCTTTTCGTTTTTTTCTTGTGTTCTATTTAATTGATTTCTGTTTCTACTTATTCATTTCTGCCTATTATTTTAAACTTAATTTGCTCTTGTTTTTTGAGTTAATTGGGTAGGAACTTACATAATTTTCTTGAGCTTTTATTCTTTTTAAAATATAGAGGTTTACAGTTACACTCTTGCCTCTGAGTATTGCTTATACTATATCTTACAAATTTTTAATTTGAGATATACCTTATTTATTTTGCAATATTTGCAATATTTTTTAATCTTCCATGAGATGTTTCCTTTGACTCATAGGTTTCCTAGAAGTGTGGCATCCAATTATTTAACATTTGGGAATTTTTTGCTTCTTGTTTTGTTGATATCTAATTTAATACATTTTGAGTTGTATGTTTTAAAATTTATTGAAACTTATTTTATGGACCAGGATATGTTTTTTTTTCTACATGTATTTGTAAAGCATGTCTGGATTTTGCAGTTGTAATTGTTGGATGCAGTTCTCTGTAAATGATGATTAGGTCAATTTTGTTGATAGTATAGCTCTGATCTCTAATATACATACCATATTTTCATTTATTTGTTCTATTAATTATTCAGAGGTTTTTTTTTAGTGAGGGATATTAAAATCTCAAATTAAGTTTAAGAATTTGTGTATTTTATCTTTAATTCTGTTAGTTTTTTTGTTTTTTGTTTTTTCCCAGCTGTTTTGAAGTTCTGTTGTTAGGTACATACATATTTGGAACTTTTATGTCTTTCTAATGAATTGCCCCTTTATCATTACAAAATCTCACTCTTCATTTTTTTGTTCATTCTTTTTAGTGAAGTCTTTGTCATCTGATAATAATATAGTCATAGAACTTTCTTATGCTTACTGTTTGGTGATGTGTCCTTTTACTTTCACCCTCATTGTGTTTTTAATTTTAATGTATATCTTTTGGACATTGTCCTTACTCCCAAATCAAAGCCTTTCCACTGTCTCTGGCTTCAGTCCCTAGGGATTAAGGAGTTGCTAATGAGCTCTCTCCCCTCAGACTGGCTGAATCTTTAAGGCCCCTTAGCACAGGTTTGACCTCTCTTTTTCCTGCTCCTTTGTTCTCAATTTGCTAACAGCTTACTCTGTTGTAAGCTTCATGCCATCTTGCCCTGCATATTCTCAGCCAAGCATTCATCAGTGAATTGCAGGATGCCCTCAGATAGATTTCTGTCTAACCCTCATTCCTCAACCCTTTGAAGCTACTTTCCAGAGCCCCACCCTGATGAATCTAAGTTGCTGGTTTCAGCTCTGATTTTTGCCACTGGCGTTCAGTAGTACCACTGTGCTGTACTAAGACTCCAGCCTGCTATGCTGGTGAAATTTCTACCAGGCAAGGAACCAGGAGCCATGGTTATCTTGAGGTTCACCTCCTGAGCTTCCCTTCCCTCAGTGATCAGTCTTTTGTTGCTTATTTTCCTCTGACTGAAGACAGTTGTGTCATATGTTCTATTCAGCTTTAAAGTTGTTTACTTGGAATGACAAGTCCAGTACAAGTTATTCTATCATAGTCAGAAGCAGAAGTCCCAGAATTTTGTTGTTGATGTTTCATTTCATCTTTTCAACCTTACACTGCTTGTAGAAAACTAGCTTTGACTCGATAAATTTAAAAGTCCTGTGACACCTTAATATTCTCCAGGGGGAGCCAGAACATTAGTCTGCAGGTATATTGCACCTGGATCTCTGAGGTTCTGCTGACCATGAAGAGATTTCAGAGGAAAATCTTACTAAGAAATACACTGAATTTTTAAATTACAATAGATATGAATATTCCCTCACAAAAATGGCCATTCGGTCAAAGTCACATCTTGACTCTCCTCTGAAGATCTATAGCTTCAGGGGAGAGTCAAGGCCTCAGAAGGAATTTTGAATCTTTGAAGATAAATGATGGCAAACCCATTATTTGATCGGTTCTTGCTGTCAAACCACCACAATAATTTTAATTGTTTCTTTAGAATGATTGCTGAAATAAAAGGATAAGCAGGTTGTGAATATGGTCGGTATGGATATTTCATGTAGCATTATTTCTTTAAGAATAATTTGATCAGGGACTTCCTTTGTGGTGCAGTGGTTAAGAATCCGCTTGCCAATGCAGGGGACACGGGTTCAATCCCTGGTCCAGGAAGATCCCACAAGCTGCAGAGCAACTAAGCCCATGTGCCACAACTATTGAGCCTGTGCTATACAGCCTGTGAGCCACAACTACTGAGCCCATGTGCCACAACTACTGAAGCCCATGCACCTAGAACCCATGCTCCACAACAAGAGAAGCCACCGCAATGAGAAGCCTGTGCACCGCAATGAAGAGTAGCCCCCTCTCGCAGCAGCTAGGGAAAACCCGCATGCAGCAATGAAGACCCAATGCAGCCAAAAATAAAATAAATAAATAAATTTATTTAAAAATTTTTTATCATAATTCTTGGGTGTGTAATCTATTTAATATTTACATTGACTGAATTTCACTCTGATTTTTAAAAGCTTGAAGCCACTTTCCATATTTTCTTTTGGACAATTCCCTTCCCATTGATTTATATATTTATTTACTTTGTTTGTTTGTTTTTTCAGTTACCTTGTGTCTTCATCTCACTGCCAAACTCTGGCTCTAGGGATCTATTCATTCAAGTTGAATTTGATTATGAACAGAAGTCAAGATACAAATGGTTCAAATCTGAGTAGAAAGTAAGAAATATGTGATAAAAATGAAACTAACTCATTAGGTGTCCTGCAGTCATTTCCTAACCAGTCTCCACTATGATAAGTTCACCTCTTTTCAATCCATCCTCTGTATTTTTTCTATGTGTTCTTTCTAAATATAATCCTATTTAAGTCCCTCCTTGCATTAAACCTGTCAGTTGCAGACCACAGCATAAAATTCAAAGTTGAAGAAATTATGAAGGCATGATCGAGCACTTCTGTATCCATTCACTTAATCTCTAACCCTCTCTTCTCTATGCACCCAGTGCCCCAGGTAGTCTATGAAATACGTTAAATCCCCCCTAATGATCTGTTTGCTCATAACTCCATGTTTTTATTCATATTGCTCCTCAACCTAAAATTCCACCTCCAACCTCACCTGTCAGTAAAGTGTCTGTTGTGGTTTGAAAGTTTGTGTCTTTCCAAATTTCATATGCTGAAATCCTAATCCTCAAGGTGATGGCATTAGGAAGCAAGGCCTTTGAGAGGTGGTTAGGTCATAAGAGCAGAGCCCTTATGATTGGGAGTAATGCCCAAAAAAGAGGCCCCAGAAAGCTCCCTAGTTCCTTCTATGACCCAGAAGAAGGTCTTGACCAGAAGCCTATCATGCTGGCACCCTGATCTTGGACTTCTAGAATCCAGAACTGTAAGGAATAAATTTCTTCTGTTTATAAGCCACCAGACTATGATATTTTGTTAAAACAGCCTGAACAGACTGAATCAGGGCCTACTTCCTTCTGTATTACTTTTTTTTTCAAATGTTGCCTTTTATTTTTAAGACTTTATTGACACCCCTTTCTCCCTCAAGGAGTCTATCACTCTCTATTATAAACTGCATTCTATAGACATCACTACATAATACAATGTATTTATTTGTGTAATTTATGTCTACATTCTTTATATAGTTTGTGGTTCTTATATTCTTACAGACCGAGTCCCACATTATTCTAAAATTCTCAAAGTCTAGAAGTCAGTTTTATTTATGACCCCAATGCCTTGCAAAATGGCCTGAAGCATAACAGATTACCTGAACCTAGTAAAAGAACAAAGAAAAGAAAGAAAGAGCCCTATTCATATATAAACAAACTAATATTGAAGTCAAGTACAGTATAAAATTCCTTTTTAATATACTAGAAGTGAATAAATACTTAAGCAAAATATATCTTTTAACCAAGATTTTGTTCTTGGTCATAAGAAGAAATGTAGAAGAAAAATAGATATATGATGAGACACCAATCTTAATGGCCCTGGAGGAAAATGTCCTTCCCATGTCAGTAGTTGAGCAGAGATGGCTTAGCTAGACTAAGCATTCTGCAGAGAGACAAAACCTTTGGCTGATCTGCCATGCAAAACTTTTCGCACAGTCCTCGGTGTGTAGACATGGTCCTTGCTATGCACATTCCCTATATACTTGGGCCTGGGCATTCCTTGATATAGTTCTTGTTTCTTGGAGAGAAAAAATAATGTTACCTAATGCCTCTTGGCATACACTATAGATACCACCTAGGCTGTAGAATGATGAAAGTTTGGCAGACAGCATCCATTCTGGTACATCTCTGCCAGTACATTTCCCCAGTGAGCCCTAAGTCACATCTGTATCATGTGGACCTAGTTGTCTTTGTACACGACGTCCCTCTGCACAAAAATATGCAACCAAATATATATAAGTTTTAAAGACATGACTTTCCACTTAATATATATAAACATGTATGGAATAAATTAGTCAGTCACCCATATTTATATGATGTTTGCAGACCTTTGGGTCAAATGGGAATCTCATTCGTGTTTGGAATAATGTGACAGAGCAGATGATTAATTTTAACATATCACCTATCATTAAGTTCACTGGCTAGAATAGTATATGCATTTCCATGTTTTAATTTGACTAATGTGAAAAAATTACACAGCAAATTATTCAGACACATGACCTGACAGTGTGTGATTAGTTAACAAGTGTTATTTATTGATGATGAGCCTTGGTATCCATGCTCTGGAAAATGTTCAAAAGTGGTGTCAGTCATGAGTTCTGTATGATGCTGTGTGGCATGGTAATGATGAAGTCAAATATTGAAATGATTCCTTGTGGCTATTCAGGCAGGAAAATGAACTCTGACAGCAAATCTCTGTAGAATACATGCAATCTTCACTGATAAAATACTTCTTGACCTTGGCAAACCTTCATTATTCCAGGATTTTTTAAGTCATATATTTCAGTTTCTAGAATCAATAACCTAGAACTACCTCTACCAGACAGGGGAATTATGTCATGCTGGAGTTGAGATAAAGATATTTCTTCAGAGGTGTCCCAGGACCAGCTTGCACTTAGAATGGTCCTTGGCAGAGAATAACCCTGGAATAATTTTATACATGTTGGGATAATGCTGTTTTTATGAGATCCAAGAGGACTCCCAATAAAAAAATTTTTGGACAGATTCTGTAATCCCGTACCAAGTTTTATTGCTTTTACTGTACAGTTGGATTGCTTTGGAAATGCCCTATGTATAAATATTTATATTAGTAATTAGTCATTATTATCAATATCTTCAACATTAGTTGATTATACTTAATACAATTCATTAATTCAATACAGTTCATTATATTAAAATACATAAATATTTTATGGAGTTCTAAATTCCTTTCATTTTAAGGAACAAGCATAAATACATTCAGGGGGAAAGGACATTTTTATTTATCTCTTGAGAAATAGGTTCCATCTAACTGTAAATCTAAAATGTCTATGACCTTCTTTTACACATTCAGGTTGAAACAAGCAATTACATTTTTCTTTAAGCAGTTCTTGTCCATAAAGATTTTGGAAGCTAAAGCAACATCTTTATTGTCACTACTGCTTCTTAAATTCTTCCATTCTCCCTTTTGAAAGTAACAGTACACACACAAAGTAGACATCTGGATTTATAATAAGAAATTTCATAATCATTGATAAGTTATTCTATACAACAATGTGAAATTATAAAATTCTAAGGATTACCTGAATCAAAAGAAAATAGGTTTGTTAGCAATAGATTTTCATTTTCAATAGAGTCACATTTTTATTTGCCTTTTAGCTTCTCTTACAGTTTTTAAATCCCCATTATGTTCAATTGGAAAAAAGAACAATTACGCCAGGAGGGATAAGGTGCTCTCACCAGGCTTACCAGAAAAAAAGGCCCCAGCACTGCATGACATTTAACACTGGATTTACTGTCAGTCAGCAGATGCTCAGGGAAATGAAAATGTTCCCTGAATTCATGCAGTACATGTTTTCTCTACTCCCCAGTGCCTTTCCTCCTTGGGGGATTATAGGGATAGGAATCTTTCTCCCTTATAACTAATGTTTCAGAGGTCACAGAACAGTATGTCTTTTGCCCCTCTCCAGGGAGCCATTTATCTCCTCTGAAGCATACTTCTATTATTTTGTTTTAAAGAGCAAGGTTTTGGTACACGTGACCCATTCAGTTATCAGGGTCAGATGCAATTGTTTCCGTCTTCCAGGGTGCCTGCTTTTCCCACATGGTGAGTGGTTTATAAATGCTGCACTCTGTGATTTCTGGCTTTGCTACTATCCACTCACAGATAATCATTATTCATTCAAATGCATGCTGCATGCATTATAAAAATCCAGTGAAAATTATTCTTACTGACAATATCCCAATTAGATGAGCTAGAAAGAAAGAAACTACCTGAAGAAACAGGGTGACACAAGCAAATTTTGTAAACCCTCCAGGCTCTTGCTGCTGCATTTTGTTCGGAACTTGGGTATTCAGTCTTTTGAATGTGTTTGATATTCTGTTTCTCTCTGTCTCTCTCACCATTTTGTCTATTCCCTTTTCATTGACATATCTGTGGATTAAGGTGGATTGGAGAGTGGATTAAAAACTTGGAATTGTTTAAATACACCATTCCCACAGTAATATTAATAATACTTCTTCTACTATTATAATATAATATTATAATACTACTATTATAATAGTACTAATAATATTAGTAATAGTAGTACTATTACTACTAATATGCTTCATGTATACAGCAAGCCTGTAAGGAAGACAGAAAGTATAGGTATTCTTTTCTCCATTTCACAGAGGAGAAAAGCAAGGTTAAAATACTTACCCAAGGTCACAGGGTGGGAAAGAAGCAGAGATCAGATTTGACTCATTTATTTGTAACTCAGGAAGATTTAAAGAAGTTTCCTCCTTAAAGCCACATATACTGACCTGCATTCTAGAGTGGTCAGGAATGTATTATTTGCCTTACATACTGAGGTTTGTCATGGCTCTTTTTTTGTACTCCTACCTCTATCACTAGACTGAGATTCAGAGGAAAGGGTCATGTGCATATAACTCATGAAGCACACTACCTAGGAGAACGCATGATTCACGATGTTCCAGATGCGCAGGCTCAGCAGCCATGGCTCACGGGCCCAGTCGCTCCGTGGCATGTGGGATCTTCCTGGACTGGGGCACAAACCCGTGTCCCCTGCATCGGCAGGCCGACTCTCAATCACTGTGCCACCAGGGAAGCCCTCACGATGGGTTTTAAATGCAGGCCTGCTGAATGGATTCATCAAATGCATCAAGTTGCCAAATTCCTCTTGAACATATTCATAGAACACATAGAGACAGGAGACTTTCACACAACAGATTGTTGATTGAGGATGGTTGGCTAATTCAATGTTGGTAATCTCCAAAATCTACACAGGTTATGTTCAAAAAGAGAAGAAAATGAAGGAAAAGAAGACATCATGTATTAGGTTGTTTTTGTATTTCCCATAAATTTTTCCATTATTGTGTTCTAAATTGTAGTGAATTTGTCAGGCTAGAAAAAAAATAATAACTTTAAATGTAAAGCACATATTGTGATATACACACTACTCTTACAACTCAGATGTGTGTCTAATTAGTGTACATTTACTGTGAGGATTTTGTGCTTTGTGTTTATCAGGTTGTTTTACATTTTCTATAAGGTAAGTCTCTATTCTAAAATGATTATTACCACATATATTTCAAAGTTTGGTGTCTAGTTCAACTGTATAAAGGGGATGGGAGAGAGGTCCTTACTATATTTGGATTTACTGTGAATATCTGTTAGGGTTTAGAATACTCCTTCTACCTAGGATTATTCATAGATTGGGACAGTGAGCATTATTTCAGTACAAATGTCACCAGGATGCCCTGTTTCCTGGAGAATGAATAATATAATGATCTCTTTTGTTTATGTATCAGAGCATTTGGATTTTTTTTTTCAGGAGAATTGCCACATTTTTATTCAGTAATGCTGATTTGATAACAATCAACTACCTCTTCAACCAAATACATACTTACTATTACAACATATGTTGCACCATGGTTAACATCATTTTGTCATGGCCTTCATTACAATTCTTAATGCAGAAAAAGAATATTATAACCACACTGAAGTGCTTATTCAGCACTTATGAAGGCATGAACATGTGTAGTACAGTTACGATTCTGACAAAGTTTTGATCAAACAAGGCTGTTCTCCATGCCTTGTGTTATTTAGAATGGGAGACCTTTCTCTGGAAAGTCACCAATTTCTATTGATATCCCTGCCACATTCACATGCCTCTGTCGAATCAGTCATAATATGATTTTGTTTTAAATAATCTTTGTTCTCAAAGCAATTTAAATTGTCAGAGAATCACACAAAGCCTAGGTAAAATTTGAGAAGAGCCACAAATGAGAATATGAAGGGCCATAAATAAATTTGGCTTTCAGTTGACTAAAACTATTAAGGGAAAACATATATACTGAAACAATCTGCCATTTCTTCTTCTGTTCTAGAAATAGTTCTTTAACAACCACATCCCTAGCCTGAGAGAAATTATTTTAGTATTGTGATGAACAAGGATTTAAAAACTGTCACCAGACTGTTACAAATATGTAAAATACACCACTCCCAAAATTTCTGTATCTTCCTTTGTCAGGGAATGCTTGGGGCAGAGGAATTAATAGACAGCTAGCTACACCAACAGAACTTAGGATCTAAAAAGAAAGTTAAAGATCACAGATGTGATCTCTTTGTTCTTTCTTTTTCTTGCAATTTCTCAGAAATCATTGTAAAACTGATAGAATTTTGTCAAACATGAAGCAGTTCTTCAACACTACCTAAATGACGTATAAATCTGTATGGATGTCTGTCACTAGCAGTTATGTTTGCAAACGCTTGTATTTTCAAACTCTTTAATATCCTAGTAATTTACCCTCTAAAAATGTAAAAGTATCTAGAATCAGAATCAATCTTGTTCTTAACCTTAGCCTCATACTCTTTCACCTGCACTCTGTCTTAAATATCAATGTATTTTAAGTTTTAGTTTTTTAACCTATCTAAAATTTTTCTACCTCAATGCTGCTATAGATTTTAGTCTTATGTGTTCAGGTAAGAAATGACACCCCACACACACAAAGTCACTTCACACCGTTTAGATAAGTAAATATGTGCACGTGTGTGTGTATGTGTGCTGTAGGATAAATAAAAAATTAGACTTAAACTTTGTAGACACAACCGAAGGCTTCAGTTTTCTCAGTGAATCTAAGTAAATCACTGATATCCAATGACGTTGGAAAGCAAAGCAGGAGGGAACCTTCTGAAATGAATGAAAGGAAAAAGAAAAAGAGTGTAATTAGGTGAATTATTTGAGATACTCAGAAAAGCTATGCAGCACCTTTTTGAATTAATTATTTTTTAAAGATACCTGCTGCTTCAGTTTTTGTTTTTTGTTTTTTTCTGGCTTAATTTTAAAGAGGGAAGTATCAAAAAACTAAAGCATGCTATAAATACAATTGTATCCCCTTTGTCTTTATTATAAAGTAAGAATTTTTAAAGTCATCAGTAAATTAAAAACAAATTATAAAATTTATTTACTGTATCAATTGATGACTTAATTTATCTTTGCATTAGCTCCTTTTTTTTCTATAAAAATATTTTAAAATTTGACTAAAACTTAAGTTCGGTCCAAAGCTAGGACAAAGTTTCATTTTATTTTGTTTTGTTTTGTATTGTTTTGTTTCCTTTAATGACTTCAAGTAATCAAGGTTGAATTCTTTCAGTGTCTTTGTAAGAGGCTTAAGGCCTTTACTATTTCATTTCATGGTTGCTCAGTATTAATTCTTTATTGGTAGGTAACAGCCTGTTTATTGCCTGGAAATTATTAATTCTAGCCTTCAGAGGAAACTATTTTTTTTTCTACAAAATCAACTTAACGTCCTTCTGTTCTACCTTAGAAAATGCATGAGAATATTCTGGTAATTTTTAAATTTCTTTCTTTCTTCTCCTTTTCACTGATAACTTACATTGACTATTCTAAAAACCTGATAGCCTACTGCATAGGTTTTTCTTTTCTTTTCTTTTCTTTTCCTTTTTTGTGGTACGTGGGCCTCTCACTGTTGTGGCCTCTCCCGTTGCGGAGCACAGGCTCCAGACGCACAGGCTCAGTGGCCATGGCTCATGGGCCCAGCCGCTCCGTGGCATGTGGAATCTTCCCAGACTGGGGCACAAACCCATGTCCCCTGCATCTGCAGGCGGACTATCAACCACTGTGCCACCAGGGAAGCCCTACTGCATAGTTTTGCATAAAGAATTATGATTATTGTTTTGGAATATTACTCTCTTATAATTTGGGATATTTAGAAAAGATTTAAATGTCTATTGTTCACATTGGTTATATTTGGAAATATTTAGGTTAAATTTTATAATAGGTGTGCTGATGTATATATTTTTTATAGACTGCCTTAACTGGAAACATATTAGAAAGGGAATTCTTGGGAATGGCATTTAGCCTAACAAGCTAAAACGGCACAAAGTCATCCCAAAATTATCCCAGCCCACACCCCCGTTTTTTTTTTTTTCTCCTGTAGCACTGTAGTTTTTTTTAGTGTGCTCTCTCCCCTACCCCCATCCCACAGCAATTAGAATAAGCTTGTTTCCTTGTCTTCAAACCATTTTCTTTCTCCTTGGGAAGTTAGTCTGAAGACAAAAATAAAACACATTTTTAAAGTTATTTATACAGCAACCAAAATGTCCTTCAGTAGGTGAATGGATAAACTGTGCTACATCCAGGCAATGGAATATTAGTTGGTGCTAAAAAGAAATGAGCTATGAAGCAGTGAAAAGACATGGAAAAACTTTAAATGAATATTACTAAGTGAAATAAAGCAATCTAGAATGGTTCCATCCTGTATGATTCCAACTACTGTATATGACATCTGGAAAAAGATAAATGTATGGAGACAATAAAAAGGTCAGTTGTTGCCAGGGGCTGGGGCACAGGTACAAATAAATAGTAGGCACACAGAGAATTTTTATGGCAATGAAGCTATTTTGTATGATACCATAATGATGGATACGTGTTCCAATACATTTGTCCAAACTCACAGAATGAACAACACCAATAGTGAATCCTAATGTAACCTATGGACTTTGGGTGATAATGATGTGTCAATGTAGGTTCATCAATTACAATAAATGTACCACTCAGGTGGGAGATGTTGACAGTGGGGGAGGATATGCAGGTGTGGAGGCAGAGGTGTAGATGGGAAAAGTCTATACCTTCCTCTCAATTTTTCTGTAAACCTAAAACTGTTTTAAAAAATTAAGTCTTTTGAACAATACCAACACCAACCACGATAACCAAGTCATTTATACCAGAGGTTCTCAAAGTATAGTACCAGACCAGCAGCTTCAGTATCAGCTAGGAACTTTTTAGAGAAGCAAATCCTCAGACACCATTCCAGCCTTACTGGAGTAATTGCTGGAAATTCTGAGATTGAGAACCAGTAACTGCTGTTAAAGAAGGCTTCCTGAGCATTCTGCTGCATGCTAAAATCTGAAGAACACTGTTTTCCATGATGGAATTCTATCTGCAGGACCTATTTTCAAATCTGATTTCCAAATAATTCACCCCATATGCTCTTGATATTCTATCCAGGGCGAGAGTTGTTACCTTTTCAGGAAAAGAAATATTGCTGTGTTTTTTAAAAAATAATCTTGTATATAGTCTTCTAATTACACTTTCTTCCCTTGCCAGAAAATTGGTATTAGCTCCTGGTATCTTCTCTCAACTTCATAAAAATTTCATTGTATCAGGTTGATATTTCAGAATGTGTGGGATGATGATGGGAACTTGTCTAGTTTTACTGTAGATGAAGTTTTCCTCTCTATTTTATTGTGATTTATATCACTTTTAATGTCTGTCAAACAATTTTGGAAATATGTACCAACTCTCCATCTCTCTTGGAAGTATTTCAGTATACTGCATATTTATTAGATACTAACACCTAATGTAATGTAACTTCTTTGTTTTGAAATATAAACTTCCTGTCAATGTCACAGTTTCAGGTACACCAGAGAGCTATTTCAGTGCATCATTATCTCCACTGAAATGGAAAAGGGATCTAGGGGTTATTTCTCTCTAACAGCAGAGAGGTACACCAATCATGCTGGAAAGTAAAGTAGGTTGTCCCCAAGTACTGACCAAAAAGAAACTGTCATTTCAAAACAGCATAGTCCCACTGCATATTGGAAGCTCTGAAGAACCATATATATTTTTGTCATCTTGCTAAGAATTCGGATCACATATTAGTTTTTCACTGGAGCTCTTAATAAGGCAAGGTGTGCTAAGGAGAAACTGGAGAAAGGATCTACTTAGGTTAGATAAAAACAAATGAACATAAAACTACTAGCAGGCAAAACCTAAAGGGATAGCTACCTTGAATGCTGCACTTTAAGAAAAACATGAGCCATGGTGGTCGACAGCCACCAACCCTCCTTCCTTTTCTCCCATTTTTTGTTCTTTCCTAAAAAATTCTGCTCTTTCTCTTATGAGATGTGGCCCACTCTCATTGTCTTCTTTTTTCTTTTTTGATTTTGTTTAAGTATAGTTGATTTACAATGTTGTGTTAGTTTCAGGTGTACAGCAGAGTGATTCATTTAAATTGAGCTGTCCAAAAAGTTCCTTCGGTTTTTAAGTAAAAATAAAAGACACATTTTTCATTTTCACAAAGAACTTTACAGAATAATGTATTCACCATTTTGTGCCACTACCTTCTGCCTTTCTTTCAGGCAACTTCTTAATTCTATCTTCCCAAAACTTTTTATCTTTTTGAGCAAAAAACTGTTCCAGGTGCCTTTTACAGTCTTCCAGGGAATTGAATTTTTTTCCATTAAGAGAATTTTGTAATGACTGAAATAAATGGAAATCCGATGGTGTTTGTTTGGTGAATATGGCAGATGAATCAGAACTTCCCAGCCAAGCTATAACAGTTTTTGCCTGGTCATCAAATAAACACGTAGTCTTGCGTTATCCTGATGGAAGATTATACGTTTTCTGTTGGCTAATTCTGGACGCTTTTCTTCAAGTGCTGCTCTCAGTTTGTCTAATTGGAAGCAGTACTTGTTGGAATTAATCATTTGGTTTTCTGGAAGGAGCTCATAATAGAGGACTCCCTTCCAATCCCACCACATACACATCATCACATTCTTTGGATGAAGACTGGCCTTTGATATGGTTTGTGGTAGTTCATTTCACTTGCCCCATGATCTCTTCTGTTCCCCATTATTGTACAGTATCCACTTTTCATTGCCCATCACAGTTTGTTTTAAAAATGGAACATTTTTGTTATGTTTCAGTAGAGAATTGCATGCAGAAATATAGTCTAGAAGGTTTTTTTCACTTAACTGTTGTGGAACCCAAAAATCAAAGTGATTCACATAACCAAGCTGGTGCAAATGATTTTCAACACTTGATTTGGATATTTTGAGTGTGTCAGATATCTCCTGCATGATATAACATTGATTGTTCTCAATTAATGTCTCGATTTGATCACTATCAACTTCAACTGGTCTACCCGACCATGAAGCATTGTCCAGTGAGGAATCTCCAGCACGAAACTTTGCAAACCACTTTTGACATGTTCTATCAGTCACAGCAACTTCTCCATACAATGCATCTTTTTATGCATTTCAGTTACATTTTTACCTTTCTTGAAATAATAAAGCATAATATGCCAAAAATGTTGCCTTTTTCTTCCATCTTCAATATTAAAATGGTTACACAAAAATTCACCAATTTTGATGTTTATTTTTTAATTGCATACTGATATGACAGCTGTCACAATACAATCTAACAAAATTATTTCAAATGAAGTTAGAGACAACTAAGCACTACTAGGGCCATCTTATGAAAAAACCAAACAAACTCTTTGGCCAACCCAATACATATACATATACTCATTCTTTTTTACATTGTTTTCTTGTATAGGTTATTACAGAATATTGAGTAGAGTTCCCTGGGCTATACAGTAGGTCCTTGTTGGTTATCTATCTTACATATAGTTGTGTGTGTATGTTCATCCCAAGCTCCTGATTTACCCCTCCCCACCATGTTGCCCCTTTGGTAATCATAAGTTTGTTTTCAGTATCTTTAAATCTGTTTCTGTTTTGTGAATAAGTTCATTTGTATCATTGTTTAAATTAGACTCCACATATGAGTGATATCATATGATATTTGTCTTTCTCTGTATGACTTATTTCACTTTGTATGATAATCTCTAGGTCCACCCATGTTGCTGCAAATGGCATTATTTCATCCTTTTAATGACTGAGTAATATTTCATTGTATATATTACTCTCACTGTTCTTTATTCATCTCTATATTAAGTCCTTTACAGACCTTGTCAGGAAGTTCAATCAAATTCTTGCTTTTCTCAAAATAGCATATTGATGTTTTTACTGGAATATAATATATGAAAAACTTCCCAACAATATTTGGTCTTTCTGCATTCACTAAAGCCACTGACTATATAATCCAGCAGTGACCATGAGTAATATTTTTGATTCTCTGCTCCAAACCTGCATATACACTAGCCACTGTCTTTATCCAACATTGCCCTTTATTTGAAAATAAGGAATATCCATTCAGAAAACACCATGTTCCTTATGGAAAAACTACATTTCAGCAGCCAAATTCACTTTAAAATTTGAGAGACAGAGCACTAAAAGGTGAGGTGAAGCACCAGGGTAAGAAAAAGTTAGACCAAAAGATGAGTTTAATTTAAATGTGTTTGAGGAAATGAACTTATATATAAGTAACAATAATAATAGTGAACATTTAGCCAATTATATATATTATTTTACTATTTAAACAATTAATTAATATTACATAAATACATTAATATATTACATTCTTTCTTGTTCCTGCCATTTGTTTTACATACACAAACGACCTCTAATATTGTTGATAATTCTTTTATTTGTGTGTGTGTGTGTGTGTGTGTGTGTTACATGGGCCTCTCACTGTTGTGGCCTCTCCTGTTGTTGAGCACAGGCTCTGGATGCGCAGGCTCAATGGCCATGGCTCATGGGCCCAGCCACTCTGCAGCATGTGGGATCTTCCCAGACCAGGGCATGAACCCATGTCCCCTGCTTCAGCAGGCGGACTCTCAACCACTGCACCACCAAGGAAGTCCCTGTTGATAATTCTTTACAAACAAAAAAAAAATTTTTTGATTACTCATAGAGAATACCACAATCTCATCTTTTATCATGGGTCCATTTATGATAATTCAGTATTTTCAAATAATTGTAAATATAATAATAAATTTTTAGGAAATAATTTTAAAGACAAGATATTCCAATTACAAATGAAAACATTCTTTGTTTAAATTAACTCCTAACACACAATGATCCAACTTCTCTCTTACAGTGAGCCAAACTGTTAACCAACACAATATAAATAAAATTTACACACCTAGAAGTTAATTAAATATAAACGATATCATGAAAAATTTGAACATGAAAACTTAATTTTGAGAGCTCCTTGCATTAAAATTTTATATACCCTAATCCAGTGTAAAATTTTCATTTTAATGATATAAGATGATATGGTAAGATGAATATGTCCTTGTAATCTGGCAGAAATGGTCATAAAGTTCAGCAGTGTAGTTTAGTTATGTGACATCATGCAGTTATCTTTCTGAGCTTCAGCATTCTCATACAGATGTCAAATTCCAAGTGTATATGCATGCATGTGTGTGGGGTGTGTATGTGTGTGTGTGTGTGAGAGAGAGAGAGAGAGAGATAGAATATTAAATTACATTTCTGAAAGCACATATAACAGTATTTTTCAGTGGGCTACATATCTTTATCTATAAGTTCAAAGACTAAAATAATAAGTTATATGATAACAAGAGTCTGTTTCCTTACCTTTTATTTACCCTCATTTCAAGTGAAATGACACTGTTGGCCTGAACTATCCACATGAATCTCTCCAGTTTCCATTATGATTTACATACATAGACATGGCTAATATAGAAATGCCCTATGGACCTTATTTATCATTTTTATATTGAAAACAAAGCAGCAAACCCATAAAATAATTGGTGTCATAAATAACAGATGCACTTGCCATACTTTTTTCACTTGAATAGGTACATTTATTTTTCATCTGGTGTTAGATAGTGCTCTGCTTATATACCCTTGAGAAACAACAGAGTTATCTCTTTATACCTAGAGAACAGCTAGGCTTTGATAAATGGAATGGGGCAGAGCTCATGTACCATAGATTTCATATAACAATTTTTGCAAGAGGTTTTTCATTTTGGGGTTTTTTTTTTTGGTATATTTTGCATGTAATATCAACAAAATGCTTTTTTTAAAATTTTTATTATTTAATATCTTATTAAAGGTATGAGCTACTGAGTACAAGTTTAGGAACAGGTTGATAATTATTCAATAGAAAAATTTTAGTTGCAGGAATTTTTGCAATTAAACAAAAAAATGCTTTTACATGTTACAAAAATGTGGTGACCAAAATATACTAAACCAAAAAAGTAAAAATCTTCATAATCCATGTATTATTACTTCAACCTTGTTTTCCACAAGTGAGTTACAAGTGTGCACAGAAAGGTAAAAAGCCTGCAGAAATATTTATCCCTCCAGGCACCTACTTAGTTGAACAAGATGTGAAATATTAGGCCAGCTGCTTCCAACATCGATGACTTACTCATTTTTTTTTCAATATGTCATATAATTTTAACATTTTCTATGCATGCCGTGATATTAAATATTTGAGAAACACTTTAATGAAAGCAACTTTAAAAAAAATAACTAAACTGTCAGAGACAATAGTTTAAAATAATCTTTGAAATAAACTCTTTTTTTAATGTAATGTATTCTCTGTGGCTAATAATAAAGTAAAAGGAGGATTCATGGAGAGTAAGGAAACCCCAAAGAGAATATTCTCCCTGGGGCTTTTGGCAAACCCTGGTGAAATTTAGCCTATGTAAAGCAAGAAAGAAAAGAGAACATGCAAGAATGACCAGGAAAAGCCCAAGTTAAGAATTCTAAAAAAACAACCCATAAACATTTGGACACCAAATGAATATACCTTCAGTTTATGTGAATATATCTATGAAACAGAAGAGAGCAGCAAAAAAAATTTTTGACCATAATACTCATCTGCAAGAAAACAAAAATCTTCTCAGAAACTATGACAAGTTGACCCTACACAGATTTCGGACTGAATTCATTTGACTTGCAGATCTGCAAATATTATGTGAAGAACTAAAATGTTAATGGTTGATAATACCTCTGGCAACAGGCAGAAACACACATTCTGTTTTAAGGGACACTATTTTAATTCAGTCCTCAAGTAACTGCCAAGAGTGTGGTTTCAAGAAAAAAAAAAAATAGTCAACATGAGTTTAAAAATCACCAAAAAAATAGAATACCTTAATTATCAGAAGATGCAATAGACATCAGAATTAAACACATGAAGTGTTTAGAATTCAGGCTTATTAGATAATAAAATATAAAATAAACATTTAATTCAGTATAAAGGATAATTATGAGGCCTGAACATATGGAGAAAGAACTATAATCTACAAGTAGTAATGCAACAATTTAAAGAATAAATAAGACAATAGAATTTTTGAAGGAATAACTAAAAAAATGAAAAATCCAAGATGTAGTAGATTGGTTAATCAGCATATTAAATATTACTGAAGAGGAAATTATTGACATGAAAGATAGATCTACAAATGCAAAAGTCCTCCAAAAGGACAGATATGATCTATTTTGCTTATGGAAAAAAGATAAAATTGATTACAAGGAAATTTGGGGACTAAATAAGTTCTAAAAACATGGATTATTTGTTAAGGGGTTAATGAAACTGAATAACTTTAGACTGTGTTAAGATAACTAGATATATTAAAATATAAGAAAAATAAAACAGACACAGAAGAGAAATACAATGTTAGAAATAATCCCCAATAAATCAGTAATCCCAGTAAAAGTTAACATACTAAACTTTAAAAGTAAAAAAGCAGAAATTACAGTAAATAAACACAGTAGTCAAAGAAAAAGATTTTCAGAATGTAAACAAAAAGAAAATTCAGCTAAGATTGTGAGGTAAACATTCCAGAATCAAAGAATTTTAAATCAAGTTTTCAAGAATACAGCCACCTTCACTTCCAGAGACTGGGGAACATCAAACTTCATATTCTTGACATAAAAAATTCAGTTTCTTATTTACACATGAGAACAACTTAATACCCACCCTAAAAATTGTCCTTTAGGCAACAGTTTAGGAAGGATCTTATGATATTTTAGGCAGGAAAGGTGAAAATTCCGGGAGCTCACATCATTATCAGATTCTGTCTTTATTTAAAATTTTGGTATTTCTTTCATCATGAATTTTTGTATTATTTCTATTTTTTTTTTAAAAAATATGACATTAAAATATTATTTTCTAGTTAAATACTTTACCTAAATTTTTGGCATCTTAAGTTTTGCACCCAAGTTTGTGCCTCACTTGCTTCACACCACACTATTCCCTGCTTATGGATGCAAGTTAGCCCACTCTTTCATCTAGGCCAAAGCTACCACAGATGGTGGTGACATATGTGTGCCATGCAAAGCTTCCACTGTCTCAGGTAGTATCATTTACGTGCTGAAGAGTCAGGCATGTTTTTTGGTGGTGGTGGATCTTATATGGCTGTGGGGAATGGTCCTTCCAACTCAAGCTCAGAGTGTAAGACAGACTGATAATAAAAGTTGAGTAACCACGGTATTCCATTGCAACATACAGTCATGGGGATGCGTGAGACAATGTCAAAGGGCCTAGCCCACAATTTGGCAAGGAACTTACTATATTTTGCTGGAATTCCTTTATATAGATTCAGTCCTCCAGCTGTATTACTTAACATAAATGTGGAATCCAGTGTTAGCCTATCAAAGAGGCAATATGCCAAAAGGATTTTGATACTTTGTGATTCCTTGACAATAAGATAAAAGGTTAAGTTGAAGTGGGTAAGAGGTGTCCAACTTCCATTTAACTCTGTATGTTATTTGCACAGATTTATCTTACAAGTATTGTAACCGAAATTGCGGGTCTGGCTTCTCAGTGCTCAAAAGCCAGTAGAGAGGCAAGTTTGCTTTCTTTTGGATGCCAGCAACTGGCAGTGCGGAGGGAGAGGGCAGACTCCTGTCCCAAGGCTAAGCTTCCCCACCACGACTGACAATCAGTGGGTAAGGGCTCTTATACACAGAGCAAGGGGGCTACATGCAGAAACAGCACAGTCAGCTCTGACAGTCGTCTTGAAATTGATCATGCAGTGGTCTGATCCGCATAATCTTGATTGTTTTAAGTATAGTTAATCTTCAGTTCCAGGGTCAGTTTGTTCCCATTTTTTTAACGCCAATTCTCAGAATGGTGGCAGCTTATGTCATGGCTACAGGCTGGTCATTATGTAGTTAACTTCTTCCACCTAGTGGAGATTTCAGTATCTATAAGACAGCTCATAGGATATGGCTCAGAATATTATCTATAGACCTTGAGAAGGAAGTAAAGGTCCTTGAATTTGCTTAATGACTAAACTATTATTGTTTTGTCCTGTTTGACTGTTTTCCTTTGTTTCTTCTCTGATTAAATTTATTCTTTGGCTAAAGTTTTTCCACAGGCAAAGGGCAGGCAGAGGACATGGGGTTGGTGGGGAGGGGAAAGGACCATAGGGTCCTGCTCCATTTCAGTAGCACAAGCAAGGCAACATAAGCCATACGAATTTCTATTGACTATGAGAGCCACTATCCTCTCTACTGTATATCATATAAAAGAGCCTCATGAAACATGAAAATGAAGAAAAGTTAGACATAAAAGATTAAAGAAGATTTTAGCAAGCAACTACCAATGTAAAAGAGAAAAAAAAAAAAAAAGTCAAACATACTACCTTTCTCAAAGAGTCTTTAAATAATAATAAAATGTTATCAATCCCCAATAAAATAATAGAATGTATGTTTGTACCTTTTAAAGCTTAAAATGCTGTATTATTCCTCTTAAAAAAATCTTTACATGACAAACAACACCCACATACACAACATCAAAGGCATTCAAAAATACACATATATTTAGCTCATGAGTCTATAGATCAGCTGTTTAAGCCTGGCTTGATTGTATAGTTTTTCTAGTTCTCAAATAAGTTTGCTTGTATAACTCATCATCGGCTAACTGCCAGGTAGTCTGGAGAGTCTTGCCAGAATGTCTCCAAAAGACTAGCCAGGGCATGATCTCAGCAGATTGTAAAAAACAAGCACAATTGATGAAGTACTGTTCAAGTTCATGTCATGTTTCCTAAAACTCCATTGACCAAAAAAGACAAAGGCTAGAGTCAAGTGGGAGGACACTCTCAGGCACAATAAGGCACAAAACAGAGTATTGACTCAGGGAAAGGTGAAGATTCAAGGTTACTACTGCATCCAACTACTATAATTATATAAAGCAACTACAAGGGAAAATTGATAAGTTCTCCATTATGTGCAGATATTTTAACATATTCCTCTAAGTACTTATTAGATCCAACCGAAAAAAAAAAGTGAAATATTTGAATACCACAGTTGTTTGGACATTTGTAGAACATAGAAACTCTCACATTCTTGCTTAGCAAGTGTGAAACCTTTACCCAAATTCATACATGTAAGGTCCTGAAGCAAGCCTAAGCAGAGTTCAAATAACTGTGTCTATGATAAATCTACAATAAAATTTTAAAATGTACTAAAATATAATTAACCATTCCAAATAGGTTGAGTTTTTTGTTTTTTTAACTGCACTTCAACTCGTTTATGGTTTAAAGAAAAAATTCACAAGGAAACTAGACATTACTTAAAACTAGTATTTAAAAAGTACATCATGTCATAACATAGGAGATGGAGCCAATATGTACTTAGCAAAAAATTTTACTAAAAGATTTAATTTAAAGAAGAATGAATCAAAATTAATGAATCAAATAACTAAATTAAAAGGTGAGAAAAGGATCAAAGTAAACGCTCAAAAGAAGAAAAGGAACAACAAACTAAAAACCTAAAAAAATGGGAAGGCAATATTAAGAGGGGAAACAAATGAATTAAAACAAAGAAAGGAGAAGTGTAAAACACTAAAATTTGATTATTTGAAAAACTGACAAAAAGACTAATCTCTAGATAAATTACTAAATAAGACAAAAATGGTACATATAAATAACTTAAAAGTAATATATGCAGCAGATATTTAAAATATAATGGACATAATATAAATTTTTACAAATACATTTGACAACATAGGTGAAATACATAGATTCTTAGAAAATTAAACTCACCAAAATCAGACTCGGTATGAAATAAGTAATGTAAACATTTCTGATAATTCGAAAGTACTAAATCTGTGATTTCAAATATTTCATAGGGGGGAAAAACCTACCACATTCAGATGTGTTTGCAATGAGTTTTACTTAATATTCATAGAATTGATCATTCCAATCTTACACAAACACTAATCTAATCCAGAAATTAGATTAGAGGTTATCCCTAAAAACCTGGCATGAGTCTGGCATAAACTTAAGACTGAAGGGAAATTTGTATGTTTTCTTCAAAACACTAATTCAAAGAATAATATTTTCTAGGTTAATTGCACTCCCAGCTGGGTGATTTTAGCTGCCTAGGTCCTTCTTTTATTCTAGTTCTTCAAGCAAGGACAGCCTGGCAAGGAGTCTGTCTGGGTTTGCTTGTTCTGAGTTTTCACCCTATTGTTGATTGTTTTCTCACAGCCTAAGGGGAAAAAGCATGGGCATTAAGCTACAATAGTTACACTTATTGACTCCCACATTTATTCTAGCAAGTTTTATATTGTATTATCAAAACATATTATTAAGACGCGGGCATGTTATCCATATTATAGTAAACATTTTTGTATGTTTTAGTTTTTAAAGTATAATGACAAATTTGTTATTTTAAAATACTGTATTCAACTTACATATTTTAAACTTTATCTTATTTAAATGTGAACACATATTTATTTACAGTATTTTAAGAGTCTTTACAAATAATTCAGATTGAGCATTAATTTGATTTTATTCATTTCTGCAGAAATGTCCCAGTATGAGTAGACCATGACATAGTAAATATTGCTACTTTAGACATTTTGTTGATTGCATTATTTTGATACTTAGTCTTTATGGTATAATTCTATTTAGATAATCAAAGAGATATAATCTGAATTTTTAAACTGGCTATACTTTGCCTATTTGCAGACTATTACATACATGTTTTATCCGTTTTAAATAAGTCAAGGTTGCTACTAAGATAACATTTACTCAATAGGTAGAAAAGCAGAGATTCATAATTATTTGGTTAGCTGAGAATCAATAGGAGATCACAAGCACTATAGTGAACTGAGGGTTAATGTGATGCTCAATTGTCTGTTTGGTTATGGGCATTGATCAAGTTAATAACGTAACTGCTGAATATCTAGTTCTTTCTCTAATATACATTCAATTTCAAATGCTTTAGCTCATTTTTTTCTTCAAAAAACGTACAAAGGCTTATGATGATCATTTTCTTTTCAAAAATGTCTGTGTACCTCTATTTGTTAAGAGAGGCAGAATAAGATTTTATTTGTTCTTTTCCATTTTATATTTAGTTCAGTAATTACTCACTGTCCAAGACTGCTCCATTTTTCCACTATTTGATTTAGTAATTCCTTCCCTATTTGGATTCCTTACCTTGTTTATCTTGATTTCTGTAGTCTTGTCCTCACCATTTTCCTATACCTGAGGTCTTCATTCCCAGGTAATTCCAGTTTGGTGGGATTTCATCACAAAGAAAGTGAAGGGGCACGGATATTTTGGCTACCACTAAGACGTGCCATATGATTGTCAGTAAAGGCAGAGCTAGCTATTTCTTTGAAAATGCCGGTCTCTTCACTTTTGCTATGTTCTTCTCCATTTGTAACATGAGCACTCAGAAATTCCCCAATACCTGATTAAAATGAAACTTAGTTTCCTAGTTAAAATTAAACTTCTATGTGACTCATGATTGAGTAACTTACTTAACACGAGTCCTGCTATATTATACTCTACATCTGCTCCATGACTGCAATGTTCAACTCTTTTATGACATTTGGTTGTTTTGTTTTGTTTAATTTTCCTTTCCTACTTCCCAAACACCCAAGAACAGAGAAGCTTCAGATTTCCTCTACTTTCTTCAGGTTTTATTAGAATGTTGATGAATATAATCTTGGGAAAATAAAAGTACAGTAAATGGAAAAGTCACTTTGTGTGCTTTTGACTTCAATGTTTTAACATTTAAATCAATCTTTCCTTTATTTCTATACCACCAGGTTGAATCCCAAATGTCTCATTTTCACCCACATGGAATTAGAGCTTAAAGTCTTTTAAGAGCCTTATCTATTTACAGATATTATGTCAAAACAAGGAAAGTGTGTTCTTTCATTTGGTTCATAAATAGGTTTATTTTTTAAAACAAATTTTAAACATGTATATTACAATAAAAATGACATGTCAGTTACAAAATTAAGAGAATGTGGTGAAAAAGTTTAGTTTCATAGAATAGTATTCTCAATCATCTAATCTAACAGTGGTATATAGATCTCTAACTCTTGGTGGTAGAGTATTCTATTCAAAATGACATATTAAAATAAGCCTTGAGTTCTTAGATATTTTTGTTTCGTCTTAAGGACTTAAAAAGATCTTTACACTATGGTAGAAAAAGCAATGTATTGGAGCTTATCTGAACAAACCTTACAACTTAACATAATATTATATTCTCCTTGAGAGGGAAAGCATTCAGTGTGCAGAACTGGACCTTCTTGAGTTCATTTTTTCCCTTATATCTCAAAAGATGTTATCTCTCCTGTGGATTCCATTATAATTCATACAAAAATATATGAGGTTCCCTAAATCCTTATCCACACCTTTGTTATGTACAATACAGATTCTCACTGCATAAAAATCAGAATTAATAAACTGTGTCTCTTGTTCTAATGAAAACCTTGATCATAGGCTATTAATACTTTGGCTAATATTGGCTTCCCCACTGCCATCTAACCTTAAAAGTGAATGTTTTTTTTTACCTGCTCCTCAAATTTGCAGTTTGTGGTGACCAATGCAATTACTCCACCTCTTCAGTTGAATCAACTAACAACTGCTACTACTTATTTCTACATATCTTTACCCATCTTTCCTCTTACATCACTACTAAGTAGAGTACAGACTTAAAATCAAACACCCAGGGGCCTCCCTGGTGGCGCAGTGGTTGAGAGTCCGCCTGCCGATGCAGGGGATACGGGTTCGTGCCCCGGTCTGGGAGGATCCCATATGCCGCGGAGCGGCTGGGCCCGTGAGCCATGGCTGCTGGGCCTGCGCATCCGGAGCCTGTGCTCCGCAACGGGAGAGGCCACAACAGTGAGAGGCCCGCATACCGCAAAAAGAAAAAAAAAAAAAAAAAAAAAAAAAAAAATCAAACACCCATGAGTTCAAATCCCAGTTTTTGCACTTCTTAGCTATGGTCGCCTGAGAAGTTGACATTTCCTTGACTTCTTTCAGTTTTACAATTTGGAATATTCCATAGGAAAAAAAAAAGAAAGCAACATGATGAAAAAGATTGAAATGTCCTGAACTTTTTCTCCCATTTCTGCAAATGTTTTACACATGGCCCCCAAAACTTACCTGAAAGAATAGTCATGTTCATAGAGAACACCTTAAAATTTTTTTTTATTTTATATTGAGTTATATAGTTGATTAAGAATGTTGTGTTAGTTTCAGATATACAGCAAAGTGACTCAGTTATACATATGCATGTATCTATTCCTTTTTCAAATTCTTTTCCCATTTAGGTTATTACAGGGTATTGAGCAGAGTTCCCTGTGCTATACAGTCAGTCCTTGTTGCTTATCTATTTTAAATATAGCAGAGTGTACATGTCAATCCCAAACCCTTTTTTCTAATAAAACAAATAAGACATCAGTGGTCTCACATTTAGATTCCAATATTTTTCTTAAGAATTTTGGGACAAATGTCATACCACAATGAGTCACTATTCTTTGATCCAAGTACATTTTTACTGTACTATTGAATCTAGCCCTGGAAGCCTTCGTTGATGAAGAAGATATTACAAACAGTAACAACTACCACAAAGTACAATGTTTACCTGGCTTTCTGAAACTGTGTGACATTATGCAAGTTATTTCTTCTCTCTTAGCCTCAGATTCCACCTAAGTAAAAAGATATAAAAATATTACCTATTGCAATAAGATCTTGTGAAGTTTAAATGTGATAACACCTGAAAAGTACTTGCTGGTGACTAACAAAAATAGGGGTTTAAGAAGGTTAGCCATTATTATTATATGAACTCTATATTTATTATTTAAAAAATGTGGAATTATTAAATTTACAAAGCTCCAGTGTTCTTTCTCTTGAAGAAATTTTTCTTGCCTGTCATAATTACTACAGAGACGACACTAGCTTCTTCCAAATGTACCCCATGGATAACCAACATCTTTGATTTTGAGGACTCATTGATTCCAAGATAGCTTTTGTCTTATCTAGATTTGTTTGTTAATGTGCAGTAAGATCACCTTAATATGTTATTATTTCCACCACACCATGAAAAAATGTACATATACATATTTTTTTTTTCATCTCAGTGCAGTACTTTAAAACTCCTTGGGGGAAGGGAATAAACAAATCTCTAAAACATATAAATCCCTGACCACCAGGTCTAAAGATATGCACCCAAGTTGATTTTCAGCTAATTGCTTGTAAAGAAATTTCCATCGTTTATTCTATTAGCAAGAGAAACTGAGTCATCCTTTCTCACCTCTCACTGTATCATAGAAGAATGAGTCAGATTCCCCTTTTCAAACTATCAGTGTTAGCAGATTCAGCAGCCCAATCATCTTCCCAGTGGGAAAATCGACACTTGGAAATATGGCAATCTTTTTGAAATTTGGAAAAAAAAAATATTCTAAACTTTATCTTCTGAAAACATAAGCTGAGCAATTTTAATCAGAGAGAACACATAATTTTGTATTTTGTTTTATTCTGCTTGAAGTTGTATTTAAACATTTTTCATATGATATACTACTCAGTTATAATTTTAAATGTTGCATAATATTCTATCAATTTACAAATAGTCATTTCACTAAAGCTATTTTTTCCAGTATTTCAGTATTTTTGATACTGTAGTAATTAGCATCGTTGTCCACATAATTTTTACTTTCTTAAAATTTCCTTAGGATAACATCTCAGGACTATAATTATTAAGATAGTATCATTTTTACTACTCTTATTAAAAACTATTTTCCAAAGTTGATGGAAACTTACATCACATATTTTACTGTTTGACAAATTATTTTAAAAAGTTGTCAAGTCCTGAAATATGCATACGTCTAGCATTTTATATTATTCAACCCCTGAGAGATCCTTATGCTAGTCAATGTTATTTTAAATTATCATGTTTAATAGAATTTAGTTGTGACAAAGAGTATTTGGGAGGATCACACATAACATATAGGAAGATTTCTTTGTCTGACTTACAGGATAAAAAATTAAATTAAATTGAATTCCCATTACACTTTGAGTACTGTGCTAAGACTATGATACTGTTTCACCACTTATGCTACTATGAATATAGAAGACTCTTAACTTACTTTAATTTAAATATTGTGTCAATTAACCAGCTTGTTTGATTTATAAGGGCATATTCACCAGTGTGCAGTATGTACATTATTTCCTCTATACAGTATTGATTGACAGTACAGGACTAGGGGAGGGTAAGCTTTAGTTGCCTAGTAGCTTTAAAATAAAAGTTTTTAATTAAAGTAGTAGTTTATTTATTTATCTGATATATATTTATTGAGTACCTATTATGTGCCCAATGATATTCTGCACACTAGATTTATTAACAAAAATGAAGTTAAAGACATCCGGTAATGGTATTGTTTAAGAACCAATTAATAGTACTGTAGAGTATATTGTAATGGGAGATATGTATATATATCTCAAATGGACTTGCTTAAATAGTGAATTTGACTTGAATCTTAAACATGTCATGTTATAATATCATTGAGAGTGTTGAAAGGGAAAAGGATAGAAGTGAAAGCGAGAACAAAGTCTCAGAAGTGGGGTTCAGGTTTATGGGTGGACAGTTCAACACAAAAATAAGTATGCTTGGGATTAAATTTTTATACATCCAGATGTACATAGGCACAAGCTGGTAAATAATAATAATAGTAGACAACATTTATGTATTAAGTGCATATTCTGAAACAAGTGCTACCTTAAATATTTTACATGAATCATCTCATTTATTTTCACAAAATCCTTACAAGTGTGATATTTTCAAGCCCATTTTACAGATGAAAACACCAAAGCTCAGATAGATGAACTAATTGTGCCTGAGATTATATTGTTGGCAAATGGCAAGGCTGTGCTTTGAACACACTCCTAATACTAGAGCCCACAGTCTTAAATCCATGACCTGGACATGACCAGCCTTCTCAGATCTGCTCCTGCTGGTGAGATTGACTTATCTGTGAATGTTGGAAGGAAGTTAATTCTGTTCAAGAGAGGAAACGTTGAAGGCTAAGGAAATGGAGACTCCCTTTATATCTTGGGTGAAGTTTTTTTGAAAATATGTTTGTAGTATAATTGAAATTATTGTTGCTTTAAATATATAATAATATTTCTAAATTGCTAAATTGCCAGCCTCTCCAAAAGAATGTATCATTTTGTGTACCAGAAAGATTTGGAATCCTCATTGTGTTTGTTTATTTGCCATATTTTTTTGCAAGGTAAAGTTAAATAAAAAGAAAAAATCTAAGCAGGCTATGATAGTTTAGACATGACCAAATTATAATCAAGCACATTTATTTTGCTTTATGTTTTCCCTGAGGAGATAAGTCCTTTAGGGATATTATTTAATTATTTAGGTCATAACTTTCTCCTTCCATTTAGAAGTAAGAAAATTAAGCCAATGTCACGTTCAATGGCAGAACTGTTATTCTTAGAAAGATTGAACAGTTGCCCAAGAAACCTGACCAAAGTTGACCCTCTGCTACTACTACAATGTAGAATCCTGTCATTTAATCCTCCACTGAAATAAGAAAATCACAGTAATGCTTCTGCTATGCTCAAATATGAAGGTTTTTATTGATTAAATAAGTCACAGAAATTAATATGTACACTTGAACTTGTCTGGGAATTGACTAGCACTTTTTGATTTGGTTTTCATAATTAATATTTAAAAAGTATTTTTAGGTTGTATAAGTGAAATGTTTTATTATATGGCAAATACTGTGTGATTAAATTAGTGAAATGTAATTTTTTTGATTTTTTCTCTTAATACAAAATAGAAATATAAGATCATATATTCCCTTAGTAGGGAATTCATGATGAAAACCCTCAGACCACAGATTAAAACTATTTTCAGTGATCTCATCTCCTTAGTTGCAGGTCCATGAGACAAAACTTACCTTAAGTTTTGGAACTGTGCTTGGAATTGATGAAAAACTGTGCCAATTAATATTAATATTTCATCAATTAATATTAATATTACATCTATAATAGCCTATTAAAAAGCCTGGTTATTTCAGTTGAAAGCAATCTTGAGAAAAAAAAAATGGAGCTAGAGGAATCAGACTTCCTGACTTCAGACTATACTAAATCGCTACAGTAATCAAGACAGTATGGTACTGGCCCAAAAACAGAAATATAGATCAATGGAACAGGATAGAAAGCCCAGAGATAAACCCACACACCTATGGTCAACTAATCTATGACAAAGGAGTCAAGGATATACAATGGAGAAAAGACTGTCTCTTCAATAAGTGGTGCTGGGAAAACTGTACAGCTACATGTAAAAGAATGAAATTAGAACAATCCCTAACAACATACCCAAAAATAAACTCAGTGGATTAAAGACCTAAATGTAAGAACAGACACTACAAAACTCTAAGAGGAAAACATAGAAAGAACACTCTTTGACATAAATCAGAGCAAGATCTTTTTTGTCCCACCTCCTAGAGTAATGGAAATAAAAACAAAAATAAACAAATGAGTCCTAATGAAACTTAAAAAGTTTTGCACAGCAAAGGAAACCTTAAACAAGAAGAAAAGACAACCCTCAGAATGCTAGAAAATATTTGCAAATGAATCAATGGACAAAGGATTAATCTCCAAAATATATAAGCAGCTCATGCAGCTCAATATTAAAAAAAAAACAGGGCTTCCCTGGTGGCGCAGTGGTTGGGAGTCTGCCTGCCGATGCAGGGGACGCGGGTTCGGGCCCTGGTCTGGGAGGATCCCACATGCCGCGGAGCGACTAGGCCCGTGAGCCACGGCTGCTGAGCCTGCGTGTCTGGAGCTTGTGCTCCGCAACAGGAGAGGCCGCGATAGTGAGAGGCCCACACACCGCGATGAAGAGTGGTCCCCACTTGCCACAACTAGGGGAAGCCCTCGCACAGAAACGAAGACCCAACGCAGCGGAACTGAATAAATTGATTGATAAACTCCTACCCCCAACATCTAAAATAAATAAATAAATAAATAAAAATTAAAAAAAAAATTAAAAAAACAAATAACCCAATCAAACAATGGGCAGAAGACCTAAATAGACATTTATCCAAAGAAGACATACAGATGGCCAAGAGGCACATGATAATATGCTCAATATCACTAATCATTAGAGAAATGCAAATCAATACTACAGTGAGGTATCACCTCACACTGGTCAGAATGGCCATCATCAGAAAATCTACAAACAACAAATGATAGAGAGGGTGTGGAGAAGAGGGAACCCTCTTGCACTGTTGGTGGGAATGTAAATTGATACAGCCACTATGGAGAACAGTATGGATGTTCCTTAAAAACTAAAACTAGAATTACCATATGTCCCAACAATTCCACTACTGGGCATATACCCAGAGAAAACCATAATTCAAAAAGACACATGCACCTCAATGTTCATTGCAGCACTATTTACAATAGCCAGGTCATGGAAGCAACCTAAATGTCCATCAACAGACGAATGGGTAAAGAAGATGTGGTACATATATACAGTGGAGTATTACTCAGCCCTAAAAGGGGACAAAATTGTGTCATTTGTAGAGACGTGGATGGACATAGAGTCTGTCATACAGAGTGAAGTAAGTCAGAAAGAGAAAAGCAAATATTGTATATTAATGCACATATGTGGAATCTAGAAAAATAGTACAGATGAACCAGTTTGCAAGGCAGAAATAGAGACACAGATGTAGGGAACAAACATATGGACACCAAGAGGGGAAAGCGGGGCTGGGAGGGTGTTGTTGAGATGAATTGAGAGGTTGGGATTGATACATATACACTAATATGTATAAAATAGATAATGAATAAGAACCTGCTGTATAAAAATAAATAAATAAATTTGATTTAATTTAAAAAAATAAAAGAAAGCCTGGTTATTTCATCAAGTGTATTTGCTATTGATTTTTAAAATTTTTATATTAAAAAAAATTGGTAACTTGGAAAGTGTTATTCAGTGAGGTTCTAAAAACCTAAAAGTGTGGAAGATTCTATACCACAGGGAAAGCTAGAGTGTTCCATATTATATAATGCAGTATAAAAGATTTTAATAGAATAATAAAGCTATAGTTTTACAATCCAACACTAATGGTTGTGGTAAAACAATATCTACATGACTCAGAAATACTGTAACTTTTACTTTATATTAAGTTAGTGAATATCAATGAGGAAATGTAATCTCTTATCATTTACTAAAATATATTACATTTATAATTTAAAATAAATGATACATTTATGCTCCACTAGTGTTAAACAAGATGTTTACCCAAAAACAAAGGAAATTGGAGGAAAAATGTGAATGTCATACTACCAGTATTTTTACATTGTATTATTTTTGATTTATAACATATTAGAAGAGCTATGATTTTTTTTTTACTGTGTACTTTCACAGCTATCTTGACTTTATCAGGAGATATGAAAACATCTAATGATTTTGATTTCTTCTACCTTAGAGTAGAAATATACAAGAAACAGTTACATAATATCCATTTTAAACTACTGTATTTATAAAAGGGACAGTTATTTTATAACCTAGTGCTAATAACTTTTCACTACAATTTCTTTAATTTCTATTATATTTACTGAAAATTTAACTCTTAAGGAAAAAATAATGAACTAAGCGATTTATTTAAACATACAGTCTAATTGTTTATTTGAGGTTGGTATAATTTTTGCTCATTTTTACATGCATAAGAAAACTCTCTTTTCTTTCGCTTAATAAAATTATTTAGAATTTTCTCTGTTTTTTAAATTTATTTATTTGTTTTTCTCCTGATGAGAGGTGATGCTATGTAGAGGAAAGGGCATGGGACTTGGGGACAGGAAACTTGAATTAATAAACTCAAAGTTTATCACTAAGTAGCTGCACGGCTTTATGCAACTTGTAAACAAATAGGAAAACCCAGGATCTTTCTGAATATTAAAAGAGACAAAAGAGTAGTAATTTATAAAATTCAAAGATGGTACAAAAATTTTTATTATTAAATTCAGGAAGAAATATGATTACTTGTTTTAGGGTTATGAAAAAAGCTAATTAAAATACCTTAATATTAACAATTAACTTAAATTCCCAACCATCTACACTAAGTCAGTGCTTTGATATATTAGCCAATAAGGTTTGGTCTTTTAGCATTACTCAACTAAGAACTGTGCCATATTTATGAAGGATGATTTTTGGTGTATATTTCTTATACTTATAGAATTACTGCCATCCAGTGTCAGTGTTGAGACCAATAGACCCAAATCTTTATATTAATTTGCAATCTAGTTGCAGAGGTTAGCAAACTTTCTGCTAAGGGCCAGAGTAAATATCTTAGGCTGCAAAGAATGCTCATAATATATGCAAAGATAGTAAATATTTTTGCTCTCGTATAGTTTCTGTCACATAGTCTTCTTAATATTTATGTGTTTTTTTGCTTAGTTATTTTTTACAACTGTTTAAAATGTAATGAAACAAAACAACTTTAGTGCAAGGGCAGTCGAAAAGCATGTGAGCTGGATTTGGTCCAGGGGTCATAGTTTGCCAATCCCTGGTCTGGTAGAGTGAATGCCATCTGAAGCTTCAGTTCTTTAAATTCACAGGAGAGAAATTGCATTATACTTAAGCAAGGTTGACCTGTTTATCTAAGGGCAAACTATCATTTAAATGACCAGTCTAATCCACTTCTCTGGATGTACACTTATTTTAAAAAATCCTTCCTTACTTTTTTAACTTGAAAATTATGTTTGATATAAAACATTACAGGAGCTAGTGAAGATGAAGTCAAATTAATGTTTATTGTCGAAAGCATATAATGATAGGTTTCATAAGGCAATGAGCTAAGATTTGTATAAGAATCAATTACCACCTCGGATATATACAAAAATGTTTTCTCATTTCAATTTCAAGTACTTTTATCAATATTGTCCTGACAGAAGGCAGGTATCCTATTTCTGCATGCACATGGAAAATAACTAAAATGATGCCATGCAGTGTCACCAAATAGAAAAATAGCAGAAGTTGGAGGAGAATACATTGTGAAATCCAGATTATATTTGAATTTAACTGCCCATAGATGCTAATTGTCAACTATATCCCAGATGGTGGTAAAATTAATAAAATCTTTCATGTGTATTTTAGAACATCAGAGAAGCCATCTGGCTATCTACTGTCACCTTAATTTTTAGTGTCTCTATTGTGAATTTTACAGTCCAGTGTACCATTTTAATGCCAGGGAATGTTTTATCATCCATATTTAATTATTAAGTACTTAAAAGTATTGGCATTTTGAAACCAGATATGATAAGACTGATTAAGATCATGCCCATACGTGCCAAATAGTGTGTTGGAAAATTCTTTGCAATTCAAACCAAAAGACTATTGACCTGAAATAGGCAGGTATCTTAGTTGGAAGTATTATGTAATTTGCATTATATCTGAGTGTGACAATTCCCCAATTCACTGTGTGCATATAGACTCAGTTATAATATACTGTTAAGTTGCTTTCATAAAAATTCATGAGCAATAATTGTTGTGTGGAAAGTATAATAGATATACTCAGGGCCAACAACTGAGGAAATTTCCTGTCTTGAATACATGTTTGTTATTGGAGGGTAAATTAGAGATAATGAAGAATTCATCTGATGCTATCACTATGCTCAAAAAATTAAGAGTGCTATATGTTTTGGATACTAATGAAAATGTAAAGTGTGTCTTCTGCTGTAGCTTAGGATTCCTATCTTTATTCTAGAAGTGAGGGAAATATTTAAAAAGAGCATCTGTCCCACATAAACACAAGATAAAATGTATAATTCTTTAATCAATATCTAGAAAGAGAATCAGCAGTTTGGAATTTTATGGACCCATTTTTAATTTTCATTTTGTTTATATAAAAACACAGTTCTTCTTGTGGTTTTTAGTGTTCACAAAAAAAATGATGAATTTATTCATTTTTTTAATGTGAAGAAAGCATGTCAAAAAGATACTTGTTTAAAGTGGTAGATGCAAAAGAACAATGTCTTTTTTTTTAACATTTAGAGCCTAATAAAGTCTACTTTTAGTCAGAGAAGGGCATGCTGTCAATGCTTTGTAGGATTTACAAGAGGGAAGCAGTACAGTATGAGACTCTGATGATGAGTTGGAGAGCACAAAGCCAGGACCTATTTTTGCTAATGTACAAAAAATTCCTATAGTCTCTGTAAAGTCAACAGTGGGTCTCTGTAGATTACCCAGTAGTAAAGGTGAGTGCTGGAGCAAGCTGGAATAGAAACAGTAGTGAAATAATCTGTACTATTAAGTAGCACTTAAAATGATTTGCAATTTCCTTTCTTCAGCCCAGCCAAGTGAATAGTCCCTTAAGGTCTGGAGCATTGTGTTATTTGTCCCTGTTTTCCCCACACTTAACACCATGCTGGGTACTGTTCTAAAAACTTAAGAATATTTGGTGAACTGAACCTACCTAAGAAGCTATAACCCACATGCGGCAGGAGTTGTGTACTATCAGAAAATCGAGGCCTTATCAAGAGATAGAGCCAATGCAGAGGAAATAATCAGACCAGAGCTCCACCACAATTTATAACAGAATAAGGGAATGAAGACTCATAGTTGTGGTGTCAGATTTGGGGACAAAAGCAGCACTAATTGACATTAGGTGACCGAGAGATGTGGTAACAGCAAAGGGTGTGGAACTAGAACAAGATCCAGTAGAAATGGTGGCATTTACAGCTGTCCCAGAAAAAAAAAAATAATAATAAGAGAATAAAAATGACTACCAGAAGTGGCCACATCACAGTGGAGAATTAGACTGCAGTAGATAATAGGAAGGTTGACTCTAAGAATCCATTACTCAAGATTGGGTTGGAAGCTTCCCTAAAAGTTATAAACAGGAGGAAATGGAGCAGAACTGGAATAAAACTGCATCAGGATAAAAAATGATTAGAACACTGTACAAAGACCCAAGATAACCTCACTTTAGCCCAATTAAATCCATAGGCAAGGTAAAGAGAGAATATCACAGAACATTTTCCCTCCCAAGAGAGAAGGCTGAACCCCAGAAAAGAATAGACATTACCCGTTATTAAGGCCAGGAAATGGGAAAACTTTCTGACTCAGATTCATTTTATTACTTTGATGCTGAAATATAAATGTCAACATGAGACCTGGAAATCCAGAAATATAGTCAGAGATTAAATCAGAATATATAAAATTATTTTTCTAGAAATATATATACACCCAGAATATGAGAATAAATGCAGAAATGTCATTGTATTTCTTCCTACATATTACAGATATTCAGTTTTCTCAGCTACATGATGCCAATTAGGCTTTCATAAAAAATACAGGTAGTTACAAATTCAGCATTTTAATTTTCCTATGAATGATATTCAAATACTTTGTTTATTCACATGTGACTTGACTGTGGTAAAAGTTAAATCAGAGACTATCCTTTCCCAGTCTCTCAACCCATGCCTCAGCCACTTACCTCTGCTAGAAAGATGGAGATTCAGGTAGTACAAGGTAACTTAATAATATCCCAAGTAAAACATAATTAGGATCATATAGCTGATGTAGAAAAACAAATTTGCACTATGTTTTGCAAATTCAAATAAAAAATTATTTTAAAAAATACTCATTAAACATCTAAAAGAACATTTATATGACAGCACTGATTTAATTAAGTGATGGAACATAACTTGAATCTATCTCTCTATAATTATGACTTTGTCCACATAATTTTTGTTCCTTAACATTTCTAAGAGCTAAAAACTGTATGTAACAATAATGTCAAAGTCAGTATTAACTTAAAGTTTTAATCAGTAAGCCGTAGTTTGTGTTGTGCATTTGTGTGCACACACCATCTAAAAATCTAGCTGAAAAAGAGAATGATACAAATGATTAGGAAGCAATGTTGTGAAGGAGTCATGTCAATCAATTAATAATAGAGATTCAATAGGCATAGTATTTTGAGGCTAGAGTATGAATAAAATACAAGTAAGTTTTCCTGTTTTCAAAGATGAAGTCTATTGTCTTCATCATTGGGAGTCTTGGTCCCTCCTCCTCCCCCCCCCCATTACTGCTACAACAGCTGCAGTTCATTAACATCAGTTGCGTTGGGTGCTTCCTATCAATATCATCCTGATTATGTTCCCACCATGTTACAGAGCAAATTCTATACACCAGAGAATGCTTGCTAAAAGCAGTTTGTGGTTTTATGTCTTAACCTTTTTTTAAAATCAATGGATCCCTTCAATACACCTTTTGTTGTTGGGGGAAGGAACTTTTTAAAATATCTGTACACAAATATACAACTAACAAATATTTTGAAAGCTGAAAGTAACATTTCCATGCTGTGGTGGTAGCTGGTACATACCAAAATGAAGCATTTAAGAATGTGACAGAGTAGACAGCTGGCAGACCATTTAAGTTCTTAAGAGGTTAGTGCATATTACATGGGGCTTCACAGAGAAGGTATAGATATTTATTTATAATAAGATACTGTGAACTGAATTTTAAGTGGGGGAATAAACTGATTAACTTGTATAAAGAGATCAACAAGTATTTCCATAGATAAAAGTTAATTTCCCCAATGCCTTCTCAGTTTGAGGACATCTCAATTCCAGGAGTAAAGATTTTCCTCCTTTCATAGAGTTCAACTGTCTATTTTATATATAAACTATAACTTAAGGCATATACAACTCAGTAAATAATTAAATTATATCTGTTTACAACCTCTTTCTTATATCCTGCTCCCCTAAAAAAGTGTTCTGTGTTGATGAAGCATAATGTTTGGATGGCTATTTTTTTCTTGTCCAGTGTAGACATACCCTAAGTCCCCAACATATTAAGATCCTTTGTCTAGACCATTAGATGAAGCATTTGGAGGTAAGTTGTAAGTCTAATATGGTCTGATAAGTGTAAGCAAAGGAAGAAAGATGTGGAAATGTTGTCTTAGAGGTTGAATATGTGTCACATTTCATCACAGGGAAGAATTTGCTGAGAGATCAAAACTGTAATGAGCCAATGGCCTCATTCAGTGTATCCTTCAATATAATTGGAATGTCTATGTAATCTACATTTGTCCTTTTTGCTATTTTTATTTTTGCATATTAAAAGTATAGACAATATTGAAGATATTATTTACCAAATTCTCTGAAATTAAATATTTTTAATATTAAATAAAATTAAATATTGAGTGAGGAATCAGAAGTCCTAAATACAATGCCTTCAGTCATTTAATCCATACAAAATTTTATTGAATTACATTTCTGAAATTCACACACACACGTATCTGTATTTATTTATCTTCATTTCTATATACCCTTACTAAACCTTGAACATTCCCATTCTTCTCTGGAGAGAGGAAAGATCTACTAAGTAGAGTAGTAGAAGAATTGCTATTGGGATAAGATGAGAGAGAGGCAAAGAATTGGCGTTCTTCATTTTCAATGTAGTATTAAGCTTAGGATAGAGGAAAGTGTTCAGCCTTTTAAAATGTTTCCATACTTGTATTGTTTGTGACCACTTCCTTCTCATAATCATCTCCTCTTATCTCAAGCCACTCTTCCAGTCCCCAACTCCAGTATCTGCCATATCATCATACATGCAGCAGTTTAGTAATGTTTTTACATAATTTCAAGGCCATTCATTGTGATCCTCATTGTCTCAACCTCAAGGTATTTTTCTAATAAAGGAAACAGTCTTTAGGGCCAGCAGGGACAGTAACTATATCTGTACCCAGCTATATAAGCATGAACAATTCTGAACCATTAACAAACATTTGGAATTTTCTCTGCCAAGTAAATATGTCAAAAGGTCCCATGTTTATCAACCCATGCTGGGTTCAGTAATTTGCTGGTAGAATGGTGTTTGAAAAAATAATCAAAAACTCCCATTTGTAATACTTGCCAATTTCCCTCATGTCAGTAATTCCACCATGACTAATTTATCAGTGGACATCAAAGGGCTTGCAAAATTCTTGAAAATTGAATAATTAGCTCTGGTGATCCAGTGCAAGCTAGAACCAGGACACCCATGGCTGTGTTAAGTTCAGAGAATACTGAGGGTCTGCTTATGAGGCAATTAATTTCAGGAGGAAAAACAAATAGATTTCAATATCTTTTGTTCAAAGATTTTACAAATGATCTTAATTTCTACATAAAATTAAAGCAGGGAACTGAATTATTACTATTTTACACCTTTAATAGAAAAATTCTAAGTATCAAGACCATAAAACGGCAGAAAGAGTGATATCAAGATCATAAACATTTTTGTCATGCCATGAAGCTTAGGCAAACAGTGATTAGCAATAGATGCTGATCATTTAGAATGCACCAAATAAAAATCAACATTCCTACAATGTCTCCTTGTTCAATCCATTGTGGGGCCCCAGAAACAATTATAAATATGAGAAAAAATGTGCCCTAGAATAGCTTATTCCACCCTCATTCTCTCTGGCTTGTTTAGTTTTGTTTGTTAACAAAGAATTCTACCATCCTGTGAAGCTCTCTGTTAGAATTTTTTTTTCCTTGTGATGAGTATACATTTGGGGAGGGAACTTAAATATACTTATTTTGTTTACTACCTAAGAATAAATGCTCATTCTTTCTGTTATTTTTAAGAAGAACAAAGTTGAAGGTGTCAGGCTCCCTGATTTCAAACTATATTATAAATCTATAGTATTTAAAGCAATATGACATTGGCATAAAAACAAACACATAGATCAACAGAACATAATAGAGAGCCTAGAAATAAACCCATGTATATACATTCAATTAATTTATGTCAAACGTGCCAAGAATATACAATGGGGAAGGAACAGTCTCTGCAATAAATGGTGTTGGGAAAAGTGAAGAGCCATATGAAAAAGAATGAAGCTCGACCACTATCTTACACTATACACAAAAAATAAACTCAAAATGTATTAAAGACTTGAATGTACACCTGAAACAATAAAACTCCTGGAAAAAAACACAGGCTGTAACCTCCTTGACATAGGTTTCAGTAATGATTTTTTGAATCTGACACCAAAAGCAAAAGGAACAAAAGCAAAAATAAGTAAGTGGGACTACATCATACTAAAAAGCTTTTCAATAGCAAAGGAAGTCATCAACAAATAAAAAGGCAACCTAATGAATGGGAGAAAATATTTGCACGTCATGTATCTGGTAAGGAGCTAATATCCAATATATATAAAGAACTCATAGAACTCAACAGCAAAATAATACAATTAAAAAATAGGCAGAGATCAGAACAATCATTTTTCCAAAGAAGACATATAAATGGCCAACAGATACATGAAAAAATGCTCAACTTCATTAATCATCAGGGAAATGCAAATCAAAACCACAAGATAACACCTTACACCTGTGGGAATAACTATTATCAAAAAGATAAGAAATACACAAGTTATGGTGAGCATGCGGGGAAACCTTGTGCACTGTTTGTGGGAATCTAAATTTGTGCATCTACTATAGAAAACAATATGGAGTTTCCAAAAAAAATTAAAATAGAACTACCAAATGATCCAGCAATTCTACATTTGGGTATTTATTAAAAAAAACAAAACAAACAAACAAACAAAACACTAACTTGAAAAGATGTATGCAGTCCCATGTTCACTACAGCATTATTTACAATAGCCATGATATCAAAACAACCTAAGTGTCCATTGAAGGATGAATAGATAAAGAAATTGTATATATATATATATATATGTATATATATATATATATGCAATGGAATATTATTCAGCCATAAAAGAAGAATAAAATTGTCATTTGTGACAAGGATGGACCTCTAGGGCACTGTGCTAAGAGAAATAAGTCAGACAGAGTACGACAAATATCATACGATCTCTTTTATATATGGAATCTAAAAAAAAAATAAAAAATCCGAGTTCATAGTTACAGAGAACAGATTGCTGGTTACTGGGGCAGAAGGGGGAGAAATAGGTGAAAGCGTACAAATTTATATTTTAAAAAAAAATGAAGGCGTGCAAGACAGCATATGTTGTTTGTTACATTTTGTAAGAAAGAAGCAAAAATCAGACAATAAACATACGTTACGCTATTGTGATATATAAGAAGAAACATGTATGTTTGGTTTTTGTCCCCGTCCCCTACACAAGGCTGTTAAAACCCTTGTAAATTCCTAAGCAATAGAGCACTAGGGGCATCTTCTGTTTCAATGAGGTGACTCTGGGTGGGCTCCTGGAAGACTTCTAGATGGGGGCTGGTCATAAGAAAGACCAAGCCATGATTAGAAGCATGGAATTTTTAACTCCCCTCCAACTTCTCTAGAGAGAAAAGAGGGGCTAGAAATGGAGTTAATAACTGGTCATAAAAAATAACAAATATATATGAGTGAATACATCTATGACTAACTGACTCATAAAATCATGCATGTGGATGAAGGACAGGTTCAGGGGAGCCAGGAAAGAATCTTACATGTCTGAGCCCAGGGATCCTTAAAGAAATAATGGTTGGATCCCCATTTATTACTGTTTTTTCTTTGCACTCTCAAAAATAATACTTAGGTTTCATTCACTAGAGATTATTTGATAATCTTCTCCATTAAAAATCATACCAATTTCTAGATACTATTGCCCAGAGGTGAAAGAGACTGGCACATGTCCCTGAAGTGCATCTTCTTAAGGTATTTTGTAGAATTTTGAACTAAAAATAATTTCCAATGGTAGTTTAAGTCAGGAATCATTTGAATACCAGCATGTTTTCTAACTCCTGGAATGTTAGAGGTAAAGAAACTGTCATTCTTCCTTTTTTGCATCACTGAAAATCAGGGGTTATTTATTTATTTATTGCAATTAAAAAATTAAAGAATGAATTCTCTTTGTTTTTAAAACTTAGAGTGAAAAAAGTTGCTTTCTTTAATTAGACCTATGTAGTATATGGGGAAATCTAAACATCAGTATGACATGGATTTCTGTAAGTTTTTGTCAGATATAACTTAAATCATCTTTTATATATGTCAAATGTCAATTTATATATTCCAAAGTGATATTGAGGCTCTATAATAATCTCATGTGTAATTTAGTTTGGCCTTGTATGATTATTTACAATCATTGTTATGTTATTTCTAAATTAATTTGCAATATTTTAGATAAGAATAAGAATATCTTAACAGAGACTTCTAGGAAGTTGTTATTTACAAAATGGAAAAGGAGTAAGTAAACATGATTTTCAAGTCTATAATTGTTTTCATTTGTTATGCATTTCTAAGGTAAACTGAATTATCACTGATTTGTCAGATGTATTATGTAATTTAGGAAGACAAAATTCATATCATCAGGGAAATGTATTTATCACAATTAAATTAGACTGTCTCTCATTGTCTTAATAAAGCATTAAATAGAAACAATGATTGAAAATATCTATGGAAAATATGTAACAATGTACACAGAACTGTCTTTCAGCCAAATGACTATATTATGTTGCATTACTTTTTTTTAGCTAATTTTGTGGTTTTCTTATTGTTATAGCTTTCTAGACAGGGAAATTGCATATTGTTAAGATTTATAAACACAGGGCAGAATTTCTGTGTTGTACAGTACAAGTATCAGTTGTCACACCTTTTGGTGGTCCAAATGGTAGACATGCTTCCTAGGTTGGTGAAACTAACCGTATAGAGAGTCTATCCATCTGCAAGGTAGAAACTCATCTAACAAGACTTCCTATCAGGATGTATTTTACTATGTGACATGAGTCCCAACAATCAGAAATATAGCTTGAGCCTTATATTCATGAAATTAGAGACACCAAGAAATGGCAGCTCCCACCCGTTCCTCTTCAGGGTCAGTGGAAGCAGAGCTTCCAAAGGCAACATGCTATGTCTAGTGTCTGTGACAAAAACCGAGCTCCTGGGCTTCCCTGGTAGTGCAGTTGTTGAGAGTCCACCTGCTGATACAGGGGACAGGGGTTCGTGCCACAGTCCAGGAAGATCCCACATGCTGCAGAGCAGCTAGGCCCGTGAGCCATGGCCACTGAGCTTGCGCGTCCGGAGCCTGTGCTCCACAACGGGAGAGTCCACAGCAGTGAGAGGCACGCGTACCGCCAAAAAAAAAAAAAAACTAAAAGAAAAAAAACCCGAGCTCCTCTGCCCAGCAGCAGCAAAAGTGATGCATTCGAAAAACAGCTCTGCCATATGGTTGGAACATAAACTCTGGTTGTATAAACTCCAAAATCTTTTCTATAGCCCTTTCTGAGATATCAAATATTATTTAATACATTTCTGTCCTCTTTAAACCAGGTTTTGGTTGTTGTTTATTTTTTTAATTAACCGTAAGTGAAATAAAAGTGTTTAAATAGATTTACAACAGTGTTTTTCAAACTGATGGTTCATGATATCAGTTTATTAGGTCATGGCTAAGATTTATTTTTAATGAACTTGAACAGAATAACAGAGTCCAACATATGTAATAATATTACAGCTTCATGAAACATTTGTTTCTTGCATGCCTGTATATGTATAATATACATACATGTATGTATATGGATTCATGGGAATACATACATATATTAATATATGCATGTATATATATACACACACAGATCCATTATATATGTCCTGGATCTCAAGTAAAACATTTTTTACTAAACTTGAAGGGGAAAAATGGCCACAGGTTAAATGTATTTTGGATGAGTACTTTGAATTGTATGGAAACTTTTTAAAAAATTTTTGAAATGAAGTAGTATAAAATTGATATATACTAATTAATCACCAGATGAAGCCTTCATACATCCACTCCCCCACCCCCCAACCAATATCTTGCTATACCTAAATTATAGAACAAAACAAAGCATTCTCAGCAAATTCTTTAAAAGAAAATAAAACACCAACCCCCATATCCAAATAATTCAGTTCTGACTCTTGTTCTAATGACTTTTCCCCTTCCCAGTAGTACCTAAAAATATGTAATTTTGCTCATTCTAGAAACACGGTTTCATACTCTGGCATGATCTTAGCTTTTGCTTTATCTCAGAGATATAAAGCTTTTAGAATTCTCTCTCACAATGATAAGAAATTATTGTGCACCATTATATAAAAATATCAAGAGATTCTTTCAGTGAAAAGGTCATATCCAGCTTGAGTTATTTTACTTTATGAAATTCAATAGTTTATTTCCTTTGTTGGGTTTGTGATTTTTTCTGTTTGTTAAAAATCTCTTGACAACCATGAATACACGACAATATTTCTGGGCAGACAAAGTGCCAGGGATTTTCATATCTAGAAAAGATGTTGTCTGGTGGATGTGAACACAAGTTAAGAGCATCAAAATAACAATAGCAACCACTGAAGAAAAAAAAAAAGATTAAACCTCCAAATCATTCAGTCTGAACGGAACTTGTATGATTGAAAATAATTATTTTTTACATGTTAATTTGCGTTTTAGACCAAGAGGTAATTATGAGATGGAAGTGCATTTGCAATGAGGGAAATCTATATTGTCAATTTTGACTTCTTGGGGTGATTTTATTTACTGAAGGGAAGAAACATCTAGCTTAGAAAAATAAAATATTTGAAAATGAAATGTGTTTTATTTATGTCCTCCCCATTCCTGTCATGCTTCACTGGGGGAGTATTTTCTCTGCCCCATTGACTTTGGATTTGGTCAAATAACTTGATTTGCTCAATGGAATGTGAACATACATGACATAAGTCACATTCTAATTAGAGTTGTAAATGCACTTGAGTGGTTCAGGTCTGTTTCCCCTCCCCCGCCCCTTTGCCTTCAGGCTTCTGCCATCAATCAGAATAGTGAGCTCAGTGTAGAAATGCTCCTTCATCCTGGGTCCTAGAAAGAGAACACATATAAATCTTGGCTCAGCCCTACACAGTCCAGCTGCAGATTAAGCATTTCTCCTACTAAATATGAGTAAGAATATAATGAATTCTACTGAGTGCCCAAGGTTGTTTATTGTTTGATCAAAAGCTTATTAATATAGAATGTAGAGCAGTGCAGGTGTTCTTAGATGTTTGTCTTGTCTGTAAAAGAAAAATTTTAAAATGTAATTCACAAGAAAGAAATCAAAGAAAAAACACAAAAAATTTAAAACATCTTAGATAATTGGGAACAGCTGCTGAGCTGGTGTTGTGGTGCATGTAAAATAAAATGTCTCTACATTTCTAGAAATGTAGAGGCACTTGTGATCCAGATAAAGAAAAACAGTAAAGAGAGAATCTGGGCTGTGAATTTTGCTTTTAAGGGTTTTTTTTTTCACCCACAAAAATGGCATGATTGCCCTAACTAGCACCTTGATTTTAACCATTTATGCTGTCAATAAAGGACATAGGGTAAGCAGTTTAATCTGTTACCTGAAACTGTAAATATTTAGAGTCTTCTCTTCCTAAACTGTTAAATTGGGGAAATACTATTGGTCTTTTAGAATTTCTTTTAGTCTAGGATCAAATGAGAAAATGTACATGGAATAAGGTTGTATTAGAACATTTATGATTGCTGTTCTCTGATCTGGTTATAGTCCAGAAAAGTAATATTTGGTGGAGAGCATTTGAGGTGCTGAATTATCCCCAGACTTGTAGACACATATATCTAACACCTTACTTGACACCTGTAGATATACACACAATCAGAATCTCAAACAGCACATGTTCTTCACAAATCCTACCCAGCTAGCCCATACTGCAGTCTGTAACATCTCAACTACTTTGAACTCCATTATTCTATTTGCTGAAGCCACAGACCTTGGTGTCATCCTTGACCACCCTCTTTATCACACGTGTCTAGTTTTCAGTGAATCAAGTTGACTTTACCTTCAAAAACTTTCCCAGAATTAACAACTGCTCATCAATTCCATCATCACCATCCTGGTACAAGTCACATTACCTCTCACCAGGATTATGACAAGGGTCTGGTAACTGGTCTTCCTATTCCAGCCCTTGACCTCTTTAGAGTAGTCTCAACACAGCAATCATAGTCACCATATTAAAGCATAAACAGGATCATTTCCATCCTTTGCTCAAAACACTCCAGGAGCCTCCTGTCTCATTCAGGGTTAAAATCCCAAAGTCTTTCTTAGAGCCTACAAAGCCTACTACTGACATAGGTACATCTCCACCCTCACCACTTTACTTCTCTCCACTTTCCTAATCCACCACATTCCACTCCATTGACACTGGCTTCTACAAGATTCCTTGAACATCCAAGCATGTTCTCACTTCAGGGCACTTTGAACATGCTAATCATTCTGTCTGAAAGATCTTCTCCCATGCCACCCAGACTCATCCTGTCTCCTTGTTAGGTCAAAAGTAGTCACAAATACTCAAAAGTAATGCTCTCAGAGTGGAGGCCTGCCCTGGACACCCCTATATAAAATTTCAACTCCACCCACCCATGAAAATATACTTCATATCATCTTTCCTGCTTATTTCCCTTCCTCAACAATTATCATCATGTAGCACACTATATATTTAACTTTTAGTTTTGTCCTTTCTAGGTTCAAAGAGGGCAGAATTTGATTTCTCTTTTGTTTCCTGATATATTCCCAGTGCCCATAGTTACCAGGCACACAATAAAATGAACCTATGTAGCACTTGCCAAGAAATGAGAAAAACTAGTGTTGTCACCCTTACACTATCATGACAGTAAAAATAAATAAGGAACAAAAGGCTTAAAAAGAGTGAGGGTGGCTTTGGGGAAGAGGCTGTATCAGTGGGTTGTATCAGAAAGAAACTTGGTAGAAAGGACATTGTAAACACCCAGAACTTGGAAGAAAGTAGTTCCTTATCCAGAGGTTATTAGATAGAATTTTGGGGGATGAGAGATCTAAGAAAGCCACAAAATGGTCTACTAGAGAAAGAACCAGCGGTAATTACCCGCCACGCCAACTCCAGCTCCTATATGGCTTGCCATGTAAAAATGTGTAATTTCTTCTTATGTTCATGAACTCAACACTCGGAAAGCTGGGAACACTGGTAAATGTGTGTGTGTGTATGTGTGTGTGTGTGTGTGTGTGTGTGTTGGTGGTGGTGGTTTTTAGGGGGGGTGGGGGAAGGCTAATATATCTAAGATGGAGGTCATTTCCCCATCCCTAATCTAAAGCAATAGCTAGAGGTGGGAAATGATCTAAAATCTCTGACTCACAGCAGGTGCTTAGCTCTATTTCTGGGAGAGTTGTTAATACCAGTGAGAGTGTAGATTCTCTGCCAAAAGGAGAGGCACACAAAATATGTACTATAGTTGTGGAAAAACATATCAGCATTAGCTACCTAGAGTATGAGAGAGGTTTAATGGAGAAAGAGAGAATATTGTCACTGATAAACTAGATAGGAAGAGAGGAGTCTGGGTTTCAGGGGAGAGGAATGTGGATTAAGAGGACTGGACTGGTTTTGTAAAGAGTACAGGCACAGAAGGAAGAAAAATGTGTTTGTGGTGGACTGAGAACTCTGATGCATTTGCTCTGAATTTCTGGCGACTATGTTCAAATGCCTCATAAATTAGAAACCTAAGTGCCTGTAGTTGTCATATGTGAAATTAAAAAAAAAAAAAAAAGTAAATCAATGTTAAATTCACAACTCCAACAATGTTAGTGGTGCTGGTAAAAATAGTCTAAGTTGATTTATAAGGTGATCTGTTTGCAGAGGCTGGCTAGCTGTTATATGCAACTCATGTCAGAATTTTGATATGTAAAAATTATGTTTAATCTCAATTTCATCATCAATAGCACTAAAATGTTTTTTTTTTCTTAAATGACAGTGTTTAACTTAATTTCTTTTGCTTATAAAACTAGCCTCTGGGGCTTCCCTGGTGGCGCAGTGGTTGAGAGTCCACCTGCCAATGCAGGGGACACGGGTTCATGCCCCGGTCTGGGAATATCCCACATGCCGTGGAGCAGATGGGCCCGTGAGCCATGGCTGCTGGGCCTGTGCGTCTGGAGCCTGTGCTCTGTAATGGAAGAGGCCACAACAGTGAGAGGCCCGCGAACAGCAAAAAAAAAAAAAACAAAAAAAACAAAAAAAAAAGAAAAAGAAAAAACTGGCCTCTGAATTGAAGCAATAAAAGGAGTCTCTGAACATCATTAGCCCATACTTAGGAACCAAAGTTAATGGTCATTTGTGATCATTCACAAAATAATGTCACTGACCAAAAATATTTTCTTTTTATATTATGTAGCAATATATGCCAAAGTGTAACTAATCTCTGTAAGTTTACCCAGGAAACATGTACCAGTTTTCTATAAAGAGAAAGAATAATCTCTAACTTAGTATATGAGAAAAATAAGTATGCTAATTAGAAATAAATTAAATCTCATAGTTTCATATTTCCATTAAAAATCCTACAATACTATCCCATTATAAATGTTAATAATTGGAAAACCCATCTTGCAGAACAACGGAAATAAGAACTAGTTTCCTAACTTTATGAAGGTTGCTTTAAATAAATTATTAATGTACCTTGAAATAGGTTGGACACCTTTACATGTTTATAGTAAAAAGCCCTTTTGTATTCTTACTTATCACTATGGGTTGTTAAGCACATATTGTACACAAATAATCTTGATAAAATTTTTAAGATAAACTTATATTGTGTGCTAGTCATTGAACAGAAAGGTGACTACTTTAGTCATGTACCATAATAATGATTTTATCTATGTCAGGTAAGAAGCCTTGAAAGCCTAAGTTATTTTACCTGCAGAAAATTGCACTCATATCTATATATTAATAATAAAAAGTAGAAATTAAAATTTGAATGTGCAAATATAACTCCCAGAATTATAATAGAATTAAACATGAAGACATTATGTTCATGCATATTTAACATTAAGCTCTAAGTATGTCCTATATCCTCAATTCTGCTGGCATATTTTCATACTAAATTCTTCTTAGAACTTGTTCACAAGGACATCACAGGATGTGATACAGCAGTGCTGTATCATAACAAATCATATTAATATAGAACACCTTGACAGAGAGTATTACTGACATTCTAAATTTCTTTTGATTTGTATCTTTGGTTAGGACCTTGGTGGGTCTTATTCTTCAACAACTAAACCAGTTTGGTCCTCAATACAGACCATAGCATGCCATGATGGCAATTATTCAGATGCTCTCTGCAGTTGTATCTCCAAGGAATACACATAAATTCTCATGATTACACTGAGGGCAGTGAGTTATTTTCTTTGCCCAACTCTTGTTGGTTTGCATGACAGCAGGTAGGTGACAAAGCTCAGTTGTGACTCCTGACTCCCAAGCAGAAAGCACATTTCTTTTGTGATTGTTGAATCTGACAAGTATTTTCATTTAAAAAAGTAAAATAAAAAAAAAATGCAATGGACTTCCTTCTACAGCTAGCTTTGGGAGCCAGTAGAGGCAACAATACAATTGCAATCTTTCTACATCCTCCATAACATAACCATACTTAAGTTGATCCATTCATGCTTATATAATGGAATTGTACATCCTTTGGGAATTGCATTATTGAACTCATTTCTAGCAATCTAAATACTATCTTAAAATATTGAATGCTGTTTATCTATTATATTTTATACATTATAGTTTATCTATTCAGGAATTTTGGAAGAGAATATGCTGACTTGATTAAGTTGGTTAAAAGTAAGTTTAACAAATTCTCAGAAACTGCTGCTGACGTTACTAGTTATATTTGAGTTTTAACGTATGAGACATATCTTTGGGACTGAAGAGAACTAAGTTTTGCAGAATTGCTTAGTTTTAAATTAAGATTTTAAAGTTTTTGAAATAGTCTTCATGACAATATTAAGCCATGGAATTTTATTGAATGAAGAAGATGCAAACGTGCCCAGATTTTGAAATACTAAAAAGTTTATTATGTATCTATTATGGCTTATCAAAAAACTAATGATAGTTGGAAGCAATAGTTTTTCAATTTAAAAATCTTGGTCATCACCTTTAAATATGCTGATACAACATGTCTAGTGTACTGTCCAGGAATCTGAATTGATCACAGTTTAGAAACTCCAATGCAGATGATACTCCAGAACTTTCTATATCTCCCTTAATTTAATAGAAAATAGAAAACACATTTATTTTACATTAAAAATTAAAAAAAAACATAAACAGGAAATTATAATCCTACTAGGCATGCCCAGGATAGGCTTCAATTGGTATTTATTTGCTCACATGTTTTTAAAGAATACTTTTGGCTGCAAGTAACAGAAAACCCTACTTGTCTGGTTTAAAACATAAGAAATAAATTATCCTGCTGTAAAAAACGAGGGTGGAGAGAGAAGGCTCCAGGATTATAAATTGAGCTGCTAATTTATTTCATTAAGGACCAATGGACCTTTAAAAATCTGTGCTGCCACCCTTAGCATATTGGCTTGTTTACAGTCTAGTTCTTTACAAGACAAAAGGAAACCTACAGCGGTTCCAGCCAATACACCCAGAAATGAAAAAGGCCAGCTAATGTGAAGGGAAGATTTTTTCTTTGAAGATGATAGAAACCTACCCTAGAGGTTCCTGGAAAACAGGCTTTTAAAAATCTAGTTGGCTAGAATTGCTTCACAAGCCAATGACTAAACCCATCGTTGGAAATAAGAATGGGGTCTGAATGTCTTCTTCAAACTGATCAAGTATGAAACCTGGAGATGGAGAGGGGTGACTATTTTTGAGTTGGTAAGGGATGAACACAAAAATTTGATTCAGCCAGAAAAGAAGTAAATATCTATTGGTCAGGCAGCCACAAGTTTCCACTACTTGTTATTAAACTTTTCTTCATATATGTTTTAAAAATTGTATCTTTTTTCACCTGGATCCTATGAAGCATTAATAAATCAACTGTCCATTTTGTTTTGCTTAGGTTTTTGAATGTCTAAGGCAAATATGCTTGCAGTGTGAGTAGAATTCCTGTATTCAATTGGAATATTTTTGTAATATCATCATTTGCAAAGTCTAATTTGAGGGATTTTAGCTCCCAGTCCTATAGAGCACATGTCCAAAATTTCTTTAAATAACCCTTTTATCTGTCTTTACTGCCATCAACCTCATTCATATCCTGAATTTTTCAAGGGCAAACTGGTTTCCTAGCTTTTCCTCTTTCTTCAACCTTTTCTACAACAAATGGACAAATCTTCAAAATTCTGGTGCATTAGTCAGGATTCTCCAGAAAAGAACAGCTAATATTTTATTTGTATATAATATCATGCCATCTGCAAGCTGGAGACCCAGGAAAGCTGTAGTGTGATTCCCCCAGAGTCTGAAGGCCTGAGAACCAGGGGAACAGATGGTGTAAATTCCAGTCCAAGGGCAGGAGAAGATCAATGTTGCAGCCCAAGTAAGCAGACATGAAGCAAAAGGGACAAGTTCCCTTCTCCTCTGCCTTTTGTTCCATTCAGGACCTCAACAGACTGGACAATGCCCACCCACACAGGAGAGGGCGATCTACATTACTGAGTCCACCAATTCAAATGCTAATCCCATCATCCATAAACACCCTTACAGACATACCCCAAAATTTTTTAATCTGGGCACCTTGGCTCAGTCAAGATGATACATAAAAGTAAATGTCACACCTTGTTACAATCACACTGGTCCCTTAAAGAAAGTCATTCAAGAATCACAGTACCAAATAAAGTAAAAACACCTCGAGATAGGTTTCTAACCTCTTAATAATATCACCCCAATTCACTTTGCCTGTCTTAATTTTTAACCTTGTATCATATAATATATTTCAAGTAACAGAGACTGACTACTTATTCACCAAAAAAATCCCTTTCTTCTATAGCTGGACTAATACACTCTAATCTTCTCTCTAGGAAACAACTTTCTAACTATATCAGTTGACATTTTATTCTTCTTCTATTCAAATTCGAATGAAACTTTCACCATAATAATTTTTATTTTTCAGGTGATTGGAATTAATTTTTAACTTTTTGGACCCTAGTAGTAGTTAATTTTTTACCCCTTTTGTGGCATTTAACTTAGTATCCCTATTATTCAAGTGAATAGATTTAGTTTTATACTCTCTTCTGAATTGTGTAGTTCAGAATACATAATTATTAATAATACTAATTAATAATAGGTCTCCTGATATATTAATTGCAGTATAGAAATAGGACTTATTTATTTGCCTACAAAATGTATAGCCACTTCTGGATTGTGAATCAGGTCTCTGGCATGGTTCATAGGAGCCAGCTTCAATATCAGAGACCTATATTTATCTTCAGACCATAAAAATATTACCTCTGCTATAACATGAAAGTAGTCTATATCAGTACTATTCCTACTTTAATGTCCATAAGAGTTATTTGGGAATTTAATTTAAAACCCAGATAGATTTTAATTCAGTGAGTCTTTGATAGGGCCCAAGATTCTTCATTTTTTACAAGCTTCTCATCAATGGTGATCCTGTGAACCCTTTAACCACCACTTTGAATAGCAAGGGCAATGAATAAAGAAACAGTTCAGAAGAAGGGCATTTGAAAGATTGTGTGCATGTGTGTGTGTGCGTGCATGCATGTGTAGGTGACTAAGTCTATGCAGCTGAAAATGGTACATTAATAAAAATAATATCTACTTTGTGCTGTTGGCACAGGTATTGAGTTAGATTATGATTAAGAAAGTATTTTAGAAACATCATTGTGTTATTCCTTTAACAAATATCAACGGGAAAGTAGCTATACATTTTTCTTTAGAGAATTGAAATTACATATGTTTAAAATGTAAACTTGTAAGTTGTTGATAAACCAAATATATCTTTAATTGTAATAATTTAAGAACAATATCCCACTGTTACTTTTTTTAACATCTTAATTGGAGAATAATTGCTTTACAATGTTGTGTTAGTTTCTGCTATATAACAAAGTGAATCAACTATATGTATACATACATATCCATGTTTCCTCCCTCTTGCATCTCCCTCCCATCCTCCCTATCCCACCCCTCTAGGTGGTCACAAAGCACTGAGCTGATCTCCCTGTGCTATGTGGCTGCTTCCCACTAGCTACCTATTTTATATTTGGTAGTGTATATATGTCCACTGTTACTTTTAAGACCTAAAGATCTTTCCACTTTGACATTTTGATTCAATTTTTTGTATCTGAATTCCCTACAAAGGTATGATTGAATCAGTTTAGAACTGTGGACTCTAGACACTAAGTTCCTAAAACTATTATAAATTATTCTGCAAGTTTCTATTTTGATGAAGATGTGGAAAAACTTGGAAAACTCACTCTCAATACAGAGTAAGATATTTGTAGCTAAAAGGAGGATTTCCATGTTCATGGGAGCATTGTCAGTGTGTCTAACCAGCCAAGTCATTTAACAATTAGCTCCCATAGTTACAAAATGCCAACTAAATCCGGAAGCAGGTTCCTATCATCAAACAGTCCAATTGTTTCTACTGATTCAAGGCTTAGTCATAGACCAGGTATTCTGAACGTTAAATGTGAATTCATTTTCTGAAATTAAATCTGAAAACTTAATGAAAAAGCTGACTGTATTGCAAATGACACATTACATCATGACAGTTGCCAGTTCTAAATGTTGCGAACAGAAACTGAGTATTCCTCTAACTTGTTTGACATAGATAGTGAAAATAATTTCCTTTAACTCAATTTATTTTTAGTATTTTATAGATGCATTTCTCAGAAATATAGAGACCATTTCCATAACTAATAGGCCAATAGCTTTTCTCTGTATAACACTCCATTGCACTGCTTAAGCCCAGCATGGATAAGTATTTATCCTATTTAAAAATAAAAATTTCAAAAAACCTCTCCAACATGACAATGAAAACTGCAGCAATTGTTGGTAAAGATGATTTCTGTTTTGCTCTTTCACTAAATTAAATGTTTATTTGTAGTCCAGCATGGTGGCTTTTGTAAACTTTTCAAGGTAAAATGAGCAGTGTACTGTTTATTAGAGTGTTTCTTTTTTAAGATAAATGAATTCAATTGACTGAATTGTGGTAAGCAATTAATTCATCCAAAAAAGTAAGAAGTTAATTTGTCCTGTTTTGCATCTCAAAGGATTTTATGCTTTAAAAAACTATTCCTCTAAAATGTTATATTTACATTTGTTTTAAATAAATGAAGTCACATACAACATTGGCTTAGTTAACTATGAAATGACATATTTATTGGTAACTTGATGAATGAGAAAAAAATATAACCTTGCCCTAAGTTTAAGTTGGTATGTTAATGTTGAGAAAAAGTGCAAAGTAAGGGTTTACAAAATGATTACATATCTCTTCAATGAATGGTGCTGGGAAAACTGGACAGCTACATGTAGAAGAATGAAATTAGAACACACACTAACAACATACACAAAAATAAACTCAATCGATTAAAGACCTAAATGTAAGACCAGACACTATAAAACTCTAAGAGGAAAACATAGGAAGAATGCTCTTTGACATAAATCATAGCAAGATCTTTTATGATCCACCTCCTAGAGTAATGGAAATAAAAACAGAAATAAACAAATGGAACCTAATGAAACTTCAAAGCTTTTGGACAACAAAGGAAACCATAAACAAGACAAAAAGACAACCCTCAGAATGGGAGAAAGTATTTGCAAATGAATCAACAGACAAAGGATTAATCTCCAAAATATATAAACAGCTCATGCAGCTCAATATTAAAAAAACAAACAACCCAATCCATAAATGGACAGAAGACCTAAATAGACATTTCTCCATAGAAGACATACAGATGGCCAAGAGGCACAAGCAAAGAGGCTCAACATGACTGATTATTAAGAGAAATGCAAATCAAAACTACAATGAGGTATCACCTCACACCAGTTAGAATGGGCATGATCAGAAAATCTACAAACAACAAATCCTGGAGAGGATGTGGAGAAAAAGGAACCCTCTTGCACTGTTGGTGGGAATATAAATTGATGCAACCACTATGGAGAACAGTATGGAGGTTCCTAAAAAAACTAAAAATATAATTATCATATGACCCAACAATCCAACTACTGTGCATATACCCAGAGAAAATGATAATTCAAAAAGACATATGAACCCCAATGTTCATTGCAGCACTATTTACAATAGCTAGGTCATGGAAGCAATCTAAATGCCCATCAACAGACGAATGGGTAAAGAAGATATGGTACACATATACAGTGGAGAATTACTCAGCCCTAAAAAGGAACAAAATTGAGTCATTTGTAGAGGCGTGGGTGGAGCTAGAGTCTGTCATACAGAGTGAAGTAAGTCAGAAAGAGAAAAGCAAATATCATATATTAACACATATATGTGGAATCTAGAAATATGGTACAGATGAAACAGTTTGAAAGGCAGAAATAGAGACACAGATATAGAGAACAAATGTATGGACACCAAGGGGGAAATGTTGGTGGGGCATGGTGGTGGTGGGATGAATTGGGAGATTGGGATTTACATATATGCAATAATATGTATAAAATAGGTAATAAGAGCCTGCTGTATAAAAAATAAATTAATTTTAAAAACAAATAAAAATAGAAAAAAATGATTACATATTTTTCTTTTATCATACTTTTGGCATTCTTAAGAATAATCCACTTATCTGAATTTTTCACACACACACACACACACACACACACATACACACACACACACATATATATATATATATATATACATACTTGTTCAGTCATTCTCTTCTGAATTTACTAGATGGTTCAAGTAAAACTGCCAATTTACTTCTCCATGTAAATCCCAAAATGTATTAGTAAAAAAAAACCACAAGTGATTGATAAAATAAAATATTTTTGACACTGAAAATTAAAAGTAAAGTACATATTTTAAAGCAACCACTATGATTATAATTTAGCACTCTACAATCAGCAGATATGGTCCTAAAATATTTAACACTACATCTATAAGATTGTCATTTAATCCCAAATTCTGTTATTACACAAGCCAAAGGATAGTTTGGCAGCTAAGATAAAATACTTTTGTTACCTAATTTTATCATCAATATTCTGTAAGTTATGCTGAAAAAAATGATTAACTGTGATTTGTTGTTATTATGAGATCTTAACATCAAAGATTACACATTTTGTGTGTATTTGTTGTCATCTGAAACAGTAGGAGGGTTGCTTAAACCTTTCAGTGAAGCAATTCACTAAATTCATTCAGTGAAGCAATGAATTTAGAAAGTACAATTCAACTCTCTAAACAAGACTTATTATTTAAAAAAAAAATATTAGATCTTAGTTTTGGGGTCTCAGTGCCAGTTCACAGTCAAGAATATTATGTCATGAACATACATGTGAAAAAATAGGAAGATTGGTAATCATACAAAATATTATTATAAAAAGTAGCATTCATCATTCTACTTGTCATTATTCCGATTACTATAAAATTAGTTCAATAAAGAGTAGGTAATTTTTTGAACTCAGAAAAATAATACTTAGCATTTGTACACTTTGAGGTCAACTTACTCCAGGAATAACTGAAATTTTCTAAGGGAACCTGCAGGAAATGAGAACGATAATGTTGCAACAGTGACCCATGAGGACAGTAATTATATCAGCCTACCTTGAGTACAGCATTCACCTCCCACACTATGAATTTGAAAGTTTCCTGACATTGAAATTCACACTAATAAAAGAACGAGTTTCTATTAAAATTGTAATTCCCAGCAATGAAAATAGTATCATGGAGAATGACAGGAAAATTTATTCAATTGGAGATAGAATATTTTGAGAATGAAATAATGGAAACACTTCCAAGTTGCCAGATAAAGAATCATATAAACAAATAGCAAAATTTACTAAATACCTATTATGTGCTAGGAATCTTTATGTGATAGAAATAAGGACAAATGAGAGGTTACTGTGCTGTGAGAAGATCTAGGGCAAGAGATTCATTGAAAACATAATAACAATGAAGGAATTTTGAAGGATAAAGAAGATGAAATCTAATAGATCAAAAATTTTAGGGCCTCCCTGGTGGCGCAGTGGTTGAGAGTCCGCCTGCCGATGCAGGGGATACGGGTTCGTGCCCCGGTCTGGGAGGATCCCATATGCCGCGGAGCGGCTGGGCCCGTGAGCCATGGCCGCTGGGCCTGCGCATCCGGAGCCTGTGCTCCGCAACGGGAGAGGCCACAACAGTGAGAGGCCCGCATACCGCAAAAAGAAAAAAAAAAAAAAAAAAAAAAATTTTAATCAATCCCTGTCTAAGCTTGGGCTCTTACAGCTGAATACCATATACTTGGTGGCTTAAGTATCAGGTATTTATTTCTCACAGTTCCAGAGGCTGGGAAGTCCAAGATCAAGGTGCCAGAAGATTTGGTTCCTGGTGAGAGCCCTATTCCTGTGTTTCAAATGGCCACCTTCTTACTGTGTCCTCTCAGAGAAAAAAAAACTGTAGTACCTTCCTGTTCCTATAAGGACACAAATCCCATCATGGGAGGAACACCCCTATGACTTACATATATATATATGTATATACATATATATATATATATATATATATATATATATATATATACACATATATATATATGTATATATATATATATATACAGAAAACGAGTAATCTACTCCAGACCCCATTTCAGAGTGCTGGACCTTGAAGAATCTAGTGGAATTTGATGGACGTCTTTGAAGAGTATCCATATTCAAGAATGAGTTATTGAATGATTACTTTGTGGCAGACATAATTCCAAGTGCTTTATATGGAGTTTAATTCTACTGTCTTCTTTCACCCTCGAAAAATCCCTTCATATATTTTTCTTTTTTTTTCTTTATTTTAAAGATGAGGAGATTAAGTCACAGAAGGGTTAATTTACTTGACCAAATTCAAATATCCAGTAAGTAACAAAGTTCAACCTAAACCTTGACAATTTGACACTGGAGTTTGCATGCTAATACAGTTTTCAATACTTCTCAAAATTAAGAGTGAATATTAATAGTGGCATCTCCTATTTTGTTAGTTTGTGAATATTTCTAGAATATTTGTTTATCTTATACTATAAATGTTAAAATATTTCCATAAATGCAGTTTTATTTTTAAAGTTAATCATTTACTTCCTGTGTAGAGAAATAGGCATATTTTCAATTTTAAGCTTTAAAAATAACAATAACTCTCTAGTGACATATACAATTTAAAGTTGGAAAAATAATAAGTTCATTTGTCTTTCTGTGTCTGACTTACTTCACTCAGTATGACAATCTCTTGGTCCATACATGTTGATGCAAATGCCATTATTTTGTTCTTTTTTATGGCTGAGTAATACTCCATTGTATATATGTACTATATCTTCTTTATCCATTCATCTGTTGATGGACATTTAGGTTGTTTCCATGTCCTGACTATTGTAAATAGTGCTGCAATGAACATTGGGGTGCATGTATCTTTTTGAATTAGGTTTTCTCTAGGTATATACCCAAGAGTGGGATTGCTGGGTCATATTTTAGTTTTATTTTTAGTTTTTTATGGAAACTCCATACTGTTCTCCATAGTGGTTGTATCAATTTATATTTCCACCAACAATGTATGAGGGTTCCCTTTTCTCCACACCTTCTCCAGCATTTATTGTTTGTACATTTTTTGACAATGGCCATTCTGACTGGTGGGAGGTGACAGATACTTCATTATAGCTTAGATTTCATTTCTCTATAATTAGTGATGTTGAACATCTTTTCATGTGCTTTTTGACCATCTGTATGTCTTCTTTGGAGAGATGTCTATTTAGGCCTTCTGCCCATTTTTTGATTGGCTTTTATTGATATTGAGCTGCATGAGCTGTTTGTATATTTTGGAGATTAATCCCTTGTGGGTTGCTTCATTTGCAAATATTTTCTCTCATTCTGAGTGTTGTCTTTTTGTTTTGTTTATGGTTTCCTTTGCTGTGCAAAAGCTTTTATGTTTATTTAGATCCCATTTGTTTATTTTTGTTTTTATTTTCATTACTCTAGGAAGTGGCTCAAAAAAGATCTTGCTATGATTTATGTCAAAGAGTGCTCTGCCTATGTTTTCCTCTAAGAGTTTTATAGTGTCTGGCCTTACATTTAGGTCTTTAATCCATTTTGAGTTTATTTTTATGTACGGTGTTAGGGAGTGTTCTAATTTCGTTCTTTTACATGTAGCTGTCCAGTTTATTTATAACTCATTCACTTTGCTGTACACCTGAAACTAACACAACATTGTAAATCAACTCTACTCCAATAAGAATAAAAAATAAAGTTGAAAAAATAGCATCTCCTTCTATAACAAAACATACCTAATGTTTATTGTTAAATTTTCAAATACTTGTAATAAAAATGTAACTTATAAGTGAATTTTATGATGAGGATATGCTAATTAAATACTGTGATATAAATTCTATTTTCTGCAATTGTTATAATCCCAAGTAGGTATTCTATGTATATTCAGCTTTATATTCAGTATTAGAAAATAAATTCAGAAGAATTTTTTTTGAAACCTTCACCTCACCCTCATGTTGAAGATATCCCAAGACCTATAATACCACTAAAAATAGAAAAGTAAGAATAATGTCTGGGGCACCGTCAGATTTTCTATAACCAAAAAGCTTTCAGTTGTCTATAGCTTCAAGATCTCTTTCTGCATTGCAATAAATTATAAATATAGGGTATTTAAGACTGACATACTAGTTTTATCAGGATTCCTCACTCCATGTATGTTCCCTACCATGTTGGCATCCACTACAAAGTAAGTGTTAATATCTATATCAAGATAATATATAACAAGACCTTCATCATAATCTTCATTAGAATTTAGGGCTAGTGTTTATACTGGCAATGTGGAAACTAAAATAATATAATTATTTTAAATATTTTGTTTGCAAAAGTAATTTTATAAACATAATAGACCCTGGAAATATGATAGTAACACAATATACATTGTTATTTTTTATTTTTATAAATTAAAAAATTGTATTATAAATACAAGTGTTGTTATAAATTAAATATATAGTAATAATTTTGTTTCTTATTTGCATAACATTTTACTACTACCATGAATCTTAACATCCAAATTACTAATTTTTCTTCATTAACAGAGTTAATGCAATTGCTCTTTAAGAAAGATTTTTCTGAGACATGCTTTTATTCTTTATGTTTTAGCACAGGTTTAATAAACTATCAGTGACTTCCACAATCATGTATTGCATGTGATTTAAAATATGTTTTTTTTAAATAATGGAATAATGGAAAAAGCACAGGGTTTTGAGAGATGCATTATTTTCCTGTGTGTGTTCATCAACAGATTTTGTAACTTCTTTTAGTCTCAGTTCCATCATTTGTAAGATGAGAATTTAGACATACATAAAAAATTCAAATGGCTCTTTATCAAATAACTACTTCAGGTAAAGTACTTAGTATAGGTTTTAACACTAGTAGGAATCCAATTTACAACTTTATGGATTTGTTCATTCATTCAAAGTATATTTATTAAGCACTTACCATGTGCCAGGCACTTTTCTGTGTGGTAGTAACATGCAATAAGAACAAAACAGACAATGCCTATATTTCACAGTTGTATTTCACACATTATACATAATTGTATTTCACACATATACATATATGCACTGTAGATAGGAATATCATAAAAATAGAGCATCATCTTAGAGGTTTATTTGAAGTATATCTCAATTTCCATTAGAATTTTATGATGCAATAAATTAAAGTCATCCAAAATTACATGTCATGATATCCACATATTTGTTTGAATTGAATGGAGATGGTTTATCCACAGCCATCCCAAGAATGGAACATTCTTTATTACTTAATTCACAGTATTTGTAAAATGAAAACACACCCATTCTGAGGAGAAAATGTGAAGGACTAAGTTAAATTTTCCAAAGGGTGCATATTAATTTTATAAACAATACTTTTTAATTATTCCAGCAATAACCACAAGAATGAATTTCACATGGGAATTCTTACGCTGTCCCTGAATATAAAGTGCATTTGAGTAAAAATGATTCTAAAAAGATATTAGAATGATGAGTGTGCAGTGGTCTGTGGCTAAAAATTGAAGACCTGTGGATCACAGTCCTCTTCAAACATGGTTTGAGTTATTTAAAAAGTTTACAATTAACTTCCAAAACTTGAATCTCTGGGGACACTAACTCAATATCCAGATGTCAAACTTAAAACAAACAAACAAACAAACAAACAAACAAAAAAACTGGAAGATATGATAGCACCTAACATTTATTTCTACCTAGCAACTAGATACTCCTTCCTGGAGTATCTGCTCTCTCTTTAAATAAGTCATAAATTCTCCAGTTTGCATTGCATACCATAGCCTTACATTCTGCCTGCTTTCCTGTTAGTACCTTGTAAAAACTGACAGTAAAGTTTCTTTACTTTACCTATGGAAAAACTTTAGAACTGTAAGAGATAAGTTTGGCTTTATATTTTTCAAAATTGCCCTTGTAAAGTTTTTTTTAACTTTTCGGTGACATGAGGAAGCACAAATTTGGAGCTTATTCATTCAGTCAAAAAACATCCATATTATCAAATAATTCAGATGGATTAATGATCAGATGTCTCCATTTTGAGTTGTTATTCTTTGAAATTAGAAGACAGGTGGCTTAAGACAGACTGATTCATCTCATAAGGAAATATAATTGTGCTATGATCTGAATTTTGTGTTACCCCAAAATTTATATATTAAAATAATAAAATCCAAAGATCATGGTAGTAGGAAATGATGCTTTTGGGAGGTGCTTGAGTCATGAGGGTGGAGCCCACATAAATGGCATTAGTGCCTTATAAAAGAGGCTCCAGAGATGTTTCTAGCCACTTGCACCGTATGAGGACACAGAGAGAAAAGAAAAGGTGCCAACTATGCACTAAGAAGAGTGCTCTCACCAGAACATGACCTGTCTGGCATTTTGATCTTGGACTTCCCAGCCTCCAGAACTGTGAGAAATAAATGTTTGTTGTTTATAAGCCACCTGGTCTTTGGTATTTTTTTTGTAGCAGCCTGAACTGATTAAGAAACACCACATCAGGGCATTAGTGTAGATATAAAAGATCAAAGAGTTTATGTCTTCATGTAGTTTATGTTTTGGTGGTAAGACCAAAAATAAATCAGTAAAAAAAAATTTACTTCTAATTTAAGGTAACAAATAGTATTTTAAAAATTAAAGGTAAGAACAGAAAATGATGGGACATGGGGGATATGTATTGTAAAAGGACAAATATAGAAAGTCTGCTTTGATGAACGGTGACATAGAGGAAGGCGTGGGATAAAGCTTGTTGCAGGAGGAAGGGTATCCCAGGCAGAGTTCTCTGGGCAAATTAAGACTATGCAGGTAAACTCCCAATCATGCTACAAAAAATGTGTTATTGTCTTCAGAACCTTCTACACAATGTGACAGAGCATAAAACAAAAATCAGTGCTGGAAATAGCATGTCTAAATCCTGCCTATTTCTCATGCAGAATATGTAGAGTTATTGTAATTATTCAAGGAAAGAACTGGCATAATATTTTAGTTGGACTATTCAGTACCTTAATACATAAGTTCATGATTTGGAAGATGTCACCCTTTAAAACTGGTTACATCACACTCTGGAATGGACAATAATTGATATTAACCAAACAGGATGGTGGATGGAAAACAGTAAACACTAAAGAGGATAACCCCAAATTATTTCACAATGATTAGATGATCTCCATTTTGGGTTGTTATTCTTTGAAATGGAAAGACAGGTGGCTTAAGACAGACTGATTCATCTCATAAGGAAATACGATGGTACTATGATCTGAATGTTTGTGTTACCCCAAGATGTATATATTAAAATCCTAAAATCCAAAGTCACAAATGGAAAATCTAGATAGCAGGATCATATAGTATGAAGTCAAGGCTCTATATATTCATTGTTTCAATTGATATTAACTGAGTGAATTTCATGTGTAATGGCCCCAAATCTTGGAGGTGTTGGAGCAAGAAATGATAGGGATAGTGTCCAAGTTTCTGTTTTGGTAACTTGGAAGTTTCAGTCATGAAATTCAGGAGAAGGAACAGCTTTGGCAAGGTGGGAGGAAACAAGAGGAAGGAGGTGTAAACAAACCATTGCCAGGCTTTGCTGGATACACTTTTTTTGCTATTAACCTGGTGGAGGAGAGAGACCGCATTCCAGTAAGAGTTTACATGGACGTGAAGATATTTCAATTGGTGTTTTCTTAATGGTGGATTAAGGGAAGAGAATGTGAACTTCCAAAATATTTTGGGCAGCTATTTGATTTAATATATCAATCAGGCAAATAGGATTCATCCTAGGAGAGGGAGGCCAGATGTGGAGGATGCAACATAATGGACAGATAACATCTACAGTCTCTGATGTTGAAGCCTTCAAGTATTTCTTTAATCACCCAAGAGATTATGAGAATTAAAAATTGTATTCTTTTTTCACATTATTTCAAGTCCATTTCAAAGCTCAAAGAAAGTAACATTAAATTATAATAATTTCTTTGGTGCATTCAGGATTCATGGCCTGAAACACAAATGTGCTTTAATAAATTATTATTTAATAATTTGTAGTGTATTTGTTATGTGATAAGAAAATGGAATACAAAACTACAAAACATATAATTTGCCTCCTTATTTTAAAATCAGCCCTCAGGAAATCTGCAGTCATTTATGAAGCATAATATTTCCATCTGCTTCAGCAAAGTAATATAGGATTAGCTGTAGAATCTTTGTGTAAAACTGCGTAGTGGAATGGCCAAATGAAAAATTAGTTAATGTGTTAAAATAAAATAGCAGCTGATCTAATTATTCATTTTTTTTTCCAAACACAATGTTAAGACAGAGACAGAGACAGAGAGAAAGAGAAAGAAACCAAAATATGATGTTTGGCCAACTGTAGGGTTATATACTTGTGGAAGATGTACACTTTTCTTCATAAAATTCTGTTGTACCTTTTGTAAATAATGTGACATAGATAGATGTAATCCTTGATTCAATGTTAAGAGGAGAGACAAGAGTTAGCTGGGCATAACTTCTTAATATTTAATAACTCCACAATCATGAATTTTCAGTCACTGACAACTTCAGCAAACTAAAAAGTCAATTTTATAAAATTTTTATCATAGTTCTGCCATTTTTTAGATTTAAAAGGATTTGTAATTTTATTTTATTTCTATGCTCCATTATAATCAAAGATGCTATTTGTTTAATTTTATTTCAATATTGTGACTTCAAATTAAGTCCACTATTCATCAGAGAAAATAATCAGGCATATAATTATCTGTTTTTCATATATTTTCTGTAAGAACTATATGGCATAAAATTGAAAGCTGACTGTTTATATATATCAATCAATAACTTGTAAGTACCTGATTTACCAGATTGTTTCTTTCTTCCAATTGCTTCTGTAGAAACTTTAATATAATTGGTATTCTATAGTAATAAATAACAAGCCCTACATTAGTTCTAAATAGATTTAAATTATCCTGAATATTATTGCTTATTATATAATCTTTTTAATGAATGTTTTATAGGGCTTCAATATTTTCTATGTAAAATATAGTATAATACTTTTTTTTCAAAATTGATTTTTCTCTCTGACACATTCTAAACAGTCTATTATTTTTGCAAAGACAGTTAAATTACAGTACTCTGCCTTTTTCAGCTTTTCTGAATCTCCTATCTGGGATAAAACCTAAGGTTAATGTATCTGTAACAACATAAAATAAACTAAAAAAAATTTACGTCTACATGAGTCTCGATATAATACAGTTTCAAATAACACTTGATTGCTAGTTGATAACAGTTCTCAGAACTTCCCTTTCTGAATAATTGATATCTATCCTCATCTTTTAAAAGTATGGTACACAAGTCTCATAAATAAAGAAAGAAATGGATATAAATTTTTCTGATTTCAAAATGATCTATCTAATCTTGGAAAGGTACCCGAGCTTAGATGAATGTTATATTGCTATTGCAAATCTCTTTCCTAGGTTGTCTTCTTATTTTTTTTCTTTTTTAAAACATTAACTGGTACCAAGTGAGATATGTTCTCCTTTTTATAAATGAAAATATACTACATCTACATTTTTTAACTATGCATGAAATGTTTATTTATTTTTTAAGTTAATTTTTATTGGAGTATAGTTGATTTACAATGGTGTGTTAGTTTCTGTTAATTAGTACAGAAAATGTGAATCAGTTATACATATACACATATCCACTCTTTTTTAGATTGTTTTCCCATACAGGCAATTGCAGAGTACCGAGTAAAGTACCCTGTGCTATACAGTCTGTTCATATTACATATCTCTTTTATATAAAGCAGTGTGTGTATGTCAGTCCTAATCTTCCAATTTATCCCTCCCACCTTACTACCTGATAACCATAAGTTTGTTTTCTACATCTGTAACTCTATTTCTGTTTAGTAGATAAGTTCATTCGTACCCTTTTTTTCATCCTATACCAACAATACTTTTTCAATTCTTAGTAATGTTTCATTTTAGAATAGTATTATATTTACAGAAAAGCTTCAAAGAGAGTATAGAGTTCCCCTATATCCTGCACCCCATTTATCTCACTGTTAACGTCTTACCTTAATAAGGTACATTAGTCACAACTGATAAACCAATATGAATACATTTTATTAACTAATGTTTATACTTTATTCTACTGACTTATTTTTTATCTCACGTCCTTCTTCTGATCCAGGATCCTATACAGGATACCATGCTATTTTTAGTTGTCATATGTCTTTAGAGTCCTCTTGACTATTTCTCTTCCTTGTTTTTGATGACCTTGGCAGTTTTGAGGAGACCTATGTGGTATTTTGTGGACTGTCCATTGATTTTATTTTGTCTGATATTTTTCTTATGTTATACTCGAGTTACATATTTGGAGGAGGAAGACCATAAAGGTAAACTGCCATTTTCATCACATAATTTCAAGTATTTATTGTACTAACACAACTTACCACTGATGTTAACATAATTTATTTTCATAACAATTTATAGTTACACGTTATAATAATTTGAAATGTAGTTTTACCTGGCACATAGTGATTTAAAGGGTAATCTCAGCACACTAAGAAGAGATGCACATCTCAAGGAAAACTAATTTTTCAATTATGTAAGACTATAATAAAGCAACAAAGTCATTTTACTTACTTGAAGAGGAAAAGTTTTGTAAGTACAATTATATATGTATATGTGTCATTAACCGGTTCATTCTCTTTATACAGGCTATGTGTGTAATCAGATCGCATTCAGTAGGTTGTTGGTGACCATAAAAGGAAGAGTAAACAAATTAAATATTAAAGGGTGACACTGGAGATTTGGATGTACCCTTCTCTGCATTAAGTAGACCCTTTCTAATGAAACTGGAATAACTGAAGTATCTTGTTTCAAGTCTTCTGGGCAATATTTGGATAGGTTTTAATCCAATTTTGCTGTATTAATGCAACATTACAATCCAAGTTTCTGTAGCCTACAATTGCCATCATTTATTTCTCACTCACATACCTGTAGGTTGGCTGTGGTGGTTCAGACGTGAGTTGAATTTGGCTCTGATCCTCTTGTTTTTTCATTTCAAAACTCAGGATGTTGCAGCAGTGACACTTGGACTATGTTCTTCTTACGGTAGAGGGAAGAGGCTCAAGAGACCATGTCAAAGCATGCAAACATTTTAAATAATTTACTTAGATGTGGGGTGTGTTGTTCTTGTTTACATACCATTGGTCAAAGCAACTTACATTGTCAAGCTCAACATCTATGAGGGGAAAAGTACACTCTTTCCCCACAGGGCATGGGGGTAGTGAATATTTGGTGAAAAGTTATACAATCTACCAGAAATGGATATTCACATTATTCTATGTTTCTTTTGTCTCTATCTTCAAAGCCTGAATAAGCAAGCATATTATTTATTTAGTTTTATTTTCTTTTACCCCATGTTAGTGTATCCAACCAGGTCATATCTAATTTTATGCAGGTTTGGGAAACATTTTATTTCTTTAAAAGCATGTTGTATTCATTATTCATCACATAATCTTATTTTCCTCAATTCAGGTTTTGGGGTTGAATGCCTAATTTTATCTCCCAAGAAATAAAAACCTATGGTCATGTCATTACACTTTTAAGATATATATTTATTTCCTCTGTCATATGAAAAGCAATTTCAAAGTAAAGAGTCATATTCAAAAATTATAATGTGAATAAATAAAATATGAAATTTAAGGACCAAAATTCACATTTCATCACACATCTTAAATTATCTTTAAGAAAAATAGCTGATCTCATTATCCAGCCTAACTTGTACAACAAAATATCCTAAATTTATGATTATTATAAAGTTGTGCCTATTTTATTGAAATAAGCAGAAAGAGCAATTCAAGAATAATATATAATTCATTGTGAATAAATTAAGTCAGCTTAAAACTAGAATTTCTATGAAAATAGAAAATATATTTATGCATATGTAATACATATATTTATATATTCTGTATTAAAAATTCAGTGGGTTGGTTAAAATGCTCATTAAATGAAGCTGAACTGAAAATTAATGACTTGGAAGACCAAGCTAAAATTACACAAAATATTGCATAGATACCTAAAGACATGGGAAATTAAAATAAAAATTAAGAAATGTATAATATTAAATGGGAATGTCTAAGATACATAAAGTTGGAATTCCAGACATATAACAGATTCAACCTGGTTGGATGTGTCTGTATCTCCTTCCTTCAACCTCATTAAATGTCAATTATATCCAACTCATAACAGCAGCCAAAAAATCCATTGCTACTCTTTTCCCAGCCTCTGTTCAGAGTAAGGAACCCATCTAGACCTTGATTTCAAGGAGTCAGTAAGGTCTTACATCACAAGTTCCCTTTTTCATTCCTATTACCCTGAAAAGAGTCTTCATTTTCTCCTTTCTCTGCTTTTTTCCTGATTCTAAAGCTAGCAGTCCTGCACACTTAAACCCATAAGTCACTTTGTGTTTATAATCTGTTTGTTTTCAGAAAATATTTTAGAATAAATTGGGTGACAGATTTATTCCAAAATAAAATAATTTGTTTAAAAAAATAAGAAAAATAAAGTACTTTTCTAATGCAGAAAAGCTGAAAAAAATTATTATCAATACATAGACTACAAGAAATGTTAAAGATAATTTGTCAGGCAGAAGGAAGTTGATACCAGATGGAAATATGGATTTACATCCAAGGAATGTAAAACACTGATATGTTAACTACATGCATAAATATATGAGATTCATTCCTTTTTGTTTAAGTCTCTTTAAAAGATAATTGGCTGCTTAAAATAATGTATTTGGGGATATGTAACATTCACACATACATACACAGACATAAATACATAAACACATATAAAATAAAAATACACATCTAAAAATGCATGTCAACATTTTTATAAAAACTAAGAAGGAAAAAATAAAGTATTCTATTATTTTATGGTTCTTATAAACTATGTCAAGTGGTATAATATCTCTTGAAGCTAGACTGTGATAAGTTAAAGCAATTGCTAAAATAACAAAACAAAGAGATAAAACTAAATAAGCTATTGAGGGGATAAAATGCATATATAACAATACTCAATCTAGAAAAATGCAGAGAAAGAGGAAAAAAGTGAATAAAGAAAAGAAGCAAACAGAACATAAATAGTGTGATATAAGGTATAAATCTTAATGTATCAATAGCATATTACATTTAATTGTCTAAATATTTCAATTAAAAGGCAGAGATTTTCAGATTCGATTAAAAACAAGCTCTAATATATGCTGCTAATGAGAAAAAATACAACTATAAAATTATATTACAAGCAATAGGTTTGAAAATGGTAAAACACACAAACACTACTCAAAAGGAAGGTGGAGTTACTATGTTAATATCAAACAACCTTGAATTCAGATCAAAGAATATTACTAGGTATGAGGAAGGCCATCTCAAAAGAATAAAAGGGTCAATTTTTCAAAAAGAGATAATAATCCTAAATATATATGCACCTAATATCAGACTTTTAAAGTACATGAAAGTAGGGCCAATGTAGTTCAAGGAGAAATAGAAAAATCCACAAATATAGTTAGAGATTTTAATTCCTCCCATCCAACAACTGAGAACAAATGGACAAAATCAATGAGGATATAAAAGACTTGAACAACATTACCAATGAACTTGACCTAACTGACAATTATAGAAGATTCCAACCAATAACAGGAACCCACACATTGTTTTTAAGTACACATGAAACATTTATCAAGTTGCACCATAAATCATCTCAATAAATTGAACAGAATTGTAATCACATGAAGTATTATTTCTGACCAGAGTGGAATTAAGTTAAAAGCAAATAATATAAAGATTTATGGAAAATACCCAAAATATATGGGAGAAAAAGAACTCTAAATAACCCACGTGTCAAAGAAATCAAAAGTGTTATTGAGAAGTACTTTTGACAGGATGAAATAAAAGCATGTGTATCTGAATTAGTAGGATGCAGTTAAAGCAATTATAAACAGGAAATTCATGGCAATGAAGAAAAATAATCTTTAATCAGCACTTTCAGCTTTTGACTTCAAGATACTAGAATAAGAAGAATAAATGAAATACCAAAAGAAAGCAATAAGAAGGAAATAATAACGATTATAAAAGCAATCAATAAAATAGAAAACACAAACAATGAAGAAATATATATATAAAACAAAACTGGTTCTATGAGAAAACAAATACAGTCAATAAATCTGTAGTCAGACTGCTCAGGAAAAAAGAGAGAAGTCACAAATCATCATTATAAAGAATCAGAAAGATAACAAAATTCTAGATGCTAACAGATGATTAGGGAATATTATGAATAACTTTTCTAATACATTAAAATTCAGTTCAATATTTTAAATTCCTTGAATGACAAACAGAACCAAATTTCACTGAAGGAGAAATAGTTTTAAAAATAAAATAGACCTGAATAAAGTTGGTTTCATATATCCTGATTATTCTATATCATTTTATTTCCCAGAATATTGTAAAAGCAATACTGATCTAAACTAATTTTGAGTAAGAAAGATGAATTGTCTGGTTAAATCAAATGAAAAGTTATCGCATTATAACCTGAAATTAGTGATATCTGAGGAACAACATTTTTGAATGATTTGGATGTGTATCTCAAACTTTAACCAGAGGTAATACAGATATTAAATCAATGTCTGAAATTTTAAAAATCATAAATGTATTTTAAATACCTATGAAAATTATACTACAAAAACCATAATTTTGAATGGGCCAAATGAGAATGAAAATGGAAATGATTTCATGATATTAACATATTTAACACAAAATTTTAAGATTAACATATCTAAAGGGTGAGAAAAACAGAAGGACAGTTCATAAACAAGAAAAAATACAAATGTCAGGAGTCCATAAATATAGCTGTGGGGGACCTAAAGTATAAAATATAACTGCTACTTGCAAAAAAGCAGAAGACAGGAACAGAATGTCTTGGCTATATTTGGAGAGAAAAAACAAGGAGAGAAGCCATAGGTCTGATGCTTAGAAAAATTGGTCCAGAAACAACTGAAACATAACAAGATAAAGTCCTCAAATGTTATTTTGAGTCCATTTTCTCTGTGATTTGGGTATGAAATTGAAACCAAATTGGTAAGAAAAACATTGATTAAGAAAATTAGTCAAAATATTGAGAAAAAATGTGAGAGAGACCTTAGCTAACTAAATGAGTTTAAGATTCCTGGCTCAAATTACAGCTCCATGCACTGAAAGAATGAGTTTAACAAGTTCATTAAATGAATGTCAAATACATGTGAGAATAATAGGATGACAAGGAGTCAGTGAAGACGTAAAAATGTAGACTGAATGTTTCAGAGAGGAAAAAGATTAAGTCTAGACTCCAGACTAGATAGCAGAACTCAGCATCAGCTGTTTAATTTTGCGGCACTTAGAAAAAGAAATGACAAAAATATTGAATGCGATAAAATAAGAAATGTTTGGAAAGGTCATGGATTCAGTTTAATAAATTACAGTGTATAGAGCAAGGGAGATAATACGTGTACTATTTTCAGTTTTGTTTATACTTCTTTGGAATATTGTGTTAAATTCTTCATGAAACACATTTAAGAAAAATGCTGACACATTAGAGCAGTTCATCTTGAAAAGTATAAGAATGATGTAGACAATTAAAACCTTAAATTTATGAAGTTGTGGTGTAATGAAAATGTTTCATAAGAAGAGACACTTAAGAGTGACAATTACAGGCACATATTTGAAGGGATGGCATTAGGTCAAGGACTTGGAGGTGTTCTACATAGTTCTATGGAAAACAAAACAAAACTCAGAACCAGAGCAAGAAAACACTTTCTAATAATCATTACACATTCCCTGATCACTGTGGTATAATTTGATTAGAAAATGTGGGCACTGAAGTTGGATGACAATTTATTGGACACCTTTTATGAAGGATGCTAGGAATATGGAAGCAGTAGAACTGCCGACCTTAAGACTTTCTTCCAAATCTGAAGTTATAAGTGCTGGATTGTATGCTAATAGCCACATCTATTGTGCTAATGTGTGCAACTTTGAGAGAAGAAAGTAGAATCTGCATATTTTTACGATTACTTGACATACCATTATAAATATTTCTTAATGGTTTATTCTAGCTATGGAGCCATTTATGAACTATAGATTATGTCATTTAAAACTGGAAAAAAGTCCTTAAAAAATATATTGTAGAGAATACCCTGCATGTCAAAGTGTTGATCCATATGACCCAACAGCTTTTATCTACCTATGACTTCTTCAACACTGTAGAAAAATAGTTGGCACAAATAAAATATGTAGTGCATCACCCTTAATATCTATTATAGTCATTACATTGCCAAATGCAATACATTCTCTCCCGTTTAATCTGTAAATCTCCATAATTAACATCTTATTCATTACAGAAGCTACGTCTCACATATCCTCCTATCCACAGGATTAAGTAGCAAAGTTCCCAAGGGTAATTGCTTCATCTACCTATAAAAGAAAACAAAGCATTGCACATTTTCACTTGTAAAACATTTTCTCTCAATAAGTAGAATAACATATTTAATTTCATTATACATATGTATACATGAAGATGCATAAAATAATAATATTTTCACTTAGAAAATATTAGCCAATAAATAATTAAATCAAGGATTACAGTTTGATTTCTACAGCCCTTCTGGCCTACTTTAAAGCACATAATGATATTAGAAAAACTATAAAAAAAAGAGAATATTTAAAGGCACAAACTAAATTCAAAACAAATGTCTTTCAGAACCAAACAGAATGTAAACATAAAGCAATGAGCAGGTTTAAATATTCAGGCCTGCTAGTTTCAGAGCCAGGAAACAAGCAGAGGAAGAAGGAAGCAAGGTCTCTTAGGGGGTAATAGGAATTAAAAGTGTTCCCTGCAATGTAAGACCTGGTAACAGTTTGAAGTAAAAATATTAGATTTGTTTCCTACTCTGAATGGAGATGGAAAAAATGTTATGACAAATCTTCTGTCTGGGATTATGACAGATAAAGTCAGCACTTAAGGAGGTAGAATTAATGAAGCAGGTACAGCCATGCAGTCAACCATATTTGTTAACTTATGTATAGCTATAACCATGGGACAGGAACTCTGGAGCAAGTATATAAGACTGTTCTGGTTCTGATTGGGAGAAATATAATTATGATACACAAAATTACATTATAAGAAAGGGTGAGTACACACACGAAAAAAGAGAAAAACAAAACCAAAAATAAATGTAACCCTCACTCAATATGAACTTGCAACCCAAAATTTGGAAATTCAAATTGATGCTAAGAAAGATAGTGAACTGAATCAATTGGAAGATAAGTTTACACTAGATATAATGAAAATAACAGAGGAAACTGAAAATGACTTTAACATAAATATTTTAGATACCTTTAGGGATGAAAAATGGAAGAGCATCAATAAAAAGAAAATTATTTTAAAAGGTAGAAACTAAATAAAAATACGTGTTTGGCAAATTAAGTTATTAGATATCCTGAAAATGAGAAAATAGGGTATTTAAATTTAAAAAAAATGAATAAGCAGAATAAACTATTAGCCACATATAATTAAAAAAATAATTAATGTATCAAAAAACAGTTCTGAAACCAGCACAACACTGTAAATCACCCATAGTTCAATTAAAGAAAAAAAAAAAAAAAGACAGTTCTGTAGAATCTGCCCAGAGAGCAAAACAATGAAAGAACCTGACCAAAAAATAAATATATAAAAATAGGTAAGATGTAGAAACAACCATACATGTCGAATAGGCTTTCCAGAGGGTAAAATTAGAAGAAATATCAAAGAAACCATAGGCAAAGACAAAAACAACCTAGAATTTCCTGTGATTTTAAATGTTGTGAAATCTTGGATTGAGAGTATATATTGAATACTGTGAATGATAAATACAAATAAAAACATACCAAGACGCTTTGTAGTAAAATTGAAGACCATCAAAAATAAAGAGAAAAGTCCTAAGAACTGACGGCAAAAAAAAAGAAAAAAAACATCTCATGAAAGAAGTGATAATTAGATTGACAGTAAACTTTTCAATATCAATATATGCCAGAAGTCAGTGGAGAAAAATCTTTAAATTTATGACAAATAAATAAGTGCCAACAAAACATTCTCCATCCAGGGGCACTATCATCCATAATTGAGGGCAAAATAAAGATATTTTTCAAATGTATAACTATGAAGAATGCTCACATACACATAATATCACCTTAAAGTATACTAAAGGATAGATTGTGTCAGATGTGAACCTATATGAAAGGAGTGAGATGCCAAGAGAGGTGAACACACACACAAAAGAAACCCAAAACATATTAATAATTTAACTATTATGTGCAAAAACAATAATCTTGAGCAATGTTCATCATTAAAATATCAGAAATTAATTTCTAGATAGAAAGAGTAAGGGTAGTGTGGGAAAAAATGCATGTTTTTCTCTTTAAAATTTGCTAAGGTTTTCCTCTTTTATAGCCAAAGGCTAGAGGCACTGATGATAAAAATATTTACTTAAATATGTACGCTACAGGAAACCTCTAAGAGAGTGCAAATGCAACATTTAAATTCCAAACCATAGGAGGAAAAAATGTTCTGAATTTGGCATACTATGGTGTGGTGGTAGAGGAACATACAACAGGATAAGAAGATAATGAAGAATTGAAAAATTAAATTAAAAATTTAAAAAATCAGCAAGATTGATTCCACCAAATCTGCACAATTAATATGGGCCATAATCAAGCCTTGCTATGCAATTGGTTCATGTTTATATTTATCATTTCAAATACTTAGCAATCTTCTCAATTCAGCCAGTGCATATATGTATTTTTATAATATATGTGGAATTCTGTGCTCTTGATCTAGGCTCATTTTCATCTTGGAAAAGTCAACTTTTACCATTTTAAAACAAAATTCTGTATGTAGTTTATTGTCTTAGTATTTACATGTAAGAATGCAAAACACTGCTGATAGTGGCTACCTCTAGAGCAGTGAACTAGAACAGCAGGCATGGGGACAGAACATAGACATCTTCCATTTGAATTTCTTACCATGTGGATGTTTCACCTACTATGTAGTGTATCTTACCTTTGCTACTTTTGATTCACAGGTCAGCCTTTTCTGCCTTGTCACCTGCCCCATAGGGCTGACCTCGGTTATGGACATCAGTGGGCTCCCATGTGCTCTGGGGTTCTAGTTGGTCTCAGTGAATGCAGTGCTCTGACAGGAAGTAGAGAGAGGTCAGGGTATTCATGCCCCTGCTTCCATCCTCTGAAGTTGCTTTGAACAGGCTGTGTATCTTAATTGAATGTCACTGCTTTTCTCAAAGGAGGCTCTATTGTACAATTCTCTTCTATCCAGTTATTATCAGGGTTTTTTCTCTTTCTCTGCTTTAGGTTGTGACTTGGTGATTGTTCCATTGCTACCAAGCCCAGGTCACTGTACAGTCACTTATGCTTCATCTACATCTTGGTAAATAAACACAACTCTCCTGATTTGACTGGTTCTTACAGAAACCCTAATAGGTACACTGTTCAATAAATGATCATAGTCTTCATATACTAAATGGAAATACTTTATCCTTTACTTATAGGAAGATGGAAGCTTAAGGAAATTGTAGGAGATAAGGAGTCATTGTCCTCATTTAAAACCTCTCTCTCTGTAGCTCTTTCAACATCTTAACTATAAAGGACTACTTACAACATAGTATAGTAACATACAGTGGCAGATATCTGTCTTCCTAGCAGCAATTTTTCTCCCCATTATTTCCTCTTACCAAAAAAAAAAAAAAAAAAAAAAAAAATCTTCCATGAGAGGCTGAAGGGTGTCAAACTTTGTCTTCCCAAACTTCCTGCAGATAGTAGTGGTCAAGCAGCCCAGTTCTCACCAATGAACTGTTGAGAGATGACTATTTAGGGAGAGAAGGATTTGGAGAAAGATTTTCACTTCAATAAATGTGGGTGTTAAAAGAAGAAAAATTTGTCCTCCATTCCTCTCCTTCCTGCTTAGAATGCTGCCATGTTTTGATTTGATCCTTAGAGACACAACACTTGACTTTCAAGTATAGGGAAGATACATGGGAGGCTGGAATATGAAAACTGAATTCTAAATCAGGTTAAGAATAAGGTGAGAATGTTATAGTCAGTAAGCAAATAACTTGAAGTAAGGGACACTTGCTACTGCTTTGTAACACAAATAATCTTTAGAAAAGTGGGAGAAAATTAAAAACAGCACTGACAACAAAAACCCTCATAGATTTCTAGGGAGCTGCTGTCAGTTATTTGCTTTAGGTTTCTCATTTGAAAAAATGGAGATCATAACAGTATTGAATGTGTTAGTATGAGTAAAGCACTTTTGGCAATGCTTGCAAGTGAGCATTCTATGAGTATTTATTAAATATACAAAAATGATGGATGGGAGGTAGAAAAAAAAAGAAGAGAAGAGAGGAAAAGGGGGACAAATGGAGGGAGGGAGGAAGGGGGAGGAAAGATAGAGAAAAATAACCTTCTTATGCATTTGTTCAAGAGTTTCCAGTCTATGATAAATATCTAGAAACAGAATTAATGGGTCCTAGAATATGCACGTTTAACTCTGCATATTATTGCCAAACTGCTTTCTAAAGGTTTTCTTTCATTATCTTCTTTATTTTTCTCAACTTATACTTAAATAAGTAGTTATGAGTTTTCATTGCACTATATTCTTGACAACATTTGTTATTATAGTGCTTTTTATTTTGTTAGATAAAATAATTTCTAAATGTGGTTTATATCTGCATTTTTCTGCTAAGTATATTTTCATTGTTTTTATTCTGTGAAAGGTCTTTTGATGTCTACCTGTTTGAGGGGGTTATCTGTGTGGGGGTCCCTCATATATTTTATATACTAAGATTTTTTTCAATTTTTAACAAATTTATAACAGTTTGTGACCTTATTTTCAAACTTTTAAAGTTGTCATTTAATTAACAGACATTTTAATTTTATTATATATTCTAAATTATCAATTTTCTCTATTCTGTTTGTGATTTTTCTTGGCCTTCTTTTAAAGTTACTTTCCTACGGGAAGGTCACTTTATTTTTTTTTTTTTTTAGTACAGCAGGTTCTTATTAATCATCAATTTTATATGCATCAGTGTATACATGTCAATCCCAATCTCTCAATTCATCACACCATCACCCCACCACCCACTGTTTTCCCCCCTTGGTGTCCATACATTTGTTCTCTACATCTGCTGTGTCTCAATTTCTGCTCTGCAAACCAGTTCATCTGTACTATTTTTCTAGCTTCCAGATATATGCATTAATATACGATATTTGTTTTTCTCTCTCTGACTTACTTCACTCTGTATGACAGTCTCTAGATCCCTCCACGTCTCAACAAATGACCCAATTTCGTTCATTTTTAAAGTAAGAAGACTTTAAAATAGAGAACGTGTCCTATAAATACCAATTAAATCTACCTGGTCTCTTGTGTCATTTAAAGCTTCTGTTTCCTTATTTATTTTCATTTTGGATGATCTGTCCATTAGTGTAAGTGAGGTGTTAAAGTCCCCCACTATTTCTGTGTTACTGTTGATTTCCCCTTTTATAGCTGTTAGCAGTTGCCTCATGTATTGTTGTGCTCCTATGTTGGGTGCATATATATTTACAATTTTTATATCTTCTTCTTGGATTGATTCCTTGATCAGTATGTAGTGTCCTTCCTTGTCTCTTATAGCATTCTCTATTTTAAAGTCTATTTTATCTGATATGAGTATAGCTACTCCAGCTTTCTTTTGATTTCCATTTGCATGGAATAACTTTTTCCATCCCCTCACTTTCAGTCTGTATGTGTCCCTAGATTTGAAGTGAGTCTCTTGTAGATAGCATATATATGGGTCTTTTTTTTTTTTTTTTTTTGTATCCATTCAGCAAGCCTGTGTCTTTTGGTTGGAGCATTTAATCCATTCATGTTTAAGGTAATAATAGACATGCATGTTCCTATGACCATTTTCTTAATTGTTTTGAGTTTGTTTTTATAGGTCATTTTCTTCTTTTGTGTTTCCCTCTTCGAGAATTTCCTTTACCATTTGTTTTAGAGCTTGTTTGATGGTGCTGAATTCTCTTAGCTTTTGCTTGTCTGTAAAGCTTTTGATTTCTCCATCAAATGTGAATGAGATCCTTTCTGGATAGAGTAATCTTGGTTGTAGGTTCTTCCCTTTCATCACTTTAAGTATATCATGCCACTCCCTTCTGGCTTGTAGATTTCTGCTGAGAAATCAACTGTTAACCTTATGGGAGTTCCCTTGTATGTTATTTGTCATTTTTCCCTTGCTACTTTCAATAATTTTTCTTTGTCTTTAAGTTTTGCCAATTTGATTACTATGTGTCTTGGAATGTTTCTCCTTGGGTTTATTCTGTATGGGATTCTCTGCACTTCCTCAACTTGGGGGGCTATTTCATTTCCCATGTTAGGGAAGTTTTTGACTATAATCTCTTCAAATATTTTCTCTGGTCCTTTCTCTCTTTCTTCTCCTTCTGGGACCCCTTTATTGTGAATTTTGTTGCATTTAATGTTGTCCCAGAGGTCTCCTAGGCTGTCTTCATTGTTTTTTATCCTTTTTTCTTTATTCTGTTCTGCAGCAGTGAATTCCACCATTCTGTCTTCCAGGTCACTTATCCATTCTTCTGCCTCAGTTATTCTGATATTGATTCCTTCTAGTGTATTTTTCATTCAGTTATTTATTTTTTTAAGTTTATATATTTATTTTTGCTGTGTTGGGTCTTCGTTTCTCTGTGAGGGCTTTCTCTAGTTGTGGCAAGCAGGGGTCACTCTTCATCGCATTGCATGGAACTCTCACTATCATGGCCTCTCTTGTTGCAGAGCACAGGCTCCAGACGCGCAGGCTCAGTAGTTGTGGCTCATGGGCCTAGTTGCTCCACGGCAAGTGGGATCCTCCCAGACCAGGGCTCGAACCCATGTCCCCTGCATTAGCAGGCAGATTCTCAACCACTCCGCCACCATAGAAGCCCATTCAGTTATTTTATTGTTCATCTCTGTTTGTTCTTTAATTCTTTGTTAAACATTTTTTGCATCTTCTTAATCTTTACCTCCATTCTTTTTCTGAGGTCCTGAATCATCTTCACTATCATTATTCTGAATTGGTTTTCTGGAAGGTTGCCTATCTCCAGTTCATTTAGTTGTTTTTCTGGGGTTTTATCTTGTTCCTTCATCTGGTACATAGCCCTCTGCCTTTTCATCTTGTCTATTTTTCTTTGAATGTGGTTTATGTTCCACAGGCTGCAGAATTGTAGCTCTTCTTGCTTCTGCTGTCTGCCCTCTGGTCAACACACTATACATCTTAAACACACGCAATGTTCATGTTGATTATATCTCAATAAACCTACTAGTGTTGGAGGGTCTCTGTCAGTGATGGGGGTGTCTGTGGCTCACTGTGAGGACAAGCACACTGGCAGCAGAATTTCTGGGAAGTACTCCTTGGCTTGAGCTTGACGTCACTTTTAACTCATGGCCAGTAGCCTCGACTTCCTTCTTGCTCAGCAGTCCTACTCAGTGTTCCTTGTCTGTTTATTCTCCAGTTCTAATCTCAAGGATTATATCACACCTTCCTCTTTCTTCTCAAACATCATTTTTTTTTAAACTGGGAAAGTATAATGTATCAAAGGTAAAATATAACACATTTTTATGATCTATCTACCTATCTACCTGCACTCATATTTACATTCTGATTTTCCTCCTGGTTTAAAGTTCTTATCTAATCAGTGCCAAAGGCCAAATCCTACATTTTTGCAATGAAATTATCCCCTTTCAAACTATTTTGTTTCATAATTTCTTTGTAAATTTTGTATTGTGTAAATTTATTAGTAGTTAAAAAAATTAAAGGCAGAATATATTTAGAAATGATTTGGCCACAACTTCCCTGTACTATCAACGACCACTTTGTTCTTCCCTCTTTACAGAACTCTTCCAGGACTTTTCTCTAGTTTTTGTATCCAATTTATCTCCTCCTATTCTCTTTTAAACTCCGTCATGTCAGATAATTCAAGAAGTACAGCTAAAGTCCCCAGTGAAATTTAGTTGTTAAAGTAACTGGACAATTATTTGCCTTCATCTTAATTATCAGAAGCAAATGGCACAGCTGATCATCCCTTTATAGATACAGATTCTTTACTTACTATCCAAGACTCAAACCCTCCTAACTCTCCTCCCACCACATCTTTCAGTCACTTTTGATGATTCATTTTCTACATTTAGTAATGCACAGATCATTCTTCTTTTCTCCAATTATATCACTCTCTCAGTGATTGCATCCAGTTTCATAGCTTTAAAACTCATATAAATGTTGAAAATTTATTTATTTTTTTTCCTTTGCCTGGATCTCTTATCTCAAATATACCTACTCAAAACATTCACTTTTGTGCTTCTGAGTCATCACAACCATAGCATATCTAAATCTGAATTTTTATTTTCACTTTTCCCTGAACTTACTTTTCCTTTAGTCATTCCCATTTTAGTAAATCACAATTCCATTTTTCCTGATGCTCATACCAAAACCTTGGACTCATCATGAACTCATTTTTTCTCTTTCATACCATATTGGTAATAAAAATTAATAATAATTACTATGTGGTTATATACTTCTATCTGGTAAACACATATACACACACATATTAATGATGAACATTTACAATAACTAAGGTAGGTAATACATTCATTTATTTTTGTACAGATAAGGTTTCACAGTAAGTTTAAGTAGTACCTGGCTGTATAATATAAAACTAGCAGTTCTGATTTAAACCAAAGTAGCCTGACTCCAGTGTACATGCTCTTGTCTGATATACTTTCAAAATATAGCCTGACTCCAATTCAATCAGTTTTCAGGGCCTTCACAGTCACTGACTTGCTCTAAAACACTGCTATCTCTCAACTCTTGTATTGCAGCCTCCTGCTAACTAATTTCCAGACTTTTACTCTTACCCTTTATATTTCAAATTCAAAATGCTTTGTTTTTTTTTAACATCCACATACTGTCATATGTCTCTTCTTAAATCCTTTCAATTCTTTCTTACATTTCTCTCTTTCTCAAAACACACAAACAAAAATCCACAATCCTTAACCTACAGGCATTGCTAGATTTATCTGCCAGGACCCATTCTTTCCTGTCTGACTTCACACTTTCTCCAGCCTCCAGGCCTCCTTGCCAAGTTCACTTCTGCCTTTGCATTTGCTGTTCTTGCAGATTGGAATGCCCTTCCCTTAGATACCTGCTTGTCTTGCTCCCTCTCTTCTATCAGGTCTGTTCAGATGCCACCTTAATTGAGAAGCTGTCCCTGATCACTTTGTGGAAAATAACACCAATCTCTCTCTTCATTATTTGACCTTGTTTTCTTCATAGCCAATTTCTCCCTTATGCCAGGGTGGGTTTAAATCTGGGTTGTGTTTTCTCTTTTTCCATGAGGAAAAAAATAATAATGTTTTATTCCTAGAAGAGTACCAGATATAAGTAGACACTCAACAAATATTTATTGAATAAATTAAAAGTCCATGCATGTAGTGAAAATTTTCTAATTAGTCCAGATACCTTTGTAGTTAAGCTAAAATTTAAGCAAAATTCATGTTGTCCATATTCTTATTTTAAGTGAAAATTGACAACATTAACTGCTTATCTGAGTGATAAAATATTGTCATTCATTACTGAATACTTTGATATGAAGTCTTCCAAAACTTGTTTGCCATATGCTATCCAAAGAGAAAGGCAGAACAGAATAACCAGTCCACATCCAAGTCTGGAATTAGACAAATTCCTAATTTTCAAAAGCTGATTTACTAGATTTACTGCTTAGACAGTTTGGAAGTCTCTGGGCACTATTCCAAAAGCTTGAACTACACCCCTCTTTGGCTATGGTAAACTTGTTCTCTGCATTCCCCAAATTAGTTGTCTCCAAATCGAGGTATATGTATTACTACAGGAAGTGAGCCAGATAATCTTTTGGGATGTAAGACAAAAATATTATAATAAATAACATTTAAACATAAATAAATTAATTCTACTAATATTTAAGATATAGATGAATACTGATCTTCTCATTCTATCCAAACATCAGTTGGAGGATTGCCGCAAGTCATCTAAGATGTTCCTTCTGGGAAGGCTGGGAGTTCAACTAGCAGAATGGATTTACAGTGACAAACTTTGTTTTCTCCCCTAACAGGATGTCATGGGTTGTGACGTACCTGTTTCAGGGTCAGTAAATTTCTGGATAGCGTTATTTAGCTTTAACAAAACTAAGTCATAAAATGGACAAGCAGCTGAAAAATATCTCTGCAAGAAACTATGGATTGAAGATATTGATAGTAGTACAAGCACAAGTAAACTAAAAATAGCAGAGTGTACATTTTCTTACTTAGCAAAGTACTTACATAAGCTCTTCATCAACAACTGACAGAATAAAAACAATGCCAGTATAATAAAATTTAAAGGGAAGATGACAAAAATTAAAAGTCAGAAAACAATTGGAAAAGTGAATTTAATTCTCATCTAAGTATGTGTTACCCCTGGAGATTATGGTTGATGACAGTATTAAGCCATCATCATTAGCTAAGCTGTTAAGAACTAAGTGCTGAGAAAAGTGTTGATTTTTACTGAGCCATAAATATCAATAATTATTTTGTTGAGAGTTTTCTGTGTCAATAATAAATGATATAAAATATCAAATCATGCAGAATTATTACATATTTATCATTATTCTATCTTCTAACTACTTTTCTACTTTTTAGTGTATACTTTGTGGATATTTTATAACACATATATGAACATATCAGTATGGCAGTATAATTATATAAACTGTAAACAAATAATATTCATATGTTGGGAGTAAATTCAAAAATGATGAGTGGTTCATGCTTAAAATGGTTTGGTAATAACTGTCTTAGGATATGAGTGGCCCATTGTCTACACATTGTATTCATACAAATCTAAAACCACTAATGGAATTTTTTTTATTCAATCAATTGGTTAATTTGATAAATATTTAAAATCCATTAAACAGACTGGCACCATGCCGAAAAAGAAAATGTTGCATTAATTCTAAAAGGCCTGTATTCAAAAATGAGAATTTTGATAACATTTTAGCTAGTTTTTCTTACAACATGTAGTTAAATTAGGCTAATTCATCACATTACATGGACATGAGCATAGGGTTCCAAATACAATGTGAAGAAGAGGCTTACAAAAAATAAGAAAATAAAAACAAATAATAAGAATAAAAGAGTGTAGTAGCAGTTAAACAAATTTAAAAGAAAATAACAATTCTGCATGCATAAATGAACTTATATGGACTTGCAACTCAAAAAGTTTGTTTTCTGTGTAATAAATTGGTATATTTAACATAAACAGACTATATAGTTGATACTATAATTATTAAATCTTTTAAATAAAACTACTTACATTAATGTGAGTTACAATTGTTCCTGATTAAAACAAAATACAAACATTTGTTATAGGAATGCAATTGTGTATCTAACTTATTAACAATATTGTTCTTTGAATGTACAATATATATTAAACTTGTATAAAACATAGTGCATATTTTAAAATTTCTGCTCATGCTAATGGTTCATTTTTAAGTATTTCAAATGTAAAATTAATTTATACACTCAAGAAAATCAGCTCAGTTTTGCATTCTACTTGAAGTTAAATATTTAAAAGTAATTTAAAATGGGTTTTTGAGCAATAATTTATTCTTATATGTTTATTATTTAAAAATCAATGATATGTTAAAAAGAACCAAAGAAATAGCCACAAGGATTCCAAATCATACTGTCACACATTTTAAATTGTAATTACCCAAAAGACTCCTTAAATTCTCAATTAATGTATTTATTGTTGTTTTTGATATATTTTAAATGAAAATAATAAAGTGGAGGGCTTCCCTTGTGGCTCAGTGGTTGATAATCTGCCTGCTAATGCAGGGGACACGGGTTCAAGCCCTGGTCTGGGAAGATCCCACATGCCACGGAGCAACTAGGCCCGTGAGCCACAACTACTGAGCCTGCGCATCTGGAGCCTGTGGTCTGCAACAAGAGAGGCCGCGATAGTGAGAGGCCCGTGCACCACGATGAAGAGTGGCCCCCGCTTGCCACAACTAGAGAAAGCCCTCACACAGAAACGAAGACCAAACACAGCCAAAAAAATTAAATAAATAAATTTAAAAATAATAATAATAATAATAATAATAAAGTGGAGCTATTGTGCTTTAGAAATATCAAACTTTTTTAAATGTCTTGGAAAAATTCTCATACCATGTTAAATATATAACATTTAAATTATGATTTTAATTCTTTATTTGGAAAACAGTGATTTATACTTTATTTGCAAACCGTGATTTTTATTTTTATGTTTGGGGAATGTTGGGAAACTTTAGGGGAAGAAGAATTTTCTGAGCACTTGTGAAATTTTATTAAATCCACTCTATTTTTCTCCTTTAATACAGAAATAAAAAGTAGACCAAAAAAAGAAAAAAGAAAAGAAAGAAGGTAACTGCCAATCTCCAAGAAAAATACTTCAAACAGAGAGACATACACAATAGTTCTATTTCCAACTCCCCAGCTCAATTGGTATTTCAATTAAATATGAGGCAGTCAAGTAGGGTAGTCAAATAAATGTAAGATAATGAAAAGATGAAGTGCTCTTAATATAATCATCTTCAATTTAGTGTGCAGATAATAAAGTGAGCTAACTGATGACAAACCCGAATACAAAGCAGTCCAGGCATTAATATTTATCATGTTCAAGGGAAGTTGAACAATTGAAGTAATATATATGTAGGGTGAATTTTTTTAATACCTTAGAGACACAACTTACATTTCTATAAAAATCTTTGCATTATCTAATAATCAGGAGCAACTATAATTCACATTGTTGTAAGCATTTGACCCTCAGAGGAAACTTGGCAATAAGGAGATGCTGTGCTTTGGGTATTAAGACATAATACTTCCCACATCCAATGTGCCAACTAAATGTGTCAATTTTACTTCCAAAGCATCTGTCTCCATATCCCACCTTTCTTTTCCCATCTACAGTATACTGTAGTTCCATTTAGGTGAGATGATAAGATATCTCAACTTCTCTATTAAAATATACCCCTTATGCTTAATCTCGGGTTCACTCCAGTCACCACTGACACAAACTAAACTTTATTCCCTAACAACAATAATGCTACTGACATTCTCTACTTAAAATAAGAAAAATCACCAATAACAAGCAAATCAGCATGCCCAAACAAACTTGTGTTAGCTACCTGTTGCCTACCAGATAGACTTATGATTCTGGCTACTTAACGTCTTTCAAAATGTATGACCCAATTTCCCCTGAACTAGCTGTTTAAAATTCATGACACTCGAAGCTCAATCTCCTCCCAGAGCATCCTATGATCTTGCTACTCTAAACTCTTTAGTCACTACTGGGCACATTTGACTTGATCAATGCACAGAACCTTTACAAATTTAAAGGCTAAAGAAACAGTTTTTTTTTTTTATATACAATCTAAATGCATCTTCATCAAGATATATATTTCTCTTACTATGGTGGATTTAACTGTGTCCTCACATTTGTTGATACTCCTCCTTCTAGGAGGTGGAGCTTAATTCTCTTCCCAAAGACCTTTGATTATGTCTCCAGTTTGTGCACAGACAACTTTAGAAGCTTATGGACATTTACAGGAAGTTTAGGTATATTTGTAAAAAGACAAATTTAATCAGATCTTGAACTTCCTATAGTGTTCTAAAAATGTCTACCTTGATTTGAGTAAATTCAGCTTTTTCTATGTAATTTATAAAAGGCAAAACCATAAAGAGTTGTAAAATTACTAGAACATTTACTGAAAACTCTCTTAGTTAATAATATATTTTTAAGGACTGAATTTTGATTTTTTATTTGTAACAAGATAAAAAAGTAAAGCAATTAACATTTTTTTTTCTCCAAATTTTACATCATACTTTGTAGAGAGGCTATTGACTTTAAAAAAGCATAGTGGAAAAAGTTACATTATTTTACATTAATTTTCAGAACAAACCTATCAAATTAAGTTAAGAAACTGTTGCAAATTTGTTTAAATCACAGACCCATGAGCACATCTAATTTCCCTCCCTAACCTCATAAATAACCCGTCAGCACAGACAGATGCTCATCAATTCGAAAGACAGTCCTGTGGAAAACCTCGCAAACTATGCAATATAATAAGCTATGTAATAGCTTATTTGTAGTAGATTTTAGAGCGTTTTCTTTCCCATTTATATATGAAAATAAAATTACAACTGTATTAAAGCCCATTTCCTATCGTTCAGTCAACTGAGGACATAGAAAACTGCATTTCCCTCCTAATTACTCTACGTATGACTCATTTCTATAATCAGATCAACTTTGTCCTTTTCTCTAAGCTAAACAAATCTAATTCATTTAATGTCTGTTTGCCAAAGGTTAATTATCTTTGCTTCTCTTTTCTAACCATCTCCTGTTCTTCTACTCTCTTTTTTTTTTTACATTTTAATGTTCAGTATCCAAAACTAGATACTATTATAGAAACCTGACTGATGTAGAACAGTGAAAGATTACATCTACTTCTTCCATAATTATTTTATTTAATATTTCTTAGTATCTTATTTGATTATTTTTATCATGGTATTTCACTGTAGATTACACCAATGCTATAAATGCAATCTTCGGTAACCCTTTTTTTCCCCTAAATCTTATAACATTTCCCCAGAGGTTCTCTTCTTAATTCATTCATATATCAATAATTTTGAGGCTCTGACAGTGCCATCTATTTCTGTGTCTATCCTCTCGAATCCATCTATCTTAAACCATCAGATTGGCCATCCTAAAGTAGTATTGCTTCACTACATCCCATGGGAAACCACTTCCTGTTAACTGTCCCTTTAACCCTTCTGTCTACTTTAAAGATGTTCCTTATTACATCCCTGGACATGAAGTGAGCTGGATATTCCTGACAATTTCTCTTATAATACTCTCTTCCTCCTCTGTCATAGTATTTATAATACTCTTTTGTATTTTTCTGTTTAAATATTTGTCTTCCCTGTCCTAATCCAAATTGATTGAGAATATTGACTATGCGATGGACTATTTATCTTGACAGCCTGGTATTTTATACTAGCATAGCACTAAGACTGTCCATACATACTTGCTATTCAGAATATGTAAATGAATTAACATGCAAATAATATTGTAAAAATATGAAATCAATGTATTTAAATACTTTCATAAATAAAATTTCTCTGCAGCTCATTAGACATGTCCAAATCTAAACTTTTTGTCTATCCTACAAAAAGGACAAGGGTGCATGTTATCTTGGAGGGAGGAGAATAAGACACAGCAGTAGCTCCTGGGTAAAGAAACCCTAGGTCTAGAAAGGGAGAAAGAGGGAAATGAAAGCAGTCAGACCTGAGGTTCCTGAATACTCATCTGGGTTATAACTTCATAGATAAGGGACCATGAAACTACAAAATGCCCCTGAATAAAGGAAATGTTTGAGTCCAGCGGGGCTTTTGTTTATCTTCCCATTAGGGAATCTGGACCAGAGTTCTGTTACTTATACAATTTTAGATAGTGCTTGATTTATTTAGAGCCAGAGGTGTGTTTAAGAGTATCCCTCCTACACCCAAGTCAATTATTGGGCACTATGGAAGGGTAGTCAAGAGCTAGTAGGTCTGTTGTATTAAGAGAGGATGATGATTCCATGGCAAAGGCCTAAAAGAGCCTAGGACAAGTAGTAGGACCTGTTGGAGGCCCCAGTGTTCAACAGTACCAGCAAAAGCAGTGGTGGGGATGGGTCCACAAGGAGGGTCCAGCAGGCTCTGACAGTGGCCAAGACACAGATGAGTTTCACAGCCATAGTTTGCACCATAAATGGCAGAGGGACACCCAATGCTAAAGAGTATCAATGTACAATCCAGTAAGGACCCAGAAGACAGGAGAAGGATCTCATACAAAGCCTAGGCTCAAGACCTTGTCATGATGTGGACACAAGCAGTCTTCCACACATCAGGCATACTGAAGAGCAGAAGAATCCCTGGAAGACTGGGCATTTCCCTAAAGTAGACTGTTTCAAAAGGTTTTTTGTTTGTTTGTTTGTTTTGTTTTGTTTTGTTTTGTTTTTCTGTTTTTTTTTTTTAAAGGCTTCTTTACTTTTAACTGTAATTTTCCAAAACTCCCTTGTCCTCAGCAGAAATGGAAACTTTGGAGCCTAATGAAAAGGCTCATAGGAAATAATCCTAATGTATTTTCTAGAATACCTAAGGGAAGTTATGAAAAAGTTCTACCCAGCAACAGATAAATTTCATTTTTATTTATAAACAGACCATTTGCCCCATTGTCACTGGGTGGATTAATGGAAATCTCTTTCTCCTTCACAAACTCTGAGTAAACATTCTAAAGCTGCATGCGGGGTCAGAGTGCAAAACCTGCCCACAAATTTCAGCTCTAATGTATTGGTGCAAACCTATTATCCAGTTGGCCTTAATACCTATGCCTCCCATTATGGATTGAATTGTATCCTCCCTCAATTTATATATTGAGACCACACTCCCAATGTGACTGTATTTAGAGATTGGGCTTTTAAAGAGGTAATTAAGGTTAAATAAGATCATAAGGGTGAGTCCCTAATCTGATAAGACTGATGACCTTATAAAAAGAGCAAGAACCACCAAAATTATCTTTCCCCTTCTGCACAGAGAAAAGGTCATGTGAGGACACAGGGAGAAGGTGGTGATCTATAAATCAGGAAGAGAAGTCTCACCAGGAACCAAATGTTCCAGCACCTTAATCTTGAACTTCTTGCCTCTAGAACTGTGAGAAAATTAGTTTCTGTTGTTTAAGTCACCCGGCCTGTGCTATTTTGTTATGGCAACGTGAACAGACTAATATAATACTCTAAATAAATTTTCTGTAGTCATATCTATTTCTTCACTGTGTCGCATAGTTTCCCATTTTTGTGTATTTATTCATGAATCACCTCACTTTTTATTTATTTTTTTTTCTATTCCTGCTACTACTGATCTTTAATAACTAAGTCAGCTTCTACTTTCTAGGTCCTAGTACTCATTCTTCTCTCTCTATGCTAGGATATCAGAGCTGCACAATTTAGCTCTTAATTGAATCTATATTGCTCATGTTTATTTATTAGACTTTAATCAGCAATTTGACTTTGAATTTCTTGGGAAAGTTGGCAACATTTATACTTCTTGAATAATTCCTACTGGAGAACTTTATTCTAAATGAGAAAATTCCAGGAATAAAAGAAAAAAATCCCTTAGCAAGAACATCTTATTTTCCCTCATTTCTCAATTATCTCTTTTACCTTTTTCTCTAGAAATTAAAGATCTTTAAAATACAAAAAAAAAAAAAAAAAGTCCTACTACATCACACAGGATGTTTGACTATTGAGTACATTCTTTCAAGCTTATGGTCAATGTGGACCTTCCAGGTCTGTTTTATTTCATTTGTAGTTTCATGAGGTTATTTTATTACCATACATTTTAATCCCATACTAATAATTAATTTCCTTTTAATGAATGTACTTTTCTTATTGATTTTGTACTACATAGAGTTGTTTAGACTAATCTATGTTTTGAGTTTAATTTTTTATTTTTCTTTTGCTTTTTGGCTTTAGGTTTTATTTTGTGACCACTTATTCAAAATAGCCATATCTCTTATATCTGAATATCGTCATAACATGTCTAAAATATTGTAGAAAAATCAAAAGTCATGGAGTCAGAAGACCATTAAATAATGATCTCTTTTTTTCCTCTGAGCTTCTTAGCATTCTCTTAAAAATATGGAAGATCCAGTCTCTACTTAGTTATAAAGAAGAACTAAAAAAAAAAAAATGTTACAATGTATAAAATAGATAACTAATGAGAACCTACTGTACAGCACAAGGAACTCTACTCAGTGCTCTGTGGTGACCTAAGTGGGAAGCAAATCCAAAAAAGTGGGGATATATGTATACGTATAGCAGATTCTCTTTGCTGTACAGTAGAAACTAATACAACATTGGAATGCAACTATACTCCAATTAAAAATTAATTTTAAAAATATGAAAGTATTTTTAAACCATGAATAACAATAAAAATATGCTATTCTTTGGAAAGATCAGAAATTTTAAAATTATTTATGTTCCAACTAACTGAGAATACTTTATAAATAATTTAAAACAAAATGCTACATCATATTTTGCAGACTATTGCAAATGACAAAGGCCTGTCAAATTCATTTATCATGTTATTATTTTATTAAAATATAATTAAAATTTTAAATGCCTAAATTAGCATGGCAATGATATTGATAGTTTTGATACAATTATTCTCAAGTAAATTTGCTATATGGGCCATAACCAGCTTATGGTACTTACATAGGTCTAAATATTCATCATGGTCATCTCTTTACTGCCACTAAATCTGTGAATTTAATTTTGCTGCTTCTCTGTCTGCTTTTGAAATAAAAGGACTGCAGTAGGTTTAAAAAAAAGTAAGATTTAGACGTTGGATAATGGCATTGAGAGCAAAATCAAGGGGGAAGGGTAAGCTGGGACGAAATGAGAGAGTAGCATTGACATATATACACTCCCAAATGTAAAATAGATAGCTAGTGGGAAGCAGCTGCATTACACAGGGAGATCAGCTCGGTGCTTTGTGACCACCTAGAGGGGTGGGATAGGGAGGGTGGGAGAGAGACACAAGAGGGAGATGATATGGGGATATATGTATACATATAGCTGATTCACTTTGTTATACAGCAGAAACTAACACATTGTAAAGCAAGTATACTTCAATAAAGATGTTAAAAAAGAAAGAATTTACCTAACAATGTTGCTGTGTTCCAAGGGAAGTTTCGGTGAATGGTACAAAAAGAGGTGGTGAGGATCCAAGAAAACTACCACTGACTCTGGTTGGGGCATGAAAGAATGTGTATACAGAGATATACATGAACATGCACAAGTACACACACACATACATATTTCATAGTTTCTTTTTTTCCCTATAAATGATATGTATTCTACTGTCCTCAAAGTGAGGGCTCTGAGAGATCATTTATCCTGCCACCACCTTATCCCAGCTTATAATTGCTACCCAAAAAAATCTTACCCTAAAATATCTGGTATCTCAAGCTTGATTTACATATTTCCATTTCATAAATATCCTCAGATAATCATATCTAAACAAGAGAAACTTTTATTATATAAGATTCATTATATTATGGTTCCTTTTCCTTTTGTTTTTTATCATCTCTAGAAAGTCTACTTTTCATAACATATTTTTAATCAAAATAAGATATTGCTATGTTGTTCATAGAATACCCCCCAAAAAAGAAACCCTCATTATTAAAGGTAGTTACAAAGTGTAAGTATCATTTCTATCTGGCTATTAAGTCTCTGATCAATATGAAAGTAGCCAGGAAGCATAGGAGGTAATCTATTCACTAATAAACTGTAAATGAAGCTTTGTGATTTATTATATTTTTAGAAATTAATGTGCACATAAATATTTTGATTTGCTCATTTCAAATATATTCAGAAACATACTAATAGATATTTGGATAACACCAAAGTCATGAAGTCTGAGGTTTTAAAATTGAATTATTATATTAAATAGAAATAACCAGTGATGAAAGGCTATTTTTCTTATAAAGTATCATACTCTCTAGTTTTAATCATCTTTTACTCATATAGATTTTCCCAACACTCTCCACTGTCCCAAATCCTACAAACCAGAATAAAACATTATTTTGTACCTTTAATTTCTCATTGTACTTTACTTTTATCTCTTTTCTGGCACACCAATCTCTATCTGAATTATACTTATGTGCCCATATACCTATGTTTTGTATTAGATTCTATAAAAAAGGTATTTGAGGATATAATATGTTTATTACCATTTCTTTATTTTTTACAGAATCTGGTACAGTTTCTTACACAAAAGACATATTCAATAATATCTCTTGACTCAGTAAATCTGTAACAGGTTGTTAAAGGAAAGTTTCCTAACTTACTTTTTAAAAAAAAAATTTATTGGAATATACTTGCTTTACAATGTAATGTGTTAGTTTCTACTGTACAGCAAAGTGAATCAGCTATACGTATACATATATCCCCTCTCGATGTTACATTCCAAAGTAGCTTGTAAGATATAACTCTAAGCCGACATTTTATGGTAGATGATTGAGAACTAGTTAGAGGTTCACCCATATCTAATATATAAAAGGGTCAGATTTGTCTGTAGAATTTTGTGAAGAAAGTATAATCAAAAAGACCTGAACTAAAATTTCAATCTCCAGCAAAGTGTAGAATGCAGGCCACTATCCCAAATCCTCGGGATGCAGTACCACTTGAAAGCTAACTATGTGTCTCCTGCCACTGAGATCGAGGGAGCTGATGTCTGACCCATGCCTGACAAAGATGAGGTTGAGGACCTGGTTGGAACAGGACTGTGTCTGGGAATGAACTGTACTTTTCTCTCAAGCCAGTCAAAGGAGTGTGAATTCCAATGACCTCTTTAAAAGTTTTCCAGTTTCTGATGAATTCGGCCAGAGAGTGAGATGTCCTAGGAGTCTATCTTCAAATGCCAAAGTAGAAAGGGGTTTGGGAGCGTGCAGATGAAAGCTGGGCCTGGTCTACATTGAGAGAGTTGAAGCTGAAGGGGCCCTTTATGGGACATGTGACCACAGACCACAAAAGCCCCAAAACACTTTAAGATGATATCTGTTTGGTAAAACCTTTTGATTTTTCTTTCCCTTCCTCTCTCCTCTCAGACCAGCTCTGAGAAGGACAAAACTCATTTATTAAAAGGAAAATATCAGATAGAAGAGAGCAGAAAGACCCCTAATCTACTTCTAAAACTGTAGGTTCTCACCTGCAACAGGCCTCAGCAGGAGGTGACGGAGACAATCTAATTGTCTTGTTTTTGAGAGCCTTCTTGAGAAATAATTGACATACAGTAAACTACACAAATTGAAAGTGTAAAATTTAATAAGCTTGACAGATGCATGCCTCTGTAAGACCATAGCATAATCAAGATAGTGAATATATCATAACCTCCCAAAATTACCTCATGCTACTTTATAATTACTTCCTCCTTCCTTTTTTTTAAATTTATTTATTTTTTTGCTTTATAACAAATTTAATCAGTTATACATACACATCTGTTCCCATATCCCCTCCCTTTTGCGTCTCCCTCCCACCCTCCCTATCCCACCCCTCCGGGCGGTCACAAAGCACCGAGTTGATCTCCATGTGCTATGCGGCTGCTTCCCACTAGCTATCTACCTTACATTTGGTAGTGTATATATGTCCATGCCGCTCTTTCACTTTCTCACAGCTTACCCTTCCCCCTCCCCATATCCTCAAGTCCATTCTCTAGTAGGTCTGTGTCTTTATTCCTGTCTTACCCCTATGTTCTTCATGACATTTTTTTTTCTTAAATTCCATATATATGTGTCAGCATACAGTATTTGTCTTTCTCTTTCTGACTTACTTCACTCTGTATGACAGGCTCTACGTCCATCCACCTCATTACAAATAGCTCAATTTCATTTCTTTTTATGGCTGAGTAATATTCCATTGTATATATGTGCCACATCTTCTTTACCCATTCATCTGATGATGGACACTTAGGTTGTTTCCATCTCCGGGCTATTGTAAATAGGGCTGCTATGAACATTTTGGTACATGTCTCTTTTTGAATTACGGTTTTCTCAGGGAATATGCCCAGTAGTGGGATTGCTGGGTCATATGATAGTTCTATTTTTAGTTTTTAAGGAACCTCCATACCGTTCTCCATAGTGGCTGTACCAATTCACATTCCCACCAGCAGTGCAAGAGTGTTCCCTTTTTTCCACACCCTCTCCAGCATTTATTGTTTCTAGATTTTTTGATGATGGCCATTCTGACTGGTGTGAGATGATATCTCATTGTAGTTTTGATTTGCATTTCACGAATGAGTAAAGATGTTGAGCATCCTTTCATGTGTTTGTTGGCAGTCTGTATATCTTCTGTGGAGAAATGTCTATTTAGGTCTTCTGCCCATTTTTGGATTGGGTTGTTTGTTTTTTTTGTTATTGAGCTGCATGAGCTGCTAATAAATTTTGGAGATTAATCCTTTGTCAGTTGCTTCATTTGCAAATATTTTCTCCCATTCTGAGGGTTGTCTTTTTGTCTTGTTTATGGTTTCCTTTGCTGTGCAAAAGCTTTGAAGTTTCATTAGGTCCCATGTGTTTATTTCTGTCTTTATTTCCATTTCTCTAGGAGGTGGGTCAAAAAGGATCTTACTGTGATTTATGTCATAGAGTGTTCTGCCTATGTTTTCCTCTAAGAGTTTGATAGTGTCTGGCCTTACATTTAGGTCTTTAATCCATTTTGAGCTTATTTTTGTGTATGGTGTTAGGGAGTGATCTAATCTCATACTTTTACATGTCCCTGTCCAGTTTTCCCAGCACCACTTATTGAAGAGACTGTCCTTTCTCCACTGTACATTCCTGCCTCCTTTATCAAAGATAAGGTGACCATATGTGCGTGGGTTTATCTCTGGGCTTTCTATCCTGTTCCATTGATCTATCTTTCTGTTTTTGTGCCAGTACCATACTGTCTTGATTACTGTAGCTTTGTAGTATAGTCTGAAGTCAGGGAGCCTGATTCCTCCAGCTCCGTTTTTCGTTCTCAAGATTGCTTTGGTTATTCGGGGTCTTTTTTGTTTCCATACAAATTGTGAAATTTTTTGTTCTAGTTCTGTGAAAAATGCCAGTGGTAGTTTGATAGGGATTGCATTGAATCTGTAGATTGCTTTGGGTAGTAGAGTCATTTTCACAATGTTGATTCTTCCAATCCAAGAACATGGTACATCTCTCCATCTATTTGTATCATCTTGAATTTCTTTCATCAGGGTCTTATAATTTTCTGCATACAGGTCTTTTGTCTCCTTAGGTAGGTTTATTCCTAGATATTTTATTCTTTTTGTTGCAATGGTAAATGGGAGTGTTTCCTTGATTTCACTTTCAGAGTTTTCATCATTACTATATAGGAATGCCAGAGATTTCTGTGCATTAATTTTGTATCCTGCAACTTTACCAAATTCATTGATTAGCTCTAGTAGTTTTCTGGTAGCATCTTTAGGATTCTCTATGTATAGAATCATGTCATCTGCAAAGAGTGACAGCTTTACTTCTTCTTTTCCAATTTCGATTCCTTTTATTTCCTTTTCTTCTCTGATTGCTGTGGCTAAGACTTCCAAAACTATGTTGAATAAGCGTGGTGAGAGTGGGCAACCTTGTCTTGTTCCTGATCTTAGTGGAAATGGTTTCAGTTTTTCACCATTGAGGACGATGCTGGCTGTGGGTTTGTCATACATGGCCTTTATTATGTTGAGGAAAGTTCCCTCTATGCCTACTTTCTGCAGGGTTTTTATCATAAATGGGTGTTGAATTTTGTCGAAAGCTTTCTCTGCATCTATTGAGATGATCATATGGTTTTTCTCCTTCAACTTGTTAATATGGTGTATCACGTTGATTGATTTGCGTATATAGAAGAATCCTTGCATTCCTGGAATAAACCCCACTTCATCATGGTGTATGATCCTTTTAATATGCTGTTGGATTCTGTTTGCTAGTATTTGGTTGAGGATTGTTGCATCTATGTTCATCAGTGATATTGACCTGTAGTTTTCTTGCTTTGTGACATCCTTGTCTGGTTTTGGTATCAAGGTGATGGTGGCCTCGTAGAATGAGTTTGGGAGGGTTCCTCCATCTGTTATATTTTGGAAGAGTTTGAGAAGGATAGGTATTAGCTCTTCTCTAAATGCTTGATAGAATTCGCCTGTGAAGCCATCTGGTCCTGGGCTTTTGTTTGTTGGAAGATTTTTTATCACAGTTTCAATTTCAGTGCTTGTGATTTGTCTATTCATATTTTCTATTTCTTCCTGATTCAGTCTTGGCAGGTTGTGCATTTCTAAGAATTTGTCCATTTCTTCCAGGTTGTCCATTTTATTGGCATAGAGCTGCTTATAGTAATCTCTCATGATCTTTTGTATTTCTGCAGTGTCAGTTGTTACTTCTCCTTTTTCATTTCTAATTCTATTGATTTGAGTCTTCTCCCTTTTTTTCTTGATGAGTCTGGCTAATGGTTTATCAATTTTGTTTATCTTCTCAAAGAACCAGCTTTTAGTTTTATTGATCTTTGCTATCGTTTCCTTCATTTTTTTTCATTTATTTCTGATCTGATTTTTATGATTTCTTTCCTTCTGCTAACTTTGGGAGGTTTTTGTTCTTCTTTCTCTAATTGCTTTAGGTGCAAGGTTAGGTTGTTTATTTTAGATGTTTCCTGTTTCTTAAGGTGGGATTGTATTGCTATAAACTTCCCTCTTAGAACTGCTTTTGCTGCATCCCATAGATTTTGGGTCATCGTGTCTCCATTGTCATTTGTTTCTAGGTATTTTTTAATTTCCTCTTTGATTTCTTCAGTGATTACTTCGTTATTAAGTAGTATATTGTTTAGCCTCCATGTGTTTGTATTTTTTACAGCTCTTTACCTGTAATTGATATCTAGTCTCATAGCATTGTGGTCAGAAAAGATACTTGATAGAATTTCAATTTTCTTAAATTTACCAAGGCTTGATTTGTGACCCAAGATATGATCTATCCTGGAGAATGTTCCATGAGCACTTGAGAAAAATGTGTATTCTGTTGTTTTTGGATGGAATGTCCTATAAATATCAATTAAGTCCATCTTGTTTAATGTATCATTTAAAGCTTGGGTTTCCTTATATTTTCATTTTGGATGATCTGTCCATTGGTGAAAGTGGGGTGTTAAAGTCCCCTACTATGATTGTGTTACTGTCGATTTCCCCTTTTATGGCTGTTAGTATTTGCCTTATGTATTGAGGTGCTCCTATGTTTGGTGCATAAATATTAACAATTGTTATATCTTCTTCTTGGATCAATCCCTTGATCATTATGTAGTGTCCTTCTTTGTCTCTTCTAGTAGTCTTTATTTTAAAGTCTATTTTGTCTGATATGAGAATTGCTACTCCAGCTTTCTTTTGGTTTCCATTTGCATGGAATATCTTTTTCCATCCCCTTGCTTTCAGTCTGTATGTGTCTCTAGGTCTGAAGTGGGTCTCTTGTAGACAGCATACATATGGGTCTTGTTTTTGTATCCATTAAGCCTATCTGTGTCTTTTGGTGGGAGCATTTAGTCCATTTACATTTAAGGTAATTATCGATATGTATGTTCCTATTCCCATTTTCTTAAATGTTTTGGGTTTTTTATTGTAGCTCTTTTCCTTCTGTTGTGTGTCTTGCCTAGAGAAGTTCCTTTAGCATTTGTTGTAAAGCTGGTTTGGTGGTGCTGAACTCTCTCAGCTTTTGCTTGTCTGTAAAGGTTTTAATTTCTCCATCAAATCTGAATGAGATCCTTGCTGGGTAGAGTAATCTTGGTTGCAGATTTTTCTCCTTCATCACTTTAATTATGTCCTGCCACTCCCTTCTGGCTTGTAGAGTTTCTGCTGAGAGATCAGCTGTTATCCTGATGGGGATTCCCTTGTGTGTTATTTGTTGTTTTTGCCTTGCTGCTTTTAATATGATTTCTTTGTGTTTAATTTTTGACAGTTTGATTAATATGTGTCTTGGCATATTTCCCCTTGGATTTCTTCTGTATGGGACTCTCTGTGCCTCCTGGACTTAATTAACTATTTCCTTTCCCATATTAGGGAAGTTTTCAACTATAATCTCTTCAAATATTTTCTCAGTCCCTTTCTTTTTCTCTTCTTCTTCTGGAACCCCTATATTTTGAATGTTGGTGCGTTTAATGTTGTCCCAGAGGTCTCTGAGACTGTCCTCTGTTCTTTTCATTCTTTTTTCTTTATTTTGCTCTGCAGCAGTTATTTCCACTATTTTATCTTCCACCTCACTTATCCGTTCTTCTGCCTCAGTTATTCTGCTATTGATCCCATCTAGAGTATTTTTTATTTCATGTATTGTGTTTTTAATCAATGCTTGATTTATCTTTAGTTCTTCTAGGTCCTTCTTAATTGTTTCTTGCATTTTGTCTATTCTATTTCCAAGATTTTGGATCTTAGAAATAGAATCTTGGATCATCTTTACCATCATTATTCTGAATTCTTTTTCAGGTAGACTGCCTATTACCTCTTCATTTGTTAGGTCTGGTGGGTTTTTATCTTGCTCCTTCTCCTGCTGTGTGTTTTTCGGTCTTCTCATTTTGCTTATGTTACTGTGTTTGGGGTCTCCTTTTTGCAGGCTGCAGGTTCGTAGTTCCCGTTGTTTTTGCTGTCTGTCCCCAGTGGCTAAGGTTGGTTTAGTGGGTTGTGTAGGCTTCCTGGTGGAGGGGACTAGTGCCTTTGTTCTGGTGGATGAGGCTGGATCTTGTCTTTCTGGTGGGCAGGTCCACGTCTGCTGGTGTGTTTGTGGTGTCTGCGGACTTTTTATGATTTCAAGCCACCTCTCTGCTAATGGGTGGCGTTGTGTTCCTGTCTTGCTAGTTGTTTGGCATAGGGTGTCCAGCACTGTAGCTTGCTGGTCGTTGAGTGAAGCTGGGTGCTTGCTTTGAGATGGAGATCTTTGGAAGATTTTCGCCGTTCGATATTATGTGGAGCTGGGAGGTCTCTTGTGGACCAGTGTCCTGAAGTTGGCTCTCCCACCTCAGAGGCACAGCACTGACTCCTGGCTCCTCAATTTGGGATGATTAGTTGTCTATTCATGTATTCCACAGATGCAGGGTACATCAAGTTGATTGTGGAGCTTTAATCCGCTGCTTCTGAGGCTGCTGGGAGAGATTTCCCTTTCTCTTCTTTGTTCTCACAGCTCCTGGGTCTCAGCTTTGGATTTGGCCCCGCCTCTGCGTGTAGGTCCCCGGTGGGCGTCTGTTCTTCGCTCAGACAGGACAGGGTTAAAGGAGCAGCCTCTTTGGGGACTCTGGCTCACTCAGGCCGGGCGGGAGGGAGGGGCACGTAGTGCGGGGTGAGCCTGCAGCGGCAGAGGCCGGCGTGATGTTGCACCAGCCCGAGGCGCCCCGTTTGTTCTCCCAGGGAAGCCTCCCCAGGATCCCGGCACCCTGGCAGTGGCAGGCTGCACAGGCTCCCAGAAGGGCGGTGTGGACAGTGACCTGCGCTCGCACACAGGTCTCTTGGCGGCGGCAGCAGCAGCCCCAGCATCCCAATCCCGTCGCTGGTCTCCGCGCTTTCAGCCGCGACTCGCGCCCGTCTGTGGGGCTCCTTTAAGCAGCGCTCTTAATCCCCTCTCCTCGCGCACCAGGAAACCAAGAGGGAAGAAAAAGTCTCTTGCCTCTTCGGCAGCTCCAGAGTTTTCCCGGACTCCCTCCCGGCCAGCTGTGGCACACTAGCCCCCTTCAGGCTGAGTTCTTGCCACCAGCCCCAGTCCTCTCCCTGAGCTCTGACTGAAGCCCGAGCCTCAGCTTCCAGCGCCTCCCGCCCCGGCGGGCGAGCAGACAAACCTCTCGGGCTGGTGAGTGCCGCTGGGCACCGATCCTCTGTGCGGGAATCTCTCCGCTTTGCCCTACCCAGGTATGTGCGGAGTTTTCTTGCCTTTTGGGAGGTCTGGGGCCTTCTGCCAGCGTTCAGAAGTGTTCTGTAGGAGTTGTTCCACGTGTAGCTGTGTTTCTGGTGTATCCGTGGGGAGGAAGGTGATCTCTGCGTCTTACTCTTCCGCCATCTTACCCGGAAGTCCTCCCTTCCTCCTTCTTATCTTCACCCGACCTTGCCATCCTTAAATAACCACTAACCTATTATACTAGAGATTAGTTTGCATTTTCTTGAATTTTATATGAATGAAATCATATTGCATCCATTGTTTTGTGGGGAGGAGAGGTCTGGTCTCTTTTATTCAACAGAATTATTTGGAGGTTCATCCATGGTATTCTTGTATCAATTGTTTGTATCAATGATTCACTCATTTTTATTGCTAATATTTCATTTTTTAGGTATACCACAATTTATTCACCTGGTAGTAGACATTTAGATTAATTTTGTCTCGTACAAATATTTATGCTATGAATAAATGTACATTTTTTGTAGGGATATATATTTACTTTTTTTCTCTTGGGTAAATGCCTAGGAGCAGAATGGATGGGTCATACCATTGGTATACGCTTGACTTTTAAAAAGAAACCACCTGGCAAACATTTCCCAAAGTGGTTGTGTCATTTTCTAGTCACACCAGCAGTGAATGAAAGCGTTCAAATAGCTCTGCATCCTCTTCAGTGCTTGACACAATCAGCCTTTTTTAATATCAGCCATTTGATTGGGCATGTCATGGTATCACATTGTGATTTTAATTTTCCTTTCATTAAAATCTAATGATGTTAAAAAAAAATCTAATGATGTTGAGCATATATTAATGTGTATATTTGCAATTTACCTAAAATTGAACATTTCAAATGACAGAAATTAGACAGTTTTTATGACTTTAAGTGACTCCAGGTCTGTCTGTTCCTTGATTAAACAACATTCCAGTCACAATTAAATGAACTTTTGTTCAGCTTATTATTTCAATAAACACCTCCTGGTTTAGTAACTCAGTAAATCTATAATATCTTATTTAATTAATTCAAAGTTGTATAGTTGTTAATGTTGCAGACTGTTAATCAAAGAAAGCTGCTTTTAGGAAACAATAGGGTAATTTTTGATTGTTATAGTATTAAGCAAGGCATTTGTGAGAAATTAAGTATATTACCAAAAATAAATGCTGAAACTGCAGGATGATGTGAGGTTCACTGGATGTCTTTTAAATGTCCCAAATCAGTTTTCAGACAACTGCTTCAGACTGGAGGCACCACACTGAATATCACCCAACTAAGAAATGAAAATTAAACATTAAAATCAATAAAATATGACTACAAAGTTGATTTCAAATTCTTCAGTGTGTATTAAACACCAATGTTGTATCTAGTAAGCTGTGATAAAGTAGAGGCTTCAAATCCATCACATATGTGTTTTAAACAATCTTATATATGTTCGATTTTTAAATCTGGGACAAGAAGGAACTTGTGTTACATAATCTTATATTTATTATATTTCATTCTATTAACCAATTATCCATACATTTTTCCCAAACTACTTGCTAACTTGACTCATAAAATCTCCTATAGTTACTCACTGATTCAATAAAAATTTTTTTCAGTAGTATTTTTAAAAAATGGGTTGGGGAGGGCTTCCCTGGTGGCGCAGTGGTTGAGAGTCCACCTGCCGATACAGGGGACAAGGGTTCGTGTCCCGGTCCAGGAAGATCCCACATGCCGTGGAGTGGCTGGGCCCGTGGGTCATGGGCGCTGAGCCTGTGCATCCAGAGCCTGTGCTCTGCAACGGGAGAGGCCACAAGAGTGAGAGGTCTTTGTACTCCAAAAAAAAAAGGGTTGGGGAGGCGACCCTGACAAGCAGCCACAAGATATTTCCAGTTCGATAAATGAAATACCTTTGACATTACATTAGACCTTTTGCATTATTGATCTAATGAGGAAGAGGAATATAAGAATGGTGATTTAGTATTAACCCTCAAAACTAAGGCTTCAGCAGCATACTTGCTGTCAGTCTATAAGGATGGTTGTAATAAATTGGAAAGAAACATCACTCTAAGAGTTCTCTTCATAATAAAAGACAAAATAGTCACAAACTCAAAGTTTATTTTTCCAATGTCCACATACTCTGAGAGAGTTTAATTCATTTTTTATATATTATTATTTTTTTTTCAGTATGCGGGCCTCTCACTGTTGTGGCCTGTCCCGCCACAGAGAACAGGCTCCAGACACACAGGCTCAGCGACCATGGCTCATGGGCCCAGCTGCTCTGTGGCATGTGGGATCCTCCAGGACCAGGGCACGAACCCGTGTCCCCTGCATCGGCAGGCAGACCCTCAACCACTGTGCCACCAGGGAAGCCCCATTTTTTAATATAATTTTTTATCAATTTTTACTTTGAGAAATGGAAATGCTAGAAAAGAAAAATGAATCCCAGTAGTTAGAACAGTCTCAGAATGTTTGTTTTTATTCTGACCTAACATTGTTCCATAAATTTTGTTAGCAAAATATTCAGAATTGAGTATAAGATGAGTTACTCTTTTCATGTGGAAATCTGAGAATCATTGTCCTGTAATTAGCTATAACAAGCTGATACTTCCACTTTCAATTCCACACTGGAAGATCTATTCTACTCTCCCCCACCCCTTTCCATTACTGTCACTCCCTTTTTTTTTTTTTTTTTTTTTGCGGTACACGGGCTTCTCACTGTTGTGGCCTCTCCTGTTGTGGAGCACAGGCTCCGGACATGCAGGCTCAGAGGCCATGGCTCATGGGCCCAGCCACTCCACGACACGTGGGATCTTCCTGGACCGGGGTACGAACCCATATCCCCTGCATCAGCAGGCGGACTCTCAACCACTGCGCCACCAGGGAAGCCCACGTCACTCCCTTTTTCAACAGTGAAATACCTTGCTGCAATTGTCCACAATGCATAATCTCATTTGTCAGTCCCAGAATACCTAGAAAGTGGTTTCAAATCTACTAATCCATACCAATACAGAAATCTTGCTAACTAGATTTCAGAACCTTTTAAAAAATATTTTTGTCTTTATACTGAAGGCATTATAGGCAAAATATAATGGTAATATGTTTACAAGTTACTTGGGTTATTTCTTTGTCCCACCCTTCACTCTGGTTGTGCTATTCATTTGAAATACAGTTAAGTTAATTTGTTTTACATTTTAAAGTTTTTTTTTTCCAGCATCATTTATTGTATTTTATTGACTGTATAAAACCTTAATGTGTATCCAAATGTCAAAACTATACCAAAAGAAGGGATATCTGAGATGTTTTAGATCTATCATTCTTAGGTTTTGATTTTTAAAAGTAAATACATATATATTTCCTATTTCCCCTTCTTTCTTATGCAAATGGTAGCATACAATATACAATCTGTTGCTGTTTTTTCCTGACCTAATATTATTAAGTGAAATTATTTCACATTAGTTATATAGAGCTTCCTCAGTTTTTCTAACAACTGCATAGACTCCAGTGTGTAATATACCATAGTTTTTTCAGCCAATATCCTATGTTTGTGATTATATTTTCCTCCAGTATCTTGCACTCATAAATAATGCAGCAATAAATAATGTGGTGCATGTGTATTTTCATATAGTTTGAGATATTTTTTCATTCAAAAAATTGAAATTCCTAAATTCATATATTATTTTAACATATATTAAAACATTATCTTTCTTAAGAGTTATAAAAGTTTATATTCCTAGCAGCAATATTTGAATGCTTGTATTTCTGTGAGAGAAAGACAGAGACAAAGAGATTTGTTTCAGAGATTTGACCTTTGCAGTAATTTCAGCGGTTTGACCTTATCCAGAACTGGTTAAGCAGTATTTATAAATCTGTTTTCTTGTGTCTGATCCTGGATCTTGAGGTACACAGGGACAGGCAGCAAGGAGGGGAGGAGAGATGTCATGTCAGGGTGAATGCAAGAACCCAAAGCACAAGCTATATAGCCCATGAGGAGAAGCTGAAACCTGTGTCACTTGTTGTTGTCTCTGCCCTCAGTGGCTTGGGTGTTCTACAGAAGCTGAGCTTTGTCACAGAGCTAACACATATCCAACTTAGGAGTTGGTGAAGCCAAAAAGGAACAAAGGAAATGTGAAGCAACTGCAGGCCCAGCTGCAGCCTTATATAAAAGAGAGGAGTCAGGCCATCAGCAAAAATGTGTGAGGGCTACAAAATGGCTGCCGCTTCACAGCCATCCTCGAATCTCTCACAAGAGTCTCTCCTATAACCCACCCTAAACAGAAACATACAGGAAAGGAAATCATAGAGAATGTATTTCAGCATAGCCATGTTGACATGTCAAAAGATGACATAAGAATTCTATACCAGTGTTTTCTATTTTCAAACTGAGTTCTCAAGTTCTGTGCTATGTAATTATGATCAGAAGATGATTAGAGACTCTTTTCCATGACTTTTGAGTGTAAGTATAGTAGAAGCTGCCATGTCCAGGCAATTGAGAAAAATGCATTTGCAAAGAAATTATGTCTAACCAAAATTAGTAATATCTAGCATGGTACTTAGCACAGTGGCAAAAAGTAAGCACTCAGTTAGTACATATTAAATGAATAACTAGATTGGGGAAAGTGGAGAAAGGAGAAGAAACAGTCATAATGGATATGAAAGCAGGATAAATGGTGCCAGAAACTTGATGGTCCTGGGGAACCAGAAGAATAGCTGAAAACCAAATATCCTGAAGTCATAGCTAAAAGCCTAGTGAGCCAAACTCTGGATTTTCACATGGTACTTTTAATCTGATAGATAGATGGTCTTTTTGTTTGTTCATTTTAAACTTCCTTTTATACCTTTACATTAACAGGAATGTTTACAAAATATTTTGTGGATTTAGTGTTTTCTGAAATATGCACTGAAAAATTCTTGTCTTTGTTTTCTACATCACTCATTTGCACAGATTTGTAAAATACTTGCATTAGTCAAGAAATTAACTTTCTTCTATTCAGTAAACATTATGAAGCAAGCAACTGTCCTTTAGATCTATTGCTTGAATAGCAAAGAAAAAATATTTTCTGGAGAATTTTGAGTAAATTCTTAAATTTATAATTTTCTTGGCTTATATATTTTTAGAAATTTTTTTTTAGAAATGACCCAAATACCATAGTTTGTCTAGGGAGACTTTCAGTACACATGAAAGCTGGTAATACTTAAAATTTTATTGTTAATATTAGATTACCACAATAGGATAGGAGATATGATCAGAGACCATGAATTGCTCTAACAGAAAATACTATGAGATATCATTTTGACCCAGATTCCTATTTTGATGAATTGTGCAAACACCCCGTGGCAGAGCAAACTTATTTTAAAAGTCAATAATGATAAGTGATGGATGAAAAGTGCAAATCTATCTTTGTGAGCAAAAGAGTTTTAATAGAACTAATCTATATGGTCAAGAGAATAGCACGTGTCTCAGTAATGGTGCATTCAAGGTGAAAGATGGGAATTAGTTTTTCAAAAAACATAAAGAAAAAAATGAAAAGTTAGTCATATTTTATCTTAAATACCATAAAGTATTCTATACATTAGCCTTTGAAGTTTCCTGTTTTTTCATTGATTATTCAGTGTAATTATAACCATGCATTAAATAAGGTCACCTAGGATATAACTGAATATAGTAAACTTGAATTTAGCTTTGGAGCTTCACTCCAAAATGGAAATGAGTGTGGTTACTTAGAAAAAAAAAATTCACAAACCAATTAACATATTCCTATTGTTTCCTTTATGACATCAATTGCCATTAAAGCACTGTGCAAAATTTTATTGCACATCACATAATGGAATAGAAAAGTTCCTGCCATCTAACTTCAAGATGTAGAAGGCTTATCATTATAAGTATTTCCAGCATTCTGAATCGTACCTTAAACATTTCTCACCAAATGAAACACATATACCAGTTATAACTGCCAAGGCACCCTTTTATATCTTATATGTTGATTCCACGAGGTGAAATAGTAGCATGATTACTCAAAAAACACCCAGAGAACACATCAGCTTTTTGATCCTGTATCTTCATTTGGTGAGAACTAAGATGCTTACTTGAAAGTCTTTCTCACTTCAATTGTCCTTATTCTGGAATACCAAACTCCATGTGGGCTGCCTGTCCAATACTGGGACTTTAATTTTATGTCAGTGATGAAAAGCCATTTCACTCCTTAACTCTTATTATCATGTGGAACCTTTCAGCCTTAAACATTTCAGTACTGTGAGACTCATGAATGCGAAACTCATTGGCTTTCAGAGCTGGATGGTTTGGGCACCCATGCCTCAGGTGAGAGCCTTAAAAGTTTGGGCTCTATGTGTGTTGCCCAAACTCTTTATTCTCCAGGGAGAAACTGGGAGTTTGGGGTTCTCTCCTAACTGTAAGACTCTGTGCCAGGAGTGGCATTTATGGCCAGACTGTATCTCAGCCTTTCCTATCTGCTTCCATGTGGGTGTTTTCCCAGTCATCTGACATGTAGGAGTCATTCAGTTATTTTCTGGATTTCTCTCAGAGAAGATTGATCAATCTGTAGTTGTATATTCAGCAGGTCTTTAGGAAGAGGGAAAATTAAGAGCCTCCTATCCTGCTACCTTGATACATGCCCAAAACAAAACAAAACAGAACAAAACTTCCCCTCTTTTTTTACATTTCTTTTTGGTAACGCCTTCCCACTCTAATGCTAGATTTGGCTGTGGGACTTGCTAATGTGATAATAACAAACGTGATACAAGTAAAGCTTTCCAATTAATTGCACTTGACAACTCTCCTGACAATTGGAATCATTTTGACTAGTCTATCACATACATGTAAACAAAATCAGACTAGCTTATTGGATGATGTGAAGTATGTGACCAGTATCCCCTGTTACCTTGGGTAATAGCCCACAAATCTCCAAACATGTGAGAAAGACCATTCAAGATAAGCCATCCCCCAGACAACTCTCCAGCTGACTGCAAACACATGGGAAAGTGCGGACCAAAAAAACCAGCAGGCAGACATATCATAGATTTGAGGGAAAAAAATATGGTTGTGGTTTTAATCCACTAAATTTGGGGGTGGTTTATGAAGCAAAAGCTAACAATTATAGCAGAGAGGCTTTCCCTTACATTCTTAGAATAACATATCTGATACTCTCTAAAATGTCATCTTGTTTTAAATTATCTTCATAGCTTTTGTAACCATCTGATTTTTTGTTTGTTTCTTTTTTCTCTGCATTTCCTCCACTATATTGTAAGCTCTCAGCATGATTTGACCTGGCTTTTTCACTCATATCTCCCAGAACCTGTAGCAGTTTTTGACAAATACTAATAATTCAATGAATATTTTTTGAAATAATAAATAAAGAAAGAAATGAAATGTGTATTTGTAATCATAACACACTATCAATACCATTCTTTAATACATTTGTTCATTCTATATGAATTTTCCCAGAAAAAAATTTGAATCTTTTCCAGATATAAGTTAAGGTATTTGAGAAGTATTATTACCTTATTCTTCTATAGATGAATTCGTTTTTGTTTTGAAGCCCAACTTTACCAAGTAGTGAACACTACAGATCTTTTAATTTATGGCATCTTGAGCCTCTGCATTTTGAATAAGACTAAAGAAGACTAAATAAATTTGGGCAGCACAAAGTATTAAAAATATATTTACTACCCCTCTTTATCTTTCATTGTTCAAGCATCATCTGGGAAGTTCCTTTTTATATCTGATCTTCGGATACAAATCAGTGTCAGTCTCAGAAGCACCCTCAACTTCTACCATTAAATTCCCTCTCTTTCTCTCTTTTTCTCCCTTTCTACTTTCTCTCCTAGTTGTGAGGCACTCTAGAACTGCAGAAAATTCAGCAGGGTTGTGTTAGTCTTTTTACCCTCCCCAGTTTTTTGGGACTTTTTAAAAAGAATTTATTTATTTATTTATTTATTTATGGTTGTGTTGGGTCTTCGTTGCTGCTCACGGGCTTTCCCTAGTTGTGGTGAGTGGGGGTTATACTTGGTTGTGGTCCATGGGCTTCTCATTGCAGTGGCTTATTGTGGAGCATGGGCTCTAGGTGCATGGGTTTTAGTAGTTGTGGCACATGGACTCAGTAACTGTGGCTCGGGGACTCTAGAGCACAGGCTCAGTAGTTGTGGCACACGGGCTTAGTTGCTCTGTGGCATGAGGGGTCTTCCTGGACTGGAGCTCGAACCTGTGTCCCCTGAATTGGCAGGCAGACTCTCAACCACTACACCACCAGGGAAGCCCATACCCTCCCAGTTTTACATAGAAAATTATTTTATACCCTATGTAGTCATGCTGCTAGGATGTGCAGAAAATCTATGAAGTTATCTAAGAACCCACTTTATGGAAACCCAGTAGCAATGTCTATCCTCTTCACTTGAGCCATGTTTAGGTAAGCAAAATCTCTAGGATCATGCCATTACTTTGTGCATAAGTCTGTCTTGAGATTCAGTTTCCTGTGAGTTTCCCAGTTTTAGTTATTCCCTTCCAGGTTCAGCCTAATGGATTAAGTTCTGCTTAGGGACAAGCTTCTTTGCCAAGTCTTCCATTTTTCTTATAACTTTCCCCTTCCTCACTTAGTCCAGGGGTAAGGCAGATTCTCTCTTTTTATCATTCCAATCTTTGTGAATACGAAATCACCAAATATTCTTATTTTTAATATATATATGTATGTATCACAGATAAAAATCAAGATCAAGCTAAATAACTTTCCTCAGCAGACTACTAAGTCTTCAATCAATTCAGCCACTCCAAATATCAGGATAGACTTATCTTAACAAATTATCCAATCTAACTAAGTCACTCTCAATACCAATGCATCCCAGAAACTTATATTTACATTTATGTGTGTTGGAAATCACAGATACTATCAATGTTTCTCGGAGTACAATAACTGATTCACCTGTAATCATCTGGATGCTATTTAAGAATGCAAATTCCTGATTCACACCCCAGAAATACTTAGTGAGAATCACAAGGATGGAGAAAAAGAGATCTGATTCTTATACACTTTAAAAATGAATGCATTAAAAAATGTACAATGTACATAAGAGTAAGTCTTTTAAAAATGTTTAGATGATGCAATTTGCCCACTAACAATTACACATGTACTTGAATTTGTTTACATGTGGTATAAAGAATTCAATTCTATTCTCTCCTTCAAGGTAGACCAATGTCTTGCCCTAACAAAAATGTTATCCAAGTGTCAAGAATGCAATAACGACAGAGTGCAGAGATGCAGTGAAGACTTCCAGACACTTGAACATAATATCATATTGCTATTGTTCTATGGAATTTATAATTTCAGACACTACTAATTACATCTGAATAATTCAGTTTAGCTAATATGGGATTTCTTATTATTAGCATACTTGGTTAGTTTCAAGATCCTGGCCTTGGCTTACTTCCATGGACTTCATATTTTAGAAACAGATTTAATTTATAAACTTGTTCTAAACAAATCTGTGTTTGAAGTAACTCCTAAAATAGCTAAACAACTAATTCTTAAAGTAATTTGGTTAATTGATCTGTTGAGATTTCCAAATATTCAATATTTTCCAATGGATTTTTACATAAATTTTGGACAAGAATGGGCTTTTTAAAGCATATTACACACTAAAGAATTTTTTTTTTCAATTTGGTTAATTCATCTGTAATATCATACGCTTGACTAGTAAAAAAATGTGTTAGTCAAGACATCATTGAAGAATGGTGATAATCAGAGTACACTACTAATACAATTATTTATGCTTTTTGTAATAATTAAAAACAATTACATGCATGCAATCATTCAACTCCTTGAATGATTGATATTAAGCATCATTTTATTTCTGGAATTGTCTTAAACATGTGAAATTCAGACAAAAGTCTTTGAAAAAAGTAGAGAAAGTAATTATGGAAATACTTGTTGAGCTTGCAATATTAATTATTTAGCCTCTATTACAATTTATAGTCTAAAGCCAGTCAACACAAGCCATTAGGAAATGGGTTTTGGCTTCACACTTTCTTGTTTCAGATTTCAGCCATGTCACAGTGTTACACTTCTCTAATTGTCAATTCCTAATACAGATAGTTTGAGAACAGAGTGAGTTATTAGTGAAACCCATAGTTAATGTTCATTCAATGATAGTTATTACTAGGCCCTGGAGGTGTTTTCCTAGTTATATTTTTATATGTTCCAAAGTAGCTAATATACATATATATATATTTTTTTTTTGCGGTAAGCGGGCCTCTCACTGTTGTGGCCTCTCCCGTTGAGGAGCACAGGCTCCGGACATGCAGGCCCAGCGGCCATGGCTCATGGGCCCAGCCACTCTGCGGCATGTGGGATCTTCCTGGACCAGAGCACGAACCCATGTCCCCTGCATCGGCAGGCGGACTCTCAACCACTGTGCCACCAGGGAAGCCCAGCTAATATATTGTTTTTAATATGGACATTTCTAGCTCTCCCATTGTGTGTCACACACATATCTGAGCTTTCATTGACTATGTTCCCCTTATTTGATGTAATAAGAAACCAAAAATGATGAAGCTGTAAAGATTTTTCTAAGGACAGAAGAGAATCTTACATAAGCCCATGACATCGAGTATTTTTAAGGACACAATTACTATTATTGGAAGTATAAGTATCATTTATAATTATTCAGGTACTTTAAAACATCTCAAAAAAAAAAAACACCTCTGTTTGCTTCGGTTTCCATTTTACAAATGAATGCCTTATCAAATAATCAGTATCTTTTATAAACAGAGAATCTGATCATCACAGCTGTGGCCACAGGGCCAACAGACACAGTGGGCTACTCTATTACCATATGATGTGCATATTCAAGTGTAAAAAATCTAAAAGGTGAAATTAATCTCGCTTCCATTCTGAAGTGATGGTGTGTTATAATAAAGAAGAAGATGATAAAGAACTATAGAATCTCAACCATCTTATTAACTACATTAAAGGGAGAGAATTGTAATATCAGGTAACAAGAAGAAAAATATGATATTCGGCAGTGAATTTGTATAAAATGTAGTAGTATGTATTATCATGTGAATGAGATAGGATTTTTATTTTTTAAACAAAGAACAGGGCTTCCCTGGTGGTGCAGTGGTTAAAAATCCACCTGCCAATGCAGGGGACACGGGTTCGAACCCTGGCCTGGGAAGATCCCACATGCCAGAGCAACTAAGGCTGTGTGTCACAACTACTGAGCCTGCGTGCCACAACTACTGAGCCTGCGTGCCACAACTACTGAAGCCTGCATGCCTATAGCTCATGATCCACAGCAAGAGAAGCCAGCACAATGAGAAGCCTGTGTACCACAACAAAGAGCAGGCCCCACTCACCACAACTAGAAGAAAGCCCATGCAGCCTGCACAGCAGCAAAGACCCAACACAACCAAAAATAAATAAACAAATAAATTTCTAAAAACAAAACTAAACAAAAAAACAAAGAACAATGTAGACTTCTAATTTTGTAACCTGTGACTTAGAGTAAAATAAATCACATTTTTCATTTTCCTCAAGCTATTCCAACTAACTTCTTCTAATTTACCAGTCAAATTGGTTTCCCAAATTCAAATGTCTTCCTATGCTAACAGAATCTATAGAGTAATGTAATTACTTAATCCATTCATTATATGGGATAAAGATAGTACAGTAAAAATGTCAAATAGAGTCAAGGCTATCTGAATGAGAAATTCTTTCATTTGTAATTTTTCCTTTCCCAAAAGAGACATGAAGGTATAATTTCCTGCATGCATGAAATGTCTTATATTAGCTTTTGAAAATAAAAGTCTCAGGAACCATTTCAAAGTACAAAGTACTTCATATTCGTAACTTTGGACAAGCTCTATAATCTTTCAGGGCCTCAGTTTCCTCATCTCCAAAGTGAGAATTATAAGCCACTGTCCACTCACCATATTATTAATCAAAAGTTTTATGAGTCCAGAAAACAGTCAGTTTTTTAAGTAAGGAAAGATGCAGTGAGATTTTTCAATTTAATGAGATTGAAGCAATTACAATATTAAATTGACTTTGAAAGCTGAAATTTAATTAAAAAGTGTTTTATAGAAAAATGGTAAAAGCCGCAACTCAGTAAACTTATATTTTGCCCACATATGCTTGGAGCAACTCTGCTTTTGTCTCCTGCAGAAACTATGCATCTCTTGGAAAGCACGTGACCAAGCAGCAAGGAGGTGTCAAAAGGAAGACAACCTGTCCAGAGCCCATTATAATTATTCTGTGAAAGTTTTCAATAGCAATATATCCAGCCAGGATGGAGACTGGGAATGAGAAAGAAAAGTGAATCAACATTTTATCTGCAAAACATATACAAACATACACATACACACACAGAGTAGATGTGATTTTAGTAATCTCAATAGGTCAAAAGTAAAACAATTTTCTGTAAAACCCATATAAAATGGATAATTTGAAGATGAGAACCTAAATTTTAAGTGACACATAGTATTGATTCTTTCAACAGATATCTTTGAGTGTTTAATATATTAGACACTTGATATATATCTTTGAACAAAACATCAAAGATCCCAGCTGTTGTAAGCATGTACATTCTAGGAAAGGAGGTAGCTAAGAAATAAATAGTAGTCACAGTATACAAATTATATATAATGTTGAAAGAAAATAAGTAATTGGAAAATAGAGGGAGAGAGGAGAGAGAGGAATGAGAGACGGAGAGAATGGATAGATGAAGGGGTTTGAAAATATACTTTCTGACCACAATCAACTGCATGCAATATAGGCATGGGATAGTCAGGGAGGTAAATTTAATTAGGTTTTTCAAAATATGTATGTGAAACCAGAAAGGGAAATTGCTCTGTGGATGTAGGCAAAGGATGATTATCATGACTGACCATAGGATTAAACTTAGTAAGCAAGACAGAGAAAACATCAAAGCAGCAAAGAACAGTTGAAAAAAAGTGTTGTGTAGAATCCATGAAATATGTTTTGTAGATCAAGGAATATCTTAAATGAGGGAATAATAGGGAATACACTGTTCTAAACCTGGATCGTTATATAAAATTAAGCTTGCATATATTGGTAATGTATAACATAATAAAGATTTTTGTCTAAAAAGTAAAATTGTTTATATTTCTATAAAAATACTAAAACAGGGACTTCCCTGGTGGCGCAGTGGTTGACTCCAACTGCCGATGCAGGGGACACAGGTTCGTGCCCCGGTCCAGGAAGATCCCACATGCTGTGTAGCGGCTGGGCCCGTGAGCCATGGCCAGTGAGCCTGAGCGTCTGGAGCCTGTGCTCCGCAACGGAAGAGGCCACAACAGTGAGAGGCCCGTGTACCACAAAAAAAAAAAAAAAAAAAAAAAAAAAAATCTAAAACAATAATAAAATAATATAGTACAATACTGAGTATTTTCATTAGGAAAAATAAAATTATTAAAATCATACCAAATTGAACCCAAAACATGAACTAAACATTTTAGTGTTTTATTTGTAATTTGACATTGGTCACTGAGGTGACATTGGAAGTTTGCATTTGTTTTTCTTACTTATATTGGCTGGCATTTTGCAGATATGGAAACAAAGTCATGGATAAAGAAATGGCTTGCTGATAGAGGTTCCAGGACTTTGACACAGAGATTGACCCTTGTTAGTGCTTTCGAGAAAAAAACCACATGTCCTCCCTGATAGATATGTTCAACCTCATCTCTTTGTATCACTGTGTGAGGAGAGCAACAGACATAAGAAAACTTAATTGTAGTGCCTAATGATAGGAGTTCTCCTATGCAGAAGACTTAAACTATTATTCATGTTATTGTTTTATGTAACATTATAATTGTATGAAATATTTAAAGACATACCAAAAATAAATAATAGTTAAAAAATTAACAACCTGAGGGAATAAAATTCTGAATATGCTATTGTTTGTTATTCTGGATGAGGAAAGAGGAACTCTCAAATACCTTGAAATTTACTTTTGATTAATTGCATTTTTGCCAATCTCCATAACAAAAAGTGCGATTTTTCTTATAGCAAAGATGTCAATGATTGTTTTCCTAAAAGATGCAGTGGTGTCCAGCTTCATGCAATCCTGATACCCTCTGTGAATACAACACAATATATCATTTTTCAATTTTACTATAACAAGAATCCTTCAATGTAATTTTTTCTCTTTGGAATGTGCTAAATAGAGGTGAAACTATTTTGTTTCCTAATCCATAGTGAGTTTGTATTTAAAAGAATAAAGATTAATATTAGACCTTCTGATTGAAATGCAGTTTAACCTTTGTGTCATATTTTGAAACATACAAAAATATTCATCTAAAATTGATATAACTACATATTTTTATTCAGCCAAGTAATTTTAAAAAGAAAAAAGTAGTATTTTTTAGTGCATTTCAAAAAAACTCTAAAATCATCAATGACAAGGTTAACATTTCAGGGCATTCAATCTGTCTTCTGAATATGCATTGTCAGGCAAGCCTTAGATACCACCAAAATATGTTTCCCTAATAGTAAATCATCATCATGATTGCCATTATTGATCTGTAGAACCAGTAACTGAATCTATCCATGGGATTCAACACCATCTATCTTGATGTTATATAGTCCCATCCTCCTGCCTAAACCCATTAAACTGTCATCTGTGGGTTTACATCATTTTTATTTGAGGGGCTTAGTGAAACTTTGCACTTTTCTTGTTTGCTAAAACACTTCTAAGACCAAACTATCTCATCAGGAAAATTTCATTGTTTACTGTTATTGTCTGTTACCACGATTGGAGGTCATAATAACTTTTAATGTAAGTATAACCATTAACACAACGTAGCATGGTATATATAGTGTGCACATTTATTTTCATGTCTATACATATACATATGAGTGTATAATGTGATGTTAATTTAAATCTATTGGAACATGGGAAATATTACGTATATATTGAATCAATTAAGAATTGGAGGATACTATTTAAATACTGTAATCTACCTCTCCAAAACATTAAATAGTAACAAAGGAAAGATATTACATATAAATTATGTAGTTAATACATTTTTCTGGAGTTAAAATAAGATATCATGGAGTATGAAATCAGGATATTTCCCTTCCTTCATTTCCAAAGACTTTCAGGGATTCATTAATGGATTTCACTGTGTGCATGGATATATTGAAAACGCATGCAAAATATTTTATCTATGTGCATCTCTGCTAATTGGTGAGGAAAAATCAATAGTTTTCAATATCTCAGGAGATATAATGATCTATAAATTATTAAGAGATACAGGATAACTAAAAACATTTTTAATTTAAAGGATAATTATAAAAATCAATTTGCTGAAAATTAAAATGTGACATATTTTACTTAGTTTACACTCAAAACTTTGAAAGTAAGCAATGAAAATTGGTTTAATATCAAAATGAAACATAAAACACTGCACATCTGTAGCCTAAAGCCCATTACATGAAATGTGTTAGAAGTGTTCAGAGTAATACAAATAGATACTGCATGTAAAGAAAAAGAAATGTACCTATATCTCTATATCATCTATCTTTCCATCTATCTATCTATATCTTTGTAAAAGCTAATATAATATATACCCTATGGCTTATGAGGAACTTTTTTATGGTTTTGCCTATATTTTCTCCATTCCATGATTATAAATTATCTTATCCTTATAAAAGTATAAATATTGCCACTACAATACAGTGCATTTGTCAGTTATATTTCATAGGTGATGAAACTTTGAATTTTTATTTTATTTATTTATTTATTTACTTTTTAAACATCTTTATTGGAGTATAATTGCTTTACAATGGTGTGTTAGTTTCTGCTTTATAAAAAAGTGAATCAGCTATACATATATGTATGTCCCCATATCTCTCCCCTCTGTGTCTCCCTCCCACACTCTGTACCCGACCACTCTATGTGTTCACAAAGCACTGAGCTGATCTCCCTGTGCTATGCAGCTGCTTCCCACTAGCTATCTATTTTACACTTGGTATATTTTACATATAAGTACATGTGACACTCTCACATCATCCCATCTTATCCTTCCCCCTCTCTGTGTCCTCTAGTCCATTCTCTATCTCAGCATCTTTATTCCTGTCTTGCCCCTAGGTTCTTCAGAACAATTTTTTTTTTATTCCAAATATATGGGTTAGCATATGGTATTTATTTTTCTCTTTCTGACTTACTTTCTTACTTACTTCACTCTGTATCACAGACTCTAGGTCCATCCACCTCCCTACAAATTACTCGATTTTGTTTCATTTTATGGCTGAATTAATATTCCATTGTATATATATGCCACATCTTCTTTATCCATTCATCTGTCGATGGACACTTAGGATGCTTCCATGTCCTGGCTAATGTAAATAGTGATGCAATGAAGATTGAGGTACATGTTTCTTTTTGAATTATGGTTTTCTCAGGGTATATTACCAGTACTGGGATGCCTGGGTCATAAGTAGTTCTATTTTTACTTTTTAAGGCACCTCCATACTGTTCTCCATAGTGGCTGTATCAATTTATATTCCTACCAACATTGCAAGAGGTTTCCCTTTTCTCCATACCCTTTCCAGCATTTATTCTTTGTAGATTTTTTGATGATGGCCATTCTGCTGAGTGTGAGGTGATGCCTCATTGTAGTTTTGATTTGCATTTCTCTAATGATTAGTGATATTGAGCATCCTTTCATGTGTTTGTTGGCAATCTGTATATCTTCTTTGGAGAAATGTCTATTTAGGTCTTATGCCCATTTTTGGACTGGGCTCTTTGGTTTTTGATATTGAGCCGCATGAGCTGCTTGTAAATTTTGGAGATTAATACTTTATCAGTTGCTTTGTTTGCAAATATTTTCTCCCATTCTGAGGGTTGTCTTTTTGTCTTGTTTATGGTTTCCTTTGCTGTGCTAAAGCTTTGAAGTTTGATTAGGTCCCATTTGTTTATCTTTGCTTTTATTTTCATTTCTCTAGGAGGGGAGTCCAAAAACATCTTGCTGTGAATTATGTCATAGAGCATTCTGCCTATGTTTTCCTCTAAGAATTTTATAGTGTCTGGCCTTATATTTAGGTCTTTGTTCCATTTTGAATTTATTTTTCTGTATGGTGTTAGGGAGTGTTCTAATTTCATTCTTTTACATGTAGCTGTCCAGTTTTCCCAGCATGACTTATTGAAGAGGTTTTCTTTTCTCCACTGTATATTTTTGCCTGCTTTATCAAAAACAAGGTGACCATATGTGGGTGGGTTTATCTCTGGGCTTTCTATCCTGTTTCATTGATCTATATTTCTGTTTTTGTGCCTGTACCATACTGTCTTGATTACTGTAGCTTTGTAGCATAGTCTTAAATCAGGGAGCCTGAATCCTCCAGCTCCGTTTTTCTCAAGATTGCTTTGGCTATTCGGGGTCTTTTGTGTTTCCATACAAATTTTGAAACTTTTTGTTCTAGTTCTGTGAAAAATGCCATTGGTACTTTGATAGGGATTGCATTGAATCTGTAGATTGCTTTGGGTAGTAATTTTCAAAATGTTGATTCTTCCAGTCTAAGAACATGGTATATCTCTCCATTTGTTTGTATCATCTTTAATTTCTTTCATCAGTGTCTTGTAGTTTTCTGCATACAGGTCTTTTTCTCCTTAGGTAGTTTAATTCCTAGGTTTATTATTCTTTTTGTTGCAATGCTAAATGGGAATGTTTCCTTAACTTCTCTTTCAGATTTTTCATCATCAATGTAGAGGCATGCAAGAGATGTCTATGCATTAATCTTGCTACTTTACAAAATTCACTGACTAGCTCTAGTAGATTTCTGGTAGCACCTTTAGGATTCTCTATGTATAGTATCATGTCCTCTGCAAACCGTGACAGCTTTACTTCTTCTTTTTCAATTTGGATTCCTTTTATTTCTTTTTCTTGTCTGATTGCTGTGGCTAAAACTTCCAAAACTATGTTGAATAATAGTAGTGAGAGTGGACAACCTTGTCTTTTTCCTGATCTTAGAGGAAATGTTTTAAATTTTTCACCATTGAGAATGATGTTGGCTGTGGGTTTGTCATATATGGCCTTTATTATGTTGAGGTATGTTCCCTCTATGCCTCCTTTCTGGAGGTTTTTGTATCATAAATGGGTGTTGAAATTTTTCAAAAGATTTTTCTGCATCAATATTGAAGGTCTCCCTGAAACTTTGAATTTTTAAATCATAGAAGCTGTGTGCAATTGAGCATACTCTTTATAACAACTATTCTAATTGTAAGGTAAGAAAATAAACTACAGCTAACTGAAAATAATTATTCCCATTTTTGTTCCATGTTTTTTTTTTTTTTTTCCCCACATCAATGCCTCTGGAGAGACAGATAAACAATTTCTTTTAACTTAATAGAAATGGTCAGATGGGAAACAAAACATTTTCTGCTCATGGTCATCTTCATCATTGTTTCTCAAATCCCTGAGAAACAAAGAGTAAAGTTTTAACTAATCTTTTTTTTTTTTTTTTCAGTCTTTCTTTTGGCAAACACAATCCTTTACACTATGGTAAATTTTCCAGAATTTGTGAAAGCGCTAACAAAACAGTGCTTAAAGAAATTTAAATATACACACACTGCACCTTCTCGAAGAAAATGTATGTGAAATAGTATATATTTATATGTGTGTGTGTATATATATATATATATGTATATTTATATAAATATAGTTATAAATGCATTCAACAATCATATAAGGAATATACAATGCACTGGATTCCAGGAATCAGAGAGGGAAAATGATAAGTCTATCTTTTATGTCTGTCTTCAAGGAACTCACACTCTGGTGAGTTATATAATGATACTATAACACAATGAGTTCACTGCAGTGATGGAGAGCTTCCCTAGACAGTATGAGAGCACATCAAGTGATACTTTTCCATACAGGACTAGCAGGGTACTAGAAAAGTTTTCCAGGAAACCTGATAGAAACACTACAATGTCAACAGTTGCATATTGACCTTCAGCACCACCATCCTGTGAGCTCCTTGGTCACAGTTACATTGTCTTCCATAACTGAATTTAATATGTGATAAATATATAACATGGTGTATATCATATGACATATAGTGCTTGGCAATATACATTGTACACACTGGGTTCTTTATGAATACTTGACAGTGAATGTAGCTAAGGAATATACTAACCCATATTTTATCATTTTTCACTGTAATTAGGCCTAATATGTTTTTTTTTAAAAAACTGGGTTACTCATAAGCATGTTTTGAAGACAGAAATAGAACATTAATGAAAACATATACATCTCAATATTTTCAAGATTTCTAAGATATTGGCCATTGAATCAGTTCCAGCCATGATGAATTCTGCAGTCATAGGCACAATTCTGTGCACAATAGGCTCTTGCTCTCTTTCTCCCTCCCTCTCTCTCCCCACCCCAATCTCTCTCACTATTTATTTATACAACTATAAATATAGACATATAGAAAGTGATGAGGAAACCAGTAAAAAAATATGTATAAATAATACAGTAAGATATAGAAAGTTGAAAGGGATCTCAAGTTAGTTGCTATAATCAGAATATAGCAAATAAACTTTTCACAATAAGTGAGTTTTATGGATTTAAAACATCTCTGCAGATGTAATTAAACATAGTTACTTGTTTTCATGTTTAAACTATGTATTTGAAATTTTTTGTAACAAATATAAATGTGTTTTGCTCCAACAGAATCCCAGTTCATACTTTTTTTTTAACCAAAAGCATTTACTGAACTCATGGTGTTCATATTCTTCACACCAGAGATTTGAAGAGGAATAAGACTGGCCCTAAAGCTGTGGACCCAGAAAAATGCATTCTGTGTGATAGATGTCAGGAATATTCTCAGATGAATGGGTATTTTTTCTGGGCCTTAAATTTTAAATATTTTTTTCCTAAATTCCCCGCTCAAAATTAGTTTCCTAATTAAAAAAAAAAAAAAGCAACATGTGCAAGGGCTCATAGGTGTAACAGAACCTGGGACACATGGCTGACAAAGGGAGAGATTGTGAGGGTGGGGGAATGAGGATTTGGGGTGGGGTGTGTGTGAGGGAACAGACAGGAAAGATTTTGTGCCAGGAATTTAAGGCATTATTCTACAGGCAGGAGGAAACAATTGGAGGGTTTGTGCACAGATTTGTTTTACAAATCTGAGTTCAGTGTCAGTGGTTGACACAGCACACAAGAGCCTGGAAACAAGAGGGAATTTTGTAAGGGCTAATGAGAGAGATACTGGCTGCCTTGATTCAACCTTTCCAATTTCCCACAGTAAAAATGAGAGAAGGCTGGTGTGTCCTCATTCAGTTGTATGTCAAGAGTGGGGTAATAAGAACAGGCTACTTTGGGTAAAGGCAATGAGGTGTGTGTACATTGTAGATAAAATGAAAACATAAAAACACCAACTGAAAGTCTGTCAGCTTTGTTTTCTCACTGTGATTTAACAATGTTAAACAATATCAGAAACTATCTTTTGTTAGCCTAAGTTCTAAACAATTACTGAGGTTAACATTTAGTTTCAGTAATATATCTGTAAGCTTCATCTTATTACATTTGTATTATTTACCCTTTAATAAACATTAATACAAAGAATTTCTATGTGGAAGTTAATATGGAGAATTTCTAGTTATGCAAACTCCCCCAATGTTCTGAGGCTTTGCTACACAAGCTCATCTTGAGAGTAAGTTTGTAAGAATTCACAATTATTTTACCTTCTTTCAGTGCACTTTGTCTCCAACCTCAAAAATGTTATGTAATTCTTTTGGCAAGAACTGTATGCAATTTTTCTTTTATCAGTTACCTTTTCCCCCTATGTGAAACTTTAAATGAGGTTAATCAGAAGCAAAATATATTCACAAACAGCCAGAATCAGCCTTGCAAAATGTACAGTGTAACACTAAGCTTTTAAATAATTCTTTGACAATCTGGGCATGGAAATGGCAGAGTTGGCCATTAATTATGTAAACACAAAAGTAAGGAAATGGAACCTTCCAAACAAAAGTAGTTTCAAATGTCAAAGAAGAATGCCTGGAGAACTGAAAAAACATGCTCATCTTATACTGCCAAAGACTTCAAAATATAAATATTTTATGTCCTTGATTACTTTCATCAAGCACTGGATACTCATTATGAATTAATGAATCAACAATGTCAATGTTTAGCCATTTTTATTAATTTTTGTAGAAGAAAATAACTTTAGAAGTTTTTAATAAATATAATTGAAATTTATGATGTATTTTCATATTTTAAGATATTTTAATGGAAATTTTGTTACAGCAGGAAAAGAAAACACTATAATAGATTCCCAAGTAAGGGTTTTATGAATCTTTACACAACTTATATTTAAGACTTTTCTTAATGATTTGTATATGTTACTTCCTGTGAAAGAATAATTTGAAAATTAAAATGTTTATCAAAATTAAAATTGATAAGAAACACACTGATCAATAAAGAGAGAAAATACATTGACAAATCTGCCTATAATAGCTATTGGACATGAAGAAGATTAATTTTAAAGAAGTCACTGACAAATTTGTATAAGTTAAGGGTCAAAAACAAAAACAAAAAAATGTTATTTATTAATGCAACAGAGTAATATAAAGGCATATGTTTTTCCTTCTTTACAAAAATTATACTTAATGAAATTAAAAGGTAAACATCCATTATTTTTCTCTTTATTTTATATATGGTTTTATTTTTCTGCAATAATTTCATATATATGCAGTTTGATAAAATAAAACTATCCTTTTTCTGGCCATTATTGACACTTGTTTCATCTTATTATTATTCCTGAAAATAATTGTGTCATGTAGATAAAGTGGATGTTAAAAAATGATTCACTCTGGCTGTCAAATAAGTCAGGCATACCAATGCCTTCATTAGACCTCCAAAAATCTCATTTTAAGTCTAACCTTGTGCCAACCTCTGGGAAAATTTAAATAAAATCTATGAAGAATTCATTGTATAAATCAGATACTAATGATACTAAGGAATTTTGTTAGATATGATAATGGCATTGAGATTATTTAAGGAAATGGTCTTACTTTTTATAGTCACATGATGAGTGAAAAGCTATGAAGGACTGAGATTTGCTTAGAAATACTTCATCATAGAAAAAGAGAAAAAAAAAAGGAAGGAAGAAGGGAGAAATTGAAAAGAGATGAAACAAGTTTAGAAAATGTTAATCATTTTTAACCTGAATGATATATATTTAGAGGTTTATTATTCTGTTCTCTCTATCTGTAAAATTAATGGATTTTTTTCATAATAAGAGACAGTCAAAGAAAGAGTTCATCTTGATATATGGACTTGAATTGACATATTGTGTCACTATATTTTCTGAGAAAAGCTGACCTCCAGTATGACTGAGTAAAAAAAAAAAAAAAAAAACAATGTTTTACCTTCTTGTACTTGCTTCAAAGACCCGAGGTCTATGCCAAAACTGCGTAGCTAACCTTCCAGAAAAGAGGTACAGAGATATTTATTTTGTCAGGAGATACAATATTTTGCTCAGTCTCTCTCTCTCTTTCTCTCTCATCAGTGGATCTTATTCTGCCTCCATTCAGAAATTTCACCTTGAATAATAAGCAGATCTGAAAGTGGAAAAAGTACTGTAAGGGTGGTCACAAAAAGTAAAAGATGGAGAGAGCTCTTGTTGTAATGCATAAAGAAAAATTATGAATTAGTTTATTCATCAGGTCAGAGATTCAGTGAAATATTCAATGGAAGTAGGCATAGAATCCAACTCAATGTAGTAATATCCCACCAATGATATAACTAGCCTCAACTGATTACTTTTTATAGATCAAGGTCTCTTCCAGCTGATTCATACCTTCCATTTCTATTTCCAGTTCATAAAAAAAAAAAATTAAGAAAATCCTCACTAATGTAAAGAGAGTAGACCAAAAAGAAAAAAAAGTTAGGAAAATGTTTGCAACAAATAGGAAAATATTTGTAAAAGGTGAGGCTATGGATTTGGGAAAAGAAAGTGAAGCACTTTATCCATTACCATGGAAGCATCGGGCATCACAAAAAAACTCAAAATAGATAATATGTGGAATTAAGGTTGAAGTGACTAGTTGTGTCATAAGGACAAGGACCATATGAAAGCATGAAAACAAGGTGGTGATACCGAGCAGGGCCCTGTGGAGCTGCTGGGCATGGAGGGTTTTTTGTCCCCCATTTTTTGTAGGCAAGACTCCAACCTCCATGAAATGTCCTGAGTTCCAAAGGGAAGGTTTGAACTGTTGCTAATCAAGGGAGGAGCAGCCACAAAACCACCTAAGGAAAAATTAAAGGGACCAGAAAATCTCATCAAGATTAGGAGACCACCTGAGACCCTTCATACACCCTAATCTTGTCAGCAACGCCACACTTTTGAAACTTTGCAGAAGAAAGAAGAATGCAAGACAGTTACTGCCTTGATCCTTATCACATACCTCTGACCACCCCCCCCCCCACTATATAACCTCTCCCTATTCCTCAGTGAGGGGGGCACAGTTCTTGAAGTACTAGCTTACTGTGTTCCTCCTTTGCCTGGCAAAGAAATAAAGCCACTCTTTCTTTCTCCTCCATAACTGTGTCTCCATATTTCTGTTCAGCATCGGTGCATGGAGAGTCAAGATTTTGGCAACAGTGGGAAAACTTATGTATATATGATAATTCAGGAACGGATCTGTGACTGGAAATGTAGAAGGAATAAGAATAGACCAGTTCATGGACAGGGACATGTAAAAGTATGAGATTAGATCATTCCCTAACACCATACACAAAAATAAGCTCAAAATGGATTAAAGACCTAAATGTAAGGCCAGAAACTATCAAACTCTTAGAGGAAAACATAGGCAGAACACTCTATGACATAAATCACAGTAAGATCCTTTTTGACCCACTTCCTAGAGAAATGGAAATAAAAACAAAGATAAACAAATGGGACCTAATGAAACTTCAAAGCTTTTGCACAGCAAAGGAAACCATAAAGAAGACCAAAAGACAACCTTAAGAATGGGAGAAAATATTTGCAAATGAAGCAACTGACAAAGGATTAATCTCCAAAATTTATAAGCAGCTCATGCAGTTCAATAGCAAAAAAACAAACAAGCCAATGCAAAAATGAGCAGAAGACTTAAATAGGCATCTCTCCAAAGAAGATATACAGACTGCCAACAAACACATGAAAGAATGCTCAACATCATTCATAATTAGAGAAATGCAAATCAAAACTACAATGAGATATCATCTCACACCAGTCAGAATGGCCATCATCAAAAAATCTAGAAACAATAAATGCTGGAGAGGGTGTGGAGAAAAGGGAACACTCTTGCACTGCTGGTGGGAATGTGAATTGGTACAGCCACTATGGAGAACAGTATGGAGGTTCCTTAAAAAACTAAAAATAGAACTACCATATGACCCAGCAATCCCACTACTAGGGATATACCCTGAGAAAACCATAATTCAAAAAGAGACATGTACCAAAATGTTAATTGCAGCTCTATTCACAATAGCCCAGAGATGGAAACAAACTAAGTGTCCATCATCGGATGAATGGATAAAGAAGATGTAGCATATATATACAATGGAATATTACTCAGCCATAAAAAGAAACAAAACTGAGCTATTTGTAATGAGGTGGATAGACCTAGAGTCTGTCATACAGAGTGAAGTAAGTCAGAAAGAGAAAAACAAATACCGTATGCTGACACATATATATGGAATTTAAGAAAAAAAAAATGTCATGAAGAACCTAGGGGTAAAACAGGAATAAAGACACAGACCTACTTGAGAATGGACTTGAGGATATGGGGAGGGGGAAGGGTAAGCTGCGACAAAGCGAAAGAGAGGCATGGACATATATACAGTACCAAACGTAAGGTAGATAGCTAGTGGGAAGCAGCCGCATAGCACAGGGAGATCAGCTCGGTGCTTTGTGACCGCCTGGAGGGGTGGGATAGGGAGGGTGGGAGGGAGCGAGACGCAAGAGGGAAGGGATGTGGGAACAGATGTATATGTATGACTGATTCACTTTGTTATAAAGCAGAAACTAATAAAAAAAAATCTTAAGGGAAAAAAAAAAGAATAGACCAGTTCAGCAAAGGAGCAGGAAGTCTGGATTCATGAAGAGGCAGATTTCATGGCTGGCTCACTTATGACCTGGCATGAGATAGATGGAAATTTAGACAATACAAGACTGTTTGCAACACCGCCAGCTTGGTCATACAAGATAGCCTTGTTGCACCATGAAGGTAGATTCAGCAAGATTAATGGATATAATCAGCTTTATTAGAATTGATCAAAAATAAATAATAAGATTATATGAATACTTAAAACTAACAAAAGCCTGAGAGCAAATAACTAAGGGTAGAACCAAAATTTGAGGCAAAAATTAGGTAAGTTCCCAGGCAGTGTCAAGCAAAAATTGAAACTATAAAAGTTAAACGGATAATGAAGACTATTAAAGACTATTGCAATAGGGAAGAGAAAACAAAGCAGTCTGAACTTACCACCGTTTGAAAAAAAATTTTAAAAGACTGGTGAGTTTTTAAGATGTGGGGTGAAGCATAGTAGACTGTTCTGTTTTTTAATTGATGTAACCTATGGAAAAGTCAACTTTCTCCTATCCTTAAGGCAGGAAGGAATTTTACAACTTGGAATTAGACTGGAAGACAGTGGCTCTTTCTTCCTTGATGATTACATTTCAAAAAGATGACTCCCAGGTCCTTAAGAAAGACAGTCCTTGGTTGCAAAACTGGAAAGACGATTTTTAAAAGATTTACATTTCAAAAGGACAGAGAAAGAATTTTCAATTACAGGTTTTCTAAAGTAAATGTTCTAAGCAAAGGGAGGTCAAGGGCCTAAAGTCAGGAAGAATCCTTCTGAGGTTTAGTCAAGCTAAGGGAAATGGGAAGGGTATTTTCGTCTGGAGGCTGTTGTTACAATGGGGAACTGAGGAATGAAATTATCTCAAGTTATTTCTAGATACTTTGGAATATTTTGGAAGTAGACCCTTCTGTACTTTAAAAGAGTCTCAGCTGTTGAGCTCTAATTACCAGAAAAATAAGTCTTTCTTCATTTGATACGTTGTTGTTGTTGTTGTTTTTTTTAATCAACTCACATTTCTCTTTTAAGATTTTGGCAGAGGTATCAAATGATCCTTTACCAAGGCCTTCAATAAATCTAGAAACCCAAGCATAACTGAAAAGGAATGAAAGTGTGGTCAGTATCAGAGGAGAGTATTTGCGGTAAAACTCTTTCAGCCAAGTTTCTAGTTCATATTTGCAGTTTGGAATTATCCAGTGAAACTAACTTGTATCATACAAATGAGAGAAGGTAAGGAAAGTATTTGTCCATAACACAGAATAGATAAGGAAGGACAGTTACTGATAAGCAGCTCTTACCAGAGGCAAATACTAAAATAATGGAAAAGATATCCTAGATCTGAGTCAACCAATATGGGAAAGAAATGATTAATTAAGCGGTGATGGGGTAATGCTGTCTTAGAAGAATTTCCTAAGTGTCCATCAAATCATTATTTTCTTCCTGGGTGCAAAGCTAAATTATCCATGTCTCTCCCCCTATCTTGGAGGAAGGTAAGATTATGTGATCAAGTTATGACCAGCAGAATGTAGACAAAGATGATGTACCTGTCTTCCAGATCTATTGTTTAAATTTTCTGTCTCTCGCCCTCCTTTTCTTTTTGTGGTACGCATGCCTCTAACTCTGGTGGCCTTTCCCGTTGTGGAGCACAGGCTCTGGACGTGCAGGCTCAGCAGCCATGGCTCATGGGCCCAGCCGCTCCACAGCTTGTGGAATCCTTCCAGACCGGAGCACAAACCCATGTCCCTTGCATTGGCAGGCGGACTCTCAACCACTGCACCATAAAGGAAGCCCTCACCCTCCTTTTTAGGTCTGGGCAGATGAAGATGATCCAAATATTTTTGAAGGAATTTTTTGTTTGTTTATATCAGCTACATGTCAAACACTAAAGGAGTCAATGCCAGTCAAAGCAGACAGGGTTTCTGCTCTCTTGTTCCAAGGAAATCATTGCAGTTCTTTTGCTCTTCTTTATTACATAATAAATGGGAAGTTTTGCTTGTATTACTCTGATATAAAAGAGGTATTAGCAAAATATGAATCTACATTCCAAATAGTGGTAACATATAAACAAAAGGGAGATTCTAGAATTTTATGCAATTGTAGACTCTGAGTCTGAAATTATTTAATTATTAGGAACCTCTAGAGAATATCCATGAGTAAACTACAGGTTGTTATTGTACTCCTGAAAGTAAAAGTACAATTCTAAGTGCAAGTCATTTTTCCAGAGAGAGGATATAGGACTTTTATCATATTTTCAAAATGTTCATGACTCAAAAGATCAAAAGTCACCATTAGAGTCCAGCTGTTTCTTTTTTCAAACAAGGTGTATGAAATTCAGACCAATGAAATGTCTTAAACAAAGTCACAGAGGTAATTAGTTATAAAATTAAAACCAGAACAATGTTTCCTCATCTATAGCCCTTTATTCTTTCCCATATATTATGTTTTAGTATTTTCACTATTTTCTGAAGATTTCTAGAAACTGTAAAAAATTTCAACTCTAATGATCGAGTTATAGTTATAGGCAGAGGCAGGGGATGCTGCATCCTGCTCTGTAAGTTCTTTAAGCTGTTATTTTCTGTTGCTTCCACTGTAAAGATGCTTGGAAACCTTGCTAATAAGCATAACCTTTTATATGTTTGAGTATAGTTATTAAATCTGTCTAAGCCTTTCAGGTAAGATATTCCCAATTCTTCTACTCTTTCTTTACATATCATATTTTCCATCATTCTTGTATTTGCTCTCTTATGAAAACTCTCCTAGTCTTTTCCATGCATTTTTATGTTGGATAATCACAACTAGAAGATATGGTAAAAACTCTAGTAAAATATTCAATTCATGAAGCATTTTCTATTATTTATTCTCTACCTCTGTAGATATTTCACTTATGCAATTTCTTCGATCTCTCTAAGTTTGAAAAATCATACAAGTATTCATATAACTGAATGCAATACTCCAAAATGTTTTAACACAAGTTTTTGAGATTTTTATGAAATTTCATAGCAGTGCAGTGTAGTTTAAGAGAATAGGCTATGGAGTGTTTTTTAAACTGCTTTGAAATCCTCTTTCTAACAATTAATTAAATGTGTAACATTGAGTAGGTTTTTTTAGTTTTATGAGTCAACAAATTATTCTTTAAATTATTCTTACTCTTAAAATGAAGGTATTAATACAGAGATTGAAGATTTTTAAAAAAACTAAATGTATTAATGAACTAGATATACTGGATTTAAATTTCCTGGAACTCTCTTGAAAACAGTACTTCCTCATTAAAACTTAGTATATCATTTGAAATATATATTAGCATCTTTACTCAAAGTTATTCATTTATACTAAATGAAGGCAAAACACTGGTGTTTAGATTCATTTTATCATTTGTATATATCCTACATTTTCTTTTCCCCTGAGTTTTTACAATGTTACTGCTGAATTGCACAAATAACCTACTTCAGTGTTTCTCAGTCTTATTTAGCTGTGAAACTCCTGGTTCACAGGGAATCCTTGATGACCAAAAAGTAAAATAAATAAAGTCAAAGCTGCTATCATTTAATCATAGGTTGATAGTTCAGTGTTTCATCCTTTCATTTTACCTTCTCACCCTACTGTTATAACCTTCTAGAGAATTTATTTTAAAAAAAGAGTTGTTGGGGATATACCAATTTATAGGAGGACTATATTTGAACTCTCTATATTTTCCTAAGTATAGATTTTATCTTCTACAATATTGTAATATTTTAAAGATATAAAGTGTGTTTGTTCTTGTGTGTGTGTATGTGTGTGTGTGTGTGTGTGTGGTCAGAGGTGGTGGTGCTGTGTGTCCATCTTCAGCCCTAGCATACAGGAATGATAATATAGGTTCCTTCTGAAAAATTATTTTTAGTTCCCACAACTCCTTATTATCCCATTTCCTTTGCCTAATAATTTATCTGTAAGGGATAAGTTTTTTAAAAGTTTGGAAAAGAGAAAGAAAAATGGTTTTCCACACCTGTACTATTGTAAATCCCTTCCCCCACTAGCCTGAGGAACACAGATGAAAGAGAACTAGGACACTACTGTATAGTCAGTTCTTTATTAAAATAATATATTCACATGTTCCAGGATCTCATTAGCTTGAAGCTCTTTGCTTATTTTATTTATGTATTTGTTTATTTTCACAAGTTAATTTAAAATATGTTTACTAGTATATTATGAAGAATCCCAATAAATAATTGAAACTACTACTATGAAAATAGATATATTTTGTAGTCTGAAATATGCATATTACATCTTTTTGCAGGAAATGAGAATACTATCTTTTTTCTGGATAAAGAATAGTAGTCACATAAGTTAATGCCTGAATTACAGTATAATATAGCACAAGGTATCATAATATGTTACAGTAACAACACTGGGTACAATGTACCACTGTGCTATAAACTTTGAATTGTTTTATTGATAGCCTGGCACTGTAAGCATAAGTATCTTGTTATAATTTAACATGAACAATATTTCTGCAGGCATTTTAACAGTGGACATTTTTATTGTTAGTCAAATCTGGGCTTATACAAGGCAGGTAAATATAAAACAACAAAGACATGTTACTTCACAGTTTAGTGACCAATATATAAAAAACATTTTTTCACAAATACAAATAGCTTCTCTATTTGTTATGCCCAAAGAGATATAAATATTTGTCAATATTGAATTTAATGAATGCTGTGTTTTACATGTGATTTTTTCACTATTCTGTAAGTACATTGATTTTAACAGATTTAACTCTTCATGCTTAAATATATATATATATATATATATATATATATATATATATGTAGAGAGAGAGAGTAAAACATATATATATATATGTATTTTATTGAAATAATTCTGAATTAATAAACAAAACATATCATGGCTCTTGGAGGCATATATGAGTTTAGGTACTCAATAGAAACTTATTTAAAAAAGAAAAAAAACTTTCCTTTTTTATTAATTTTAAGTTTATAATTTACTTTCTACAATCTTCAAAAATAATACTTTTATTTACTCTCAACCCATAAATTACAAGTGCAGGTCAAAATTCTCCCCCTTATCTTCAAAGTTAAAGCAATCCCTCATTCTTGGACAGTCTCTCTCACTTGTCATCTCTAAGCAAATATCTCACAAATTTTAAATTATATCTTATTTTTCTTTCACTTCCCAATCTAGGCACAAACATATATTGTATACATATATCACTCTAAGTACTATGGTGGATATGGAAAACACAGTGTCAACAAGAAAAATACATTTCCTGCCTTCATGGGCCTGATACTCTAATGGGGGAATACAGAATATAAACAAGTATATAAATAATATAATTTCAGAGATTACTATGTGTTTTGAAAAACCACAGCAGAATTATTGGTCAGTGAACAACAAGAGGAAAAGCTACTTGGGTAGTATGTTGAAGGAAAGACTCAGAGGGGTGGCGGTCCTGAAATCTTATCAATAAGCCACATGAAAATCTGGGGCTAAGACCATCCAGGCAAAGAAACAGCAAGCATAATGTCTTGAGACTAGAAACAAGTTTGATTCAGTAAAGGAAAAGAAATTCAGCTATCTTTGTTTACATTACAGGAATAATTTCCTATTTCTATCCTTGCCATCCTATATACAGTTCTCCAAACATCAGTGTTTGTTTAAAAATTTCATCACATAATCCACTTGTCTAGTTAAAGAACTCCAGTAGCTTCTTTTCAAATGCAAAATAAATTCCATTCCAAATGACTTACCTAGCCTGCATAGCCATGTCAGTCTGAATTCTGATTGTCTGCCTGACAACTTCCATCAGTCTTCTCACTCAGCAATAAGCTCCAACCATATTGACTTGATGGCAAAAGGTAGAACATTAACACATGTATCAAGGTACTGATTTGCAAGCAGATATTTTTAATCACTAAGATGTATCGATAAAGGTGACAAGAAATGGTTAGATTTGGGATCATTTTATCTGCTACTCTGTAGAGTTGTTGTAATAGAGAAAGAAAAATCAAGGATGTGCCCAAGGTTCTTGGTCTAAGAAACTAGATAAGAGGCTGAATGTAACAAAATGTAACCTGGCAAAACTGAATCTATTATTGGCTCCCAATCTGAAACTTTTGTCCATTACCAGGAAAGTTATTCATTTGGAGTCTTTGTAGACTCTATTACCTACATACTTCATATTGGATCAATAATTATATTCAGTTGATTATAAGGTCTTAATATTTTTTGTGTCTTTTTTCCCTACCAGTGTCAGGCATTATCCAAGTTAATATTGCTAGCTATATATACATTGAACTTCCAACGTTTAATCTTCCTCTCCTTGAAATTATATTTCTAAAACATTCTAAAATGAAAGTGCAGGCATTCCATGCCCTGCATTAAGTCTTTCATAACTTTTTTATCACATTCAATATCAAATCTAAACTTCATAGTGGGATATATATGTACCTCCATCTTAAGATTTCCGATCTTACCTCTGACTTATTTTTTACTATATCCTTTCTAGGACTCCTGCTTCAGCTTCTAAACTAGTTGTAGACCTTTAAATCTGAATGTTTCATATTTTTTTCTATGCTATTTTTTCCTTTAATATCCTCTTCCATCATTGGACAATTATTCACTTTTGTAGATTCATTTTGAGAGCATTATCATAATGAGATTCACCCACCCCTCATTTATAGATCACAATCTCCTTTGTGAACCCATTCGCCATAGGATACTCTTGTTTCTCTTTGGCTTTTTTGATTGCAAGAAATTGTGGTTAATGGTGACAGAAATGAGTATTACACAAATACAGATGGTGCAGTAAGGAAGAGGTAATTTTCATGGGGATTTAAATATATGATTCACAGAGAGCTAGCCTTCATGGAGGTTAGCTCTATAGCAAGTTCTGGCTTCAAGGTACTGTGTTAAACTTAACAATATGAATTGTTTCTATTTATTCTCCCTTGCTCTGTATGACGCATTCACATTCTAAAACTCTCTTACTATCTTTCAATTTGCTCAAAATTTCTCTTTCTCTACTTGGTAAAGTCCCCATAAATTTAATATGCATAAAACTCAATATGTCCTGCTCCAGTTCCAATTGCTTTTTGTGCAACCAGAAAATCATATTTTTAGTTCAAATCTGGAAAGCTAATCTGAATAATCCAGCTAATTTTGGTATGAACCATGTCACAAAACCTTATGGGTCCCAAAGCAGCTTCTGGATTTCTTTCTCTTCATTATTTCTTCTGGGTCTATAAGTATGTGGAATAAACCAAGACTGCTTAGATAAAATAGGCTATGAGTCAAAACATTTCCATGATAAGGAAGTATGGATGAAATGAGCACCAATCCAAAATGTGTCATTCTCTAATTATTATTCATGTTGCTATTTACTTGACACACATCAATTATAAAGATGTTTGCTAAATATGATCTAGCCATCTTACATAACCACCGTAATCATCCTTATAACCACCTCACAAAAAGTCTGATCAGAAACATAACCTGTTACTAAATCCAGAGGTAAGAAAAAAAAATAAAAAACTTATTTAAAGGCATTTTCCAGTTTTAGAATCCAGGATTTCCAAGGTGTGTTCATTAATTTCCTAGTTCAGTCATAACCCCATCCTAATGTTAGTTCCTGTGAATCAAATGGAACAAATAGTAAATACAACCACAACTGACAAAACTTAAGTACAGTATTGGGATAATGGCAGAAAAACTGCAATAGCAATTCACATCTATAACAGGAATAAAAAAAGATCAAGGATAACACAATATATTAGTTGCTAGTTATATCCATTGCTGCCTAAAAACATCACAAAACTTTGTGGACCAAGAGAACAAAAATCATTTATTTTGTACATGTATCTGTAGTTTAGGCAAGGTTTGGGAAAGATTCAGTGGGAAGCTTGTCTTTAATTTAAGAGGTTCAGCTGAAGCAATTCAACTAGAGCTGGAGAATCTACTTTCAAAAGGTAAATTCACATAGGTGGTGAGTTAGCACTAGCTATCAGCTGGGACCTCATCTATACTGTCAGCAAATACTCATACACAGACGCTTTCCGTGGAGTTTCTGCTTTTTCAAGAGCGAGCATTGCAAATGACCATGGTAGATGAGCATGGCATGATTATGCAATATACTGAGATAGTCATAAAGAGCCATTCAGTTTCGAGGGGAGAGAATAAATTCTAAGTCACACTATAGAAAGAACCTATGGAATGGAGATATTGTTGTGTTCATCATTAGAAAACTCAATCCCCAGCAATGGTTTTGACTACATACCTCACACACCAAAATACATCACTGAAATTTCTGTCTCCCATTCTTTTCTTTTTTTTTTTTTTTTTTTTTTTTTTTGCAGTACGCAGGCCTCTTACTGTTGTGGCCTCTCCCGTTGCAGAGCACAGGGTCCGGACGTGCAGGCTCAGCGGCCAGGGCTCAGGGGCCCAGCCGCTTCACGGCATGTGGGATCTTCCCGGACTGAGGCACGAACCCGTGTCCCCTGCATCAGCAGGCAGACTTTCAACCACTGCGCCACCAGGGAAGCCCCTCTGTCTCCCATTCTAAAGCAACCAACAACTTGTTAGTGATAGTGGATTTATAAACTACTTAATCAAATGGTAAATAATATTTTCCCTCATTTGGTTCCCCATTTATAGATGGTGTGTTTTATACTCATGCCTAGAAATGTCATGGTGGGAAGAGCCTCAGTTTACTCCTCGTATGAACCACACACAGAATAATGATCACCAACCTTGGATTATTTTGGTATTCAACTTCTTCCCAAAGTAAGTCACCAAGATTATAGGGTATTCCCCAGTGGTCCTGTGGTTAGGACTCAGCGCTGTCACTGCCAAGGCCTGGGTTCAATCCCTGGTTGTGGAACTAAGATCCTACAAGCCTCATGGCATGGTCAAAAAAAATTAATTAAATTAACAAATAAAAAAAAATGATAAAGTCTTCCCAGCCCTGTTTACTTGAATAATGGCAACACTGAGGATCCTCTTCCTTAACAGATTCCCAGGGCAACTAACCCCGGATCACCTGTCACAGTCCTCAAAATATCCAACATACCTCAGGTACTAATAGGAAATATTGTTCTCTTCCAATGCAGGGAAACATGGCCCATAATACCTTGTCTAGCCTAGTTCAATCTTACTAACTTTCAGAAACTTCACCACTCAAAGTCTTTACATGGTCTTAGTTCAAATTTCTTTGCAAGAAATTGTACTAAGGTAGTATCATCTTTATAAGTGCATTTTGCATAGACTGTAGGTGATGTAAATTGAATGCTTTGGTGATGCATCAACATCCTGATGGAATCACTATGACCCTAAAGTGGAAGGTCTGGGTCATTTAGCATGAAGCTTGACCAATGAGGCATATGGAGCTGAAAGGATGCAAGGTGGGATGAGGCAGGAGTAGGCAGCTTCCATTGCAAAAGCATATGGAGAACAGGTGTAAAGAGTAACATATCCAAAATGACATAATGGAACTTGCAATTGCAATATCAGGTTTCTTATTATATTGCATCTTTTTTGCATTCAGGGTACATGTCTGATTCATACTCCGTGCACTATGGTTGACACAGTAATAATCTACTAATGTTATATACATTATTAAATGACAGAATGAAGGAACCAATGGGTTATATTCTTTATTATGGCCACTATGACACTGGGATATTGTAAATAGAGTTCATGCCAACTCTTATTGACAATAATATGAAACCATACTGTATATGGTGAAAAGTCAGACAATTTTCAAGCACTGAGTCAGGCACTTTTCTACACAGAGGAAAATAAATGATCTATGAAGCAATTTGCTCATTTGTTTAGTTAATCAGTTATCTAAATCTATCCTATTATGTATGTTATCAGGACACATGTGTGCTCTAACCTATCTACTAAAGAAAATATTTCAAGCTTAATACCTAATCATGAGCCAGACACAATACTTTTAAGTGCTTGCTTATGAATGGATAACATGAATTCTTCTGTGTAAAACACTGAAAGACTAAGGTAGGAACTCAAAAAACTGGTGACAAATTTTAGAAATACTCTGTTCAACTCAGATACTCTAAACATTTTGTGCATATTACCTGGCTATCTTAGTTATATATGAAAATGGGAGCACAGAAGAGTGAGAAAGCCATGGTGGGAGAAGCTGATGGAGATAAAATGATATTGATAAGTTGGGAGCATTTGTTTTGTGTTGTTAGGACCTGAAAGAGGAAATAAAGAAGATCAGAATACAAAGAAACTTTTTTTTTCTGACAACATGATGCACAAAATAACAGTTATTTTTCATTAAATAGGGTTCTCTTAGTGGAACAAAAAAAGGGCCACTGAATACAAATTATAACAGAGAAATAATTTGCATTAATATTTCATATAAAGATTGGAATTCTGTCCCAAATTAGGATTTACAGAACTGGATACTGGACATGAGATGGAAATCCTGACCCACAGCATTATAATTGTAGAAACAACATAGAAGCTGTGCCTCTAGGAGAAGGTATGAACAGCTTCAGATTTTCGGTTATAGTTTTGCTTGACCCTCCAATGAAAGTTCACTTTAGCAACACAATATTTCCTCTGATGCAAAACGCTCATAAGTCTCAGAATCATCTAATTCTGGTCTTAACTACTGTCCATCCCGAAGTCTTGAAAGGGCGTTTATCATCTTCTGCGTGCTTTTCTCATTGTGAAGTGATACCTTGTGCTGTAGGGACCACAGCACATGAACTGTTTGCTGCCACGTGTGCCTGTGAATGTGAATGTTCTACCGAATTTAAGTCATCCCTGGAAAGACTTGGACAGACAGAAACGCCCTCCTACAGAGAATTTGAGAATGATCCATTAAACTTACTGTAGCAAAAATGCAATATGTGGGATCATTATATACCTTGTTTTGAATTTTCACATGTTTAATGTAAATCTGTGATAGTCAACAATTCAACATAGAAATACCTATTTACGTACAAATAAGGTTTCCATTTCAGTGCTTTCAAGCATTGAAAAAATATATATATGTAAATGTGCACACACATATATATATATATGTGTGTGTATATTTTTTTATACAGAAAATCCATTTTCTCTGTAGCAGGATTTCTGATTTACAGAAACTGTGAGATACTAAATGTTGTTTTAAGACACTAAATTTGTGGTAATTTCTTACACAGTGTAGAGATGAATACACTCATGCATTCATGTGCCTGCAGCTTCAGTAGAATGCAATAGTCTGCATCATATGAAATCAGCCATGATTTATTTTTTAAAACTTCCATATTTAATAATTATTTAACATTTTAAGGAGAAATATTTAACAAGGAAATTATTTCATTTCTATTATGTGCCCTGTATCCATTAAAATGAGCATAAAAGTAGACAGGAGAATAAAAGCAATTCTCTCCCGACTTAGAGTCCTTAAATGCTTTGGTTATAAAGCAGAGTTGTAACTCAGAATCATCTGTGAAAGTTATTAAAAAGCTACAAGAGTAATTAAAACCAATTCTCCGCTCCTTCATATTTGGGCCTACTGAATAAGAATCTTCATGTTCTCTATCTTTAGACACACTGGCGAGGGATCAAGTAAGAGTTGGTATATTTCTTCAAAGGGAAGTAACCTTTTTTAAGGACTGTGAAGTTAAATCTGATGTACACCCTTAAACAACAGCCACTACTTTAATGGGCTTTTGGTTCCTCCAAGACAGATATGGTCTGACAATCAAGGCTGTTCACAGTAGGAATCCAATTACCTTCCTAACAACATCCTGCCCTGAATTCCAGATACACTAAAATGTTCAGTTCTACAAACAGGTGGTGAAATCTAATGTTATTTGGTCTATGATCTACCTGCAATGCCCTTTCTACTTTGTCCCTTAACCAGTTTCTTCCATTCCTTCAAGCATGACTCCCTAGGCCTATGTTAGTGGACACTCCTTTCATGCTGCAATCGTGCTGCAGAATTCATACTTCTTTTAGCACCAAGAATGTTACACTGTGATGATTTGCACATATATTTACCTTTTTCATTAGGCAACAACTTTTTGAGCTCAGTGTCAGTGTCTCATTCATCTTTATATGGCCAATGCTATAAATATATATGCATAAACACATATAAGTATATATATATAATGTTACATAGTAAATATCTATGTGGTAAGCACTGTATAATTATTGAATCAACAGATTTAATTTTAAAATATCTTTAAAAAAATAATGAGTTCTTCAGATGAAGCTTTTATTACATAACAATTTCCATAAAGGGGATGGTTATTGTTATCTGTCAATTTGGGTAAGCTATAGTAACCTGTTTTTAAATCATACTCTAGTCTATATTTTCTTTTTTTTATAAAAGTTGCTGCAGAGGCTATTAACATTTACACTCAGCTGACTTAAAGTAAAGCAGATACCCTCCATAATAAAGGAAGCAATTCTTCCTCAGTACTGCAACATACAAATCTTGTCTGAGTTTACAGACCACTGGTGTACCCAGAGATTTTGTATTTAAGACTGAAATATCAACTGTTGCCTGAATTTCTAAGCTGCTAGCTAATACTGCAAATTTCAGATATACCAGCCACCACAATTGCTTGAGCCAATTGCTTAAATTGAATCTTTCTTTAGATAGATATATAGATGAGAGATAAATAGATAGATATATAGATATAGAGATAGAGATATCTCTCTTAATGGTTCTGTTTCTCTGGAGAACTCTAACAGTAAATAAATTTTTATTGATGATGGCTTAATATTTACCCTGTCTTAAAAATGGTCAACTCAGCAGGAAATGTAAAGGAGTCTTCCTAATCACTTTATTTTGAATCTTAAATAAGATTTTGAATCATAAATAGGATTTGTCTTTTGAAATATTTAAAAAAAATTCTCATGTCAGTGAAAGTAAAGTAAAAATGTCAGATCTATAAAATTTGCCATGGTTAAAAGAGGAAAAGTATAAAGCCTAATGTAAATCTTACTTCTTAACTTTTCTTATGTGTCCATGTAAATGTGCAAATCTAAGCTTTGATTTAGATAGAGGATTAACTGACTTAAAGATGTCATAATGAGATAAACTGCTTTTAAAAAGGTTTTTGATTGATAGATGAGCAGGATTTTTAAAAAAAAATTTTACAACGTGTCCTTCAGCAGAATATCTTTATGAAATGAAAAGACGAGAATTATTCCTTTTAGTAGACATATGTCCTGTGGAAATGCTCAGAGTGATAGAGGTTGTGGCATGCAGAGTACTGCACCCCTACCCCTGCCTCTCCAAAAAAAGATGTTCACATTCCAATCACAAGAATTTGTTTGTTACTCTCTATGGGAAAACAGATGTTGCAAATGTGATTAAGGTCCTCAATATGCTTACATTAGCCTGGGCCCAATTTAGTCACATGAATCCTTAAAAATGGAGAACTTTTCCCATCTGTTATCAAAGGGAGACATGACTAGGGGAGAAATGGTCAGAAAAATAAAAGGAACTGGCTTTGAGGATGAAGGAAGTTGACTAGGAGCCAGGGAATGTAGGTGGCCTCTAGAACCTGGAAAAGATGTAGATACTGATTCTGTCCAGAGCCTCCAGAACAAAATGAAGTAGGTGCTGACACCTTAATTTTAGGACAATGAGGCCTGTGTCAGACTTCTACAGAAATGCAGGATAATAAATATGTGTTGGGGCTTCCCTGGTAGCGCAGTGGTTGAGAGTCCGCCTGCCGATGCAGGGGACATGGGTTCATGCCCCGGGCCAGGAAGATCCCACATGCCATGGAGCGGCTGGGCCTGTGAGCCATGGCCACTGAGCCTGCACGTCCGGAGCCTGTGCTCCACAACGGGAGAGGCCACAACAGTGAGAGGCCCATGTACCGCAAAAAAAAAATAAATAAATAAAATAAATATGTGTTGTTTTAAGCCACCAAGTTTGTGGTAATTTATCACAGCACCATTAGAAAACTATACAGAGGCTTTCAAAATAATTATGATATGGAGACATATCCATAAATTTTAAACACGAAAGAAAGAAACACAAGGTTAATTTTGAAAGTATGTTTTCCATATTTTGCAACATTGATAGCCCAAAGTGGGCAACTATTTGTTACATTGATAGTCCGTCTAGAACTTCCCTTTCTCTCCACAGTTCAAATAAGGCCATCTAGCACTTAAGAAAATGTTTGGTCTCACCACTGATGGTTTACCACTAGCAGGCCATTGTGAGCACACCTCAGATGGTTTAGTTGGTGACTGTGCACAGCTACAACTTCCATATTATTTCCATGAAATAGAACTCAGTTCAACTGTAGCCAATTTATTTGCACTATGGGGCATTATTTGAGGAAAGATAGAAATTTTGGACTTCATAATACTGCATTCTTTCCTAGCCTAACCTGGGCTGAAAGTCTTGTCTTTCATGTTTCTAAGAAGTAGCTTTGCAATGGCATTGTCTCCAAAGGGCCACAGATGTAATATCCAAGGTGAAATGCTAGCGTAAAGAGCCACAGTGAGTTCATCTAGATGGATAAGTAGCCTGTGGAACTCCAAGAATGATAATGAAGACAGCCAATTTTTCAAGTGTATTGGTTTCCTGAAAATAAGATAAAAATATTTCTTGACTGTAAGTGTTGAATTAAAAAACTATGAGTTATTCACTGATGAACCATTGTTCTAAGCTGCCCTGTTCCCTAAATAGAGGCAAATGAGTCAAGGAAAGGTAAAGATAAAATGGAGATAATGTCTGTTATCTCACAGGGTTATAACAAGGATAAAATTAGATAAAGATAAAATTTTAAATATAATATACATATGGAAAAATATGACTTTATTAAAAACAGCAAAGCTACTGAAGAGAAGGAGAGATGAAAGAAAAATCGTATGTCTTTCATAATGCTAATTTATACAAATTTTTAAAAGGATTCAATAATAAAAATAGCTTTAATGCATTTTCTTCTTTAAAAAAAACTTCTGGGTCTTCCCTGGTGGCGCATTGGTTGAGAGTCCACCTGCTGATGCAGGGGACATGGGTTAGTGCCCCGGTCTGGAAAGATCCCACATGCCACGGAGCGGCTGGCCCGTGAGCCATGGCTGCTGAGCCTGCGCGTCCGGAGCCTGTGCTCTGCAATGGGAGAGGCCACAGCAGTGAGAGGCCCGTGTACTGCAAACTTGAAGCATGGAAAACCACAATGTTCAAGATGAAAAATAGAGTGGATGGGGTTATCATCAGGTTAGACACTGCAAAAGAAAATATTAATGAATTTAAAGACATAGCAAAAGAAACATTCTAAAATAAAGCTCTGAGACACAATATAAATAGTAATATATGAAAAAGCAATGTCTTACAACTGCAAAGAATTAGATATGTATGTAGGTAGAGTTACCAAAGGAAAGGAGATATAAGAAAAAATAAAGTTCAATTGTGTTTCACAATGCAAATTAAAGTTCTTACAGGGATGTGATATAAGTCAATTCTGCTGATAACTGTTGGCCAGAAATGATCACTTAGTCCTACAAGGGGATAATTTAGAGTGTTATGTTTCCTAAAGACTGTTAATATTTAGCAAACAAAACAATGACTATGCCGGAAATTCTTTGTTATGATGTAGTTAAGTCCAAATTTTCTTAGTGCATCATTTAGGCAGATAGAGAAACACTAGTCACTATAATAAATAAATTCTACAATTTCAGTAACTTAACATGATCAGGGCTATTTTTCTATCCTGTAAATATCTGTAGCAGCTGTTGCTTTCATTTAACTGTTTTTTTCCACTTGAAAGTTCAGGGATTTAGGCTATTTTCTTTTTGTATTTCTGCATTTTCAAAGGACTTCAGAGTATTCTTCATCCAAGTTTAAAAAAAAAAAGAGAGGGTAGAAAAGCCATCCATGCTTCCTGGTTCATTTGGCCTAGAAATAGCCCACATCATTTCCAGTTATATTCTAGAGAACGTGACCTCAACTTACTGCAGGGGATTGGGAAGTATACTTTCCACATTACAGTTTTATAAGGTCTACGCATTTTTGATAGCTATCTTTTTGAAAATCCAAAACAAAAGGAATTATTTCTTGACATACACCAGGATACATCAGTATACTTCCAATTTAGATTAGACAACCACAAAACAGGAAGTTCAGGAATGGAGCTGGAACATCTTAATAATTTTCCTCCCAATCTTGTCTTTTTTTAGTGTTTTTCATTTTTTGGTATTTCTTCAGCTTTGACTTCAGACCATCCATCCCATATGGTGAAGAAAGTAGTCTCACAGAGTCCAAGTCTCACATTTGCTAGAACCTCACACCAGAGGAAAAAAAATGACTCCTGGTTATTCTTATTTCAAATTACAAAAGCCTTGGGGAAGCACTGTAACTGGTTTCAATAGGATCAGGTACTTAATTCTGGACATACACTTGACCAAAAGAACAAGGCATATAAGAACATGAGCACACTATATTTTTTTAATGTAGTGCTTTAAAAAAACAGGGGTGTTTCCAGAAGTAAGAAAATAATTCATGATTAGAGAAAATAACAGCAAACAGGCACTTTCCATTGGTGATCTTCTCTCCTTTTTAAATGATTTCTCTCACTTAGAAATTCCTAATTTCTACCAGCACCCCACTACCAATCATGCCCAGTTATGCAGTTCAACAGCTGAGAATGTTTTCCTCAAATTCTCTACTCCAATTTCCTCTTTCTCCTCTGTCGTTGCTGGCAGCACAGCCACTCCTTAGCAGAGTGAATTGAGGCTATTGTGCATGAACATTCCAGCTCCCTGCTATTTCAGTGAGATTGTATTTATATCTAAATCGTTCATTACCTCCTTTCCTTTAGCTTCAAGAGTTATATCTTTTTTTTTTTTTAATTTGAACTTTAGTGTCTCCACCTGTGTTCTTCATCCTAAAATCTCCAGGTCATTCATTCCACTGTTATTTATTTTCTTATATTTTCAATTTCTTTTTCTCTCTACATTATTTCTTGGCACAGTCTTATCCACATTACATATCTCTTTCCTACCTAGGATATGGCACGATTATCTATAATAATGGTGAATACCTAACTGGGCTGGACCTTGGGCTCACCTGGGGATTACAGCTGCCAACAAAGATTCTGAATTAATTGTAAGGGGTGTGAACTGTGTACCAAAAGTCTTAATAGTTGTTCCCAGAAGATTCTAGTAAACAAAGTTTGAGAACCACTGATTTATATAATTTCTTAGCCAAACTCTGATTCATCCTTTATTAAGTCTCTAGCTACACTAGTCACATAGAATTTAAAAAAAATAAAATAAAACCAAAAAGTCCTGTTACTTTCACTTGTTGACTACCCGTCAAATTTATTCCGTCTGTATATGCACATTGTCACCTCTTTACTTGAGGAACTCCTCATTTCTCAGGATTAGTTTATTAATAAAATTAATATTACTAACCTTGATCTGCTTCCTGGTCAGTAAACCCTGCAAACTCTCATCAGACTATTCCTTGTAAATCACAAAGCAGATATTTCACACTTGATCAAAAAACATTTGGAAATTCACTATTGTGATCAGCATGAAGTCCAAATATTTTAGTTGGATACATAAAACTATACTTAATCTGGTACCTACCTAGCTATTCAGTCATCTACTATAAGATGCTCCCTCCATCCCATGCTTTACCAACCTGATCCCTATGCTCTATCTGATTAGTATAAATTCTTGGATTTCAACATTTAGCTGAAACATCAGCTCCTCTATCCAATTATGCTATTTTTCAATGTTTCAACTTTCCACTGCATACTCCAACTCAGGTAGAATTATTATCCTCTGCTTTGATGCCATGTATACTTATTGTCTTTTTGCATAATGTCTATAAGCTTTGTTGCATTATTTGCTTATAGATTTAGTTTCATTCTTTAGATTTTAAGACTCATAAAGCCAAAGGTCATATATTATTCATCTTTGTATTACACTTTTGTCCACTGAAGTGATCATAACTGGATGGATAGATACTATATATCTTCCAAAATATTAATTCCACTTGAGAAAATATAATAGTGGAATGTAATGATTTTCTAATGATGAAATTTCAGACAACAGAAAATATATTGTCAATGATATCCTCAAATTAGATGACAGTCCGTACTTATCTATGTATAAGTAGCACCTACATTTCATTCAGCAAGGCCATATTATAACTTCATGGGTTCCTTCACATATCTGACCCACAACAGCTATTCTCAAAAGTGTGATCACAACACCAGCAGCATCATTGCCATCATATAGTCCTTCAGATATTTCTGATGTCCCAAAGTTTGAGAACTACTGTAAAGGTCAGGGAAAGAGCTCATGTTTGTTTCCTGACTTATGTTTTACCCTTTATATCATGTATGGTGATTGGGAAAGCAAGCTCTAAATGTGAATTATAGCCAACATGCATCATTTGGGTAGTATAAAGAAGTGGCTTAATCTTTTGAACCTAAATTCTCTAAATTATATGATGGGGTAAAACACTGCCTACCTCTAAAGTTGCTGTGAATATTAAATGAGTTAAACCATAGAAAATGTCTACCGTGGTTCATGGAGAAAATGCTTAGCACAATGCTTGCTCAGAAATTTTAGCTGTTTTTTCCCCCCTTTTGATACTACTGCTACTATTTCCACTATTACTATTATTGCTACAGTACTATTTTTAATACCATTACTACTATTATGATTAGTTTTAGAGTTCTTAAAATAAAGTTGTGGGGAGGGAAGCGTGGGGGCTGGTGGTGTGATGAATTGGGAGATTGGGATTGACATATATACACTAATGTGTATAAAATAGATAACTAATAATAACCTGCTGTATAAAAATAAATTAAATTCAATTAAAAATAGCTGTGAAGTGTTATATTTAGTCTCATATCAGAGAGGTGGAAACAGGCTAGAAGAGGTAGATTAATAAGATCACACAGAAATTACGAAGTGAAACCAGAATTAAACAATGAGTCAGTATGATGAAACCAGAGAACATAATTTTCATAGTAAATGTAACTACTTAAATAATTTGCATTTCAAGTGACGATGAAATACTTTAAGAAATGTTTAATACATAAGTGAGAAGGAAGTTTGGTCATTTGATAAAAACTATAGATACTGTTAAATAACGTCAGGTTAGTGTCTTTTCAAAGAATAATAACTCAACATGTTAAAGTGGAAGCACAGTTAAAATATGGCAAGAAACATACAAGCCTTAAAGGCCTATTGATTGTTTTTTTCTTTTGACATTTGTAGGTATGAATGTCAACACAAATTCAACTGTATAAAAGAAATAACATATTGTTCCCAATGATTCAACTTGATTTCTATTTTGAATGCCCATAACACTAAGGTTGAAAATTTTAACTCGCTCAATCTAGGGTTTTTACTCAGTGCTAAGATTTTTTTTTGTTGGGTTCACTTAATCCTTGATGTAATATCTCAATAGGGGAAGTTTGAGATTTTCTTCATCCCATCTAGTCTTCATTCATTCATTCATTAGGTTATCATTGAAATATTCCTCTTTCTTATCTGCTGACTTTATTCAGATTCTATTGTTCTTGTTGCTATTTTAATACCAATCCTAAAGTGACAGGTACATTCTGTGGCTTCTTTGCTTCCCTTGGGATGGAAATCCTGGGAAGGTTATTTGTGGCCCTTATGTGCTTAATGCTGAAAACATCCATTCCCAGTTATGGAGGACACAGAATAGCCTAAATGCTTTGGAATAAGAGAGTGAACTACAGAGAGAACAAGGACAACAACAAAATCAACATTTATCACATGCAAAAAATTCAGCCACATTTTTACACACTGCATATTTTCTGTACTATTGCAAGGCTTAAATCATGTCCTTAAATTCACCTTCAGTCTGTGAGCACCTAAGCCTTTTACCTTTCCTTCACAAAACAAATGAATATGTAACCATTCAGCTGATAAGCTAATTCAATTCACTGGAACATGAACTACACACAATTTTAATATCTGTAATGTGTTTGGCAACAGTGGGAAAAATCTGTATGCACTAGAACAGACGTTACAATTTTACACCGGAGAAAGATGAGGAGAAACATATGGTATTCACAAGGTTAGTTATTAGATTTCAAGAAGCAAAGAAAAGAAACATTAAACATTCCTGCAAAATGGAAATAAATGATATCAATAATGGTTCATACAGTCATGAGGAATTACATGGAAGAAACAGGTTTAAAAAGAAAATGTGAGTTAACATTGGCAAACATATCCCAAATGGCAGAAATAAGTTCAAAATGCCATTAAGTCCAAGTCTCAGCTGTTAGTTCTGAAGAATTGGCTGATAATACAATAATTGGCTTTGGGACCATACACACACACCAAACATATCCACACATACACACAACCATGCACACATGCTTTATTTTTTTGATAGATGATTTTAATAAACTTTAGGTCATAGTTTTAATTATGTAGGCTTATTTATTGCACCAAATAATTCATTCATTCATTTCAAATTTGTCTTAATAATGAAGTTGATATTTTCATCATCTATGTAAAGGAAGTGGTAGTTTATCAGATTGAACAAGCTGACTTCATGATCGGAAACTGAAATATCTAACTCCAGTGTTAAGCTAACTCATAAGACTGCTACTGACCCAGAAAGGAAACAGAAACTTTCACAGTATAGATGCTTAATGAATATTCATTTTTTAATGAATAAATTTTAAAATAATGAGGAAAGGATAAAGGGAGAAAAAAAATGAACAACATAAATGAAGGTAAGGAGAGGAGGGGGGGAAGGCAGGAAGGAAAGCTGGAAAGGAGGGAGGAAAGGAAATAGAGAAAGAAGCAATGAAAAAGAATTTTTAGAAACTTCAGTGATAAATACATAAAATTACCCCTTGATACTGTTCTTACTATTACCATTAGCAAATTCTTCCTTCAACATAAACATAACTTTGTACTGTGGTATCAGTCAATTCTTCACAGTAGAAATGGAGAATCCTGTGTCTTTCCATATTACCATATTCTTCCATGTAGTTTAATCCCAGAAGCTATTTTTAGAAATTCACTTTCCTTTGACACAAATATCAATAGCTCCATATGAACTATTAATATATTTTTCTAAAGCATCCATGATTCTTTTAAATTTCTTCTTCTACCACCCTATTTAGATTTTTATCTCACTACTTTAATGATTTCCAGGCATTAGACTCTCTCTGTAGACCAACCGAAAACGCATTTAAAAGCTATCCTAGACTGGTTGCTAGAGAAACATTCTGATATGCTACAAGTCTTGTGGAAAGATAGTAGGTTGACTTTCTGGACTGGAAGTCCTACTGTTGTTAATGATTTGACTTCCTGGGCTCGTTGCTGCAGATTGTGGGTGAAAGTTCTACCTTTATAGATGGTCTGTGAACTGGAAAAAAAAAAAAAAAGCACAATGTGAGAGCTGTGAATTCAGTTTTCTTTGTAGCTTATTGAGGACTGTAGCCCAGGACATAGCCTCTCAGATAGCTCTGAGGGACTGTTCTGAAGAGGTGGTGGAGAAGGAGGTCAGTATATATATGATTTTGGTGATGGGAGTACTTGCAATCAATTATACACCTCAGTAGAAGTTTGTTGCTAGTCATGAAGAGCAAATGTCTCCATTAGTGATTTTACTGCTTTCCTAGGTATAAGCAGATGCAAGAAATTGTGTTCCTTAAATTTTCTTCTGAAAATATCTATCTGAAGCCCTGTTCAGCCAGATTTTCCCAGAGCATCGAGTGCCTCATTCCTGATCTCTGCCCTGAACTCCTTTCAGGGTGTGTTAAAGGTCAGTGACTCTATTGGCTAGTGACTTCATCCTTGTAGAAACAGATGGCAAGTGGCATTATTTAGTTTGCAGGTCTAACCATTGTCCACTTGTATAATCAGTCTCTAATATGGAATATCACACACAACCTGGATAAGTGTGATTTTTCCTCATAATTATAACTAGATGAAGCTTCATTGCAAAATGCATTACAGAGGTGACATGTATTTTCATTGCTTCACATATGTAGGTATCATACATAAAGTCATTTTGTCTCATTATTTGTGTGCTAAGTTGAATCACTTGGATATGGTATTGTCTACCAGATTTCTTCATTGTAGAAAATCTTTCACTCTTTGCCATCAATAATTTGTAAGGTGATACTTTGAGATGCTGTAAATATCTTATAAATATCCTGTTCTCCAACAATATTTTATCTAGTCATTTAGCTTCATTGATGATTATGGCACAAAGGGTGGTAAGATAGTGACCTTTCCAATTATCTCATTCTTTCACTGCATATTAGCTTTCATTGTCAAGTAAAGAAGAGCTTTTTCTTTACCCTCCTTCCTTCTTTGTTAAAACATCATTATGGATCCATGGAAACTTTTGTTATTCGAATCTTTATAATGTATTACCTTCAATCCTTTTCTTTCTTTCTTTCTGCGTTTTTTTTTAATACACAATCTGTATTAAATTTGGCCCAAGGAAACACCTTTTCACTAGGTTCTTGTCCTTTTCACACTTTCACATCAGAATTTGAGCACATACTTTCTTCCTAGAACAACATATTACATGCTTACCTTGTACTTTGTCCCAAATATAGAATCAGCCATTTCTCCAAAGAACATTGGTGCCTTTTATTGGGAACACATTATGACTTTACTTTTAATGCAGAAAAACTGGAATAATATTTTCGACCTTGCTGAAGATATTTGTTAAAACGAAGTTATATTAAAAATATTAGTAAACTTAACATTAAAACTCTATAATAACTAAATAATCATTAGCAATATAACATATGCCTCCAAATTACTTAATAATTTTCTAAGCAGTCATGGGTTTATTGAACCACCTTGAGCTTTGTACTTACCTTTTCATACGTAAATACACATGAGTATTATTGGACTACATTGGTAAAATAAAACAGGTAAGAATTACAAGGGACAAAGTTTGTTCAGTCACATGTTTCCTTACAGGGACTTTCCTTTTGCAATATAGTAGTAAATAAAAATAGAAATATCACATTTTCTTTCTTCTTTTGTCCCTCGCGGGCTCCTTTCCGCGCTGGTCCACACCCTGTCTGCCACTGCCCGGCCTGCGGACACCGCTCTCCACCGCTCTTAGGCACCTTGGCCCAGAACAGTGCTAAAGCAGCCATGCTGGGGGTTTGGAGGAATCTGGCAGCCTCTTTCACTTCTCCTGAAGAACGGCCCTTTGGTAAGCCACCCGACCCTCCACGGTATTGCCCATACACCCGGAGTGGCCGCCGATCAGAGACACATCCAGAACAGAGCAATAGTGAAAGGACACCTTGGAGCTGGACAGCTTCCAGACTGCCCGGAGGGCTGCGACAAGGTGGCTATTACCACAGGAGTCCCAAGAAAAGCAGGCATGACACGGGACAACCTGCTCAACACCCACGCCACAATCCTGGCCACCCTGACCGCTGCCTGTGCCCGCACAGCCCCGAGACCATGATCTGCATCATTTCAAATCCAGTTAACTCCACCATCCCAATCACAGCGGAAGTTTTCAAGAAGCATTCAGTTTACAACCCCAATAAAATATTTGGGGTGACAAGCCTGGACATTGTCCAAGCCAACACCTTTGTTGCAGAACTGAAGGGTGTGGATCGGCTCGATTCAACGTTCTTGTCATTGGGGGCCTTGCTGGGAGGATCATCCCGCTGATCTCAGTGCACCCCCAAAGTGGACTTTTCCTGGGACCTGCTGACTACCCTCACCAGGTGGATCCAGGAGGCTGGCCCAGAGGTGGTCAAGGCTAAGGCCACAGCAGACCCTGCCACCCTGTCCACAGCATACGCTGGAGCCCGCCGATTTGTCTCCTCCCTCGTGGATGCGATGAACTGAAAGGAAGTTGTCGAATGTTCCTTCGTCAAGTCCCAAGAAACAGACCGTCTGTACTTCTCCACACCGTCGATGCTGGGGGGAAAGGGCATCGAAAAGAATCTAGGCATCCACAAAATCTCCCCCGTTTGAAGAGAAGATGATTGCTGAGGTCATTTCTGAGCTAAAAGCCTCCATCAAGAAAGGAGAGGAGTTTGTAAAAAAAACATGAAATGAGAAGGCGGTTAGCGAGCAGTCCGTCTCCTTAACAAATTAAGGCGTCATGTCAGTGTAAAGCCATTTCAGACACCTTTGTCTTTTCAGTTTGCTTTGATGATGAGTATTGTATGAACAAAACACCCCTTCCAAATCTCGGGTCAGTCTATCTGCATCAGAAAAAGCAGGCTTTGATTTTCTTTTTCAAGTTCTCCTCCATTTTTTTTTTTCTTTCAAATTTTTGAGTGTGAGAGAAAACAAATTCAAGGGAAGAGGAAAAAGTAAAAGTATATGTAAAAGTTTTGAACTACTCCAGGCAGAGAAAATAATTGCTAATAGTCATACTGGGAACACTTTTGGATTTAATAAGTTAAAAATTAGAAGCTTTATATGAAACAAAGATTAGAAAATAATTAGATTAATTTAATTCTCTCAATACTCTGTGTGAGAATGATGCAGGATGACCTAAACCATAGACTTTTTCGTGTTCTAACTGATACATGATGAATGAGATAAAATTTAGATAACACACAACATGTAACAGGCTTGTAAAATAAGAAAAAAACAGCATGACTTAGAGGGAAGTTTAGAAATCAATTAAAAGTTGAAAGATTTATTAAAATAATTTTGCAATTTAAATGTGACCTTTTTATCTTTTAGGTCAAACCAATCATATATTTCTAACATACTGAACTATCAATAACTCATGTAATATTCCTCTTAAACAGATAAAAAATCCTGCTACAGCAGTAAATGACCAGGTTGCTGTGAAATGATGTTATAATAGTTTCAGTTGTCTTGAAGGAATTGATGTTATATTTATATTAAAAATAATTATTTATTATGAGAATTTTCTACATTAATTCTCTAAATATAATACGGCCCTCAAGGACAAAGATCACTGTGGTCAACTATTATACAGCATGTATTTTTTATACAATTTCTCATGTCATGGTATAACAAATTACCATGAACTTCATGGCTTAATGCAATACAAATTTATTATCTTACAGTTCTGGAGGCCAGAAGTTTAAAGTCAGTTTCACTGGACTGAAACCAAGATGTCCATCTGGCCAAGCTCCCTTTGGATGAACTAAGGGAGAATTTGTTTCCTCTCCTTTTCCAGCTTCTAGAGTTATATTTCTTGACTCATGGAATCTTCCTCCATCATCAAAGTCAGTGACATAGCCCCTTTTCTCTCTGACTCTGCTTCCCTCTACTTCCTTCACATGGCTTTCTTCTTCTGTAGTCTGTGTTAAATATCTCTTATATAAGGATACATATGATAGCATTTAGATCTTGACTTTATAATACCTGCAAAGGTTTTTTTTTTGGCCATATGGTAACATTCACAGGTTCCATGGATTAGGGTATGGATATCTTTTGATGATCCATTATTCAGCCTACCACAGCATATAAGGCATAAAATAATCTGTAACACAGTATCTAATGTGTTTCCCTTTAATGTATGAAAAGGAAACTGTCAGGAAAACCATTAATAATTAAGAACTTACATACTTAAAGGAGCATATGGTGTCAGAAAATCATGCTTCTACAAATCCTTGGTAAAGAAGGCTGAACTCAAACTCTAAAAGCAGTCATTTTCTTCACCCACAAATCTCCAAGAATGCATAACTGTGAGGACATATCCCGGCCACAGCACTTTTCTGTCAAAAACGCTACCTAGCAAGTGTTTGCCCATGGATGAAAGAGTAGGAATATAAGCAGAATATCATGAGATCAAATGAAAATCAAGAACCAGGTATACCCAAAATGAAGTGAGAATAATGTATATTCCTCTCTACCAATTGTCTAGGATTCTTTATATTTTTGTATATATGTATATGTATATATGCATAAATATATATGTATATGTATGTGTATATATATATATATACAATTATATATATATAAACTATAGGTAGACAGATAAATAATTGATCATTTTATAAGTATGTGTGACATGAGTGACTGGATCCACTCTACAATTGGTAGAGACAACAATGGCAGAAAACATAAATACTGTTTAAAATATTTTGTTAAAATCACAGATTAGTAAGAGTAGGTGGCATATATTTAGCTTTAATTTCAAATGAGAAAGGAAAATTGTGCCTTAGCAAACAGAGACCTAGACATGTTTTGACATGGCTTATTGTGGCAAGACAAATGTGCCAATTCAGATCTTCACAAGTTCTTAATCAAGACATGAGGCTCAGTGTCTATGTGCCACTAATTGGGCTATTATGTGCTGTCATCTTTGTTAGTTAACTCTTTGTATGTGTATATAATATCTCTTCAACTAGAATTTTCACCCCTGATGGGATATAGCATAGTTTAGGCATTAGACACAATCATGAATAGCAATACATACTCTAAGAAAAATGTTGTTTCCTTTTTGACAATGGTAAGCCCAGGAGTTCAAAATTCATTGTCATCTGAAGTCACTCAAGGAAAACTTTTTCATCTATTCTAATGCTTAGTATAGCACCTCAGACATAGCATGTAATCAGTAAAATTATACAGAATAGAACTCATTAATGTAATTTGTAAAAAAAAAAAATCTGTACTCAGATAAATAATTTATTTTCAAGATGAGTACACACACAAAAAAAATAATGCTTCAACATCAGGAAATCCTTAGTCAAATAAGGCGTTGTCACTTTTTCTGTGGAAAAATCATGACTCAGCTGTGATTTGAAGAATGTACACTCCTTATTTTTCATCTATCCTTTATACTCATGGCTTGAATTCACAGACATTGCTGAGATGATTTACCAAGGCTTAAGACAGCTTCTTATAATGAAGAAGGGAAGGTGGATGTTATAGAGACTGTTCTACCTGGGGACTGTTCTATCTGGGCACATGCCCAACCAAAATAAAAGTTATATTTGTAAGTCTAGTTTTCAGTGAGGTATAGTTTTGAAACTAAGTTTAGGACACTAAGATATAAGCATGCATAACCTTGGCAACTACTGAAATGAATGAAGAATGAGTCTAACCCATATCCTTTTTTTCCCTTCCTTTTTGCTGGTTGGAATGAGTACATAATGGTTATAGCTGGAGATGCCATGCTTGACTATGAGAAATCCTTATGAATGGAGACTCTCACAGGTTGAGTCCCTAAAGCAGACACTGAAATGAAGTGTAACATGCAAGATACTTATTAACAGTGCCATTTGGGTCATCCACAGTAGAAGTTAGGAGAAGGAAACAGGATTAGACAGAGGGAAAAGTTGAACTGAGATGGAGGTCCCACAATAGCTTCCAGAAATCTTATGAGATCTTTGGAGCTAGACTTGCCCTTCAAAATAGTCCTATGGTGGGATAAAGTGGCCAGAGCTTTACATTCATGTATTGGTCAATCACTGGCTGTGGGTAACGCTGGGAAGGCATAAGACCTTGAGTGAGGAACTTCTTTGCAGCTGAAGTAACCCCTCAGAGGTTGACAACTGTGTGTTCACAGCTCACCAACAACTGGGAAAACAGATCCTTCAGTGGTGCGCATCTGAAAGTACATCGCATTTTTCAACACAGTGGCCAAGTTCAGTGAGTAATAAGTAGGGAAGTATTGTGAGTTCTGGAACCCTGAGAGAACTTTCCAGACTTGTACTACCAACCTCTGGACTTTGACATGAGAGAAAACATTCAAACACACTCACCAAACCATCTCCTCCACTAGCATGGCTTTTATTACCATCTTTATGATCTTGTGTCTCAAAATTTACCTCTAATCTAGATCAAGTACCAATGTTATACAGTATATGAACTACTTGGCATTTCCATTTGAAACAATGACTGCATCTTTATTTCAACTTGAGCAAACTAAAATAAATCATCTCTCCATCAGACAAATTTTCTTTTTGTACTACCAATCTCAGTATATGACACAAAAATGCATGCAGATATTTTTATTTCAAGTCTAAATTTTTAGCTCAGGAAGCATTTTATGAGCTGAGCTTTTTTATAGCATCTCATGATACCCCCATCATTCATTCAAAATTCCCTTTACAAAAAAATTCCCTTCTACAAAGGGGCTATTTTCTCTTATTTCTCTAATCCTTTGTCCACACCATTTTCTCTTTCTATACTTTTATATTTATCTCCCCTCCAATTAACTTTTGGTAATTCAATTGCATTTGTAATTATTTATCACCAAACAAAATATCATAATCTCTTTATATTATTGTGTCTCCAGCACCTACAAAATGCCTGGCTCACAGTAGGTCTATCTTCATACTGAGCAGATGAATGAATGCAAGCTTGAATGAAAGAAACCCCTTGGTTCCATCTATCCCAGTTTTCTCCCCTTTCCATAGAAGCATGCCACAGTCCAATCTTCGCAGGTTGTAACTGTAGTGAAATATAAACCTGAAAACTATATTAGGATCAAATAACAAACAATGACAAATATTAGAAAAAGTAAATTGGACTTAATTTGTTAAAAAGTGTGGAGTCACAGAAAATTTTTAAGAAGCATTCAGGCAAGAACATGGGTGTTTAAATCCCAGGCTCTAGTTAATTAAAGATAATCAGAATAATCATTTCATTAACTGAATTCTTACTAGAAGTGTATGATCAATGTTAAACTGTGAATCACTTAATAGAAGGAACTCTGAAATCAAGATGATAGAATATTGACTGTGTTCATTAACTCTTCAGATAACAGTAAAGCACAAGAGAGGGAAAGGAAGTGGCTTAAAACTGAAAGACTATGATAACGATTTAATGTGACCTCCAAGAGTGTAAAGACACAGAACAAAATGCATTAAAAATGAGATGAGGGAAATATAATTGGAGCGGAAAATAATTTTTTAAGTGCAAAAATATAAGATGTGCAAGTGTGGCACATACATAGCTAAGTGTCATAGTAGATAACAAACTAGCCATGATCAGTGAATCAGCTCCAGGGAAAGCAAATGTAGTGTTAAATTGTAAGTAGCAACAGTATACCCGGAGATGATGCAGATTCTCAAATTATATTCTCAGTGTTTTGTCTGTTCTCTTTCTTTTCTTTACACTTAAATCAAGGCGCTTTATGGAAAATGTGGGGCAGATACACAGAAAGGAAATATAAATTGTTAATTAGTAAGTTCAATAAAGAAAGAGTAAATAAGAAGTGACCATACTTAAAGGTGACTAAGAGTTATGTTCTGCAAAAGGTGGTGTCCAGGCCATTTCCACCAAACTTTATAGTTTGGAAGGGATTAAGAGATAAGAGTAACATGGCAGACTACATATGAGGGATGAATTCCAAATACTTGAAAAGATACCAATATAAGTTGCTATAAAGACAAAAATAAAAATTGATTACAACTTTCTTAGAGTGATTTAAGTAAAATTCTACTGAACAGGAAATTATGCATTAAATCTTTTTGAGTTACCTTTATCCATTATAAACATTTTGATATTATCATTCTTAATGTTGGTCAGACAAACTGATTAAAAAATATATTGCTCAGTGTATACATTTATAAATAGAGAAAATGACAGTGCTGTGGAGAAAGAGAGGATCTAACACTGAGGCAAACATGACACAGTGGAACGAGTCCCAGCCTCACAAGTGATCTTGCAAATGGTGATGATGGGTATTACCAGTGATTCACGGGTTCTCTGCTGGGAGCCATGCTGATCACATTCTGTGCTTAGTCACACTGAATTCTCGTAATGATTCTATGGATAGACACAATCATCAATCTCAGTTTTAAAAGGAGGAACAGGCTTAACAAAATTAAGCACACTCATGCGCTGGAATATGTACCCTATCTTGTGTTTGCTGGACACTACAATACATGTTCCTAACCATAAATAATACTGGAGTATCAGTCTCAAGTAAATAGGAGAGTCAGGTTGTTTTGTTTGTTTTGTTTTTTACTGCATCCCCAATCACATGGTATTTACTTAAATATTTGTTGAACTAATGTTAAAAATGGAAAATTCTGGAAAATAAATTGAGATAAAATGTAGATGCTAAAGAATCTACTGAGTATAACACACTCCTTCATTGTAAATGGATGGTATATGGACTGAATTGTGCTTCCCTAAAATTCATATGTTGAATCCCTAACCCTCAATGTGATTGTATTTGGTGACAGGCCCTCTAAGAGATAGCTAAGGTTAAATGAGATCATAATGTTGAGGCCTGAATCCAATAGAACTAGTACCCTTTAAAAGAGGCAGAGACATCAGAGATCTTTCTCCACAAGCACACAGGAGGACTCAGCAGGAAGGCAGTCATTTGTGAGCCAAGAAGAGAGTTTTCAGCAGAACCTGAACCTTGCCAGAACAATGATCTTGGACTTCCCAGTCTCTACAACTGTGAGAAAATTAATTTCTGTTAGTTAAATCACACAGTAGTATTTTGTTATGGCAATCTGAACAGACTAAGACAATAGCTTTACTTTAAAAGGACTGTACTAGGGGCTTCCCTGGTGGTGCAGTGGTTGAGAGTCCTCCTGCCGATGCAGGGGACACGGGTTCATGCCCCAGTCCAGGAAGATCCCACGTGCCATGGAGCGGCTAGGCCCATGAGCCATGGCCACTGAGCCTGCACGTCCAGAGCCTGTGCTCCACAATGGGAGAGGCCACAACAGTGAGAGGCCCTCGTACCGAAAGAAAAAAAGAAAAAAAAAAAAAGGACTGCACTAAAAATCATATGGTTTATAATGTCAGGTTAATAGGCTGAGAGCTCAAGTACAGACCTTAGCACCATAAAGGATAAAGTCAGAGAACAAAGTGATGAGGATGCCAGCTTTTCCTAAGAAAGTATGACTTTAAAGACATTCACCACTGTTATGCACCAGTTAAGAGCCAGACAGGGAGAGTTGTTGTTTTTTCTATTATTTTTGAAGATGTTTGCTTGCTTAAATCTGGGATAGGCACACTTCTGAATTATCTCTTTGTGCTTTTATTTTTGATACATTGGCTTCTGCTGATATTAAACAGATCAGATTTTGCAATATTCATGTAATATTTACAATAATTACACATTGGCAGGGAAAAAGTAGCATAGAATTAGGATCGTGGAATACCTGTTGGGGTGGAAACACTAAGAAAATCTTATAAAAGTGTTTTCAGTGTCATGTTTTTAATATTCTTTTTTTTTTTTTTCATTTCTAATATCACTCAATCAATGGCCTTAGTTGAGGGCTAAGCTCATAGTTTTAAGAGACTAACATGACATATTATTTCCCTTTAATTCAATGCTCAGGTAAGAAGTTGATTAATACAGAAATTTTTAAAAAGGTGAGTTGGTTTGTGTTTACTTAAAATTATACAGTGACCTAAAAATGGGTAAACATAAATGCACCATAATGTCACTTCCTTGATTAGCCTTTTGAGTTACTCACTTTCAGTTGCAAAAAAGTTTAAATGAGAAAACTAAATAAACAAATCACATTGAAATTCTTTTTTAAAAAGGCACTGAAATGTTAGGAGTAATTACAGATTAAAAAAATGTGGTAGAGGGTTACATAGAGAAAGATTTCTCCAAAATATAAATTTGTTGATATTTGGTTTTCTATTCTAAACTATGATTTGATCTTCTATGTCCCTCATGTATGATTTATTTTCTGAGGAGAAAGCTTTTTTATTAGGATGTGATATCTAATCCAATATTTTTTTTAAATGTTCTTCATCATTTCCTGTAAAAATAAGGTGAGAAAAGGCTGTTAAATCATCAAATTATCATTGGGAATATAGGCCTTAGAGTTATATCTACAGCAAAAAGTATCTGATTGACTTTTAAAAATGTAACTCTAGCTCTTCACAATATATCATTCTAGTTAAATTCTTAATTATTTAGCCATAATGGGAAATTTCACAGCCTTCTGCCTTTAAGTTTTAAGCTTCCCTGAACCTAATTTCCTTATCTATATTTTGAAAAGAAAATTTACAGTAATATGGTAGACAGAACTGACATGTGAAGTTCCCATTCTGTTCAAACACATAAAAATCTTCATAACAAGAACATTTTAATTCATAACAAAGTTTTCAATGCAAAGCAACACTCTATTTATAATTTCACTCGGAGTAATAAAACATGTGCTGTTTAGTCTTCTATATAACATTAATTATTGTTTCAACTTATTCGGTTTAAAATATTTGTGTGTATTCAAGAAGTGAGTACTGGACATGTAAAGACTGAAACATAAATAAAAGTATATTCATTGAAAAACAAAATGAATATTATATTTTCAAAAATGGAGATAAAATTTAACAATTTCATTTTAGCCGGTATTATACAGAGATTCCATAGCTCAGCACAAACATGTTAAGGACGTATAAAACCTGAAATATCATTTTTATAGCCCAAGTAAAGTATCTTAGTGTAAATAATTTTAAATAGCATGCTATGCTACACTCATGGGTTAAGCAAGACCATCTTAATTTTTTATTAGCTATGTAGACTATGCATATTAAGGGCTACTTTGAAAATGTCATTTTCAAAGTGAAAATCTTTTTCACTTGTTTAAAACCACAACAGTCAAATTGTTACTTAGAAACATATTTGTTTCAAATTCCATTTTTGAAATGTGCCTCTGCTAGAACCCCTGCAGCTGAGTTACCTGAAGTTTTTAAACTCTTATGTTACATTATTCGGGTCTCTGAATCTCCATAAGCTTTTACAGACACATTTTTTTCTGTTTGAGTAGCACTTTCCATCAATGTTAATGAATATTTTTACAACAACAACTTGTAAAGAACCATTCTGTCCATTAAATTACATGGGACTTTTAGCATCATCTTGAAAAAAAGATGCATCAGCTGTTTCCAACCACTTTAAAATACCAGATATATAGCTTCTAGACTACAAAATGAAGTTGGCAGAACTTATATAAAAATGCTCTTGATATTCTCATTCAGGCTTTTCTAAGACCGGTATCAGTGGAGAGGGCCCAAGTTAAATAAAAAAGGAAATGTTTAAACATTTGAGGAAAAATAAGAAACAACACTTAGTAAATGTTTACAGCCAGAATGTGTGGAAAGCACTATTGGGCACATCTGTTTAAAGGCTGAAGAAAGTTTTAGCATAAAAACAATGACCTTGAGCAAATACAGGCAAAAATAGATTTAAAATATGTGCTAATACATAGTTTTGGTCAAGTTTTGTACTGCCTTTTCTTTCCAGGAACTTGAGGAATATGAAGAAGAGTTTTAAACATCACTAAATTTGAGAATTTTTCTTGCTGAATTGAGAGGGCTCTGGGAAATAAGTTTATGTAACTGAAGAAAAAAAAAAAAACATCTGTTAATAGTTCCTGTTGTGTAAGAAAATGCCACTTCTATGTATTTTTTATAAAAAAAAGAAAATTATTTTGGACGTTTTCACTGCTATAATATTAATAAAAATACTGTATTTGAAAAATAAAAATATTTTTTTTTGTTGAAATGATTGTTGAAATCATGTTAAAATGATTCAACATTTACCAAATTAAACTGATGGAAAAATTAATAGAATAAATATTTTACCATGCTATGTTTTACAAGTCTACCTTCCAAATATTTAAATGTAATAGCAATATAGCCCAGAAAGTAAAAAATTGAACACATGTAGTAGTCAGCTTCTTTCCCTCGATAAATCTAATGACAAGTGAATTATGTTTTTGTGAAAGCAACTGAAGTTTCTCTGTTTCAGAAGCTTTCCATCAGAAAAGTGATGGCAAACAAGTGTCTCGCATACCATAAAATTATGACAACATAAAATACATTGTGAATTCATCCTCTGGACATCAATAAAAAATATATCAAAATGTCTGTGTGTGTTTTATGTTCCTAATTCTTCCAGAAACACATTCTACTATAAACCACCAAAATGTGAACAAGTTTCAATTAAGCATGTCTTATATTTTATGTACATTTCATTATTCAACTGGTGCTCAGATGCAAATTAGACATAGTCAGTATATACTTCCCAACTCTGTTGATATTAAAAGTTAGATCAGACAAAAATCTGAGAACTTAAGCTTTTGTATATGGTTAGTCCATTTTAGACTTGACAATTAAATTTCCACTATTCTCAAAGTATTTTTATTCTAAAAACTAAATTGCTTTCTAATTCATCATAGCAGCCTGGTTTCACCAGATATCAAGACAGCACATAATATTGGGCATTAATTTAAGGCCTTACTCCACAAAGCACATTTTAATTATTTTATTAAGCTATTTTTAGATTAAGTGACTACATATTTGCAGTAACTGAAATAAATAGATGATAAAATAATCTTTTATCTGTGATTATAAAATCCAAAAACCTCTGAAAGCTGAAAATACTTCCATAACTCAATGGGCAATAATATTTGACCTTCTTTGTATTCACTTAGTAAATTAATAGATTTGGGATTATTTATAGTTATCCCACTGGGCAGAGTATTGATGTTTCTGTGAACATAACATTATGCTTGATTACAGACCCTGCCAGGAGTGTTATATACATAGTATATGTGCATATAGCTCTCCAAAATATCTCCAAAACTTAAATTCTAAACAGATCTGGTTTCATGATTTTCAGAAAGGAGGTTATAGACATGTATAAATATTTAAGGACACTGATTGATTTCCATATGTTGAAGTAGCCTTGCATCCCAGGGATAAATCTCACTTGGTCATGGTGTATGATCCTTTTAATGTGCTATTGAATTCAGTGTGCAAGTATCTTATTGAGGATTTTTACACCTATGCTCATCAAGGATATTGGTAGTCTTATTTAATTGTAGTGTCTTCAACTGATGTTGATATCGGGTGATTCCAACCTCACAAAATGAGTTTGAAGGTTTCCCACTTCTATTTTTGGAATAGTTTAAGAAAAGTTGGTATTAATTCTTCCTTGAATGTTGGGTAGAATTCACCAATGAAGCCATAAGCTCATGGACTTTTCTTTGTTGTGGCCCTTCTAATTACTGACTTAACCTCTTTATTTGTTATTGGTCTCTTCAAGCTTTCCATTTCTTCTTGATTCATAAAAATAACACACACACACACACACACACACACACCTCACCACCACCACATTGGAATATTATTAGCCTTACAAAAGAAGGAAATCCTACCTTTTGTAACAACATGAATCAACCTGGAAGACATTACACTAACTGAAATAAATCAGAGGCAGAAAGACAAATACTGCATGTCCTCACTTATATGTGGGATCTAAAATAGTCAAAGGGATAGAAGCAAAGAGTAGAATGGTAGTTTCTAGGAAACAGGGGGAGGGGAAAATGGGGAAATATTGGTCAAGGGGTACAAAATTTCAGTTATGCAAATGAATAAGTTCTAGAGATCAACACTGAGTATAGCTAACAATACTCTGTTACATATTTGAAATTTGTTACGAGAGTAGATCCTCAGTTTTCTTTCTACAAAAAAAAAGAATAAATATAATATAATATGTGATGTCATATTATATTAATTAGTTTGATTGTGATGATTATTTCACAATGTGTATGCTTACCAAATCATCAAGTTGTACACTTTAAATATATACAGCTTTAAATTTTCAATTATACCTCAAAAGGAAGCAAAAGTATAAGGATACTTTTCTATAGTAAGTAAGTAAAAGAGCCTAAAATTTTCTTCATAGTCCTCCATTCTTAGCTCTTTGTACTAAGATCAGAGCTAAGAAGGACCTTTCTGACCTTGGACCTACAACCCCTACTGTCCTTCCAGGAAGTCATATATATTTGGATCTCATTGTACCCAGTACTTCACATTTTTGGCAGTCTCATTATCCATATTTGGAATCTGGGATTCCACCAGCGCCCTCTCATATGTAGTGAGAGAAATGTGCTCTTGTACTATAATTTATTGGAAGAGTGTGTTGCTTTGCATCCATAGTCAGAACTCTCCATAAAATACAGCACCTAATCTGACCACCCTCTCCTGAGCTTGGGTGACAGCAGGAGCCACCAGACTGGTCAAATTTTGTCAACTGTTGTGCCCATATGTTCTCTTTTTATTAAAGCAATTGATAAAAGTCATACCATTCTTTTGCTTAGAATCTTGCAGTGGTTCTCATTTTCACCCAGAGTAAAAAACAAATTCCTTCTGATGACCCAAAGGTGCTTCCTGTCCTGACTCTCCCATTGCTTCTCAGACCTTTTGCCCTCAGACTCACTCTCTCATCCTGTCAGCTCCAGCAACATTGCCCTCTGAAGAGCTGTTTTTCTCACAAAGCTTAAGGATTTTGCTGTGATTACTTCTTCTGCCTGAAATATTGTTCTGTAGAATGTCCACTTGGTGAACTTCCTTACCTCCTTCAATTATTTGCTAAAATGTCACCTTTTTAAAAATCTTATTTATTTATTTTTAGCTGTGTTGGATCTTTGTTGCTGCACACGGGCTTTCTCTAGTTGCAGAACGCGGGGGTTACTCTTCATTGTGGTGTGCAGACTTCTTATGGTGGTGACTTCTTCTCTTGATGTGGAGCAGGGCTCTAGGCACGTGGGCTTCAGTAGTTGTAGCATGCAGGCTCATTAGTTGTGGCTCATGGGCTCTAGAGCACAGGCTCAGTAGTTGTGGTGCACGGGTTTAGTTGCTTCCCGGCATGTGGGATCATCCCGGATTAGGGCTCAAACCCATGTCCCTTGCATTGACAGGCGGCTTCTTAACCACTGCACCACCAGAGAAGCCCAAATGTCACTTTTTAAATTAAAGCTGTTGACTACATTTCTCAAAGTTCAGCAGTTCCCAAACTCATTCTCTGTACTCCAAATCCCCCTTAATCTTTTCCATTTCTTTTTTCCATAGTATGTCTAATCATTTGACACATAATATAATTTATTTATTTAATAGTCACATTGATAACAGAAAATTTTATCTGTATGCCAAGTTCATATAATAGTTTTTGTTATAAAATAGGCATCAACTAAATATTTGTTTTATGAATGAATGATTAAAATGTGGTATGGACATTATCTTAATTCAGCTCTAAGTTTAGAAAGTGTTGGATTATTGGAAAAAACATTGGATGAAGAATAAGAGATCTACGGTTCTGTTTATTGTTCAGTTTGTAATTGACTAGTTTTGGAAAAGTTACTTAATTTGGGCTTCAGTGATATAATCTGTTACAACAACAACATAAAAAAGGAGACAGGACTACTAAATTTCTTGTTTCCCTTCTTATTTTCCATCCTCTCGCTCTATGAGTGTTCCATAATTTGCCATAAAAGTCTTAGAGAAACGTACACAACAATCAGTTGTACACAGCAGATACTTGCAATTCATGGCATATAGCAGGGACAGAATAAATAGCTGTTGAATAAATGAATGTATGTGTGGATGAAGATTGTTATGTGTATCATTTTAAATATTCAAATGTTAAGCTTATGAGTATGGAAAGTAATTCTGGGACTACAGGGTGATTGGAGAGGCTCTGCCAACTCTCTCACTGTATGAGCATAGAAAGGAGAGCAACAACAATATAAAAGTCATTGATGGATCACATTCTACTAAGTGCAGAGAGCAATGATCCTTGTGGGACTGTAGAAAGGACACTTATGGAAGTGTGCCATGCCTGAGAAATTCTTTTTTAGTCTTGTTAGTCTTAAAAATGCATCTACAGTTGGAAATGAATAATGACCTTCAAGAAATAAAAGATGACCTAAGCTTTCACAATCTTGCTCTGATTAGAGTAAGATTCTAGTCCAAGTAGATATATTGCCAGCAATTAGCCCACGTGCTATATTTCTGAAAATTTTGCAATTTCTGTCTTTAAAATAGAATGTGACATAGTGGTACATTCATTTGTACTTTCACTACCAAGCTGAAAAATAATTGAATTCCACATGCTAACAATTCATAACACCCTTGAAAAGTTAGGCAAATGTTATTTTAAGCATTTTGATAAATGCTTTAAAAATTAATTGGCCTTGTCTAAGTATTATCATCAGAAATATCTCGATTCAGAATTAGTGGTTTTGTGCTAATATTAATAGTTTTGCTATAGGTAAAAACAATCACTAAAGGTAAATTCACATAAATGTATTAAGTCCATTCATAAAGGTACAATATATTGCATTGAGAAAAATCAGAAAGAACTTAGAAACCTTCTTTTGTCTCAAATGAGATGAGTAATAGATTATATCTGAGTATTGTCCAAAAGTTCAAGGCAAACCAGAAAGGACCATAATCCACAACACACAGCATGGATGTAACCAGATTAAGATGGTTCTGTGAACTTTGTCAAAGCAGGAAGAAGGGGAAAAAATCCAAAGTAGCTTGAGACAATAAAAATGCAGTGGAAATTTGAAACAAAATTTGAGGAAAGCCAAGTCTGTAATTTATGATTCAAAGTTTTTATTATATCAGTGGGCTAGAGAATGGTAGGGGATAGAACAATGAAATCAAAATATCTGAGTTCTAGAGACTCAGAAAGGGCAGCAAGGCAAGTGATTCAGAAATAGACATGGGAGACCTAAGGAAAAAATATAAGTGAAGCAGACAGCTCTTTAATAATTCTGTCATGTGCTGTCATACACAGCAACCTACAAGGCCCATGTAGGTTCACATCCTCCCACCACACAATGGGACAGAAAACCAGTCTAAGTAAAACATCTATCTTCCTTAAAATAATAATGAAAATGTATTCAAAGTTAGGAAACCTGTATTCTAGACTTAAATATGTCTCACATAAAAATATACCACCAAACAATAACTTAATAATTCAATCTCTTTTTCTAAACTAAAAAAAAAACAATGAAACTAGCCTCTTCGATTAAATGTTATTTTAGCCATCAACAGTGTTTTTTATGCGTAAACAGTGATGGACCTGGCTGCCATGTGTTCCAAAATACAATAGACACAAACAGAAATATTTGAATCTCCTCTGTTGAAGTAAGTGGTCAGTTAATGCTAATTAACTTGCAATGTTATTTTCCCAGCCCTCCATACTTTCTAGCATCTCTGCTAAAAAGCTTTTCTGTCCTGTTGTCCTTCTCAGGCTTTAGAAAAGCAGATTGATTCTTGCCTTTGTTCCTTCTGCACCTAGAACAGTGCCAGACACCTGGTAGAAACTCAATAAATATGTGTGGGACTAAACTAAACTTTGACTACTACCCTCAGAATGTCCAACAATGTCAAAGTCAAAACTGCTTCTGCAAAATATCCCAGCACTCCCTTTATATTTTAAAAAGAGCAAGACTTTAATAAATCGACATGAGTATTTTTAACTGTGTTTCTTAGTTTGGGTTCCCAATAATAATGCTTTAATTAATGACTTGAGTGTAAGCAGGTGCTGGAGTAACAGTAGAGTAGCTGTGAAGGGCAGGCAGATTGAGATGGAAAGGAAGAGAAAGACAGCAAAGGATGAATGATTAATATTGTTATTTCCATGAGCATCTGGGACTAGAACCCTCTAGAGACCCTCTGAAGAACTGTGTAGAATAGACTTTAGAATTGTCCTGCAAAATATAGGAAGTTGGGACATTTACCCATTGACTCCCATCCTTAATGGAAAAAGTTGTTCCCAGTAGTCTTAAAGTCTTTGAACTTATGTGAGGCATATTCAGAAGGGCTGAGTGGCCCAGTTCAGCTTTAGAAAAAGGCACCAGGCAGAAAGACAGAGAAAGGTCACACAGCACTTTTCAGGTGGATCAGTCAGCCTATAAGATTTTTCCACGAAGGCTGTGATGAAAATGCAGGTGTGCAGAGGTGACATGATATGGGGCATAAAAAGCATATGCTGCCATAGGATAGCTCATAATATTATATTTTAAAAATATTATAAACCATGTTAATGAAAACATAATTTTAGTAAATTAAATGCTCAATAATATATTATAAAAGGCAAATAGATCACTTCTTTAAATGATGGACTTTCAAGTGTGCTTCCTATGTTCTTTTACATATAGTGTGTTTCATAAGGTATGTAGTACATTTGTTCATTAATTTATTCACTCATTCAACCTATATGTATTGAGGGATAACTATAGTCAGGCACTGTTCCAGGCAAAGAGGAAATATTTAGAAACAAGACAGATAAGGAACTGTCTTCCTTATATAGACTTTTATTTGATGGGAAAGGGCGTCCCAGGTCTTATATAGTGTAAGAGCTAAGGAAAGTTGTGTTCTAACCATTAATATAATCTAGTGAATATTGCAGACTGGCAAGGCTATGTGAAATCCTGTTTTCCTAAATAAAAGTTGATATATCTCATGTTAAATTCTTTTTATATTCACCTATAAATAAAGCACAATTGGCCAGATCACAAAATTATATTTCATAGGTTGCAACTCCATTTTATTTTTAACTCTCTTATACAGTATATTAAATTAAATACTTACATGCAACACACCTTATTCCAATGGTTTGAAGGCATTTGAATGAGGGCCCCTTGAATTACATTTGAATATTAATTGTCCTCGCAATAATAGCAACACCAACTGACTGACACTTGTTCAACAGACAGCTAAGATTAGAGAATTTGTACATTGAGAACTTTGAAAGAGGTTAGATGAAATGAGAGTAGAAAAAAGTTCAAGTAATAATGAGATTTGAAATATGATCTGTGAAGCATAACTCCTTACTTGGATTGACATGTTATATCGCTCCCTATATAGAGCTAAGTATGCTGTTGCCAGGAAATAATTTCATGTGCAAGGAACTTAGTATGGGAATTAGACATCATGTAATCTAGGGTGCAGAGGGTCTCTGTCCCTCCAGGTGTGGTAATTATGGGTGAGTCATTTGCTATGCTCCAGTTGCTTCATTAAGCAAGCAAAATTTATGCACTCAAAACAATCTCAAATGTTTCACAATTAAAACATTCTCCTGAAATTCCCTCTTTCTATGAATAATTCTTGAAAAAAAAGAACTAGTCAAATTGTGGTTTATACAGGTGGGTTTTTGTTGTAGCTACAAAATCAGTTTTAGTTAGCAACAGATGATATACATTTCAACACTAAAAATATCACTTTATTCTTTGCACAATGCTTATGGATCAAGATTTATTTAGAGGTGATATTAGAAATCCTCTTGATATGCACGTCAGAACGGGTCAATCAATGTGGCTTCTAGTAAAATATATACTTTTTTTTCAGGATGAGCAACCATATATCATAACTTAAAAGGACTGGCAAATACAAAAATGATAAAAGCACACTTTTTAAATATTTCTAATGTCTTTTCTTTATAGTTGTGAAGGGAGAAAAAACATATCTAAGTTCATGCATAGTTTATGTGACAAATAAAACATGTTTTGAAAAATGTAATGAACAGTTTTGTATCTTTTGAGGCTTTGATAATTCTTCATCTTGGAAGAAGTATTTTTACCTTTAATCTCAATAATGGATTTTTGTGGTTCGATGTTTGAGTCACCAAAAGATGGTGCCATTCTTTCACCTACTGTCTTTTAACTCCAAATATGGAACATTCTTCTATCCTTTGTTTTGTGATGTTGGAACTGCCTGTCAGTAAGTCCTTTCCTTTCTTTCTGACTTTCTAATAATTCTCTTTATAGAGGGAACCAGATGGAGATGGGAAGACAGGAAGGTCAAAAAAGAACATAATCTGTTTTATTTGCAGGCTGTTTCGAACAGCTTCTCGCCACAAATTAATATTCTGCCTGGCAAGAGCAGAGCAGCTGTTGGTCACAGTTCCAGCTTCTTTCAGTCCTCCCAGGGCTAACCTCTCTCAGAGGTGCTAGCAACAGCCAGGCAACACCCTCTCTGGAGAGGTCTCATCCCCATGGTTAAGGGGTCCCTCTCCACTTGTCTAGGTTTCCCTAACCCCAGGTTCCTCTAACCTGATATCTATGTTACCTGAGTCTTCCTGTTTTGCTTTTCCAACCATCTAGCAACCATATAACAAATTACCCTACATTAAATTAGCTCTGTTGAAATACCTACTGTGATATTTTTGTTTTCCTGATTGAGTCTTTACTGATAAAAAATATTTTCAATAAAGTAATTTCCTAGAATATTTTGTCTACATCAGTGAGTTTGACAAACCTAAAGAATTTTCAAAAATTAAAAATTAAGGTAAGAAGTTATGTCTATTGTTGTGTTGATCCTAAATATTTCTTTAGTTTTACACAACTTAATATAAAAAATGAGACTAAAAATATTCTAAGAAATTATAACCAAAAATTTCCAAATATTTTCGTTGTTTTGATGTATGCCATCTCTGTGGTTGTTGATTGTCAGGTTATTTAAGAGGTTTATTGGTTAGCAGATTACTTACGAACAAGTATACACACATACATACATACATAGAGACATGCCTTATTTATTTACTTGTAAGAAAGTGATTTTTCTATTGGTTCAAAAATGATTTGGTTATAATAATCAAAAATATGAGTTTATAAGTCTGTTTAATAAAAATAACTCATCCAGTGGCAAACGTTTTATCAGTTAAATTTTAGTGCTTTAATAAAAGAAAAATACTTATTACTGAGTTTTGAGAAGAGTATAGATTTCAAGCTTCAAAAATAACACAGAAAGTGCTATTATAACACAGGAGTTATTTTTCTTTAATGGACATTTAAATATCTTTTAAGTAAGGCCAAGTAATTTTGAATTCCCAGGTGAAATCTGCAGAATAGTTCATGTTTTTCAACAATCGTTATAAGATATTCTATGGAGAAAATGAGGAATGTATGAATCTAGATTCTGCTTTTTACTTTCTAAAATAGGAGAAACCGTTAGCACTTCTGCTGATGGATAGGGAAGGCAAAGAACTAAAAACAGAGGCCATATCATATATTAATACTATAATAGCATAGAAAAATGAGCTATTTTAAAAATTTTTGTGAAAACCAAACCAAATCAAATAAACTACTACAACTTAATGCCATTGGACAATCTTTTATCAACCACTTCAGGCAAAGAATTGCAATAGAGGTAATATGAATATTTTATAAGTAATTCTTACAGGAACTTCCCTTATGATATATGGAAATTGTGCTGTAAGTATAAGGCATATTTGCAGCCAAACAACTAGAAATAAATGTTATGGGAACAGGTACACATGATTGAATAATCTTAAAACACTAACTTTTTCAAGTGTAATGTAAGGCGTACACTGCATGGAAGAACTCTCTCCAACATTTCTTAAGAAGGCATTAGTTGAGCAGAATCTTATTGCAAATACATGTGTGTATGTACTGTAGGATGGGCAGTGGATACAGAATACTATAGTTTATTAGCAGGGAACTCAGAATATGAGTATGAATAGAATGTAGTTGATACTATAAAAGTATATTAAGAGAGAATAAGATATTCAATCTAGCTTCCTCTTAAGTTTTCTGACCTCTGGTTTCAAAATGGAATTTGTCCCATAATGTTTTTTTCCATACATATTTAACTTGTTTTTGGTTTTGGAGAAGAATCTATATGCACTAATAACCTAATTCAAAGAATTACAAATATGTTTTAAAAGCAACACATTGATAACTAATGTTTGATTTAGATCAACCATGCCTTTACCTTAAAAAAAATTATAGGTAGGATACTAACTGAGCACATTTCCTACCATATGTCTACAAAATAGCTGGACATTTGGATTTTAAGAAGTGTAATTCACGAAAAAGTATCAATGACAACTTTTCACCGAATCTTGTTGATAACATTTTCAGTTCAATAATTAGGTAAATTTATTGTGTGTCATATTACAGTTGTTCAAAAATAAAAGATATAAATTAAAAAATCTGCCAGTGAATGTTCTTACATTGTAAGAAAATGAAATAAATTAGAGATGTTGCCATTATTTTTCATCAAATATCAGAGGAGTTTTTTCCCCTAATCATAGAAAATAAGGAATGCTGGAAGATAAAGGAGGCACCACATGACAAAAAAGAGGAAAACAAGAGGAGGAGGAGGAGGAGGAGGGTGGGAGGAGAGGGAAGGGAAGGGAGGGAGGAAGTGGAGGAGGAAGGGGAGGAAGAAAAAGAGAAATCTGAATATCATTGCAACCTTTTGCTAACCAACTTTGCAAAGTGTCTCTTCCTTTCTACACTTTATGTTTTAAAAGATGCAATATCACTTTATTTAACTTAATATTTGCATACTCTTTAAAAGTGTTACATCAGATAGTATGAAAAGCATTTCAATTTTATTATAACAGTTTGGTCATAAATCTGGACCGTTAGACTTTTACCCTTTGAGACAATCAGGTTGAAAGCAATGACTATTCCCAGTGTGAATCAAAGATGGAATTTGCATGTGCATTAGGAAAATTATAAAAATGAGAATGTTCATGATTTCAATATTCATAGCACATTTCTAAGGCAATTTATGAAGCAAGGATTGAGAATTTTGGGTTTGTTTTAATCCCACGTCAATGTTCATGGGTAAATCAGATCCACAGAATCTTCAGTAAAATTTATTCTTCTCAATCGAACTCATTCCACCAATTTTTTCAACCGAATTACTTACATAAAGAATGAGGGCAACATTTAATTTTAAAATAATATTATATGCAATGTAAGAAAATTTTTGATTGCTTGAGGTATTATTTGAACACTGGATTTATGTATTCTTTTAATAAATATTTATTAAATGCCTATAATATGCAAGGCATTTTAACAGGTGCTATGAGGGAAAAACTTTTGAAAATGTATGTATAATCCAATGCAAAACTATTTTGTATAAATAAAGCCTTTTTATATTTACTATTTTCCTTTTTCATAAAGCTTTCTCTCCCTTCCTTCCTTCCTTCCTTCCTGCCTGCCTGCCTTTTCTTTCTTTCTTCATGCCTGTGCTTCAGTATAATCCACATCAGCACCTGGAAAGTAAATGATTAGAGTAGAAGATCTAGTATCTAGTCTCAATTCTGAAAAGACATTAGCATCCTTAGGGAAGAGAAAGTCAGGTGAACTGATCTATGCCTCCTAGTAAACATGGTAACTGTAGGCTTCCTGAAAAGCACATTACTGTAATGGCATTTACCAAGCATGGCTCTCTGGGAAATGTCATGTAAGCTTGTTACCATCTGAGGACAATGGAGATGGTTTATGACTGAGATTTTTTTTTGGTATTATTTATGTGGCCACAGTCATTGCTTGGTAACTTCACATGTTAATTTGTGCCACAACACACTTAATGTCATAAAAAAGCACTTGGTGATATGTGTTTCTGTCCCTGATATCTCCCTGCATTGTTTGTACCTTGTGATTGCTTGTATCCTTGTAATTATTAGAAATAAATTAAATTTGAGTAAAATCTCTAATTTGTGTGCACCTGATTTCAAGCCCAATGCTTTGGGTTATTGCATCAACTTTGTACTAGGCAGGGTTCTCCAGAGAAACAGAACAAATGGGAGATATGTATTATTATAAGGGATTGGCTAATGCAGTTATGTATGGCAGCTGACAAGTTCCAAGATCTGCAGTCAGCAAGTTGGAGACCCAGGAGATCCAATGGTACCATTCCAGTCAGAATGCCAGTGAGGCTCAAGACCCAGTTTGAGTTATTAGTTCAGGAAAGAAACAATGTCCCAACTCAATGCAGTCAGGCAGGAGGGGTTCCCTCTTGTTGGAAGGTCAGACTTTTTGTTCTATTAAGCCCTTCAACATATTGGATAAGGCCCACTCTCATTGGGGAGGGCTACTTTACTCTGTTTACCAATTCAAGTGTTAATCTCATCCAGAAACACTCTCACGGACACATCATAGTAATGTTTGACCAAATATCTGGGCACCTCAGGCCTCAGTCAAGTTGACATATAAAATTAACCATCACACTGAATATTCATTTCTCCTTTTGCCTTTAATCTTGAAAAAATGTACAACTTTTTTCTGCACTCTGCTTTTTTATCCAAAAATGACTTAAATAACTCTCTCACTAAACTGAAATGATGCAGATTTCTTTTTTTTAAATGGCTGTATAATTTTTTATGGTGTGTATTTATTTCCATGGTATACATATGCTATATTTTATCTATTTTCTTATTGAAGAAAAGAACTCTATTTAATTTTATTTTGCTTTATATCTTTCTAGTTGATTTCTGTGTTGTTTATATTTTTTGTTCTGTGTTATAAGAAAAGTTACCAGAGGGTTCAAACAACTCAGCATATGACTGATTTTTAAAATCTTATCTCACATGTATTTGATTTGAGGACTAGCCAGAGAAGATATTCTTCTAAGCAAATAGGAATATATATATATATATATATATATATATATATATATATATATATATATATATATATATATATACACACACACAAATATATATAAAATATCTACATTTATACCTTAAGGAATTTATATTAGGAAGAAACCTTTAAGGTCTTCACTTTTTTTTTTTTTTTCTGTATGCGGGCCTCTCACTGTTGTGGCCTCTCCCCCTGCAGAGCATAGGCTCCAGATGCACAGGCTCAGCAACCATGGCTCATGGGCCCAGCCGCTCCACATCATGTGGGATCCCCCCGGACCAGGGCACGAACCCGCGTCCCCTGCATCAGCAGGCAGACTCTCAACCACTGCGCCACAAGGGAGCCCCACACTTTTTAAAGACCTTGAAATCTTGGAAAACCTGAGGCATGTACTCATAGTATTTTAGGATATATTCTTAGTAAATGCCATTAATTCTATAAATATTATTATTATATTACTAAAGGAGGTAGCTTTAAGCAAAGTAAAACACCATATATACATTAGTACTTCTCTTTTTTTGCATAATTTTCTTCTTTGGTTTTCAAATTTCCTTTCCATGAACACAATTCACAACTCTGTTTTCATTTATGAGGTTTTATACTGTTCAAGTTTTTATTTTCTTTATGCCCTTTGTCCATACTCAACACATGGACTCTGAAAATATATGGGAACACTACATTTTAAACAGAGTAGAATATACGGCATGGTCCATGCAAATAATGATCTAGAATTGAATAAATTTTACCATAAACATTTTGTATTCATTACCTGATAAAAATCCATATGTGCAGCATCTTAGATATTTGGTGTTATAAGAAAGCACATATTTTAGAAGGATTATATATATGTTATAATATTACCACTGATCCTTGAATATAAGTAAAAATGAACCAAGTATTAGCATTCTGTGCAGTTGGGACCCTGTATTATTCAGGGTTCTGCAGAGGAACAGAACCAAAGGATATATGTATGTGTATATATCCTTAGAGAGAGAGAGATCTATTATAAAATATTGGCTCATATGATTATAGAGGCTGAGAGGCCCAATAGTCTGCCTTCTGCAAGCTGGAGACCCAGGAATTCTGGTGGCCTAATTTTGAAAGCCTGAGAGCCAGAGAGCTGATGGTGCAGATTCCAGTCAAGGTCTGAAGGCCTGAGAGCCAAGAGCAGGGAGGGCAGGAGACCAATATCCAAGCTCACTCAGGAAGAGAGCAAATTCAACCTTCCTCCACATTTTTACTTTGTCCAGGCCCTCAAAGGATTGGATGACACCCACCCCCACTGGGGAGGGCAATCTGCTTTTTCAAATGCTAAACACTTGCACAGACACACCCAGAAATAATGTTTAACCAGATATGTGGGCATCCTGTGGCCCAGTCAACTTGACACACAAAATTGGCAGGATGAAAAATTAGAATTCTGTTAAGACAATGAGGAATATCCTAGACAAAATCATTTCAAGGGATAAAAATCTAGATAGAATGAAACAGCCCTAACTAAGCCATTGGAAGAAACAGCCATAGCTTCTGTCCTCGGATTCTTCTCTAAGCCCTGGAGCAAATTTAACTAAATTCAGAAAGAACCGTTTCTCTAAAACTATTCTAAGATATTGAGGCTGAAACAGCAATACATCAGTATATTTTAAACCAGAATAAATTGTCTAGTCTGTCAAAGGCAGCTGAGATTTCTAGTATGATAAAAACTAAAAATTATTTTTTGGATTTAGAGACAAGAGTTTATTTTTGACCCTAGCACAAGTCCCTTTAATATAGAGTGAGTATATAGTGGAAGTGAATGGTGACAACAAGTTCCTAAAATTTTGTGGAAAATACAGGAGACATAAGTAGGATTGTATTCTCATGGACATTGAATGGGTACATTGAATACAGAGAAAGCTCTGCTTTGTTTTGCTGTATGTGTGCCTGCTTGTTTTAACAATGGGTGGAAAATGAGCCATGTTAAAGAACAGAGAGTTAAATAATAGAAAGAAGCAGGTCAAAGATTTTGGAAAGAAGCAGTTAAGTGGCTTGGGGAAGTGCCAAGAAGGAATGTAGGGAAAAAATCCATATCAGCTGTGGAAGGTTTAGCCTTTGTCAAGAACAGATCCTTCTCCATGTGACAGGTGAGAAAAAGAAATGGATGAATGCAGATGCAGAATATTTTATAAAATGGGTGGTCGAAATTTGAGGTTGCATCTACATTATGGCTTCAATGTTATCTGTAAAGTAAGACATGAGAGCATTTAGAAGAGTTATAGTGTACAGATGAGGAAGAAAGCATGAGTAAGGCTTATAAATTTAAAAAAAAATAGGGACTACATGGCAGATAGTACTTTAAACAAAGACACAACAGGATCTCCTGTGTCACGTGCTCTTCAACACTGTGGCCTTATCACTCATCAAGAATTGAAGTCTTTGTCTCAACCTTCCTGAGTCTAGTGACTGCTTTCACCAATAAAATGCAACCCAAATGATTTTGTGCCAGTTCCAGATGTAGCTTTTAACTGGGCTTCAGCTTCCGATTCTTCTTGGAAGCCAGCTCCATAAAATAATTGCAGCTATTCTGAATCCATTATGTTAGCAGAAGGTAAAGCCATGAGGAGGGGCCACAGGGGATACCATGGAGAGACATAGGGAAAGAAACACCAGAATACAAAATCTGAGTAAGGCACCCACTTTGAATTCCCAGCACACTTAAGAATTCAGACTGCTCCTTCCTCAGACATTATCTGTCTACAACCAAAAGAGGCAACTACTTAGCAGAGAAGAGGCAATCCACAGAACTATGAGACATATTAATGATAAATTATTGATTTAAAGCACTAAGTTTTGGGATGGTTTGTTACATAAGAATAGACAATTGGAAAATAATGTAGACTATGTTTTTTCCGCAGGTGCTAAAGTGAACTAACCAGAGAAAAATGGTTGGATATATGAAGCAGTGTTGAGTGCCTAAATAAGGCATAATAATAATATAATATAAAATAATATAATAATAATACAGAGAAATAGTAATTTATTTTGGTAAACTCTATGCGCACTTGAGTAACTCCAACCAGCAATAGTCAAGAACTAAGTATGAGCACTGAACATGAGGAAAAATACTTGCGATTGATCTTAAGGTTAACATTTAGCCAGGACAGATACAAGAAAATAAAAATCATTCAAGAGAGTAGGAGATCATGAAAAAGAATGATTTAAATTATTATTTCAACCTAAAATAAATATTTCATCATATTTGACTGTTTTTACCATTTTTCCTCAAACTGTTCTGTGTGCTCAGAGTCTCATCATCATTGTCATAATCATCATCCTCATCATCATCACCATCATCCCATCACACCCAAAGATGCTCATTCATTGAATCTGATCACCGTTTCTCTCAGTAAAAATAGTGGGTGAAAAACACTAGGTTTTTCCTTTGGGCTGCTGTGTATAGTTTCTAATCTTTCTCAAATGATTGACATTAATTATAGATCATTATTCTTGGGAGGATATGTCCTTTTCAACAGTCGGATTTGGAACTGGAGTTTCTCTTTATTCCTCCTCAAATTGATGCTTATAATTTAAAATCTAGAAAATTATACTGAATCTTGAAATATCAGGCATGCCCTCCTAAGTAACAATTTTCCCCTAAATAAACTTTTAATGTGTTTTTTTTAAAAAAACACATCTCGTATTTTGTTACTTAGAATTATACCTGAAGACTTTATCAGAGATTAGAGAAACAATCAGAACAAGAAATGAAGTTCCTCTAAGTTTGCTTTTTTTTTTTTTTTGAGCAGTCTTGAGTACATGAAATTATTGACGGCCTTAAGCAAGCAACTTTACAATGATATGGCACACATATATCACACCTACACTTTCACCACACTCCTGAACTGTAAATCACAGTTACAACTGCCAAGAAAAAAGAGCACTTTAAATTTTAATAACTGATTTTCCCTGTTTTCTGTTTTGCTGGCTGCCAGAGTCCTTTTTTATGCCAATGGAAACCAAACTAGAATGAGATTCCTTTACAGTGATTGTGCCAGAGAGAAAGGATGTGAGAAGTTGATAGAAATGAAGTTGAAATGTTATTTCTAATTTTATTTACTCTTAGGAAAGAAATTTTCCTAAGAAAATACAAGAATCACATAAGAGTAATCATTTTGCATTAAAATTTTTAAAAGAAATAAAAAAGTTGAATTGGCCATATATTCATTCCCTGTGTTCTTCAGCAAAGCACCGGATAATTATTCAATGAAAAAAATTTAATACAGTCATTAAAAGAAGTATGTAGAACCATAGGCTACTACCCATTAGAAAAAAAATTTGTGACCCCACTTTTTCTGTTCGGTCATGCAGCCTCTGCATAATTTTGCAGTTCAACCATTCTATTAAGTAGTGCAGTCGTGTCCAAGAAAGAATAAAATATAAGGGAGGCAATTTGTCTTCTGAGGTAGCTTAGTCTCTAGAATTTATCCCCCTCCATTTTATAACGTAGTCTCAACAGATATTCAGCTTTACTTTTATTTACATAAATAAGGATTAGGCAAGTCCACATTTATATTCTCTTTCCATTTACAAATACCCTACTAGGTCATCTGTTATTGTGTAACATTTTTCCATAAAACAAGGATCCCACACATCATTGCTTTGTGATTTCAGTAATACTGTCCATCCTATAAAGACTCGCATTCATAGATGGAAAACAAGAGGTCCACACTATCTGTGTTGTAGTAAAACCAGAGATGTCTGATATTTCATTCATTTCTGTCTTAGTAAACTAGCTTTGAAAAATTTTAGACAAATACATAGGCATACACACTGATATTGTTTACTTTCTCTTTTTTTTTACTATTTTTAATAGATCTTTATTGGAGTATAATTGCTTCACACTACCATGTTAGTTTCTGTTGCACAACAAAGTGAATCAGCCATATGCATACACATGTCCCCATATCACCTCTTTCTTGAGCCTCCCTCCTATCTTCCCTATCACACCTCTCTAGGTCATCGCAAAGCTCGGAGCTGATCTCCCTGTGCTATGCTGCTGCTTCCCACTAGCCAACTATTTTACATTTCCCTGATCATCATTTTTAAGGTTAACATCTCCTTGGCCAGTGTTTATCCATTAAGACTCTGATTGTTGTCCATTGAGTGTTATTGAGCTTCTATTTTAATAATAAACTCTGTCTCCTAGGTTTGGGGCATTGCTCAACTAGAGGTTCTCAGCCTCTAACAGTTGAGTACCAGTCTCACCTGCCACCTGTTCTCCATTCCATAATCCAGGCACAGAGCAAGGCTGATGGAGGCTGTCACTGTGATTCCTAAAGAGTTTTCCTCTTGTTGCTTAAATGATTTCACCATCACCTAATATAAAACAGCTATTTGAGGATTCTGTTCCCTTCCATTCTTCCATTCTTCACAGGAAAGCACCTCCACTTTGTTGGGTAAGCACAGTTCACAAACAGGCAGAATTTTGTTACATGTCAGACTTTTTGTCAGTGACCTGTGCCTCCCACTGAAGTGCCAGACCCAGAGGTAACACTCCTGACACTTTGGGAAAAGTCAAGGTCTTAAAGTCTGAAAGTTAGTTCCAGGGTAGTACTGTCAAAGATCTCAATTTTGTATGGAATTTGATGTCATATTGGTAAAATAGTCTTTCAAATTCATATATTCCCACCAAACCACAACAGATATATGAGCCCAGTGTTTTATGGCTACCCCAAACCTGAGCCCAGAAGGTCAGAGGACTTGCATAGAAGAGATAAATACTAGAATTGGGTGGGATTCAGGCTCAGTCAAGACATTTCCATGCACCTACGTGCACAGAGAAGTAGCAAGGGAGAAAAAGAGTAACAAAAAGTAGGAGAAAGGAGTTAAAATTAATTTTTTTAATGTAGATAGACACATAATAAATGATACAGGATTAAATATAAGGTGCTCAGTTTTAGTAAATTCAAGGATTTGCTTTCATATACATTAATTATTTGTAGTACCAGCTTTTAAAAATTCCTTTCTTTGAACAATAAAATAAATTGATATGACCAAGGCATTTTTCTTTCTAAATTATTAAATATTTAAGCATAATCTTGTAGCATTAGGATATTATAATTGTCACAGTGATTCTCTAAAATATAAGAAAACTTTGCCAGTAAAAGTTTTGATTATGCAAAATAACCATCAATCATTCAACATTTAACAAAACTATTTTTTATTGTTCTGATCCTAACAAATTAAATGACAACATTCAGGAAATTATGCTCAGAGAGTATTCTACTTTGAACTTTTGAATTTATTTATTTTTTTCATTTCTCTGTAGTACATACTGTTAGCTGAATAAGTAATTTGTTGCTTGTTATTGTTGACTTTCTTGATAGCTTAGATACTTTAACCAGTTATAATCACTGCATGTGTAAAATCAACCATATTTTTACATTAAAGCTAATTTTTAAAGGACCCCTGGTAGTATCACTTAGTTTGTCTTCCTATATTATCTCAAACAGCACCATACAGTAGAAACATAATGTAAGTGATGTATGTAATTTTTAATTTTCTAGTTGCCATATTAGAAAAAATAAAAGAACAGGGAAAAATCATTCAGTTAGATATTTTACATAAACCAGTATATTCAAAATATTATCATCTCAACATGTAATCAATATAAAATTATAAATGAGATATTTTATATTTTATACTGTATATGAAATTCATTGTATATTTACATCTCAATTTGCATTAGCCACTTTTCAAGTGCTCAGTATTCACATATGACTAGTGGACTCCATACTGGACAGGAAAATCTAGAAAGCAAAGCAGTATCTTTAAGTTGCTTCAAACAAATGCATAAAAAGTTCACTTAACAATAAAACTAAGTGCTCAAGCATTCTCACTTTCTCTAAATGTTAACACTGTTTTTAATTTTTATAGTGGAACATCTTCCAACCAACTGAAAAGTAGATTTAATAGTATTATAGATCCTTGTGTTCATCACTCAGCTTCCAGAGTTATCATCTTATGGTGGTATTTCATCTCAATTCATGTTTCATCTTTATCTCCACCCACCCTCACCCTCTATTTTTTTATTATAAAATGACTTAGAGACATCAAAACATTTCATTCATATCATTATGTATGTATCTCTAAAAGGTAAGCATTTTAAAAACATAACCATAGTATAATCAATACACCTAAACTATGTGTTGATATATTAATACTATCCAATATTGAGTGTCAGTGTTCAAATTCCAAACATAAGGGTCACATTTTTAACAATGCTTTAAAATATTTAAATTGTTTTTAGTTTTTTAAGTTTCTTTTCCTCTATGAGACTCTCATTCATTCTCTCTCTTTCTGTCTCTCCCCCTTTCCCCCTTTCTCTCCTTTTCATTCATTTGTGGAATAAACGTTTTTCATATTTTGTGTTATTTCCATTTTATTTTATTTTTACAATTTTTCTTCCTGTAGCATTTCCCACATTCTGGAATTTGCTGATAGTACTGTTGTGGAGTAATGAAACAGCTTCCTCTGTTCACGATTTCCCCCGTATATTGGTAGATAAATTTAGATTCAGGTTTGATTTTTTTTTTTTGACAAGATTATTTTATAGCATATCTGTATGCTGTCTGGTCTTTTCAACAGGAGATGCATATTTTCCATCAGGCAGTGCATATCATCTTCTTGTCTTCTTTTTATGATATCAGCAGCTATTTTTGATTAATGCATTGCTCCGTTGCATCATTGAGGACAGCAAAATAAATTATAATCCAGATGTTCATTCTTCATGTATTACCTGGAAAATTTCTATAAAAAGAAATTGCCTATCATTTCCTGCTTGATTACCCAGTAGTACATACAATACCTAAGGGAAAGACTTAAATACTTCTTTCTTCTGATTTTATCAGCTTTCAGCATAATTTTTCCTCAAGCTTAAAAAATGAATGCTTAAAAAATTTAATTAACTCATGGGTATAAATTGATGGATTTACTTTTTGTGATTCAAAAGTATGTCATCTTTGGCTAGTGAAAGCTCTTTCTAAGAGGTTCCTATGACTTTTTGACATGATCCTCACACTGTTCAGAGCTTCCATGCCATCTGACATTAGAATATTGCAGACTCATCTTGTGTATTATCTTGTCTGTAGCTAGAATGAAACATTTTTCCTCTGTATCCAGGATCATTTTTGTGGATGGCCTATATGGACTCGAGATGCTATTGCTAAGGAATAGCCCTTTGTTTTGAGGTCTTTTTAGTAGAAAGTGCTAGAAAAATTTTGTTGTCTGCTTGCTGGTTTTCAAAGTAAAGCACATAATGAGCTAACAGCAATATTTTTAATTTAAAATGCAGATTATGAGATGTTTACTTAACCTGCTTTACCTTATGTTTTCGTCTCCTTTACCCCTGCTCAGAGACTCTTTTATCTAGAACATTGAGAATTAGAAATTAAAACATTATACAATTACTCAGTATTTATACCTTACAACAAATACAGCCACCTCCAAAATTAAAATCACACCACTTCAAATGATATAACTTTTTTCAAAAATTGATATTTTGTAATATTTTTGTTCCACTATAAATTTATAGTCAAATTACTGTATTTTAAATCCATTGGCATAATTTTACCTGTGTGGATATGAACAACTGTGTGCATATTTATATTGACTCATTACATTTTACTTTTGATTGTATTATCTTGGACATTTTAGGATAATTTTGTTTAATAATTATATTAACTATTTGCATGGCTCTAAAATAAAATTTACAAGTAAAATCTAAACTAAAATTGATAAAACAATGATGATTTAAAGGAGCCTAGTTTTTAAGAGAAGATAATCCTCTATATCTTATTTCTTCCATTATAAATAACCTTTATTTTTATTTCATTGAATATTCTTTCATGATTTGTTTATTATAAACAGATATTTTTTGTTCTTTATCCTTCTTAGATAAACTGAACCATACTGTAGATCACTTTATAATAATATATAGACATGAAATGTATGATTTTTTAAATTCAGAAATATTTTAAGAAAAAAACAAAGTTTTTGTGTAAAATGAAGGAATCAGAGACTATCTTTCATATTTTGCATTGCCTATAGTAAATTTTCTGAAATAAAGACCTCACAGATATCCAAAAAGATAAAAACTTTACTGTCTCCTCATGAAGGGTAGCCTACCCATTTTTAAAAATAAATTGTAGGCTTTTTATTGGGATATGCATTTGAACTCAGAGCAGTCTTTCAGAGAAGGGGACAAAGGTATGTTACAGTTGGTTGTCACTTAGACGTGGGGAAAATGGCCATTGGGTCTGCTTCATTTTGGAAATTTGAGAATGGTTTCTCAAAACCTCTTATTTCCTCTGAGTTTGAGAATATACCTTTCCCAGTAGGTGGTAAATATTATGTTCAGCAAGATGAAGCTATCTTTTCTAAGTATTTGTATTCAATTAAGCTCTGCTTTTTAAAATAGTATTTATTAATATGTCTCATTGTATGGATGATAGATCTAAGTGAGAACATTTTGCTTTAAGTAAAGTAAACCAGTTCAGAATCACTATTAAGTTGTGATTTTGAATTGCTCCAGTCATGGCTAATTACCAAAGAACTACTTTTAAATTCCTTCCTTGTGTCTTCTCTCTTAAATTTAGAAAAGAGAAAATATTTGATCGCTGGGGTAGTGTGTGATTTGCTCCAAACAGAGAATTCTGTCAGGTGTTTATAACCCTCTGCAATGAAAGTTTACATGTCCAAAATGCCTGGAAACAATTTTCATATTGCCTTAAATCCAGATCTGGGCCTTTTAAGTGTGTTTGCTTTAACCAACATTAATACTAAAAAAAAAAAAAACCCAAAAAACAAAAAACAAAAAATCAAACGTTGTTAGAATTCATATAATAACTCATTTGATGTCAGATAGATTGATCTTTTGCATATATGCAATATATATGTTTCAAAATCAAACACCCTGCCAACTAGACCACACATTTTTAAAATAAACAACTAGAAAAGCAATTCTCTCTCAATTTTCTACTCTTTTATTTACATTTTAGTACTCAAAAATGTGAACAAGGACTTATCTTTTAAAGGAAAACTCTCATCAACAGCCTGGAGTGTTGCATGCTTGTGATAAGCAAAGGGCACTATAATGTGGGAGTGGAAAATGTTCTGAGAGAGAAATTCAGGACATACAAGGTGCAATTTTTCTTTAAATACAGATAATATTGACCTCTAGTGAGTCTTATATCTTCCAACTATAGAGATACACATTTCATTCAGTAAGCCATCTTCACAAAACTTTAGCATGTTCAGACAGGGACCAAAAGATGGCACATATGATGATGGTGATGATGAATCATGTTTCAGAAAATCCCATGAACTTATAAGCTGCTTTTCCAACTACTTGATTTTTGGGGATCCAGTTAAAGGAGTGAGGTTAAAGGCAACTGGGAGTCAGGTACAAAAATTAAAGCAATGATTAACTGAAAGTGCATGCATAGTATGGGTAATTGAACATTGGACAGAGTCTTTGTATTGGACTTTATTGCAAAAAAAAAATATTTACTGATTCTCTCCATATTGTAATTTTTAAACTACGTGTGAATATTTTCTACCATTTCTATAGATAATTCAGAGCTGAATCTAACTATTTTTCATATGCACTAGCAAATGATTAATTAAAGAGTTTATGATATACAAAAAAAAAAATACCTCAAGGCTTAAAGATAATCATAACAAAGGAGATCCATTGAAATTGAGGAAAAATGCATGCATCAAATAACTTATTCTTCCCCATTCCCTCTTGTACCTTGCCCTTCTAGCAATTAAGCTCCTTTCCATTCAGCTCTTGCAGATATTGAATTCTAAATATTGAAGAAACCACATTTCATTGGAAAATGCAACACTTTCATTTTGGCATCAAAGATTTAGTTTATCAGAGATGAAACTTTCATCTCTATTTCCCTTTTAAGGGTACTGCATTTCATTATCTGGAAGCCCTACATATAAATGGAAAAACAGATTATTTTTTCCAAACTCAGGGTGTTTTAGAGATCCCTTCAAAAATGTTAATTTACTTTTTAGATATGGAGATTTGGCTTTTGAATTGATGGACTCTTATTTTAGGGCTAAAAATTGTGTATCAGTCAACCTAATATTCCATTTACACATCTGTAAATGAGTCATCTCCTTTCTTCTCAGCCATTATTTCCAGATGTGTGTTAAGTGGCCAAATTTTTTCTTATCGGAATTTTACGATGCTTCATCCAATGAGCAGAGGAACATTGACAATTGTCTTCACTGTTTCCCCTCCTAACCTTGTCTATTAAAGTAACTAAGAAATGCATGGAGTTCATTAGTGACCCAACTTGCCTTATCTACACTGTGTTAATTGTTCCAAGATAAGTAGAAAATCTTATTTAATTTTAGTTAAACCACTCCATAAAACCTGTATCTGTATACCTTTGAATTAAGTATTTACATAAAATGCAACCCTAATTTTTAATTTGCTGTTAGTAGAGAAGGAGAGATATTATTATTTTCACTTTACAAATAAGGAAACTCAAGTCCAAGAAGAGTCATTAAATAATGCTAAAAAAGAAATAATGCTTATCGGATAGAAAAAAGAATATAACTTACAATCTTTGGCTCCGTATCCTAGGTACTTTGAATCACAGTCTCCTTGTACAATGTGTGAGAACCAGGCTTTGTAAAATGTGAATGCCTTGAAGGATACATGGACACTTAATTTCTCTTTCCATTTTTACCTTCTAGTATTGAGCATCCTAGGATTAACCCTTAGCTCATTTTTCATGCCTATATACATTCATTCCCTCAGGCACCCACCCCCATACCAGTGACATCAACAATGGACTTTAAACTTATGGTAAACAAATCTACCATTTTGCCTACCCTCAGTCCTGCCTTCTTGTAAGTCTTTTTTTTTTAAATCATGTGTCCCACTCTCTCAGATGTCTCCTTATAGATCTGCTAATGTCTCAAAAGTGTTTTTAATTTTTGTTTTTCTTCCCAATTTCCCTACAATGCCCAGTACTTCTGCTGTTGCCATTAACCCTTTATGATTGTCCTTTTCCCTGAACATCCCAGACATGCTAGTTTCTAAGGCTGCAGACATTGTTAATATCTTCCCACCATTGCCCTCCTATGCTAGCACTTGGGAAATCATATGAAGTATGAAATAGAAACATTTACCACAGTGATAACATACACACATTAAACGTAATCTTGGAGTGAGCAAGCAGGGGAAACTGTTGTTTGTTCTCACTCCCTCCTGTTGCAGAAGGGGCCCCAATAAAGCCTTGCCTGAATTTCTTGTCTGGCCTCTAGTTAATTTCTATTGATTGGGGAAGGCCAAGAACACTGGTCGGTAACATATTTTGTGGCGCCCAACATGGGGCACTTGTCCCCATCTGGGGAGAGGATCTGGGCCCCTCCGGGACCACCGATTGCAGCTTCCCTGTGGGTGACACGTGGCCACCTGAACCTCTTGTTTCAGCATCACCGAGTTTGATAAGTCTGCCTTCCTGGCCCCTGGCGGCCTCAGTATCCTCATTCAGGCAACACTTTCCCCCTCACCTTTGCCCTTTTTCCCTCACCATTTTCCCTTTCCCCTTTGTCCCTTTCCCTCTCCTGAAATCTCTCTACTTCTCTCTCTGTCCTCTCTTAATTCTGTCCTATTCTTCCAAGAGAGCAGACGTCGGGCAGCCTCAGCCTCACTCCTCGAAGCTTGTGAGACCATGCTCCCTCTGGCTGGTAATGGCTCACCTTGATGGGTGACAAGCAGAGGTGGAAGAGGCTCACCTCACACCATGCAGACCTTGGTCCAGCAGGCTCTCCTGACTGGAGATTTATGAGAGTGATAGAGGTTCAAACCTCATATCGTGGAGTGGCTGGAAGTCTGGTCGTCCCAATATTCTCACCTTTATTTTCCTGCTGCCAAGAGAAGTCTTGCTGGGAATGGGCTGAAGAGGCAGATTTCTTTTTTTTTTTTTGGCGGCAGATTTCTATACACTGGCTTACGCGTGGGTGAGAGTCCAACCAGTGTGTTGCAGTCCCACAGATGATGTACAACTGGCTGTTTTCTGGGCTTCATCACCCTGGTGGGCAGTGGACAGGGTGATCCCCCCTTCATTGGCCCTTTCTGTAACCCCGCAGGTTGGTGCCTGAATAGACACGTGCAGGGGGCGTGTTGAAAAAGGCAATCTCTCTTTCTATTTTTCAGTCTTTTCTGTCCATCCTCCCTTTACCTGTCCCTTGTTCCTCACCCCTACAGTCCCATTCCCTATATCCTTCTTGAAAATTTCTTGTGTGTGTCTTTAAGTTTTGCGATTGGTAACTGTTTGTGTTGTAGTTTTGTCTGTCCAACTACTTCTGCAAGTCTCTGCCGATATTGTGGACACCGTGGAGCACTGACACCCTGAAGTACTCACAGCCCACATTGTCTGAAACTCCAGCCATAGGTTACTTAAGGGGATTTTAAAGAACAAAAAGAAAAGACAGGAGCTTGCATTTTTCCCTCCTCTGCTTTTACAATGTAACTCTTCTGCCTTGGCTCTCAGGAACTACCTGATTCATCTGTAGTCCCCCAGACTGAGGAAAAATAGGGGGGCCATTTTAAATTCAAGTGGGGAAACTATGAGGTCTCTGGTTCTGTCTTTATTTTTTTTATTTATTTATTTTTTTGTGGTACACGGGCCTCTCACTGTTGTGGCCTCTCCCATAGTGGAGCACAGGCTCCGGACATGCAGGCTCAGTGGCCATGGCTCACGGACCCAGCGGCTCAGCGGCATGTGGGATCTTCCCGGACCAGGGCACGAATCCATGTCCCCTGCATCGGAAGGCAGACTCTCAACCACTGCGCCACCAGGGAAGCCCTCTGATTCTGTCTTTATGTAGAAATTAACTTGTAAATGAACTGTATTTAATTGGCTTAAAGGAAATTGAGCACTTATACATTTGTAGAAATATAAAGGAGGCTCAGCAGAATACATTTTGGGTTCATGCGATCTGGGAAATATTCAATATTTAATTAATATCTGGTATTAGAGCTAGCTTAAGCTTGTGGGTTTAATTAATACAGACCTGTCTTTAGAGTTACCAACATTAAGTATAATATTTTATTGTACTTAGGGTTACTGGAAGTCAATAAATACATATTGTTTCTGTTATAAATCTGTCAATATGGAAGACAACCTGATATGATTAAATTTTTAAGTAAATGTAACTAGGATAAGAACCTTTTGGTAAACTCTAAAGGAATAATTATGCTTAGGAAACATCCATCTAAAATAGCCTCTCCAAATTTTGGTAAATTTGAAATAAAATTAAGTTCAATGATAGGAATTCACTGAATATCCAGGCCATTTCAAATAAGATAAAATATTGGGAATATTAATTGCTAAACAGGTCTAAATTTGTCTACTTTTGTCTTCTTGTGAGAGAGAAACTAAAGATGTTTGGTGCCACCTTGAGATGTTCTTTGCCAATCTATAGAATGCTAATGTAAAAGACAATTCATGGTTGCTTAAGGAAAGTAGGATGAGTGTGCTCAGAAAAGAAGGTATGAGGAATGGAAATATATTTTGTTGCAAGGAAAAAAGTTGATTTTGTCCTAGAGCTGGTTATTTCTGAATGGAAAGGATAAGGGACAAAGTATGGCTACAGAAAGTTATGGAATGTTTTCAGAAGGGGAACATTGAGAAAAGAATTTTGTATGTGGTCAGGGTCTTCTAAGGTTGGATTAAATTTAATTAGGTAAGTGGATTTTATTAAGAGTAGGCTGATGCAAGACTGGCTTTGGTTTCTCTCTCTCACAAGAGAACAAAATTTTCCTGAAATGCTGCTTTTGATAACAGATCGTGTGAGTTTCTGTGCCTTTAAGTGATCTGTATTTACTTTTGAAATATTTTTTTCACCTTAGCTCAAGGAATAATTGCTTCACAGTGACCTATGATTCTATCTGTCCAGGTGTTTTAAATTTTTTTGAAATTTTTGACAGACTTCCCAAATACATCATGGTTATTATGACCCACTGTTGCACCCCAGATAAAAAGGGACGTATACTGAGAAAGGCCAGGAAGCATGCAGATGGCCTACTGGCCACCAATCACACCACCAAATTTATCAGGTGGGTGGGGATGCAATCCCAGAACATTGACCCACACTGGGACTATGAAGATCATGTAGGCCAGGCTAGGATGAAACATTATAATATTTGTCTATCAGAAGGAATGAAAAGGTGTATGGTGAAGCCTGTAAATTATGATAAAGGTTACACAGGTGGTTACACAGGAAAAAGGTGAAAACCAGCAGTCTTCCCAAGCCGGGTGACAGAGGTATTCAGCAGGTACACCAATACAGACCCCGAGTCCACAAAAGGGAGCACACTATTGGCCATGAATTTTATCACCCAGGCTACTCCTGATATCCAGAGAAAATTACAAAATCTTGAGTCTGGGCCCCAACCCCATTGTCAACCTTGGTAGAGGAGGCCTTCAAGGTCTATAACAACTGAGACTTAAGAGAGGGGGCCAATAAGGATAAGAGGCTAATAAAGAAAAGGCAGCTTTGGGCTGCTCTGATTCACCCACCACCTCGAGCGGACCCTGGAGGGCCGAGAAAGCTGGACAGACCACTGAGAAGCCACCTGGGCTCGAACCAGTGTGCCTTTTGTCAGAAAGGGGGGTGCTGGAAGGGAGAATGTCCTGAGCACCCTCCTGTGGGATGCCCGAGGGGCAACCCCAACTGGCCCCAGTTCCTTGTGAATCTCTCAGATGAGAGATTCCCACACACCAACTGATGGGCCCGAGCATCTGCCCGGTTCCAGATCCCACTAGATCCATCCTTATGACTCCAGCAGAGTCTCGGGTCACTCTTGATGTGGCAGGTAGGAGAACTGAATTTCTTGTAGACACTGGAGCCACTTGCTTTGTTCTGACTTGGCCAACTGGTCACCTCTCCAGCCATGATGGGAGTTGAAGGATGGCCAAAGGTAAGGCGACTTCCCTCTCCCCTTGCCTGTGGAATTGGGTCCATTATTATTACTCACTCCTTTTTGTATATGCCAAAATGCACTGTCCCCTCTCCTCAGGAGAGATTTGCTAAATAAGTTAGGAGCTACTATATTCTTAGGACAGGTTGAAGTCAAAGGAGGTAAAGAATCCAAACAGAGAATGCATCTATTAGTAGCCTCAGATGACCCACCTGTTGGGCATCAAAAATTTCCCAAAGACATCCCCCAAGAAGTTACAGAACAGGTAGATCCTGCAGTTTCAGATACCTCGGTGCCAGGAAGGGCAAAATGCATTCCCCCAATAAAAATAAGGTTAAGGCCTGGGGAGAAATACCCATGGAAGAGACAATATCTTTTAAAGCCTAAGGCCCTGGGGGCAATCCAACCACTGCTCAGCAGATTCCTAAAACACGGGCTCATTAGGCCCTGCCAATTCCCTTGCAATACCCCGATCCTCCATCTTCAAAAGCCTAACGGGGAGTATCGGTTATTGCAATACTTACAAGCAGTGAATGAGGCAGTCATCCCGGTTCACACATTGGTGCCAAACCCATACATCTTCCTCATCCAAGTGCCAGGAAATGCTCAGTATTTCTTTGTTTTGGACCTCAAAGATGCATTTTTTCTGTATTCCACTACATCCAGACTCTCAATACCTCTTTGCCTTTGAATGGAGGGACCCTGACACCCTGGAGGCTACCCAATACACATGGACAGTACTTCCACAGGGCTTTTGGGACAGCCCCCATCTTTTTTGAAATGCTTTAGCAAGGGAACTGAGCCTGGAGAAGGGAACTCTGCTACAATATGTTGATGATTTATTGATAAGTAGTGGGACCAAACAAGATTCAGATGAAAATAGTGTTAGAGTCCTAAATTTTCTGGCAAAAAAGGGATATAAAGTCTCCTCAAACAAGGCTCAGATCTCATAGCAATGGGTTCAGTATTTAGGATTTGTTTTGACCCCAGGGACGTGAGCCCTGGCCATAGATCAATAAACAGCAATTTGTGCATTACCATATCCAACCACAAAGAGACAACTCCTAGGCTTTCTTGGGATGGCTGGGTTCTGTCACATCTGGATTCCAAGTTATGGCCTTATAGCAAAACCCCTATACGAGGCTCTGAAGGGAGAAGAAAGGGAACGCCTTCAATGGAATAGGGACCACCAGCAGGCCTTTGAGACTCTAAAGCCTGAATTGAGTAGAGCACGAGCACAGGACCTTCCAAATTTGGACAAGCCTTTTACCCTATACATTTACAAGAGTTCAGGGGTAGCACTAGGAGTCCTGACCCAAAAGCTGGGACCAGATCAGAGACCAGTGGCTTACATCTCAGAACAACTAGACTCAGTGGCCCTGGGATGGCCAAGCTGCCTGCAGGCAGTAGCAGCCACAGACTTGTTGGTTAATGAGGCTTCCAAACTCACCTTGGGACAACACTTAGATGTGTTAACCCCTCATTAGGTACAATCTGTGCTGGAAGTCAAAGAACAGCATTGGTTGATGGGAGGGGTTAACAAGATATCAGGTCCTTCTAATGGACACCCCTAACATAACCTTAATGGTGTGCCAAAACCTGAACCCAGCGACTCTGTTTCCAGCAGTCGAGAGTGGAGATTTAGCACATCAGTGTATAGAGACCATATAACAAACTTGCTCCAGAACGTCTGATCTTCTAGATGAACCTCTTAACAGACCTGAGGTCAAATGGTTTGCTGATGAGAGCAATTTTGTAGAAATGGGAAACCTAAAGGCGGGTATGCCATAGTTGGTCTAGATGAAGTCACAGAAGCCAATGCTCTGCCACCACAGACATCAGCCCAGAAGGCTGAACTAATTGCATTAATGAAAGTTTTGAAATCAGGGAAGGATAAGAAATTAAATATTTTTACTGACTCTAGATATGGGTTCCATGTACTGCATGTTCATGCTGCCATTTGGAAAGAAAGAGTAATGTTAACCGCTACAAATTTCCCCATAAAACATAAAGATAAGATTCTGGCTGTTTTAGAAGCAGTGCAGCTTCCAACACAGCTAGCAGTGATCCACTGTAGGGACCATCAGAGGGATGAATCTTTTGTGAGCCAAGGGAACAGCAAAGCTGATCAATTGCAAAACAGGCAGCTCAACTGCAGGAATCTGGACAAGTTATGGCTCTAGTAACATGGTCCCCCTGAACGCCTTAGCCTTCCCCAGTATTCCACACAGGAACAAGAAAATGCTGAGAAATGGGTCTGTGAGAAGGGAAGCACAGTCTGGTATAAAAAGGATGATAAGCTTCTAATCCCTGAGGACAAACAATGGAAACTCACTAAGAGCTTACATGATGTCACCCACTATACACTATGGGATGCACTATGGGACTTGATGCAAAAGGCTTTTTCAGGGAACAGGCTTAAAAGAACCATAAAACAAGTAACACTTGCCTGTGATTTATGTGCCCATAATAACCCACAGACCCATCCAATCCCCCCTTCGTTACTCAGGCCAATTCAACGCCAAAAGACATATCAGGGGAATACTGACAGTTAGATTTCACCCAAATTCCCCCATGGTCAGGATGTAAATATCTTCTGGTATTTGTTGATACTTTCATAGGATGGGTTGAAGCCTTCCCCACCCAATCTGAAAAGGCTATGGACGTCTGTAAGTCCCTTTTAAAAGAAGTAATTCCTCGGTTTCGACTCCCAAAGTCCCTCCAGAGTGATAACGGGCCCTTTTTTATAGCCAAAGTCACACAGGGCCTCACAACAGCCCTAGGGATAGACTACAAGTTACACACCTCTTGGCACCCCCAGGCTTCAGGGACAGTAGAGAAAATGAACCATCTAAAGAAAACCTTAGTAAAGCTCTGCCAAGAAACGTGTGAACCCTGGACCAGCCTGCTCCCTATTTGTACTCCTCAGGGTCTGGTTAGCCCCCAGGGGTGGTCTGAGACTTAGGCCATTTGAAATGACCTATGGGAGGCTTTTTCTCACTACTGACATTCTACTGGATGAAAAAGTGAACCAGGCCCAGAGATATACTATTAATCTAGGACAAGTTCAGAAGGTAATCCAGGGCTATGCCCACAAGGTTACCACTAAAACTACAGAGGAAGGAACAATTCCTTCACAAATAAACCCTGGGGACCAAGTTCTTCCTAAAACCTGAAAAGAGGGATCCCCCCCAAGACCAACAATTGCCAAGATGGGAGGACCCCAATAAAACAATTTTAACCACACCCTCTGCTGTCAAACTACAAGGGATATCTAGTTGGGTACAATTGTCCAGACTAAAGCTTTTACCTCCAGAAATCCCTTAGATCACAACAGAATAACAATACACCTATAAGCCAGTGGAAGATCTGATATATCTATTCCAAAGACAGACACCATCAGCAGATAAGCAAAATGATGTAGTGGGTTGGCTCCTATTTGAAGCCTTAACTTGTTTCCTTGGCTGATGTGGTTCTTGACAATTGTCTGGCCCTTGATTACCTTCCAGCAGAACAAGGCAGAGTGGCTTCATAATTTTGACAGGGTGATATCGCCTTCCTTGTTCGGTCAACAGTTAAGGAAGGCCAGAGTTAACCCTGGTTCTTTCTCTTACTAGGCTCTTTAATGGCTATCGTTGTTCTCCTTTTTCGCCCTTGTTTGTTTACGATTTTGGTTAAGTTTGTGTCTTTTAGGCTCCAATAATTTGAAGTAAGTCTCATTTCATCTCTCATTTTGTGGATTTTACTCTTTTAATTAGAATCATTTCTTATCACCATCATTAAATGGACATGTTAAAAAATGCCTAATTCTGATACTAAAAGAACTTTACAGTCAATAATCGATTTTGCTTTATTTCAAATTTTAGATAATTTTTCTTAACATCATATTCTTTTGACAAATGATACTGTGTTACCATCTTCAGTCAAAGTTCTTTGTCTTGTGGACACATTTTATCATAACATTAGCCATGTAAGGATAAAGGAAAAAAAGGAAGACAGGAAGAGAAGAAAGTTCATAAACTCTAGCCATGTAGTTATTAAGATATGAGACTAGCAGTTCAACAGAGATCTCTCCCCACTCTTAAACAGGAAAATGGTACTTATTCAACTTCTATACAAGCATTACACCCAGTTTAAAGGAAGCTGTAAGAATCTAATAAATGGAACAAAGAGAATCACATGATTGAGTTGATTTGACTTTCATGCGGTCTGTCTACAAAATCTGTGAACTAGAATAAAAGAAAAATAAATACAGCTCCAAGGACAATGGAGATGAAGAAAGTCCCTACTCAAAGTGATCTTCCAAAGGTCTATAACAGTAGTATCCAAATAACTGGGTTCATTACCACACTTAGTCCCAGAAAACCTGGGGTGGAGAACAAATTACCTTGTACATCCTCTTTTGAATAATGGGTAAGACTTGCATTATTCATCATCATCAAGGAAGCATAGTAATACACACTGAGTCATTAGAAGCCAAAACTTCCAAGTGGCACAATGGGTGATGCAGCACTTTGAGTAATGATGTAACCAGCATTAAATAAATGGTCTCAAGAAACTGTGAGGAAAGAAGATCTATATAGTTTTAATATAAACACATACTGAAGAGCCATGGCTTTGTATTGTGCTTTTTCAATGGAGATGATATGAAATTAGCCAACAACTACATTTGACAATGAAACACACACACACACCAATAATCCCTATACCAGCATAGGAAAAGATAGTGCCTGGACACTGAAAAAATCTTCACAGGCACCGATTGAATAATAAATACATTAGTCCCTCTTCTCTGTTCATTAATTTAAATCTTCATTGATAAATCACTATAACTCACATGGTCATTCATTTTATAATAGATTTTATAGTCAAATTGTTTATATAGGTAGGGCACAGCAAATATTTCCTGGTCCTGTACATCCTGTATATGATCTTGACCTAGTCATATGTCTGGTCTTCTACACTTATAGACAGTTGGCTCCATAAGGAAAAACATTAAGATAGCAAGTCCAAACTAAAACCACCCCCAGTCCAAAGCTCACTGTTTACATTAAGTTAAATTGATTAATTAAAAACCTATGTCAAATTAACTTTACTATTCAAGGAAATTTCTCACCCAGAGAGGTGAAATTGCAAATCACATTGTTTATTTCAGGAACTTCCGCAATATCTTTCTATCCAAACACTAGCCTACTCAAGTTGTCAGGGTAATAGACCTCTTCTCAGAGCAATTGATTGTTGTACTGTTTAAAATTCATTGCAAAACTCTCAACTCACTCTGAGCACTATAACTAAACTATTTTTTTCACAAATTCTTATTAGGATTCTAATTTGAAAAATCCATCTTAAACCAATCTCAAACTCTTATAAGTATTTCACCTTTGACCTCTCCTTCCCTTATACTATCAAAACCCTACAATAGCAGAATAATAGTATTTCTTACTGCAGTAAGCTTGATTTTAGTGATGTCTTTAGAAAATTTGGTGTTGACATACACTCCCGGTTAAAATACTTGAATAAAAATGTGAATGAATAGATCAGGAAATATCCTCTTTGAAAAAAGACAATTTTAAAACATATAATAATATTTTAAACTATATTTTACAGTATTTATTAGAGACTACCATAAATGAGCTAATGAAGGGTATTTGCATTTTAAAGATAACATTTATAAGAGAGAGGTGTCCTATGTGACTTCTATCTCCGTAACCTATATGTAAAATAATACTATTACGAGGAAAGACAAACTCTAAAAATTTACTGCCAAACAACCATAGAAAAGTCAATCCCAGGCAAAGTATGTATATTAATTAAAAGAAAAAAAAATCTTTATTGCACACATAAAAAAAAAACCTTTTACTGCATACCAAATAATTTCAAATATAGGTTCCTCTTTTTTGAAGCTATTTTAAGAGTTGATTTTAAATTCTTAAGTTCATCTTTCCAGTTTAATATCATGTTAACATCTTAAAATATAGAGCTTTCAGAATATCACTTCTTTAATATTAATTTTTTTTCCAGTAGACTTTCTAACTTAAAAAAATATTCTAGTACTCCTGTCCCATAGATTTACATGATTTAGTCTGTCAAATGTATGTGAAATGTATGGTCTTACTTTTGCCCACAGAAAATTGTGTAGTATCCATAATTTTTAGCTTCAGGTTTTGGCACCCAATGTGGATGAGACTTATTCTGTGTCCTAAAGAAATTTGTACTCAAATAGTATTCTGGAAAAGTAAACAGGAAATTATAATTTGCCAAGTGTTACAATTAAAACTGATACTTGAAACTAGAAGAGCAACACCTATCCAAGCCTTGGAAATACAGGGTAGAATCCTCCTGAAAAATTTCTAGAAAACTAGATATGGCGTGACCATATTGTGTCATATGGGATTTTATGTAGTTGACAACTGCAATGTTTTCTGGCTGCTTAGTAATGAGGGAAAGGTCTCTCATCCACAATCAACAGAACCTTATGATAGAACAGGATGCTAAGGAAGCCATTCCAGTTTCTGTAACTGTAGCATCTGTAACTAAATCATCAAAATATATCTTCAATATTTTTTACTTCTTCATTGACATATTTTGTTTTTTCTTCTTAAAAATTATTTTGATTCACTTTGTTTTCAAACATGTATTTAAATCTCCCAGCTATATACTTTACCTTTATTGAACTTCTCCTTTAAAAAAAAATATATATGAAAGTATTTTTTTCAGATGTAGATTTACTTTGTTGTTTCCTTCCTCTTTTCTTTCAAAAATGTATAGTTAAATCACTTTCCAAGTATATGTTATTATGCATTGGAATTTCCTTTACTTTTGCATGCAAGGACTTTTCCTACAACTTCAAACCTCAAAATAATAATTGGAAATCTGGGACAATTTTGAATTGTCCTCATAACTTCGATATGTTGTAACTGGTATGATAATCTCCTTCCTGGTGGTCAATACCCCTTAATTCTTCCCTCAGTAGATTTTCATTAAACAACACACTACATGCTTCATAACGTGTGGCCACATTTTTTAAGGTTTTATTTCTTTATGCCCTGGCTATACTAGGGGAATTTTCAGCTTCCTAAATGCCACCAATTCAACATTGATCTCAAAAAAACTAAAGATATCAGCCTCTGTCAAGATTTAGATGTACAGCATTGGTTTGCCAAAGATGAACCCACAAGAGACTTCAACTTGGAAAAAAGAAGCACATGTTTAACTTTGAGAAGTGGTAGTGATTGTAAGATTGAGTCCTTTCCTGTATCAGCTTCTGTGACCATGGAAGCTTCCTCTAGAGCTTATGGAGGCAGCAGGAGCTGGAATGGCTTCCTTAGCATCCTGTTCTATATTTAAGGAGGCTTTGTTTCATGCCTGGCTCTCCAGTCCTATCAGCACCTGCACACAAAAACTTCTCTTTCTGTTTAATCAGGAAGAGTTATATCTGTTACCAACAAATTTGATTATTATGGCTTCTGAATGGTTAAACCATAAAACCTCTGTGACATAGCAAGCTTATCTCTTAAACCATCCTTGCCTCCAGAGGAACATAAGTTGAGAAGCACCAAGAAGTAACCACACAGAAAGAAGTTCTACTTGATATATTATCAGAACATGTGTATTACTTACCACTGACTGAATAACACATTGCCCCAACATTCTGCAGTTAACACAACACATGCTTATCATATTAGAGTTTCTGTGGGTCAACAATCCAGGTATGGCACAGCTGGACCCTCTGTTTCACAGTCTCCCAGTAGACTGTAATCATGGTGCAAGTCCAGGTTGTATGGTCTCACCAAAATTCTCAATTCAGGAAGAAACCATTTACAGGCTCACTCAGTGAACATTCAGTTCCTTTCTCGATGTTGGACTGAGGGCCTCAATTCTTTGTTGGCTCTTGGCCTGAGGCTGCTTGAAGTTCTTGCCACGTAGGTCTCTCTCTCATGGCAGCTTGCTTTATCAATGTATGCAAGGTGAGAAAGTAATTTGGAGATGGTACTAGTCATACCGAAGTCACAGTCTTTTGTAAATTAATTTTAAAAGGGACATCTCAAATTTGCTGTGCTCTGTAGGTTAGATGCAATTGTCTCGAAAGGAGGATATTACTCAAGGCCCTGGGTATTAGGAACAGGGATCACCGGGACCCTCTTGAAATCTGCCTAACACAATTAGACTTTAATCAAATTACAGGTCAGCTTTCTTACACTCAGCCAAAAAATAGCTGAAAAAGAAAGTCCTTAAGTTGACAACCATGAAAGGTATTGACAGAAAGGTAAAGCAATTCCATTTGTTAAGGCAGTAACACAGCATTCATTTGGGAGAAAATTTAAATTTCAACTATTTGTGTGGATTGTACAATTAGAAATTAACAACCTAAGGTGCATAACATGAAATTGTAAAAAATTGAATCTATGTCATAGGAGAAGGAAAATGATAGTTTATGAAGTGAAATTTGGAAACTTCAAAAGATATCCACAGACAAACTCTCTTTAATGACTAATTAATATAAAAAGAAATTACTATTTAATTGTGAGATACCGTGAATAACATTTGGCTAAAAATAGTTGAGTTGTAAAAATGAGACCAAAAGAAGAAATCTTAGAAAATAAAAGGGAAACCATTATAAATTGGTGAAGGATTTAATCACAACCAGGGAAAAATTTAAGACTGTATGTTATTTAACTTGCAAAGTTTTTTGTAACATTTATAGTAAGCCTGTGACATAGAAAGTATAATTTTTTGACTTCCCAAAATACCATCAGAATAGCCTATTGATCAACCAAAGCTGAGTTTATTACCTGCTGTATTAAGGGAAAGTGTCCTTCTGACAGAGTTATAGTACTGCTTGGGAAAAGGGAAAATAGGAACAAATATTAGTGTCATCAGTAACAGGACATATTTCTACCAAGGAAAAAATGTGCAACTCTTACTAAATAATCAAAGGATTGCTAGCTAAAGTTTCTTGTTCCTAGGAGAAAAAATAAACTCAGAATTTGAGAAATGGATGAGAGGAAATTAGAACTCAACTTAGTGAAAGTCTTAAATCCCTGTTACATTTAGAGAGACTTCTGAGTGAAGTGTTAAACCTCAGATGAGTAAGATATTTTTGATATTGAAGTATTGAAGAGAAATAGAAAGGGATCTCAATTCTATCTTGCTAGGATTTCTAGGACTGCTGGCTATAGGTCTTCAAAAGATCACTGGAGTTGATCATGCAAAATTAAGATTATCATCCACTACTGCAAGGCATACTTTTGATAAAGTCTTAGTGGTGTTATTTGCAAATAAAAATAGGTTTTCAGTGTCTTGAGTGGGAATTGAAGGTAGGCCTTTCAATGTGGGGATCTGATTGGAATGAGCAAATTTTACGAGATACTATTTTAATGATTAGGAAACATGGAGTCTGGAAGAAAAATGAATAAATAAAATGTTTCAAAATTGAATGTTTTTTTTTAATTTTTAATTTTTTTTTTTACACAGCAGGTTCTTATTAGTCATCAATTTTATACACATCAGTGTATACATGTCAATCCCAATTGCCCAATTCATCACACCACCCCCCTCAGCCACCCACAACTTCCCCCCTTGGTGTCCATATGTTTGTTCTCTACAGCTGTGTCTCGATTTCTGCCCTGCAAACCGGTTCATCTGTACCATTATTATAGGTTCCACATATATGCATTAATATACAATATTTGTTTTTCCCTTTCTGACTTACTTCACTCTCTATGACAGTCTCTATATCCATACATGTCTCTACAAATGACCCAATTCCGTTCCTTTTTATGGCTGAATAATATTCCATTGTATATATGTACCACTCCTTCTTTATCCATTTGTCTGTTGATGGGCATTTAGGTTGCTACCATGACCTGACTATTGTAAATAGTGCTGAAGTGAACATTGGGGTGCATGTGCCTTTTTGAATTATGGTTTTCTCTGGGTATATGCCCAGTAGTGAGATTGCTGGGTCATATGGTAATTCTAGTTTTAGTTTTTTAAGAAACCTCCATAATGTTCTCCATAGTGGCTATATCAATTTACATTCCCACCAACAGTGAAAGAGGGTTCCCTTTTCTCCAAACCCTCTCCAGCATTTGTTGTTTGCAGATTTTCTGATGATGCCCATTCTAACTGGTGTGAGGTGATACCTCATTGTAGTTTTGATTTGCATTTCTCTAATAATTAGTGATGTTGAACAGCTTTTCATGTGCCTCTTGGCCATCTGTATGTCTTCTTTGGAGAAGTGTCTATTTAGGTCCTTTGCCCATTTTTCGATTGGGTTGTTTGTGTTTTTGGATATTGAGCTGCATGGGCTACTTGTATAGTTTTGGAGATTAATCCTTTGTCAGTCATTACATTTGCAATTATTTTCTCCCATTCTGAGGGTTGTCTTTTCATCTTGTTTATGGTTTCCCAGCTGTGCAAAAGACTTGAAGTTTCATTGAGTCTCAATTGTTTATTTTTGTTTTTATTTCCATTACCCTAGGAGGTGGGTCAAAAAGGATCTTGCTGTGATTTATGTCAAAAAGTCTTCTTGCTGTTTTCCTCTAACAGTTTTATAGTGTCCAGTCTTATATTTAGTTCTCTAACCCAATTTGAGTTTATTTTTGTGTATGGTGCTAGGGAGTGCTCTAATTTCATTCTTTTACATGTAGCCGTCCAGTTTTCCCAGCACCAATTATTGAAGATACTGTCTTTTCTCCATTGTATATCCTTGTTTCCTTTGTCATAGATTAGTTTACCATAGGTGCATTTATTTATCTCTGGGCTTTTTATCTTATTCCATTGATCTGTGTTTCTCTTTTGTGGCAGTACCATATTGTCTTGATTACTGTAGCTTTGTAGTATAGTCTGAAGTCAGGGAGTCTGATTCCTCCAGCTCCGTTTCTTTCCCTCAAGACTGCTTTGGCTATTTGGGGTCTTTTGTGTCTCCATAAAAATTTTAAGATTTTTTGCTCTAGTTCCTTAAAAAAATGCATTTGGTAATTTGATAGGGATTGCATTGAATCTCTAGATTGGTTTGTGTAGAATAGTCATTTTCACAATATTCATTCTTCCAATTCCAGAACATGGTATATCTCTCCATCTGTTGGTATCATCTTTAATTTCTTTCATCAGTGTCTTATAGTTTTCTGCATACAGGTCTTTTGTCTCCCTAGGTAGGTTTATTCCTAGGTATTTCATTCTTTTTGTTGCAATAGTAAATGGGAGTGTTTCTTTAATTTCTTTTTCAGATTTTTCATCATTAGTCTATAGGAATGCAAGACATTTCTGTGTATTAATTTTGTCACCTGCAACTTTACCAAATTCATTGATTAGCTCTCATAGTTTTCTGGTGACACCTTTAGGGTTATCTATGGGTAATATTATGTCATCTGCAAACAAAGACGGTTTTACTTATTCTTTTCCTTTTATCTCTTCTTTTCTGTTTGCCATGGCTAGGACTTCCAAAACTATGTTGAATAATAGGGGTGAGATTGGACATCCTTGTCTTGTTCCTGATCTTAGAGGAAATACTTTCCATTTTTTACCATTAAAAATGATGTTTGCTGTGGGTTTGTCATATATTGTCTTTATTATGTTGAGGTAGGTTCCCTCTATGCTAACTTTCTGTAGAGTTTTTAATCATAAATTGGTGTTGAATTTTGTCAAAATCTTTTTCTGCATCTATTGAGATGATCATATGATATTTATTCTTCAGTTTGTTAATATGGTGTATCACAGTGATTGATTTGCATATATTGAAAAATTCTTGCATCCCTGGGATAAATCCCACTTGATCATGGTGTATGATCCTTTTAATGTGCTGTTCGATTCTGTTTGCTAGTATTTTGTTGAGTATTTTTGCATGTATAATCATGTGATATTGGTCTGTAATTTTCTTTTTTTGTAGTATCTTTGTCTGGTTTTTGTATCAGGGTGATGGTGGCTTCATAGAATGAGTTTGGGAGTGTTCCTTCCTCTGCAATTTTTTGGAAGAGTTGGAGAAGGATGGCTGTTAGCTCTTCTCTAAATGTTTGATAGAATTAACCTGGGAAGCCATTTGGCCCTGGACTTTTGTTTGTTGGAAGATTTTTTTTTTTTTTTTTTTTTTTTTTTTGCAGTACGCAGGCCTCTCACTGTTGTGGCCTCTCCCATTGAGGAGGACAGGCTCTGAATGCACAGGCTCAGCAGCCATGGCTTAATGGCCTAGGTGCTCCGTGGCATGTGGGATCTTCCCAGACCAGGGCACGAACCCGTGTCCCCTGCATCGGCAGGCAGATTCTCAACCACTGCGCCACCAGGGAAGCACCTGTTGGAAGATTTTTAATCAGTTTCAATTTCATTACTTGTGATTGTTGTGTTCATATTTTCTATTCTTTCCTGGTTCAGTCTTGGAAGATTATACCTTTCTAAAAATGTGTCCATTTCTTCCAGGTTGTCCATTTTATTGGCCTAGAGTTGCTTGTAGTATTCTCTTAGGGTGCTTTGTATTTCTGCTGCATCTGTTATAACTTCCCTTTTTTCATTTCTAATTTTCTTGATTTCAGTCCTCTCCCTCTTTTTCTTGATGAGTCTGGCTAATGGTTTATCAATTTTGTTTATCTTCTCAAAGAAGCAGCTTTTAGTTTTATTGTTCTTTGCTATTGTTTTCCTTATTTCTATTTAATTTATTTCTGCTGTGATCTTTATGATTTCGTTCCTTCTGTTAACTTTGGGTTTTGTTTGTTCTTCTTTCTCTAGTTGCTTTAGGTGTAAGGTTAGATTGTTTATTTGAGATTTTTCTTATTTCTTGAGGTAAGCTTGTATAACTATAAACTTCCCTCTTAGAAGTGATTTTGCTGCATCCCATAGGTTTTGGATCACCCTGTTTTCATTGTCATTTGTCTCTAGGTATTTTTTGATATCCTCTTTGATTTCTTCGGTGATCTCTTAATTAATTAGTAACATAATGTTTAGCCTCCATGTGTTTGTGCTTTTAAGGTTTTTTTTTTTCCATGTAATTCATTTCTAATCTCATAGTGTTGTGGTCAGAAAAGATGCTTGATATGATTTCAATTTTCAGAAATTTACTGATGCTTGATTTGTGACCAAAGGTGTGATCTATCATGCAGAATGTTCCATGCGCACTTGAGAAGAAAGTGTAATCTGCTGTATTTGGATGGAATGTCCTATAAATATCAGGTAAATGTATCTACTCTATTGTGTCATTTAAATGTTGTGTTTCCTTATTAATTTTCTGTCTGGATGATCTGTCCATTGGTGTAAGTGAGGTGTTAAAGTCCCCCACTATTTTTGTGTTACTGTCAATTTCCTCCTTTATAGCTGTTAGCAGTTGCCTTTTGTATTGAGGTGCTCCTATGCTGGGTGCATATATTTATACTTGTCATATCTTCTTCTTGGATTGATCCCTTGATCATTACGTAGTGTCCTTACTTGTCTCTTGTAACATTCTTTATTTGAAAGTCTATGTTTTTCTGATATAAGCATTGCTACTCCAGCTTTCTTTTGATTTCCATTTTCATGGAATATCTTTTTCCATGCCCTCACTTTCAGTTTGTATGTGTCCATAGGTCTAAAGTGGGTCTCTTTTAAACAGAATATATATCAGTCTTGTTTTTGTTTCCATTCAGCAAGCCTGTGTCTTTTGGTTGGAGCATTTTAATCCATTCACATTTAAGGTAATTATCAATATGTATCTTCCTATGGCCATTTTCTTATTTATTTTGGGTTTGTTTTTGTAGGTCTTTTTCTTCTCTTGTGTTTCCCACTTAGAGAAGTTCCTTTAACATTTGTTGTAGAGGTTGTTTTGTGGTGCTGAATTCTCTTAGCTTTTGCTTGTCTGTAAAGCTTTTGATTTCTCCATCAAATCTGAATGAGATCCTTGCTGGGTTGAGTAATCTTGGTTGTAGGTTCTTCTCTTTCATCAGTTTAAGTATATCATGCAACTCCCTTCTGGCTTGTAGAGTTTCTGCTGAGAAATCAGCTGTGAACCTTATGGGAGTTCCCTTGTACGTTATTTGTCATTTTTCCCTCGTTGCTTTCAATAATTTTTCTTTGTTTTTAATTTTTGCCAATTTGGTAACTATGTGTCTTAGCATATTTACTTTGTGTTTATCCTGTATAGGACTCTGCACTTCCTGGACTTGGGTGGCTATTTGCTTTCCCATGTTAGGGAATTTTTCCACTATAATCTCTTCAAGTAATTTTTGGGGTCCTTTCTCTTTCTCTTCTCCTTCTGGGACCCCTATAATGTGAATGTTGGTGTGTCTAATGTTGTCCCAGAGTTCTCTTAGGCTGTCTTCATTTCTTTTCCTTCTTTTTTCTTTAATCTCTTCCACGACATTGAATTCCACCATTCTATCTTCCAGGTCCCTTATCTGTTCTTCTCCCTCAGTGTTTCTGCTGTTGATTCCTTCTAGTGTATTTTTCATTTCAGTTATTGTACTGTTCATCTCTGTTTGTTATTTATTTCTTCAAGGTGTTTGTTCTTTAATTCTTCTAGGTCTTTGTCAAACATTTCTTTCATCTTCCCAGTCTTTGCCTCCATTCTTTTTCTGAGGTCCTGGATCATCTTCACTATCATTACTCTGAATTATTTTTCTGTAAGATTGACTATCTCCACTTCATTTAGTTGTTTATCTGTGGTTTTATCTTGTACCTTCATCTGGTACATAGCCCTCTGCCTTTTCATCTTGTCTATCTTTCTGTGAATGTGGCTTTTGTTTCACAGGCTGCAGGAAAGTAATTCTTCTTGCTTCTGCTAGAGTTTTCATAGCATGTATGACTCAGGGACTGTGGGGATCACCACTGCAGACTCCTGTATTTTACATGAAAATGAGTAGTCACTTGCCAGGAAAGGAGGCAGAAAGAATGAAAGTTGTATGGTTTGCCAATTTAAATTAGGGGAGTTTTTGTCCTGAAATAGGGGCTTTTGGCTCAGATGGGTTTACTACTGTCCTGAGAAAGGCTTTACTTGAACAATTTAGTCTTTGGATAAGTTAATATCTGGGAAGTTTCAGAAGTAAACAAAGAAATTATTTACTGATTTTACAGACTTCTCTTCCAGGGAACGAATTTCCTGGAATGAATAGTAAAAATGTAGGTAGCTTTAATTCTTAGCTCTAATAGTCATGCTCTATGTCTGCAGGCATTATTAGTTCTAATAGTCATGTTCTATGCCTGCAGGCAGTATTGGTTCTGAGTATTGTTATTCCCCACACTTTCAAACAAGATAAACTTTTAAGAGGTTTAGTAAGTTTTTACCACTTATTCTAGAATAAGACCAAAGGAAAACAGGTAAGAAAAAAAAAGAAAACTTTAATTATTGCTATCAGACCGATTATTCTGAATGTAGGACAGAATCTGTTTTCTGGTCATGAGTAGACATTTTGTATATGACACACATTTACATTGGTCATGGGACAAAAAACTGAGAGCTTGAGTTGGTGGGGGTTAATGGGACATAAGGCAAAATTAATGAACAATGCTCAGTTCTCAGAATCACATGTCCTAGGGGTAAATAAATGGGGAATAAGTACAATCTGAGAATTGGGTTTATCAACAAAATGGGTGGTTTAGTCCCTGTGCTTGCAACTTTTGCAACATTAACTTTTCAGAAAACATCTTAATTATTTATATCACCCAAAGATACACAATTAAAAAGTGGCAGAATCTATATTAGAATCCAACACTATCTTATTTTAAAATCTATGCTTTTAAGCAGGGATCATGTTGTCTTATAAATTGTTATATCAAATACACATGCATAATAGATGCTTGATATATATTTTTAATACATACTTGGTGAATAAATAAATATGCTATGATATATCCAGTTTCATACATTGATGACCCTTCACTATTTTAGTTGTTGTATCTGTCTATTATGTATATGTGCATACATGTGTGAAGGAGGTTAATATATGACAGCTTATTTTACATGTGATATTTAGAAGACACTGTGATCATGGATACATATTCTGATGAGATTCAATTATTTCCAGTTCTCTTTTCCTAATAAGAGGAAATGAGATAATTTATTTTCCTTAAAAAATGTGTGTACTAAACATCTGTTCTAATTCCTCATTCAACTTTCTTTAAATGCTAGTACTTATATACATCAATAAAAAATTTTATAGCCATAAACAAGAATGAAGTACTATAAGGCAGTAGAAACTTACAGACATAATACGTTCATCTACTAATTTATTTTTTCAATATATATTTATTAATGATTTCCATGTGCCAGATGTTGTTGAAAACAACATAATGTTGATTTCAAGACCCTTACATTGACTTAATACCAATGATATATAGTTAGATAAAATGAGTTTTATGATGATGATACATGTTATGATTGCAAATATATATGTATATATACAGATATTTACATTATGTACTGTACCTATATGTATATGTACATACATATATAACCTGTTTTCCACTAATAAGTCTGGAAAATCACCTTTACCTTTGAGCACTAGCATTTAGAAAAAGGGAAATTATTTACCTTTTTTATTTTTTCTTCATTGAGAATATTTGAATTATTTAAGATAGTTTAAATTGTTTAAAATAATAAGTTGTGTCAAATAACACTAAAATAATGTTAGTAGACCTAGTTTTTTTAAAACTTTAATTTTATTTATTTTTTAGACAGCAAGTTTTTATTAGTTATCTATCTTGTACATATTAGTGTATATATGTCAATCCCAATCTCCCAATTCATCCCATCACCACTCTCTGTGCGCCCCCACCAACCCCACTCCACTTTCCATACGTTTGTTCTCTACATCTCTGTCTCTATTTCTGCCTTGCAAACTGGTTACACTGTACCATTTTTCTAGATTCCACATATATGTGTTAATATAGGACACTTGTTTTCCTCTTTCTGACTTACTTCAGTCTCTATGACAGTCTCTAGGTCCATCCACGTCCCCAAAATGACCCAATTCCGTCCCTTTTTATGGCTGAGTAATATTCCAATATATATATATGTACCACATGTCCTTTATCCATTCATTGGTTGATGAGCATTTAGGTTGCTTTCATGAACTGGATATAGTAAATAGTATTGCAATGAACACTGGGGCGCATGTGTCTTTCTGAATTATGGTTTTCTCTGGGTGTACACCCAGTAGTGGGATTGCTGGGTCGTATGGTAGTGCTAATTTAGATTTTAAGGAACCTCCATACTGTTCTCCATAATGGCTGTATCAACTTACATTCCCACCAGAAGTGCAAGAGGGTTTCCTTTTCTCCACACCCTCTCCAGCAATTACTGTTTGTAGATTTTATGATCATGGCCATTCTGACTGGTGTGAGGTGATACCTCATTGTAGTTTTGATTTGCATTTCTCTAATGATGAGTGATGCTGATCATCCTTTCAATGTGTTTGTTAGCAATCTGTATATATTCATTGGAGAAATGTCTATTTAGGTCTTCTGCACATTTTTGGATTTTTGTTTCTTTGTTTGTTTTTGATATTCAGCTGCTTGTAAATTTTGGAGATTAATCTTTTGTCAGTTGCTTCATTTGCAAATATTTTCTCCCATTCTGAGGGTTGCCTTCTCATCTTGTTTATGGTTTCCTTCGCTGTGCAAAAGCTTTTTAGTTTCATTAGGTCCCATTTGTTTATTTTTGTTTTCATTTCCATTACCTTAGGAGGTGGGCCAAAAAGGATCTTGCTGTGATTTATGTCATAGAGTGTTCTACCTATGTTTTTCTCTAAGAGTTTTATAGTGTCTGACCTTACGTTTCGGTCTTTAATCGATCTTGAGTTTACTTTTGTGTAAAGTGTTTGGGAGTGTTCTAATTTCATTATTTTACATGTAGCTGTCCGGTTTTCACAGCACCACTTATTGAACAGGCTCTTTTCTCCATTGGATATCCTTGCCTCCTTTATCATAGATTAGTTGACTATAGGTGTGTGGGTTTATATCTGGGTTTTCTATCCTGTTCCATTGATCTATATTTCTGTTTTTATACCAGTACCATATTGTCTTGATTACTGTAGCCTTGTAGTATAGTCTGAAGTCAGGGAGTCTGATTCCTCCACCTCCATTTTTTCCCCTCAAGACTGCTTTGTCTAATTGGGGTCTTTTTTGTCTCCATACAAATTTTAAGATTTTTTTGTTCTAGTTCTGTAAAAAATGCAATTGGTAATTTGATAGGGATTGCATTGAATCTCTAGATTGCTTTGGGTAGAATAATCATTTTCACAATATTGATTCTTCTAATTCAAGAACATGGTATATCTCTCCATCTGTTTGTTTCATTTTTGATTTCTTGCATCAGTGTCTTATAGTTTTCTGAGTAAAGGTGTTTTACCTCCTTAGGTAGGTTTATTCCTAGGTATTTTATTCTTTTTGTTGTGATGAGATTGTTTCATTAATTTATCTTTCTGATCTTTCATTGTTAGTGTATAGGAATGTAAAAGATTTCTGTGCATTAATTTTGTATCCTGAAACTTTACCAAATTCATTTGTTAGTTCTAGAAATTTTCTGGTGACAACTTTAGGATTATCTACATCGAGTATCATGTCATCTGCAAACAGTGACAGTTTTACTTCTTTTCCAATTTGTGTTTCTTTTATTTATTTTTCTTCTCTGATTGTCATGACTAGGACTTCCAAAACTATGAATAATAGTGGCGAGAGTGGACATCCTTGTCTTTTTCCTGATCTTAGAGGAAATGCTTTCAGCTTTTCACCATTGATAATGATGTTTGCTGTGGATTTTTTATACATAGCCTTTATATGTTCAGGTAGGGTCCCTCTATGCCCCCTTTCTGGAGAGTTTTTATCATAAATTGGTGTTGATTTTTGTCAAAAGCTTTTTCTGCATCTATTGTGATGATTATATGGTTTTTATTATTCAGTTTGTTAACAAGGTGTATCACATTGATTGATTTGCATATATTGAAGAATCCTTGTATCTCTGTGATAAATCCCACTTGATCATGGTGTATGATCCTTTTAATGTGTTGTTGGATTCTGTTTGCTAGTATTTTGTTGAAGATATTTGCATCTATATTCATCAGTGATATTGGTCTGTAATTTTCTTTTTTTGTAGTATCTTTGTCTGGTTTTGGTATCAGGGTGATAGTGGCCTCATAGAATGAGTTTGGGAGTGTTCCTTCCTTTGCAAATTTTTGGAAGAGTTTAAGAAGGATGGGTGATAGTTCTTCTCTAAATGTTTGATAGAATTCACCTGTGAAGCCATCTGGTCCTGGACTTTTGTTTGTTGGAATATTTTTAATCACAGTTTCAATTTCATTACTTGTGATTGGTCCATTTATAGTTTCTATTCCTTCCTGGTTCAGTCTTGGAAGATTATACCTTTCTAATAATTTGTTCATTTCTTCCAGGTTGTCCATTTTGTTGGCATAGAGTTGCCTGTAGTAGTCTCTTAAGATGCTTTGTATTTCTGCGATGTCCATTGTAACTTCTTTTTCATTTCTAATTTTCTTGATTTGAATCCTCTCCATCTTTTTCTTGATGAGTCTGTCTAAAGGTTTATCAATTTTGTTTATCTTCTCAAAGAAGCAGCTTTTAGTTTTATTGATCTTTTCTATTGTTTTCTTTGTTTCTATTTCATTTATTTCTGCTCTGATATTAGTGATTTCTTACCTTATACTAACTTTGGGTTTTGTTTGTTCTTCTTCCTCTAGTTCCTTTAGGTGTAAGATTAGATTGTTTATTTGAGATTTTTCTTGTTTCTTGAGGTAGGATTGTATTGCTATAAAATTCCGTCTTAGTACTGCTTTTGCTGCATCCCATAGGTTTTGGATCATCTTGTTTTCACTGTCATTTGTTTACATGTATTTTTTGATTTCTTGTTTGATTTTATCAGTGATCTCTTGGTTATTTAGTAATGTATTGTTTAGCCTCCATGTGTTTGTGTTTTGTTTTGTTTTGTTTTTTACTTTTTTTCCCCCTGTAACTGATTTCCTTTCTCATAACATTGTGGTTAGAAAAGATGCTTGATCAAATTTGAATTTTTTTTTAATTTCCAAGCCTTGATTTGTGACCCAAATGTGATCTATCCTGGAGAATGTTCTGTGTGCACTTGAGAATAAAGTTTGATCTGCCACTTTCGGGTGGAATGTTCTATATATATCAATTAAATCTATTCGGTCTACTGTGTCACTTAAAACTTGTGTTTTCTTATTTATTTTCTGTTTAGATGATCTGTCCATTGGTGTAAGTAGGGTATTAAAGTTACCCTACTCTTATTATGTTACTGTCGATTTCCCCTGTCAGGGTTTTTAGCATTTGCCTTATGTATTGAGGTGCTCCTATGTTGGGTGCATATATATTTATAATTGTTATATCTTCTTCTTGGTTTGATCCCTTGATCATTATGTAGTGCCCTTCATTACTCTTGTAACAGTCTTCATTTTAAAGTCTATTTTGTCTGATATGGGAATTGCTACTGCACCTTTCTTTTGATTTCCGTTTGCATGGAATATCTTTTCCCATCCCCTCACCTTCAGTCTGAATGTGTCAATAGGTCGGAAGTGGTTTCTTTTAGACAGCATATATATGGGTCTTGTTTTTGTATCCATTCAGCAAGCCTGTGTCTTTTGATTGGACCATTTAATCCATTCACGTTTAAGGTAATTATCGATATGTATGTTCCTATGACTATTTTCTTACTTGTTTTGGGTTTCTTTTTGTAAGTCCTTTTCTTCTGTTGTGTTTCCCACTTAAAGAAGTTCCTTTAGCATTTATTATAGAGCTGTTTTGGTGGTGCTGAATTCTCTTAGCTTTTGCTTGTCTGTAAACTTTTGATTTCTCCATCAAATCTGAATGAGATCCTTGACAGGCAGAGTAATCTTGGTTTTAGTTTCTTCCCTTTCATCACTTTAAATATATCATGTGCCTCCCTTCTGGCTCATAGAGTTTCTGCTGAGAAGTCAGCTGTTAACCTTGTGGGAGTTCCCTTGTATGTTATTTGTCATTTTTCCCTTGTTGATTTTAATCTATATCTATATATCTATATCTATATCTATCTATCTATCTATCTATCTATCTATCTATCTATATATATATATATATTCTTTAAATTTTGTCAGTTTGATTACTATTCATCTCAGCATGTTTCTCTTTGGGTTTATCCTGCCTGGAACTCTGTGCTTCCTGGACTTGGTTGGCTATTTCCTTTCCCATGTTAAGGTATTTTTCCACTATAATCTCTTTAAGTATTTTCTCATGTCCTTTCTCTTTCTCTTCTCCTTCTGGGACCCCTATAATGCAAATGTTGGTGTGTTTAATGTACCAGAGGTCTCTTAGGCTGTCTTCATTTCTTTTCCTTCTTTTTTCTTTATTCTGTTCTGCGACATTGAATTCCACCATTGTGTCTTCCAGGTAACTTATTTGTTTTTCTCCCTCAGTTTTTCTGTTATTGATTCCTTCTAGTGTATTTTTCATTTCAGTTATTGTACTGTTCATCTCTGTTTGTTCTTTATTTCTTCAAGGTGTTTGTTCTTTAATTCTTCTAGGTCTTTGTCAAACATTTCTTTCCTCTTCTCAATCTTTGCCTCCAATCCTTTTCTGAGGTCCTGGTTCATCTTCACTATCATTATTCTGAATTATTTTTCTGGAAGATTACCTATCTCCACTTCATTTAGTTGTTTATCTGGTGTTTTAGGTTGTTCCTTCCTGTGGTACATAGTCCTCTGCCTTTTCATTTTGTCTCTCTTTCTATGAATTTGGTTTTTGTTCCACAGGGTGCAGGATTGTAGTTCTTGCTTCTAGTGTCTGCCCTCTGGTGGATGAGACTATCTAAGAGTCTTGTGCAAGTTTCCTGATGGGAGGGACTGGTGGTGGGGAGAGATGGGTGTTGCTCTGTTGGGCAGAGCTCAGTTAAATTTTAATCCCTTGTCTGCTGATGGGTGGTGCTGTGTTCTCTCCTGTTGGTTGTTTGACCTGAGGTAACCCAGAACTGGAGCCTACAGACCCTTTGGTTGGGCTAATTGCAGACTCTGGGAGGGCTCACACTATGGAGTACTTCCCAGAACTTCTGCTGCCAGTGTCCTTGTCCCCACAGTGAGTCACAGCTATCCCCTGCCTCTACAGGAGATCTTCCAACAGTAGCAGGTAGGTCTGGTTCAGTCTCCTTGGGGTCATTGCTCCTTACAACTACGTCCTGATGCACACACTACTTTATGTGTGCCCTCCAAGACTGGAGTCTTTGTTTCCCCCTGACCTGTCGAAGTCCTGCCATCAAACCCCACTAGCTTTCAAAATCTGATTCTCTGGGAATTCCTCCTCCTGTTTCTGGACCCACAGGTTGGGAAGCCTGAAGTGGGGCTCAGAACCTTCAAGCCAGTGAGTAGCTTCTCTGGTATAATTGTTCTCCATTTGTGAGCCACCCACCCAGCAGTTATGGGATTTGATTTTATTGTGATTGTGCCCCTCCTACCATCTCGTTGTGGCTTCTCCTTTGTCTTTGGAGGTGGGATATCTTTTTTGGTGAGTTCCAGTGTCTTCCTGTCGATGATTGTTCAGCAGTTAGTTGTGATTCTGGTGCTCTCACAAGAGAGAGTAAGTACACATTCTTCTACTCCACCGTCTTGAACCAATCTCCAGGCCTAGGTTTAATACTAGAACAAATAATATATATAACTAATTTTTTAATTAAATAGTCATAAATATGGCTTCCCGGGTGGTGCAGTGGTTGAGAGTCCGCCTGCCGGTGCAGGGGACATGGGTTTTTGCCCTGGTCCAGGAAGATCCCACATGCCGCAGAGTGGCTAAGCCTGTGAACCATGGCCACTGAGCCTGCACGTCTGGAGCCTGTACTCCACAACAGGGGAGCCAGAACAGTAAGAGGCTCCCACGTACCGCCAATATATATATATGTATATATATATATATATATATATATATATATATATATATATATATATATATATATATATATACATATACATATATATATATATACACGTACATATATATATATATATATATATGTATATATATGTGTGTGTGTGTGTGTGTGTGTGTGTGTGTGTGTATATATATATATATAGTCTTAAATAAGTCATTGCTTTTGAAGTAAAAAGTATGTCTTTTAGAGACAGGCTCTTCATGTGTAAAATGACACAATTATCTACTTCATTATAAGTATCCTTTCCACTTCTAATGTCTTCTGATTCTAAACAATAACCAATCAGAGACCCATGAGAGAAAAATACAAAGAGTAGGGAGGATACAAAATAAATTCATAGCATTATGGTCACTAAGTAAAGTTTACATGCAACACCAAGGGTCCTCAGATTTAAATGCATGCCTTCAGTTTTCTCTATAACTGTACAAGATGTACTGGCTATGTCTGCTGATTGCAAATCACACGATGCATAGGAAAAAGAGACAATCTCTCAGGTGAGGAATCCAACTTAAATTCTCACATATTTTTTTCTTAAACTGAGATCTTTGGAAAACTAGAAACAGAATAATTAGGGGTAGTTTATTAAACATGCATATCCCTGGGCTGCACCCAAGATCTATTGAGTTAGAAACTTGTGGCAGATCCCAATAATTGTCACTTTTTGACAGTTGTCAATTTCTCCAGTTATCCTTATAACTGATAACATCTGAGAACCACCTATAATTAGAATTAGGAAAAATGGTAGACAGTAATAAGTATGAAATTGAAGTAATGATTTAATTGCAGAGTTCATACATCGGTATTAATTTGTTTTTTCATGAACCTGCCATGAGTCCACTATTCTGCATCTGGATGATCACTGGTTCCAAGTTATAGGAATCTGAATTGATAGCTTTAGAAAGAATACAGCAGTAATATGATTGGAGTGAACTTAATGAGAGATTTCCACAGTAATAGAGAATTAGATTTTAAACAATGTTAGCACATCAATGGCAGAGCAGTGTTTCAAGTAGTTCAAAGGGACCACAAGTAAACTTCACAAGTTACAATAGCGACTGATTCAAAGCTCTCGAAGACAGTACAATTGTACTGGTTTTCTGCCTACTGACTCTGAGGGAAACCATGGCTGCTCCACCACATTTTGAGAGAAATTGTTAGAGGAAAGGATGTATTTCCAAATGCTCTACAGTGCCTGATGAAGGTATGACTAACTATCCCTGTAAGCAGAAATGACACAAGTATAAATGCAAAACAAAACTTATAACAGCTTTTGCTCAGCCACCATTAAAGCAAACTGTTCCAAAGGATTTCATGTCAATGAAAAGAGTCAACAATTTGAAGAGATACAGGTGAATTAGATAATGGTATTGGAGGTGGAGTGGGATTGAGAAGAACATTCCTATTACACTATTTCATTGGAGCCATTTACAACTTGTTTTTGGTAAGGTCATCTATTTGTTTCGCAAATGCTTCAAATTTCAAAATAGTGACTGTAACCTTAACAAAATCAAAAACTTGAAAATATGATGAAAATGTTGGACTTCTCACAAGCAAAGTGCATATATACAGAAAATTTCCATGACTTCCAGAATCTCTTAGAATCTCATTCATGGATACTGAATTTTTAACTTAGAGGACGTTTCTCAAAAATTGGGTAATAAAATAACAAATATAAATGATCTTATTAAAGATTTAGCTTTCCAAATTTGGAAAATTAAAAGGTGCTTTATGATTTTTTTTAAGTTGTCCATCATAGCACAGCATTGGGTAGGTTGTTCTATATATTAGTCATTTAATTTTATCTGTCAAAATGGAAAATATGTGGGTAGTCACTTGAAAGTTCAAGCAAATATAAATGAATTAAAGGTTCAAATAAGTAATTACTGTCATTGGATAAAAGGTTACTTAGGACTAAACCTAACCACTCCATCTATTTTATTGTCTCCAGTCAAAGTTCGCTGGCTATAAATCATTGCCATTCTTTTAAAAAAGCTGGCACAAGCATTGGTATGCTGACATTGAAACTAATTTTACAAGATATTTTGAATGAAACTAAGCATGAGACCTAAGGTCTAAAGATATCCTATTCCTCTTTAATTCTAAGGACGAATCTCTGACAGGTTAATGTTGTAAATCTCTTATAGATACTGTCATGAGTGCCTTCAAATGCCACTCAATGTCCCCAAAATGCTGTCAAGACAGAAAGATCAATTATGGGTAAACAGAAAGGGAAAGTAGCAAGAAAATCAAAGTTTTCAAAGAATATGTAATAGTGATTTGAATTTTGTAAATTATTAGTCAAAATCCTCAAAGACAGAATTACTGATAGTTCAGAAGGTCAATTATAAGCTTTAAACCTTTGACAGCAAAATATTAAAAATTAAAATAATAATATAAATTTAAGGAAAATAAAAAATTATTTATATTAAGCCTACATAATGACATTTAATGAATAAAAATAATAGGTTGTTGAGCATCTACTCTGTACTAAGTATATTTTATTCATCAAGTTTAATCATCTCCAAAATTGGATGAAGATGTGTTCCCATTTTTTCTCATGTTCAAACTAAGGTGCAGCAAAGTTAAGTCAGACTGAGGGTCACATAAGCAGAACGTGTCATGGTCTAGATTCAAAGCCACGTTTTGCTGGTTTCAAAACTTGTCTTTTCTAATTAAACAGAGATTTAGTAATTGTTCAGATTATGTTATCAATGTTGATGGTAAATTAACCTGGATGGCATTTATATCAGTTAAGCTTTGCTACATCACAATGCTCACCCTCTCAAAAAATTAGTAACTCAAAGCACTTTTTCCCCCTTGATTTTTTTATTTGGCCAGGTGGTTTGCTTGATCCAGGCTGGGTGGTCTAGGATAGCTTAACTCTTATGTCTGAGGCATCAACTGGGGCTGGGTCACTCAGACTCTGTCTTCATGTGGCCTCTATACTCTAAAATACTAGCCTGGTCTTGTTCACACAGTGACCAAAGTGTTCGCAGGGAGAAGAGTGGGCAACTCCCAATGGGCAAACACCTGGCAAGCCTTGGGTTAATTTACCTTTGCTTCCACTAGCCAAAGCAAGTCACATAGTCAAGCCCAGGTCCAAATGGTGAAGAAAAAGGCTTCATCTCCTGATGAGAAGTGATGCAGATTATTATAGCCTTAAAAAAATTAATCCATATAAGAATTATCTAGTAACTTTTTTACCTGCTTTTATAACCAGTAATATGGGAAGATAATCACCAAATCTTCAGCTCTCCCTTGGTCTAGATTCAAAATTTGTTTGTTTGAAATAGAGGAAATAACATATTTAACATCATGAATATCATATTTGGCATATGTTTTGGCTTCATGGTATCTAACTAGCATTTAAATGTTATTTGATGCCATAATAATCATGTGGAAAGCAGGAATGATAGAACATTGAACAAAAGACCCACTAAACAAAAGAGAATCTAAGAAACATTGAGTTTTAATTACCTACTTAAAGTCACAGCAATTTTGTAGCCAGTGAGGGATTGGAATCAATGGTTGGTTTTCCTTCCGGTCTGTGCCCAATACAATACTCTGGAAGAAACTGAATTAATCTTATGTCTATTTAAAAAAATTCCTTTAAAAAGATCTGCTCAAAAGCAAAGCAAAACAAAACGAAAACAATTGTGTGTAACTACATATATAATTCTTCCTCATCAACACTAAAGCTGTCTTATAATCAAAATGTTTAAAAAGTGTTACATTAAAACTCATTACATGCTCAAATTCAAATTTGTTATTAGAAAGGCTTTTTCATTTACCTGTGTTAAGTGATGGTTAATGTGAAAGAGTAACTAGAATTATGGCAATATTTCTGTAAAAATGAGTCATCAATGAAGTTAAAAGTTATTTACAAAATAAAAGTATGTAAAATCCAGAGAACTTTGTTCTTGTCATGCTTTTTGTTACCCACAAACATTCCAATTATTTTATTTCATTTACATATTCAGTGAGTACATATTCTCCCTCCTGAGCTTGTTAAAAGTTGTACCAGTAGGTAGGCTGGATTGAAAGATCACTTAAGTAATATTCCTCAGTGTTGCACTCAAAATCCACCATCAGCCTTCATAAGCAGCATCAACTCCAATTCACCCTGATGCTTTCTTCTGCGTTGGTAAGTGGGAGGAAGAGGGGGAAAATTCCTTCCAAATTCAATATACTGTTCAGGGTATTAAGAGAAGGTTCTTGTTGTCCTTGTCTTCCTGGGATTCTAGGCTTTAAGTGTTCAATGTCAGTCTCAACATGTGGAGTCATGTGTTTCCTATGAGTTTCATCAGACTTTCAAACAAATTGATAATTTTAATTGACAAGACCTCTGTAGAAATGCCTGAAATCACAGAAGTTCTGCAAATTGGGCTTCTTCTGGGGCTCTCACCATGTAAGTTATCCATAGAAAATGTACTTTGGGCTATTTACTTAAAGATTTTATTTAAATACATATGTAATTTACATTTATTTTTATAGTACACATCATAAAAACAACTTAAAATATCTTTTAAAGACATGTGCTTCTGCTGAAGGCCAAAGGTGGGTGAGATGGAACTTGAATTGTGATATGCATCCAGATTTTGAATAACATTAGCAGAATAGCTAGTTAATTAAGTAAGTGAAACCTTGGCACTACTGCACCTAAGTTCATGAGTCCAATTCTCACGTGGGTCAGTTAGATTCATTCTGTTCTGTCCTCTGATGGCAACACTAATGTCAACCAGAACTTTTATGAATATGTGTCCATTGCTCCTCAGAGGCTGGGCCAGGTAATACAAATGATTTCATACCCACCATCCATCCTTGCAGGGGTAAAAATTTCAAAGCCTGTGATCCACCAACAGAGGGTATTGTACTATGATTTTACATGTGACACTCATGCTAGAGATATCAGCTTAAATATACTGTAGATACAAAGAAGCATAATTGGTGTTCCACCAATGGAAGTTAAAAGAAGGGAAATATTTATTATGACAAAAAAGATTTTATCAAAATATATCTTTTAATCTAAAATTTATATTAAATATTATATTGAGCTTGGGTGAACACACACTGACACACAAAAATGAGGAGTTTATTAAACCTAATTCGGAGGAATTCAGTATTCTGTGATTTAGATGGATGGCCAAAATTGATCTCTAGTTTAGCAGTGGAATTAAGTCACAGTCTAGATTACCTGATTTAGACCTTATTTAATATGAGAATATGAAGGAAAATAAGTTATCCTGAAAGGTAAATGTCCTACAATTTGAAGAAACTGCCAACATAAATTAAATGAGATGAATGTATTAAAATCTGTATGTATGTCAATAGCATTACAACCTCACCCGACCTTGGAAAATATGTTCACTATTCACATCACTGAGGAATGAACATCAGGGATTTATTGGGAAAGTTAAAATGGATCTCACTCTGCTACACTTCCGAGGATAAAGTAGTTTTCTCTAACTATAGAAATGCCAAAAGTTAATCAAATTTGCAAAGCTGAAAATGGTAACACTATAGTAATATTATAGAGACGTTTTTTTCCACAGCTAACAGTGGAAGCTTAATTTTCAAACATGTATAGTATGTATGAGTGTAAATCCTCACATTAGATTTGCAAGGAAACTAAAAACGCTGCTGAATGAACAAGGATTGGGGAGAAGGAAACAATAAATGTGTGAAACACAATACTGGTTAATACATCAAAATACTATCTTATAACACATGGTGTCTTTTGAGAAGTGATATACACTATGAATCATACTTTAAAATAGATTAACACATTCCACTAGTGATATAAACCAAAAGATAATATTTCACATTTAAAGTGGTTGAAAATTAATACCTAGAATATACATTAAATACAGTTTAAAAGTTTTTAAGTCACATGTTTCTGTACAAGGGAGAAAAGAGGGGGAGAGAATGAGCATCACATCATCACAGGTACTTGAATGATTGTGATTTAGGAATTTTTACAGTGTGCTCACAAACATTCACATCCTTGAGCTAAAAGAATATGTGCCCCAGGATTGTGAACTATTTAAATGAGTCATGTGACTTGGTAAAAACAGGCCAGTCATACTTAAGAGTCAGGTAAATAAATGAGATTCATGAGATAAAGATGAATTTATAATATTCTGGTTGTACATGTGTGTTTGTGTATTTGCACATGATTCTGACATGAAAAGTCACACAGTATCAAATCTGAGGCCATCAGTGAAAAAATAGAGAGCCTCAGCCAACAATAAACATTCACTTCTTCTACTACTCCTAAACCTTTATTAGTCAACTTTTTAACTCAAGAAAAATTGGTCATATTTAGTGGTCTGTTGAGAGGCAGGACAAATTCATATTAAGGAGAAAGCAGTGATACCAAAAAGAGAGATGAAATACACAGCTTTGAAAGAGTCTTCATTTATTCAGCATATATCTATAGAGTTTCCTTTCTAGGGCCAGCACTGATTCTGTTACCAAACCCAGGTCCGGCTGCTCGCCACTTGAAAGCCAGTTCCCTGTTGGTAGGAAGGAAAGGTTGCTTTATTTCGGAGGCTGGCAACCAGGGGAAAGGGTGGACTCCTGTCTGAGAACCAACTCCTGATGGCTGCTCAGGGGACAGGGGCTTTTAAAGGGGAGTTTCAGGGTTGTAGACTGAGGGAGGGAGCGAACAGCATGGTCGGTTCTGACAGTCATCGTGAAATCAGTAATGCGGTGGTCTAATTTGCATCATCTTGTTATTTTAAGTACAGTTAATCTTTAGTTCCAGGGTTTGTTCCCATTTCTTTGAGGCCAGTTCTTGGAATTCTGGCAACTTATGTCATGGCTTCAATCAGTCATCATGTAGTTATCCTCCTCCATCTGTTGGGGCCTTCGGTATCTGCAAAACAGCTCACAGGATATGGCTCAGAATATTATCAATAGCCCTTAAGGAGGAACTAAAGGTCCTTGACTCTGCTTAATGATTAAACTATTATTATTTGTTCTCCTTTGACTGTTTTCACTTATTAAACTTACTCTGATTATACTTACTCTTTGGCTAAATTTTTCCACAGACAAAAGGCAGGCTGAGGACATGGTGGCAGGATGGGGTCAAGGACCATTGGGTTCTGCTCTGTTTCAATTCCACATGCTGAATATTACCAGATAATCTCTGCTGTCCTAGAGCTGACTTTCAAGTGGGATGGGGCAGACAATAAACACAAGCTAAATCAATAAAATGTTTGCTGGTGATAGTTTTGTAGAGAAATCAAAATAAAATAGCATAGGAGGAAAGGGAATAAAGGAATGGAGAAAGAATGTGAAATAACTATTTGATATGGGTGTGAGAGAAAGCCTTTTTAATAAGGTAAAACTTGAGCATGGAAAAGGCATCAGTATAATGTGTGTACAAGTTCATTCAAGGCAGAGTGGAAAGCAAGTGTAAAGATCCTGAGATAGGAACACGTTTGGTCTGTTCACAGAAAAGCAGAGGCCAGAAAGACAGATCAGAGTGCGTAATGGAAAGGGTCAGGGGAGATGGGGCAGGCTTGCATCTGATCTCACAGGACCAAAACAAAAACACAAATGCGGCTCAGGATTTCAGGTCTAAATATGTATATGTATAAATCAGTCTAGCCAATTCCTAAATAAAAGAGATGCTAACTTTCCATATTGATAAATATACTTTTCCAACAACCAAGAAGGCCATATGAATTTGGAATTATTGGACTCATTTGTGTTATCACAGAAATACAGTGACACAGAGAGAGCCTGCTAGGGAGACTAGTTAGGATCTACTACAATAATCCACTTGAGATAATGGTGTTATAGGCCTGGGTTTTACTGAAGAATAATAAGATGTGATAAGATTCTGGATGTGTTTCAAAGGTAGATTAGATAGGATTAGATAGGATTTGCTGATGGACAAGATACGTGACATGAGATAAAAGAGGGGCCTTAAATGGATGCAAGATTTATAACACAAGGAATTGGATGAGTAAAGCCCCACTTTTTTTTTTTTTTTTTTCAGCAAGGTGGATAGAAGGCTGTTTTGGACACACTAATTTTTACATGCCTCTTAGACATCCAAGTAGATATTGCAAGTAGGCTTCCCGGTAAATTAGTCTGTAGTTCAGAGGAGAGTGCAGGGCTAGGATTAAGCACTTGGGAGTGAACAGGTGGTATTTAAAGCTGGTGTACTTACCCTATGGGCAGGTGGGTGACCTTGGTACTCAGAGCATGTGGAAGTTCTCTTCTGATCACTCAATTCTCTCAGTGAAATAGGAAGCAAGATCATTTTCTGTGAGTAAGGATGTTGAAGAAGTTTGGGGAAGTTTAAGAAGAGGGTACAAAATATGAAATCATCCAGCAGCATGGAAGAGAGACTGGAACAGGGAAATGTAGAATTTCCATGTAGCACTAGGGGCTCATTTCTACAAATACCTGTATCTCCCTGAGAACATAGGCTATCTGTTAACTCCCTTTGTGTACCCACAACATTGGTAGAGTGTCTGGCACATAACATTTACTAAGATTTTATTGAGTAAAATCAAACGAAAATGAATGCTGCACCATTATGACTTATACCTGACCTAATACATAAGAGCTCAATCTCATGTATGCATTTATCACAGGGAAAAAATCTTTACATTTGATTCCTTGATTCACCACTAATGTTGGGACTTAGATTAAGAGCCCTAGTGTTTGAGGGACTTCCCTGGTGGTCCAGTGGTTAAGACTCTGCACTTCCAATGCAAGGAGTGTGGGTTCAATCCCTGGTCAGGGAACTAAACATGCTGTGTGGCGCAGCCAAACAAAAAAGAGCCCTGGTGTTTGACAATGTTGTACCCCCTTGTACATGATTTTTGTTGTATTTGTTCCTACCCATTCTCAGAGAGGGATTTGCAAACTTAGAGTAATGGAGGACTATCTTTGCTTTGGATCATCTCCATGGGAGTCAACTGAGGTGATTCTAGAAAAGAAAGCTCAGCAATGTGTCAAGTGTTTCCTTTCATAGGCTTCTTCCTGTGATTGCATGGCTGGTTTTAATCCCTCCAGCCCTTTCTATCACTCTACTTTCTCTTTGCTCTTTAAGATGTGCTTTCTTTCCAAATCTCCTTGAAAATTGAAATGCCCCTCTTCTGCAGATTATTTCAGTTGAGAGACAGCAAAAAGAATAAAGAGAGGCTCCAACCTTTTTGTCCCATTTTTTTCAGCTCTTCCTTCATTTCACCTCAAGGACTCATTTTATGGTACCAAGTACCTAACAGCAGCTTGTCTGGGGGTCAGTGTATAATACTTATCCTTTATTTGTACTCCGTTTTTGTTTTTTTTTTGAGCACCCCTGGTGATGTTAGCTCATGACGATTGAATCAAATTAAATGGTGATTTTAAATGTCACACCGAACCTTATTTAATGTAGTAATTAAAATGACTTATAGCTCAATCATTTTTCACTGTTCAATTTAGATACCCTCTCTCAGTCTCGCTTTTACTGAATGATTCACACATGGTGGTGTGCTAAGAGAGAGGAGGACAATATTGAGAGTATCATATGAGGTTCTTTTCCTCAGGACATTTACAATGTTAATAGGGAGACAAGAAATGTATGCTTAAGAATTTTTAAACCACTGTCAAATTTCTGTATAATAATGAAGTCCAGACAATTGTATTTTTGGTGTAGATGAGTTTAGTTGAAATGGTGTCAGTTAAATGATGTCAAATGATGGAAATGCATTCAAATGGAAAAGTCCTGCAAGCAGTTGAAAATGCAGGACTGATGCTCAGAGAATGGTGAAAATGAGAGATAAAGATGAATTATTCTATTGCATAGAAGTGGGTGGATTTTAAAGAAGCTCACCTATATATAGGGAAAAAAACAAGTAGAGGATTGAGATGACCGAACATGTTTGAGAACTTTGAGTCAAACCATGAGTTAGAACCTGGCTCTACATTATTTACTTGTGTGCTATGGTACAAATCACTTGCCTTCTCTGAGACTCCATTTCTTCATTAAGTGGTAAAGTGAAACATATATACATTTGCAGTGTATAAAATAGATGAAAGTTGTCAAGCTATAAAACAAGTATTGACTGCTGACACCATCAAAAGAGTGACAGAATATTCTGTTAATCAAGTAAAGATAAGTTTATTTTTCCTGTTACTATAAGAGAGTTTTAACAGAGTCTTTGCAGTGTCTCAGAAGGATATTCATAGGATTTGGAGATTTGAGATAAAGCAGATTATGTCAGGTATTTCAAAGAGGGAAATTAATTCAGTTTGGGCAAAGATTGTGACATAATAATTTAAGACTAATAGACACAGTGAGATGAGGGTCCTGCTAATTAAAATGTTGTTTAATAAACAAGGTGTTTGGCCTGATTAGCAATCTATTGTCTGGCTGGTGACTTGTTTGTCCAAAGGAGGTAACTGTTGGCTTGGGAAAAATGGCTTGTAAGAATTTCCCAAATAAAAGTAAAATTGTTTATTGCTTATTTTCATGGATAAAACATTTCTGGGCCAAACAGATGTCATGCACCTTGTCTTTAGCTCAGTGAGACAATTTGGACTTCTAACTTCCAGAAATGCAAGATAATATATTTGTGTTGTTGGAAGCCACTACATTCCTGGAAACTTGTTACAGTAGCCATAGGAATATAAACAATTTCCAAGCTCTTCATGAGTCAGAGCTGAAGCCAGAGGTCCCAGAGAGAGTTTTATTTCTCTCTATGTTGGGTACACTTGGCTCTTGTAGAGGAAGGAAAGTGTTTGGGACCAGGTAGGAGGATAGGAGGAATGCATTTCTACAAGTGTTTTTCAACTCTGACTGCACATTAGAATTACTCAGAGAACCTAAAACAAATGCAGTAGGCAGACAAAATTCTCAAATTATCCACACAAAATTCTAATCCATTTGTCATTCAATCAAATACTAATCTAGGTACTGCTGTAAAAGGAGGTTAATAGATGAAAGTGAGGTTACTAATTAGCTCAGCTTAAAGTAAGGAGATGGTCTTGGATTATCCAAGTAGGTCTGATGTAATCACATGGGCCTTCTGATTTGAAGCGGGAAGAGGGAAGTCAGATGTATGTGGAGGTAGAGGCAAGAGAGATGAGGCAGAGGGCAAGTCAGAGAATTTGAGTATGAGAAGGATTTAATTCAGTGTTGTGAACTTTGATGATGGAGTAAATGGGTCACGACCAGGGAATGTGGATGGACTCTAGGATCTGGGAACAGTCCATAGTTTACAGCCTGAAAGGACACAAGGACCTCAGTCCTACATCTACAAGGAATTGAATTCTGCCACAACCTGAATGAGCAAGGAATTTTTCCCCAAAGCCTCCAGATAGGAACACTAACCTGCTGCCACCTTGCTTTTGGCCTTGTGAGATCTAACCAGAGGGACCAGTCAAGTAACACTGTATTCGCACTACCAATGTATAGAAACCTGAGATAAGAGATTTTTATTGTTTTAAACAGCTAAGTTTGTGAATTGGTCTTACATGATCTGAAAGAAAATCAACATTCAGTCTTAATATATATGTATGGAATATTTGCACAGTATAATATGAATGTACCTATCTTTTTATTTTTGGTAAATGAACACATTGTAGTTTATGTTAAATATGAGTAGTTATTCATCTGTACTCAGTTTGTCCTCCAAAAATCATTTTCTATTGAACAACAACATATCATGAAAGCAACTATTTCCAGCTATCCATATCATGTGTTTCCCTCAATAATATAATTCTTTACATTTTCTATTAAAATTTCCTTGGTAGCCTATATTCAAAGAGGCAAAGAATTCCTTTAGCTTCATTGCAGATTTCTCAGGGGGAAAAAATGCACAGACACACACACACACACACACACAGATTGTAATGCAGGATTACCTGATATTGTTAAATGTATCCTTAGAATGAAAATGACAAATATATTGATTTAAAAGTTTACATGTTTATGTACTGAAATAAAATTCAGAGAAAAAAATCACAAATTGGAATAATTAATATGTCAAATTGCTAACGTTGACTGTATAATCTAAATAAAATAAATATTAAAAAGTAAGCACTATAAGAATTCACTGTTAGAATAATTTTTCCATTTAAAAGTGATAACAACTAAGAAAACATTAGAAAGTCAAGTTGTTTTTGCTAAAGCCACCACATAAAACTTTGATCAGAGGAATTATAGTCACCAAAGTTAATACACCAAAGCTTCCTTTTTCTTTGAGCATACATCAACCAATCCTTGCTTTATCATGTTTCAGCTAGATGTCAACAGTCAATAGTATTTTACACTAAAGTCCTTAACACAGAATATACACACCAAAAATTGTTATACTTCTTATTAAATAGTAACTTTTTCAAATTTATGTTCTATTGGTATATATATATATATATATTTTTTTAAAGACAGTAGAGTTTCCCTGTTGTGTTTTGTGTTTGGTTATTGTATCTTTTATAAATTTATTTATTTATTTATTGCTGTGTTGGGTCTTCGTTTCTGTGTGAGGGCCTTCTCTAGTTGTGGCAAGTGGGAGCCACTCTTCATCGCGGTGCGCGGGCCTCTCACTGTCACGGCCTCTCTTGTTGCGGAGCACAGGCTCCAGATGCGCAGGCTCAGTAGTTGTGGCTCACGGGCCCAGTTGCTCCGCGGCATGTGGGATCCTCCCAGACCAGGGCCCGAACCCGTGTCCCCTGCACTGGCAGGCAGATTCTCAACCACTGCGCCACCGGGAAGCCCCTATTGGTATATTTTGTGCTTACTCTTTGAAAAAGTGAAACATGAGGTTAGGACTTATATTTGTCTTTGTGTCATATCCTTTTTCATGTATAAATAAATGATCATTTTGGTTAAATTGATTTTTAGCTCAGGGAAATATAAATATAGAATGGATATGAATATCCAGTATTATTTTTACCAAAATCTTCCTCTAGCTTCAATCTAGATTGATTAAATCTTGTCTTTTTAAAAACTACTTCCAAAAATACCTCAAATTTTCTTTTTCTTGAAAAACATTTTTTATTATACACAAGTACTTTCTGAACAATTCAAACTTTTTTTTCCACCTTAGGGAGAATGATGTAAAATTAATATCATCTGATCAAGGTGGTTCACACATCTAACCACTCGCTAAATTTAGTATTTTATATTAAGTTGGATTTCCCATGCGTGTTTCTACAATGAAATGTTCAAATGACCTGGGAATACTTGATGTGTTCATTGTGATCAGCTTGGTCAAATTGCAAGACTGAATCTAATATGAATAAATTGGACTTTGTTAACTCTATCCACCAATTTGCTTATTTTAAAAACAGGGCTTGTGAGATTTGAAAACAAGGAATTATAGAGTCACTCACTGTGGTGTACATATACATAGGGACCCCTAGGTGTTATGCCCTTGAAAAATCCCCTCACCTTGAGTGTGGTGGAACCTCTGACTTGATTCTGCAAATATAATGCCAATAGAAGGAAGGGATGGTCACTCCTTGACTGTGTAATGTTATATAAAACTCACACCCTTAACAGAGTAGAGCCAGACAGGCCTACTCTTGAAGAAGTAAACCGTCACGATTTTTGAGGTCTGTGAGAGGGCCACATGACAGGAAGACATATAGGTGGTCTCTGGGCATGAAAAGCATCTCCCAGCTGACAGCCAGTGAGAAAAGCAGGATCATACTCGTATATAGTGAGGAGATGAACTCAACCAATAATTACATAAGTTTGGAAGAGGATCCCTAGCTCCACTTGGAAGAGGGAACCCTACCTCCAGAAAGGAATTTAGCCTTATTGAAACCTTGATTGTGGGAGTTATCCTCAGCAGAGGATTCAGCTATGTCATGCTTGGACCACTGACACGCAGACACTATTAAATAATACACCCTCACCAACTGTTTGTTATTTTTCACATCTGTTATGTATAATATGGTGTCTCTATTTTAGTTTGCATTTCTCTATAAATGAGATTGGACATATTTTGTGTACTTATAAGGCATTTTAATTGAACTTTGTACTGAGATAACTGTAGATTCAAATGCAATTATTGGACATTTGATGTCCAATATTATTGTTTCAAGCTAAACATAATAAATATATGTTGTTATTTTTGTTTTACATTTTATTAGTTAATATTAACAAAAGATATGCTTGTTTATTTGGAGAGCAAACACACTGAAAAGAAAAAAATTAGAAACTGTAATCACATGATATTGAATATGTTATGTTGAGGTTTCTTTTCATAATCACCAGTATTTGGTGACTGTCTATATATATATATATATATATATATATATATATATATATATATATATATATATATATATATATAATTATATCAAGTTCTCTTGTGGCAAGCAACAGAAACCAAAGTAGGGTACATTAAGCAAACTAACAGTCTGAAGTATATGGACTGGCTCTTAGAAGTCACAGAGAAACTAAAGAACTATGTCATATTTAGAACAGAAACTGGGACTGCTGAGTTTTAGAACAGTCCAAGGACAGAGACCTAATGGAGACCAAGGGACAGTCAATTTTAGGTGCCCCAATTGGGATTAATCAGCTCTAACTTAAAAGTGTCCATGTTGGGCTTCCTTAGTGGTGCAGTGGTTAAGAATCTGCCTGCCAGTGTAGGGGACACAGGTTCGAGCCCTGGTCCGGGAAGATCCCACATGCCACGGAACAGCTAAGCCTGTGTGCCACAACTACTGAGCCTGAACTCTAGAGCCCGTATGCCACAACTACTGAAGCCCATGCGCCTAGAGCCCGTGCTCTGCAACAAAAGAAGCCACAGCCTGTGTACTGCAGTGAAGAGTAGCCCCCACTCCCCACAACTAGAGAAAGCCCAGTGTAGCAACAAAGACCCAACACAGCCAAAAATAAAATAAAAATAAAATTAATTAATTAATTTTAAAAAAAAGTGGCCATGTTGCTCCACTCAAGATCTAGAAGAGTGTAGGGTACCTTGACACTTCCCTTGAGGACCCTGTTCATTTTGTGTGTGGTGACGAAGGGGATGGTAGTTCACAAAAGCTAATTAGTATGACTACCCAGAAGGAAAAAGGTCAAACTGATGAAGTTCCAGCAGGTGTAACAGATGTCCACTACATCTGTAATATTATTTTAATGGCTTGTTAGTATTCCACTTAATAGATTACTTATCATTCACTTTCTTCTGGACATTAACAGCTTTCTATTAATTTCTGTCATTGTATAAAACTTTGTGATTATTATATTAGTAGCTGAGGTTTTCTAAGGCATCTCCAATGTGCTGGTTCAATAGAATGTAAACTTTGTTCAGCTAACTGTTTTTCAGAAGGTTGATATCAATTTAAACTTCAACCACTAGTTCAAAGGACTATCTATTTTCTAAACATTTGAGACCTTTGTTTTGTTGTTTTACTTTATCGCTATTGTCTTTGCAGTTATTGGATCACCAATTAGATTAAAAATTTGGATGTGATAATCATAATGTGATTTTCTATTATGCATTATCTGGCCTAATCATAGCTCAATTTTTTCACTAGAAAGTTGTCTTTTATTTATTGACTTATAAGAGGTATTTAAATGTTTTGGTTGTTAACTCTTTATATCTCATATACCTTGCAATTATTTTTAAGAATTTGCTGTTTCCTGTTTACCATTTCTTATAGTATATTTCATTATACAGAGTTTTTACATTTATACATGGTCAAACTATTAAGCTTAGCTTTTGTAATTTCTGCCTTTTGTTGTTGTTGCTTAGTATGGTTTCTGGATGAAATAAAGTTGGTCTCTGTTTTGTTTTTAATGATTAATTGGTGTACCTGTGTGATTAATTCACTCTAACATTATTTAGTTGAAATATTATATTCATCATGTTTCATTTTAATGTATATACTTGGTGTTGGTAATGAAAATTATCATATAGCTGAAGAAATATAGGATCCAGAATATTCACCTTGGAATTCCCTCTTCTTCCTGAATTGTCCAAAAAAAGGCTTTCCCTTGGTATGTCTTTGTGTTCAGTTGCCCTCCACTGCCATGTTTGCCACTCCTTTCTACCACCAGGTTGAGATTCAGGGGAAACCTGATCCTTTATCTCCTCCTTAGCTTCTTGCCTGAAATACACATTGTCATGTGGTGATGTAATGGGTATTTCAAACTCAAATGTCCCAAATAGAACTCTTGGTTCACTAACAACCCTCTCTCTACAAAATCACTCCATTCATTCCAAAAATATTTATCAATGAACCATTTCCATAATTCTCTGGCCAGTTCTCAGAACCATAAGCTAAACCTGAAATGCTATTTTGAATCACCTCAAATACATTGTGATTTTCCTACAGTGATATTTTCATTTTCCAGACTTCCTATTCAAATGGGAGCTCAACATTATATAACATGTAATAATAATAAATTAATAGTGTCCACTCCAAATTCAGTCTAACTTATGTAACACCAAACTCTCTGTGTAACATTATTCTAGTATAAAATCTACTTATCTTAATATTTAAAAGTATACATAAAATTGAATTTTTGTAGGCTAAACACTAAGTAACCAAAATTTTCTTTTTTTCTCTTGTTTTTTATCATATATTTAAAGGCAAAGTAGATCATAAATTTTAAATGACCATAACAAATATTATTTTGTAATGATTTAGTATGATAGAACTGACTGTATTTTGGCACTTTATTCCCCTAAACTCTTATATGAATATAGATGTGCTACAAGGAAGTTCTGCAAAATAACATATCTGTTACCTGCAGTTAAGATACTGAGTTATTTTAGCAAGGCAAACCGCATTCTGGAAGTGATTTATAAAGATTTAAAAGTACTTGAAACACAACAGTCACGTCAAACCAACTTATGAACTCCTTTGAATGGTATTTACTTTAAAAAATATGGATGTAATAATTTTCATTGTTAAAATATGACAGATATTCTGACATTTAAATGTTAATGGAGAGTTCGAATACAAAGTTTAGTCACAACAGGCAATCCCTGGTATCACAAAATAAATAATTCAATTTTTAATTTTTTTCTTGATATTATAATGTAGTAATAATAGGCAGTATTTTTTTTTTAATTTACTCCTGAAAGATAAAATAGTAAAATTGGGAATTATTAACAAAATAATTTCAATATATTTTCACAAATAAGAAAAAAGTATTAGGTTACCCAAACTAATACAAACTATAATTTTCATATATTTTTTCTGTGAACACAAAGGTATAATGTTTAACTCATAAATCCACATTAATACCACATAACGTTTTTTAAAGGTAAATACTGTCTTATTTCTTTCTCTGAACCAATCTGTTATCTACTTTGTCCTAAAGCTTGGGAAATTCATTATGTAGGTCAGGCTTTTCCTGTAGTTAATGGTTGGCTTTGCCTTTGTGATTTCCTATAGCTGTAACAGCAGTGATATTTTTTTCTGGCTACACTCCAGAGTCTTGATAACAAGAATGGACTTTTTTTTTTTTTTTCAGTCCTTGAGCATTCTTTTCTTCTTTTACTCTCACATAACACAACAGCACTTGATTCAGAGTGAGAACTGTGATGCAGCTAGTGAATCAGTTTTGGAATCAGAAGGTCTTGATTTATGCCCTGGAATTTTTACTAAAGAAGTGACCTCTGTTGAAAAGAGTATGGTACAGTGAATTGAGCACAGGCTTTAGAGGCAGCCAGAATGCATTCAAACCCTCGTCATCTCTTTATAGCTGCATAAACTTGGCAGGTTACTTAATCTCTTTGAACCTTGGTTATTTTTCTGCAAACCAGTGATTGATGTTTTATGCACATCATTGCTCTACATCTTAACAAGGAAAACTTTCTAAAAGATGGAGACTCCCAAAAAAAGTTCTCAAAAAAAGTTAGGTGTTTGTCACTTCCCTCACTCCTGCACTTCAACTGCTCATTTATACATAAACTTTCTCTATGTTTATGTCACTATGCCCAATTACCCCACTGGCATCCCCTCAAGATTATAACTCCAGTCTTGTCCCCTCTAGTGTAGGTGGTGCTTCTTGAATTCTCATTTCCTAAAAAGAAGACCTTTGCATTTCTGTCTGCTGTACCCCCTATCACCTTCCCCCAATTAGAGCTCTCATCCTCACCTGGCTGTGCTCTCATTTCTGTCCCACCAAGTGTCATAAGGTTTATATTCTGTACTAAAATCATAGTTATGTTTACTAGACTGTGTCCATGATGTGAGTCTGAAAAACACATGCCAACAGAAAGTACTCGCTTTTCCTATGACTATGAATATTCTTCAGAGTTGATCAGATAGTGAGCAAAAATTTTGCTTGTTACATTTTGTATCCAATATCATAGCTCCTGTGTCACTCATGGAGAATGTTTATGACACCAAGTTTAATTTATAGCTCAGCTTTTTATACCCCACACATTTCTTTAACCAGTCCTCAAGATCTGCAGAGTACTCAGCCATGTATCATCTACATCAATGCTGCATTTTTACCAAGAATCCTCAGTTTACACAAATTGAGACATCCAAGGACTTTTCTGCTCTACTTTCCTGGATGTTTCCCTTTTTCTTGTATTCATTATTTCTATTTTCTTTATAAACTATTCAGACCTCTCTTATGAACTTTTTCTATCCTCATACTGAATCAATTATTTGGTGGGATATAGAAATGTAGGTAAAGTTATTTTTCCAGGGATCTTAAGAGGCTTTGTTTTGCTCTCTTCTAGCCTCTAGTGTTACTGATAAAGTACCTGACACCAGTATGATTATTGTCACGATATACAGGTCTTTGGTTTACTCTCTGGCTTCTGTAAGTTGTTTATCGGTCATTAGGTAGTTGGAAATTTCACACTGTTATGTATTGACTAGGTGCTTTTGTTGTTGTTTCAGTAATTATTTTGAACAATGAATAGGCCATTTCCATCAGAGACATATATCCTTATTGGCTGTGGGAAAAAAAAATCTAATAATGCTTGATATTTTTCTCTCCTCTACTTTCTAATTCTCTGTTTTGGAAAATCTCTTAAGTCTGACATTTAATCTCATTTGATCCCTTATGTCTCTGCTCTTTCATTGTCCATTTCTCATCACTCTCCCCCCACTTTTTTTTTTCTGAATCTAGGAGTTTTTTCTTGGCTTTCTTTTCCAACCCGTTTGTTTATTGTTACTGTTAATTTTAGTGAAGTGAAAATGGTTTTTGCTGCTAATGTTCTTTACTTCATGTTGAACAGTGATGTTTTTGTTTCATGGATGTAATATCTTCTTCAGTCTTTCTAAGGATAGAATTAAGCTTTTTTTCCCCTAGTTGTATTTTGTTCCTCAATTTCTTCTGATAACACTGAAGTGAAATTTCCCTTCTTTATTCTTTCTAGTTTTTCTTTTTCATGTTCTAAAATATTTATGCCTTTTGTTTACTACCTTATATGTTAAATAAGATTATAGAAGGTCTGTTGTTTGTGGCAGGTTAGGTAGGTGGATAGAGAGCTAGACATTCTTCTGAGGGAATTTTATTCTTCTGGAAGATTCAAGTTGGACAGAAAGTAGATGGAGATAAATACTTCATTTACAATTTTTTCCATTAATTCCTAAGATTTGGGCCTCACTTCTCACAACTGCCATGGGTGGTATTTGTTTTCACTTCATACAGAACTTCTCCAGGATTTTATTGGCAGGATTGTCTTCCTCTTCTGAACAGACCTCCCATATCTGAACATATTCAAACTATGGTTTCCTTTTCTCTTTCATCTTCATTTTCAGTCAACATTCTTCCACCTTCTCTTAATTTCATTTATTTTTAAAAATCTCTCGTGTTATTCCCTGTGCCATACACTGATTTCATAGCTCTATTTTGCTTATTCATTTGCTGTCATTTTAATAAATCTTAGGAAAAGAAGTTAAATGTAAGTGTTCAATTCAACACTCTGACTTAGCTTCTGAAGATTTAGAAATAAATGAAAAAAAATTGGCTGATGTTTTTATTTGGGTGCAGAATTCAACAATTTGATACTCTGCAGTGATACTCCCTGAAAGGCGAGGTCCCATCACAACTGCCTGGGAAGCTTATATACCAGAAACATGTCCAATGCCTTCTTGCTTTTGCTATGCCCTCTGAGAGAAGGCAAACCACGATTTCCAGAGAGAGAACTCTGAGACGTGATTGAATTAAAGCAAATTAAATCTTGTCTGGGAGACTCAAATAACAGTTAAATGTGAAAATCACTGAAGACAAAGATTATTTTTATTTTATCTGCTCAACCAAATCTTATCTAAATACAGTTCATGTCCTCCACTGCTTTCTCCAATACTTAGCCTGTTGACACTTTTTCAGAGTTCTAATATCAAAGCAAATGGAAGGAGTTATGTTGAAAATGGGGTGTTTAATATTTCTGCTGCCTCCATTCCAGTGTGTCACAGTCAGAGACCTGTTAAAAGTAAACCTACTTGCTACTTCCAGCTAAGACCCTTTATATTAATGTATCATATGCCCTGCTTCCCTTGCTTCCATTTTGAAATCTATAGCGTTTCTTACTTGTGATCATCTTACTACAGGCAGAGAGTAACCACTTTCAGGATAAGCTTTAATTATTGATATAACCAAGTCATTTAAAATAGACTCTTCTTGTAGTTCAAGTTGGGTTTGTTATTAAGAAACAAATGTCTACAAATCACTTTTTTTATTCCAGAAATATTCCATGAAACCTCTGACTTAACTGTCTGATATCAAAATGGTTGTGAAAGACAGTCCCTCTTCATATGCGTGGACATTTACAAAAGACCAAGTCAGAAGTGAGCGGCCACGTAAACACTTTAGAAACACTAGAGATAGTTTACACACTTGGAAACAACCAAAGCAGTGATTCTGAAAACCTGGACAGATGTTAAGATGAAATGCTAAAACTGCATGAGAAGGAAATGGTGCTTCACACCCACCAAGCTATCAGCTGGTTCCCTGCTCCTTTGGCCAAGCCTGCAATGGCATTGGGTGCTGTTAACCCACCCACTGCAGCTCCCTCCCCTGAGCGGGACAGGAGAGATCAGATGTATGGACAAGACAAGTATTTGACAAGTTTATCCTGAAATCTGAAACTTTGTTTTGATGCTTTCTTTGCTCACCTCGATCATAAGCTGTTTTAAAAACCCTACTTTTTAAGCAGGGTTCTCTTTTTTCTGTAGAGCCTCCCTCAATGATTTAAATATGAAAATATCTGTCCTCTGAACTCCTATAATTCTTATTAAGCCCTGAGTGTAAGTTGTGTATTTTTGTGCACGTGTCATATTTTTAGAATCATATACGCTTACTCTTCCAAATGGAATGATAGAATCACTAAGGAGAGGATTTTTTCAATGTGTTTTTTGTAGTTAATATGTGTAATATGGAATGCTAAATACTGAAGACTCATGGATTCATCAAATCCAAGGTCTGCTTCTCTTCATATCCACAATAATAGTAGTTGCTTGATAAGCTGTAGTTATTATAAACATTGAGAATTCAACCTTAAAGCTTTTCCATTTGTTCTTCTATAAATTTTTTTCAATGTTCTTGTTATGTTTACATTCAATACTTCACAGAATGTCAAAAGCCTTGACTATACGGCCAGTTGAGATCAATTTAGTGAAAAGTGAAAAAGAATGTGAGCTCTGGAAACTTGCACCAAGTAAGGGAAATGCATGGTGAGGCCCAAGTTAAGGTTCATCCTTGACCTTCTGTTTGTTTCTCTCCATGCCCAGTGCAGGCGAGAACGCAGACTTTTCCAGTCTTCAACACCAACTTCTTGACAATTTACACCCAATCCCATATTTGCATCACTATTTCCTCCAAAACAATTCTATTTTCCCAGCTATTTCAAGTTTTTGTATATATTATTTCAGTGTCATATAAATGTAAAATAAAATTCACTATTTCACACATTAATTCTCTAGCTTTTGTCTTTTTTTTCTGTTTATTTATTTGAAACAGGGCCATATAATTAATACCAGAGACATAAAACTTGAATAATATTTTTTAATCCTTTAGTTTGTTTTTTTCAAAGAAGATTCTCCACATACTCTTTTGTGAAATATTTAAGCATACACCTAAATGGAAAGAACAACCATAATTAATAGTAAAATAAACTCCTATTTTTGTCAATTTTGGTTTTTCAGTTCTTCTCTCCTCCTCGCCTGTGGACTGTGTATAGTTTATGATTCTTAAATTCCAGCTCTGGCTATCACTAATCCCAGGGTGAGCTGTCACATCCATCAACATTCATAATTTATGCTTGCCTAATTTGCCTACTAATAAAAGCCTAGAGAGATTATCATAGCAAGCTCAGATTTCCATTTTCCATATCCCATGCTGACAAAAAGCTATGGTAATTTGCATATTACCAATCAAAACAAGGGAGTAGACAGACATACCCTAAAGTAAACCAAGGAAAACTGAGCATGAAAGTAGAGCATACATTACTTGCCTTATACAGGCTGCTAATTTCCATCACTAGTCTCCCTGATCACTACTTTCATGATTATCCATTCTTGTCCATTCCATGTATTCTCTGCCAACGTTTCTATCAGAATATAAGTGTTTTGGGATTCCAATCCCCAGTTTATTATATTAACATTTTTGCTACCATCAAGTAAGCTTTAGTCAGGCTAGAACTTTCCCGACACATAAACACAGGAAATAGAAAGTAGATAGATTGCTGGTTTTAAATGTATCCTAAGTTCCTTAGGAAGGAACATTTCAATCCAGCTGCGCTGGCTTTATCAGTAGCTACCTCAATTGGACAAAACATGGTAATTTTATAAATATGGTGATACTACCAAAAACCTTATACTTTAATACATCATCACTAAATAGACACAAACTTCACAGACAGTTAGTAAATGGTTAATAATTCACATAAGTTTACATTTTTTTTTTCGGGGAAAAAAATCACACCATCATTAATCCTAATTATGTAAAGATTTAAGCACAGTAATTTTAAAAAGTTCAAGTTAAGTCGTTTCAAATACAATTATAAGCTCACCGCATTTCTCTCTTGCTGGAATGATCTGTAATTTCATAGCAACCATGTTCTGCTCTGTAGTTTTCTCCTTTGAACCACTCAAAGCAAAGTTGGTACAGCAGAAAGGATTTTGTTTACTTTTATGACATTGTTCTCTCCTGCTTTGGGTCATGTTTAATTTCTTCACACCACTGTTTGAAAAATCACCTCCTGACTTCAAGGGCAGAAGAACAACCCTGAAGGATTCTGTCTGTTTTACAGCTATGTAAGACATGTTTAATATTCAGATTCCTACAAGTTCAAGATGACAATAGAGTATAAAACCTAAGGATTTTTGGTCTTAATAAGAGTGTTGATTTCACAAAAAACTTTGTTTTCCTTAATAACATGAAATAGTTGTTAAAATCAGATTTTAATTTTGGTATTAGCGTTGTGTTTCAACAAGATAGAGTTTCCAGACTACGTTTATCTTTTCGTTTATTCTCTTTTCCCAGAGGCAGCTCCTGAAAACCTGTTCTGTCCTTAGAAGTCAGCCGCATAATTGGAGACGAGTGGTGTAAGTAATTTGCCCTGCAAAAGTAAAACTAAAATAGAGCATGTTAAGTCTTTTTAGTTCCAATTACTAGCTAATACTGCTATTAAATTACAGAGCTCAAGGTTTCTGAAATAAATTTAGAATTATACTTGGTATGCAATACCGTTTTTGAACTGTGAAATCTAAATCATTATTCTGTCAAGATGTAGGTTTAGTGATTGAACACATATATGATCAATTTCTTGCACTGGGTGAACTTCAACTTTATGAGAACTATGGTATTGGCTCAGATTTCTCCTAGAAATATAGCATATTTAGGCCGAAATTAATAATCACCCTAATTTTTAACTTCTCCACAGAGGCATCCATCTCATCTATGCATGAAACACCTTTTAACTTCAATGGATATTCAAAGATCAGAAAAGATATATGGGTGTGCAAAAAAGGATTACAGAGGACATAATGTCATGCTGTGTTAATGCAGTGTTCTGCATGAAAATAACTTTTCTTTTTTTTCCTTTTCAATAATACCCTGACAGCAGAAGAGAATGGGTTCTGAAGTCAAACGATTGTGATTACTTGATTCATCAGCACTAGCCTTTTATATAACTTCCTAAGCATCTTTTTTTTAAAACATATTTATTGGAGTATAATTGCTTTACAGTGGTGTGTTAGTTTCTGCTTTAAAACAAAGCGAATCAGTTATACATAAACATATATCTCCCTATCTCCTCCCTCTTGTGTCTCCCTCCCACCCTCCCTATCCCACCCCTCTAGGAGGTCACAAAGCTCCGAGCTGAGGTGGATGGACCTAGAGTCTGTCATACAGAGTGAAGTAACTCAGAAAGAGAAAAACAAACACCGCATGCTACCACATATATATGAAATCTAAAAAAAAAAAAAAAAAAAGGTTCTGAAGAACCTAGGGGCAGGACAGGAATAAAGACGCAGATGTAGAGAATGGACCTAAGCATCTTTGAACTAAACTGTCAAGGGTAGAGTTAAAAGGTAATTCACGTACATCCTGTACAACAGGGTAAGCTTTCAGTATAATTTATGTTTCATTCCTGCTAAACCCTCATTTGATGAATAACAATTGTCAGTTACCAATAAAGCAGTTAATGTTTCATTCAAAAATCAGTTGCAGAGTCCTACTGAGTATATGCTTTTGAAGGACATATAAGTACACTCTGATCCTGGACACCAGCAGTCCCTACTGTGTGCCTGGTCTTAAATTAAATATGAACATGACTTGATCTTTGGCACTGAAGCTCACAGTAAAACAATTGTAAATATTTTGTGATCTAACTATCTCTGGAACAGGATAACAAGTGAACAGCAAGGTGCTCAAGGAAAAACAAACAAAACAACAAACTGGCTATCTTTTCACTAGAAACCCTTATCCCATTACATGTATTAAATATTGTTATGCAGAAAAGTTTGTCTTAAAGACTTTGAAAGACAATAAAGTAGCAGTGTATAAAAAGATGTCTTCGTTAGTAAAATAAGTAGATTATATGCTTCAGAGGGCAGAGGATTTGCTCATATATTGCCTGGCATGATACTCAGCAAATGTATGATTGACCATGCTGGTGCAAGAACCAAAATGGAGATGGATGCTTTTGATGAGAAAGGGGTTCTGGCATAGTTCTCTTCTGACTGTGTTTTTAGTATTAGTGAATTTCCACAGTGTCTGTCTCTGGTAGTCTTTTTCACTATCAGACACAATACGTGAATTAAAGGCTTGTAAACTCCTCTTTCCTGTATGCAGAGCTTCTCACGCATGCACATAAAGTCCTGAACTTGCAGCCATCATGATTCTACTGACCCACCAACTTTATGCCAACTTGGTAAGATTATGGCTTTTTGAGTATAAGAGAAGCACCCTGATCCTACCTTAACAAAGCGGATACATTTGACTAACCTTCAAGAAAAATATCTAAAGCAATTGTCATTGCTTCAAATAAACAGAGCATTGGGGAATGGGAGGGCGGTTCTCAAGGAATAGATATGGTCATCAGTTAGTCTCTATTGTTAGTTTTCTTTTCAAAGAAAATGCATTTTCATCATGGCTAATTTAAACCTTCAAAAATCTAACATCCTATTGAATCACCACAGCATTAAATTTGTGATGAAGGAACTGCTCCCCAGACCTCTTATCCTGTGCTACCAACACCCCTCTGTCAAATGCCAAGAAAAAGCATATTCCTCATGGAGTTTGTGTTGATTAAATAGTATAAATTAGGTAAAGTTCTTAGCCCAGAGCCCAGCGTATAATAAATGCTAGAAAAATCCTACTTATTGTTAATTATTAACTCAAAATATACTTGAAAACGGAAATTATTCAGATTGCCACTGGCTTAGGTATTCTCTTTAACATGTGATATCATGGCCTGGATTTTTCATGATAAGTATATCACAATTTTAAGATAAATATATGATCGCTAAAGTTTCTCCTTTCTTTCCAATAACAATAATAAAAATCACAATCCCTTAGATATTTAAAGCACAATGTATATGCAAAGCATCAGAATCTAGTCCCCCAAATCAGTAAGGAATGCTTCTCTTAAATTTAATTTTAAGAGGAGGTCTTGGACAATGATAATTCACTTATTACCTGCCTCTTTTGAAACATACCCATTTAAATGGAGAACTAATCTGCCTACGAGTGCAGTACAGGTCATGGGACAGGGAATGTACCTCTTTATGTTAGAAATGGACCTTGGATCTTTGCTTTCATCAGCTTTTTGAAACTATCACTTGGTACAAAAAAACACAGCTGATGTTTAAAAATTACTCTAGATGAAAGGCGTTAGGGTGGGCAAGGTGAAAATCAAGAGCTTGTGAATACATTATAGGCTGAAAAAAATTTTGGAAACTATCTCCAAGTATGTATAATGCACAATTTCTAAAATGAATAAAAGTTTATGATAAGCTTTAGATGAGATGTTGAGAAGATGTAAGAAGTGTAGCTACTTTAATCTTAATCAGTTCAACTTGTGATGAGGTAATGAAGAGCAGGAAATCAGTCAGAACCCAATCTACCCAAATGAAATCTCAAACAACAACACAGGATAATTTTTAACTTTAGTTTGTGTTAAGCGAAATGGGCAATGTAAGTGCTATGCAGATTTAATGTGCTAATGAAATCAATTCATCAAGTTTTAAATTATGTAGGCAATTAAAATAAGAAACTGTTCTGTACACAAAAGAGACTGTGTCCCCAAGAGAATAACCAGCCTTGATAAAGAACAGCCCTAGCAAATTTTAGATAAGCTTTTTAAAAAATGTTATATATCAGCTGCATTTAAAGACTTCTTCTTCTTTTTTTTTTAAGTTGCCCAGTGAATCTCCAGAATTTCTATTTAAAAAGGAACCTAGGAATGGAAATCTGGAAGAAGCAGCCAAGAGATCTATTGAGAAGCTGTTTACTAGCTTACTGTTCCTCAGATCAGTCATCTGGCACCTGGCTTTTGGGGGCTGCTGAGTTATCTGGAGACTTTCAAGTTTCTACGAGTACAGATAGTTTAAGAGAATTTATCTCCAAAGGAAAGAGTTACATCTTTTATATTGAATCTTTCCTGAGAGGCTTTGATGGAGTTTTGGGTCCTAATTTTCTACCACGAATAATAAACTCCAACTTGTTAAAAAAAAAAAAAAAAAAAAAAACCTCTCACCCAGCACTAAACTTACAGTGCTGATTGTTCCAGAATATCACAAATCTACAAGACGTCATTAGAGGGATCAATCAAAATATATTTAGTTTTGAGAAAATAAAAAATATTCTGATAAGGTGAAAATAAATTTGAAAGACTAGTGGTTTTCAACTATCTGTTTCCAGCAAAATTGGACTACTTACTTGAATTTGAAAGCTGACAGGTCATTTAAAAAGGATACTCCTTGAAGGATTAAAACAAGACTTTTGCATACTTCCTAACAAGAGTTTAAATAATTCAATGACATTGCTAGAATAACATTCTTATTCCCATCTACTTACTTGTGTGAGCAAGGTATTTCAACACCTATATGTATAAAGATGAACTAAAAAATAAAAAGAATAAAATTTATGATAAACTTTGTCTCATATAACAATAAATTATTTATAGATATTAGATTCAATATAGTAAATTTTGTACAATTTAGTATGTTTCATAAAGAGATTTGTTTTCTGTAAAAATCACTTGAAGTTGTTTATGAAAATATGTACTAAATTTATATTATCTATATCTATTAGGTACTAATATTTACTGTAATAATTTGTAGGTATAATAATAACTATAATAATATCTTACTTCTGAAAGAATTTTTCAATGTTTAGAGAGACTTATGGCCATAAAATAAATTAAATCAATAAAAAATATTAGCATAAAATATATCACATTATGAAAAAAGTTAAATTTAAGGAGTTCAATGAAGTTGGTTTGAGGAGAGAAAAGAAAGACATAAAATTTCTGACTCAAATATAAACAATGTTTATATATATTTTTTAATGGATACTAATGGATGTCAAATAATTATAGTATTTTGATCCCATTGAAAATGTTTAGGGGCTGATGTAACAGCTTTATCTTAAAAGGCCAATATCTACTTTATGCTGAAAATTAAACTCTTTGTAAATATTAAAACTTATGATAATATATCTGTCCATCTAGAAGTGTATATGGTGTATATCATTTATATAAATTCTTATGTAAATTATAGTTAGATTAAATATTGATTAGGGGTGGCTTAAGCATGCCTATGGAAATTTGAGGGCTAGGAAGGAATTCAACACTGGAAATGCCCATCTCACCTTTATGAAGCAGATTTTCATTGGCTCAATATCCTTATTTACACTCTATCTTTCAGCAAGTATTTAAAGAAGTCAATTATTCATTCTTATAATATGCTACCTTTTAAAAAAATTAATGAGTACCAGGTATTTTTAATGGATTATCACATTTAAACTCTCAATAGTTCAATGACAGTATTATACTCATTTCTGGTTTAGATATTGAGAAACTAACATTTAGAATGGAGAAGGGATTTTTCCATGATCAAGTGGAGGAGTTGACATTCAAATCAAAGGACTGACTTTGTCACCATGAATTATGCTCTTATCCTTTAGTCTTTTATGTCTTGTAATTTCTCAATTTCTCAGACAGGGAAATAGAAAAACATCTACCCTTCTTAATTGAACTGATTTTCTTCTACTTACTAATAATAAATAATAGAATGATCATATAATTAAAAGGCAGAGTTGGCAACCCTTTCATTACGCTACAATAATCTTCCTATAGGTTTAAGGAAAGCTATGGTCTAGTTGAAAGTTATGCTCAATTATTTTGTACCTTGGTATATTGGAAAACACTTATTTTCTAAATACAAATAACATAATTATGTTCTTTAATGATGAGTGCAGATTACATATATCTCTAGCAAGTAGAAACAATATAGAAAAAAGATGTAGGGTTAAAAAAAAAACAGTGAAAATATACATGTTGAATAAAAACAAAAATCTATTCTCTTTTTCACTTAAATTTCTCTTAAGAAGAATATTTAAAATAAGTATTGGAATTTAGAAATTTTATTAAATTCCTGTGAAATATTTATTACATTGCAAAGGTCTTATTTTACAGAAAATTGTTTTCTGAAGACAAATGTCAATACAATGTGATATGTAACTTCAGTTACTTAATTTTATCACTTACTCTGTCGATGAATGATGAAAATTTGAATAGAGTTCACATAGACAAGTTTGGAATATTACGAATTGTAACTGCAAAGGACTGATATGTCCTCCTAAAATTCATCTGTTGAAATCCTGACCTCCACTGTGATTGTATTAGGAGTCAGGGTCTGGCAGAGGTAACTAGGTACAAATGGGATTAATACCCTTATAAGAGGGACTCCAGAGAGCTCTCTCTCACCCTCTTTCCATCATTTGAGGATACAACTGGAAGATAATAGCCTGCAACCTGCAAGAAGGAGGGCTCTCACTAGAACTTGACCATGCTGGCACCCTCATCTTGGACTTCCAGCCTCCAGAACTATAGGAAGTAAATGTATGTTATTTATAAATCCACTCAGTCTACAGTGCTATGTTATAACAACCAGCCAGAACTAACAAGACAGTAACAATATAAAAAGAAAGCTTACAAAATGTTTGTGATTTTCAGTCTTTAGCTTAACAATTACATTGTCATAGAACTGCAGTTTGTTCTCACTATTTTTTATTAATATGAGATATTCAAAAAAGTTTTCTTTTTTTACAAATGTGTATGTTCAGAGTGCTAATTTGGGCCAAATAACTTACTAAGGATGACTTGTCAATTTTTGAATCTAGAAATCAACTCGCAGTTTCTGACTTACCATTTGTAACTTCAACTATCATCAGATAAACAAAAAAAAAAGAGAAATTGATAAATTTTGGTTAGGTTTAATAGTTCATAGTCTGTTAAAGAGAATTATTTCTAGATAATGATCTGTTCAGAAATTGTGTCCAATTTGCCTAAAATCTGGGCTATGAAAACCTGTAAATGAGGCTTCTTAGGTCAATTTTGTGAGAGGTTAATTCAAGGTAGCTTTGGAAAAAAACATGGGCATTTGAACACGTGAGTATAGATATTCAAAGAGAAGTCAGTGCTGGAAGTCAGGTGTAGAGGAAGAGGAGACAGTCAGTACGGGAAAATTGTTCTGAAATAGTATTTAATTACTATATTAAGTCAAGCTTTAATAAGAAAATAAATAGTTGATGTCCACATAGAGATGAATGAGACTGGATAAGGGAAGGTGGAGAAGTGGCAGGGAAACCAGAAGAAATGTGTTGTCATAAAAGCCAAGGGAAAAGAGTGTTTCAAGGATTTCAGCAAGGATCAAAATGGGATCCTATCTCCAATGATTGCTAACAATGGTGTTATATGTACATACACACACACACACACACACACACACACACATATATATATATATATATATATACACACACACACACTCTCACAAGTGTGTTTGACTTTTAAAAAATGAGAAGATAAAGAGGATGAGAAAGACCAGGGCATATATGAATATCAATTTTCAAGAGCTGGTTAGGATGAGTAAGCTGCTGGAGACCTCATGATCACAACTGAAGTAAAATAAGTAATTAACAAGCTTTTGGCAGTGTGTCATATTTCACTTTCTCTATACTTTATTTCTTTCCAGTTCACCTTTTTATTTTAGTTGAAGTTTATGGAATACATCTGTATATCCTTAAACTAAGTAGAGCACTCTCAGCCTCCTGTTGTAAGAAGAAAAGTCAATTTAAAGAGTATTGGTGTGTAAATGCAGATACCCCAAAGCAAATATAATTCAGCAGAAACACAAAGATTGGAAACATTTTTGTTTCATTTTTGTGGAATTGTCAAAAGAGGACTGCTCCAAACTTAACTGTAATTCAATTTACTTTTTTTTTTTTTTAATTTTACGATGGTGCAAAAGCAATATGCATTCAGTAGACACTATACTTCAAATTTTGGATTTTGATCTTTTCCCAGATTGGGATGCTGGACAGCTGCAGGGGCCACAGCTCACACTCAGCCCCATGATCACGAGGGTACACAACCAATAGACTTACAACCATTCTGTACCAAGACAACCATTCTGTTTTTCACTTTCAGTCCAGTATTCAATAAATTACATGAGATACTCAACACTTTATTACAAAATAGTCTTTGTGTTAGATGATGTTGACCAACTGTAAGCTAATGTAAGTGTTCTGAGCATGTTTAAGGTAGCCTAGGCTAAGCTATGATGTGGAGTAGGTTAGGTGTATTAAGTGCATTTTCAACTAACTGATAATTTTAAATTAGGATGGGTTTATCGGGACTTATAGATCTTGAGGAAGATCTGTAGTGTTAACACAGGTAAATAACTGAGGTAATTTAAATAAATTCAGTTATTTATGTTAACCACCATTTTTTATCCTTGGTCATTAATATCACACACACACACACATACATGCCTGCCTGCTTTCCCAGCAATAAAATAGTAAAACAATGAAAGTGATACATAAGCACATTATGAACAGGTTTCAGTAATGTCTGACATTTATATTCAAACTTTCATTCTAAATGATTGGTATGTTCTTTACATAATGTATGCATAGCAGGTGTTTCAACCTCTAAAAAAGGAGCTCCACTGAGGTGGAAGTAATTTTTCTGCTTCAACAACTAGGAATATTTTTATTTAAGTGGAGAAGAGTAAGTTTTCCAACCAAAATAGAAATGGGGAGGCAAGATATGGTCAGTCTTATCTTAATTATTGACAATGGACCTGAGAGGTTAGCTTTCCAAGGCCTGGGAATTTTGCAAGAGTCATTTAATCAATATTTGTCTGTAAAGTTGTTTTTTGTTCTTTTTTTTTTAATAAAAAGAGACTCTGACTTGAATATGTTGAGCTACATAAATATTTAAAGTTAAATATAAAAAATTCCAGATGGTTATCTGAATCACTGGCTTATTATCTATATATTAGCCTGTAGTTCTTTTTGCTGTAGCTGTAATTCTTAGAAAAAATCAGAAGTTGGCAAAATAATGTGAAACTTTAAGTTATAACCTTTTATTTTAACTGGAATGATCATTTGGATATTGTAGATAATTATGATACATGCATTCATGTTTGTGAATGATTAGAGTCAATTAATAATGTATTTTGCATTCAATATGGTATTCTATACACTTAAAACTAAGGTTTTTGAATCTTTCAAGAAAAAGACAGAAATGTTACAAGGGTTCAATTGGTTTTACCAGGCAGGTAACTCAGAATCTTTCATTGAAGTAGATAAACTACATAGTATTTGGGGTTTAGAAGTTTAAATATTGCTATATTTACAAGGACCATAGAAACAAGAGAGAGTTTAAAAGCTAATTAATAAAGATGATTTTAAGATTATATATACATTAATGCCATGAATAAGAATAAAATACAGCTTACTTTAACAAAACATCTTGAGTCATTCTTTGTTTTTTTATGGTCCATAAATGTGAAAAAAATATAAAAGAAAATAGAACAATTAAGTTAGCTATTTTGAATCTTAGGATAATAAAAAAATATTAGATGAAGGCAAACTATTTGTCCATCCTTGACTTGAAATGGTAAATCTATGCAATAGCTTTTACCCCAAGATTTTCAAATTAGAGTAAGCATCCATGGGGTAATATATAAATACAGACTATTCTCTTTATCCATGGCAGTTATGTTTTATGAAATTACTATGAACACCAGTTTGGCAAATACTACACCTTGTTCCTAGGGAAAATACAGACTTCGGTTGCTGTGACACTCTGGTCACAACATTTTCATCAACCTTGTACACAACCTTATTTTATGCATGTTTCTGTTTAAAGACACTTTAATATATATATTCATGATATACATATATATATTATATATAATATACATTTTTAAAATATATTATTTAATATATATATGCATGATATATATATATATATATATATATAATGAATATATTTTATATATTCATTAACATTGGACTCAGGGCCAACAGCTGTATATCTCATGCCTGAATAAAGCCTTTCTAACACATGTATTTTCTCAAGAAGGCAAATCACAGTTTTCTTGCACTTAGGAAAATTAGAAAGCACTTTAACACTATGCTTGGGGCTGATTTGAAACAGAGAACTCAATGACACAAAAAACACAAGATGCAGAAAATGTGACACTAACTAGACCTCAAAAAGGACACTTGTTCACAGCATGAGAAGCCAGCGTGTGCCCTTGTTCCATGTCAGCTGTGAAGGTGCACGCTGGACAGCTCAGATTTTTTTTTTTTTTACTGCCCTGGGTATGTCTGGGAATGACTTTGAAAGTGCTGGGAATATGGATTTGGAGGTTACATATGAATTTTAGCAAACAGGAAAATTTGCAAATACAAAATGTATGGATAATGAGGATTGACTGTATCTCTCCTTCTATGCTTCCAGTCCCTGATAATAGAGCTCTAAATGTCACCAAACTTGGGTCTGGTCACCCACTCAGCAGTAAAGCCAACCTACTGACATGAGGTTGTGGTGAAGGAAAGTGTAGTGTTTATTGCAAGGCCAAGCAAGGAGAATGGGCAGCCAGTGCTCAAAAGACCCAGAGTCCTAGATAGATTTCAGGGAAGGGTTTTTAAAGGCAAGATGAAGGAGAAAGTCACAGGGTGTGTGATCAGCTTGAACACGACTCTCTGCCTGTTTGATGGTGAGTTAACAGGGTGATGTCATAGGGTTTAACATCACCAATCCTCAGGCTCCAGCTGGTCTGGGGGTTATGTGTACATGGTCAGCATTCAGTTGCTTCTCCCATCTGGTAGAGGTTTTAGTATCTGTAAAACAACTCTGGGATGTATTTCAGACACATGCCTGTTATCTATGTCCTTCAGAAAGGATAAAAGAGTCTGTGATTCTACTATATGGCTGATCTATTGTTTAAATTTTTATCAGTTCTCCTGGCCCAAATGCTATCTTTTGCTACTACCTGTTCACATTCTTCCAATCATTTGTGACTCAGGGGATGCCTGGGAGAGTAAAGCTTTTCTACAAACAAGAGCTAAGCAGAGGACATGGCAGGGGGTGAGGGGGTTGGTGTGTTCTGGGAAGGCCCCATGGGGTCCTGCTCAGTTACACAATGAACTTGGCCAGCTAGAATTTATGTAATTGTGAAAAACACTTGAATGACTTCGAAATATTAGAAAGTGAAAAACATACATGTTAAGAGGAAATTACTGTGAGCTATATCATTAATAAAGACTAAAAACCATTAGAAACTAAAACTAAGCTACACATCTATAAACATTTTTCCTATTTAGATATGAGGGTTTTGTTGTTGTTGTTGTTTCTTACTTTTGTTTTTGTTTTTGCTTTTATTAGGGGGCAGCAAATGGAAGGATTATGGAAAGATTGACCTAAAACTTGCATTTCTGGCCCATAGCAGCTTTGTAAGTGAAATCAATTATTATTGTATCGAATTGGGGCTGCCATCTCTACTTGACTGATAGCAAACCTATTTGGTAGAGACCATCAGGGAGACTGCAAAAATGCTTTTGAAGCCATTATTGCTCAAGTTTTCCTACTTCAAACTGGCAACAGCTAAAGTCATAATATGCTGCAGTCCTCTGGTGTGAATGCCTCCTAAGAGCAAGTGCCAATTAACTTATTAAGATACCTGTGTATATTTGTAGGCCACTGATTTTTAAAAAGATTCTTAAAGTATAGGCATTATTCTATAATCAGTTTTCAAAGTGATTGATATACCCTTATTTGTGACTGTATAACAAGTCAAGGACATTACTAAAATCTGTTAGTAGAATCTTGGGGACTTGAAAATCATTTCTGAGTTATTTATAATCCTTAATAAAAATTTAGGAAATACAGGACTCTGGGGATTGTAAGTGGTGAATTTAAGGGGCAAAAATGAGTCCATTTGGGGATAACACTAAATACTAAGAAATGACTGTGAAAGAAAAAAGAACCTTTTAAAAAAATGTTTCAAAGATTCTTTGAAAAAAATCTTTTCATATTCCAAAGGGAATATGGAATATAAAATTCAGAGATACAGTGGCAGGAACAAAGGAGATGAAAGTGAATGGGGGAATTTGCAGATAATCAAGGTAGTTTGACTACATGTGATCTCCTCTCCTATTCAGTACTGAAACACAGAAAAGAAGTTTTCAAAAAGTGAAAGTCAATATATACAAATCCTAATGGGATTTCAAACCGCACTTGGGATTCTGTTCAAATCATTCCAAGAAACCCTCTTGGACTACTTCAGTACTCAAGTGACTATTCCTCCTGTGTGCATCAGTGCTCTTTGAGTGGCTTGTGTCATACATCCAATTCAAACAGCTTTAAGGGTAAAAGGGATTTATCAGTGGACATCCCTGGAGAAGTCCAGTAGTGAAAGAGACTCTAGGCATAGCTAGATGCAGGAATACCTCTCTCAACATTTCAACCCTGCTTTCTTTAGTCTTAACTTTATTCTCATAAGGCTTTTCTTAACTGAGTAGCAACAATGGGCACAAAGACCTCCCTAATTTCATCCTACCAGCCTATAACCCACACAAAAATAGTTCCATCTACATTGTTCCAGTAAATCAGGAAACAGATTTTCCTTGGTTCCTCTTGAGGTGGTGTGGCTAAGGAGAAGGATATGGTACTTAACCAGGCAGGAGCCACGTGCACACTGCTGGACTTGGGGGATCTTTGTGCTCTTATTTAATCACTGGGTCTGAGGGAGAAAGAGGTACATTCCCAAAAGAAAACTGAGCTGAAAAAAAAAAAAAAACAGATTTCAACCATAGGTCCCTCCTCTAGCCTCCTGTATTTCTGGTCTATAGCATCTGACATTTAGCATTTACCTTATATCACGATAACTACTCTGTATCCACCCACATATGTTTATGAATGCATATGTGTTTTCTCATCTAGAACAGTAGGCTATATTTTTTAGTTATTTTTATACCTAACAACCAGTCCAGTGATCTGTGCATAATTAGAGTTCAATAAACATTTGTGGGTAATGCAGAATTATAGGGAAGGATGTCTAGTAATTAATCAGCATATGTTATGCTAACTTGTGTGTGAAAGCGTATGATGGGGAGACGTTTAATACATATCACATCCCTCAGTATAAAGATCTGTTATGAAGAAATGTTAGGTACAGAAAGTCTAACCTATTAGGGTGTGGCTCTATTCTCCTAAAGACCAAAAATTGATTTAGTTTGTCAAACTGCATATAAACAGGCAGAAAATAATTCTGACCTTATGCAACCACAGTGCATGGTATTTGTGAAACCAAAAGTTTTAAAGAAACACATCATCTGATAAACTGGAAATGGTGGTGACATTTTATAGCTTTAATGTGAAATGAAAGGGCATTTCATCGGCATTCATGATGTTCTAAAAACAAAGGAAATTACATTTTATAAACTACATTAAGTAGCCAACCCGTGTTTCTCCACATTGTTGATTATTCATGAATCCTCTGGATGGCTCCCAGCTGGCTCATACACTGCCCTGCCCTGCTCATCTCTACACCTTGATCGGTGGCCTCCTCTCACTTGGTCACATGAAGGCAGCCAACCTCATCCTCCAGCTTGGCCTGAGCCACCTCTATGGCTTCTGAAGCCTGCTCACAGCTCAGGGTTCTCTGACTCTGCCTTTAGCTGAGACCTGAGTGGCTCCTCATCTCAGGCTTTGCTGTAAGTCAATTGAACTGGGAGTTTGGGGTGGACTGAAAACTCTTTAAATTCTATGGCCTGGTCTCTCCCGTTTAAATCCAAGGGAGGATAAGCCTGCAGGAAACGTATCAAAGGACCTGGAGGAGACAGAGATGCAGAAGCTGTCTAGTGTGAGATTGATGATCAAGCTGAGAGATGACTGGGAGAAAGTGGGAAAGGGACTGCTAAAGAACAGGGAGACTGTGAGGCAGCAGAGTAGGGCTGGGGCAACCACAAATGAAGTGACCTCATGGCACATGGTGTACTGCAGATGTTCTCAAAGTGTGGTCTGGGGACCCCGATTGTTCCAAGACCCTTGCATTTGCATCTAAGAGGTCAAACTTATGTATTTTCATAATAATACTAAAAGATATTATTTGCCTTTTACATTATCAATCTCTCAGGAACATGCAATGTATTTTTCTTGAGACTCATGGCATAATGATGTCATCCATTTGAAGGCTAATGGATTGTGAGCTTACATGTTTTGGGTTTTAAAATTTTCTCCATTCAAACATCCAATACAGCAAACATCCAGAGATATAAGCTATATAAACAAAAGCTCTTTGGGTTCCTCAATACGGGCATTTCTAGCTTGTACGGTTCTGATATTCATGAGTTTTCTATGCACATTGTACTGTTCAAAATGAGAGTTGCTTGTAATTTTTAAAAAAAAAATATTGGAGTATAGTTGGTTTACAACGTTGTGTTAGTTTCAGGTGTACAGCAAAGTGAATCAGTTATACATATACATATATCCAGTCTTTTTAGATTATTTTCCCATATAGGCCATTATAGAGTATTGAGTAGAGTTCCCTGTGCTATACAGTAAGTCCTTATTAGTATTCTATTTTATATACTATAGTAGTGTGTATATATCAATCCCAATCTCCCAGTTTATCCCTCCCTCCCCTTTACCCCCTGGTAACCGTAAGTTTGTTTTATACATATGTAACTACTTTTGTTTTGTAGATAAGTTCATTTGTAAACTTTTTTAGATTCCACATATAAGTGATATCCATATGATTATTTGTAATTTTGAAAGTGTAAAGATGTCCTTAGACAAAGTCTGTACAGAAAAATGGATTTTTGTTCTAGGAGACAGTTCTGACCCTATAATCCCACAGAATTTATTTACTGTCCCTTGTTTCCTGATGTAAAGAGACCATAAGGATCTCTGTTCAGTCAAACTCACAGGCTAATTGTGGATGTTTCTAACGATTAAGATCATAGAAATGAAAACAAAAAACAAACAAAAAAAAACTTGGTAATGGTAAATCTTAATGATACACTACTGCTAATAACAGCTAACGTATGGGTACTACTCATATGACAAGTACTGTTCTTAGCAAATTATGCCTACTAACTTATTTAGCCTTACTTTATGAAATAAATATGATTATTACCCACATTTCCCATTAAATGAAAAATTAAGTAACTTAAAAAATTAATAATTTTTTAGAGCAATTTTGGATTCACAGAAAAAAATTAGCAGGGGATATAGACAGTTTCTATATACCCACAGTCGACCCCCAACACAACCTCCCTAACTATCAGCGTTTTCCATCCGAGTGGTATATTTTGTACAAAAAAAATAAACTTACATTGGCACATCATCACCCAGTGCCCATAGTTTACATTTGGGTTCACCTTTGGTGTTTTACATTCTAAGGTTGTTGACAGATGTATCAGGACATGTTCACACCATTGAAGTATCATATAGAATAGTTTCACTACACTAAAAATCCTCTGTTCTGCCTATCCATCCCTACCTCTCCTCTAGTCTTTATCAAACATTCATCTTTTTGCCTCCTCCATAGTTTTGCCTTTTTAGAATGTCATATAATTGGAATCATACAGTATGTGGCCTTTTAAGACTGGTTCTTTCAGTTAGTAAAATTCATTTAAGTCTCCTCTAAGTCTTTTCATGGCTTGATAGCTCATTTCTTTTCATCACTGCATAAAATTCTGTTGTCTGAATGTACTACAGAGTATTGGTCCACCCACCTACTGAAGGACATCTTGGTTGCTTCCAAGTTTTGACAATTATGAATAAAACTGCTATAAATATCTATGTTTAGGTTTTATATGTACATAAGTTTTCAATTCATTTGGGTAGGTAAATACCAAGGTGCTTGATTGTTGGATAATATGGTAAGAGTATACTTAGCTTTGTCAGAAACTGCCAAACCATCTTCCAAAGTAGCCTTACCATTTTGCATTCCCACTAACATTGAATGAAAGTTCTTGTGGTTAAATAACATTTTAACTTGTTCAATGGCAAAAGCTAATAAGTGGCTGATGCAGGATTTGAATCTAGTTAGTAGGTTGACTGACCTCAGAGTTTAAAGAAAAAAAAAAAAACCAAGCAATTTGCTATATACACTTTTAGCTCCCACTCCAACACCCACCTCCAATACACACACACACAGGAAAAACTGACTCAAGCTCCAAGCTCACTGATAATTTCAGAAACTACTGCTTTGTCCAGTTGGAATAGACCAGAAAACTCTGTAACTGTATTCCCAGAACAAAGTAAGAGATATTGCCTACAAAATGCCACTGAACCAATCCCTGCAGTTTCACATGTAGTATATTCACAAATACCTAGGAAATAATATTACAGCTCCAAAACTTCTGCTAGTTACATACAATAGGATTCTTTTTTATGATTTTATTAGTAATTAAGGGGGAACTTGACATAAAGTAACTTAAAAAAAGAGCTTCAACAACCTAAAAGTCCTTCGACAGATGGATGGATAAAGAAGATGTGGTATGTATATACAATGAGATATTTACTCAGCCATAAAAAAGAATGAAAAAGTAATGTCATTTGTAGTAACACAGATAGACCTAGAGATTATCATACTCAGTGAAGTAAGTCTGACAGAGAAAGGCAAATATCATATGATATCACTTATATGTGGAATCTAAAAAACGTTATAGAAATGAACTTATTTTCAAAAGAGAAATAGACTCACAGACATAGAAAACAAACTTATGTTTACAAAAGGGGGAAGGGAAGGATGGATAAATTAGGAATTTGGGGTTAACAGATACACACTACTACATATAAGGTAGATAAACAACAAGGACCTACTGTATAGCACAGGTAATTATATTCAATAAGTTGTAATAACCTATAATGGAAAAGAATCTGAAAAAGAATATATATATACATGTATATATATTCACATGTATAACTGAATCACTTTGCTGTATACCTGAAGCATTGTAAATCAACTCTATTTCAATAAAGAAAAAAAAATAATAAATAGCTTCAAATACCTAACAGTGATTCATGACTGAATGGAAACAGATTGGAAGGAATGAGAGTGAGTAGAAACACTCAGACTTCCTTTCTTTGGTCTATGAAGTAAGAATTATGCATTTTATGAAGATGTCACAAAGTATTTTTGAAGACATATACCATACATAAGTGTTTTTTAAAGTCTTTTCACTCACTTTCATTTTTTCCTTTTTGTATTTTTATGCTTTTGAGCTGTCAGTAATATATTCTATGATGAGAAAGAACTAAAAAAAATGGTTCCTGTCTTCTCTCCTTTCTTCTCTTTCCCAGCATGGAAATATAGATAAATCTTCAAGAGAAAATAAATACATAAATAAATAAGTGTATGTCTGTTATGAGGTTTGAGGAAATAGTAAATTACAAAGGTAGCTTCATTGGTGCCCACTCATCAATCACCCTCCACTCCAACACAGAAAAAAACACTAAAATTTGAAGAACTCTTTAAAAACTGACTTAATACAATATGGTTGTTGATGTTTAATGGCCTTTTCTAGCTTGTGCTGGATGATTGAGTTTTATGCCAGCTGCTCACCCTCTGCAAGATTTGGGAAGTAAAAGACAATGCCGCATTCCCAAGATTTCATTCTCAACCTAGGAAGTTTGCCTGGGTCTCATCTAGTTCACACATTTCCCCTCAGCATTTATCCTGAAGTTTTCATCTTTTAATAAAGCAGTTTTATTAGTGGTTGCAAGGAGGTGTTGGTAGAACTTCACCTGTATTCCAATTCCTGCCAAAGTCTCCTTTAGTCACATGTGAGGTGTATGTACAGCGAATGGACAAAGCTAACTAGCGGTTGAATCTCATCATGACCAGCAATAACTTATCACTCTTTTCCCAGAAGTTGCCAGTGGTGGAATACCTAAGACTTCCTTTTTAAGGTGGGGAGTTACAAAACTTCTTACAAACTGTCAAGAATAATTGCAGCAGACAGATTTAAACAAAGAAGGAAGATTTTATTCAAGATTATTGCAGTAGGGGAGAGAGGCTGAACTCAACTCCACTGAAACAAAAGGCAGGAATATTTCTAAGCACTGGCAAAATTAGTGGAAAAGTATTGGAGGTAATTAGGGAACAGGTGGCGTCTGTGTTTGCTAATTGTCTCTTATTGGAAGTTAGGCTCCTACTCTCCCACAGAGACTGAGAGTTAGGGCAACCAATCAGTGAGGTCAGTAAGAAACATGACAAATTATAGCTTAGCTAAATGGGAAATAAGTGTGGGAAATAGAGGCTGGGCAGTCCTGCCATAGAGCATATACAAAGTAATTCATATATTCTTGAGACAAATGTTAATGTTCAATGAAACTTTGATTTCTGAATTTCCATGTCTCAAGAGTTCAAGGCAAATTTGTAACTTGCACCAAATATCTGTTAACATTTTCCATTCACCATAAGCAAGTAATGAAATCATGGGCCATGAAACAACAGCAACAACAAAACAAAAACAAAGACAAATTTGCTAGAGAATCACCATCTCTTCAAAAATGAATTAACTATTTAGAGAAGTTATAGCTGATGATGTTTATGTACTACTACTGACTGTGATTAACTTATCATTTTACAAAGCATGAAGTTTTAGTTTAACCAAATGCCTATTCTTATAAAGTAAGTCTACTTATATTCAAGTTTTCTTAAACATGTATAAAGAATGAAAGTAGAGTATCCATTTTTAATTGAGTAAATTTATATTTTGTTCTTGTTTTATACATTTGAGATGTAGAAATTTATATCATCTAATTTAATTTTAAAATTAAAATAAATGTAAATAAGAAGTAGCATGTCAAATCTTGAGCTGCAAATACTTTATCAAAGAAAGGTACTATATTTGCAAGAATAAGACAATAACTTTGAAAACACTGGGACTGAATTATATACTCATTTTAATATCAGATACAAAAATTTCAGAATATCCCTTTTTAGAAGAACTTGCTCGGAACTTATCCATTACATCAGCAAACTTATGATACAGCTTTTCTCAAATGAAAACATAATGATCTGCAGACAATAGCTGTATATCAGTTAGCTTTTTCTGTGTAATAAAAAGCCACCTCCACTGGTTTAAAACAACTATTTTTGTTTGTTTGTTTAGCTTGAGATTCTACCTTGGGCTGATTTAGCTAATCTCTTTGAGATGTGCTCATACAGTTACTGTCAGCTGATGAAGTGACTGAGGCTAGATGGTCTATGAGAGTGTCACTCACATGTCTGTAGGTTGCCTCAGTGTCAGCTGGACCAATGAGGTTGATGTGGTCACCTGTCCCACAACATCCAACAGACTAGCTTGGGCTCATTAAAATGGTCTCTAAAATAATTTTCTGTCTTAATCCATTCAGGCTGCTATAACAAAATATCACAGATAATATGTATTTGAAGAGGGCTTCAAGTATACGCTTTTAAAAAAATGGGGAAGGAAATAGAAAACAAAGTTAAGTACATATTTGAACAAAGTTCAAATATGCATTTGAAAACAAGGAATGTTTGTAAATACAGGAAATTTTACGTGTGAAAGGGGACCATAGATAGATAGATACATAATATATTAATATAACATTTATTATATATTAATATGATGTATTAATTATAAAATGTATACTAATAATACATAATTAATATATATTGAAAAAGGTAGAGTAAATCTTTAGGGAAACAAAGAGGTCATAAGTTTTTCTAGGGAATAAAACAATATTTTAGTTGAGTTTTTTACTTATACTTTATGACATAAAGTTCTGTTGATAACTGAATGCATTTTTTTAAAATCACAGACACAAAATGCAGAGGAAAAAACAGGGTTAAATAGACTGAGCTAAAGGGGTCTAGATGAACAATGATCTAAAAATTTTTGTACATACACTGAAAGAAAGATTAATTGACTTTGGGAATTCTCAGTCTAAATATATCTAGAAGATATGTCACTGTAAATGAAGTAAATCCATTTATAAAATACATATTCCACTTACATATGTATTTAAATATAAATAAAAAATACATTTTCAGGTAATATAAACTATATAAATAAAAATACTCATGTATGTATACATACACTGACTTCAGGGAGCAATACATTTTCTAATTCGAAAGAAATCTAACATATCAATTCAGAAATTGATACTAATATTTAAAACCATCAACATCAATATTTTAGCAAATTAATTTATTGTTTTTGTAAATATTTTTAATACTGAGAGGTCTGCCAAAAATGTACGAAGTAGAGATTTCAACATTAAATGTAGATGAATATCTCAAAGTAACACCAAAATATTTTATTGAAAAATACAGCTATTATTTACATAGAACTTGCTATAGGCCGAGTACTATTATAAATTATTTAAAATTAAATTATTTAGTCCTCACAGCAATTCTAGAATTAATTCTCTAATATTACTCATTTACAAAGAAACCAAGACAGAAAGGGTAAGCAACTTACTTAAGGTCACATAGCGAGAAAATGTCAGTCAAGATTTGAACACAGACAGACTAGGACCACAGTCCATATTATTACTCACTATTCTAAAATGCTTATCACTGAAAAGAAAATAAATAAAATTAAAGTGTTTCACCCCAGAATGAGAAAAGATGAGTTAATGACAGCAAACAGGTTTTTGTAATATTGTACCTTATGAGCATTTGTTAATTTTGACATATCAGGAATATTTTTCCTTGAAAAGCCAGTAATAATAACCAAAATATAGGAACAATTGAAAATTACCAGTTTCTCTACCAGATGCTCTCACTACATGATGTAATGTCATCTCCATCCCACCATCTAGGAAGATGTCATCACTCTCCTGTTCTGAACAAGTGAAGTGAGGCTCAGCAGTAGGTAGTAACTTGTCTGTAAGCCATATGTAAATTGCAGGGTCAAGACCCTGGGATACAGGGTGGAAGGGATAATTTAATTAGTCAGTATTGCTCCCACTGGTACAAAAGCCTTCAGAGCCCCTGAAGTTGGCTTTTAGGGGGACTGATGCAATCCACATCATTTTTATCACTCAAAAAACCCAGCCAGTAAGCCCAGGTATGACTGAAACATTAGGACCCATCGCCACTTTAAAAGGGCAATGGGTATTCCAGGGAAGGGATTTGAGGGATCATCAAAATGCCATAACCCTAGTTAGTAAATCATCAACTTTGATAGTAAACTCTCAACTTTGAAGTGTACCCTTGAATCCACTTTACATTCTTTTGAATATTTTTCCACATAAAATGTATATTCACACATTTAGATTCAAGTATAAGTTGAATGAGTACAGGCAAAGATGAAATACGATTTTGATAACCAAGCTGTTATATAAGCACATTGGAAAAGGACTACTATGGGTTGTGTTTTCTTAAAAAAATGTACATTTAGAATATTGATCAGTGACAGCTTGTGAAAATTTCTTCATATCTCTCTTTTCAAACTTCACACCTCTAGACTCCTGACTGAAAGCAATAATGAGAGTTTCCAAGAGGTCTGTATTGTCCCTTCTCTATACCCTAGTCTGTTTAATAGTACTTGACGTGGTTTCAGTACACAAAATTCACGCCTTGCACTTATGTAATGAGATAGTGAGTCTAAAGCTCAATCTGGATGCTGAACGATGTTTACCAATATTCCAAGACAGTTCATGATGAAATAGTTTGTTGAGAACCTGTTAATGGCCTTGTGTCTGAGCCATTTCTAATCCCAAAGAAGTGAAACAGGTCTGTATTAAACACCAAGCTCTAATCAAATATTTTTACTCAACTGTACATGAGGTCATAGCAATAGCCTGAAATTGATGTTAAGAAATGTGTCAGATTTCTTCAATAAATTTAAAACTACCATAATATCATTTTAGAGTCTGTACATTCCCTAATTATATACTTTACAATCTGCTATATTCCATATTCAAACATAAAGATTAAAGTTTTCTGAGATTTAAAATTCTAACACTGACTATATTGTAAACCTCTTGAAAGCCTGTTGTGTTTTATTTATCTTTTTATATCAAGCACCCAAGAACAATACAGTTTTTAAGCCCCATTCAATCAACAGTGTTACTTCCCCATCTCTATGCCCAGAGAAAAGTGGACCTTCCTTCTCCTTCAGCCCACAATTGTACAAGATTAGCTCCACTTTTTTTTTTTTTTTTTTTTGGCTGTATGTGGGCCTCTCACTGTTGTGGCCTCTCCCCTTGTGGAGCACAGGCTCCGGACGCCAGGCTCAGCGGCCATGGCTCACGGGCCCAGCCGCTCCACAGCATGTGGGATCTTCCCGAACCGGGGCACGAACCCGTGTCCCCTGCATCGGCAGGCGGACTCTCAATCACTGCGCCACCAGGGAAGCCCAATTAGCTCCACTTTTAATCATTTCACAGAGGTTGGACTTCTGCATACCTCTTCATTAGGAAAAAAAAAAAAAAAAGGATGTGAGTTTCTACCAGTAAAATAAAAGTTTGCAATACAATTTTCTGAAATATAGCATGTCAACTGCTAATTCAGGGAATTGGAAATATAGAAACTTCACCTAATTGGTTTATATCTGTCACCATCTGGAACCAAAACCTCTTGACTCATTCTAACCACAAAACCACAGTCATTACATAATGAAATTACAATGGACCTTTGCTCAAAAGTTACTAAGAATTTCAAGATAGTGACAGTGGAACATAAAGTCATGAGCAGAGCCCTCTAAGTTTGCACAGGTTGCAAACACATGAAGCCCACCCACCTTGACCAGAGGAAGAAATCTTATGTATTGGTATTTTAAATTATAATTATTGGAAACTGTTTAAAATAGTCGTTTCCCACTTGGATGAATTATAAAGGAGTCTCCGGTAAACAAATAAAATCAGCCATTCAAGCACAGTTCTTTACTGAGAGTTGTGCCGCTGAAAGTCATGCAGAAAGACATGGACAACATCATGCATCTTGGAGTGCCAGAACAGCACGGTGTTGACAATAAACTTGAAGGAGAATGAGGTCATTTATCAGCCAGCTGTGGCAAATTGCCTCTTTAAAATTCTTACTTCCGGGCTTCCCTGGTGGCGCAGTGGTTGAGAGTTTGCCTGCCGATGCAGGGGACACGGGTTCGTGCCCCGGTCCGGGAAGATCCCACATGCCATGGAGTGGCAGGGCCCATGAGCCATGGCCGCTGAGCCTGCGTGTCCGGAGCCTGTGCTCCGCAACGGGAGTGGCCACAACATTGAGAGGCTCGTGTACCGTAAAAAAAAAAAAAAAAAAAAAAAAAAAAAAGATAAATATCCATGTTTCCCATTTCTAGAACTGTAAAAGAGAGCTGTAGCCCACTGGAGGTGATTTCTTTGTTAAAAGTAAGGTGAATTGTAGACAGTCCTATCAGGAATAAAACCCCAGCTACTAAAATGAGTAGGATGGCCATTGCTTGTTCCAGAAAGATTACCCTATGCTTTGGAAGCAACTGTGTCAATAGGGACTTTAATTAAACTAAAGTCATTTCTATTCTAGTAGATGTCCAACTAGAGAGATCATTGCCACAGGAAGATTCTGAATGTGCTTAATAACCAGGAAGGGTGTAAAAAAGCTTTACTTGTGTTTCTGGATAGGTGGTATTAAACACTTATTTTCTTCGTTTTCTTGTAACTAATATAGTAGCTGTAATAAATAAGAAATTATATATATGTACATATATAGGGTCTTATAAAACAAATAGAAAATATGGCAGACAAGTATAGTAGTCTTTCTTAAGAGTTATTTTTAAATTAAATCAATGAATACCTGTATGGACTAATATCAAAGTTAGTTATAACTAAGCAGGGACTTCCCTGGTGGTCCAGTGGTTAAGACTCCATGCTTCCACTGCAGGAAGCATGGGTTCGATCCTTGGTCAGGGAACTAAGATCCCGCACATGGTGGAGCCAAAAAAAACTAATAATAATAACTAAGCAGAGTTCAAATCATGAAAAATTTTGACTCCCAGACCAGTTTCTATGAGGAGTAAATTAATATTGTGGAACATTTTATTCAATTAACTCACCAATTTTATGCAATTATATGTTTAAGGCATTTTGCTATTTCCAAGGAGATACACAACTGCTAAAGTTATGATCTCTGATCTCGAGGAGCTAACACTTTATTGGGTGAGGAAGGGAATATTAGTGAATGAATGAGGTTTATATCAATGTATATAACTGTTGTAATGCACTTTAATATTGGTACACGTAATAGCAACTATAGACACCATGTTATGGCAGAGAACATATGGAAGTGATAAAGAATTCATCATGAATAGAAGAATCCAGGTAAGTTTCACAATTAGGTGTTGAAAGATAAGGAGAGTATAGACACAGAAAAAGGAAAGCAAATTCTAGACATACAGAATAGCTGAGTAAAGGCACAGTTACAAAAGTGTTTGACACATATAGAAATTATACACACAGCTTCAAGGACCAAGGCAGTTTTGCTATAGGCATGTATGGGTTATTACAAGTTGTCTCCTGTTACTCCTTTCTTAATTTCTAACAACCATTATATGATTCATTCTGTATGAAAAAACATAAAGAAATCTATGGAGAAGGGAAAAACGATAATCAGTTCATAAAATGTCTGGCTCTGGGGTGAGCATGTGAATTTCTAATGGAACTTAAATAGGTTTTTTTTTTTTTTTTTTTTTTTTTTTTTTGCGGTATGCAGGCTTCTCACTGTTGTGGTCTCTCTCGTTGTGGAGCACAAGCTCCGGACACGCAGGCTCAGCAGCCATGGCTTACGGGCCCAGCCGCTCTGCAGCATGTGGGATTCTCCCAGACCAGGGCATGAACCCGTGTCCCCTGCACCGGCAGGCAGACTCTCAACCACTGCACCACCAGGGAAGCCCGAACTTAAATAGTTTAAAGTTGAATCTTTCTTTATCAGGTGCCCAAGAGGTAAAGGTCATTTAACGTGGAGTAGTTAGCTACAATGACATTTTAAATTATTCATTAATCAAACCATTTAAGATGCTTTAAGATACATTCTTTGGCCGTTATATGGTTTCACAAATGCTTTCACTCTTGTAAAATCTTATTGTTTCCATTTATTCATTCTCCAGTGCCATTTTAAAACAATATAATGGGACCTCAGGAAGAATTACTTAAGAGTTGGTTCCAGAAGTTCAATGCCTCTGGGTAGATAGGGTTTTGTTTAATTTTTTTTTGTACTTAGTGATCCTAACATGTTGTATAAGAACTTATGGGTAAAGGCTCTAAGATTTAAGATATTTGAAATGCCTAATAAAACTTTTGGACACTAACCAACTTCTAATTATTCAAGTGTGTACTTTGGACTCAAATTTTACACATCCTTAGTAACATCTTCATGATTCATCTTGTTTGTGCCTTAGACAGTCAAAATAATTTTAATGCTTATTTATGGTAAGTAAATCTTTTCTGTAAAGGGAATTATTACTTCTTTTTTCTTTTGACTAGTAAAGCCAGTTATGAATGAAGTTCCCTGAGATGGAGGCTTGAGTTATAACAACACTGATTCAATGAGGGTGGGAAGAAAAGAGAAATTTAGGATTTTAGGTTGAGCAACTCATGAGGATATCTTTAAAAGAGATAAGGGAAACTGAAAGGGAAGCAAGTTGAAAGTACAGAGAATGAGGTCACAATGGGACACATTGAATTTAAGCTTCTTGGGGACATCAAATTGGAAATACTAAAGAGATACAGTTGAAAAAGATGGTTGATGAATAGTTTTTAAATAAGTATGTGAAATGAACAAATGAGTAAATGAATAACTACAGTTTTAGATCTTAGGAAAGATTTTATAAACCACAGTATGAAGATTGTGGTTAAGACAGTGAGATTAGGTCATCAGGCAGATCATGAAAAGAGAGATGGGAAGACTAACAAAATTGAACCTGAAGAATATCAGCAAATTCTGGTGTGTAAGAGGAATAAGATTCAACAACTGGTCCTGAGAATGAATATCCAGAAAGGAAGAAGGAGAATCAAAGTAAAGGATGGCTCAGAAACCAAGAAGCATCAAATAATAAGAAATTACAAAAGCCACTGAGTTTAGCCCTTATAAGATGTACGCTTGATCTCAGCCTTAGAATACTGGAAATATATATAAAAAAAAAAACCATTTTATTTTGAGGGATATTTATTTATATTCATGTTGTGAAGTTAAAAAAGGATATATATGCTATGTCATATTATTTAATTGAAGTTTTTTATGTATTAGGATTGTTTTAATCATCTCGTGCTCTATCCACGTCTATCTTTTCCCAGCCAAACCTAACCCACTATTCTAGCTGCGTGTGGTCCAAGTCCTGGTCCAACTTTGAGAGATGACTTATAGCTAAATATGAGCAGAGACTTGGGGAAGTGCTTAAATTTGAGCACCTATAGGCAACTAGAACTTAATTTTAAACTATCCACCACCAATATTTATGTTTCCATAACTTATTAGAGGCCCAGGAAGACTAAGACAATTGTGTAATTAATGGTTATGGTCCTTAAATATATGCTATGGCTACTGTCACAATGACTGCCAAGAAAGTTTTGACTAAACATTGAGTCTGTAAATTCAAACAGACAAATCCAATTAGGGGAGGCTCCGGAAAATGTGCTGACAAGGAGATATCTGTACACATTATGGGTTCGAGTTTTCAGTACACCACTTAGGAGTGATGTAGGTCAATTTTGTTGCCAAGCCTAAATTTCCTTATATGTGATAGCAAGGATAAGAGTACCTTACCCATCAACTTACACAGTTGCTGAAAAGCAAAATGTATGATATTTGTTCAGTATACTCGGAACTTCTCTGGTGTGAAAACAGTCTTTTAAATTTTTATCTGTGTACCATGATTATCATAAAAATTTAATATGTTCTTTAAGTGCAAGGTAAATTATTTTCTGTATCACAATGTATCAAGTTTACCATTTCTAAGCAAAAAAAAAAAATAGTTGAGAAAACCCTGGTTAAAAGTTTATCTTGCAGAGCAAAATGATGGAATATGAAGATCCAAGCCTTGATTCTCCCACAAAAACATAAAAAAAAAAAAAAAAACCCATAAACTAGCTGTACTAACCTTACAGGATCTCTGGAAAACAGTTAAAGGTCTACATCAATTAAACAAATGCTTAATCAAGAAAAAGTCTCCTTCAGAACAGTAGGAAATTTCATATTGTTTTTACTCACCTGGCCTCACAGATATTTGCACACCAATGTTCACAGGAGCATTATTCGCAATAGCCAAAAAGTGGAAACAGCCTTAATGCCCATGAACAGATGAATAGATAAACCATTGTGGTGTGTACATACAATCAAATATTTAGCCTTAAAAAACAATATAATTCTGATCTATGCTACAACATGGATGTACCTTGAAAATATTATGCTAAGTGAACTAAGCCAGTCACAAAATGACAAATATTGTATGATTCTACATATATGAGATACCAAGAATAATCAAATACATAGACAACAAAAGTACAGTGAAGTTACTAGGGCCCGAGGCAGGAGGGAATGAGGAGTTATTGTTCAATGGGAACAGAGTTTCAGTCACAGATGATGAAAAATTTCTGGAACAGGATAGTGGTGAGGTAAATGCCAAATGTAAACACACTTAATGAGACTGAATTGCATACTTAAATTGTATAAATGGTAAGATTTATGTTACGTATATTTTACCACACAAGAGTCTTTCTCATCTGTTTTTTCTTTTAAAGTGTTAGTGCTCTCTCATAAAATAGTAGGGGTTAATCGTGTAGACCTATTAATAACCAGAGAGAAAGAAGCCATCAGTAATTTTTAATCCACTGAGTAGGTATTAGTTATTTCTCCTGAAAGGAAGTTCAACATTTCTCAATCTATTCTGTTAGAGAAAATAAAATTGTGGGAGTGTATCAATGTTTTATTTTGATTTTAACAAAAACGGCCCATGGGTATAGTTTTGAACATAGAAAATATTATTTAGATGTTATCCTTTGGCTTTATAAATTAATATTCATGAAATATCCAAACACAAAAACTTAGTTTATTCTAAATATTTTTAAGTTCAACTTAGAAATAATACTCTATTTAGAAATTTGGCATGTTTTAACCTTTAGTGTATTTCCAAATCCTGTATACATTTTCTTAACAATGGAAATTCAATTCTTACTATGACTGCAAATAATAATTGCTTCAAACCAAAGCAAATTATGCTAATTGAAAACTGTTCAAATATTTTGATGTAATTTTCAAGAGTACAACCATGGCCAAATAGGAACCATGGACCTCGTATGATTACATAAAATTAAAAATACATAATTAAGTAGTAACCTGGGAAGTTATTAATGTTTTAAAATTTTTTATTACCTGGGTTGCTCAAACTTTATTTAAACAGATTTTGATGATTAGAACATTCATTTCAACAAACTTGTTTTTGAAAAACTACTTAGAGTGGAAAGTAGTATTTAAAATATCATGAAAATATTGTCATAAAAGAGAGTAGACAAAATTGACTGAAAATACATTTAGTTTTTAAATGTTAAATTTGTATATTTTAGAAAATGGCTTAAACTTATGACAAATTAAAGTACACCAATTTCCTGTCAATTAAAAGGTACCATTAAATAAAAGGCCACACATTGTAAGTATTCTATTTTGACCAATTCATCATTTCAATCCATTTGTTTTCAACCAAATTGTTTTCTACAAACGTAGTTTCCCCCAATTCTCCTGGAGCTGGTAGGTGCAGAAGTGGCTAGACACTTCATCAACTAGTGGTGGTGGGATGGTTGGAGCTGAGCTATTTCATATCTCAGAGTTTTTCTTCTTAGTGAGGTAGTCTGTAAGATTATCTGCTGTGAGGGATTAGAAGTGAGGAAAGTGGTTTTAAGGACTTAAAGATTGGAACCCACCTTCATGAAGTTAGGACAGAACTAAAGGAAAGAAAAAAGGATGTTTTCAGCTGGGGTTTGAAACCTTAAACTTATGAGCAGCAGTACACTTAGGTAATATTGTGAATATTTTCACAATTCTTCTAACCTAAATCCATGACCCAAAGTAGTTGGTTTACTTCCTCCTTTCCTCCCTCTTCAGATGATCTTAGGTATAAACAGGTATCTATTTTGTACCATATCGAAAGAACTATGTGGTTTTTCTGTTATGGAATTCCAGATTTTGTTTCAAACTCAAGTTGGCTCTCTTCCTTCCCCTGCCCTAACCTCCCCTGTCCCTGCTTCTTCTTCTTCCTTCTTCTTCCTTCTTCTTCTCTTTCTCCCTCTCCCTCCTCCTTCTTCTTTTTCCTCTTCTTCTTTTTCTTTTTCTTCTTCTTCTTTTCTTCTTCTTCTTCTTCTTCTTCTTCTTCTTCTTCTTCTTCTTCTTTCTTCTTTCTTCTTCCCTTTCTCTTTCCCCTCCCTTTCTTCCTCCTCCTTCTCTCTCTCTCACACACACAGATGTATACATTCCTCTACCTGGCCCTCCTCCATGTTTCCTGTCCAACCCAAGGATAAGCGAAGAGAGGGACACAAATTATTGATCTCTCTATTTCACTCTAGGAGTAAAGAATTTTATTTCCAATCACTATAGCTAAGTAGACTATGGGTAATGCACAAACTTGGGAAAATTAGAGTCCAGAATTCTCAGAAGTTATATAGGTTAGGGAAGGGCTCAAGCATAGGCTGGTATAAACTACAGAGTTTGTTCTGAGGTGGTAACTATTCTGTTGATTCTGGGCCATTCCCTTCAGAGTGATATTTACTGTATTTTTTTTTTCTTTTGCTTCTGTCCCCTCTATATTTAGACTGTCCCTTCTCTCTTCTGTCCATTCTCTATGTATACAGTTGAAATATTTGCCCCTCACAAAAACCCCATTAATTCATCTTGCCATTTTTGATGGAACAACAGATACCTCTTTTTTTTTTTAATGGTATGTTTAGGCTTCCAATTCATGAGACTTAGAGCTGAAATAACCTCTTACCATTTCCAAAATACCCGTGAATTATGAGTGTCTGAGGAATTAAGGATATTCACTTCTACATCTTGTACCCTCCCAGAACACTCATATCTTTTTTCCCCAAATATTCAAGATGCAACTTGTGTCAAGAAATATATGCAGTCAATAAATGCTTAGCTTTTTAATGCATGCTTTTATTTTCTATTAATTCTAGCTACTGTCCTGTTATGATGTGTCTGCTGTCCTTTTGAGTTATTCATCAATTCTGGTTCTACTTAAATGTTGAAAGCACAGATTGCTAAAATTTGCATTTGTAGTTCCAATTCTATATTTGAGAATGTTTTCCTCCATTTAGGAATATTCCTAAAATCCTTTTAACATTTTTGGAAGAATGGATTTCTTAAAATTAAATTTTCATTTAAATTTAAGGTATACAGAGTATTTTGAGGTAAAAGAAAAGTTGTGAACCAATATTTTGATTTTGTGCTTTAAAATCTCTGTAGAGGGAAATTCTAGAATAATTTCACAATTAGTTGGTTACTGAGTTTGGGGAATTAAGAAGCAAGAAGGCAGCCACACTGGAATTATCAGATCAAGAAAACCTCAGACACAACCAGAGTCTCTTGGGAAAATCTTTCCAGGACATATAAACGGACAAATAAGATTACAAGATATCCTTTTACTGCAATTCTACACATTGTCTAATAGACCTTTAAGAGTTATCTGATTTTATGTGTGCTTTCACATTTGATTTCCTTTCTATTCATTAGGTTATTTCACAACTCTGTAAGGACAGAAGTTAAATTGTGGAAAATGGATAGAAATGAAAATATTTATTATCCATAGGAAGATGAATGATTTTTTTTTCCTTTTAGTGGAGATACAATTGACTTTTGCTCAATTATTGTATTTGTGTTTCATTTCCTTATAAGATATGAACCTATTTTACCTCTGTTAACAAATTTGTTTTGGATATATATATATATATATATATATATATATATATATATAAATATATTCTTCCTGATTTGTTCTTTTGTCCAGCTACAGGCTTAACTTATTTTTTTCCTTGTATTATAATCATTACCCTTTATTATTTTCTATTGAAAGGTTTATCTTTGAATTTTAAAATTAAAATTTTCATTATTCAGTATTTGATATATTGAATGATTCATTTTCCCATACAGTTGGTTTCCTACAAATATAAAATCTTTTCTTACCCTTCTACAATAGAGTAAAAAGTATCTTTTGTCAAGTTCCATATTCTTTTGAACTAGATTCGTTTTTAACAGATTCCTAGAATATATTCATCTCTTGGATATAATGACATTCATAAAACAGTATTAGGATTGCTAACTGATTAAAGGTCTTCATATTTTGAAGGAAATTACCAGATATATTCTCAAATATTTTACTAAAAAGAAACACTAGGGAAACTTTTTAGTTATTAATAACTTTGGGGGAAATAGTAATATAGAAGATTAGCTAGTCTTATGAGAATCAATATGTAATGTTCACATTTTAATATCAAATATATTTTGAGTGCTTTAATAATGAGCATCATACTTGATATCACATTTAGTTTGAATTCTAATATAGTCAAAACTCTGAATAGACATGACATTAAAAATAATATACATAGATGAATAACTCCTAGAAATCCACTGTAGAGCATAATGCCTATAGTTAGCAATTTATATTCTATACTTATAAATTTGCTAAAAGTGTAGACTTTTTTTTTAATCTTTTGGCAGTACTACACGGCTTGTGGGATCCTAATTCCCTGACCAGGGATCAAATCCAGGCCCAGGCAGTGAGATTAATTAGTCCTAACCACTCAACTGCCATGGAATTCGCTAAGAGGGTAGATTTTATGTTGAGTTTTTTAATAACAAAAATATTACATAATAAAATAAAATAAAGAGGGCAGGAGGAAACTTGTAAGAATATGTTTACAGCATTGATTGTGGTGATAATTTCACAGGTGTATACTTATCCCCAAACTCATCAAGTTGTATACATTAAATATATACACCCTTTTGTTTGTCAATCATACCCCAATCAAGTATTTTTAAAAGAAAACTGTTGTACATATAAGTGAATAGTCAGAAAACATTATATTTAAGCCAAGCAAATATAGAAATGAAACAGAGTTTTAACTGTTCATACTGGTTTGCTGAAAATGAATGTAATAATAAACACGAACTAGGAACTGAAAAATTTTCTACTGGTTTCCATGGAAATTTTAGTAATCCATAAACATTTTTCCAGTTTTATTGAGAAATAATCAGCACACATCTCTGTATAAATTTAAGGCATAAAGCATTGATGGTTTGATTTACAAATCTTGTGAAATGATTATCACAATAGTTTCTGCTAACATCCATCTTCTCATATAGATGCAATAAACACACAAAAAAAATTCCTCCTTGTGATGAAAACTCTTAGTACAATCTTTACTCTCTTAACAAATTTCCTATATATCATACAGTACTGTTGACTATGGTCATCAACCTGTATATTACTACTTTCTTAGTATTTATTAACCTTATAACTGGAAATTTGTACCTTTTGACCACCTTCTTCCAAATCCCCTTCCCCAAACCTCCATCCTTGCTAATCTCAAGTCTGATATTTTTCCTGAGTTTGTCTGTTTGTTTTAACTTTTACATATAAATGATATCATACACTATGTGTCTTTTGCTCTCTGGCTTATTTCACATAGCATAATGCCTTCAAGGTCTATCTATGTTGTTGCAAATGATAGGATTTCCTCACTTCCTCATTTTTTTGTGGCTAAATAATATTCCATTGTATATATACCACAACTTATTTACTCATTGATCCATCAATGGACACTTAGGTTGTTTCCATGCCTTGGCTATTGTATATATTGCTGCTCTGAACATAGGGGTGCACAAATCTTTTTGAGTTATTGTTATTGAGTTTTGTTTTTCCTTTTAATAAATTCCTAGATGTGTAATTGCTGGATAATATGGTATTTCTATTTTTAATTTTTTGAGGATCCTTCATACTATTTTCATAGTGGCTGCACCAATTTACAATCCCATCAATGGTGCACAAGGCTTTCCCTTTTATCCACATCCATGCCAGTATTTATCAACTTTTGTCTTTTTGCTGATGGCCATTCTAATAGGCATGAAGTGATATTTCATTGTGGTTTTAATTTGCCCTTCACTAGTGATATTGAACATCTTCTCATATACCTGTTGGCTTTACCTCTATTTTCTTTGGAGAAACGTCTATTCAGGTCCTTTTCTCACTTTCTAATTGGGTTATTTTGTTTTTTTGCTATTGAGTTAAATGAGTTCTTCATATATTTGGCTATTAACCCTGTGTCAGATATATTAATTACAAAGATGCTTTCACATTCTGTAGGTTGTCTTTTCAGTTTGTTAATGGTTTCTCTGATGTGCAGAAGCTTTTTAGTTTGATTTGGTCTCACTTGTTTACTTTTGGTTTGGTTGCTTGTGCTTTAGGGTTCATATCCAAAAAATCATTGCCAAGATCCATGTCAAGGAGCTTTATATCTATGTTTTCTTCTAGGAGTTTCATGGTTTCAGGTCTTACATGTAAATTTTTAATTCATTTTGCGTTAATTTTCTTGAGTGGTGTAAGTTGTGGGTCCAATTTCATTATTTTACATGTGAATGGCCAATTATCTCAGCACAATTTTTTGAAGAGACTGTCTTTACTTCATTGAGTATTCTTGGCTCCTTTGTCAAATATTAGTTGAACATATATGCTTGACTTTATTTCTTAGCTCTCAATTCTGTTCCATTGGTCTAGTTGTCTATTTTTATGTTAGGGCCATACAGTTTTGATGACTATAGCTTTATAGTATAGTTTGAAAACAGGAAGTGTGTTGCCTCCTGTTCCATTCTTTCTTAGGATTTCCTTGTCTATTAGGGATATTTTGCCATTCCATATAAATTTTATGTTCTTTTTGTACTTCTGTAAAAAATGTAATTGGAATCTTGATAGTGATTGCATTGAATCTATAGATGACTTTTAGTAATATGGATATTTTGTGAACATTAATTCTTTTATTCCATGAACACTGATACCTTTCCATTTATCTGTGTCTCCAATTTCTTTCATCAATGTCTAATAGTTCTTAGAGTAGATATCATTCACCTCCTTAGTTAATTTTATTACTAAGTGTTTTACTCTTTTTGATGCTATTTATAAATGGGATCAGTTTTTTTTTACTTCTTTTCAGAAAATTCATTGTTAGTGTATAGAAACACAATAGATTTTTTTGTGTTAATTTTGTATACTGTAACTTTACTGAATTCATTGATTAGATCTAACAGTTTTTTGATTGGTATAAAACATATCCTCTACAAATAGAGACAAGGTAACATTTCCCCTTCTAATTCTGATAACTTTTATTTCTTTTTCTTACATAATGGCTCCAGCTAGGGCTCCTAATACTTTGTTGAATAGGAGTGGTGAGAGTGGGCACCCTTGTCTTGTTCCTCAATTTTTTCACCACTGAGTTTGATGTTAGCTGTGGGCTTCTTATTTATGGCCTTTATTATGTTGAGAAAAATTCCTTCTATGTCTAATTTGTTATGAGTTTTTATCGTGAAAGGATTTTGAATTTTGTGAAATGCTTTTTCTACATTTATTGATATAATCAAATTATTCTTTTCTCTCATTCTATTAATATAATGTATCACATTGATTGATTTGCAGACATGGAACCTTCTTTGCTCTGAAGGGATAAATCCCACTTGAGTATGATGAATGATCCTTTTAATGTACTGCTGAATTTAGTTTGCTTGTATTTTATTGACAATTTTTTGAATCTATATTCATCAGGGATATTTGCCTGTTGTTTTCTTTTTAGTAGTTTCCTTTTCTGGTTTTAGTTTTAGGATGATGCTAGCCTCATAAAATGCACTTAAGAATATTCTGTTCCCTTTGATTTTTTGATCAGCCATTAGAGTTTTATTAGTTTCCTTTGGTGGTGTCATATTTACTTGATTTTTTGTGATCCTTGAATTCTTATATTGGTACCTGTATTTAAGTCTGCTCCACTTTCAGACTTTACAGGTTTGTTTTGGCAGAGATAGTTCTTCACCTGTAAGCTCAGTTTGGATTTCTGTGTTTGTCTGCAGGTAATGTCCTTGGGCACTTGAGGCCTGCTGTTATGTTCTATTTTAGGATGAGGCAAATATTTGAGCTCCGAATTTGAGGGTGGGGTTTTACCACTGGCTGAGAACAGTTGGACAGAACTGCTGGCTTTGTTCCTTACCCAGGTGAACCGCAAAGATGGGTTCTGTGGTTGTCTGGATTCTCTGGTCAAGGTTATAAATAGTCAGGACTGGGTACTCTATTGAGTAATAGATACAGCTATGAATTAACTTCCTTGCCCTGGTAGGGTAGCAGGATGCGATCCAGGGTATACCTCATTGTTTGGGGACCCAGGTCAGGCAGAGTGTGCACTGAATTGCCTAGTCAGGTGAGATCAAAAGTTTTGTCTATAGATGGGGAAAGCCACAGGTTGTGCTCTCTGTTCAAGTGCCCACTGTTCATGGGTGTTGATTGAGATATGTAGTTTTCTTTGTGCTCTGGTAGGTTCCCTGGTTGGACAGGCTAAAGCCTGTATTCAGTGATGAACTGGGCTATGAACTAGATTTCCTGCCTGGGAACAGAAGGAGAAGCAGCTCTAAAGCTGGTAAAGCTCTTTGTTCATTGTCTTAACTTAAGCTGACCTGCACTTCAAGTTCCTGGACTGAACAGGGTCACTGACTTTGCTCTGAAAATTATCAGATGTGCCTGCCCACCTCACAGCTTGAGTGCTGGGAGCTGCAGAGCTTCCAAGAGTTGTCCCCAGCCCTTCTGGTCAGATAGGGCTGTGAGACACTCACCATAGCAGGTGGGGCCATATCTCAGCTCCCATGACTGGGTGGGAAGAGGAAAGACTTCTTTGGGATTCTTTTATTTTCCCAAATAGACTTTTCAGTTGGGAGAGGCCAGGTGATATCCTCAGTTCTTAATTAATCCTCCTCTCTGCGTGTAGCACAGGAACCTCCACACCAGCACTGGCTTTGTTCCAGGAGGTGATCAGCCCCACATGACTACATCTTGGTTTGAGTGGTATTGGGTTACACAACTTGTAGCACAGATGGGGTTAGAAGACACTCTCTACAGCAAGTGAAGCTGTGAAACAGCTCCTTGCCTGGGCATTAGGGCCAGCAAAACACGTTTGAGGATCTGAATCAGGCAGATCAGCACCCCACAAAATCCCTTGGTCAGAATGTGCCCTTGACTTGGTTCTTCAGATGAATAAAGCCACTGGATGGGATTTGGGCACTGCAGGTATGAACTTTGTCTGCCAAGATCTTTGTGCTGGGTTTTTGTTTTTTTTTCAACATCTTTATTGGAGTATCATTGCTTTACAATGGTATGTTAGTTTCTGCTTTATAACAAAGTGAATCAGTTATACATATACATATGTCCCCATATCTCTTCCCCCTTTTGTCTCCTTTCCTCCCAACCTCCCTATCCCACCCTTTGTAGTGATCACAAAGAACTGAGCTGATCTCCCTGTGCTATGTGGCTGCTTCCCACTAACTATCTATTTTACGTTTGGTAGTGTATATATGTCCATGCCACTCTCTCACTTTGTCCCAGCTTACCCTTCCACATCCCCGTATCCTCAAGTCCATCCTCTAGTAGGTCTGTGTTTTTATTCCCATCTTGCCCCTAGGGTCTTCATGACCTTTTTAATTTTATTTTTTTGGATTCCATATATATGTGTTAGCATGAGGTATTTGTTTTTCTCTTTCTGACTTACTTCACTCTGTACGACAGACTCAAGGTCCATCCACCTCACTACAAATAACTCAATTTCCCTTCTTTTTATGGCTGAGTAATATTCTATTGTATATATGGGCCACATCTTTTTATCCATTCATCTGTTGATGGACACTTAGGTTGCTTCCATGTCCTGGCTATTGTAAATAGAGCTGCAATGAACACTTTGGTACATGACTCTATTTGAATTATGGTTTTCTCTGGGTATATGCCCAGGAGTGGGATTGCTGGGTCGTATGGTAGTTATATTTTTAGATTTTAAGGAACCTCCATACTGTTCTCCATATTGGCTGTATCAATATACATTCCCACCAACAGTTCAAGAGGGTACCCTATTCTCGACACCCTCTCCAGCATTTATTGTTTGTAGATTTTTTGATGATGGCCATTCTGACTAGTGTGAGATTGACACCTCATTGTAGTTTTGACTTGAATTTCTCTAATGATTAGTAGTGTTGAGCATCCTGTCATGTGTTTGTTGGCAATCTGTATATCTTCTTTGGGGAAATGTCTATTTAGATGTTCTGTGCATTTTTGGATTGGGTTGTCTGTTTTTGATATTGAGCTGCATGAGCTGCCTGCATATTTTGGAGATAAATCCTTTGTCAGTTGTTTCATTTCCAAATATTTTCTCCCATTCTGAGGGTTGTCTTTTCACAGTGTTTATAATTTCCTTTGCTGTGTAAAAGCTTTTAAGTTTCATTAGATCTCATTTGTTTATTTTTTGTTTTTATTTCCATAGGAGGTGGATCAAAAATGATCTTGATGTGATTTATGTCATAGAGTGCTCTGCCTATGTTTTCCTGTAAGAGATTTATGGTTTCTGGCCTTATATTTCGGTCTTTAATGGGTTTTGAGTTTATTCTTGTGTATGGTGTTAGAGAGTGTTTTCATTTCATTGTTTTATATGTAGCTGTCCAGTTTTCCCAGCAACACTTATTGAAGAGGGCGTCTTTTCTCCATTGTATATTCTTCCCTCCTTTATCAAAGACAAGGTGATCATATGTGCATGGATTTATCTCTGGGTTTTCTCTCATGTTCTATTGATCTATATTTCTGTTTTTGTGCGAGTACCATACTGTCTTGATTACTGTAGCTTTGTAGTATAGTCTGAAGTCTGGGAGCCTGATTCCTGCAGCTCCGTTTTTCTTTCTCAAGATTGCTTTGTCTATTTGGGGTCTTTTGTGTTACCATACAAATTGTGAGATTTTTTCTTCTAGTTCTGTGATAAATGTCAGTGGCAGTTTGATAAGGATTACATTGAATCTGTACATTGCTTTGGGTAGTAAAGTCATTTTCACAATGTTGATTCTTCCAACGAAGAACATGGTATATCTCTCCAACTATTTGAATCATCTTTAATTTCTTTCATCAGTGTCTTATAATTTTCTGCATACAGGTCTTTTGTCTCCTTACATAGGTTTATTTCTAGATATTTTATATTTTTGTTGCAATGGTAAATGGGAGTGTTTTCTTAAATTCACTTTCAGAGTTTTCATCATTATTGTATAGAAATGCAAGAGATTTCTGTGCCTTAATTTTGTATGTTGCTACTTTACCAAATACATTGATTAGCTCTAGTTGTTTTCTGGTAAGACCTTTAGGATTCACTATGAATAGTATCATGGCATTTGCAAAAAGTGACAGATTTACTTCTTCTTTTCCGATTTGGATTCCTTTTATTTCTTTTTCTTCTCTGATTGCTGTGGCTAAATTTTCCAAAACTATGTTGAATAATAGTGGTAAGAGTGGGCAAACTTGTCTTCTTCCTGATCTTAGTGGAAATGGTTTCAGTTTTTCACCATTGAGGATGATGTTGTCTGTGGGTTTGTCATATATGTCCTTTATTATGTTGGGGAAAGTTCCCTCTGTGCTTATTTTCTGGAGGGGTTTTATCATAAATGAGTATTGAATTTTGTCAAAAGCTTTCTCTGCATCTATTTAGACGATCATATGGTTTTTCTCCTTCAATTTCTTAATATGGTGTATCACATTGATTGATTTGCATATATTGAAGAATCCTTGCATTCCTGGGATAAACCCCAATTCATCATGGTGTATGATCCTTTTAATGTTCTGCTGGGCTCTGTTTGCTAGTATTTTGTCAAGGATTTTTGCATATATGTTCATCAGTGATAATGGCCTGTAGTTTGTGTGTGTGTGTGTGTTATATCTTTTTCTGGTTTTGGTATCAGGGTGATGGTGGCCTCATAGAATGAGTTAGGGAGTGTTCCTCCTTTTGTTATATTTTGGAAGAGTTTGAGAAGGATAGGTGTGAGCTCTTCTCTAAATTTTTGAAAGAATTTGCCTGTGAAGCCATCTGGTCCTGGGCTTTTGTTTGTTGGAAGATTTTATCACAGTTTCAATTTTACTGCTTGTGATTAGTCTGTTCATATTTTCTATTTCCACCTGGTTCACTCTCCAAAGGTTGTGAATTTCTAAGAATTTGTCCATTCTTACCAGGTTGTCCGTTTTATTGGCATATAGTTGCTTGTAGTAATCTCTCATGATCCTTTGTATTTCTGAAGTGTCAGTTGTTACTTCTCCTTTTTTATTTCTAATTCTATTGATTTGGGTCTTCTCCCTTTTTTTCTTGATGGGCCTGGCTAATGGTTTATCAATTTTGTTTGTCTTCTCAAAGAACCAGCTTTTAGTTTTATTGATCTTTGCTATTGTTTCGTTCATTTCTTTTTCATTTATTTCTGATCTGATCTGTATGATTTCTTTCCTTCTGCTAACTTTGGGGTATTTTTGTTCCTCTTTCTCTAATTGCTTTAGGTTTAAGGTTAGGTAGTTTATTTCAGATGATTCTTGTTTCTTAAGGTAGGATTGTATTGCTAGAAACTTCCCTCTTAGAACTGATTTTGCTGCATCCCATAGGTTTTGGGTCTTCTTGTTTTCATTGTCATTTGTATCTAGGTATTTTTTTTATTTCTTCTTTGATTTCTTCAGTGATCTCTTGGTTATTAAGAAGTGTGTTGTTTAGCCTCCATGGGTTTGTATTTTTTATGGATTTTTTCCTGTAATTGATATCTAGTCTCATAGCGTTTTGATCACTAAAGATACTTGATACCATTTCAATTCTCTTAAATTTACCAAGGTTTGATTTGTGACACAATATATGATCTCTACTGGAGAATGTTCCATGAGCACTTGAGAAGATGTGTATTCTCTTGTTTTGGGATGAAATGTCCTATAAGTATCAATTAAGTTCATCTTGGTTGTTGTATCATTTAAAGCTTGTGTTTCCTTATTTATTTTCATTTTGGATGATCTGTCCATTCGTGAAAGTGGGGTGTTAAAGTCCCCTACTATGATTGTGTTACTGTCAATTTCCCCTTTTATGGCTGTTAGTATTTGTCTTATGTATTGAGGTGCTCCTATGTTGGGTGCATAAATATTTACAATTGTTATATCTTCTTCTTGGATCGATCCCTTGATCATTATGTAGTGTCCTTCTTTGTCTCTTCTAGTAGTCTTTATTTTAAAGTCTATTTTGTCTGATATGGGAATTGCTACTCCAGCTTTCTTTTGGTTTCCATTTGCATGGAATATCTTTTTCCATCCCCTTACTTTCAATCTGTATGTGTCTCTAGGTCTGAAGTGGGTCTCTTGTAGACAGCATATATATGGGTCTTGTTTTTGTATCCATTCAGCCAATCTGTCTTTTGGTGGGAGCATTTAGTCCATTTACATTTAAGAGAATTATCAATATGTATGTTCCTATTCCCATTTTCTTAATTGTTTTGGGTTCGGTATTGTAGGTCTTTTCCTTCTGTTGTGTTTCTTGCCTAGAGAAGTTCCTTTAGCATTTGTTGTAAAGTTGGTTTGGTGGTGCTGAACTCTCTCAGCTTTTGCTTGTCTGTAAACGTTTTAATTTCTCCATCAAATCTGAATGAGATCCTTGCTGGGTAGAGTAATCTTGTTTGCAGATTTTTCTCCTTCATCACTTTAAATATGTCCTGTAACTCCCTTCTTGCTTGCAGAGTTTCTGCTGAGAGATCAGCTGTTAACCTTTTGGGGATTCCCTTGTGTGTTATTTGTTGTTTTTCCCTTGCTGCTTTTAATATTTGTTCTTTGTACTTAATTTTTGATAGTTTGTTTAATAAGTGTCATGGCCTGTTTCTCCTTGCTTTTTTCCTGTATGGGACTCTCTGTGATTCTTGGACTCGATTAACTATTTCCTTTCCCATATTAGGGAAGTTTTCAACTATAATCTCTTCAAATATTTTCTCGGTTCCTTTCTTTTCCTCTTCTTCTTCTGGGACCTCTATAATTTGAATGTTGGTGTGTTTAATGTTGTCTCAGAGGTCTCTGAGACTGTCCTCAATTTTTTTCATTCTTTTTTCTTTATTCTGCTCTCTAGTAGTTACTTCCACTATTTTATCTTCCAGGTAACTTATCCGTTCTTCTGCCTCAGTTATTCTGGTATTGATCCCTTCTAGATAATTTTTAATTTCATTTATTTTGCTGTTCATCACTGTTTGCTGTTTAGTTTTTCCAGGTCCCTGTTAAACGTTTCTTGTATTTTCTCCATTCCATTTCCAAGGTTTTAGATCATCTTTACTCTCATTATTCTGAATTCTTTTTCAGGTAGACTGCCTACTTCCTCTTCCTTTGTTAGGTTAGGTGTGTTTTTGTCTTGCTCCTTCATCTGCTGTGTGTTTCTCTGTCTTCTCATTTTGCTTAACTTACTGTGTTGAGGTCTCCTTTTCACTTGTTGAATGTTCATAGATCCTTTTTTTTTTTTTTTGGTATGTGTCCCCAATGGCTAACGTTGGTTCAGTGGGTTGTGTAGGTTTCCTGGTGGAGGGAACTAGTACCTGTGTTCTGGTGGATGAGTCTAGATCTTGTCTTTCTGGTGGGCAGATCCACATCTGGTGGTGTGTTTTGAGATGTCTGTCACTTTATTATGATTTTAGGCAGCCTCTCTGCTAATAGATGGGGTTGTGTTCCTCTCTTGCTAGTTGTTTGGCATAGGGTGTCCATCATTGTAGCATGCTGGTCATTGAGTGCAGCTGAGTCTTGGTGTTGTGATGGAAATTTCTGGGAGATATTTTGCCGTTTGATATTACATAGAGCTGGGAGGTCTCTTTTAGATCAGTGTCCGGAATTTGGCCCTTCCACCTCAGAGGCATAGCCCTGATGCCTGGTGGGAGCACCAAGATCCTGTCATCCACATGGCTTGGAATAAAAGGGAGGAAAAAAAAGAAAGAAGAAGATAAAATAAAATAAAGTAAAATAAAATAAAATAATTTATTAAAATAAATAGTAAAAAATAATTATTAAAAAATGTTTTACAGTAATAAAAAAACAGAGAAAGAAAGAAGAGAGCAACCAAATCAAACCACAAATCCACCAATAATAACAAGTGCTAAAAACTGTTCTAAAACAACAACAACAAAAAAAAACGGACAGAGAGAACCCTAGGACAAATGGTAAAAGCAAAGCTATACAGACAAAATCACACACAGAAGCATACATATACACACTCACCGAAAGAGAAAAAGGGAAAAAGGGAAATATATATATATATATATATATATATATATATATATATATATATATATATATATATATATATATATCATTGCTCCCAAAGTCCACCTCCTCACTTTGGGATGATTCATTGTCTATTCAGTAGTCCATAGATGCAGGGTACATGGATTTGATTATGGAGATTTAATCCACTGCTCCCGAGGCTGCTGGGAAAACTTTTCCCTTTCTCTTCTTTGTTCACACAGCTTCTGGGGTTCAGCTTCGGATTTGGACCCACCTCTGTGTGTAGGTAGCCTGAGGGTGTCTTTTCTTCTCTCAGAGAGGATGTGGTAAAAGGAGCAGCTGCTCTGGGAGGCTCTGGCTCACTCAGGCCAGGGTAAGGGAGGGGTAAGAAGTGTGGGGTGAGCCTGTGGCCTCAGAGGTCGGCATGACTTTGCACCAGCCTGCAGCGTGCTCTGTGTTCTCCTGGGGAAGTTTCTCTGGAGCTCCTTTAAGCGGCACTCTTAATCCCCTCTACTTGCACCAGGAAATAAAGAGGCAAGAAAAAGTCTCTTGCCTCTTTGGCAGTTCCAGACTTTTCCCCAGACTCCTTCCTGGCGAGCTGTGGTTCACTAGCCCCTTCAGGCTCTGTTCTTGCAGCCAACCCCAGTCCTCTCCCTGGATTCCAACTGAAGCCCGAGCCTCAGCTTCCAGCCCCCACCCGCCCCGGTGGGTGAGCAGACAAGCTTCTCAGGCTGGTAAGTGCTGGTCGGCACTGATCCTCTGTGCGGGAATCTCTCCACTTTGCCCTCCGTACCCCTGTTGTTGTGCTCTCCTCCATGGCTCCAAAGTTTCCTGCCCTCCGCCACTCACAGTCTCTGCCCACGAAGTGCCTTTTTAGTGTGTGGAAACCTTTCCTTCTTCACAGCTCCCTCCCACTGGTGCAGGTCCCGTCCCTATTCTTTTGTCTCTGTTTTTTCTTTTATTTTCTTTCTTTTTTTTCTTTTTTTTTTTTTTGCCCTGCCCAAGTATGTGGAGAGTTTCTTGCCTTTTGGGAGGTCTGAGGTCTTCTGCCAGTGTTCAGTAGGATTTCTGTAGGAATTGTTTCACATGTAGATGTATTTCTGTTGTATTTGTGGGGAGGAAAGTGATCTCCATGTCTTACTCTTCTGCCATCTTGAAACTCCTCCAGCCCTGTGCTGATTTTTGCAAGCCCCTTCCTCTTTCTCCATCACAGTCAGATCCCTAACGTTTGATCCCCAAAGATTTCTTTGCAATTTCAGTGGTGTGAGATCAGAGTATGGACTCTGTCAAACTGACCCACAATCCTGGGGAAGCTGGTTGTCACCCCTGGGTTCTCTTTTCCCACTGGAGTTCAGGATGTTTGGGGCAACATCTCAACGTAGTGCTGTGCTGGTCTGGGGGAAGGATGATGTGATCAATATGTAGTCACTCCTCTTACCTTCTAATGCAGTCTGTCTTGGTCCCTGAGGTGTAGGGAGTACTTCAGCCTCACCCCTGTGTCTTAGGTTTCTCTCAGTGGTGTCTTGTTTTTGAAGAGTTTTTTGTTGTTCTTCTTGTGAGTTGTCAGGAACAACTTACATCATCATCTTGGTGATGTCACTAATCTATAAAAATTTGACAGCCTAACCATATCAACAAAAATATTGAAGAACAAAACATTAAGAACTGAAAAACCTGGGCATTTATGTATATGCAGCTTCTTTAAATAATAAAGAAAATATTTTCAATTTCCCAATATAAGTAGGTGGTTAAAAATATATTGTTTATTCATTTATCTAGTCAACAAATGTCTTTATTAAACCAATAAATGAATAATAGTAAGGTAAGACATAATTTTCATGTCTGTTTATTTACTGAAAAATAGTTACCATTTATAACACCAGAACATTACTAAGATTATATGCTACCCCATTCAATGCCATTTCAAAATAATTCTACAGAATTTGTAAGTTCCTAATGACATTAACAATAGAGTATTCTATTAATAATAGAACATTAATAATAGAAATGATAATGCATTTTATAAGAAGATGGGAATTAAATGTATTTCAAGTATGATTTTAGAGACCATGAATTATGGACCCAGTAACTGGTTTTGAACCACTGTTTTTGGCATACAAATCACCAGTGAATATGTGAATTAAGCCTGTAACATGCTGTTAAATTATCAGACCTATTTGAAGTTGGCTGGAATAGGAATCTTTAGTTTGAGTCCCTGTTTTCTGCCAGTTCTAGTTATGTTTCTCTGGAGATAATGACAATTTTGTGTCTTTCATGAACCAGAGACCACTTTAAAATGTGTTTTGAAAAGCCAGTCAGGGACTATGGCCATACAATTGAGTTTGGAATGGAATTACTCAAGCTGGCCTTTCACACTGCCCTTCCTATTCCAATTTACACTCTGCTTAGGCTCTATGGACCTATTGTGTTATGTGCAGAGGAAAGGTGGTAAATTATCTTTTTCACATTATTTTTAAAAATCATAATACCAGATGTATAAATTGTGGTGGAGGGTAAGTTCCTAGGCCAATTACTTATAGGAGAGGGATGGTATTATTTCTTAACTATTTCTTCAAAAGTTTGATGTTCTCCATAAACATAACTATTTCTGAGTTTTATTGTCTTAACCTTTGCTAGTCCAACAAGATTTCAGCCTTAACATCCAATTCAATTATTTTTCTAATTTTTTATACTCTTGTGATTTTGCAGTGTTAACATTATGGGGCCTTAACCTGTATTTCTGAAATTCAGAAAATTTTAAAAACTAAAACATTTTAAGAGCTCATTAAGAAGTCAAATGACCCAAATTGACATGAATTTTATAGTCTTAATATATTATGCTTAATGTGAATATTTATTTGTTTTGTTTCATGATAATATATTGTCCTAGAACTGGCTAGATTTATAAAATATGTCATTTATACATACTAACAACGTCCTAAAGTTTGAAAAATTCTATATTCGGCACACATCTGGTACTAAGAGTTTGGGTAAAATTTTATGGAATTCTAATGGTTATTCCTTTTTACTTCTGTAATTACTTAAGCTAAAATTTTATCCTTTCATCTCTTGTATCTTTTACTTATTTTCTTATTACACTTTCTCTGTGTTTCCCAGTGAATTCTTCTCTTGCATTAACTCTGCTTGTGATGTCTGCACCCCTTCCACTATATATGTTAGCTATTGCTGCCTAACTAACACAGAACTCGGGGTGGGGCGGGGTTAAGCAGCAATCAGTTATCATCATTCACATATGTGCAAGTTGGTTGGGGGCTCAGTAGATTTTACCTGGTCTCTGCTTCTTACTGAGTAGAATGAGAAGGCCCAGATTCTGCCTGCAGTGGATGAGACAACTCAGTTCCCAGGTCCTTTATCTTCCTCTGGGAACAAGCAGGTTAGATTCCGCTGTTCTTTTTATGGTGATGCAGAGGCACAAAAGAGCAAAAATTTGCAGATAAGCTAAGGGGATAGAGGAAAAGGGTGTAGGAAGGAAACAAGAGTAGAAATGACAGGAGAAAATGACTGGGTCTGATAGATCTTTAAATACTAAGTGTCTGCTTCTGTGTTCCCACACATGTATCCTTGTATCTCTGAGCATAGAGGAGCTCTTAATGGCTTAGATGGTCACCTGTTATTTCAATAAGAGTACTGAAAATTAACACATTAATAAAAACTGAAAAATAAACTGCCTTATTTCATTATAACCAATCCCCACTGTTGGAATTAGGGACATAATGAGATTTTCACCACCTAAATAAAGTCTTCTAATATGACCATTGTAAGGATTACTCAACTGAGCTCTACCCACCAGAGCAACAGCCAGCTCTACCCACCACCAGTCCCTCCTATCAGGAAAATTCCACAAGCCTCTTAGATAGCCTCAACCCCCAGAGGGCAGAAAGGAGAAGCAAGAACTACAATCCTGCAACCTGTGGAACAAAAACCACATTCACAGAAAGATAGACAAGATGAAAAGACAGAGGGCTATGTACCAGATGAATGTACAAGATAAAACCCAAGAAAAACAACTAAATAAAGTGGAGATAGACAACCTTCCAGAAAAAGAATTCAGAATAATGATAGTGAAGATGATCCAGGACCTCGGAAAAAGTATGGAGGCAAAGATCGAGAAGATGCAAGAAATGTTTAACAGAGACCTAGATGTATTAAAGAACAAACAAACAGATGAACAATACAATAAATGAAATGAGAAATACACTAGAAGTAATCAATAACAGAATAACTGAAGCAGAAGAACAGATAAGTTACCTGAAAGACAGAATGGTGGAATTCACTGCTGTGGGACAGAATAAAGAAAAAAGAATGAAAAGAAATGAAGACAGCTTAAGAGACTGCTGGGACAATGTTAAACACAACAACATTCACATTACAGGGGTCCCAGAAGGAGAAGAGAGAGAAGAAGGACCCAAGAACATATTTGAAGAGATTATAGTCAAAGCTTCCCTAACATGGGAAAAGAAATAGCCACCAAAGTCGAGGAATTGCAGAGAGTCCCATACAGGATAAACCCAAGTAGAAATATGCCAAGACACATAATAATCAAATTGGCAAAAATTAAAAACAAAGAAAAATTATTGAAAGCAGCAAGGGAAAAATGACAAATAACATACCAGGGAACTCCCACAAGGTTAACAGCTGATTTCTCAGCAGAAACTCTACAAGCAAGAAGGGGGTGGCATGAACATAGGAAGAACATACAACCAAGATTACTCTACCCAGCAAGGATCTCATTCAGATTCGATGAAGAAATCAAAAGCTTTACAGACAAGCAAAAGCTAAGAGAATTCAGCACCACCATACCACCTCTACAACAAATGCTAAAGAAAATTCTCTAAGTGGGAAACACAAGAGAAGAAAAAGACCTACAAAAACAAACCCAAAACAATTAAGAAAATGGTCATAGGAACATATATATTGATAATTACCTTAAATGTGAATGGATTAAATGCTCCAACCAAACAACACAGGCTTGCTGAATGGATACAAAAACAAGACTGATATACATTCTGTCTAAAGGAGACACACATTAGACCTAGGGACACATACAGACTGAAAGTGAGAGGATGGAAAAAGATACTCCATGCAAATGGAAATCAAAAGAAAGCTGGAGTAGCAATACTCATATCAGATAAAATAGATTTTCAAATAAAGAATATTACAAGAGACAAGGAAGGACACTATGTAATGATCAAGGGATCAATCCAAGACGAAGTTATAACAATTATAAATATATTTCACCCAACATAGGAGCACCTTAATACAAAAGGCAACTGCTAACAGATATAAAAGAGGAAATCGACAGTAACACAATAATAGTGGGGGATTTTAACACCTCACTTACACCAATGGATTGATCATCTAGACAGAAAATTAATAAGGAAACACAAGATTTAAATGACACAATAGAGTAGATACATTTAATTGATATTTATAAGGCATTCCATCCAAAACAGCAGATACACTTTCTTCTGAAGTGTGCATGGAACATTCTCTGGGATAGATCACATCCTGGGTCACAAATCAAGCCTTAGTAAATTTAAGAATATTGAAATCTTACCAACCACCTTTTCTGACCACAACGGTATGAGATTAGAAATGAATTACAGGGAAAAAATAAAGTAAAAAAACACAAACATGGAGGTTAAAAATATGTTACTAAATAACCAAGAGATCACTGAGGAACTCAACAAGGAAACAACAACAACAAAAATACCTAGAGACAAATGACAATGAAAACACGATGATGAAAAACCTATGGGATGCAGCAAAAGCAGTTTTAAGAGGGAAGATTATAGCTATACAAGCCTACTTCAAGAAAAAGAAAAATCTCAAATAAACAATCTAACCTTACACCTAAAGGAACTAGAGAAAGAAGAACAAACAAAACCCACAGTTAACAGAAGGAAAGAAATTATAAAGATCAGAGCAGAAATAAATGAAATAGAAAAAAAGAAAACAATCACAATGATCAATAAGACTAAAAGCTGGTTCTTTGAGAAGAAAAACAAAATCGATAAACCATTAGCCAGAGTCATCAAGAAAAAGAGGGAGAAGACTCAAATCAATAAAATTAGAAATGAAAAAGGAGAAGTTACAACAGAAAATGAAGAAATGGAAAGCATCCTAAGAGACAACTACAAGCAACTCTATGCCAATAAAATGGATAACCTGGAAGAAATAGACAAATTATCAGAAAGGTATAACCCTCCAATACTGAGCAAGGAAGAAAGAGAAAATATGAACAGACAAATCACAAGTAATGAAATTAAAACTGTGATTAAAAATCTTTCAACAAACAGAAGTCCAGGACCAGATGGCTTCACAAGTGAATTATCAAACATTTAGAGAAGAGCTAATAGCCATCCTTCTCAAACTCTTCCAAAAAATTACAGAAGAAGGAACACTCTCAAACTCATTCTATGAAACCACCATTACCCTGACACCAAAACCAGACAAAGATATTATAAAAAAAGAAAATTACAGACCAATATCACTGATGAATATAGATGCAAAAATCCACAACAAAATACTGGCAAACAGAATCCAACAACACACTAAAAGGATCATACACCATGATCAAGTGGGATTTATCCCAGGGATGCAAGGATTCTTCAATATACGTAAATCAATCAGTGTGATAAACCATATTAACAAATTGAAGAATAAAAACCATATGATCATCTCAATAGATGCAGAAAAATCTTTTGACAAACTTCAACACCAATTTATGATGAAAACTTTCCAGAAAGTGGGCATGGAGAGAACCTACTTCAACATAATAAAGGCCATATATGACAATCCCACAGCAAACATCATTCTCAATGGTGAAAAACTGAAAGCATTTCCTCTAAGATCAGGAATAAGACAAGGATGTCCTCTCTCACCACTATTATTCAACATAGCTTTGGAAGTCCTAGCCACAGCAATCAAAGAAGAAGAATAAATAAAAGGAATACAAATTGGAAAAGAAGAAGTAAAACTGTCACTGTTTGCAGATGACATGATACTATACATAGAGAAACCTAAAGATGCCACCAGAAAACTACTAGAGCTAATCAATGAATTTGTTAAAGTTGCAGGTGACAAAATTAATGCACAGAAATTCTTGCATTCCTATACACTAATGTTGAAAAATCTGAAAGAGAAATTAAGGAAACACTCCCGTTAACTATTGCAACAAAAAGAATAAAATACCTAGGAATAAACCTACCTAGGGAGAAAAAAGACCTGCATGCAGAAAACTGTAAGACACTGATGAAATAAATTAAAGATGATACAAATAAATGGAGAGATATACCATGTTCTTGGATTGGAATAATCAATGTAGTGAAATAGACTATACTACCCAAAGCAATCTACAGAATCAATGCAATCCCTATCAAATTACCAATGGCATTTTTTACAGAACTAGAACAAGAAATTTAAAATTTGTATGGAGACACAAAAGTCCCCGAATAGTCAGTGAAGTCTTGAGCGAAGAAAATGGAGCTGGAGGAATCAGACACCCTGTCTTCAGACTATAGTACAAAGCTACGGGAATCAAGGCAATATGGTACTGGCACAACAACAGAAGTATAGATCAATGGAACAAGCTAGAAATACTAGAGATAAACCCACACTTATATGGTCACCTTATTTTTGATAAAGGAGGCAAGAATTTACAATGGAGAAAAGAAAGCCTCTTTAATAAGTGGTGCTGGGAAACCTGGACAGGTACATGTAAAAGAATGAAATTAGAACACTCCCTAACACCATACACAAAAATAAACTTAAAATGGATTAAAGACCTAAATGTAAAGCCAGATACTATAAACGTCTTAGAGAAAAACATAGGCAGAACACTCTATGACAAAATTCACAACCAGATCCTTTTTGTCTCGCCTCCTAGAGAAATGGAAATAAAACCAGAAATAAACAAATGGGACCTAATGCAACTTGAAAGCTTTTGCACAGCAAAGGAAACCATAAACAAGACAATAAGAGAACCCTCAGAATGAGAGAAAATATTTGCAAAAGAAGCAACTGACAAAGGATTAATCTCCAAAAATATGCAAGTAGCTCAATATCAAAAAAAAAAAAAAAATCAACCTAATCCAAAAATGGGCAGAAGACCTAAACAGACATTTCTCCAAAGAAGACATACATATGGCCAAGAAGCACATGAAAAGCTGCTCAACATCACTATTTATTATAGAAATGCAAATCAAAACTACAATGAGGTGTCACCTCACACCAGTTAGAATGGGCATCATCAGAAAATCTACAAACAACAAATGCTGGAGAGGGTTTGGAGAAAAGGGAACCCTCTTTCACTGTTGGTGGGAATGTAAATTGATATGACCAGTATGGAGAACTGTATGGAAGTTCCTTAAAAATCTAAAACTAGAATTACCATATGACGCAGCAATCCCACTACTGGGCCTACACCCTTAGTAAACCATAATTCAAAAAGACACATGCACTGTAATGTTCATTGCAGCATTATTTACAATAGCCAGGTCACTGAAGCAACCTAAATGCCCATAGAAAGATGAATGGATAAAGAAGAAGTGGTACATATATACAATGGAATATTACTCATCCATAAAAAGGAATGAAATTTGGTCATTTGTAGAGATGTGTTTGGACCTACAGTCTGTCATACAGAATGAAGTTAGTCAGAAAGAGAAAAACAATTATCATATATTAAGGCATTTATGTGGAATCTAGAAAATGGTACAAATGAACTGGTTGGCAGTTGAGGCACAGAAGTAGATAAAAAACGTTTGGACACAAAGAGGGGAAAGCGGCATGGGGTGGGGTTGGTGGTGTGATGAATTGGGAGATTAGGATTGACATGTATACACTGATGTGTATAAAATGGATGACTAATAAGAACCTGCTGTATAAAACAAAAATTAAAGAAAAAAATAAAAAAGAAAGAGACTCACAGAAAACAGACTAGTGATTGCCAAGGGAGTGGGGGGTGGGTGTGGGAAGGGTTGGGAACTTAGGATAAGCAGATGAAAGTTAGTATATATAGGAAGGATAAACAATAAGGTCCTACTGTATAGCACAGGGAACTATATTCAATATCCTGTGATAAACCAGATGGAAAAGAATATGTAATAGAATATATATATATATATATATATATATATATATATATATATATATATAACTGAGTCACTTTGTTGTACAGCAGAAATTAACACAACATTGTAAATCAACTATATTTCAATAAAATTTAAAAAAGAAAAAGGGATTACACACAGGTTTACACACTGGAGGTTTGATTTTCATTAAAATACTTCCATGTGGGAAACAAGTATTGATTGCATTCTGAGAGTCAACTTTATATATTATACACAATTTTGATGCAAGAACACAGTCATTGAACATATAGAAAAGATTCCTTTATTTTAAATGTACCATTGTTTCCCTCTATTTTAAATGTATTTCAAAACTTTATTTACTTAAATGCCACTCAAAAATTTGCAATTTTTTCACCATCTATGAAATTCAATCTTTGTATTTGGAAGTGCAAAATAATAAACACTTTCAATTAGAATTATTCAGAAACTGTAGGTAACAAAGTTATTTAGCATGGAAAAATCTCCCATTTGTTTCAAGTGATTGAAGAATTACTTTTTAGGTATTGAAAAATAAAGTCTCGTTTCAATTCACTGGGTTTCAAAATCTGTATCTCTTTAAATAAAATTCCAAAAAGTATCAACTTGGGGCATTTGTTAAAAGTGGAGATACACAGTTTTTTCTCCAACCTACTGTAGAAGAAATTCCAGTGATGGAAACTGGGATTCTTCACTTTCATGAGTACTAGTGACTCAACTGAATTAATGCTAGAGGGCTCTGGAAGTTCTATAATGCAGTGATTTTGTTTAGTGCTACATATTTGCCGGCTGAAATAAATGTATAATTGGTGCATCAAATAAAACAAAGGCTGATTAAATCAAGGAAAGACTGCATAATGATTTTATGTTTATGAAAATTACCTTTCTCCAAATATATTTATAATAGTAATAGGAATAAATGATAATTAAGTAATCAGTTCTACCATCATAATACACTGCAGCTGTGTCTATAAAAGTTGTCAATCATTCAGAGGATTCAGAGGAGTTTTGCTTATTTGAGGGCAACTAGTCCAAGTTGGGTTCAAAACATAAAGATGTTAAGAACTATGTAAGGAAAAAATACTCTTTTTATCTGAATGTTTTTTACTTTTTATAGATAAAACATCTCTACAGCAAAAAAAAAAAGGGGGGGGGAAACACTGATTTTCAGCACTTAAATTGGCACCTCTGATAATTTTCTGTGTAAAATTATAGTATTAATTCGGAAAGGGCATCAGATGTTCAACTCTCTGATTCAGAACAGTAGGTAAGATTTAAAATGTTAGTTAAGTAATTGTGCTTATACTTTTTCCATTTAGGACACATGGAATAGTCATTTCCGCCATAATGGCAAAATGATTAAGAACAACTGTATAAAGAAACTCTTAAGAAAACGGGTTTAACCTACAGTATAGCCTTAGGGACAAGTATTTATAATGGTATCTGCTGTTCGGTTAATTACAGTGAAGCATGACCATCAATTTTTGTTTTCACCATCTTTTCCAAGGTAAATCAAAAGTAATCCTTCTCCATTTAATTGCCCTACTCATTTTCTTTTCCACTTGAAACAGGAAAAAAAAATTGCTATCAGAAAATCTTTAATAATTGTCACTATGATATTAAAGTTTTATTGTGAATTTTTTTAGGTTTGCCAATGTTTTTGCACTGTGCATATTATCTGTTTCAATCGTTTTCTATTAGAAACACCACCTACAATATATCTAAGTTAAAGAAAAATAATATGCATATTAATCGTTGTCAGATAGTTTATATAAAATTAAAGGGGCTACTTTCTGGTATGAATTGTAACCGAGCAATGGATATGTGAATGAGTATTCACTTTTTTCTCTCCTCAGTAAGTTCCTTTTTTCTTAACTGAAGTCCATCTCCCAAGCCCAAGTCTACTGAAATTCTGGAACAAAATATGATTGCCAGGGAAATGTGGAAACAAAGGCAAAGGATCCCAGGGAATGTGTTTAAGGTTACAGCACAGCTCTGATCCTTCAGAAAGGACTCAGTGACCTGGAAATTTTGTTTTACTTCTATTTTGCTTGCTTTACAGAGGCTACAAGTGAGAGAAAGTAAGTAAAGAGAATCTGAGATGTAACTAAAGAAGTTGATTAACTTCTCAAATATCTCTTTTCTTTTATTCTATAGTTTATTTTTTTTGAAAAGACACGTTAGTCTTCACTGTAGTGTTTTCATATGGCTTGTAAGGTGTAAAACTGAACAAGGCACTGAAATTGAGCATTCTAGAGATTTTGCTACTATCTTGTATGCTAATGGGTATGTGTTAGGATGTGACAGAAGTGACTACTTTGAGATAAATGGCACCTAAAATGCACATCCTCACAAACGCACAGTGATGAGAAAGGAGGAGATGCACATTGTGAAGCATGTGGTGACTTCTGGTCCTGCTGGTGAAACTAGGCTGTGGTGGTGGCTGTGAGTGTCTTCATTGTAAAGAACAGTTTGGCACAGAATCTTCAAGAGATTCCAACTTATTTCTTTAGGAAATCAGCAAGCCCAGACCAGAAAGATGGCTTTAACAACTCTGCAAAATTTCATCATGTTATTATTTATTTCATACTTTTACATAATGATTAACAGAAATATTCCCAACAACATTAATCTGGAGACTTCCTTCCTTTAACAGCAGCTGGAAGTCTTGAGTCTAAAAGAAAATGAAGAATTAGGTAGCAGTCAAGGGGAAATGATAAACAACTGAGACTTGGGGGTCAGTGGCAAAGACAAAGCAAATGTACAAGCAGCAGGTTGAGCCCAAGACTGGCTCTAGCTGTGAGGAGAAGAAAGTGTCCTATGAATATTCTCTGCCTCTCATGGCAGATGCATTTCACATTTTAGGACTCAAACCCTTCCTTTCTCTACCAAATAAGCAAATGATTGAAAGAGTTTTATAGTATAGAAAAATCTGGAAGGAAGGAAGGAAAGAAGGAAGAAGAAAGGAAGGAAGGGTGGAAGGAAAGAAGGGAGGGAGGGAAGGGGAAAGAAGGAAGGAAGGAGGGAAGGAAGGAAGGAAGGAAGGAAGGAAGGAAAACATGAAGGATTGACCTTAAACAAATAGACTGCTATTTGCTTCTCCAGCAAAAAAACAAAAACAAAACAGGTTTACTTGGGATCAGCAAAGAATTGCAATTCAGGTGCTTCCCTCGTGGCGCAGTGGTTGAGCGTCCGCCTGCCGATGCAGGGTACACGGTTTCGTGCCCCGGTCCGGGAAGATCCCACGTGCCTCAGAGTGGCTGATCTCGTGAGCCATGGCCGCTGAGCCTGTGAATCTGGAGCCTATGCTCCGCAACGGGAGAGGCCATAACAGTGAGAAGCCCCCATACCACAAAAAAAAAAAAAAAAAAAAAAAAAAGAATTGCAATTCAGAGTCTGCAACAATGGCAAGCCACGTGCAATTCCGCAGTAAGATAAAGAGGAGTATGCTTTTAAAGAGGGGAAAAGGAAGTTGGGAGGGTATAATAAACAAAGAGTGCATCAGATGAAATCGAGAGTTCGAAGTATAGTGGTTCTTCATTGGCTGAGTTGGGATAGTCTCATCAGCTGAGCTCTTGCCAGGAAAGAAGAGTCCTTCTTCCTGTTGGGCTCTACTATTGTCTTACAACATGAGAGTTCCCTCTTCTGGCCTCTCAACTCTATTTTAATTGACATTCTGTTTATTAATTTTTACAAAAGGAAGGGAGAAAGCATGAAAGAAAGGAAGGAAACACCAATGTCATAATTAGTCATAAATGTCCGGTGACATAATGTTGAGTTGGGACTCTGGAGTTGCAAACTCTTTGTCCTAAGGGTAAGCCACTTCTTTTTTTTTTAAAGGATTTTATTAGTTTCTGCTTTATAACAAAGTGAATCAGTTATACATATACATCTGTTCCCATATCCCTTCCCTCTTGCATCTCCCTCCCTCCCACTCTCCCTATCCCACCCCTCCAGACGGTCACAAAGCACCGAGTTGATCTCCCTGTGCTATGCGGCTGCTTCCCACTATCTATCTACCTTACGTTTGGTAGTGTATATATGTCCATGTCTCTCTCTCGCTTTGTCACAGCTTACCCTTCCCCCTCCTCGTGTCCTCAAGTCCATTCTCAAGTAGGTCTGTGTCTTTATTCCTGTTTTACCCCTAGGATATTCATGACATTTTTTTTTCTTAAATTCCATATATATGTGTGAGCATACTGTATTTGTCTCTCTCTTTCTCACTTACTCTGTATGACAGACTCTAGGTCTATCCACCTCATTACAAATAGCACAATTTCATTTCTTTTTATGGCTGAGTAATATTCCATTGTATATATGTGCCACACCTTCTTTATCCATTCATCCGATGATGGACGTGAGCCATGGCCACTGAGCCTGCGCATCCGGAGCCTGTGCTCCGCAATGGGAGAGGCCACAACAGTGAGAGGCCCACGTACCACAAAAAAATAAAATAAAATAAAATAAATAAAAAGAAAAAGAAAATTGAGTTACAAAAAAATGAAGTGGGTTTATCTCACGGGCCCAGCCGCTCCACGGCATGTGGGATCTTCCCGGACCATGGCATGAACCCATGTCCCCTGCATCGGCAGGAGGACTCTCAACCACTGCACCACCAGGGAAGCCCCATCAATTTTCTCTTTTTAAATGAGGCAGACTAATTATCTGTACATTTAAAACATTTGAATATTCTCTATCACCCTTCAGCTCTAGTGCCAACACTGCCCCTACCTAGCTATATGGCCTCAGAGACAAGAGACTAACCCTCTTTATTTGTTGGTTTCTTCTTCTATAGTAACGGGTTGAGTTACCAGTTATCAAGCCAGTTAGATAATCAGAATCACTTGAGGTACTGGTTAGAAATAGTGATTCCTTGACCCAAGGCTACATTTGAAATAGTCTTTTGGAAGTAAGGAAAGCATGAGACTCAACTTTTTCTTTGGATACAAATTCTAGTCTCCCGTGGCAACATCAGAATCCCATGAGAAGAGATGCCCATTTTAACCATGTATGTGTGATATTCATCTCAGATCTATTCAATCCTGATCTCATAAAGTGATACCAAAGGTTTATCTTTAACAAGTACTACAAGTAATTCCAAGGGGAATTAAGGAATAGAAATCACTGGGCTTGATGTCTTCCTACTTATAATCATGGCAGAATGATAGTTTCCAGAGTACTCAGTGCTGTGATACTCTGAAGTGGCATTTGTCTTTAGCAAGTAAGGGTGAAGCTCTCAGAGATTTTAAATAGCTGAACTGAGCCAACACCAGATGCTCATAACTTGATCCTTTTTCCCTTCCCTTCAGTTTATAGAAGAGACAGTTAGGGTGGGGGAGAAGGAGAAAAAGAATGCTCAGAGTTATGTAAGGCCAATTAAGTGGTCATTATTATGGTTTCAGATACTTCTGGTTATTCTTCTGGAACATAATAGGATTGTCTTTTTCTACATGAAATTAGGCAGGGCCACATGATTTGTTTTAGATAATGTAATTAGAAATGATGTGTGTGTGTGTGTGTGTGTGTTTTCTGTGCTGAGATTTGAAGAGTCAGTATTCTTCAGTATTCTTTTTCTTTTTCTGTCTTTTTTTTTTTTTTTGACTGCATCATGTGGCTTGTGTGATCTTATTTTCTTATTTCCCTGACCAGGGATCGAACCCGGGCCCCATGAGTGAAAGCATGGAGTCCTAATCACTGGACCATGAGGGAATTCCCAAGTATTCTTTTCAATTATAATTGGAAACAAGGTGACAAGCCAAGGCTAATACTTCCTATTGTCATTACAGCATTTAGTAACTGTGGGTTTCTCTACAGAAAACACTATTTATGCAAGTTCAAAATTCTTGGACCTCAGATCTCTGGTACCACGTCTGGCAATACCTTAGTGGATCTGAATCTCAAAAACATATTGACGTTTGGCAAAATTCACTGTATGAAGTCAGAAAAATACACAAACACACTCACAGAGAAAGTATATATATAGTGCCACCAAATACACCTGCTTTTGTCCTCCATGAGAAATTTCCCTGAGTGAGCATGAGATAGAAATATGGGGATTTCTTCTTTTCTCAGTTATTTATTTATTCATTAATTCCAAAATATTTAAGAAGTGCTGCATATTCCAGCTTCTTGAAATTATTGCTGAACCAAATAAAGATTGCCTGCCTCAGGGAGCTTATGTTCTAGAGAAGGAGACACATAATAAATGGTAACTCTAATAAATAAGTAAATTTTGCAGCATGTTGAAATTGACAAATGCTGTTGAAAAGGGGAAAAGTGGAGCAGAATGATGGGGAAAGAGTAACATTGTCCTGTAGTTGGAGAGCAAGTTGCAGCACTAAATGAGTGGTTTAGGTAGACTCCTTCCAGAAAGTGTGATCTGAGAAAAGACTGAAGGAGGTGACCGAATTAGGCAAGCACATGTCTTTGGAAATAGTGTTCCAAGCAGAAATGCCCTACGGTACTCTCCTGTTTTTCTGGTCAGTAGATTAGTAAGAGATAAGATCAGAGAATTAACAGGGGGTTTTATGGCCCTTGTATGAAGTGTATTTGCTGCTCTGATTGAAATGGGAATTGACTGCAAACTTTTGAACAGAAAAATGATATATCTGACAAACATTTGAAGAGCTAATGGCAATTTTCAAAATAAAATAGACTATATTAGGGAAGGGTAGGAACAGGGAGACCATTTGTCATGCAACTGCAGTAACACAGACGAGAGATTATGGCTCAGGCTAGCAGCTTAGACTAGCAAGGTAACGATGGAATGGAGTTAGGCATGGCTCACTTTCTTCTATGCCTTGGAAGAAAAAATGAAAGATCAGAAAACAAAATAGCAATCACTGATATGCAATCCATATTTTATTCGATCATAAAAATGTTTTTGATCTGGAAATCTTTAGAGAAAAATAAAACACCTGCAAGTCCACCTGTGAGATAAAGTATTCCAGAATTAAATGAAGTCTTATGTACACCTACCCAATGACTCCTCCCAGAATTTACCATTTTTGCTGTTTATGAATGCATCCATAAACCATACATGGGCTTGATACACCTATTTTTAGATTTTATATAAGTGATATACTTCTGTAGGGCGAGTAGGATATATAAATATTGATATCTTTTTTACAAACATTTTAATTTTTAAGAATTGTCCATGTTGATAATGTAGCTCTAGTTCCTTTGTTTCAATTACACTGTTTTATACCATTGTAAGAATTATCTATTCTTATGATCATGGAATTTTAGGAAATGTCACTGGAATTCAGAGAAATGAACATTAAAACCAAAAACCCACAATGAGTCCTCGGTATCACATTTTGTGAAATGTTTTCAAAATTAAAATGTCTAAAAATTTAGCAATAATTAAAATCTAGCAACACTAAACAGAGTATTAAGCTATGGTTGTTATCATTCCCATTGGGTGGAAATATAAATTGGTACAACTACTTAAGACCAATTGGTGTAATTTGTAAAACTGAAGACTTAACATACTATAATTCTCTCTATATATATACATATGTTTGGTTTTACGTGGTACCAACATTTTTAAACTCAAATTATCCCGCTGTCCTCAAACTGTGACAAATTATACAACTAAAACAATTATTGAGAGTGCAGGTCAAAGGGTACTGACCTGAGGCACATTCTCTAAAACCAGCTCCTGGACAGGGCTTACAATGCTGTGGTGTCAGGATGTCCAGCGATCTTCTCTTAAAACCTAATGAGCTGGGGAAAAAGACTCTTGCTTGGCCAGGGGCTCCCCCCCAAACTTTCAATCCTGGCAAAAGTTCAACTCTAGAGCAAGAGACCTTGGCCAGGCCCAGTGCCAGCTCCTGTCCCCAGGGAGGTTGTTCACATGGGTTTCCCTGAAAGAAGAGAGAGATTTGCAGGAGTTATTGTCCCAGTTCTCGCTGTCTCTCACCAGGACAAAACTCAGCTGGCAGTTCCCTGACAGAGGAGAACATGCAGAGAGTGTAAATGTGTCTGCGGTAGATGGCATACTCCCACTGGTGCCAGGCAGTTACGATGAGCACAAGCAGACAGCAGAGGGATAAAGGGGACAACCACCTCCACCAATGGGTGCAGGGCACACCTACTGGGGGCCATCACATCTTCCACCAAGGCCTCCAGGAAGCCACACAGGGCTAGGCAGTAGCAGAGCAACATAGTATGCATATATATATATATATGATATATATATATATATATATATCATATATATATTCCCAATTAAACTCTTGCACATATGTGCATGAAGACATATAAAAGATTGTCCACTGCAGTTTGTTTGTTACAGCATACTTTAGAACACGTCTCACCGTCCATTGACAACAGGATTCAATGTACAATGGCTTTAAAGATGGAACATTAAGATGGAAATACAGGCAAAAGGTGTATATCACACGGAGAAGAAACAGAGTCAGCAAACACATAAAACTAGGAAAATAAAGGAATGTGTTGGAAACAATCTACATCAGCTAGAATGTGAGATTTGTAAAGGGTATAATTTGTGCTATATCTGTAAAAGGCTGATTAACATCAAACCATGGAAGGCTTTGCATAGCATGGCAAGAAATACTTGCTTTTGTCTATGGAGAGTGGATAATAAAAACAGTGAGTCCAAAAACAATCACAGACAAGAAGACATATCTATTCATGTCTTAAAGCAAGAAGAGCCATAACAAATACTAGTGAACAAGTTTTGATACATTTACAATGTAGTGTCACGTTAAGAACACTATTATAAAACCAAGAGGGAATTAGTATTAAGTAACAACTAAAATGATTTACAAGTTTTATGCAGTGATCTACAAAGTAAAAGAAATGAAAACAATTTTAAAGGAGCACATGGCCAGCGTGGTAGATGAGCAGATGAGATCTCAGAAATAAATGGTAAAAATCCTGGCGCTTCTGACCTTGTGATGAGCTCATTGTTCCTGGTGTGATGGACTTGTGTCTGTAGCTTGATCATCCCCCACTTAGAAAGAAATAAAGAAGACATCTGCTGAAGTCATGACTACCTTGTTTACCAAACTCAGTAAAAGGGAAATCCTACTGTAGCTCAGCTGCCATTCTGTTGCCATAATTAGAAAATAATATCTGATTTCATGGGAAATCAAGAAAACAAGGGCAGTATGAAATACCAAAATGGAAAGCCTCAATAAAGAGTGATTTCAAGCACAATTGTTCTAGTCCTCTCTCTTTTATTCAAGTAAGTAACAAAAGGGTCATAATAAGAGAGCTTGATACAGTTTTTATTTTCTTAGGAACAAAGTAATTTAGATCTGAATGGAAATATTGTGCCAACACTAAAGCTTCATCAAAAATAGTATTATACATTGGAAAACATCTCCTAACATATTTCCAATATGTTTTAAAACATTTTCTTTGGCATTTAGCCAGATATGTCTTTCCCTGATTTGCTATTTTTTGCAAGCTAGATCAGAGCCAATATTCATATAATCAACAAATATGTTCCCATATGCTTTTCAAAGTGATCTGTTCTTTAGATGAATGTAATGTAAATTTAATAATATTAAAAATGACTTAAGAAAGTATAAATCACTATCATGACTATTGTTAAAAGACGTTTATTATGCTTCCATCCACATAGCTGCTCTCCTGTGCACTACATGAATTGGCAGTATACTCCTTTACCTTTAATAATTGAAGACAAATAACCATAAAACAAACAAAAAGTGACAACTCTTTTTGGCAAAAATGGTATATAAATGTGATGATACTAAAGGTTAATAAATCAATAAACTACAATAAATCAATCAATAAATAAATTTATTTCCCATCAATAAATAAATAAATCAAACTAAAATAAATCAATAAAAGTTAATTGAAAGTCTGTGTCTTTATACAACACTTAAATTTAATTTTCACCAACTTCTAATGTGTTTGGTATCACTCTCCTTTTGTCAAGGTAGACATACTAGCCAATGCAGTAGAGGATTCAAATCTAGAGAACTTTGACTTAAAACTTTGGCATTTCACATCAGTGTCAAAATATATCAATCTAGAGATGTTTGAAGCTGTCTTCACCTTTAAGTCCTTTGGTCTTGGAGACTAATCATTCAACTGTTCCCTCTTACATTTGAGAGTTTGAACAAGCACCTTCCCAACTCTATTCCCTTTACTTACCCAATTTATATTCTTGGAATGTTGGTTCCACATGCAGATTGCTAAATAGAAAGCCAAATTTTTTATACAGTAGCTATAGAGTAGGACAAGAAATTTAACATGTTCAAGCATCAGTAGGTGACTCTAATGCAGAGTGACCTATGAATCAAATTTGGAAAACTGTTTTTTTCTCAGAAGACTTCTTTGATCTCTCAAGCCTAGCAAAGTCATCCCTTTTGTGTTTTCACATACCACTCTCTCTGAGTATTTGCTATTATCTCCACATGATTACTGTGACTATCCATTGACTCATCAGTCCCCTTGACTAGTTTTCAATATTCTTGAGGCAAAGATTTATGTTATTAGTCTTTGCTCACCCGGCTGCCAATTCAGTTCTTGGGATATAGTAGATGATGAATAAGTGTTTGTCAAATGAGTGAATGAATGAATGATAAATGCCATTTACAAATGCCAATGATAAATGGTTTTCTGACTGACAGAATTAATGTTTCTAGCAATTCCACCAGTCAGGTTCTTTGTTGTAAATTATGGAATCAACTCACTGGTTGAAGGATAAATATAATTAATCAAAACTATGTTAGATGGCATATAGAATCATTATGAGGACTGGCAAAATAGGATTGAGTCTCTGCATCTAGGAAAAATATGTGAAAAAAAAAAGTTCTGTGAAAACACTGTTGATGTTGCTACTGCCACAACCTGTCATTTAAGGCAAAGAACTTGACTGCTCTGTGTCCACAACTGCCCACAGGGATGCTACTTCTGGGTCAAGAACTTGACCTTTAATACTGCCATCCCCCAAACCTCTACACTGCTTGCTCCAGCCAAAGGATGGCTTGATAGAGATCTGTATTCTGCTGTACACAAGTACATCTGATTGGGGAAACTTAGACTGCATGCCCACATCCTGGTTGTAAGGAAAGCCGGAGCATTCAATTATTTATTTTCTATGTTGAATAACATAAGAGATTAACCAAACATAAGAAGGCTAATCAAAAGATGATAGGCAGGTGGCATACATCAGCTGTATCTGTTAAGTATTTTTTCACACCTATTATGTATAAGACATTGCACCAGACTGGGAGTGGGTAAGAGGAACCATCTTTACATTCAAAAGCTCAGGATCTACTTAGTTCAGTAATTGCAATGGCTTTAATGCAGGGTTTGTGGTGCTGAATTTTAGAAACCTATATATTAATGAACTGACACATTTAGATAATCATAAGATGAAATAAATCCTCCAAAACTTTTTGATTAACTTTAGGAAATAAATTTGAGTGGCAAGTTGGTATATAAAGGTAAAGCTCTTTCTTGTCTCCTGATAGTATTCGTAAAAAGGTGAAAATAAAAACTTTGGAAGACTGACAATAAAATTTTATTGCTAGAATGAATTTATTGGTATGGAAAAGAAAGTCACACAAAAGTTATTTAAAATGAAGAAAAGTGGAATACCAGCTCTTCACAAGGATAAGAAAATGCCTAAAACCTAACACACAGAGCGTGTGTAACATTCTCAGAACATTTCTGCATAAAATTCAAAATGCAGCCACAGCAATGATGCACAATTCCTTACATTATATTTTAGTTGACACACATCAATATGTTATGCATTAAATTTATATGTAATACATTCCTAAATATCTATGCCAATATTCATGAAGGTAAGAAGACTCACTGTCTGTTGCTGAGTTCAATGATTTTTTCTAACTTTTTACTGTAATAAAATACGTATAACATAACATTTACCATTTTAACCATTTTTAAATACAAAGTTTAACGGCAAAGTTTAAGTACATTCACATTGTCATGCAACTATCACGCTATCCACCTCCAGAACATTTTTATCCTCCACAATTGAAACTCGTTAAACACTAACTCCCATTCCCTCCTCATCCCAGTCGCTGGCAACCACCATTCTACTTTCCTGTCTATGAATTTGACTACTCTAAAGAAACTCATATAAATAGAATCATACAATAGTTGTCATTTTGTGACTGGCCTATTTCACTTGGCGTAATGTCTTCAAGATTCATCCCTTTTGTAGCATGTCTCCTGAGTTGAATTCTTCCTGAGAAAATCCATGCCAGTTTTCCTAGGAGCCATGGAAATATTCAAAATAAAAGGCAAGCTTCATTCTCAACATAGCTGCAAGTCATGCTTGACATATATATGTTTTCTGTACTCCCATAGGCAACCAACCATCTTACATCATTCTACCCCTCAAATAATTATAAACTATGCATAATAATAATAATAATAAGAGCATGTATTAAATTATTTCATTAAAAGATTTAAAACTCTATGTAATAATTTTAAACTACATGTAATTAATAATAATAATTTAAAACAATCTCATCTTCAGTGGTCCCACATTAGTACTAATCAACAAAATCTCTTGCTTCTGCTAGTATTATTACATTTTTACCTCATTTCTCCATTTCCAATCTCCTCAATCATCTCCATAGAGCAGCCATAGTAACCTTTTAAAAATAAATTGGATCATATCACAGCCACTATGGAAAACAGTACAGAGAGTCCTCAAAAAATTAAAAATAGAACTACCATATGATACAGCAATTTCACTTCTGGGTATTTATTCCAAGAAAATAAAAACATGAATTCAAAAAGTTATGTGCACACCAGTGTTCACTGCAGAACTATTTCCAATAGCCATGATATGGAAGCAACCTGTGTTCACTGATACATGAATGGATAAAGAAGATATGATATGTATATGGATATATATGTCCATAAAAATTAATGAAATCTTGCCATTTGTAACAACATGGATGGACCTAGGGGGTATTATGCTAAGTGAAATAAGTCAAAGAAAAGAAAAATACCCTATGATCTCACCTATATGTGGAATCTAAAAAACTAAACAAACAAAACAAAACAATAACAGACTCATAGATATAGAGAAGAAACTGGTGGTTGCCAGAGATTCTGGCAACCACCAGTTTGGTGGTGGGGGAAAGAGGTGAAGGGGATATAGAGGTACAAACTTCCAGTATAAAATAAAGAAGCTACAGAGATGTAATGTAATGTACACCATAAGGAACATGGTCAATAATATTTTAATAATTTTGTATGGAGACAGATTGTTACTAGACTTATAGTGGTGATCATTTTATAATGTATGCAAATGTATGTAGTACACCTGAAACTAACATAATATTGTATGTCAGCTATATTTCAATTAAAAAAAAACTGAATTATTTTACTCCTCAACTAATAATGTGAGTGCTTCTCTATCCTCTTGAGATAAAACTGAGCTTCTTACCTTGGTCTACAAGGCTCCATATGCCCTATTTTCTTCTGCCCTCCCCAGATTTATGTCTTGTCACTCTTTGGTCCACTCACTTCCCTCCAGCAGCCCCTCAGGGCTGCAAGCTCTCACCCATCTCTCAGACTTTGCAATTTTTTTCCCTGGCATGCTCATCCTTAGATTCTACCTAAATCCATATCCCTCTTTGTTTCCTTACAGAGCACCTGGTTGTTCTTTTCCGCTAGAACATTTATTGCAATTTCACATTTCATACTTGTCTGTTTATTTGTTAAAAATATGTGCCAGGCGTCATGTAGGTTTTGTTTACTACCATATAGCCAGGACTTAGCATGGCACCTGGAAGATAGCAGGCACTCCATGAATATTGGTTAAATGGATGAATGAGTGATGTCATTCTATGAAGTTGAAGAATAATTTTTCTTTAACACATGTATCTGACAATGAGTAAGTAAAATCTCATGTAGTTATTGAAAATTCTGGTGTCATCTCAGGCTGCAAAGCCCTTTAACTTACTCATTTGAGAAGACAAGAGGTGTGTTTTCCTCATTATCCTTGTCTTAAAGTTGTTTACTGTCATGGGTAGTGATATCCTTACTGTGCACAAAGTTGCTACCATTGGAAATCAGTTTAGGAAGTTTCCATGAGTCTCTTTTATGCCCTAAAGCAAAACTGTAACCGAAAGTGGGGTCTGGCTGCTCGCCACTCAAAAGTCAATACAGAGGCAAGATTGGTGGAAAGGAAAGTTTGCTTTATTTTGGATGCCGGCAACTCTGGGGAGGGTGGATTCCTGTCCAAAGACCAACTACCCCCACCACCTCCAGCAATCAGGGGGCAAGAGTTTTTATAGATGGAGGGAAGGGGCTCCATGTAGAAACAGCACAGGCAGCTCTGACAGTCATTTTGAAGTTGGTCATGTGGTGGTCTTACCAGCGTCATCTTGATTGTTTTAGGTACAGTTAATCTTCAGTTCCAGGGTTGGTTATTTCCCATTTCCTTGAAGCCAATTCTCAGAACTGTGGCAGCTTATGTCATTGCTACAGTCTGGTCATCATGTAGTTAACTTCTTCCACCTGGTGGAGGTTTCAGTATCTATAAGACAGCTCAAAGGATATGGCTTAGAATCTTATCTATAGCCCTTGAGAAGGAGCTAAATGTCCTTGAATTTCCTTATTGACTAAACTATTATTGTTTCATCTGTTTGACAGTTTTTCTTTGCTTCTTCATTTTTCCACTTCTCTGATTAAACTTATTCTTTGGTTAAAGCTTTTCCACAGACAAAAGGCAGGTGGAGGACATGGCAGGGAAGGACCATAGGATCTGGCTCCGTTGCAAAACCATGAGTCAAATATGTAACCTGGTATTCAATAGTAGAAGGAGGAAGAAAGGAGGGGATGATAAAAAGTATTTATATTAAAAAAAAGTCATATAAAGTCGAATGTGTTTTGGTCAAGAAACAACATTGATTTTGAAGTAAGAATTTAGTTCCAATTCTGATTCTTAACTGCTTTGTGAAAGTTAGCACATTCATTCTTTGTGATTTTGCTGCCTCTAATATTAAATGAAATTGTAAGTCTTGTTGGAGCTACCTCCCTGGATTGTTGATCATTAGAACAAAAACAGCATTTTACACACTTTAAAGTGCTTTACAATTATATTATGATAATATATCTGAGCGAATGTGTTTAAGTGCTGAGTTCCTATGGGATGGTAACTGTGGAATATACAGTATACTTAAATCATAATTGCTTAATAGCTAACATCTAGGAAATTTAAAGAAAAAAATACATACATTTGGATTTTTTAAAGAGTAACAATGTCAAATAATGGAATTCTTACAGGTTTGTTAAAGAGGTAAATAGGTCAATACATTGATTTTACTGTTGAATTATTTCAGAGATAGTAGCTGAAAGCAATGGCCACATTGTGTTTTACGTGCTCTATTTCACAATATAATTCCCAGTTTTCCACTTCGACTGAGAGTTATCAAGACTGTTTTTCATTAAGATCATGGCATATTTTGATTTTCCACTTCAGTTTTCCAAGGAGAGCACAGCTCTGAGACCAGCCATTTGTGCTGCACTCCCCTTGAGAAGCACTACTATTATTTGGAACAAAAATGTTTGAATAGCAAATGTCACTGAATCTCTCAGGATGGTTTAAGCTTCTGCAGCTATGAGAAAACACAAAGCAAGTCATGGCTGCATTATCTGGAAGACCTAAAGAAATAAGAGGAATTTTAAATTTTGCCAATGTGTTACAAATAGCCTGAGCACTTTGAATTCACCAGTTAGTAGCATTTACTACATATCTTTTATGTGTCAAGCATTTAACCTAGTCAGAAGGATACAAAGATGAGCAAGAAATCCCTGTCCCTGTGAGAAATACGGTCCACAGAGAAGAAAGACAATATCAAGTTAAAGAATAACGGGATAAGTGGCAAATGAGAGAGTACAATGTGCTGTTTGCCCACCAGAGGGAATAAATCTGCATTAAGGAATTAGGACGTGTGGACAAACTAGTTCTAGCTATTGCTGGAAAACGAATCACTCCAAAATTTGTTGGCTTAAATCAACGAGGAGTTATTTAACTCTCAAGTTTCCAAAAGAGCTAGCAAGTGGCCTTGCTCACGTGTCTGTGGTGGGATATTACTGATCTTGGCTGGGCTATCACATACTTGAGACCTCAGCTAAGAAAAGGAGCTAGCTCAATTCTGTCTGATCCATGTGGTGAATCACCCTTCAGATTGTTAGCCCAGGCTTGTTTACATGGCAGTCACACAGGGAGACAGAGAGAATCAGAAATATGAAGGGACTCTTGAAACCTAGACATGGAACTGGCATTGCATCATGTCCACAACATCTTACTGGTTCAAGCACCTTTCAGGTCCAGCTCAGACCTGAAAGGGTGGGAAAATGGACTCTATCTCTTGATGGGAAGAGCTGCAGAGATCTGTTGCAAAGGAGCATGGATACAGGGAAGGCAATAATCGTTGCCATTTTTGCAAACAATCTGCTATAACAGATAATAAATAACAAGTGATTTTGACTTGTGTCTTGAATTTAGTCTATAAATTAGAGGAGGGAAAGATGTTCCTTGATATTACTAAGGAGAGGGATCATTCTAATTTTAATATATTTTATAGATTCTTTCATTTCTTCATCACACCAACACTATTAAGACTGTACAGATACAGAAACTGAAATTCAGAGAAAGAATAAGTTACTTAAGAGAAACGGTGCAGATAGGAAATGGTGAATAGTAAATTGACCCAAATTTATTGACTCCAAAAGTGATACCATGTCAGTTTTACTGCACCTTCTGTTTACACACAATACAGGAAATCTCCCCAAACGTAATATGGTCCATATTGTTTGCTCTGAAACTTCTGAGCTTCTTTATTAATTGCCTTATTATGTATTTTGTGTTATTTATTCATTTGTTCATCATGTATTATTAGTTCATTTTACATATATGTTTATTAGTTATACATGGCATATATATTTGTTGTACAAGAAAATGATGACAACCCACCTAGACATATTTTTTTTCCTTCCTGAAGGAAAATAATTGTTCATTTACTGACCTTATGCCCCATATGACTCAAGGCCTCCCACCTTAGCTGCAGAGTTGTAACTTGTTTATTCTACACCAATTAATGCATGATATTCTGATAATGACTGTAGTCCAAGGGTGATCACATGACCTAAATTGAACAAATCTGGCTGAAGGCATGAAATTTGGAATCTTATCTGTTGAGTAGAGCCAATACAACAGGTAGTTATGATTGCAACAGCATTCATTTTTGACAAGAAAGGAAACAAGATATAGATTATTGCTCCCTTGTAGGATGGATAGAGGAATGAAAGTAATATGATCTTTTATGATCAGATTTTGCAATTCCTTATGACTAAGCAATTGTTCTTACTTCCATTATACCTCTGAATTTCCAAAAATAAAATATAATTCTTTTATAAAAATTGTTTAGTCCAGTTTTGTTGCTTTTGTTGTTACTATCTGTTTGTTATTACTTGCAGCCAAAGTAAAGATCTGCTGACCTGGGTCTTGCAGTGACTCTTGTATCATCTCCTATTTCCCACCCTACCACCACAAAACTCTTCTAAGTTCAAGTTCTTATGGTATTCCTGTGCAAAGAACTTGACTCCTCCTGTTTACTCAATTACTGGCCCAAATTCATTCAGAGTCATTGCTTTTTATTTATATTATTTAAGACTTTGATAACCCACCCAATATCTTCCCAGAAATTCAACTTCTTACATAGGCTAGAGTTGATTTCTCAAGACACAATGCAGAACTCAGTACTGCTAGTAATAGCATTAGAGGGATAGTAAGAAAGTTAGGATGGAGCACTGAAAGAGTTTAGTGAAGTAAATTCAGGATAACTTGTGAAGGGCCTTGTTTAACATTCTAAGAAATTTTTACTTCTTTCTGAAAGAGAGTTTAACATCATTACCATTAATGTGAACACAAAGAGAAATGTGATTTGACAATGGAATAAATTTTACAATCTCTGGAAAAGCAGAAGGAAAAAAAAAGGCAACATTGTAGCATCAGAGAGCTGTCAGTTTGTTTTAAAAATATAACTAGAGGGGCTTCCCTGGTGGCGCAGTGGTTGAGACTCCGCCTGCCGATGCAGGGGACGTGGGTACGTGCCCCAGTCCGGGAAGATCCCACATGCCGTGGAGCGGCTGGGTCCGTGAGCCATGGCCGGTGAGCCTGAGTGTCCGGAGCCTGTGCTCCACAATGGGAGAGGCCACAGCAGTGAGAGACCCGCATACCGCAAAAAAAAAAAAAAAAAATATATATATATATATATATATATATATATATATATATATATATATATATATATATATATATATATATATATATATATATATATATAACTAGAGATGTTGATGATATCCAACTCTGAGATAAGATGATCAGAAAGCAAAATATACCAGTGAAAATGAAAACAAGGGAAGAGATTGGATAAGCGTTTGTTATTAGTTTCTTATAACATGAAGGAACTTCATAAAACTGAAATAACACATATGTGTATGCCTTAGCTTAATTTACATATATCAAAAGCTGATATATCAAATCAAAACTTTCCAAATTATATTCCATTGGATATTTTCTGTCAAATTTAAGATGAAAACAAAGCTTATATTCGTGATTTACATCCTATGTAAATTATTTATCATTACATAAATTGTCATTCAAATAAAATTTCTACCTGATATGGCAAAATGGCCTTATTTACTTCTTATCTTATGACTTTGTATATCACATATTTGTCTTCTACAATTGAAGATCAAACTAAACATCTAATTTCTTTATAATGTATTAACAAAGATACAATTTAACATTATGAACTCTAAAAAAATCCTGATTAATCTGCCTACCAGATGTTACAATGTTATAATTAGTCAATTTAAATTTGATGAATGAATAAGAATAATTCTTATACTTTGAAACACAGCAGTCAATAAATGTTTTTATATACAAAACTTCAGAGATTGTATATAGCTTATAAATCAGGAGAATTTTTATACTAAAACAAACATGCATAAAATTTATTTTAATAGCACAAAAGCAGTATTTTTATAATAATTTATATTCATTAAATAGGTACAATATTACTAGAATTATAATGGGTAATATGATAATCACAAATTTTAAATTATATATTTAAGATATCCTGGAGATTTATGATTGTTTTACTTTAATATTACTTCAAACTGGGTTTCAACGATAAATAAACTGACTAAAAAAAAAAAAAAAAGAATCCTTGGAACCAAGTATACCTGTGCAAAAATTTGTTTTTCAGTGGATTCAACTGTCAGTGTGCTTTACAAATTTGTTTTGGAAAAAAAAAAATATCAGGACTTCTCTGCTTTAATTAAACTTGCAGACATTGGTAGAGCATATTCAAGCATAATACATCATTTTCAGAAATAAGACTTTCACTTTGCAGCAAAGAAAGTAATTAAAAACTAGAATAATTGATTACAACTAGCTTTAAGAAAGTGAAATATATTTCAGTGGGAAGGGGACAAATTAAACAAGAAGTATGATTAACATACATCAGTATTTGAATGTGTGAATATATATGGAAAGAAGGTTAGTTAGGCTCAGTTAGAGAATGGAAAACTACCATCAGAATGCACAGTCAACCAAGACAATGATTTGTTAAATAAATGTTTCTTGAACATCTATTATGTTGCAGCTCGTGACCTATTTTCTTGTTGCAGAAGCAAATAGACTTTACTTTTCTACATAAAAAAAAATACTCTGAATAATAATTTTTTAAATGATGGTAAAGTATTGATAGTATTGAATAGGGTCACGTCAAGGTAGCTCACATGTATATGAAGTATTTAAACATAAATTAGTAGTTAACCATAACTGAAACAAATGAAAACAATACAATAGCTTTGTTTGGCCAACATAAATAATAATAGAATCAACTTATTGATTGAGAAAATTAATATGATTCCCTTTAAAGGACTTCTCTAGCTCAGCTAATACATAAACCCAGAAATTATTTTCTTGTATATAAATTTGGCATAATCTTTATACATATTTTTATTTGTTGAAAATATAAAATTTAAAGAAAGAATTTTGTGATTTGATTTAAAAGCACATTTTAATAGCTTAATTGGACCATCTTTAAGGTTAAACTAATTAGCTATTGGAATTATTCTCAATCTCCATTGCACTCATAGAAAGCTCAAGATTAAATGTTGGCCCATCTGTCTTTTCTACTGGGTATAACTTCAAGAAGAAGCTTCCTTAACTGTAAGTTGGCAGAAGGATTGTCATTCACCAATTGCCAGTAAATGCTTTTGAATATATTCATGAATGAATGAATAAATAAATTATGACATCTGTCCTATATGGCCAGGAGAAGGAAAGCATCTAACTTCTTCAAACGGCAGAGCATCAATATACCTATGCTTCAATGCAATGACACTTCCCTCGCTTTTAAAAAGTAAATTACATAAACCACCCCTGGAAGGCAAATGCTTAGAGTGTCATATATATATATATATATATATATATATATATATATATATATATATATATATGCATATAGCATATATATTTATATATGCTATACATATAGGCTTCTGCCAAAAGCTACAAAAATACCCTGCATGCAGGAAGAAGCAAGATAGCCACTAAATAGCAGAAGTTCAGAAGGCAGAAGGCTACTTCACACCTTTTCTTAACACACCACTGTTATAGGTCTTCATTTTACACATAGATAAAAGCCAAGCTACCTTCAATCACTTCCTACTTTGTTGAGTAATTTTGAGATCCACAGAGAAGGAAGGCACTTTTACTCACAAATACATAAACTTAAAAGGGTTGGCTAATAATATACATTTAAAAAGTGATTGAAGTATATACAGTTTGATGACACGAGAAGCACCAGGAAATGAAGTCAAATACATATGGATTTTTAAAAGAAATTTAATATATATATGCTTTGAAAACAAGGAAGGCAGAATAAACTGGTTCAAGTATGCATTTGAAAATGTACTGAAGGACATTCTTTGAAAACAAGTCAGTTAAATATTGTAAAACATATTTGTTAAAAAAAAGATTCATATATATGTGAAAAAAGAGATCCACAGTATTTGTTCAAAGAAATAAACAAAAGTTTAACATTAAAGGAGAAAAACAGAGTATTTGTTAGTGGAAATTTATACTTTTAGAATCTGTAACATAAAATTCTACTGACTGTGGAAGGATGCAAATATTACTCATCATTCTTTCTTTTGTGTACGTATAAATTCCACACATTTTATAGCACATTTTGATTAGGTTATAATAACATTGGATTTGAACTGAATTACACTGTCTTCCAAGACTGCCTTTCAGGAGCTCCAGCTTGCAGACAGCAGAGTATGGGATTTCTCAGCCTCCAGAATTGTGTGAGTCAATTCATTATAATAAATCTCTTCTGATATATGTATTCTATTTGTTCTGTTTCTCTAGACAACCCTGACTAATACAGGGAGTGATCATTATGCCACCTCCATTGGTTCTGGTTATTCTGTTTAATTCTTCTAATAGAAAACCACAACTCCTAAGTTAATTTTTTTTTTCTTTTAGCCCTAAAATTTTTTACTTAAAGCCATCATAAAAGTGTCTTTTTAAAACAGGTTTAATTAGATGTATTTTACATAACATACAATTCACCCATTTAAAGTGTATAACTCAATGTTTCTTGTATATTCACAGAGTTGTACAATAATCACGACAATCTAATTTTAGGATATATTTGTCACTCCAATATGAACCTCATACTTGTTAGCAATTGCCCTCTATCTTCTCTCCATCCCCTTCAAATTCCTAACCCTAAAAAAATCACCAATTACTTTTTGTCTGCAGATTTGCCTATTCTGGACATTTCAGATAAATTATATCATCTAATAATTGGTCTTTTGTGACCAGATTCTTTCACTTAGAATAATATTTTCAGGGTTCATTCTTGTAGGCTCTATCTGTATTTGATTTCTTTTTTAGACTTTTTTTTTAATATGGACCATTTTTAACGTCTTTACTGAATTTGTTACAATATTGCTTGCGTTTTATATTTTGGTTTCTTTGTCGTGAGGCATGTGGAATTTTAACTCCCTGACCAGGGATCAAACCCGCACCCCCTGCATTGGAAGGTGAAGTCTTAACCACCACAGGACCGCCAGGGAAGTCCCTGTACCTTGTTTCTTTTTATGGGTAAATTATACCCTTATATGGCTGGACCACATCTTATTAACTCATTTAGAAATTGATGAACATTTGGGTTGTTTCAATTTGGGGGTCATTGTGAATAATGCTACTATAAACATTCATGTGCAAGTTTTGTGTGGACATATTTTCATGTCTCTTGGGTTTACCTAGGAGTGGAATTGTTGTGTCAAATGGTAACTCTATGTTTAACCATTTGAGGAACTATCAAAATGTTTTCTAAAACCCTTTGTTTTCCAAAGCTTTTTATTACATTCTCACAAGGACTGAAGAAGGATAACAATTTCTCCACATATTCACCAACACTTATTATCTGTCTTTGATCATAAACGTCTTAGAAAACATGAAATGCCATCTCAAAGAGGTTTTAACTTACATGTCCCTGTTTACTAATAATGTTGAGTGAGTTTTGTGTGCCTATTGGCTATTTGTATTCCTTCTTTGGAGAAATTTCTATTCAGATCTTTTGTCCAGTTTTAATTGGATGATTTCTACTTCTATTATTGAGTTGTAAATGTTCTTTATATTCTGGATACAAATCCCTTATCAGATATATGAATTTCAAATATTTACTCCTGTTTTGTGGGTTGCCTTGATACTATCATTTGTAGTACAAAAGTTTATAACTATGATGAAGTTCAATATTACCTTTTTTTCTTCTTTTGTCACTTTGTACTTTTGGTGTCACATCTAAGAAACCATTGCTTAACCCAAGGCCATGAATATTCACTCCTAAGATTTTTCTAAGATCTGTAATTTTAAGTTCTTACATTTAAGTCTAAAATACATTTTAGTTAATTTTGGAGACTGGTATAAAAAAGGACTTCAATATTATTATTTGTCGTGTGTATATCCAGTTGTCTCAACACCATTTCCTTATTAAAATATACGTTTTGATACCTTTGTCAAGAATCAATTGACCATAAATATTAGAGCTTATTTCTGTACTCTCAATTCTATTTCATTGATCTACATGTGTATTCTTTATTAGTATCACACTATCTTGATTACTGTAGCTTTGTAGTAAGTTCTGAAATCTGGAAGAGTGAGTCCTCCAAATTTTTTTCTTAAGGTAGTTTTGATTGTTCTATGTCCTTTTCTGTGTTAGTTTGTTAGGGTTGCTTTAACAAGTACCATGGATTGGGATGACTTAAACAACAGAAACTTATTTTCTCATGATCCTGGATCTTAGAATCTGAGATCAAGATGTTAGCAGATTTAGTTTCTTCTGAGATCTTTCTCATTCACTTGTAGATGGCCATCTTCATCCTGTGTCTTCACATGGTCTTGTCTCGATGTCTGTTTGTATACAAATTTTCTCGAATCAAAAACTGCCATTCATATTGCTTTAAGGTCCACCTTAATGACTTCATTTTAACATAAGTACCCATTTAAAGACCCTACCTCTAAATATAGTCACATTCTTAGGTACTGAGGCTAAGACTTCATCAGAGGAATTTAAGGGAAATACAATTCATTCCATGACACTTACATAAACATATGAATTTTAGAATCAGTTTGTCATAAGACAAAAAACACCTGGGATTTTGATGTGGATTGTGTTGCATCTGTACATAAATTTAGGGACTATTACCATCTCAACATTGTTTTCTGATCCAAAGCACTGGATGTGTTTCCATTTATTTAGATCATCCTATAATTTATTTTAATAATGATTTGTAGTTTTCAGCATACAAGTCTTGAGCTTGTCTTGTTGAATATTTTTCTAAGTAATTTATTCCTCTTCATGCTATTGTAAATGATGCTGTTGTCTTAATTTTATTTTTAAATTTCTTATTGCAGTCTATAGAAATACAATTGATTTTGTATATTGATCTTGTATTCTGTAACTTTACTGAGATTATTTATTAGTTCTAATTTGTGTGCATGTATGTATATATGTGCATGTGTGTATACAATATCATGCCACATAGAAGTAGAGATAGTTTTAATTCCTTCTTTCTAATTTGAATGTCTTTTATTTCATTATTGCCTAATCTCCTTGAAGAGAAGTAACAGTACAATGTTGAATAAAAGTGCTGAGAGCAGACATCCTTTTCTTTTTTTTTTTTTTTTTTTAATCTTAGGAGGAAACTAGTCTGTCTTGAAACCTTCATCTTAAGTGTGAGCTGTGTCAGGGTGATTAAATTCCAACATCGTTGGCCTGCCCTATTGTTGGTTTACTGTCCCTCCAGGGTGACACTGCGGCCCTAAGACTGAGAGCTATGTGGAGAAGGAACACCATCTTCCCAGCTACACAAACATGGTGTAGAACTTCCATCACACTAAGCTTTGGGTGGAGGGGACAAGTTGTGATCAAATGCTACAGACACTGTCTGTTTTTACTATGACATAGTAGATTTTCTTGAATAATTGTTTCTCCATTTGATGTATGCCTTTAGTGTCATTTCCAGAGACTTCAAATTGTTGTTTATGATTTTCACCTGTTAAATGATTGTTTAGCTAAGAGTGTTGACTGAGCTCCTGACAAGGCCATTCTGCCAGATTACAAGGCCATCTGGAAGTTCTGGCCCCTAAAAAAATACAAATTTAAATGCCTTTGATAAAATTTCACTATTCTTCTATAATCTTAGGATCATAACATTCTTAAAGATACTTAAAATTATATCCATTTGATTTCAGGATACTCTGTATGTCTTTTTAATCGTCCAAGATGATAGTCAAGAGGGTCATTTCAAATCAGTAGAGTTAGACAATGTTTTCTATTATATTTACTTTTACTAATTTTGTGTTCTTTCTTGGTACTATAAATTAGTCAGTGATAAAATAATTGATTAGCAAGACTCAGCAGAATGCATTCTATTATCTTCAGTTTCACGAACATGTTAGGTATTAGTTTTGTAAGTGTGTTTCCTCATGGACTTATAACTTTTTCATAGTTACTGTAAGTTAGACAACTACAATCAATATTCTTTTTATCTAAAATAGTCTCCACTTGGCCAATATGATCATCTGTTAATCTCTGGGTGTTCAATAAGAACCAGTTAAACTTGAGAGCTGTCTTGCTTTCTGACATAGAAATGCACTTTAAGCTTACTTTGTACCTTTAAACTCCAAACATGATGAATTCATTTCTCTAAAGGATTATGATTCCATTTAGTGGAAAGATAGTATTGAAGAACAAGAATCTGGATGTTGGGATAAATCATGGGGCTAAAATTGTTCCTGGAACCTTTCAAAGGGCATAGTTAGAAAAAGATATTATTTGTAATTTTATTTTATTTTGTAATATAAAATTGACATTTACAATACAAATAACATGCCATCATTCTACTTAAATTCTTGATTATTTAATTGTACTTCTCCTCAAAGTCAATTTTAAAATAGATGAACTAAAGCAAGAGGCAGCTTTTGGTCTGGATCTACTTATTAAGCAAAATTATTTTTTCATGTTATAGAGGTTCACAGAAATAAAAGGCTGAAAAAATGAAAAAGGAACTTAACCAGTTGCAGATTTACAAACGTGCCGAGCACATATTTTTAAATAAATCCAAAATAGTCCTTAAATAATTATTCCTAATAATGAGAATTATTAGACCACAGTATTTTTCTTCATGATGAGTGTACAGTCTTTGTCCAATCTTCGTCTGAATTATTGAAACCTTTCCTGAGAAAATATGACTAAAGACTTTTACAAATATTAAAAAAGAAAAACTTGTTCAAAAGCAAAAGCATAAATAAAGTATTTGATAGAGTGTTTATCAATTGTAAATATCTATTACTAGTATTTCACAATTTAAATCAAGATAATTTATTTGGGAAAAGAACACTTTAAAAATCAAATTATATTGTGGCTATTTACCCTGAATATTCATATAAAACATATATCACTAAAATGATGATTTGTAGTAACACAGGAAATGATTATTAAGGTGATTGCTCTTTCTTCTACTTGTATTTTGTAATAAAAATTTTGTAATAAAAATTTACCTCAGTTGTTGTCTGATGGTGGCTGCACCAGATGTGCTCCTGAAGGTTCTTAAAACATATGAGGTTCCTGGGGGTTAATTTCTGCTTCCATGGGAACTACCCTGGTGTGACCCAATTTTAAATGACTTCCTGCAGGCTGACACCTGGAGGCACCTGCTCAAAGAAACAGCTTTCTTAGGGCTGGAGCAACACACAAAATGAGAAAACATTTCATGTTTACCTTCCTCTGCATTAAATATACCACTTAACATTTTCAATTTTTAGGAAATGATTTCTTTGGAATATACTTAGTTATGATTTTTTAAAGTTCATTTAGGTGCTTAATAGACCTGGTAGTTTATGAACATCTCTTCTGACATGTAAGAAGTATATATGCCCACTTATAAAATAATCACCGATGAGTCATTTGTTCACTAATTAATTTGTTTGGCAAGTGTTGATTTGATGTGCTTACAAGATAAGAAGTAATTAAGATATAGATGCTGACCCCAAGAATCTAGCAATCCACTTGGAAAACAGACCTACAGAAAAGAACCTTCTAAGACAATCTGGAAAGTTCAATGAGTACTAAGTATACAGGGTAATTTGTGGACATGCGTGTTTAGAAAGTATACCTTTGTAAGCATAGACAAAAACCAGTCATGGAGACCTCTTTAGAGCAGGTTAGGAGACAAAGGAACAGTGAGAGAGCAAACAAGGGAAAGAGGAACATTCTGGTATCTGGATATATGTAGGATATGGCAAGTTATCTGAGATGGAAGAAATAGAAACTATAATAGAGGGAGTTTAAAAGGTGCCTGAAGATACAGATAAAGTGGATGATCACCTAGTCTTTATATAATATCTTTTAGCCCATGTTTTCTAGGTGAAGGGGAGCCACTGAAAGATTTACAGTGGAAAAGAAACATAAATTTGATTTTTAGATAGGTCTCTCTGGTGGCCATGTTGCAAATGGCTCTGAGACAGGGAAGTCTAAATGTAGGGGATAGAGAGGGGGTGCTACTGTAGGGTTCTAGACCCGTAAACATGAAAGCCTAAGGTAACACAATGAATAGAGGAACATAGAGGAGAAAAGACTAAATATCTACCTGAAAAAAAAATCAAAAGGACTTGGTAAAGGATTTGTAGTATGGAAGAAGTATCATCTAACACCATGTGTTCTACTAGGTCATTGGTGATTTCAACGACTGAGAGACCAGTACTGTACTGGATATGATGAGTTTGAGATGCCTGTGGGTTACCCAGGTAGAGATGACCAGTAGGAAGTTCTGTATCTGAGTCTGACATGTAGAGACACTACAGAGCTAGACAAAGAGACGTGGGGCTTTCCCACCGATAGGCAGTTACTAAATTAAAGCAATGAGTAGAGTCATCCAACATAAATGAGTAGACAAAAACGACAATGAGTAAGTATATGATCCAGAGAAGGTTGAAATTACCATTCTGCTCCTCCTTATAGATGAAATCAATACAAACAGGAAACCAGGTCTTAAACTTTTGGTGAAAAATATGGAATAATTGAGAGTTCAGTGGCAACAAGAAGGTTTAGGATTATCATAGTTTATAAATAATATATAGCATATATATGAAAATTGTCTTTCTTCCTCCATTCTATCTTTAATCTCAATTCACAGAAGTAATTTATGTTAATGGTATTGGTTTTTATTAACTCTGGTGAATAGTTTTATAACTATTGTGGATAGTTTTATGACTATTCTTCCATTTCTTAAAGGTTAATATATAACCTTTAGTCAGGATGCACTAATATCCCCCAATAAAAGATGATTAAATTAGCACCCGAGTCTCTTTTTCTGTTTTTATATTTCCAATTTTTATACTTTATGTTCTCAAAGAGTAAAGTATTTATACCTTGTTCTAAAACTATAATTAAATTTGGTCTTATCAATAGATTGTTTCCACCAGTAAACTTATCACAGGCATTACAATACTGAGATTATGTAAATATTTATTACTTTAAAATCAAACTATAGGATTAGATCCATATGAATGGAAATGCAAACTTGGAACCTATATCTATGTCACGTAGAGGAGAATACTCCAGATGTATTTAAACTAGATCCAGCTTCATTTTATGAGTTAGTGAAGGGTGACACAAATCAGAAATGTCAATTCAATTTTTAACTCTTTGCTTTTATTATTTTCCCACATCACACTCTTGCTTTTTAATATTTACTCTGAATTGACATGTTTTTTAGTCCTGACTAGAAAAGAAGTACTCTTTCTTTCAGTGTTCTATGCAGCACTTGATCTAAAAATCTTGTCTCTTTTAATCCCCATTTTACTAAAAATTTCCAAATATCTGGGCCAGCATCCTGTGACAGACATGTAAGACTGGCTCAATGAAGCAGAGAAGACTACACTCTTCTACTGGCTGCAGAGTCTGGAAAGTTAAAAATAGAACAAAAGCAACGAAAACCTAAATTTCCAAAATTCCCTTGTAATTTGTGTTCTACAAATCATATTTATATGTGAGTTGATTGGGCAAGATAGGCTGGGTTCTCAAGCCTTAGTTTTGCTGTTGAGAGTCATAGTTATACTTGCTCTGAAGCCCTCGGCTCTGGGGGTGGTCTCCGAATCCTTGGATCATAGCAAGGGAGTGTGTGCCTGAGGTCAATAGGCAACAGTTATTATGCTGAATTCCTTTGTAGTCTTGGAGTCCACTAGAGGTCCAAACTAAAGCCTGCTTTTTTAGACCTTCCAGCATTTTTCTGGTTACCAAATTACCTGTATTCAGTACTTTCTGCTTAAGGTACATAATATAATTTTTGTCACCTGCAAATAACATTTGCCTGGCACACATTCTGTGTTTTTTCAGTAAAGTAAAAATACATAAATATATTATATTTATATAAATATATTTAAAATGTATTTAGTATAAAAACATTTTTGTCATCTCCGTGAAACTTTAGAAATTCTGACATTTAACGAGACCTTGAGAAGGAAAGTAGAAGATATTTGTATTCAGTAGGATATTTCATCTATAAATATTCATGTTTTTTATGAATAATTATAAAACATATAGAGCTAAAATTATACATATTACTATGAACAGTTATCCCTTACTTTTATGCATTATTTGTATAATATGAATTTGATATTTCTTTTTAAAAATATATGTCCCATATATTTCTCACTATGAAATAAATGTTTAAGCTGTGATAGAATTTAACAGGGGAATAGGAACCTTATATACACACAGTCTAACACTAATGGTTTATACTCCATTCTAAATTTGACACTTCAGACGATGAAGAACCTATGTTCCCATTGTCACTTTATTCATAATTTAAATACAGTATCTTGACCAATGTGGGAGGCATATGTAAGGTCCAGGACTGTCTTGATTAAATGCTAGTGAGTAATTTGGTCTAGAAACTTATGCCAGAATAGACTGGTTTGAAAGGGACAACATGCTAAAATGTTTCATTGGATACTATCAATACCATTCTTACAAAAGCATCACCTACTCTATGGTATATTTATTTATTTTGTCCTTGCTTTCATCAACATGAAATTTGGGTTTAGAGAGTATAGTTGAATATGAAAATCTTACCACCTTGAAAATAAACAAATGAAAGATTCCTTAGGTTGTACATAATTTCACACTTAATATTAATTTTGAGGTAGACACAAAAACATATCCTAATAAGTTTCAGAAATTGTAGCAAGAGAATTAGAGACAAAAGATTTTATAAGAACTTGAAACAGAAGCTAATTCTTGTTAGTGATTGTCTCCGGTGTGCAGTGCTTCAGTTTCAAGGTTTATCATAACAAGGTGTTTAAATAGGGAAGATACATTAATAAAACACATGTACACACATGCAAACACACAAAATAAAGAGGCATCTAGGAGGTTCAATTTTCTATCAAATAAAAATTAAGTCCTTTATGTTAATATTGTATTTACTAAGTTTAATGAATTCCCATTTCTAATTATATGCTGGGAAAAATATTGCTTCAAAAAAGAATACTTGTGGGCTTCCCTGGTGGCGCAGTGGTTGAGAGTCTGCCTGCTGATGCAGGGGACACGGGTTCGTGCCCCGGTCCGGGAAGATCCCACATGCCACAGAGTGGCTAGGCCCGTGAGCCATGACTGCTGAGCCTGTGCGTCCGGAACCTGTGCTCCACAATGGGAGAGACCACAACAGTGAGAGGCCCGCGTACCTCAGAAAAAGAAAAAAGAATACTTGTACTCAAAGGAATATAAAACTTAGTAGATGAAGACATTGTAAAATCTGTGTCAGATAAGCACAGTCATATTTGACATTGTTAATGTTTATTTATTTCTCCAGTTTGGGTGTGGTAAAAGCTATTAAATGTGGAGTAGGAGACCTGGAGGTAGATAGCAGTTTATCGGGAAGGGGATTATTAAAGATGGAATACTTCAGTTAAAATCTGTCTGCATTAGACTTGCTTATTCTTTGCACTGTGTCAACCTTAAACTGTTCATGAACAATAGAACGGTGGCTGAAATCATGTGATAATAATGTAGGCCATTTTGGAACACATCCACATCCAAACCAGGATTGCAACTGCCGAGGTATCACATCAGAGAAATACATTAAATATATTCATACAGAAAGGAGTAGAAGCAGGTGTGTGTGTGTGTGCGTGTGTGTGTGTGGGAGTGTAGGTGTGTGCAGACGGTGAGTGTGAGGCGAATTGAGAGAGCAGGTGGAAAGGGAGGAATGTCCGGGTGATTCCACAATATGCTACGGCACTCAAACCTTCATCAGAAGGCAAACCTTCCTCACCAAAATGGACTAAAAAACCCTTCTCAGCTTCCAGGATGCCTCAATGACACATAAGATTGGTGAAGGAGCCATGGTCTTAAGAACTAAGGTGAGCTTCTCTTTCTAATGTAACCAGCTTACAGTTGAACCATCATTAAAGTGAAAGGCACTAATCAAGCAGCCTTACTATACCGAATACTAGTTTCAACCAGATTATACGCAATTAAATAAAACCACACATAGCATTTTTCTACCAAAATTATGAAAAGAAGCCATTTCCAGAATAATGCACATTTAAAGGTCATATATCCTCTGAAAGAAGAATACATAATTTACATCTGCCTGGGAGCAGCTGGAACTTGCCCTCTAGCTATATAAACATATTTTCTTTTTAATATTTACGCAAGTATTCATTATACATAGTTAATCCCCCATTTAATCTTCCCTCCCTAAAATTACCCACACCATGCCTGAGTGATTCTATTTTGAAGAGCGTTAGAGATTTATGAAATTTTTATTATTGAAAGAGAGTAGAGAGAAAAAATAATTTTACTAGGTGATTGAACTTTTGTAGTTTTCAATTTTCATATGTGTGTCTATATTAATTCAGTTAGCAAGTATGTACCATAAGTAAGTAATAAATGCTTTCAGTCAAAAGATATTCTAAGAGACTTATTATATTTCACTTTCCATTTTTTTTTTCAGTGAACAATCTTCCCATCCTTGTGGAAACATTTTTCAAACAGCGCCAAGTGAAACTGAAAGCAGATAATATTGTGCAGGCATTTAAACTGACAGTCAAAGGAGAAGGAGAAACACTAAGCACCAAAAGTTAACAATGACCTAAAAAAGCTATGGAACTAACTTTTATTGAGCATTTACTATGAAGCAGATCCTATGCTATGCAGTTTCCTTAAGATTATCCTATTTAATTTTGGCAGTACTTTTATCAGATCAGCTCTAGTACCCCTGTTTTAAGGGGCTAAAGAAACTGGAACTTGGAGGGTCTAACTGATGTATCTGTGATCATGTTATTGAAAGTAGTGGGGGTAACATTTTGGATGCTGGCAGCAGGGTGGGGGACTCATCTCCAAGGACTGAACCCCCCCTCCACTAACAATCAGTAGGCAAGAGCTTTCATAGACAGAGAGAGGAGGATACATGTAGAAACTGCACAGTCAGCTCTGACAGTCATCTTGAAATTAGTCATGCGGTGGTCTGATCAACTTCATCTTGATTGTTTTAAATAGAGTTTATCTTCAATTCCAGGGTCAGTTTGTTCCCATTTCATTGAGGTTAGTTCTCAGAATTGTGGCAGCTTATGTAATAGCTACAGTCTGGCCATGATGCAGTTAACTTCTTCCACCTGGTGGAGGTTTCAGTATCTGTAATAGAGCTCAAAGGATATGGTTCAGAATATTATTGATAGCCCTTGAGAAACAACTAAAGGTACTTGACATTCCTTAATGACTAAACTTTCATTATTTGGTCTTGTTTGACTGTTTTCCCTTTTTTCTGCATTTTTTTCCACCTCTCTGATTAAATTTACTCATTGGCTAAAGTTTTTCTACAGACAAAAGGCAGGCTGAAGACGTGATGGGCAAGGACCATAGTGTCCTGCCCTGTTTCCATCACACAGCTAAAGTACAGAGCAATAAGGACTACTTCTGCTCACCAAATCTGCTCTGTCTGCCTTGGGGTCATGGGAAGACTCCCAAACGCTTCCAGAAATTCTTGGTACCATGTTATTATTTTGACTAATGGGAGATGAGCCAAAGCAGCATGTGTCACTTCTAGTGGCAGTTAGGAAACCTTGTGAAGCATCCACATTTTCTCTCACCAGTGCAGTAGCCATTGAGGCCATAAGATGACACACCAGGGCTGTAAGACCAATGTGGCTCCAACCCTGAGGCATAACAGTCTGCTGTGAACATCTACCCAGCAGCACCAGAGTTAGAATGAGAGAGTGAACACTTGCTTTGTTAAGCCACTGGAACTTCAGAGTATACTGGTTAATCGAACAACCTAGTCTGTCTGTCTTGACTAAAATATAAAAAGGAAATTTGTACCTTTTCCTGGTATTATTAAATAACAAAGAGAAAGGTCACCTTACAGAGTGAGTATATTTTAAATGCAATATCACATGCTGCACTGAATAATAGAGTAACAACTAGCTTCCTGTAGCAATTTAAGCTTGAATTAATTAAAATTACAAAATTTAAATTTTACTTAGCCCTATGAGTCACATTAGAAGCGTTCAACAAGTCATGCATGGCTACTGGTTCCTGTATTGGACAGAAACACTGACAATGTAAAATAGTTTGAGGGGCTGATTCCCTATTTACTCTATCATAGTAGATATAGGCAGTGAGCCCAATAATAAGGGGACATTGAAACAGATGCTTCTGAAATGCTTTTGAACCATGAACCCTTTGAAAAAGGACTATGTACAGTCACTAAAAATAAAGTGGTTTGGGGAGAAAATTAAAAAGAGAGCCATGGGTTCCCTTTCCAAACATTTCCTTGCCTTTTCAAAAATATAAATATAGGGGCTTCCCTGGTGGTGCAGTTGTTGAGAGTCTGCCTGCAGATGCAGGGGACACGGGTTCATGCCCTGGTCCGGGAAGATCCCACATGCCGTGGAAGGGCTGGGCCCGTGAGCCATGGTTGCTGAGCCTGCGCGTCTGGAGCCTGTGCTCTGCAACGGGAGAGGCCACAACAGTAAGAGGCCCGCATACGGCAAAAAAAAAAAAAAAAAAAAATATATATATATATATATATATATATATATGTAAATATATATATATATATGTATATATATATACTTAAAAAAACTGAATACCTCTATATGATATCTAATAGATATCATATAGGAAATATTAGAATTTATAGATCCTCGCAAGAAATACAAAAGTACTAAATAACTAGTTGTTGGTACACCTGCACTCTGATACATTAATTCTACTTTTCTGTCCACTGGCAACTCTGGTAATAGAATTTCACTGCAGGTAGAAAGAAAAGATGGAAAGACATAGTTTTTTTTTTTTTTTTTTTTTTTTTTTGCGCTACGTGGGCCTCTCACTGTTGTGGCCTCTCCCGCTGTGGAGCACAGGTTCCGGACGCGCAGGCCCAGCGGCCATGGTTCACGGGTCCAGCCGCTCCGCGGCATGTGGGATCTTCCGGACTGGGACACGAACCCGTGTCCCCTGCATCGGCAGGCGGACTCTCAACCACCGCGCCACCAGGGAAGCCCAGTTGTTTTTAATTAAAGTGAAATCTCAAAAGATTTGTTTCTTATTACTGCTCCTAATTCTAAGTGTGACTTTTTTTCTCATGTGAAAGAAAAGGGGAAAACAAACATGAGAAAGGAATTAACATAAATGGAGAATGAGAAACTTTTGAGCCAAAGAAAAACCAACTAAGGCATAAATACTTCTGTAACTTTGAGGCACTTTGAGAAGCTATCTCACCAATGATTCAAGCAGTTTTTTTTGTTTGTTTTTTTTTTTGTTTTTTTTTTTTGTCCTTTTCTTTTTTACCCAACTCTCCATCTCACTAAGAAACTAAGAAATAAACTCTAGGAAATTACCATATTAAGAAATCACCTGGAAAAAAAATCTTAGTATTCTAGCTTCAAGTTTTACAAGTATCCATCTTTATCAAGAAAAATTGGGCTATCATGAAATCCATTTAAGTAATACCTAGGGAAATACCAGCAGCTCTTTTCTCCTCAACCTATGAGAGTGTAAAGGAGAAAAACATGAGCACCAGGCCCACTAGATCCAACTTTTATTATATGATCAAATGCACTCTTGTACCACACATGGGATGCTCCATTCTTGACCCCTGATCTGATATGACAAGGGAGAGAGACCATCGGAGCAATATCTATCCTGTCTCCAGAATATTTTGTCATTGACATTGTTTGGAATTGTCAGTATAAAATGATGATAAAAAGTAGAACGCATTTTAGTTGGTTTTCTTATTTTTTTATTCTCTGTGGAAAAATTTTCCCCTAATCGCCTTCACAATGGGCATATCACTCTCACTGACGCACCTACATCTTGGTAGCTTCTCCAACTTGTCACATGGACATACCAGTGACATATGTATGGGACTATATCTGTGGAGGAGGCCAAATATTTACTTTTCCTGTAGCAAATTCACGATCCTATGAAAACGAAGCAGCATTCTTCTATTATAATGACTCCTTTTTTTTTCAACTTATAATTTGTGAAATAACTTCTTTCCACTTTTAAATTAACTTTCAATTTAGTGTCAAATACCCTATGAAATATTTTCATTTTTTTGTCTAATTGATACTTAATTATTCATTTTTTCACTTTGGATTATCCTAATATTCTTTCCAGTATAGTTGGTATAAACTATGCCAGCCAAAGTAAGGACACCTTTTATGAGTCAGTGCCAATAAATTTTAAGGAATGAATTTTCTAACTTAAAAAAAAAATGGCTCACAGCAGACTGAGCGTGAAATAAAAATAAAACCAAACCAAAACCTTTGAAACCCTAACATTTACCCTGAGGCTATTTAAAAACACCATGTTAGATAATATAGGTAAAAAATAGTTAATAATACTCCAACAGAATATATACTGAAATTCAGAAAAGATGGAATTTTATTCAAGTCAATTATTTATTTTTTTTTATTTTTTTTTTTTTATAAAGGTGTCACATTTTATTTATTTATTTATTTATCTTTGGCTGTGTTGGGTCTTCGTTTCTGTGCGAGGACTTTCTCTAGTTGCGGCGAGTGGGGTCCACTCTTCATCGCGGTGCGCAGGCCTCTCACTGTTGCGGCCTCTTTTGTTGTGGAGCACAGGCTCCACACGCGCAGGCTCAGTAGTTGTGGCTCACGGGTCCAGTTGATCCGTGGCATGCGGGATCTTCCCAGACCAGGGCTCGAACCCGTGTCCCCTGCATTGGCAGGCAGATTCTCAACCACTGCGCCACCAGGGAAGCCCCCCAATTATTTATTTTTAATGAGAAAAATAGATTAGAGGAAAACCTAATGATGAAAAATATATAACAGTAATTCAGTTTAAGCTGAAAATGTCGGAGGTAGGAATGTTCAATTACTTTCTGTTAAATACAAGATATCAAATTTACTGCCATTGAGATCATGTATTATCTCATCATTTTTTTCCTGCTTTATGACAGCTTTCTCATTGCATCCACACCATTTCAGATTCACCACTATAGTTCCCATTCTAATAGTGCTAAGCACAGAGCAAAGTGCAATCAAAATAAAGACACAGATGGAAGTATAGATTGACTGACTGACAAACTCATTGGATGAAAGAAAATAACTCATAGAATATCATGTTGTATTCTTTGAAAAGGGAAAAAATGTGTGCAATGATTAGCCACAGGGTGCAATGATTATTTAACAGGTGAATAATCAAAAGTTTGTGATGGGGCTTCCCTGGTGGCAGAGTGGTTGAGAGTCCACCTGCCAATGCAGGGGACACGGGTTCATGCCCCAGTCCAGGAGGATCCCACATGCCATGGAGTGGCCAGGCCCGTGAGCCATGGTCACTGAGCCTGCGCGTCCAGAGCCCGTGCTCCACAACGGGAGAGGCCACAACAGTGAGAGGCCCGTGTACCACAAAAAAAAAAAAAAAAAAAAAAAAAAGTTTGTGATAAGCAATCACCTTCTTCCCAATTTCATGCTTTCCTTCCCCTCTCTTTCTACTCTGCAGGAATTCACAGTCCTATTAATCATAGCACATCTATAAAGCATAGAAATTTCAATGAACTTTATTATTTATCTCAAGCCTTTCTTTGGGGTTCCACACAAAAAACATTGTAAACTAGAGCACTGTAGACCAAAAAGAGAAGCAAATGACTGAGGTATAGAGAATTGCTGAGTTAATTTTTATTTTTTTGAGATGTTACAGCAGACATAATCAGTGGCATCTGGAAAGATTTTGATCATTTTTATCTTAGGAATTTAATATAATATTGGCAAATGTTTGATAGCTGATGCATAATGTGGAGCTGCATTTATTAAGTACTGAAATAAGCATTTCTGAGTATATATCAAAGTAGATAATTGGAGAAACTGATCAACAAACATAGTGATCCAGAGAAAAAAGGCCATGGTATCAGAAAGAACTGACTCTGAATCCTAGCTTTGCAGATTATTACTGTGTGATGCTGTAATATATTTAATTCTTCCAAATCTTTTTTCAGAATCTGTAATGTGAAGATATCATCATGTCTCATAGGATTTTACTGAGCGTTTAACTTATTAATGTACAAAAAGTGCTCCTTACATGTTTCTAAAAAGTTTTAGGAAGCTATACATTTCTAGCATATGTCAGTTATGATTTTTGAATTGTGTAGTAATCTTAAAAAAAAAGAGTGTCAAAATATTATTCATCAGAGAGATATAAACTTCATAAGAAAACATGACCTTGTGATTTTTGTATTTATTTGCCACTGTGTAGCAAGTAAAAGTAAAATCATACTGTTTAAGTAGATTTCACTGTGGTTTAAATTCAGAAAAAAAAAGTGGAAAGGTTAAGAGATTTAAATCATCTGAAATTGCAAACAAGTATAGGCATAATAACCTAAAACAAAACAAATAAAAAAAACTGAACAAACCTAAGCAATCTACAAAACATTTACATTTCAAGTAGACCGTTACCTGACTGTGGTTCTTTTACTCACTAACTTGTAACTGTTCTTTAGAAGTAGTAAATAATGGACTTCTCTGGCTCTCCAGTTGTTAAGACTCCATGCTTCCACTGCAGAGGGTGTGGGTTCGATCCCTGATCAGGGAATGAAGTACAGCCAAAAAAATATATATATATTGAAGTAGTAAATAATGTATAATCATTGCATTTGGTGAATGTAGTGTCAAATTTATTGGTCCCTTAAAATATTGAGAACTGATTAAAAAAATTCTAGTTAGTTGTTTTAAAGTATATATAATCATAACAATAATAGAGGTATCTCAAGTGGAAATATGTACTGAACAACAAGGGTCAAGGAAGAAAGTGAAATGCAAAACCTGCACTTCACTGCCAAACTCGAAACAAAACAATTTCAATATATCAGTAGCATCCATTATACTAGTATAATGTTACTGAGTCAAATTTTATTGAGGTTGCAATTTTGTTTGCAATTAGTGCATTTGTTTGGTCATGTATGTGACTAAGGAACTTAAACCTTCAAGTTTTTATTCATTGTATTTTGTGGCTATGCAAATAATATTGTATTAAATATTAACAATAATCTTCAAGATGTTTGGTATACAGACAAATCACTTTCTAATAATCAATAATTGAAGCAACTACACAATATCATATTGTGTTTTAGCACCTTGGAAAACTGTATAATGCAAGAATTTTAGATGGTTATATTTGTTAGTTTTTGTTTAAGTTGGCAAGGTTCATCTCTCTGTCAGTAATGTTTTTCTCACCCTGCATTTCTGACATAAATTTCATTTCTGTGTCAAGTATTTCCAAACCCACAGGATAAAAAAAATCTAGAGTCAAGTAAAATAAAAAAGGAAAAGGAAGTATATGTTCCCTTTTTAGGAATAAAAAATAATATTTATAGCATTTATCTTACTTTTTGAATAATTTGGTAGAGGGACAAAGTGATATTGTATAACAATAAGATGTTTTTGCATATTCTGGTTGTAAAAAAAGAGGAAGGACAATGGCCTCCTTTACAATTGTAGTGTGAAATATACATACAATTTAGGAAACGTGTACATTGACAGGAAGAAAAGAAGATTCTGAGGGAGATTAAAAAAAGATGTTGGAAACAGAAAGGACAGAGAGCAGAGGACGAATCAAGACTTACTGGGTAAGAAGAAATTAGAGGAGAGAGAGAAGAATATGGGAAGAAAGAAGCCAGGAGGGAACAAAGGGAGGGAAAATAATCCTCCATTTATATATTTTTTCACTGATTCACTCAGTCATGTAACATATGATACACTAGTTTACCAAGAACATATTGAGCTCTGGTTATGTGCCGGCCCTGAGGTAGATGCTGAGTATGTACTAGGGAAAAAAATTGAACACTTTGCTCAGTCTAGTAGAAGAGATAAACAAATGAACAAACAAATTTAAATATATCATTAATTTTAATCGTTATCAAAGAAAACAGGGGCACCTACTCTTGTACCTGCTACTCACTAAACATAAGTTTGAACCACCAGGTAAGAAAAGAAGGTATAGAAAACTAAGCCTTAGAATTTGTCTAACTTTATTCTGTAATCACACAAGTAGAGCAGGCAGTTTATTATTTTCTACACGTACATCCTGAGTTTTTTTTGTTTGTTTGTTTTGTTTTGTTTTTAGTTCGTTTTCAGTTTGGGTTAGAAAAAGATGGATTACTGATTTAACTGGAGATAAAATGTATTTCACATGCTGATATTCCTTTGCATTTTCCTCTGAATCATTCAAATTTTAGTACTGAGCATTATATAAAGGGCATAGGATGGCTGCTTTTATTTTAAATGTTAAAGTTTATAGTTGAACCACAATTTTAGTTTTCTCTTTGAGAGTGCTAATTCATGCTAACATTTCTGAAAATCATATATGGGATTAGTAATAATATAATTTTCATGGTCATTTTATTATCAAATTAAAGTATTACAATATAGTTTGATCTTTGTGGAAATGTTATCCAGTAAAAAACTTGAGATGCACAGTGATGTGAGTGTATTTAATGCCACAGAACCATTCATTTCAATAGTTAAAATGGTAAATTTAACCTTATGTATATTCTACCACAATATAAAAAAGAAAAAAAAAGATATCCTAAGAAATATATGAAAATATAACAAAGAGGATTGCCCTACATTTCCTTGATCTTCAGCTTTCCTTCCTAATCTCTTAGTGCTGTGGTCCTCAGCCTCTATTAATTTTTAAGACACATTTAAGAATCTCTCTGATCAAACGATGTTTTCTTTGTATACATGACCAAACATACACAATATTTTGAATAATTTCGTAGGTTTCAAAGACATCCTTTAGTGTACATTTGAGCCTCAGAAAGAGTTTTCCCCTTAGAATAATCTCGGAACCATTTTCAATTCATTGAATCATTAGAGAAACATATCTCATGGAAAACAAAACAAAACAAAACAAAACATCAAACAAACAAAAGACTATGACATTCAAAATGAACAACTCCTCTTCTTACCCAGTTCAGTTTTGTTGAGGAATCAGAACCAAGTAAATAAAAGGCATGGATGGATACTGTGGAAGTAGTGAGGAGGGATTGAGTCAAGACAGGAAGTGACATTATCTAAAATACGAGCCAGATCATCCAGAACAGAAAGGAGCCTTACAGATAGAAAAGAGATGAAGAAGATTTTGACCACAGGCAAGGTTGTGAGAGGGTCTATGGGGTAGGCGATGAGAACAGGTATTCCCTCTTGAATGGAACATATAGAGATTTAGAGGTTAGGAGAATGGACACAGAAGAGACTGTGAGGGGATTAAACAGCTTTGTATGTATCAGCCTGTGGTATGTGGAACAAGTCATGGAGGCCACCACAAAAAGGGACGGAAATGGACAGGCTGAACAATAAAGGTTATTGTTCTCAGCGTGGAGTTGAATCTCTTACAAATGAGCTCACTGCTGGCAATAGAAATAATGTACTTGGTTTGCTACTGAACACATCTGCAGGATCACCACTATGGGAAATGTGAATGTGATCATTCAGTTCCTCTGTGGAGTAAAAGCTTGTCACTGGGCTTGTTGCTCTGGTTGTATGTCATTATGGAGACATAAAATGTGAGAACACATCAGGCATTTCATTTTATTGGTGACCTATCTAATAATCTACAAGCAATATCCATTTGAAAGCATATAACTAGAGCCAGAAAGCAGCTAGATGATAGTTTTTAAAACATCTTTTAGTTATTTTAGAATTGCAATTTGGAAAAGCTAAGAATTTAAACAACATAATTATCTTTTAAATGCTCCAATTTTGATATAATGTATGTTGAGGAATAAAATTTTATGGTTCATAATACAAGCATATTCTCCCTCAACCTCAATTCCATCTTAGGATGTCCTTTATTTAGAGTAAAAATTTTAATAGCAAAACCTTAATGACTCATTCCCCTTCATGATCATTTATGGTCATTACAGCATAGGTCACTCACAGCTTCTGTTATTATCAGAACGTTAAAGACCCTGTCGGGGTTTCTCATTGTTATTTTCTTGACATCCATTTATTATTTACCACTGGGAACACCACAGATGGCCTAATATCCTTCTGATCCTCTTAAAGAAGAATGATCATTATTTTTATAGGTCCTCCAGAGGTGCCCTATCTGTAAGTAAAGAGCTAGTGGAAAGAGAAATTATATTTGGAGAGTGATTAGCAATTGACCACACCTCACAAAGAAACCGGTGCAGTTAAACAGACTGTAACCAGACTCTTTAAACTTTAATCTACCGGGGAAGATGTGGATAAAAATAATGAGTTAAATAAATGTGAAAGCACGTCGTAATTGTTCATTATTTAGGAATTTTAGGATACAGATGACAAAAAAAAAACCTTACTCAAACTGGTTTATGCCAAAGAATGTGTTGACTTCTATAACTGAAAATTCCAAAGAAAGTGATGGCTTTTGGAGGTTCAAATAATGTCATTAAATTTGTTTTTTCTCCATCACTTGACTCTGTTTCACTGGGTTACTTCCCTTTCAGACAGAAAATTCCACGTGGTTGCAAGATTGCTGCCCAACTCTTGGGATTACATCCACATTTAATAGGAAAGAACACTTACCCTGACATTCCCTGCCAAAGTCCAAGTACATCTCTTTGAGTAGGATACTATCTCAGGCCCAGCCCTGAAGATAGAGCAGTTTTCTCAGTAGTGTGAAAACTGATTGTTCTACTTTTGGCTCACACATTGCATATGTGCTAAAAGAAGAGAAAAAGGAAAAGAAGCTAGAGTTAGCTAAAGCAACAAATTACCACAACAATAATAAAATACAGTTAAAAAATAACCTTGATGTGATTGACATCAGTAGTGGATAAGGTCATCAATGTCAATTAAAGCTAATGCCTTTACAAATCATAAAAACATATATTTTTTTGAAAAAGTAAACCTCACATGCAAATCAAAACTACAATGAGGTATCACCTCACACCAGTCAGAATGGCCATGATTAAAAAGTCTACAAATAATAAATACTGGAGAGGGTGTGGAGAAAAAGAAAACCTTCTACACTGTTGGTGGGAATGTAACTTGGTGCAGCCAATATGGAGAACAGTATGGAGGTTCCTTTAAAAACTAAAAGTAGAGTTACCATATGATCCTGCAATCCCACTCTGGGCATATATTCAGAGAAAGTCTAATCCCAAAAGATGCATGCACCCCAATGTTCACTGCAGCACTACTTACAATAGCCAAGACACTGAAGCAACTAAATGTCCATCAACAGATGAATGGATAAAAAATGGACTATTACTCAGCCATAAAAATGAATGAAATAATGCCTTTTGCAGCAACGTGGATGGACCTAGAGATGATCATATTAAGTGAAGTAAGTCAGAGAAAGACAAATATCATGTGATATTACTTATATGTGGAATCTAAGAAAAATGATACAAATGAACTTATTTACAAAACAAAAATAAACTCATATAGAAAACACAAACTTATGGTTACAAAAGGGGACAGTGGGGTTGGGGAAGATAAATTAGGAGTTTGGGATTAACATATATACACTACTATATATAAAATAGGTAATCAACAAGGACCTATTGTATAGCAAAGATAATTCTATGCAATATCTTATAATAACTTATAATGGAAAAGAATCTGAAAAAGTATATATGTGTGTATATACATACATACATATGTATAACTGAGTCACTTTACTGTACACCTGAAGCTAACACAACATTTCAAATTAAGTATACTTCAATAAAAAAGATTAAATTTAAAAAAGTAAACCTTATAAAGGTATATATTTTTCACTATTATTTTGATTTAGTCCCAAGAGTGCTCTTAATTCATGGTGTTCTTGAGTATCTTTCTTTCCTAAAGCACACGCACAATACATATTCTAATTTCCATTTCTGCTTTTTTAAAGTAAAGTAAATTTTTAAAGAAACTTACAAAATAATCTGATGGAACAATTATTGTTTTTAGACAATCTTCCCTTAAATTTTACAGTTGTCTCTTATACTTGTGTCAACACCGATTTATTTTTATACATGCATAGAGCATGGTCATCTTTTTCTAAAGCACACCCAAAGTACATATTCTTAAGTTTCCATGTTTGCTTTCTTTAAAGTTCAGTGAAGGACTTCCAGACAAGATTGTGTACCCCTGTTTCTCCCTATTCTTTCATGTTCCTCTCTGCTAAGTACAACTGTAAACTCTGGAAACAACCCAAGACTCAACCCAAAAAGAGCTTGGACAGGTTGTCAATAGGTTAATGGGTTAGAGACCTGAGAAATGTCCCAGAGACAGAGGGCTGCATCCCCCACCCCACACACAGGAAAGGCCATCAAGACCCATTGTCTTCCAACCACCAGCTTAGCAACCGAAGGCAACCTGGGTGTATTCATTCTCCCTCAGGTCAAAAGAGAAGTTCTCTGACAACATCATGAGTAGGGTTGATCAATCAGGATCTCCACAGACAATAAGGGCCAGAAGGGGAATCATTCCTCTTTTCCATAAAATTTGAGACAACCCTCCTGGGAGTCTCTTTGTCTACATGTACCTGCTTCCTCCTTTTTCCAGAGACTTTGGTCATCTTGTGGTAGGAGGGAATGGGAGTTACCAGTGAGATCCTGTCACACCTCTCCCCTACCCATCCCAATCAGGGAAGCCCCCTTCTCCCCCTTTAGGCAGTATTACTGGGGAAAGGAGAAGACCAGCTGCAACAGATAAACCAAATAGACAAAAACAGAACTGCAAAAGCTCTAAAAGTCCACTGACAGTCTACTAAAGTAGGCCAAGACCAGTGATCTAAACCTAAAGAAGGTGACTGCTAAAATAATAAATAAAAAATAAAAATAATTTTAAAAGCCCAGAATCTTTTAACTGTGAGGAAACAAAACTTCCCTGGATTTTCCAGTATTCCTATAAATAGATCATAGTTCCTAAGATTTTATACACCTTGAAAATTAGACCTGGAACCATTTGTCTACTTGATTGTTCTAATCTGAAAGATAGTAAAAGTTTTCCTCTCTGTCTGGTGTCCAAATAGTTACAATCTTGCTATATTCCTAGATTAAGCCACCAAGGAGCCTGGAATACCTGAGGGTATTCCTGGATACCTGAGGGTATCTTCTGACATACTTACATTTTAAGAAAGAATGAGGACATACACATTGGAAAGAGCTCTTGTCTGTAGTATCTGAGACATTGGGCTATCAGATGCCCATCAAACATTTTATTTATGTACAAAACTTTTAGGAAGGTGGAAGTGTCAGCTTCTTTCCCCTTTTTATAAGTAGAGAAAAAATTTTCCTTTCTCACCTATAACATATCTAGGTGCCCATGTAGGAAAAATTCCCAACACTCTCATCTTGTCACCCTAGAAGTAAGATAAAATTCCTTAGGGGGTCTGATCCTTTATTATGTATTATGATGTGTTTAATGAAAAAAACTGTCACTGACTCAGAATATCTTATGTATGAGTTATTAGAATTATTTAAATGGATATTAAAGATACTCTATTAATATAATAGGTAAAATATTCAGGATTCAATTGAAAATCCCCCACCACTTAAGAAATATGAAAATTATAGCTTAAATAATAAAAGACAATTAACTGATCATAATACTGAACTGAATCAGATGTTGGAGTAATCTTATGAGGATCTTAAAGCAGCTATCATAAAAATGCTTCAAGGATCAATTGAAGATTCTCTTGAAATAATGTTTTTAAAAAAGAAAATCTCAGAAAAGAACTAAAAGTTACAAAAGGAATCAAATGGATACTATAGAACTAAAAATTAGAGTCAAATTGATATTATACAGCTAAAAAATAGAGCAAAACAAATTTTCATAAACTTATTAGATGTACTCAATAGTAGAGATCATAGGGAACTGTAGAACAAGAATAAAAGATGTCACATGTGTTTCTTCAGAGTCCCAGAAGGAGATGAGAAAGAGAATGGAGCTAAAAGTGTGTGTGAATAAATGATGGCTGAACATTTTCCCAAACTGGAAAAAATATACAAACCAACAGATCCAAGAAGATGAGTGGATGTCTATCAGAATAAAGCCCCCCAAAATCCAGAACACAGATAACATAATTAAATTTTGGAAAACTAAAGGTAAAGGAACCTAATTGAAAATGAGGTTTCCATACTTCACACCAAGTGGAAAAATGTTGATAGTAGTAGATTGTTATACATTACTTATGAATTTTGTAATACCCAGAGCAACCACTAGAAAACTATATGAAGAAATATATCCAAAAACACTGTAAATAAAGTGAGAACTTAAAGGTACTTTCAAAGCAATCTGATTAAAGTAATTTTTCTTAATTTTGGTATTCCCTCCCCCCATTTTTACCCTTGTCTCTTCCACACATGTATTTACATCAATTTTTAAAACCCCAAGTTCCCATTAGGGGAGCCTTAGAATCATTGCTGAAAACATACCTATCTCAGGGATAAGGTATTTGAGGCTCTAACAGTTTCTTTTCCTTTTCCTACCACACACTGCAGCTCCCAGTCAATGGTCTCCAAATCTTATTGTTTATCAGCATGACTTAAAGAGCTTTTAATTGGACGAACTAAGCCAGAATTTCTGGGGGTGATATTCAGGTGAGACTCAGGAATTACTACAGTTAAATTTTTCCAAGAGATTCTGTGTAGCCAAGTTTGAGAACCAGTGATCTAAGTGGTTACTGGAGGAAGATATCTACACAAACATGTAAGAAAAAAATGACAGAAATGATCAATAAGGCAAGTCATCACTTATTTTAAGAATGGGCATTTCTAAAGTTTGGAGATTTAACCTTTGTTGTAATCATTTCCCAAACAACAGTTACCTCTCAGCCATCAGTGGCTTAATCTTGAATGTTAAGAGTGAAGTTAATCTGTAGCATTAAAATAAACCTTAAAAATAAAATTACCTAGAAAATTATAATGAATCAGAAACATATGTAATACTTTTGGACAATGACTGCCTGCTTTCCTTCAGTTTCTGGTTTGTGTTGTCATTTCTACTTATGTTTAACAATAATTGAACATTTGATGAGAATCTGTTAAATTCTGCTTTTGATAATATTTTTCTTTGGTTAAAATCTTTCATTTTTTATTTTCATTCAAAATGCTATATTTTTTCCCTTTTATTGGGATAAAAATTTTATACAGAGCAAGAATTACATAGCTTGTCACTGTTAAACTGGGTGAGTATTGACAAGGGTAATATTATCCAAATAAAACATTTTGCATCTTATAGAAAGTTTCCTTACTCCTCGTTCAGTCAATTCAATAAGCAACCTCTGTATTCATTTCTACCAGCATGTATTTGTTTTGCCTGTTCTTGAACTTCACATACATAAAATCATACATTATGGACTCATTTGTGTCTATCTTTTTGGCTCAGCATAATATTATAGCTGTAAGATTCATGCATTTTGCTGTGTATCTTAGAAGTTCATTATCATGTATTGCTGAGTAGTATTCCATTATTTGAATGTAACATAATTATTTTGTCCATTTTCATGCTCACATACATGTTAGTTTTAGGTATTGGCTGTTATCAGTAAAGCTGCTCTAAAGACTCTTGTTCATGTGTTTCTAAGGACATATATTTTCATTTCTCTTGGGTGAGTTTTCTCCAAGGAGGGCAAATGTTATGTCACACCTTAAATGTTTAACTTTAAATGACTTTTTTAGAAGTTAACTGTACTGTTTTTAAGTTCCAAGAAGTAATGCATCAGGGTTCTAGTAGCTCTACTTCCTTATCAACATTTGCTTTGGTCAGTTTTTCATTGAATCATTCTCATGGGTGTGAAGTAGTAAAGATTATTATTTTGCAGATTTTTTTTCAAGTATGATGACATGAAATTGTTTATCTTTGAGACAAGTAATTTAATTTTGAGGTTTATATTTAATTTCTTTTAGGAAAAAATTTAATCAATTACAAATATCTCATTGTAAAGAAAAGTCTGTTTTCTGAGTTTTTGAAAAGGTAATAAAACGAATATAATCATGATTTTCTTTCTCTGTAACTTATCTTTGGCCTAGTGGAGATTTTACTTTTAAATTTTATTATTATTATTATTATTTTTAACACCTTTATTGGAGGATAATTGCTTTACAATGATGTGTTAGTTTCTGCTTTACAACAAAGTGAATCAGTTATACATACACATATGTTCCCATATCTCTTCCCTCTTGCATCTCCCTCCTTCCCACCCTCCCTATCTCACCTCTCTAGGTGGTCACAAACCACCTAGCTGATTTCCCTGTGCCATGCGGTTGCTTCTCACTAGCTATCCACCTTATGTTTGGTAGTGTATATATGTCTATGCCGCTTTCTCACTTTGTCACAGCTTACCCTTCCCCCTCCCCATATCCTCAAGTCCATGCTCTAGTAGGCCTGTGTCTTGATTCTCGTCCTACCCCTAGGCTCTTCATGACATTTTTTTCTTAGATTCCATATATATATATATATATATATATATATATATATATATATATATATATATATGTTAACATAGGGAATTTGTCTTTCTCCTTCTGACTTAATTCACTCTGTATGACAGGCTCCAGGTCCAACCACCTCACTACAAATAACTCAATTTTGTTTCCTTTAATGGCTGAGTAATATTCCATTGTATATAAGTGCCACATCTTCTTTATCCATTCATCTGTTGATGGACACTTAGGTTGCTTTCATGTCCTAGCTATTGTGAAGAGAGCTGCAATGAACATTTTGGTACATGACTCTTTTTGAATTATGGTTTTCTCAGGGTATATGCCCAGTAGTGGGATTGCTGGGTCATATGGTAGTTCTATTTTTAGTTTTTTAAGGAACTTCCATACCGTTCTCCATAGTGGCTGTATCAATATACATTCCCACCAACAGTACAAGAGTGTTCTCTCTACTCCACACCCTCTCCAACATTTATTATTTCTAGACTTTTTGATGATGGCCATTCTGACAGATGTGAGATGATATCTCATTGTAGTTTTGATTTGCATTTCTCTAATGATTAGTGATGATGAGCATCCTTTCATGTGTTTGTTGGCAATCTGTACATCTTCATTGGAGAAAAGTCTATTTAGGACTTCTGACCATTTTTGGATTGGGTTGTTTGATTTTTTTGATATTGAGCTGCATGAGCTGCTTGTAAATTTTGGAGATTAATCCTTTGACAGCTGCATCATTTGCAAATACTTTCTCCCATTCTGAGGGCTGTCTTTTGGTCTTGTTTATAGTTTCCTTTGCTGTGCAAAAGATTTTAAGTTTGATTAGGTGTCATTTGTTTATTTTTGGTTTTATTTCCATTTCTCTAGGAGGTGGGTCAAAAAGGATCTTGCTGTGAGTTATGTCATAGAGTGTTCTGCCTATGTTTTCCTCTAAGAGTTTGATAGTGTCTGGCCTTACATTTAGGTCTTTAATCCATTTTGAGCTTATTTTTGTGTATGGTGTTAGGGAATGATCTAATCTCATACTTTTACATGTCCCTGTCCAGTTTTCCCAGCACCACTTATTGAAGAGGCTGTCCTTTCTCCACTGTACATTCCTGCCTCCTTTATCAAACATAAGTTGACCATATGTGCGTGGGTTTATCTCTGGACTTTCTATCCTGTTCCATTGATCTATCTTTCTGTTTTTGTGCCACTACCATACTGTCTTGATTACTGTAGCTTTGTTGTATAGTCTGAAGTCAGGAAGCCTGATTCCTCCAGCTCCGTTTTTCGTTCTGAAGATTGCTTTGGCTATTCGGGGTCTTTTGTTTTTCCAAACAAATTTTGAAAATTTTTGTTCTAGTTCTGTGAAAAATGCCAGTGGTAGTTTGATAGGGATTGCATTGAATCTGTAGATTGCTTTGGGTAGTAGAGTCATTTTCACAATATTGATTCTTCCAATCCAGGAGCATGGTATATCTCTCCATCTATTTGTACCATCTTTAATTCCTTTCATCAGTGTCTTATAATTTTCTGCATACAGGTCTTTTGTCTCCTTAGGTAGGTTTATTCCTAGATATTTTATTCTTTTTGTTGCAATGGTAAATGGGAGTGTTTTCTTGATTTCATTTACAGATTTTTCATCATTAGTGTACAGAAATGCCAGAGATTTCTGTGCATTAATTTTGTATCCTTCTACTTTACCAAATTCATTGATTAGCTCTAGTAGTTTTCTGGTAACATCATTAGGATACTCTATATATAGTATCATGTCATCAGCAAATAGTGACAGCTTTACTTCTTCTTTTCCAATTTTGATTCATTTTACTTATTTTTCTTCTCTTATTGCTGTGGCTAAAACTTCCAAAATTATGTTGTATAAGAGTGGTGAGAGTGGGCAACCTTGTCTTGTTCCTGATCTTAGTGGAAATGGTTTCAGTTTTTCACCATTGAGGACGATGTTGCCTTTGGGTTTGTCATATATGATGTTTATTACATTGAGGAAAGTTCCCTCTATGCCTACTTTCTGCAGGGTTTTTATCAAAAATGGGTGTTGAATTTTGTTGAAAGCTTTCTCTGCATCTATTGAGATGATTATATGGTTTTTCTCCTTCAAGTTGTTAATATGCTGTATCAAGTTGATTGATTTGCATATATTGAAGAATCCTTCCATTCCTGGAATAAACCCCACTTGATCATAGTATGTGATCCCTTTAATGTGCTGTTCGATTTTGTTTGGTAGTATTTTGTTGAGAATTTTTGCATCTACGTTCATCAGTGATATTGGCCTGTAGTTTTCTTTCTTTGTGACATCTTTGTCTGGTTTTGGTATCAGGGTTACGGTGGCCTCATAGAATGAGTTTGGGAGTGTTCTTCCCTCTGCTATATTTTGGAAGAGTTTGAGAAGAATAGGTGTTAGCTCTTCTCTAAATGTTTGATAGAATTCACCTGTGATGCCATTTGGTCCTGGGCTTTTGTTTGTTGGAAGATTTTTAATCACAGTTTCAATTTCAGTGCTTTGGATTGGTCTGTTCATATTTCCTATTTCTTCCTGGTTCAGTCTCTACAGGTTGTGCATTTCTAAGAATTTGTAGATTTCTTCCAGGTTGTCCATTTTATTGGTATAGAGTGGCTTGCAGTAGTCTCTCATGATCTTTTGTATTTCTGCAGTGTCAGTTATTACTTCTCCTTTTTCATTTCTAATTCTATTGATTTGAGTCTTCTCCCTTTTTCTCTTGATGAGTCTGGCTAATGGTTTATCAATTTTGTTTATCTTCCAAAGAACCAGCTTTTAGTTTTATTGAACTTTGCAATCGTTTCCTTCATTTATTTTTCATTTATTTCTGATCTGATATTTATGATTTATTTCCTTCTGCTAACTTTGGGGTTTTTTTGTTCTTCTTTCTCTAATTGCTTTAGGTGCAAGTTTTCATTGTTTATTTGAAATGTTTCCTGTTTCTTAAGGTAGGACTGTATTGCTATAAACTTCCTTCTTAGAACTGCTTTTCCTGCATCCCATAGGTTTTGGGTCATCGTGTCTCCATTGTCATTTGTTTCTCGATATTTTTTGATTTCCTCTTTGGTTTCTTCAGTGATCACTTTGTTTTTAAGTAGCGTAATGTTTTGTCTCCATGTGTTTGTATTTTTTACAGATCTCTTCCGGTAATTGATATCGAGTCTCACAGCGTTGTGTTTGGAAAAGACACTTGATACGATTTCAATTTTTTTAAATTTACCAAGGCTAGATTTGTGACCCAAGATATGACTTATCCTGGAGAATGTTCCATGAGCACTTGAGAAAATTGTGTATTCTGTTGTTTTTGGATGGAATGTCCTATAAATATCAATTAAGTCCATCTTGGTTAATGCATCATTTAAGGCTTGTGTTTTCTTTTTCATTTTCATTTTGGATGATCTGTCCATTGGTGAAAGTGGGGTTTTAAAGTCCCTTTCTATGATTGTGTTACTGTCAATTTCCCCTATTATAGCTGTTAGTATTTGCCTTATGTATTGAGGTGTTCCTATGTTGGGTGCAGAAATATTTACATTTGTTATATCTTCTTCTTGTATCAATTCCTTGATCATTATGTAGTGTCCTTCTTTGTCTCTTGTAATAGCCTTTATTTTAAAGTCTATTTTGTCTTATATGAGAATTGCTACTCCAGCTTTCCTCTGATTTCCATTTGCATGGAATATCTTTTTCCATCCCCTCACTTTCAGTCTGTATGTGTCTCTAGGTCTGAAGTGGGTCTCTTGTAGACAGCATATATATGGGTCTTGTTTTTGTATCCATTCAGCCAATCTGTGTCTTTTGGTGGGAACATTTAATCCATTTACATTTAAGGTAATTATCGCTATGTATGTTCCTATTCACATTTCCTTAATTGTTTTGGGTTCGTTATTTTAGGTATTTTCCTTCTGTTGTGTTTCTTACCTAGAGAAGTTCCTTTAGCATTTGTTGTAAAGCTGGTTTGGTGGTGCTGAACTCTCTCAGCTTTTGCTTGTCTGTAAACCTTTTAATTTCTCCATCAAATCTGAATGAGGTCCTTGCTGGTTAGAATAATCTTGGCTGTAGGTTTTTCTCCTTCATCACTTAAATATGTCCTGCCACTCCCTTCTGGCTTGTAGAGTTTCTGCTGACATATCAGCTGTTAGCCTTATGGGGATTCCCTTGTGTGTTATTTGTTGTTTTTCCCTTGCTGCTTTTAATATGTTTTCTTTGTATTTAATTTTTGATAGTTTGATTAATATGTGTTTTGGCATGTTTCTCCTTGGATTTATCCTGTATGGGACTCTCTATGATTCTTGCACTTGATTAACTCTTTCCTTTCCCATATTAGGGAAGTTATCAAGTATAATCACTTCAAATATTTTCTGAGTCCCTTTTTTTTCTCTTCATCTTCTGGGACCCCTATAATTCGAATATTGGTGCATTTAATGTTGTCCCAGAGGTCTCTGAGACTGCCCTCCATTATTTTCATTCATTTTTTCTTTATTCTGCTCTGCAGTAGTTATTTCCACTATTTTATTTTCCAGGTAACTTATCCATCCTTCTACCTCAGTTATTCTGCTATTGATCCCTTCTAGAATATTTTTAATTTCCTTTATTGTTTTGTTCATCGTTGCTTGTTTCCTCTTTAGTTCTTCTAGGTCCTTGTTAAATGTTTGTTTCATTTTGTCTATTCTATTTCCAAGATTTTTGATGATCTTACTATCATTATTCTGAATTATTTTTCAGGTAGACTGCCTATTTCCTCTTCATTTGTTAGGTCTGGTGGGTTTTTACCTTGCTCCTTCATCTGCTGTGTGTTTTTCTGTCTTTTCATTTTGCTTATCTTACTATGTTTTGGTTCTCCTTTTCGCAGGCTGCTGGTTCATAGTTCTTGTTGTTTTTGGTGTCTCTCCCCAGTGGCTAAGGTTGGTTCAATGGGTTGTGTAGGCTTCATGGTGGAGGGGACTAGTGTCGGTGTTCTGGTGGATGAGGCTGGATCTGTCTTTCTGGTGGGCACGTCCACATATGTTGGTGTGTTTAGGGGTGTCTGTAGCCTTATTATGATTTTAGACAGTCTCTATGCTAATGGATGGGTCTGTGTTCCTTTCTTGCTAGTTGTTTGGCCTAGGGTGTCCAGCACTGTAGCTTGCTGGTTATTGAGTGAAGCTGGGTGTTGGTGTTGAGATAGAGATCTCTGGGAGATTTTCGCCATTTGATATTACAGGCAGCTGGGCGGTCTCTTGTGGACCACTGTCCTGAAGTTGGCTTTCCCACCTCAGAGGCACAGCACTGACTCCTGGCTGCAGCACCAAGAGACTTTCATCCACATGGCTCAGAATAAAAGGGAGAAAAAAATGAAAGAAAGAAAGAAGATAAAATAAAGTAGAATAAAACAAAATAAAGTTATTAAAATAAAATATAATTCTTAAGAAAAAAAACTTTATAAAGTAAAAAAAAAAAAAAAAAAAAAGAGAGAAAGAAAAGACAACCGGACTGTCAGAACCCTAGGACAAATGGTGAAAGCAAAGCTATACAGACATAATCTCACACAGGAGCATACACATACACACTCACAAAAAGAGGAAAAGAGGAAAAAATAATATGTCTTGCTCCCAAAGTCCACCTCCTCAATTTGGGATGATTTGTTGTCTATTCTGGTATTCCACAGATCCAGGGTACATCAAGTTGACTGTGGAAATTTAATCCGCTGCTCCTGAGTCTGCTGGGGAAAATTCCTTTTCTCTTCTTTGTTCGCCCAGCTCCTGGAGTTCAGCTTTGGATTTGGCTCTGCCTCTGCATGTAGGTCACCTGAGTGCATCTATTCTTTGCTCAGACAGGACGGGGTTAAAGGAGCAGCTGATTCGGGGCCTCTGGCTCACTCAGGCTGTGGGGAGGGAGGGATATGGATGTGGAGTGAGCCTGCAGCGGCAGAGGCCTGTGTGACATTACACCAGCCTGAGGTGTGCCGTGTGTTCTCCTGGGGAAGTTGTCCCTGGATCCCGGCACCCTGGCAGTGGCGGGCTGCACAGGCTCCCGGGAGGGGCGGTGTGGGTAGTGGCCTGTGCTCACACACAGGCTTCTTGGTGCCGTCAGCAACAGCAGCCTTAGCATCTCACACCCGTCTCTGGGGTCTGCACTCATAGCCACTGCTCACGCCCGTCTCTTGAGCTTCTTTAAGTGGCTTGCTTAATCCCCTCTCATGCACCAGGAAACAAATAGGGAAGAAAATGTCTTTTACCTGTTCAGCAGCTCCAGGCTTTCCCGGACGCCCTCCCGGCTAGCCATGGTGCACTAATCCCTGCAGGCTGTGTTCATGCTGTCAACCCCAGTCCTCTCTCTGTGATCCGACTGAAGCCCGAGCCTCAGCTCCCATCCCCGCCCACCCCGGTGGGTAAGCAGACAAGCCTCTTGGGCTGGTGAGTGCCAGTTGGCACCGATCCTCTGTGCGGGAATCTCTCCGCTTTGCCCTCCACACCCCTTTTGCTGCACTCTCCTCTGCAGCTCCGAAGATTCCCCCTCTGCCACCAGCATTCTCCGCCCACCAAGGGGTTTCCTAGTGTGTGGAAACCTTTCCTCCTTCATGGCTCCCTCCCACTGATGCAGGTCCCGACCCTATTCTTTTTCTTTTTTCTTTTGCCCTTCCCGGGTACGTGGGGAGTTTCTTGCCTTTTGGGAGGTCTGAGGTCTTCTGCCAGCGTTCAGTGGGTATTCTGTAGGAGTCGTTCCACGTGTAGATGTTTTTCAGATGTTTCTGTGGGGAGGAAGGTGATCTCCACGTCTTACAACTCCACCATATTCTCTCGAAAAATATTGTTATTTTTTTAATAAATGATGTCACAGAGCTTGGTTTTATGTTTTTGTTTTGTTTTTTTACTTAGTGAAATAATTTTGAGAATCATCTATATTGTTTGTGTCAAAAGTTCACTCTTCTTTTAAATTCAGATATAATTGATATATAATATCATGTAAGTATAAAGTGTACAGAGTGTTTATTTGACACAATTATGTATTGCAATGTGTTTACCACTATAGCATTAGCTAACACCTCCTTCAGGTTATATAATTATTATTTCATTTTGTGGTGAGAACATATAAAATCTATTTTCTTAGCAACTTTGTGGTGTATAATATAGTACCGTTGACCATAACCACAATGCTTTTCATTAGATCTCCAGAACTTATCTTCTAATTGCAAGTTTGTATGCTTTGACTAACATATTCCCACTTTCCACAGCCCCCCCAGCTATTGATCACATCATTCTACTCTCTTGTTTCTAAACGTTCAGCTTTTGTAGATTCTATATATAAGTGATGTCATACAGTATTTGTCTTTCTCTGTCTGACTGATTTCATTTAGCATAATGCCTTCAAGTTTTATCCATGTTGTTGCAAATGGCAGAATATCCTTCTTTCTTATAGCTGAATAATATTTCATTGTGTGTGTACACATCTGTGTGTACACACATCTTTGTTATCCAATCATCCATTGACAGACACTTACGTTGTTTCCATATCTTGTTGATAGAACTCAATGACAAAATACTAAAATCTGATTAAAGCACTGCAGTAGAACTGAACAGACATTTCTCCAATGAGGACATACAAATGGTCAAGAGGTGCATGAAAAGATGCTCAACATCACTAACAATCAGGGAAATGCAAATGAAAACCAAAATGAGATATCATCTCAAACCTGTTAGAATGGCTATCATCAAGAAGAGAAGAAATAAGTATTGGCAAGAATGTGGATAACAAGGAAGCCTTCTGCACTTGCTATTAGTGGGAATGTAAATTGATACAACAACTGTGGAAAATAGTGTACAGATTCTTCAGAAAACTAAAAATAAAACTACCTTATGATCCAGAAATTTCACTTCTGGTTATATATCCAAAGAAATGAGAATGGTATTGTAAAGATATCTGCACTCCCATGTTTATTGCAGCATTATTCACAATTGTTCATTTCTTTCACGAGTACCTAAACTAATGGTTGGCTTAATACCAGACAAAGCAGATTTCAGAGCAGAGTTTTGTCAGGGTTTATCAGAGTTTCAACACTCCACAAAACTGCAGCAGCAAACACGTTCTTTTAAAATTTAAAAGGAATATTTGCCAAATAGATGATATTCTGGGCCATAAAGCAAGTTTCAATAAATTGAAAATTATTCATTATACAAAATGCGTTATTTAAACATAATTTTTTTCATTGATTCACCTGTTGACATACAATTTAAAAATCACAAATATTTCTCAATTTATAAGGTATAGGGTATTTAAAAATCTGAATAATTGATAAAATAGCTAATATGAAATCCCCAAGAAACATGGATTATTATAAATATGTGTCTTTAGATCAGTGACTTATGAATAACCTCTTTTAAATAGGAGGAGATAGAATAGTGATAATAAAAAAATAGACAATTATCTCCTTTTAAAAGTTACTGATTTTCTATTTAAAAGTAACCAGTTTTTCATATATTTGTAGAATGAAGTATTAGACTTTGAATGTTCCCTACTACTTTCAGTGAAAACAAGGTAGGTGATTATCCAAGTCAGTTTTACTTGAGGCTGATAATTTTTCTCCAATTTTTAAATAACAATGCTTAATGTATTTTCTATAATGTTGTTCCTTATATTTATTATATATACATATTTTATTTCTTCTACTTAAATATATCATAATCAAGTATATTTTTTAAACTATGTAGTGATTCTTATAATATTGTTTTATCACCAAGTCCAGTGTCTGTATGGAGAGTATATTAACCAGTTATATTCTAAGATTAATTTTAAACTTTATTAATCTATATTGTTTGTTTATAGGGGATGCTTAATGAAAAAAAAAACGAATAAGAGTTGACTGATCTAAATTAGAATCTTGTGTCTGCCACTTTCCAGATTTACAAACCGAGAAAAATAATTTATCCTCTGCTTATCAGAATTTTAGTTCTAAATGTAATGGGAATGAATGATAAAGTATATAGTATATATGTATATTACTATTATTATTTATTTTTTCTAGTACATGATTTCCTAATTGTAGAACCTCTATCTATTGCAGTTTTAATAGTTTGAGCCATTTCACTGCTTGGGTAGAATCTCTTCTATTTGTTGCTGCTAATAAGTCATATATTTTGGTGAAATTCTCTCTCACAGTGACAGGTGGTTACAAACTTTGGAACCTGTTGTCATATTAACAAAAGTCATGTGAGCAAAGGCTTGATAAATAATTGCCCATTGGAACCTTTGCTCCTGAAAAACTTCCTTTTGAAAACCATTCACCATACTCTAAAGACCTTTGTATTTTACTACAGAATGACTTGAGATCATGTGATGAAAAACCCAGAAGATAAGAGGCCATTCACTGTGTCCTTTGTCCTTTGTCCTTCCATTCATTTGTCCTTTGTTCAGGTATCAGTAATTTAATGAAGTGCCTTGTAAAGCTTCTTAACTGGACAAATGAGCTTTTAAGAATCTTAAGGGAATTTACAATTCATTGCATTTTGTATCCCTATATAGAGAGGGAACTGTCTTAAAGAGATTTGAAAGTGTGAATTTTGTCTAATGTGGTGGATTACAATTTAACATAAACAAAACTCACACTCTTTTTAAAGGACTTGTATCAGCTTGAACTGAATGGGTGTAGTTTAAATGAAAATAGATTTCTAGCTACTAAATACATCTGGTCAGGAAGCAGGCCAAAAAATTTACTCATAACCATACATCATTTTCTACATAAAAGCAAAGATATCAAAAGTCACCCTAAGAGTCACTGAGAAGAGTAACTTTAGTAACCACTTCCAGGGAGTAGAACCAGATCTAAATTGTGGAAAATCTCCTATAGTGAAGGAAGGGGGAACTACATTTCTTCCTGGACTTACCATGAGGTAACCGACTTACCATGAGTTAACCACTTAACTGATTGTTAATTATCATAAATTGAAAATGCATTTATTACACCTAACCTACAAAACATCATAGCTTAGCCTAGCCTACCTTAAATAGGCTCAGAATATTTACATGAGCCTACACTTGGGCAAAGTCATGTAACACAAAGCCTATTTTATAATAAAGTGTTGAGTATTTTATGTAATTTATTGAAAACTGTACTGAAACTGAAAAACAGAACAGTTGTATGGGTACAGAATGATTGTAAGTGTATTCGTTGTGTACCCTCATGATCCTGTGGCTGAGTGTGAGCTGTGGCTCCTGCAGCTGCCCAGCACCACCTGAGAGGATTGTATTGCATATTGCTAGCCAGGACAAAGATACAATTCAGAATTGGAAGTAAAATAGATACTGAATGCCTATTGCTTTTGCACCACCATAAGGTAAAAAAAAAATCCTAAGTCAAACGGTAGTAAGTTGAAGACTGTCAGTAGTAACTCTTGATTGGCTGGACTTCAGAGTTTCTACAGAGAAGAAATTGTCAAATGTTCTAATTTCCTCCCTCCTTAATTTTTGAATGGCAGCGTCTATTGATCTATTGTTATTTTCCTGCCACTGTCTCACAACTCTCTGTAGGGTTTTCTGGGAGCAGTTGTCTTTTTCGTGTCCAGACTTTAACACTAAAAAGATGCTCTTTAGGTATACAGCTTGAGGAACCTTATCAGAAGCTGCAATTCATTTAGTTGAATAAACTCTGAAATTTAAACCTGACCCTGTTAACATGATGAGACAAGGTTTTGGAAGTCTTGGGAAGGGGTGAGTGAATTTTGCATGTGGAAAAGATGTGAAGCATTAGGAAACAAAAGGAGGATAGTTCCATACTATATAACAGTTGGTATTCAACAAATCATACTCTTGTTTACAACTCCTATGCTCACACTTTGATGATGTGTTTATTCACAAGACTTTATTTCACCAGTTAGACATCACAAGTGTGATGAAAAAAAGTCTTGGTAAGTATGTACACATCGGAGCTTCCATTTTTAAGATTCCCTCTTAGAAGCCAGTAGTCACATAAATGAGCTCCACTACACCACATGGAACAAAATAATTGCCAAGCTAAGTCAAGGTAGCACACATAGTCATGACAAATATTACACTGTTGATGTTTTATGCCATTACATTTGGGTTTGATTTGTTATTCAGCAATAGATAACTGAAACAAAAATAGAAGTAATAAAATGGAAAGCCATTCTTTCTACATTTTCAGGCTAAAATTTAGCTTATTAAATAATTTATGATGTTATCTATTATGAAACCATTGACTTTATTTATGGTTTGTCTCTAAAGGATATGAAATAGCTGCCTAACACAGTGTTGAAATATGGCAGGTATAGAGATAATCATAGCTACCATTTTTTTGGCATTTTGTGTGGTAACCACTGCCTAAAGAACTTCATAAACATTATCTCAATTAATCCTTACATATGGACTTCCCTGGTGGTGCAATGGTTTAGAGTCCGCCTGCCGATGCAGGGGAAACAGGTTCGTGCCCCGGTCTGGGAAGATCCCACATGCCGCAGAGCAGCTGGGCCCATGAGCCATGGCCACTGAGCCTCCACGTCCAGAGCCTGTGCTCCATAATGGGAGAGGCCACAACAGTGAGAGGCCCGCGTACTGCAAAAATAAACAAACAAACAAATAAATAAATAAATAAAAATAAATCCTTACATCGACTCTTGGAGATAAATATTACTCACTTTAGAATCATTATTTTATTGATGAGAAAGTCAAATTCTAAATTTGTATATAAATTGCTCAAATTCAGAGCTAACAATAGGTAGTAGGAACTGGTATGTGAGCCTGGGTGTATTCTAATTCCAATATCTAGGTTCTTACCTATTTCCTATTATTACTTCAGTGATCCCAGTTCTATTCCCACCGCATTTTTGTGGGCAATTCTTCCTTCATCTTTTTTTTTTCTTTCCTTGTGAGTATAAATGTGAATTTCTTGGTTTCTAAGTTAGTGAAAGTTGCATTTATGCTTTTCAGAGAGTGTTTTCATTAGAATTGGAAGGGACACTTCACATAATCAAACTTGATGATAAAGCTTTTGCAACCCCCCCCCGAGTGATTTTGAGTATGTATTTTACAAAGTTTGGGCTCCTTGCTTACAAATAAGATGACTTATTTTCTTCTCCCAGTCAATGCCTCCAAGTATAAAGAAAATTACAACTTCCATCTGAAACTCTCCATTTATAAATGGCCCTTCCATGAGAATTTGTAATGACTTGATCTCCAGATGCGATAGTATACAAATGTTTTGGATTGATTTTGGTAATCATTTTTCCTTCTATATATTTTCTTCAATCTTGCCAGTCAGTTTCAGCCATTGATCGTGCTTATGATAGGTGACAGGAAGATTAAACTGATCCAGTAGGGAATGTGAAAATTGGAGATGGAAGAGAAGACGTTGATATGAACTGAATCAAGTTAATCTTTTTCCAAACACTAACATGCCTTAATACTAGAAACATCTGCCTTTATAGACTGCTGGATTAATAAAAAGTCACAGTAAATTAAATTTTGAATAATTTTATATTATTCTCATACAGCAGTACAGTTGTCTCTCCCAACTTAAGTTATCCAGGTAAGTTGTAATATTCAAATGTATACATTTTGTTTTGGAGAGCAAAGCTATGCCAAGGATAAGTACGTATAAAAGACACTGCACATAGAGAATATTATTTTTATTTTGAGAACATTCTAAGTTGTGTATTGAAAAAAATCTTTCAGAAAAAATAGAAATTTAAAAACATATTTAAAGTGCTGACTCCATGTATGACATGAATCTTAGGAGACATACATTCATTACTTGCACCACAAGTAAGGCTGATTTATGGAGGCAGTAGCTTGGGTTAGAAAGAAATAGAAGAAACTCTAAAATAATGATATTAACAGGATTAACTAGTCAATTTCTTCATATATCAGTGACTTGGTTTTGGCCTATTTCTCATGACATATTTTGCATTTTATTATAGCTATTCTTTCATTAAATATAAGATACAAAGAGAACAAACACAAAATATATCTGTCCCCATTTTTTCCCCCTTCAAAGCTTATCTAATGTTATTTTTATTCTCTATGTATATGTACTTTGGGCAATTTGTAAAGCTTATATTGAAAATTACCCCCTTGTGAAAATTCGGCTTCTTTTTTTTTCATTTTAAGAATAAGTTAAATTTACACTGGTTATAAAAATAAAAAGAAATAAAACACTTTGTAAAACCTTGTGAGATGTTATTAACTTCTCTTTTAACTCAAAAAAATCCTAAAAGAAGATAATCTATATGAGAAATAAAATTCCAACATGAACTAGGAGTGAATACTGGCTTATCATTAAAAGTGTGTCTTTTAACTCAGTGCATATCAAATTTTTGTGTACGTCAGAATTACCAGAAAGGCTTACTAAAAGGCAGACCCTGGGCCCTTCCCTCAGATTATTCGGATTTACTAGGTCCATGGTTGGGTTCAGAAGCTTACATTTCTAACAAGTTCCCAGGTGGTGCTGATGCTGCTCATCTGGGGACCACGTTCTGAGAACCACTGCTCTTACCAACTGTTTATTCATTAAATTCTCTGACTGGTCACAGTGTAGTGTAGAAGCCAAAAGACTGTGACTCAGGGTGAGGCAAGATTACATAAAGCTTTCTCTTCTTTTGAATATATAGAGATAGGTTTGGCAATTTTTTTTTAAAATACAAAATAATTGTCAAGTCATAAGCTCTCTCACTGCAGAGATATTATTCAAAATAAACATAAATGCAACACTTTATTAAAGTAAAAGTATTTTTACTATTAATATACAAATGGCAAAGAGTGACAATTTTGATATACTGTAAGCCATACTTTCAATGTCTCTCATAAATACAAAACTTCAACATTTGCAGTATAATTTTTACAGTTTAGACATATATATACAGCATTTCATAAGAACATACTCTATTAAAACAATAAGAAAACTTTGTGGTAGCTAACTTAAGAATATAGAATTTGAATGGCATATATAATTTAAAGAAAATAAAAGGCAGCATGTTTTAATGCATACTGAACACAGCATAGAATCCACATACCAAAAAAATAAGATTTTTTTTTAATCTTTATTTCTAAGTTCACAGATACCTAACAGAGTTTAGAGGCAAATGCTAAACCATGAACATTCCTTTAAGAATTGGAACAGATATGTTTCCTCTTAACAGTACCATTTATTTTACACAATGCTTGTTCTGTAAAAAAAAAAAAAAAATCCTACTTGCAAAACTGAATCATAGGTTCTGTCTATTTTAACACTCTCCTCTGTATTACTCCTTTGGGTCAGTATAATTGGCCTTAATTTGTATCTACACAATCTTCCTTGTCCCTGTTCCAACCCTTCTCATACTAAGATCCTTCTTACCTAATCCAAATGTCAGAGGTCTGCTTGCCTTTCTGGATTCTTTCAGTTCTTTGCTCCTCTATTCTCCTATGCCTGGTTGTGATTTGAAATGCTCCAACAGTAATTGCTTTGCTTATTCTTTTCCAAGGAAGGCTAAAACCAGATGCTAAAAGATAAACATTTTAATTTTGGAAAACAATTAAAATAAGTGGCAATATTAAATTTGTATGGTCAATCTTTATATTAATTATGAATGTCATGTGATCAAAATTCTGAAAATATTATTAAAAAATTAAAGTGGTGGTACCAATTAATGTAGTTAAGGTATGGATAAAATCCTATAGTGAATAATAAAACTATTTTTCTAAGAATATTAAATATGTTATCAAATAAATATTAAGCATTGCATATAATATGAATCTCTGAGGATAAATTATTAGCACTCTATATAATGTTGTTAAATAGCTGCATCGACATGGGAAAATGCAACTTTTAAAAAAGGAGAAGAGGGACTTGGAAGGAAATTATATTTGTTCAGCAACTACTACATCTAGGCTCAGTTACACATGTAGTCATTTCATCTCAGAACATTATTAAGCCTCTGAGTAGAAGCCTTTTTTGAGAGATTTTCATTTCAGGATTGAAGCACTTCATTTCTGTGGCCTTCCACAGTTGAATTTTGACATATGCTAACACATACATATGTGATTTCAGTGTGAAAGACAATGCAATAATGCTTCAAAGGGTTACTAAGAAGATGCAAATATTTTCTCTCTAAATATAAGTAATGCAAACCATCTCATTTAAAAAATGTATTTTCATCTACTCATAAAGTCTGTTGAATAAGCACTTGGAGGGATTGAAGTTGAGCATTTACATTATTCTCTGTGAAAAAGAATATTTCAAATTTAATAAGTAATTGTAATATGCTATTCCACTACTTCCTAAAATTAAGAAGTGGAGATTATTATTCCTATCGCTTCAGTTGTAGATATTTTTATCAGTGCATCTTATCATCAACAATGAAGGATGACTTATGATACCCAATCAAATATATAACAGGAATAATGTAGACTCAAGTGACACCACAATAATTTACCCTTTTTTAAAAAGTGTCTGTTGTCTTTGTCTTACAACTAGTAAAACTCAATTTCAACAATATCTAGAATGTATTTATTGTCTAGAACAACAAGAACAAATTAAGTATATTTTGTGTGTGCATTAAAAGAATTGCTTTGCCATGAGTGGAAATAAGTTACAGAGTATAATTTGTTTCATTGAGATTTTGTATCGAAGGTGAAGTAGTCTGAACTGAGCTTATTCACTAAATGTAAATAAGAGAGTATCATACAAGTGTCATAGATATAAGCAAAATATATCAAGAAAGATTGCAGGTTTTCTTCTTTCAATAAAGCAGAATGTCATGCTAATCCAAAGGCACAAATACATATTAAATATTTAAAATAAGAAGCATAAACTTAAGGTGTGAGTATAAAGTTCCAATTAATTGTTGGCACTCAAATAATTTGATTAATAAAAACTTTCTGTTTATATAAATGTTTAATTCAAAGACCAAGGTTCATGTAAACTTTGCTGGATCAAATAGTCTTTGAAAAAATGTTTTTATAGGTATTAATAGTAAAAACTGAAGTAAAACTTGAGAAACATTACATTAATATTAGACATTAGTATCAATAGAATGGCCATAAATCAACCCATGAAAATAATAAATCAAAATTCTTACATTTCTTTGCAGATCATTGTAAAATATGTTGACACATTAATTTGTGCCAGTTTTAAAAACAAAATACTGCTAAAATGCTGATATTATTGTTCCCTCTTATATTTTATTGAATATAGATTGTCATTGCCTAATTGCACATAACCTATCAAGAAATACCAATATTTTCACTGATATCTTTGCTTCTTTGTTTAAAGTAGCATAGGCTTCTGATTATTTAACACTACTTATATTCAGTTCAATATTTTGACGTTTTATATTAATGTTTAAGTGTACTCTTAGACAGTAAAAATAACATTTATACCATTGGATGGATATGTTTAGTCTAGAATAAGAATGAAAAATAAGAAACAGATCATTTCAGTTCTACTCATATCTTATCATTTACTACAAGCCAGCTCTTATTTGGAAACTTTTATAAGTAGAGTCATTTGGAGCATTCCATTGAAACGTAAAAAGAAAAAAAAAAATGTTTATCACAGTATTGCCTTGCTCTTGCAGGGCCTAGAGTTCAAAGACAAGAGATAAGGACCACTCAGACAATTGAAACAGTGCACTTGAAACAGTCTGTTTACAGTTAGCTCCAGATTATCTCTTAATTTCAGATCATTACTCCACATTAGTGGCAAGAAATTTAACAGCATACATATGTATATATATGTGTGTGTGTGTGTGTGTGTATATATATATATATATATATATATATATATATATATGAAATATTTATTTAAACTGCTTTACATAGAAAGCCCAAAGAAATGCGAGAAACAGAACTTCCAAACTGAGGGAAAAATAATCTTTGTTTTTTATTATGATTTCTCTGCTCTTGAAGTATAGTGTGGATATAATAATAGTAAACATGCTAAATTGCTTTCTCAGTTTCCCTAATTCTTTCACCATAATTACTTTAAAAACTCGTAGCCTTATCCAGGAAAAATTAGTGTCCATGCCTATTGCTTCATGGACACCTTGTTAAGCTTGGTTACTCTGCCCAAACCAATTCAAGTATTTTGTTTAGTTTTAACACATTCATGCAAAAGGGAAAAAACAGTAAAATAAAGCAAACAGATGATCGGACAAACATAACTTAAACAGCAACAGACAAATCCATCAAAAGACCAGTTGGATAATTCCTACTCAAATTCCTAGGTAGGTACAGGAATATTTTTCTTTAGAATATTCCTGAAAATATAGCAAGGAGAGATTCCTACTTCATATAACCCTGTAAATTATGGCAAGGACACTGTAGAGATTTAGTGTCTGAACGTGCAGATGGGCAGGTTCTGTCCTCTGATAACCATAGTTTTGGAGAATTAGTTAGTTGTCTCTCCTTGGTTGACAGTTTCAAGTACTTTGTAAATAAAAGTGTTCATAAGTGACATTAATATTACATTTAATATTTGTCAAATAATCTTCATAGAGAGATACCCTAAAGCAGGTCACTCTGCACTGTTAAGACTTTCCTCCAATGTTCTATTGGTCTGCATTCCATAACCAGTGCATGTTTGAGCTATGATACTACCTGAAACAAGAAATTATGAATGTGATGGGGCCTAAAGAAACCTTTGGCTCTCTAGGGTAAGAAATAATCTAAAACCTGCTCCCAACTGGTATGTATATTTATAACCATAAATACTTTTTCTTTTACCTTACATATAAGTGAAAATCATATTTCAGCCTTTTACCTCTGGGAGCTTGCATAGCTTGGAAGTTAATAAGTATTTTATTCTGGTATATATTACTAATAAGTGACATTAGAAAGTTTGTGTTGAATAGTTAAGGAATTTCTTCTACCCAAGTTGTTTATCAAAATCTTAAAATGACTTCTAGCTACAACATCCAGAATAAAAACAGATAGTGGCAATTCAATTGTTTATCAATGACACTTTTATGGCAATGTCTAAATGTCAATTTCTCTGTAACTTAACCACTAAGGATTTTAATTCCCATTAGGCAGTTACATATAAGGATTGACCTATAACACTGGGAAAATGAATTTTTAAACAAAGATTATCTAAAACAATGGGCAAAAATGTATCTGAAGATATGATTTGAAGTATTTGAACACTAAAGACTCATTTATTGATAAAATTATTTTAAAGAGTAAAAGGTAATCACATATTTATAAGTATACCAAGACAACATTGATATTGTTCCCATTTCAATTTACTTTATTTGAAGCTGAGGGCAGAAATCAATATTATTTTCACTTGCAATATATTTTCTTTGTGTGTCATCCATTGTGAGTGAATATGGCATATATAAGAGATAGAGATTTATGGAATCTTTCTAATCTAATTTTACACACAACTAATATTCATTTAAATGGGTAAAAATTTTGATCTGGCACTTCAGTCTATTAAAAATTCAACTTTGAAGTAACATTGTAATTATAACTTAAAAAGAGTTTTCCAAAGTTTCTCTCAACATTTAACCTCTGCTAAAGATAACTGGCTCCTTCAAGCTTAAGTTCCCTGAAATTCTCTGGATGAAAAGTGTAACCTTAATTAAGTATTTTTATCTTAAACTGATATCCACTTTAATAATCTATTTGCCCAAGATTGGATTAAAAACATGCAGGGTTTTCTTATACATTTAGCTGACAAAGATTTTGTTTTGTTTGTTTTTTCTTAAACCCCTACTTGTGGAGAGGTTGTGTTATGAAATATAGTTCTTATGAAGTAGAGCACTTTATCCATATAATAAATTGCAGTACTTCAATCATAGAGTCAAATTGATACCCAAGAGTTGGTGCCGGTCAGGTCTCTATATTGAAATTCATAACAAAAGAAACAACAACAGCAACAACACAACAACAAAAGGAAATGGACCATGGGCAGGAGTATTTGATCATATGTATATGTATACAAGCTATTCCAAGCTAGAAGTTTCCCAAGAAATTAAGGTCAGTGGAATAGTTTTGGTCATAGGGTCACTGCAATCTAAATGCTCTTTGTAGCATTCATTGTTAAAGACTCTGTGATCTTGGTGTTATGCTTTGCTGTCGTCTTCTTTTGATTGAATGATGTCATTAGAAACCTTAATTTCTATAGTTTCTGGATTTAGGACTTCTTTCCCATTTTCTTCTTTTAAAGGCAATTTTCTGGAATAGAATAGAAAAATAATAAACAATTGGCTAAGGCACTTTAAGTGGTATCTCTTAACATTTAAGTTATTGTTTTGTAGAAGAAAATAGAATATGATTATTAGAATGAAAAAAATCAGATTTGTTAAATATCAAATTGACAGAAATATAATCTAAAAGATAATAATACAATATTGTCTACTGTAAAAATGTGATGTAATGAATAATAATTAATGAAACAAGATATTTGCAGATTTGGATGCACCAAATTGTTCATTATAGGGTGGCTTTGGTTTAATAACCCTCTGGTGTATTAAAAATATAATAAAGTGTTTTGGAGTATGAAAAAGCCAAAATAATTTTATATGTTAACTAGCTGATTTACTAGTACTCCGGTTTTTCAAGTAAAAACAATCAACAAATGCTGCCATATCTGCTACATAAAATTCAAAAGCTGAGTGAATTAGTGATATTTTTTTGGAACTTAATACAAATAGATATATTTCAGGACTTTTCCACTTTTTTATATTTATTATATATGTTTCTTTGGTCTCTTTTCACTATTATTTTTTCTTAATATTTTTGTAATATTTATAGCATTTTTTGAGATTTCCCAATTTTAACCTATAAAGCAATAACAATCTTTGTTTCTTAATATTAAGACAGCTTTACAAATCATACTATGATGACAATATATCAAGATTTAGAGTTTTTTCTACCAGCCTAAAATCAATGCTTTATTATTACATCTAGTGCATATGGCTTTGAAGGCAGTATTTCCTCCTTTGACAAAATTTTTTCACATCAAAAAAATTAAGTTACAAATAGAATTCTAACTCACCTCTGTGACTTCAGCCTCACCATTTTATGGAGTAGTGAATGCTACTATGCTAGTTCCTCTGGGATTTATTTGTAATTTCTTTTATGTTTCTGAATGAGAAGAGAAAGCCATGTCTTCTGAAATTCAAAGCTATTATGCGAAAACTAACCAATCGAAAGTAAGTTATTTCATTGCTGGAGTGAAGTAACATCTACTTTGTACCTACTAGGGCAGGCTCTCTTTTATGTTTATTATAAGTAGTGCATTCAGAGTTATTTTCTCCCATTCCCAAATACTGAAAACATTGATAATAAAGGATTATAAAAACAATGGGTTATTTCTAGCAGCAAAATATACAGAAATTTAGAGCTTGAATGGGAGGTGAGCATAATGCTTAATATATCTCTTACTCACAAAACTATGTATTAAATTTGTAATTAACCAGTGTTTTCAACTAATTATGGAATGGTGTATTTTTGCATATATATTTATTCACTATTTATATTTATGTTATATTGTATTTTTAAAGATTGCTGTTAATGCTATTATTTTTATGTTGAGTATTTCTTTTCTTCAATTGAGAACCAGAGTAGTTATTAAATCATCTTGTTTTGGTTTGGTTTGGTTTAGTTTGGTTTGGTTTAAAAATACAGCCCATTCTATGTAAGGGCATTTTCTTAACTAGTCTTCATACACACCATTATATCATAGTCAGTGTTAATTAATAGATAGGAATTTGCTTTGCTGTGTAATATTTTGCTTCATTGAAAAGATTTCTGATTTCCAAAGGGAAGTGTATAGATGTGTTTATTTCACCCTATTTCTATTTTAGACTGTCATATTCATATTCAAAGCAATAACTAATTTTCTGACACATTTTTATTTCAATAAAGATCAATCACATTTTGCAAGTATCACTTTCTTTTTTTTTTTTTTTTGCAGTATGCAGGCCTCTCACTGTTGTGGCCTCTCCCATTGAGGAGTACAGGCTCCGGACATGCAGGCTCAGCGGCCATGGCTCACGGGCCCAGCCGCTCCGTGGCATGTGGGATCTTCCCAGACCGGGGCACGAACCCGTGTCCCCTGCATCGGCAGGCGGACTCTCAACCACTGTGTCACCAGGGAAGCCCTACTTTCTTAAAGAATAAGATAGTGTAGGAAAATCCAACTTTTTGACATGCTTGCATCATTTTAATATTTTTGCATAAACTTATGTGTATATGTGTGAACAGGAGATTTTTCTCTGATGATAGAAAATCTTCATGTGAAGTATCTCAATAGAAAATGGATTTTAGATATCCACATGTACTTTCATTGAAGAAGAAACAACATTGTTTTTAAAATGATGTTATTTGTCAATATATGCTACAAATGATAATGTGTTCATTACTTTACAAATACTAATCCAAGAATAATTAAGCATTTCAAGCTACATACTCAGGTTCTGTGAGTGGTGTGGTTTCATTTGGCTCATTTACTGGGCTCCCATCTTCATGGTTAGTAATTCTTTCATCCTCTGTTCTCATCTCCACTATTGGTTCTTTTGATCCATCTTTCCTAGAAAAATAAAGAAAAAAAAAAAACTTACCTATGAAATGTAAAAAAGGATGCATTATGGAACATGGTTAAAATCTCTACAAAATCCCACCACCCATGGATTCTGATCCAGCTTGGTCAGAATAATACCACTAGGACTTTTTTTTTCCTTTTAAATTCATCTAGCCATATATTGTTCAGAAAAAATAGAAAGAAGAAATTCCATTTTGTCTAGAATTCTTTTCCTCTTCAAAATTGTGTAAAATATTTCACAAAAGTAGTTCAAATTTTCAATTTGATTATGCAGTTTCTTTTGGAATATAAATGAAAATTATTTCATTAAATAAAAGTTATAACATGAAGTAGCTTCTTCCCCTTAATTAGCCATACACATTAAAATATATATTTTTTATTTTAAAAATAACATCAAATAAAAACATGTTTTATTTGAAAAATAACATTGCTTCTATATCAAAATTTGGAAGTTAAAATTTATATATAAGATAATTTTAGTTTCAAATGTCTCTGAATTTATATGATTTTAACTATAATGCAACCATTGACATATTTAATATATTCATGTTTTCAAGAAAATAGTTTAAAAAGAACAATATTGTAACATATATGCATGATTATTTTCACTTATAATTTCTTATCCATGTCATTTTATTAGATGTCTAAAATCTGAAATTAAGTGTAATTTATCATAATTGTGAGTAGAAATTTTACTGCAAGGTTTTGTAGCACAAAAAAGTAAATGAAAGAAAAACAAGGAAGCCATTTGCTGATGATAAAGAATGAAGTGAGATATAATGGTTGAGAATGATGTACTCATCATACAGATTTCAAATATGGCACACGAAATAAAATTAGGAAGGGATGGGTGTTTTCAACTACCCAGGAATATAGTCTTACCATAAAATCCCACAATTGTGCCCTATGTATTTATCCAAATGAGTTGAAAACTTATAACCACAAAAAAATCTGTGCATGAATCTGTACAGAAGTTCTATTCATAATTGCCAAAAATTGGAACAAACTGATATGTCTTTCGACAGGTAAATGGATAAACAAGCTGTAGTACATCCATACAGTTGAATATTACTCAGCAATAAAGAGAAGTGAACTATCAAGCCAAAGAAAGACATAGAAGAACTTTAAATGCATACTGCTAAGTTAAATAAGCCAGTCTGAAAAGATTACATACAGTGTAATTCCAACTAAATGACATTCTGGAAAAAAAAAAAAACAACAACTATAGAGACAATAAAAAGATCAGTGGTTGTCAGGGGTTCAGGATGAGGGAGTGAGGGCAGGATGTAATGGTGAAGCACTGGTCATATTAGGGCAGTGAGTGTACCCTATTTGATACTGTAGTGGTTTCATCATCATATGATGATGATTAGTTCTCTAAAATCAAGTAAACTAGGATTATATTTAAAAGAATTCAAACAACAAAAACCCAACAATGGCTCAAATATTTAACAGACCTCACAAATGCTGAGACCTGAAAAAGAAAAATATTAAGGCTAATAAAACACTTTGATCAGGTGGCAGGTGTGATGTTGTTGCTTTTGTTTGAGTATGTAGGTACCTCACATAAACACACAAAATTTTGAAGAAAATCTAGAAGTCAACAGTGAAGCACTCTTTTTACACCTTTAAAATTCAAATGTCTGCTGGAGCTGGTGGTTCAAACATGTTTAACAACATCCCCTGTTTTGGGGCTCCAAGGAAGCAAGATCTATATAATAGTAGAGATGATGAAGAAACACTTCATCATTAGATTTTAGTTGTTTTTTTTTTTTTTCTTGGTTGTTTGCTGTTGTTTTTATTCTTCAATTGATTCTTTCAAAAAATTATTCATGATAGTAATGCTCTTGATGACATAGAGGATGATACTGTTTGAAAAACATGGCTATTGATGATTCAAAAAATCATCAAGATGAGCAGAAAAATGATTCAAAAACAGATTTTATTTTTAATTATTTTAATAACAGGTACAGATCTGTGATGAAATGAAACAGAATGTAAAGAAAAGATAGAAAAGATAGTGAATTTGGATTTTAATTGTATACATTCTTACCAAAAGTAAACAGATAAGCAAAGAATTTTAAACTAGAAATGATAAACATTATCTAAAAGAAATGAAGGTGTAACATGAGAAAATGGTGAGTTGTCCTAAAATCTTTATTTTTGGTTTTAATGATCTTTTTTGATTTTTAGCTTGTTAGCATACAGTACAGAATAATACAAAAGGGTAGAGAGGGAAAAGTGACTCTCCCTACCACTGACTGTAGGATATTTAGTTAATCTATCAGAGAGACAATTACTGTTGCATATTTTTACCTTGTTTCCAAGAGATACTGTAGGCACATGCCAGCATGTATGTGTGAAAGTGAATTATTTTTAAACAAAGAATAACATACTAACTGTGTGTAATTTTCTTTTTCAATTTATACTAGGTATTAGCTGGAAGCCATAAAAGAGCATTTAGAACTGCCTTAATCTTTTTCATGGTGCATACTTTCCCATTGTATATATTCACAACAATGTATTTGAACAGTCTTTAACTGACAAACATTTAGCTTGTTTCCAACATTTCCTATTACAATAAATACTATCTGAAGCACACATATAACCTACATGAGTCTAATTCCTATTCTGTATAAATTACACTTAATTATTATCCTAGTGATATCAGAATAATTACCAATATGGAATTATAAAGAGTGACAAAAAAATATTTTGTTCAAATTGGCATAAAATATATGCCAAAATTTATAGAAAATTTTGCAATTTATAAACTGGTAAACACAGAAATTCTGGCCAGATTTCTGGAACTGATTATTAAGCAGAAAATGATGACAAGTGTAGCAGAGCAGTTAAGAGGATGTGTCCTAGAACCAACCTGGCTGGATCTCCCAACTCACTGCATAAACATATCTGGCTTGGTTAGTAAAACAGAGAAGATAAAGATACCAAATTAATTTCTGCCATGTCCTTAGACTAGTGCCTGACATACATGCAGTACTCAATCATTGTTAACTGTCATCATCATCCTAGGAGGGCAAGGAGGATTTATGTTAGGAAACATACTACTAAAACTTGCAACTTGAACAAATTAAATAAGAGCAAAATGAAAATATCTTGATGCAAACTGAGAAATAATATTTTATACAGTTGATCAATTCTTAAATGAAAATGTAAAGTTCATATAAATAATGGCATCACTAGCATAATCCAAACTTTGGGATAGATTGGGGAAACTATTTACAACAAATGCAACATCAAATGATTAAGGGTCACATTATATAATCAACAAGTGAGAGAAAAGTCAAACAACTCTATGAAAATGTGTAAAGAATATGAACAGGAAATTCCAAGAAGAATAAAATGACCAAAAGAAAATCATAAAACAAATAAGCTCAGACTCATCCCTGATTAGAAAAATGCAAATTTTAAATGATATTTTTCACTTATTAGATTGAAATATAAACTGATAATAGGCAGTGTTTGAGAAGCACTGTAGGAAATATATGTTCTGTGATTATTTGGGATGTGAATTGGGAAATACATATTCTATGATTATTTGTGAGGTGAATTGGTACTGGCTTTTGTGAGCAATTTGCCAGTATTTTTCAGTTTTGATCTTCTATTCTATATGTAGGAGCTTCATCTACATTTACAACAGGATTGATGTAAAAACGAAGTTCAAAACAGCATAATATACTTTAATATTATAAAGATATTAAAAGCCTTATCTAAATTGTAACAATAGAGAAGTGGATAAATATACTATGATGTATAATATTATGGAATACTACTTATTTATTTTAAAAGAGTCAGAAATTCATGTACTGAAATGGGACATTTTGAAGCTGCATTGTTATGTAAGAAAAATTGCACACACACACATACATATAAACATATGTACATATAAAAATTAGTCTGGGCTTCCCTGGTGGTGCAGTGGTTGAGAGTCCGCCTGCCGATGGAGGGGACACGGGTTCGTGCCCCAGTCTGGGAAGATCCCACATGCCGCGGAGCAGCTGGGCCCATGAGCCATGGCTGCTGAGCCTGTGCGTCCGGAGCCTGTGCTCTGCAACAGGAGAGGCCACAACAGTGAGAGGCCCATGAACCGCAAAAAAAAAAAAAAAAAAAAATCAATGTGTGTATGTGTGAGGGGAGGTGTATGTTTGTGTGGTGTGTGAAGTCAGATGTAATTCTTACCTTTGCTTCTCTAGCTTTTTCATAATGTTTTTATTTTTTATTATTATTATTTTTATTTATTTATTATTTTATTATTTTTTTGTGTGTGGTACGCGGACCTCTCACTGTTGTGACCTCTCCCATTGCGGAGCACAAGCTCTGGATGCACAGGCTCAGCCACCATGGCTGACGGGCGCAGCCGCTCCGTGGCATGTGGGATCTTCCCGGACCGGGGCACGAACCCGTGTCCCCTGCATCAGCAGGCGGACTCTCAACCACTGCGCCACCAGGGAAGCCTAATTTTTTTTATTTTTGAATTTCTGTAGTTTGAAAATTATATGCTTAGGTGTAGTTTTTTTGTTTGTTTTATTTTGATTTTTATCCTTCTTGGTGTCTTCTGAACTTCCTGGATCTGTGGTTTCATGCTTGATATTAATTTAGGGATGTTATCAGTTATTATTGTTTCAAATATTTCTCCTGTTCCTTTCTTTCTTTCTTTCTTCCTTCCTTCCTTCCTTTCTTTCTTTCTTTCTTTCTTTCTTTCTTTCTTTCTTTCTTTCTTTCTTTCTTTCTTTCCTTCTTTCTTTCTTTCTCCTTCTGATATTCCTATTGTGCATATGTTTAGCCTTTTGTAGTTGTCCTACAGTATTAGATATTCTGTTTTCTTTTTTTTCAGTCTTTTTTTTGTTGTTGTTGTTTGCTTTTTAGTTTTGACATTTTCTGTTAAGATATTCTCAAGATCCTTTTCACAGCCATGTCTAGTCTTGCTAATAAGCTGGTCAAAGGGATTTTTCATTTCATTATGGTGTTTTTGATCTCTAGCATTTCTTTTAGATTCTTTCTTAGAATTTCCACCTCTGCTTACATTTTCCATCCCTTATTCTATGCTGTCTACTTTATCTATCAGAGTTCTTACCATAAAAAGAAAAAAAATTCTTAGTCTGATGATTCCAACATCCCTGCCATATCGAATCTGGTTCTGATGCTTGCTCCATCTCTTCAAACTTATTTTTGCCTTCAGTGTGCCTTGTAATTTTTTCTTGATAGTGGGACATGATGTACTGACTAGAAGGAACTGCTAAATATAGGTCTTTAGCAATGTGGTCGTAAATTATGGTGTAAAGAGGATGCATTCCATATTCCCATGATTCAGTCTCTGCCTTTTAGTGAGTCTGTGCCCCTGGCCTGTGAACTTCATAATTTTTTTTCTCTTTTTTTTTCCCCTTTAAGTGGAACAGGATGGTTAGAGTGGACTTGAGTTGGGTATTTCCCTTCTCCCATGTAGCAGTAAAGGGGGCCAGAGCTATGTATCCCTCTTTCTGCATGCTGAAAAGCCATTTACACACACAAACACACACACACCCACTTGACTAGTTACTTCCTATTCTTTTTTGTATTTTAGTTCTTTCACAACTTGCTCAGCTAAGTCTGATTAAGTACATTCATTCTTTTTTGAAAAGTAATATTTACAACAGAAGTTTCTTATTTATTTATCCATTTGATTGTTTTTTAATCTAAATGTGTTTCACATCACAGTAACTAGTTGATGGTAGGGACTAGTTTGCTTACTCACAGTTGTATCTCTGGAGCTTAGATAGTGCTTATCTATCTAGATAGTGCTTATCTAGGTGTTCAATAAATATTTGTTATTGTAAATTAATGCTTGGGTAAATAAGAGTATACATAAAGTTTGGTAAAATAATAATCTTTAACCATTTTATAACATAAACTATGAGAATTCAAGATAAATGTTAATTTATATTGAAAGCCGAATAATGGAATATTCTAGGACTTTACACAATGCTATCCTGTATGCCATTGACTTTAATTTCTCTTTTTTTCTGCAATATAATGTTCTTTAAATAAGAATGCTCTAAGTCTTTAGTTAATGTGTTTTGTAAGAAATCTACACAGTCTTATAACTTGTGATAACATGAAGGGACTAGTCTTAGAATGCTTGGGGTCATATTTAGAAACTAGTATATATCCAATTAATCAAATCAATTATGTCCTATTATTCATTGAGGTTTTACATAATGTTTTTCCAATTTGAATAATGAATTTTTGCAAAAGAGTTGAAAACTTTTTTCCAAAAGCAGAGGAAACTGTGATTTAAAAACTTATGATGGACAAAAAACATGGAATGAACCATGTGTTTTCATCTTTCCAAATCTTTAAGGTTAATTAAACTTGGCAGGAATTACAAACAAAAGTGTTGGTGGATAAATTACCAATTAATAAAGTCAAACAAAAACAAACAGCAGAACTTAGATGTACCTCATTTTTTGCATATGGTCTTCAACACCTCTGTAATTAATTAAGACAAAAAAGTGAAGGTCCTTTTGGATTTTTCTCTTTCTTTCACCCCAAAGTTGAATCAGTCAGCAGTACTTGACTCTACCACATCTATATTTGGGTGCTATACACTTTTATATGCCTATAATACTACTGGCTTGGTACAGAAGACCATCATTTTCTACCTGGAATATTTCAAGATTCTCCTACCCAGTCTCCCTGATTTCAAATCTTTCCTTTTCACCTACCAACCCTCCAGTAATCCTTCTTCACAAGTAGCTAAATAAACCGTTAAAAAAAAATTTCAGTTGCTTTCTATTTTGAAAATATTTCCTTACTTTGACCAAGAAGATTTAATACATTTTTACTCAGATAATTCTCCCACCTGATTGGTACCACTCTCTTTCCCTGCCTCATTCCACTCAGATCCATTTGGCCTTTAAGTAACAAGCTCATTCTTGACTTAATGGCTTTTGTATTTATTGTTACATTGCTTAGAACGTTCCTCCCCTTGATCATTATATTTCTGGCTCTTTATCACCCACTCTTCAGCCTAAGTTTCACCTCCCTGGAGAGGTCTTTAATGAACCAACCTCTAGTAACAATTGTCATTCTGTTTTTCATTTTTCTTAGTGCTTATCACTACCAGACATTTTCAATTTTAGTGTTGATTATCTGTCTTCCTACATTGAAACATGAATTCCATGTGAACAAAGTTCTTGTTTGTTTTGTTCACCACTTTATCCCTAGATTGTAGAGAAGTGCTCGTTACCTAGTATTTATTCCATTTAGTTAATAGTAAAGCAACAATGAAGATATATAAAATTCAATTTTGAGTCAATGTGTGCATATATATATCATATGTATATATGTATAATTATGTTATATAGTACATTGTTTTCTTGATATGTGAAAAAGTAACTAAAACTAAATTTGGTGATATGTTTATTTAGTTAACAAGACAATTTCAAAGTACAGCAAGTTATTAGGAAGTACAATATGCTTCTATGAGGAAAGCAAGAGATATTGAATAGTGAATTGTTTCCACTACATTTACTATGTCATACATTAATATCTCTTTCAAGTATGAAATAGAGCCTAATTTCTGTTTGTTCTTTGCTATGTGCTGTGTCCAACAAGTAAGCAGGTGACATTTTGATTGTAATATTTAATGTAACTTTTTAATTGAAAATTTATACTATCTAATTTATTATCCCATGAAGTGAAAATATTCCTTACAGAATACCCATGAAAAATGGTCATAGACAAATTGCCTAGAAATATTGAAATGGGCTTTGGAGAAACAAAACAAAACAAAAAACAATCTAAAAACAAACAAACAAAAAAACAATGTGGCCATGCAAAATGGATTCTCCTATATCCCTAAGCCTAGAAATTAATGTATGAGACCGTACATGCTTAAATGTATGTATCAAAAATGAATAGAAATGGCTCAACAATAAAATGAAATTAATTGCTGACATACAGAACGCCATGAATGAATTCTAAAACATTATGCTGAGTGAAAGAAGGCAGACACACAAAAAATACACATTGTATGAAACTATATCAAGCTTTATAAGAGCTAAAATTTATCTATGATTTAAAAAAATAGATTATTAGTTGCCTGGGGTAGGGAGAGTTGCCTGGAGTAGTGTGGGTTGTCTGGTTAGGAACATGAGAGAACTTTTGAAGATGATGTTAATATGGAAAGCTCTTTGCATTTCACTCTAAGTTTTGCATGAGGAAAACTTAAATTTTGAGCTCTTTGTAGTGATATGCAGCGTCTATCATTACTTTGATGCGGATGTCTGATACTCACAGGTATGCAGCTTTTCCTTCTTCAAGTTCTTTACTTTTACCACTGGAGCCACTTTTCTTCCCACACATTCTCCTGGTGATGCACATCAATAACCCACATTGTCGAATAAAGAAGCAGCTGACGTCCGTTACCACAAGAATTAGCAAGAGTGCAGCGACTCCCAGACCAATGACTGCTCCAAGCCCAAGACCATTAAAAAGTGTGTCTTAAAAATAAAAGAAAATAATTTTATTAAACTCCAAATTAAAAAAGTTTATACAGTTATTTTAATAAAAGAAATCATCTTATCCGAGAAATATTCAACTTAAGAGACAGGAAAAAAATATCTTCATTAGCATACGTCAATTTCATGATTGCTGGGAGCTATTGTCTGGTTTTCAAACAATGTTTTAAGCAACTGACATGTTAAAGATTTGAAATATTTCTTACAAACTTTCTTTAAAAAAACACCCTAAGTAACTCTTCTTTCCAATATACTTCTTGATTACCTTTGGGGAAGATAATTAATATTTTATCATAACCCTAACTATACTCTACCAGAAAGTCAGAGCCATTAATAGATCATCACTTTGTTAAAAGAAAAAATATAGTTGAAACTCCTGTAAGAGAAGTGTTAAATAAATGCTCTATATGGAATCATTTCAGTTTTAAGACTTGGGCTTGCAAATGATGCTGGAGCACTTTACTTTGACAGAGAATGCTCTTTAAAATATCTGCCTAGAAATATTTTAAAAATCATCATTTCAGAATAAATGGTTTACTTGTATTTTTCCAGTTAATATTTTATCAAATCATATTAGACTAGAAGCAAACTTTAACAGAGTTGTGGTAATTATTACCTTTCTGAAGTCATATTGTGAAAAGATAGGGGAAGATGGGAGCCACTTTTCTGTGACATATGGTTGCAGGAAATTCCAAAAGTCATGGAATTCATGAAAGAGGTGATGGAGAACAGGGTGGAATAGGCTGACTGACAAAGTAAAAATGGCAAGAGTGGCTAGTACAGCAAAAATGAATCAAACATTATATGCCTGTAGTCGAATATGAGGGTAGATTACACAACTATAACAATGTAGATAGGAAAGTGAACACAATGGAAAAACACAGGATTAAACTGGTGATACTGTGTTATCTAGAGGGAAAAAGGAATTATATGACAATTTTATAGAATTGTTCAAAATGATCAACATGATCATGTCAAAATTTGCTTATGTAACATTATAAAATTACAAGTATCATTTTTAATCGTAAAATATAATTTTCATTCAGCATCATAATCACATGGTCAGTCTGTGAGTGGTGTGCAATGCAAGTGACAGATACAGGGAGAGATGCAAATTTGAGTTTTGAGAAAACCACTTCTGAAAAAAATGTATATGTAAAACAAAGATTTTGTAAGTCATATTTTTAAAGTTAGGTCCAATATATTTTAATCATGACTGGAGAAACTGTGACCCAAAGGAAATGATATAACTGTCCTTATGTTGAATCTTCCACTAACAGGCCAGTCTTGAATATGTCACACCTGTCTGAATCCTAGTTTATTTTTCTGAGTCTAATGTCTAAACTTATTTTATTTTTTCCAGGAAATACATGTTATTTATATTTCTTAACACTCTAATAGCTTGCAGATAGATTAATAAAAATCATTCTATTTGTTACATGGTGCCTGTCACTTACCCAGGTAACTTTGTTCTTCACGTGTGCTAGAATACACATATTCTACAGTGTCCCCATGATGTTGCACATAAGAATTCTTTAAGCACTGAATCAAAATACTTGGAACTCACATGCCCAAAAAAAGTGTGATTTTGATTATAATTATTTTATTTCTGATAATGAGAAACAGGTGATAAACACATGACAGTGGTGGAGGAAAAAACATTTTCATGCCATTTTCAGAATCTCCTTCCCCTATCAAAGTTTAACATGCTATTTAGATGGTTTTAGTGTAGAAAAATTGCCTAGTTCATATCCAGAGAAATTATTAGCTTCCACAGAACTGTTATCACATGAACCCATTTTAAGGGAAGACTAGAGAAACAAAAATATTTTTCAGCCATGGATATTTAGTGTCTTTTTTTTATGCAAAGTTCCAATATACAAATGGACAATGAGATTCTAAGTATTATTTAATAATTTTCAAAGATGTATCTATATGCACAATTAAAAAAATATAGTGTCTCCTGCTATAAAAGTAATATATCAAGCACACCAGGATTTCTTTTAGTGATTTAAGAAATCATTTTATGCATATTCTTCCATTATCCTTTTTCAAATATAAATGATTCTCATCTGAATATACTATTACAATATAATGAAGACAACTCAGCTATGAAATATCTTTGATTATATGTAAAGCAAAAATATGTTTTACAGTGTTCATAAGTAATTATTTTGTATGTACTTCACATGATTCAGCAACCAAACCTCAGACAAGAATAGTAGAAAAATACATCTCCATTTAAGCTTTAGCCCATCTGGATATATTGACTGAGACAACATTTGAACTTTAATCGCTTCTTTCTTATTTCATTTAGGTTCCTCTCACATGCAGACATAGTTCTAGACAATAAATCCCACAACTCAGTTATGATATATCTGGTCCAATATATAAATCCCCATTTACCTTTTTAAAATGTGAAGACTCTTGCTTTGAATTTAAATGTACTGGATCTGGTGTCAGAAAATCCTGGTTCCATCACTTACTCCTATATATCCTTGGTTGAGTCATTTAACTTTTCTCTAAGGTTGAGATGTCTCTTTATTGAAATGGGGACAATTAGGAAAACAACCACCACAAACTAAGTCCTGAGGTTGTTGGAAAGATTTTTGTGAATATAATAATGTATTTAACACCTCGAAAACTTTTGCCCAACACTAAGTAAAAATTTAATGAGTATTATTATTATTACTATATTATTATTTTTATTATTATTACAAAATTCTAACAAGATGAGGTTTTGGTGAAAAAAATAGACCATTTAAATTTAAATTAGTCCAGTAAATACATTTCTTCATCAGCAACCTTCAGAATCTCTTGTTAAGCATTGATTATTCTCCTGAGAAAAAGATCACTTTTTAAAAAAATGTCTTAGTTTTAGCTAGTTAGATTTTAAATGATAAATATTTTATTCATGACCTTTTTATCATTAAACCAGTATATTGACCTGCTCTATTCCCAAGTTAGAAAAAGCTCTTAGAAACATTTTATTTGTAAAGCACCTTATAGTAAGGGAATATTGATGCTAAAATATCTATTACTTTTTTCTAGAGAAACAATATTATACCTTTTTAACAGTCTTAGCAAACAAGATTACAATTTTGGAAGATTACTAGAAGTTATTTTTTTTATGTAAAACCAAATATATTTTTGTCATTGCACAGAATAAGCATGGACGTTGAATATGTTTATGTTATAAATATTTAATTATGTTTTATTTTGAAAGATTTTTAAAAAATATTTCAGCTTAAGAATGTATTTAAATGCTCACACATTCTCATATCTCATGAAGTTAGGTTATAATAACTATAAAAGCTAAATTTTCTGTTCTTTTTTTCTTTTGACACCAATTTAATCTATTGTGAAAGTTCACTTATTTGTCTTTGGACTTTTTACAAAGTCATAATCATGTGTAACATTACATCACTAGTATTGGGGGACTAGCAGTGATTTATTTCCTCAATAACATACAAAAAATCTTTATAAGTAAATTATGGTTTTAATTACTTAACAAATTGAAACTGAGCATAGCAATCATTTAAAGGGTTTTATTTATTTAATTTATTTATTTTTAAAGGATTTTAAATTAATCTTTTCAGTTTCCCAGAATACTTACACAAGTGTTTTATGATATGATTTTTATTAAACTCCATTATCTAAACAAAACTATTTTCAGGTCTCTCTTCTAGCTAAGAAAAATGGGGTCCAGAGAGTATAGTGACCTAAGTCACAAGATAACCCTTATTACCCTTAATATTAGATCTGTACAAATGAAGACTATTTAGCTTCCAGTTCCATATAAATATATTGGCCTCACCACATGGCTTCTGGGATCTTAGTCCCCTAACCAGAAGTTGAACCTGGACCATAGGAGTGAAAGAGCCAAGTCCTAACCACTAGACCACCAGGGAACTCCCCGGTTTTATACCTGTGTTCAAGTCAACATTTTGTACTGGATACTCAGCTTCAAATAATCAAAAGATAGAAATAAAATTTAGTGACTAAATTAAAATGTATAATTTGCTTGCATAAAAATGTCAATATCCATATTTTCCCATATGACTAGTGGAAAAACAACTATTTAAATGAGGTATAATTATGCAACTAATTATTTTTTGCTTTTATGTATTTTTCTTGAATTCTTATTTTCAGCTTCTATTTTAGTGATCTTTTGTATTGCTCTTTTGAAAAGGGATTTCATATTAGAATTGAATAAGAATAAATAATTTCGGAATCAAAAATTTAAACATCTATTTTAAGGTACATATTTTACTATTGAAAGCAAACATGAGAATCAGTCTAAATGAGTTTTTACAATCTCCCTCCAAGCTGTACCTCCCACACCGTGAAATTTAAAAATTGGCTAACTAAACCAGTATGTAGCCCCAGAGCTTTATGTACTTGCAATTTAGCAGTCATCAAAATATAAAATCAAAACAAGAATATAAGAAAAAAAACACTTCATTTCAAATCAATCATATTCATGTGTTTTCCATGTTTCTGTTGTAGAAATTAACTCATTGCTAGAACACTGCATTAATTTTCCATGAAATATACTATGTTTATATGTTTTTCAAAAACCACTACAATTTATAAAAGTAGCATTGTTTTCTGACTCCTTATGTAGTTCAGTTTTTTAGTTAACTCTTTTTCTATAGTTTGAGAATTACTTTTAGATGTGGAAAGTTGTGATAAAGATATGAAGAAAAAACTTTTTTCTTAAGTTTTCTTAATTTAAAACGTCCTAAAATGGAGATTTAGTTGTTGCTCCCAAAATAGTGGTAGTTATTTTCATAAGCGATATTGCTAAATACAGTGAGTTTAAGTGTATAAAAGATAACAAGAAAAGCCCTTTTTGGTGTTCATCATGGCATTAACTAGATACTATACGCTTCCACAATAGAGATAGGTCTATTTGTCTCCTGTTTATATATTCTTCCTTCATTCTGCCTAGTGTCACACATTTTCAAATATCAAATGATTTCTGGAAAATCTAGGTATAAATCTATACACACGTATGGTTCATCCTATGTGGAAAGATGAAGTAGACAGCTTTCTGCATTTGAGCTCCATCTAAGCAGTGATGGTCAGCCACTCAACTACTTTAAAATCAAACATCTGGGTTATCTAAAGTCTTTTGTGTCTACACAGTTTCATTATTTTTTAAAGGACTATTTATTCACTTAGGCTTCACAACATTTATTGAGTGCTACAAAATTAGTGCAGTATTAGAGGGGTTTCCTGATATGTACTAAAATAAGTTAAAAATTAACATACGTCTTTGGGCTTATCATACAGCTATTTAAGTCTCATTTTACTTATGAAGCATAAATTCCCCAAATTTAATTTCATTCATTGGATTCCCCAAAACACAACAAAGGAATAAAAAGACAAGATTTTTAAATTAAGAAGGGCCTAGATTTAATAGTAAGAGATTCTAAAATTATGGTAATCTCCATGCACTATAAAAGGTATGCTCTAGAGTAATACAAACTTTTAAAAGAAAATGTATTGCACTAATTTAAAAACCAACTAAAGATTTCAGAGTTTCTTGTTGTGTTATGTTAGACAGCTGTTTTCCAAAATCACTTGCCACTTATATACTTGGAAATTATCTTAAATTGATAAATTAATGTTCTGTGATATTTTTCCTAGGAACCCCCAGATCAACAGAGAATAGGAAAATATAATAAAAAGAGCCAAAGGGTAGAAATGAGACTGGGGTCTAGACTATGTCAACAGAAAAATATATATATTTTTCAAAGCTTTAAAATTTTGATAAACTTTACATCTTTAAAAACAGTGGAGATAGTGAAAATGAAGTATAATCACAATATTCCCCCAGCATAAATGAAGCTGCAGGCTTTACAATCCTTGACATAATCCACTTGTCAAGAAAGAAAATAATATGTTCCAACCCTGAGGAGCTGTGTAGAGAAAAGTCACATTTATGAAACTTTCTGTTTCCTACGGCGAATACTTGACCTGCTAAACAGAACCTAAATTAGGTATGATTTGTCTTTAGGATTGATAGACTTCCCTCGGTTATACTAAATGAGGAATCAGGTATATCCATAGAAGTGCCATATTTATGTATTTTAGGTTTTTAGAAAAATGATTCCAAGTGTCTATTATTATATATTTGAAACAACATGACTTTCAAATCACTTCTGCAGGTGTAATCACAAGTAGAAAAAACGAAGAAAACTTTTATTCAAACATGTTATAAAATTCACTATTAAAGAGGGAAATGTTGAAAACTGCTGATATAACAAACTGAGCACAATGTTCCACTCTTTCCATTTCTCCACATACCACATTTTTCTTCTATGTCATGACCATGGGTCCCCAGCATTTATAGTAACTACTGTTAATCCCTGAATTGATGGATCCATTCCATTTTTTAAACATCTTTATTAGAGTATAATTGCTTTACATTGTTCTGTTAGTTTCTGCTGTATAACAAAGTGAATCAGCTATATGTATGCATATATCCCCATATCCCCTCCCTCTTGTGTCTCCCTCCCACCCTCCCTATCCCATCCCTCTAGGTGGTCACAAAGCACCAAGCTGATCTCCCTGTGCTAAGATCCATTCAATTTTCATTCATATTTAACATGCTTGTTTGAAACAAAAGTTTGAACTTCTGAGGTTTCCAATGTCTGGTCAATGCCCCTTTAATTGTATTAAATAGAAAGGAGAAAATCATGGCAAACTGTATCAGCAAGGATGATTATATCATTTTCCATTAATCCAAAATGTTTAAAAAATTCAAACAACAAACTCAAGAGCAACTATGATTGGAGTTTATATTCTTCCTCCAATCCGAGTCCCTTTTTTTTATTGCTTCCCCATATACATCCAGAGAAAAATTGTCTCTCCTCCTATGATATGTGTTTTTCTTTTAAAAGTATTTTACAATGTATTGATCCTTTGAAAAAAATGCAATGTACAATTACAAAACATAAAAAAATAATTAAAATGATATAAAATAAATATTGATGGAAATTCTAATATTTTTTATCTCTACCGTGGTATTGTTCACTCATTTTGTGGCCTACACACTACAATCGGATATATCGAAATCATAATTATAATTTTATTACGTTTCATTACTGATGGAATGTGGATAACAATTCCCATGTATCCTAGCTAAAATATTCTTTGAGAATCATATATGAAGGGTACTTTGGGAATTCCAAGACACTGTACATATATTACTTTATGCTCACTTTGCTTATAGCTACCTCTCATTACTCATCATCTGTTTATAGTATCTTCTTTTAAAAAACTAGAACTTCTTTTACCCAAAACCTTCTTAGATTTTAGCAAGTATAAATATTTGAATAGTGTTAGCATACATGAACTAGGATGCATAAAATAACTGTAAATACATGTTTACATTTTACAAGTATTTTTTATTGTTTTTGATAAACACACTTCAATAAGGCCTAAGGTTTAAGTATATTTTCATTCTTCTAGTTTTAGATGTGCATTCCACTATGACCAGAAGTCAAGAAGATTTTAGTTTAATATCATTCTTTTTAATTTATTAATTATTCATATCATAAATTATTTTTTGGTCCCTCCCTTACTTCTACATGTCAAATTAAATTGTTTTTTGGACTTTGAAAGACTGGTGTTAAAATGAATGACAGAAAGATAATTATTCATAATGCTCTTATTGTCTCTGACAGGTGACATTGACTTTTGCTCAGTTCGGGGACAAGAATATCTATACATATATTTGGTATTATTTTCTTCTGTAATTCATTTTGTCCTCTTTAGCTCACCATTAATTTTTAGTTTTTTTGTTATCTTTATTGTTACTTTTATTGTGGTGGTTATTTTGCCCAATATTTTAGGCACATTCATCTTCATTTAAGTAAAAAATAAGATTAAAACTCTCAAAAGATTATTACAGAGTGGATCAAAGTCTCCTTCTTAAATTAAGACTACTTTCTTTGTGTTCAAATCTTTTACTCTGAAATATCGGTTTCCTTTTGGACAACTCATAGTATTTATGAGATAAAGCATTTACATCATTCAGCTTTCTGACACAATTCACTTATTAGCAAATTTGTAAGTGCATTTATGTTCATTTTATTCAGATATTTAATTGTTTACTGAACTAACTGTATGAAAACTGTGTGGGTACAATGTGTAATCTCACATGTTTTTCAGTGAAAAATTTAAAGAAAAAAGTACATAATGCTAGTAGATCTGTGATGGCTGTGAAGAGTATTGTTATCAGTGAAGAGAAAATTGCAGCGTCTTTTATAAAGGATTGCATTTTGGGAAAAGAATATTGGAATTTTAAAATGAAAAATCTTTTATTTTAATTTATTTTTTTTAGTTTATTTATTTTTTGGCTGTGTTGGGTCTTCATTGTTGCAAGTGGACTTCTCATTGTGGTGGCTTCTCTTGTTGTGGAGCATGGGCTCTAGGCATGTGGGCTTCAGTAGTTGTGGCTCACAGGCTCTAGAGCACAGGCTCAGTAGTTGTGGCACACGGGCTTAGTTTCTCTGCGGCATGTGGGATCTTCCCGGACACAGGGCTCGAACCTGTGTCTTCTGCATTGGCAGGCGGATTCTTAACCACTGTGCCACCAGGTAAGCCCTAAAATGAAAAATCTTAAAAAAAAATATTAAAAATCAGAACTGTTAGAATCTTGAGAAAAGTACATACTTATATGTAATTACACCAATTTATAAGTGCTTTGTGACCTGTCTGAGGGATTTTTAGTTTTTAGGATCACATAAAGGTAATTAGCTCTGTTTTAAATTAACATGTATTGAGTTAATTGGAGCTCTTTATATATCTAGAAACAAATTATAAATGTCATGCCGGAGATTAATACTTAGGTGGAAGTTCATTGTATGTTATTTTCTAGCTTTCTGGCTCTTTGATAAAACTCTTTGTAGTATCCACACATTCATTTAGCAATTTTAAATTTTCAGATTTCAAAAGATATAAGTAAAATTCACCAATAATTTTTCAACATTACTCAAATATATCAATAAATACTTGTGCTATTGTTTAGATATGTTTAAAATCTTCAGGCTATTTTTGGTACATCTTAAAAAGGTGGTCATGTCTTTTCTGTGTGTACTCAGTTAAACAATATTGATGTAGACAGTTTATTGCTTACTTCCAAATTTCTTTTCATACAACCCTATTATTTAGGGAAGGGGTGAAGATTGCATTTTACTTCACCTATTCCTTACTACTGTGTCTCTATTCTCTAGTCATTTTGATGTTTTTGTCAAAATGATTTTATGTGTATAATTAATTTTTTAATATAAAAACAATGTTAATCCAAAATTTCCTTTCAAGTCACTTCTCCCTACTAAGAGGTATTCTTTGGAAGAAGATGGGATCAGGAGGTAGCACTGATAAACCAGACTTTTTTTTTTAAACTAAATATCTGACTTTGGGGAAGAAAAAGTAGCTAAGTGAGGATAATTGGTTTAGTAATGGAAAGGGAATTATAAATATATTTATATATAAATGATATGGATAATTGTAAAACCCTATAATTTTTTTTCTAAAAGTGTCTTTCTATAGATGTTTGTTTACAAAGGGGGGATTATAAGTTAAATATCTTTTCAAAATATCATCTAGTCTTTTATATTACAAAAGTGATCTTTTTGCCCAGGGATAAATTGGTCAAAGATATATAATCACCCTTCAACTTATCATAATGTAATTAAACAATTTTGTCAAGCAGTTGTGAGAATAAAATAAGAAAAAGGAAAAGGACTCTCTTCTCTGGGAGTTCTTAATGTATTGAGAAATGTGAGTAAGACATGTACAGTCAAATGCTTTCCTAGTGGTGAAAAATAATGTAACCTGAGCAAACAGGTGGAAGAAGCATGTAAGTTGATGGTTAGTGGTCAAGGAAGGCATGATAGTGAAGATAAATTCTAAGATGATGTTGAAGAATAAGAAGCTTTCTATCTGATGATGAGTCCCTTTTAGCCAGAACATGATGTGAGCAAAGATGGAGATGTATGCGATAATACAGTATATTTTGAAATTAACAGATATTTATGGATATTAGAGATGATATTGGGGGTAACTGGTGGAGGATGTTGATTAAGTGATAAATGATGAGGTTAAAAATAATGGACCCTGCAATTGAATAAACAAATCAATAAATCAACAAAAACAAAATAAATAAACACCACTAACAACAAAACCTAATTGTGATCTTTCCCTGAAAGACGGTAGGGAGTTGCTAGAGATACATAGGGAAATAGAGCCTGTTGCAGTGGTTAGTAGGGAGCTGGTAGAGGCCTGGGCTATGGCTGTAAAATATCTGTCCAATCTTCCCTGTCTCTGATTCCATACCCATTTCCATAGTACATGTAGACATGTGAATCCCTGCTTGATGTTTAGATTTAAGAAGTTAGGAAATAGACTCAGTCTCTTATATGTGCTTAGTGATTGAATTAACATTAGACAATTTATGTCTATTAATATATTTCAAAAATAGACACTGTATAATAATATAAATTTATATAAAATATATTTATAATTAGTACAATGATTCTATATACTTCTAAATGGAATGACATTTCAAGTCATTCATAATTTTCACCGTTAGTTGTTTTTTTTTTTATCCACCTAATCCCCCTTAAGGTTTTAGTATCTATCTTTATAAAACAATTCCTTGTTAAAAGTGAATAATCTAGAATATAAAATTGTTATTCTTCTATGGGAATGTTGATCGAAACTTGTCAAATTTCAGTATGAGGTAAAATAACATAGTTTAATGTAAAAAAGGAAATTAAATAAAATAAACTGTGCTATTTTTTTTAAAAAGTTGGCTAAAAAGAAATAGTATTGTAGATAACAGCACTTTCTTGATAAATGTTTCAAATAACTGAAAACTTAGAAATGAACGTTTTTAATAATTGTTACAAATCTTGTGCAACTATAAATTGTGGGAAATTGTGAAATATCTATAGTCCTTGCAGAGCAGAATATGTAGGTTCTTATCTACACTGACATTTCAAATTGCTAAGTATGTTGGAATGGAGAAGACTTGCTACAAAACCCTGTCAAAAAATGGGATAAAGAGATATAAAATATTTGTATATGTGATACTTGTTCAAACTGATACATTTGAAGTTTATTCTCACCTCACTAACTGTATACTTTCTCCATAGGCAGTTTAAATCTTATGGTATATGTTCAGTTTGCTATGGTGGAATTGATTTAGTTATTTCCCATAAGATAATGAAATTTTTATTGGTTAGTAGGAAAGGGAGCTTCTTAGATTGAAGTGAATATGATCAAAACAGATATTGGCAAGTGTTAAAAAATTGAATAGTTTAAATTTTAGGTCCTTGTTTCAACCATTAACTGGCCAATTTCATTTTTTTTCTGTTAATATTAAAATGCTATCCCATATATTTAAAAAAAGGGAAGTTAAATTTTCTCTGCACAAACAGAAAATACTTTTTTCTTAAAGACTATATTACAAAATTGAATTACACCCATATAAGATTAAACTACAACTGATATTTTACAAATTGCCTGTTGAAATTCCAAACTGTTTAACCTATTTATTATAAAATTATTAAATATACATACCTTTGAATTTTATAAATGTATAAGACAATAAATGGAAAATGTGAACAAATAAATGAATGGTATTATTTTCTAAGGAATTTATAACATATTAGGTTTACAAAATTTCTGTTTTTACACGCTCACTTTATTGTGTCTTAGAAACTTCAATATCTGCATTGGCATTTAATAAAAAATTAAGTTACATTACTAAAACTAAATATTCTAAACATGTAAGACCACATATATATTATTACCCACTGCATCTGAATGAATATATTGTATACCATCAACCATAAAATAGAAATGTCGATTTTCACTTAAGAAAAATAGAGGCAAGATATTATTCATTTGGTGAATGGATAAAACATGAGACAGCGGGCAATAGAATATCATTCAATGCTAAAAAGAAATGAGCCATAACATCATGAGAAGACATGGAGGAACTTTAAAGGCATATTAATAAGTGAAAGAAGCCAATCTGAAAAGACTACTTACTGTATGATTCCAACTATATGACACTGTGGAAAAAGCAAAATTATGAAGACAGTTATAAAGATCAGAGGTTGCCAGGGATTAGGAGAGAGGGAGAGATAAAGAGGCAGGCAGAGCACAGAGGATTTTCAGGGCATTGGAACTATTTTGTGTGACACTATAATGGTGGATGCATGTCATTATACATTCACCAAAACCCACAGAATGCGCAACACCAAGAGTGAAACTTAAAGCAAATTATGAACTCTGGGTAAAAATGGTGTGTCAATGTAGATTCATTGATGGTAACAAATATACCATTCTGCATGTTAATAATGGGGGAGGCTATGCATACATCAGGATTGGAAGTATATAAGAACTCTGTACATTCCTCTCAATTTTGGTGCACAATTGGAACTGCTTGAAAAAATAGAGCATATTTAAGAGCAGAAAAGAAACCAAACAAAGTTAGTATCTTTAAAATCTTCATGGGACTGGCTAACGTGCCTGAATCACTGAGAGTATCCATAAGTACAATATTCATAATTACTAAAAAAGATGACATATTAAGTTATGAATAACACACAGGTAAGTCAATTATTTTCAGCTACCTGTTTTTGTATGAAGAAATCCACCAATGAACCATACTGGACCCTGCTGTAGAGAAATATTTCTATTTCCTTAAATAAACCTTCCTTCATGTCTGAGCCATTGGATGGAACAGTAAGTCTCAGGATAGCATATGAAAATCCAATAAATTGTTTTCTGTTTTCCACCAATAAGCACCAAGAAGTAGAATATTTTTCCTGTCATTTTTCAAGAGCATCAGAGAGCTTTGCATCTAGTCTTCCATGTAATATACATATCCAGTTTAGCTGTGGTGAAATTATATAGAAACAACAGCAAATTGAAGTTTGTCATTCAGAGATTCTTCAAAACATAAATGCTATTTTGAAGAGATAATTTTTAATTTTGTTTTAACCTCATTTAAACAGAAAAAAGGCTACATTTTAGTATGACTTTTAAAATAATTTAATGTTTCTCTTTGTAATAATAAATGAAAAATCAGTAGAGAAGCAAGTATATAGCCACTATGCAAATTATGTATTGAAGCTGTTTATTATGATTTCTTAAAATGAAAAAGATGTTGAAATGGAAATATTTATCTTCGTTTTTATTAGATAGCAACTAAAATATTATTTTAGATTAAATATAATTTATTTCTACAAAAATATAAATAAAGCCGTTTTATAAAGTGTTTTCAGGCAATGTATAAAAATCAGAAAATAATAAAATTTAACGATATTCTTTTAAGGCTATAAAAAGTTTATATACTATAAAGTTTATTACACTGATCTTGGGAATGCAGCTATACATACAAGTTGACCTGAGAGCCATAACAGCTGCTTAAGAGAAGTACCATGACTACTCAAAGGAATGGTAGTTGGTGAATACACAACCTTTCCTTTGTCACAAAGATTTTTCTATTGTTCAATCAAGAAGAAATCAAAGAAACTAGGTTAAAGATATAAGACCATATAAGTGATAGACAAGAGACTTAGGTATGCCTTCTTTGATTCCGTGTAATTTGATAAAACAAACATATGAGGAAAACAGGGTGTAAGCTCCTTGACTGTGTCAGTAACTAGTCATTCTTCTTCTCTGATCCTCAGATTGTTGATATAATAAAATAATGGCGTTTGATTAGAATATTAGAATAAATTTTCTCAAATCTCTTTAGTTTCCTCACAGTGGCCCCAAACAACAATGTAATATAAAGCTAACAAGGTAATATAATACTGTGACAGTCACCATGAAAATTTCCAACAATCCTCAGATAGTTCCCATTTGATACCATATCATTGTTAAGGAGCTTCAGGAAAAATAAATACAAGAACAACAGAAAAAGTCAGCTTACCTTTCTCTCTCCCCCAAGATATAAAACATCTGTAACTAATGTATCAATTCAAAGAAGTTCAATATTATAACAACATATAGATATTATATGAAAATTTTCACTTTGAAATGTATGCAAAGATTTTTAATGAGTGTTATATATATTAAGACATACATTTGGGAGAGAGCTCTTCTGGAGTAAGGAAGATTAAGTGTGCTTTAAAATAATGCAAATCTTGAAAACGAGTATTATCCATTTTGTAATTTCTACACTATTTAATTTTTAACTGACAATGCAACACTTGACTCTGTTTGTAAAAGAGAAATATATATTCATGTCTAAACCACCAGTTTTTTTCACTTTATAAAAAATAACTGAATAATTTACTTATTAAAGAATTATCATTAGAGGGACGTCCCTGTCAGTCCAGTGGTTACGACTTTACCTTCCACTGCAGGGGGTCCGGGTTCGATCCCTGGTCAGGGAGCTAAGATCCCACATGCCTCAGGGCGAAAAAAACCAAAACATAAAACAGAAGCAATATTGTAACAAATTAAATAAAGACTTTAAAAATGGTCCACATCAAATAAAAATCTTAAGATAAAAAAGAATTATCATTTGAACCCAGGTTCAGCACTAAAACAAACAAACACAAAGTAATATGATGTTTTATAGAGGGCACTGGAACTCCGTTCTAACTGTGACTCTTCACTATGTAAATTCCTCAACCTCTTTAAGTCTCACTTTTCTCATCTAAAATATGGGAGAAATGCTACTTCATAGTAAATGAAATATTGCACTTAAGGCATTCCATACAGTGTGTATCACAGTACATGTTAAAAAATAGAAGCTGCTCTGTTTTCATATTATTGTTATTATTTGTAAACTTCCAAAGCCATGTTTGTTTCATACTTTGGCTTTGGATGAACTGAGACCCTTAATGGTTTTCTACAGCTTTATTCTCATGGTGCTCAAACTGAATTATAGTAATATGTTAACCAAAGGAATTGGAGAAAATAACTTTAAGGATTTATGTCTGCTTTCATAAATTTTTGCTGGCAAAGGAGACTACTCTCCAATTATTACATTATTTAAATGATTAACTATACTAATGTGTTTTATTAAGATATCATCTGATTATTATGGTCTCCACTAGTAATAAAAGTTTCTAAGAAGACCTTAGAACTAGTTTACTACAAAAGTAACAGTATTTAGTATTGTTCCTAAATTATATTTCCAGTATGAGCCTGTTGCTGATTTATTATTTAAACCAAAAGAGAAATCACTCAATGATCATATGTTTATTACATTGAGATATTGAATCTGATCAAGTTAGAAATGAAAACACACAAGACAGAAAACGTTTGTACCAGTAATAAAGAAAACACATATAACAAAGGTTTTCCTCAGTTTTCTTTATTACAACAATGAAGACACAGAAATACAGAAAATAAAATGACATTTAATATACTATGAAACTCATGCATAGGATTATACATAGTGCTGGATATTATGTCAGGGATTTTAAATAAGAGATGATACTGAGGACAGTACATATATAACATACATTTTATTTCAAGAAAATAAGCTATGATGAAAATGAATGCAATTAAAATGATCAGCAATAGTCACTTTAAAAGAGAAGTGTTACACATAAAATCAATGTAAGATGTGAGATAAAAATATTCTTGAAAGAAATTCATGAATTATGGATGTTCTTAGAAACAGTAAATTTTAATTGCTTGCTTTTAGGGAAAAAAAGATTTGCTGGAGATTTATTTTGTAATCCCATTTAGTACATAGATAAAATAAAATAAATATGGTATAATTAAAAATTATGCTACCTCTGAATATTATGCAATATTTGCAATGTGTAACTATATTTCTATTACTTAAAATGGAGTGATAAAGAATAACTGAATTTAATTTGAACATACACAAATTAAGAAATTTTGCAATATATCTAGGCTTAATACAACCAACATTAGATTCGTTCACACAAAATTTAATTACACTTGAATGAGCATATCTTTAAAAAGTAGGTCAAATAATAATCTACTAACAAAGGCATGAGGACATCTTTTGCAGTTCAAATCACCTCAGATATACTAAAAGAACTTTTGAACATATGTGCTATCCTTGAATATTTTGTTTTTCAATTTTGCTAAATAGTAGCTAAACATTGATGTTATAGAATAATCCATTATTTCTGTAATATTTAGGGACCAGTATTTTAGGCTTCCAATTAGTTAATAGCCATGAAAGAGGGGAGGATGACTTTAAGAGATGTTTGTCTGGTTCATAATCTTAGGTAAGATAAAGAAACTAAGGGTATTTGGAAAACAAAGAATTGATATTAAGCTCCCATCTCTGCTTTATTTCAGAACAATTAAATTAGATTTATATTTACTGAATCCATTCCCTTACATTAATATTGAGATGCTGCTAATTTTTATAATCTTTATGTATTATAACAAGTTTTTAAGCACCAGGTAGTAAAGAGAGATACTACAACTTTTAAACATTCAAAATGTTAACTCTAGAAAAATACTCTAGTTTAGATTGTGATTTGGAAAAGAATATGTTAATTAGATATTAGATTTTTTTCTTTAGTTAAGACCTAAAGTTTACTCTGTTAATATTTTCTGAATTCTAAGATTTTCTATTGAGTGTTGATAGTGATTAAATAATACTCCTTTTTAAAAATGACATAATCAGCCCATTTAGATATAGTTTTTAACAATTTAAATTTATATTGAAATTATTTCAGTGCTATTTGTAAGATATTCAAATCACTAATAATTTGAAATATATAAATTTAAGCTACCCATTCAATGCATTAGACTTGTTGAAGGATTTGTGACATATATACATATCACAAATTCTGAAATTTTACAATTTAACAGAGATTAACAGAAAAAGAATAGAAGAAATGCATCGTATTTATTCATGACCAGAAATTGAGAGGGAGGAAGAGAGAGAGGGAGGATGGGGGGAAGGAGAGTGGGAGGGAGAGAATATTAGGAAAAAACAATTGGAAGGAAGAATGAAAGGATATAAAACCAAGTAAGAGAAAGCCTACTTAATTTGTACTTATTCAAAAGCGGTTTAAAGGATATAACATTGTGCCCCACAGATTTGAACCATAATAAAATACATAAAATTACACACTTAGGTATGAACTTCGTGATCCTGTATCTTTATTCATTGAGCGAAATCCTAATGCATAAGGGCTAAAAAATATATAAATGACAATATTTAATTTAGGTCGTGTCATAACAGCTTATTTATTTAAAGCTATTAATGCTGCTAATATCATAAGCAAAAACAAATGGGTGGAGATTTTCAGATAATTTTACATGACTAGAGATATTTCTTAGTTAACTACTATAAACTGAAAATATTATATATAATACTAGCTATTTTTGAAAGCTAGGTCCAAACACACCTAACTATTGTATTGGTGATGTAAATATCCATCTTGAATTACTAAAATGATTTGTAATCTAAAATGATTTGTAAGTAAAAATTTTATTCCTTCATTCTTAGTGTAGGTATACCATATGAATAAATAAAATTCTTTGCATGTATCTGAAAGTACTCATCCAGATCTAAAAGTACCTGGCCTAATTCTTCCTTGCATATTCTATTTTGTTCAATATAAATGAATAACCATAAATCCAAATGTCCAGACTTGAAAACATTGTGGAATTTTCCTTATTTAAGTTTTAATTTAAATTAAATATAATTAATGGGAATTCTTAAATAGAAAATGTTTGAGTTGTATAATGATTTCCAAATTAACCCAAATTGTATAACCTATGAACTACTATGCATAGTTGTAATTTTAATAGAAATGCTGAATACTTAAAAAGTCAAAATTATTTGCAATAAAATTATTTGTGCAATTATTTGTTTTATGTAATTGACATACATAATGTTAATCAAATGTCTAGAATTTATTTATTTATTTAAAATTGTTAAACACTTGAGATATTTTAGGCTAAGAAAAAAATAGGAAAAAAATTTTTTTAAGAAAAAGAAAGCAAGTCTTTAGGTGTTTCAATCTTGCTCTTGTCTACCAGTAATTGATGCACATATGTACACTTGCATAATGGCTTGGGAAAGAGGATGGGTATAGAGTTTATAAAATCTACTTATTCCCAATGAATAATAGTATTAGGACATAAAAATAAAAATGACAATTTACTTAAGGTTCTTCCATGTAAGAAAAAATTTCATAGGAAAGAAGATTTTACTACTACCTCCTAGTCTTAATCTGTTAGCATATCCAAAATGTGGGTTGATGGGCCTTAGAGCTATATGATAAATAATTAGAGTTTGAATTGGGGTAGAGAGACATGTAAGGCTGAAGGATAAATGGAGAAAATGATAGACTTCAAAAAATTGGGAGAAGAAAAAAGGAGATTTCAGGTTTACATAAAAAATTAATCATGATACTTCACATTCAGATAATGGCGATTATGCATAAGCAAATCAACCTAAGTTTACTACTGGTATAATATGGTCAAAACAAACTTTTAAAATGATTTTAACATTGGATGATAAGATATACATATCAATAAACATAGGTACATATTTCTGATTATACACAATGAATAACAAAACTCACCTTACACAAAAGTTCATATTTATACATTTCAGACACAGAATTTTATTTAAAAATCCACTGGGTGAAAAAGAATTATTGGGTGATACTTGGGAGAATTTTTATGTCTTGCTTATCAGTCACATTTACTTAGACCTACAGCAGACATTCATTAGAAAATAAACATGCTGTCAGACTTTATGGTTGCATATAACAAGAGTAAAGCTCAAGTAATAAAAAAGATAATTCAGCAACACTTACATATTATTAAGATATTTAACAAATCCAAGAAGGTAATTTACAATCTCTATGGTTTCATTTGTTGAAATGCAATAGCTGAATTGTTTATAGTTTTGTGCTTTCCTATTTCTTATAGGTGTACAACAAAGCACAGAGTCGATTATTTTAAGATATCTGAGAATTTTTAAAAATTTATGCATATCTTAGAACTGTAAAATAACTGTTAATCTAAGAATAAACATTTAGCCAAAGGATAAATAGCTCATTAATTTTAGGATTAATATCTTGAACTGTACTTAGATATTTAAAAAATCTAAATGAACCACTCATTAAGTGTAAATAATTCTAAGATATTAGAATTTCAAGTTTAGGTTCCTTTCTGAACTGTCCAAATGTTAGTCTAGGTATCATGCAAACCAGACTGTGTTCTTCTTATCACCGTTGGTGAATTTGAGTTATAGAATATAAAATTTCAAATAAAAATCAACTTTTTTATCTTACTAAAGATATATTACATGTTCTTCACAAAAGCATTTTGTAATCATGAACTAAATCAAGATAATTTATATGACTTTCTCATGGAAGTATTTACAATTTATTGGAGAGATCCAGTCAGGTTATAATGAATGGGAAAAATTGTTCATGGAAATGTTATTGGAACTCCTTTCTTTCCCAGCACTTGTTACATGTGAGTAATCAACATATCTACAAGTCTTATCGCAACTCATGGAATGTGATATGCAATCATGGAGTGTAGTATTCAATTATAATTAGTTCTTCAATAAACAGAACATTGGCTCTTTTAATTTGAAAAATCAAACATTCCCAATAAATAGCTTAAATCCCCACACTGCAAAAATTGGAATTGGGAAATCCATTTGTCTCAGCAGGGGAGAAATAAGTGTGTTTAATCTGTGGATGGGTCACTTCTGCATTCTACAGGTCTGTTGCTAGCTCAAAAGAAAAAAAAAATGTACAGCAGTGGACAGCAAAGAGTATGGAAAAGATAAATTACAGAAAACATACTACCAAAGGCAGGTCTATCTCTAGACGTTACATGATAGGATCCTGTAGGTATTTCTTTAAAGACAGAGAATACTTTCATGCAACCAAACAAATTGATTTTGTTGAATGAATCTCAAAGCCCAGAAACCAATAATTTGATTTACCATGTAAGTTACAGACACTCTTGTTAATATATATAAATCTGATTGCCTGCTAATTGTCCTGAGTGAGTAGTAAGAATCACTTGCTAGCAGGTGATTGGGAGTAAAAAGCACAAAACACTCTTTTCTCATTTTGTGATGAATGAAAATGTGAAAACAAAAATCATTACTCATGTTACTCCCTCAAATCCAGAGGAATCTCCTCTGAGAGCTGGAATCTAGTAACACCTCCCTCTCATCTCAATTTCCTCTTCTTGAAAGTAGTAGCTAAAATATTTACTTCTCTCTCTGATCCTTGCAAAGAAATTGACTCAGGTGTCAAGGAAAAAGTAATAAATAAGTATACATATTGTTAGAACATGAATACTTGATGCCACCTCAAAACACAATTCCAATCTAGTGCACAGGGTGCAACTTTTTAAACATATTCAAACTTAAGTTTTATTTATTTTGGGGCAACTGAAGAAGATATTTTCACTTAATGAAAAAATTCTGGATTTTTAAAAATTGGTTTTCAAATTGAAGAAAAAAACATCCGTTTCACTTTTATTCCTTATGACATTTTAAGTCAATAAAAAGAAAATAAGGCAGCACAATAGGATACACATCTAATATAATAAAAGTTATCAGGTTTATATTTTATATAAATGGTAAAAACAATGAAATATTATAAATGTTTATAAAGTTGGAAACTTATATTTAAAAGAATAACAGTCCAAACCAGTATAAAAGATCTACATTTCTACATAAAATAAAATTTCTACTTATACAATGTATGGCCATGGATATTAAGTTATATTTGTAAAATAATCAAATGAAAGCTAAGATATAGCAAACGCTTAAGTTCCAAATAAAAGTGACATGATATTTAATAAGCTCAACTTTAGAAATTAAAGAAAAATTTAGAATGAAACAAGTTACGCTGTGAACTAGTACTTGGAAGAAACAACCCTGGTTCAGTTTCCTTCTGTGATTTTCTGACAAATTATCTACTTTAAAGGTCAACAATTTGGGGAAGGGAAAAAAGGCTAACTATTCATGGGTAAGGATAGGTGCACACTTAGTTGGAGCTTAGAAAATATTTTATTATAATTTTAGATTAGCCTTGAAAATTTGCAGGGAATAAAAGGAAATAGATGATATAGCAACATTAAAACATGCAAGACAAACTTATGGCTATAATGAAAGAAAACCCAGCAGCATTCAGCTGCCATGACTGGCTTCCATTTTCACCTTTATTCGCTTCACAGCATTTATCTGCATGATGAAAATTATTTTTGAAAGTAGAATAAGAATAAAATAATTAAGGAATAAAGAATAGAGTTACAAACATGAAAATAAAGGAAAAGAAAAAAGTGACAGTAGGAAAGAAAAAAAAGAGAAAATAATTAATACAAGATGTACACAAAGCCATTACTAATTACTTACAAAAATTATTTTGATACAAGACAAATAATTTTAAAAATCTAGTATAAAACACTTCTAAATAGTTGTCATATATTAAAAACATAACTCAGTTCTTTCATTGATTTCTTAAATGTGAACATCTTAAATATTTTTTAATGAAGATACAACTTATTAGAAAACAGTCACCAGTCATTCCACTGTGCTACTGATAAATTCACACTGTTACTTAAATATGAGCTCATCATATTCTGCAATGTTTGCTGCTAGTTTTTTTTCTGCTATTGTATTTTCCTATGAAACATATTTAATAAAAGTAGTTATATTTTTAATAATGAATGAAGTACCAAGAAATATAATTGAAAACGATAAGTTCACATAGTGAAAATTTTCAAAAGAATAAAAGCAAGGAACATTAATTCAACTGGCCATAGATGTACTCTAGACATACATTATTGTTGCTCATTTAAAATAATTTTGAGAAACAAAGATCATGAAAATAATTTACAGAAATTTACTTTCGCATTATGTACTAAACCAAATAAATATTGTTTTGCATGTATCATTAGTATTTAGATTTGACTGATATTTTCAGAGTTAAAATGAAGTTTTTCCCAATTAACTGAACTTCAATTTCACCACTGTTTCAGAATTTCTTTAATTTAAATTCTAAAACAATCATAACCTTAAGAAAGCATTTTAGTATTTGCCATGCACTTGACTGTTTTGTTTTCCATTCATGTTGAGTTATTTGGAGATGAAAGGGTATACTAGTCTTGCTGGAACTAGAGTTGAATGCTATCAAAATAATTTTACTCTACTGTTCATTATAAGTATAATCAAAAAAGTCCATTAAAATAAAAATTAATGGAAAATTTTTAGCAATATATTTATTGGTAGTGATCTATGTCACTTCTTGCTATGGATGCAATTATTTTCCATCAAATTATATTGAGAGTTTATGTTAAAATTAGACATGTTTTCAATTCAGAGTAACAAGAGAAGAAAAAGGAAGACATTTACTAAGGGTTTTGTTTTGTTTTGTTTTTGGTTAAAATAAACAATATTAAACATGTCCTAAAGCCAAAAGAAATGGTGAAAATTTTTTTCAGAGTCATTTTATCTCCAAGAATTTTTTATAGCATTAGATTATACTCATTCTACCGAGTTAGGAATATTTTTAGTCATTAAAATTACACAACAAATCAATAAATATCATTTTAACAGCCTCTAGTTCCATAGATGGTTCTGTAATCAGTTTTACAAGAATTAATTTGTCATCACTACCCAATATTTTCATTGTTTATAAAATAAAATGAGATGTAATTATGCTGTATGAATATTACAAAAAAGAACATTATTGTGATTTTGCACACTGTTTCTATATGAATCAAGGAACACAGCTTTCAAAATAAACACATTTATAAGTGAATAAAGGAAAATATTATTAATCATAAAATAGTTTCAAATCAGAATCATGAACTATGGAGAAATGCGGTATCCACTAAGATACATACATAGAAAAGCCATTATTATCAATAGAATATATGACATAAGAATGTAAGGTAAGCCTATTGTTAAAAAATAGTCCCTCAGTCCAACAAATAAATGTACTCTAGATTTAGCTTGCTGCTTTACTCAAAGAGCTAAATATATCTGAATGCACATAAGTAATGGGTTTTTAAATTCAAAGTCCATAAACTTTATTTGGACAGTTTACAATGCATGCTATTTAAAACATAAATTAAAACGAAATGAACTTTTAAACTCCATATATTCTCCAAATTAAATAAGGCTTAAGAGTTGCTAGTTTATTATACATAACTAATTTAAAATGTTTGAATTTATAATGTGTATTTTAAAATGGAATAAGAAATTATATAACTATAAGAGTAATTATGATGAAGGTATATGAGGATCATTTTTTTCTTATTTTGCTGATACGTAATTTTAACTCTATAGTATTTTGTGGGTTTAAAGGCTCCCAAATTCACCATCAACTATTGCAGCTTCTAAAATTGTCCCAAGAATCCTCCCAGAGCTAAATCAAACAATTCTTGAACTATAAGTGTATGTCTTTGATCTGGCTTTCCATGAGACCTTAGCAGTCTCTGGATTCAGTCACAGTAAATTAGACATTATTTTGTGACATTTTATAGATAAAATAATTATTTTATCTTTCCCTTTTCCAGTAAGATACTCTGTTTTTGTGTCATTTGTATAGTTTAGAGGGGATGAATTCTATCTCCTACCTTCTCAGATAGCTTTGTCTGTACATCTCTATGTCTGACTTTTCCTTGACTGCTTGATCTGTTTCATCAGATGTGAAACACGTGCTAGCATTTTTCATCATAAAAGTCCTTCTAACACTGACTATTTTTCCCCCTCTGCTCACCTTCATACAGAGCTTCTTGAAAGTATAAATTAACATGGACTCTAAACCTGCTAACCTCCCATACAATCCTCAGTTCATTCCTACCTAATTTCTCTCCTAAGCACTTCAGCAGAGATGTAATAAGCACATTTCACATCTCTTTCAGTTGATTTGTTGACCTCCCAGCAGCATCTAAAGGGGCAAATGTGATTGATAAATTTCTTCTGGAAATATGACTGTCTTTTAACTTACAAGATACTACAGTCTTATGTTTTTCCAGGAACTCTAGTCTCATTGGGAGAGGGAGGGATTTCCTCGTCCTGTATAACATGGTTATACAGGACATGGTTCTTAACACTCTATTCTTCAGTAACTCAAGAAGCACCCCCTGAACATTAATGTTGTGCCAGTCACCTTTCTAAGTAGTGGTATTGGGTACTGGGAAACATCTATGAGTATCACAGACATCAACTATTTCTCATAGATCTTAGACATTACTCACTGTATGGTTTTATCCCCACCCAGGCTTTAAATACCAATTATATGTTAAGGCTGAAAATATCATAATGTATATTTCCAAGCCATGGCTGTCTTCTCATCTCCATACACACATATCTAACATCTATTTGACATTTCAAACCTAACAAATACAAAACCAATTTATGTTTGATCCTTACTCTCCAGATCCTGCTCTGTTTATACGATTCTTCATCCTGAGAAAGTCATCAATATCTACTGAATCTATTCTGTTACACAGGCAGGTTAATCTACATCTACAATGTGTCTGGAATTTATTCATTGCTTTCTTTTTCTATGGTTATCATATTTTTTCAAGCATTCATGTTCATCCGTCTCTTGCTTCTATCCCGATGAGCAAGATAAATCTGTCTGTAATGTCTATCTATTCATATAATTTCCCTGCTTCAAATGATTTCTTATGACTTTCGGATCTGTTTTAAAATTATTTACATGGTTTTTAGAAGACCTTGGATTGGTTGGGTCACATATCTCTCAGTATCCTTATTTTTGTTCACACACCTCCAGGTTTTCTCCCAGCCATTTTTTTCCTAGTTCTTAAAGCAAATCAAATTCCTTCTTCTTTCAGAGACTTCTTCCATATAAGACACTTTCCCTGGAAGTCTACTTCCTTACAAGTTTCTTTCAGAAAGTCACTTTCCAAGGGAATCCTTTCTCAAGTCTCACCTACCCCTATAAGTTAGGTATACTTGCCAAAGGCTCTCATGGCAGCATGCTGCACCAGCATGTCTCTTAGTTGTAATTACTTGGTGGTTTTTCTAATTCTTGATTAATGTCTATCTTCCCTACTAGATTGTATAGTCTTTGAGTACAAGAACCAGTTCTGTACTTTTCACAAATAATTCCTCTGCACTCATCACAGTACTTTCCACAAAGCAAGACCCCAGTGAATAACTGGAACGAATGAATGAATAAATATTAATATTGCAGAACCAGAAGAAACTAGCTTAGACATTAGGAAATAGATATCAAGAGAAGTTAAATGACAAGAGCAAAGTTGAAACTATAACGCATTTTCCTTCTAAGCACTGTCCACAAACTAACTTTCCAAAACTGAAACAAAATATTTTTATAGTAAATGCATCATAGCATACTTTAGTTATTTTTGTGCCTCCATATATATATATATATGTGTGTGTATATATATATAATATATATATATTCTTCATATATATGTTCTTCATATATATTCTATCTTTATTTATTTATCTTTTGGTTTATATTTACTATTGGTTTTATTAACAGCAGTTTCTTATAAAAACAGCATAACAGGGACTCTGGGAGTATAATGTAAAGTAGCATGCCTGAAATCTATTTTATTTACAGTTTGCATTTTATCTATAAAATATAACTAAAATATTGCCTTCCATTTCAAAAAATATTCATTTTTATCTTGATAAAAATAATTATTCCCTCCAAGTGTATGAGCTAAATAAAAGATGTAGGAGGATGTTGTAAATAGTGCTGCAATGAACATTGTGGTACATGTCTCTTCAGCAGCATAGCACAGGGAGATCAGCGCTGTGCTGTGTGACGACCTAGAGGGTGGGATAGGGAGGGAGGGAGGGAGGCTCAAGAGAGAGTGGATATGGGGATATATGTATGCATATGGCTGATTCACTTTGGTGTACAACAGAAACTAACACAACATTGTGAAACAATTATACTCCAATAAAGATCTATTTTAAAAAAAGATGTAGGAGGATGAAGTTTGCTCTTGCAATCCTCCTTTGAAGATTCTGACTCAGATTAAAAATCATATTTATATCATGTTCCTGATATCTGCATAGAGGATAATTACTACAAACATAATGCATTATAATTGCAGAAGCATTTATTGATGCTTAAAACTCACAGAAACAATGAAGTTAATAGCTCATTCAACCATTCTTTTTATTAGGTGTATCACCTTGTAAGGAAATGGGATCTGTCATATGATTTAATGTAGCTCTGACATTGAACAAATACTTTAGCCTCTCAAAACTGCATTTGTAAAATGAGGATAACTAACTCTTTGTTGCTCAACTCAGATTCAAGAATAAAATGAGACAATAACTGAAGAAGTACTTTGTAAATTATAAAAAGTACCACTACAATATGATACCCAGCTATCCATATTATTTCTAGATACTTCCAACTTCCTAATTTCAAATTATAATTGGAAGCACTTATTAATTAATACTAGCAATACAAAGCCATGATATAAATTACTTTTAAACCATAAAACCAATAGTAATTACTTTTTTATAGAAAGATTAATTGTATAAAGCTGCTTTCAATTAAAAGATGATGTATAACAGTCATACTAATTAAATTCATATTAATTTGAAATTACAAGAGGATTAAATAGCATGACTGAACTGACAAATTTTTTTCCAGTCTCAAAAATATTATGTAGTGTTGATACTCTATTATAATATGACTTAAGTAAATCTTGTTTATGAATATGCAGCTCTGATGTCTCTATCTATATATAAAGAGTATATGTGTATATATACATGTATGTATAAATTTTAAATTTAAAAATTTTAAATACATAAAGGAATGATGAATGTTAAAATATGACCAATATGACAACTCATTAACAGAGTTAACTGACTATGAATCAGAACAAATTCTTGCATCTTCACCTCTATAGCATGTATCTGAAAAAAAAAATTAATATCCCTCCTGTAGACTTTGACAATATCACTAGCATAAAATAATGTAAGCACTATTCCCTAATAAAGGTAGCCACCAGTGTGCTGTGGCCACCAATAATGAGTGTCCTGCAACTTTTTGAGCTTCTTTGAAACTCTATTCATAGTTCTTTCTGCGGGTGTATCTGTGGTTGTTTCTGCCTCATTGTGTGATAAATTTTATCTTTCCAAACTCAACTTGCTTAGTCAGGCATGAATGGGCTCATTTTCCCAGAAGTGGAGGACCAGGCTCCATGTATTTGGCAGAGAAGTTTTCTCCTTTGCAAAAGTTTTTTCTGGTCTCAACGAATATTTTTCATGTTGATTTTCAACAGTTTCTCTTATCCTCCATCCTCCCCCTCTGCTCATTCTCTCTCTACCACTTCAACCACTAAAGTTGTGAAAGTGCATTTACAAATGAACCAATCTTTTATGGCAAGAGCAACTGAGAAATCTTTATTTATTAAGACATGTAAATGATCATGATTAGAACCTAGAATTTATACTTCCTTCTATAAAATTATGTTTTCAATATTAAGAAAAAATCCAGAGGGGTAATAAAAGATACCATCATATTTATTTTCAGCCTAAGAAAGCATATAGTTTGCTTACCTTTAATAATGTTAGGTTTTGGTGGCATGCTGAACTCATAGACTGTTGGTTCTGAATATCCCAATCTATTGGCAGCTGTAATTTGAACTTCATATCCCATTGTCCACTGTAGATGCTCTAAAATAATGTGGTCTTTATTCCCCTGCACTTTTTTCTCTAGCCACTGGTCTTCTTTATCTTTCTGTAAAGGCAATACAAGTATATTTTGTAAATACTCATGCACTAAAGTTGTGATCTTTAAAAAAAGTTATCTTGAAATGGAACAAGTGGGTTTATTGAATCAAAAAAAAGGATACTTTCTCATCCACTGGGATAAATTAAGTTGTATATAGATGAAGTTATTTCTAAGATTTTCCCACAAAAATTGTAACTGTTTTTAAATTAGCTGGAGTGAAAATTCATAATTAATCCTTGATGATTCAAATGATAATTCACCTCCATTAAGATTTTTTTTTAATTTCACATATATCAGTTTGCTGTTTGGCCACTTTGTTGATTATTAATAATCATGTGAACAGGGAAAACAAAATATTATATATAGAAAAAGCTTAACATACCCATTAAAATAATTTCCAGAGACTTGTTTAATGTTTGGAGCAGGGCAGGCAGTGGGTAGTAAAGTGTCTTACAAATAAAGTCTGGAATTTTAAAATATGTTTAAATTTCCATTATCATTTTTTTTATTACTATGATGTTTTGGACTTATAATGAAGCAACATACAAGAAAAATTATTACCTGTTAAACAAATTTTTAACATAAGAAAATAAAATATGTTATCCTATCCTGAACATTCTACACTTAAATCCAGACTCTTTTTCTAAAATAAATGTTTTGGACAACATGCTATTTGAATAACCCTTTAAAAAAATACTATGACTACAGTTACAGATAATTGAAATAATTTTATGGATTAAACTATCCTAAGCAATGTGAGCATTCAGCTGAGCCATATGTTAACCATTTAAAGTTTAAATGGTAACCTCTGCCTGTGTCCCTCATCTACATTACAGAAATGAGGGTAGCAGCTGCCTCTGTTAGCTTTCATGAGGAAGCAAAGAGGAAAACTGAGTAAATTGTATATTCCAGGGCATTAAGAATCATAAACACTTAACAAATGACAGCTATTATTAAAAAGAAAGAATTTCCATAATAACTATACAGAAATGAAATTATATTTTCTCTGAAATCACATATCTAATAATCCAATAATCCATCACTGCCACTGAAAATCTCAATTTCCCAGAGGTGTAATTATAAATAAATTGTAACCTGGACATAGTGATAAATAGAAATATAGATATATAAACAGATCAATAGATCGATTAGTCAATCTTTTTTTAACCTCAGAGCTCAGCCCCGTATTACGTTAGGTTGACCCAATATTTTACAATGTTTATTTGACTAGAAAGAATAACAATGTTTTCTACATTTATAGTGAAAAATTAAGATTTATTATCTAAAATCAAATTGTGGAAGTTCAATTCATGATTGCATTAAATTGATGGTACTACAAATATTAAGTATCCTTCAAAAGGAAATAAGACCACATTACAGTTTTGGTACCATACTGTGATTTTCTTTTCCGACTTAATTGGTTCCATAGAACTTTTATTACAGAGGAAGTCGGCTGGCCTCTTTTGTTGCTTCATCTAAAACTGGAGATACTACCCCCCTCCAAGTGTTTCGGACAAGCACTTAAAATTATCATATAAACAAGAGGTAAATTCCCTTGCTTTTTGAAACTTATAAACTGACTAATTTATTAGACTGGGCTGGTGTCCAGTGTTATGAAGTGTACTGAAAAGCCACTGGAAAACAACAGTTTGGACCAGAAACCTTGTAACTTGTCTAAGTCATTAAATGACTAGTAAAGTTAAGAAATAAATTTAGGTGTGTTTTTGAATTGCTTAGAATAGCTGTGTCATTAGCCAGGATTGTCTCAACATCCCTTTCTTCATCAGTTCATTCATCAATTATTCAGTCTTTAGTGGATAGTGAGACTGTTCAGGAACTATGAACACAGCAGTGAATAAAACATGTACAAATCCTTATTTTGGAGTTTACAAACCAACACAGAAGGAAGACATGAGTTCTTTGAAAAACAAGAGGGTGTTTTGGGAGCATATAATAGGGAGAACTAATAGAGTCGAGGAATCAGGAAGGTTTTCTCTGGGGAAGTAATGTCAACTTTGCTGGAAATAAGAAATTCCAGTACCATTTTATTTTCATTCATCCTCACCTAGTGAATGAAGATATGATTCCTTCACAGAAGTTTTGATCCAAAAAAATAGGCAAAATGATTGAAAACCTCAGAAACATGCACAACCACTGGGAGATGTAAAAACAGACACTGTATGTGTATTGTTTTAAGTACATGTAAACACACTTCATAAGTATTGACCAAAAAATATATATAAAGCTAACAAAAATCTCCACTGAAAAATAATTTTAGATCATATGATATATGACATATATATACAAACATACATATAAACAGTAAAATACATATATAAATCTTTGATATGTTGTAAATTGTATATAGACACATATACAGAAAGGAGGAGATGAGGAGTAGGAAGACTGAATGATCAGATAAGGACAAAGTTACACAAAGCGGTAGAGAGTTGCCCCTGTGGATGTCCCCTTACGTCAATAATTAAGTATAAGTTCTAATTTATTATCAAATGCTTGGTGAAAGTGAATATTTGTGTGGAAATCCAGAGTTGAGTTTTGCTTTGGATCTGAGTGGAGATGTGGGTGAAAGAGCCAGAATTAAGCCAACAGCTGATATCTGGATTACCTTAGCATACAATTTATTATACAGAGGGACGAAGAGACTTCACGTCCTTTAGGTTATTCTCCCAAACTACTATTTCTGAGAATTGAGTATTTGAAGTGAAGCTTCCTGACAAGCCCAAGGTATGCAGATAGTCTCTTGTGAATTTCCAGTCACTTAACTTTCAACTGTTGAAGCTCTTAGCCTGATAAATAAAAGCCCCTCCATCATTTTAGATAGTTGGGCTGATGGCATAAGGAACCGAAAGGAGTGCTACTAATTTCCCCAATTTGAATCAATTTCATCTTCCATTCACCATTAGACAAGGAGGCTTTTTAATCCCTTAATTGCTATTCCTAACGAATGGGGGAAAAATAAAGTGGGTGTTACCCTATACTTTCCTAGGCATCAAAATCTCATTTATGCATTTGTAGAGTGCCTCATTTACAGAACTTAAATGCTGAGGGAACAATTTAAGATAATCTAGATGCCAAAAGTTCCCCTAGGTAATTCAATGAGATGATTTGCTGAATATGTCTATTATTAATAAGCCAGTTAAATGTTGAAGGGCAGCTATTGCAAAAAATATGGTCATTTTGCTTTGATATAGTTTCTTTTAAGCAATCCTTTTTGTCGAAACATAGATAGCAGGGCCATATGACCATTAAGGGAACTCCTTAAAAGTTATTCTAAAATCATAATGTCAGCATATAGGGAAATATCTGCTATCAGCTGTATAGAGAGAAGAGTGGAGGAGAGATGGAGATGGTTTTGGTTTGCTTATCTGTAGATGACTCCTTGACTGCTTTTATTCATACTAAGAAGAAATCTACTAACTTTCTTTTCAAAGTCTCAGGATATATATGGTCAACATCATCTTAAGTAAAAACTGAATAATTATAAAAAGAGAGGACAATAGAGGAGGTGAGCTTGTATTAACCTGATTAATTTTAAAGTTCCTGTGATTGCACTGTGTTACAATTTAAGATTGTGTGTTCCCATGCAAGGCAGTTCCTTGTTCCTGGACTTCCAGTAGCCTGGTTCAGCTATTCACTACTTGTATGACCTTACAGAAGGCCCCCGAATTCTCTAAAGCTCTGTTTGCTACTCTGAATATGAGAGGTGATTTAGCAATCTGGATAATTTACACACACACACAAACACACACACACACACACACACACACACTCTGTTGTGATTGGGAAAAATGCAAGGTTTGGAAGTTTTTAGGAGAGTTTCAAATTCTAATCTCTTTTTTAACGTTATTATAGTTGATTCAAACTGCCTTTGTTCCAGGTCCTGAAGCTTGGTAAAATTTTGTAAAGTGGACCCTACTTTATTGATTCCTACTCTCTATCATCGAGGTACTTCTTTAGGGAAAAATAAGATCTAATTTTTCCCATTCATCACCTTCTGTGTTCTCACATCCCATGAAAATTCACACAGTGCAAGTGTTTTCCATTGCATTTATTAATTCTTGTATTTATTAATCTAGATACAGGATCATTTGTAATTGCACAATATAGACTAACTCATTTATTGTCATCGATGCATTTATTCATTCAGACAACAATTAGTCTATTTGATGCTAACAATACAAGGATTAATAAAAATCATCATTTTCACTAACAGCAAAGAAAATAAAATACCAAAAAGTTCAGTACTCTTTAATGTCCATAGCTATTCAATGTTGGAAGATATTTCAAAACTTAAACTGTTGGCTTTAAAGAAATGTCAATATACACATCTAGACATAATTAAATGAGAAAATAAGTTATTCATAAACTATTAATAATTTATTAGAAAATAAGTTCCCGCAACAACAAAACCCCAATTCTACTTATTTATTATTTTAATACCCTTTTCAAAATTAACTTTTCTTTTTTGATGGCCATTGAGATACAACTTTCCAGACTTTAAGTCAGGCTAAGAAGGTCAATTATGACCTAGCAACACATGCTAGAGCAGTCTTTCTAGTCCCTATAGTATATTCCTCCAAATTGATGTTAGGTCACTAATTTTATTTAACCCTTCTTAGCTCAGAAAATCTATTTAATGTACCAACACTAAATGATAGTTATGATCCAATACTTATCATCAAATTAGAGAGAAAACAGTGAAAAACTAATGGAAACATGTACAAAAGTATTTATTAAATTATATAGAGTTATTTTGACATTACAATGTGAAGTAGGTAAGAGTATTCTGTACATAGAATAACTGCTTTAATTTTTTCTATACACGTTATGAGATTAATGCTTGTCTTTATTCTCCAAATACATTGTTTAATCTCACTGACTTATTAGAGATGTTAATTTTCACAATAGGTCCATGGAGGCATCTAATTCTGCTTTTATTACTCTAGTTCTGTTCTAATAGATTCTGTCTTCTTAATAAGTCACTGAACAAAGTTGTGTGCTCTATCTACTACAGGATAACACAGAATAATGTGTTTCCTGATTCATAATCTATAGGAAGTTAAACATTCTCTATATTACAATATGATTAGTCTTCCTTTTCCAGTGAAATGCAGGTTTAAATATTCAGATTCAATGTCTGCTATAAATCAACACTCACATAAGGAACATATTATCTCAATTTTGTTTCCTAGCTTATAAAACATATAGTCCTGTGCACAGGGGAGTTGAAAGGTAGGGTCAAAGAAGCAATCAACTAAAACTCATAAGAGTGTTCCTTACTTTCCAAATTTACCTATTTTATTTCCATAGAGGTTATCCAACTAAAAAATGCATTACATATAGCTAAATAAAATTTTAAGTTGTTCAGCTACACTTTATTCCACTGTGGAATTCATGCAGTTTGAGGAACTAATCAATGAAGTAGCTTGGAATCATAGAAAGAACAGTAATAAGTTATTTTTGAAATAGCTATTATTTCAATTACAAGTGCAAATATCAAGGTAGTTGCAGCTATAAACATTTAGCAACTGAATCTTGAACATGAAAGTTTTTAATATGAAGAAATAACCTGTTGAGAAAAAAAATGTGGAGAAAATTATTCCTCCCCAAGATGGGCTGTTGTTTGACCACATAAATATAACTTTATACTGTATCTTGGAATTTGCAATTGGGCCTGCAGAGCATAATATTTGCAGGATGGAGGAGATGGTAAAGGGAGAGAAAGAAAAACATAGGAATATGGAGATGATTTTAGTGTATTGGAGTACAAGGCATACCACTAAACCATATGGTAAAGATGAAGTGGATCAGAATGGTTGTATTTGGAGGCACAGGTCCTAGGCGATTGAGTTAAGATGGGACAGTGGATGAGGAGTCAATACAATCTCCACAGGCAAATTTCAATTCAGCCCTTACTGCTGCAAAAGCGTTTCTGCTATAAAGTCTCATGTTTTGTTCCCCATCCCCACAGGTGACCAAGTCACCCAAATTCTGTAAGGTTCAGTTTGTCCATTAAAAAATGTGAAAAAAATCACTTTATGTATGATTATATATATATTTTTTCTTCCAAGAGTTAGCAATACCTTCCTTGATATACAAAGGATATGAGGAATTACTTTTACAAATCTTACCGTAGAAGCCCAAAGTTCTACTAATAAAACAATGTTTCCTGCTAAAATGCTAATAAGCTTTAGAGCAGTAGCCCAGTAATTGATTATCCATCAATTATAGCTATGTTTGAATTATGCAACCAATCATTTTCATTACAACATTTAAAATGAGATCCACTAGTAATTTTTGTAGGTAGATAAAGCTGGCTCTTAGAAATTAAGAGGAGAGGGTTGGCAGGACAGAAATAAGATGGAATTGGGGAGAAACTAAAAATTTCTTTTATTGGTAGAGTAAACACAGATATTGAGTAAATAGGCAAAAGCAGGACATTGCTAACATTAGGCTGGTTGGGGGTGGGGTGGGGAGAAGAAAGGCAAAATAATGGAAGCTAGAGATTTACTGAAAACAAAACTTTTTCTTTTTCAAGTTTTAATCTGAGGTGGAGGCACATTTACTACATGTAAAGGTAAAATATATTGATGATCTATCTAAATTTGAATCACTCAAAATTTTCTAATCTTATTATAGTTAACAATTTACTTATCTATAACACTACTTATCTGTGTCCTTGTATGTTTCACACATAATTTCTCATAGAAGACTAATTCTAATACACATTAAGGAAACAAAAGTAAACTTGGTCAGCATTTTAAACAGCAATTTATGTTTTCAAATATATACATATATTTCCCCTTGAATGTCTATTTCCATTTTGTGAATCTAATTGGCTCTAAACAGATGTAGTGATACTCCAGTGAACATTTTCATTTCAACAATGACTGGGACCACTATTTGCAATAGAATGAGAGGAGGTGGGAGATGCTAAACATACTGTAATGGGTGGTTCTGGATGGACCACTGTTATGCCACCCAAAGTGCCAATAATGTGTTTTTTTAGATACATAGGATTCATGACAGGGGCACTGTTATGGACTAAATTGTGTACACCCTCACAAATTCATATGTTAATGTTCTAATCTCCAATGTGATTCTATTAGGAGATGTAGCCTTTAAAAGAGGTAATTATGGTTACATGAGGTCCTTAGGATGGAGCCCTAATCCAAGCCCTAAGAGGACTTGTATTTTCATAAGAAGAGGAAGAAATACCAGAGATGTGTGTGCACAGACAAAAGGCCATGTGAGGACACAGCAAGATGGTAGCCATCCAGAAGCCAAGGAGAGAGGCCTTGGGAAAAACTAAACCTGCTGAAACTTTGATCTTGGTCTTCCAGACTCCAGAAATGTGAGAAAACACATTTGTGTTGTTAAAGCCACTTGATCTGTGGCATTTTGTTATGGCAGCCCTAGCAGACTAAGACAGCCTTTATAATAATATAGGTAATTACTTTAACAGTATGTTGAAGACTCCATTGTTTAGCTGACCCAACTCCCAATTATAACACCTTTCTTTTAGTGGTGGTCATGAGACATATTCTATCTAATGAGACATAATTCTAATTCTGCTTCGTGGAGTTTTTGAAAAATGTGTATGGTATTGTTGGAAAAACAGAAAAGTTAAGCTTAAACAGCCTAATGCTCCTTTTGTTCTTTTTGCTCTCTTCACGTTCTAAAGGTAGATGTTAGGGCAACGTCTTAGGAACACAAGATAATCTATATGAAGACAAAAGCCAACATGTTAAGGATGAAAGAATATCAGGAAAAACAATTTGGACACCTGACTATATAGCTGAACAGTCACAGCATTCCGACATATGCATGCTGTATTAATAAAACTCACTAATAGATGCGGAAAAGATACAATTTGAAAGAATAAATATTTGCCATCATCAACTGAAATTAATGATTCTGGTTAAAGTCAATATAACATTTGTGTTATTTCCAATATCAACTTTTCAAATGGCCAAGACAAGCACAGCTTTTAGTTTTAGGTAGAAATTATACATATAGAGAGTATATTAAGCATATTTTTACAACTTGTCATTGAACTTCAAGGTTCACCATGGGATTTCATTGAGGTTACCTACAAATTCTTACCATTCATCTGGATTTTGTGCCATAAAATTTTCTGGGTGCAACTGTAGGCCACAATCTGCATTCAAGTTCTTTTATCCCAGTTTAGTTCCCACTAATTTGATTTAAGTGTATGACCCTTACAGAGAGACTCTTTCCCTTCCAAAGAGTTTCCAGATGGTCAAATAAGAATGACCAAGAAACCTGGTTTGACTACTGAAACACCATCAGATTCATAGAGAGACAAGTGAGCCTTTCAGAGTTCTTTTAGAAGGGAGGCATGAAGTCTCCATAGCAGATTACCCATAAGACACACACAGCTGTTCATCGTCCCCAGCTTGAAACCTGCAACAAAGAGTGGTCCTAGGAAGGGGATATCAGTTGGAAATGTAAAAGACTGAACTGGTGTCTAAAATTAATTGTTGACGTATGCTACTCAAAATTAGACTCCTTTTTACTATCCCTCAGAATTGAGATGTTTGGATACTACGTATAAAATAGACAACTGATGGAAACATATTGTACAGCACAGGGAACTCTACCTAATGCACTGTGGTAACCTAAATGAAAGAGAAGTCCAAAAGGGAGGGGATATCTGTATGTGTATGGCTGACTCATTTTGTTGTGCAGTAGAAGCTAACACAACATTGTAAAGCAACCATACTCCAATAAAAATTATTTTTAAAAAATGAAAATATTTAGATGTTTGTGTTTAAAAGCAGCAACATTATAATTTAGAAAATTGTGGATTTGTGGGAAAATAGTTAAAATTCATTAAGGAGCAATTACACTATTTTCTAAAATATAACAAACTTGGAAAGTATTAATAGGTGTTCAATAAACATAAATATGAAATTGAGACATTATGGGCCTAATCATAAACATTAGTAAAACAGAAGGGAAAAAAATAAATTAAAAAAAAAATGATCACCTAAATTTCCAAGGTTTGCCTGATGTGGAGAAAAAAAAATGAGGAATATTTTTCAATCTGTTTTGTGAGGCCACCATTACACTGACACTATAAAACAAACAAACACAAAAAATTAATCATGCCAACTAGAAGCCAGAAAAAATTTTAAATTCAGTGTTACATTTCAAAAATTGCAAGAAATGAGTAAGTGTTGAAATACAAAAAGATATATGTGAATTAAAAATGATAGCTGCACATAATTTTGTCACAGAAACAAATTTAAGGGAATTTATTAAACATATTAAAGTGAATTTTGAAAGGATGGAAAATGAGACAAAATTAAAATAAATAGAACTGACAAAGTATTATGGAGATAATCATAATCATTAGTAAATAAACCTTACAAATTTTAATTAAAATTGTCTTCCACTTTTAACATATTCCATAGTAGACACAAATACTCAATGGTTCTTATGGCAAAGTTGTTAACAGAAATCACCTCTAGTGGACTTTGAAGTCATTTTCAGATGAAGGCAAAATCTATCAGGTGACTTCCTTCATCACTCTGCAACTAGAGGACACCCTTAATCCCCTGCATAGAAGACAAGTCCCAAGGCAGCTTTGAGCTGTCCAAAGTCCCATATTAGTGCTAATTAAACTTGAAGAAATCTATTCCCTCTTTCTCAAGTTAAATGTGGCCATTCTTTTTAAAATGTTGATTAAGGTGATTTATATTGTAAAATCCATATTAAATAATAAATGTATTTTGAGTTAATAATAATTTAATAATTCATGAAAATGAATAATAAAGAAAATTTGAGATGTGATTTGTTTATCCTACCTACAGTAACTAAAGTTGAGAAGATAGCTTAGCTTGAAGTTACCAAAATCAAGCAGAGTGGAAGGTGAAATATCCTGCTAACCTTGTCAGAAAAACAGGGAAAATGATATCTCATTGCTGAAATGTTGCTAAGTTTAGAAATCACAAGATGAAAACCATAGCATTATTTTGATTATGTACACTAAGATTTTACAACAAACAAACAAACAAGCAAACATTCTACATCATATAATGATGAATTTCAGCAATGGAAAATTAACATTTGAATTCCTATGAAAACACGTTATCATTGTTGTTACCTAATATGCATTCACTTCTGATATATCTATGAATTCAATGCAAATTTAATGCAACTTGAAAACTGTGCAAAATGATAATAAACAGGGTACTTACACTTCTATATTTCACGATGTATTCCAAAATAGGGGCCCCTCCATCATCCTGTTTGGTGATACTGAGTTTAAAGCTCTTCCCACTGCTTGGCTGTCCATGTATCGATGGAGGACTTGGTTCACCTATATATGCAATACAACATTCTTAATATTTGCACAGACCTCATATATGTAGAGAACCTGAATTTTAAGTAAAAAAACACTGTCATGGGCTTCCCTGGTGGCGCAGTGGTTGAGAATCTGCCTGCCAATGCAGGGGACACAGGTTCGAGCCCTGGTCTGGGAAGATCCCACATGCCGCAGAGCAACTGGGCCCATGAGCCACAACTACTGAGCCTGCGTGTCTGGAGCCTGTGCTCCACAACAAGAGAGGCCGCGACAGTGAGAGGCCTGCGCACCGCGATGAAGAGTGGCCCCCGCTTGCCACAACTAGAGAAAGCCCTCGCACAGAAACGAAGACCCAACACAGCCAAAAATAAATAAATAAATATATTAAAAAAAAAAAAAAAAAAACACTGTCATGTAATCAAAATGTATGATGTTATCCTGGGTTTATCACTTTCTACTTGCCCTTTGTTGTGATATAAACTCTGATCCTCTTTTTACCCATCCAAGAAATAGAAACATTCATAAATCTGGAAGTATCATGCCAAAATTGTGAAAACTCAGAATTAAATATAAAGTTTATATTGCAAATGCTCTGAGAATAGAACTCATTACATTATACAAGTGTACAACTTTATTTCTTGTATTAATAGTCTACTCTCATTTTTTTCTAATATAAATAGTTTGTAAACATTTTGTAAATATTTATGAATATAAATATATTGTCATCAAACTATATAAAATATATACCTACCAGGAAATACAATAGCTTAGCAATTAGTTATCTGCTTTAATAAACAGTTTTTAGCTAGATGCAGATTTTAACAAAGAAATTTTGTAGTATCAAATCCATAGGCGGGTCACAAATCTGTCTTTTTTCTTTTTTTTTTAAATTCTAGTTTCATGAAAATACTTCCTTTTAGAGTTATTATTCATATGGAGATGGTCTTATAATAAAGATATTTGTAATATTTTTAATATGAACAGGGATCTACTGAAGTGGAAGAATTTTCTATATGAAGGATGCCATCACTGTTTGGCAACTTGGAATGGGAATTCTCTGTCCTGTGTCACTTATGTGATGTCCTTGGGCATGCACTGGCATACTTTGCCTCTGTTTACTCCAATTCCCTATGGATATGGATATGATAAGGTAACACTAAGAAACTTTTAGTGGACATGATTTAATTTGCAAGGTTTCAGAAAACTGTAGTACCTGGCCTACTCAGAGGAATGCCAAATGACAGACAAACTAAGCAGAATATAGTGGAGAGGATGACATGCCTCCCAAACTAGAGAATCTGGGGTTTTTCTCAGCAGATTACCTTTATTTCCAATACAGTGTTTATAAACTTAAGCAAGTGAGTATTTTATTTTAGAAAAGGCAAATCATTAAAGAAATATGACAATTGAAAGTGTTGGCATGCAAGTAAATAGTAAAATAGCCTTGCATATATAGTACAACCATATAGAAATAAGGTAAGTGGAGAAATTATACAGTGATTGTTCATTAAAGTTCATTAAATTCGTGTGAAGGTATTATGACATGACATGATTTACAAGCAACATAATGTATTTTCAATAAATGAATTAAAACTACTCCACAAAACAGTACAATAATGTCTTAAACTAATTCAATAAGAGAATATGAGAAAAAACTATGAAGGGTGGTGCTGCTGAGGACAGCAGAGAAGGGATAGATCTCCATTTAAATAAGGCAAAGTCGTTCTAGAATCATTTTAGTCTGAATGTAGGATTAGGAGTCAAGATGTACTTGCAGTCGTCCTGGTGATAATAATAAAGAGGAACTGAAAAAGACACTGGCATCAGGAACGGAGACAAGAAAACACATCTGACATTTTTTGATAACCAACAGAAAAGAACTGGTCACAAATTAGGATAAGATAATTATTGCTGTCAATTTGCCTACCCTAATGTAAGTATATGATAAACAGGGTTATGTATAGATTATACGGCGTTTGTTTAGTCACACTCAAGTTTTCTCACATTTTTAAACAATTTATTCAACATAAAGGAAATCTATACTGTTTTAAGTCTATCTAACTTCATGTAAATGCAGTTGACTTCACTCCAAAACAGTATAGTAACAAGAAGGAGGCTGCAATAGTTATTCTTCTGCAGTCACCACTGCAGTGGATTAATTTAGTATACCTTTTTCTCACACTTAGAGTCTATGTAATTCATGGAATAAAGGCAATGGTCATGCTTCAGCAAAAGACTAGAACATTAAAGATGTTACATAGATACTTTTCTACTCTCTCACAGAATATAGTCTGAGCACTACAATTTAATTAATCAGACTGAATAAGTAAGATACCTTCCTGACTGGACTATTTCCTGAGAGCAATTTTACTGTATATATTGCAGTGCACTTTTCTTTTTCCCTTGCTCCAGCACAATGTTACTTTTTATAAATCTGAGATGCCACCATCTTCAGAAACCACTTCAACAAGGGCATAATTCACTTCCTCAAAGTGTTGAAATGTCTCCCTGCATTTTAAAATTCCACTTAAATTTGCAAGTGAAGAGCACAGTAATAAAGAGCAAAACAGAGAAGATTACTTACGAACTGGCAATGTTTGGAAAATTTCTATTTTACTGTAGTCTCCTTGTCCTTTTCCATTTACAGCTGCAACTCTGATTTCATAAGTTGTATTTGGTTCCAGGTTGCTCAAAACAACAATTGCTAAAAGAAAAAAAATATGCCTATGATTAATGCATTTTAATAAGTAAAACAAATCAAATTATTACAAAGCTGAGTGAACAATATCACTGTAAATCTTTCCACGAAATACCTGAAAAAAACACATAAGAAGACAATGATTTGTGAACAATCCTCTTCTTCATCTCTATTTTAGCTCTCTACCCACATGCAGTAACTTTCAAAGAAGAAAATTAGTAGCTCCTTTTGTGATACTTACAACTCACAAGGTAGAAAGTAAAATTTTTCTTTTGTCTTTTTAATATTCAATTTAAAAAAGAATTTAAATAAAACATCTTTACAGCATGCATTCTCAAATACTTTGCCTACTCAAAATAGATGATTTCTACAGAAGTTAATGCAGATATAGAATTCAATATCTAGAAGTCTGGCCTCCAGTATAAGGTGTTTGAGTCACATCAAAGAAGTGTCACTAAGTTGACTACTGTAATAGTGGATCATTTGTTCAATAATCTCAAATCAAATTAAATTATTTTTAACACTAGCTTGGAGCTTGTCATCTCTTGTATTTTCTCTCTGAATTTCTTCTCAATTATATACCATAACAAGCCTGGATTCAACATGACACAAAGGAGAAGAAAGAATCTGAAAAAGTACAGGGATATAAAAGTTTATTAGAAACATCCCTTGGGAGTGTCAGCCCCTTTAATTTACCAGAAAGTTTTAAATACAATTGCAGATTTCAAAATTTTGCATCTTTAAAATTCCTTTGGTGGAGCTAACAAAATTTCATAGTTGCTTCTATCTTTACTGTTTTTGCTAAAAAGGGCAAAAATTAACTAGTGGAAATGGCAATGCCTTGATGAACAATCAAAAGGAAGTTATGTCTGGCTTACATAATAACTTAAAGTCAGATGATCAGTTCATAATAGAAGACATAATCAATCATAAAATAAAAGACTAAACCATAAGTAATCAGGATCATGTTTGTAGGACTATTGATTAACATGAACAATGACTGAAGACGATACACAGTCAATAAAATTCCAATATAATTTATTAACATGTTTCTAATAATTAATATATATTCACTAAATAACATTTTTCATTTTATGTTGAATGAAAACACTTAATGAATTTGTTTTGATACTTCCTTGTGCTCCCTTCTTTTCCCTAATATTATCATATATACCAGATAAATATTAATGGCAAAAATATGGTTCAGATATCAACCAGACCTTATTTAATCTAGTATAGATGTTTCAAAATCATTAGAAAGGATACATTTCCAATTAGTGAAATTTACGTTTGTATTTCTCAGTTTCTATACCTTGTAAGAAAACTGAACTTGCTTTTGAGCGTGCATGACCTTGTCAAGCCTCAGATGAAAACACATGGTGTCAAAGTTAAGGAGGCCAACTGGGGAAAAACGGATTGGCAGGGAAATACAACTGATTAGAAGCTGCAAGGTAAATCAGAAAATTAAGACTTGAATTCAATTAGTTCTGACAAGCTAACAACCTGTGAGCTTTTTCAGGAAATCCAAACCCAGTTGTCCTGGAGTCAGTGAAATACATAATGTCAGCCCAAGAAAAGAAGACGACTACAATGGAGAAACCGTTAGTGGACAGATGACGCTGATCATGAAGATTATGGAAAGGGAGAGGGAATCAAACTAAGAGTTAGGCAGCTAAAATGCTAAGAAGTTGGAATCCTATTGACCTTATGAGAGAAAGCTTCTGCTCAAGGTCAGCATACAAAGGAATTCAAAAGTTAAAAAATTCATCATATTTTATCATTTAATCAGTTAATAAATATAGCAAATTTAAAGCCAAAGTGAGCTAGACCTGCAGAAATTAATGCCTTATGAAAGTGTGTTTATTCTTCAGGACTTGTAATAAAAATGCTTGGGCCATTGGACAATAAATACTGTAATGGAGTAGTTTGTATCTGATTATCCTCTTCTTTACCCTAATGAAGAATGACTTGATGTAGCATGGACATATGAGAGACTCCAGCAGGAAGTAACCAGACTGCAATAACCTTTGTAATAAGATACTTAGTGATGCAGACTTTAGACTCATGAAAGAAGTCATGTGGCTCTGGGCCAGATTCCACCACTGACTGAGATTCAACCAAGTCTTAGGACTGAGGTGGTCTCTCAACTTCTAAAAAGACACTTTTATTAAATGTAATAGAAGCAAAGTATAAAAATAAGTTGAAAGAAGGTATAGATAAAAAATTGTGATTCATGAAATAATCACCCCTGTATATCAATTATTTATGCAAGTGGGGATATTATCTACAGACTGTGAAATGATACAAAATAATGGATCATCTAAAATTTATTCATCTTTAACTTTCTGTTTAATGGAAAAATATTTTATGTTTACAGGCAAAATAGTCTTAGTGATACTTATAAAACTTAACATTTACACAGATAATCTATACAGAGAGTAGGGTACACAAGAATATATGAGAGTTTGACACAGATGCTTTTACTGCTACAGATAACTTTGGTATGTGACGTGCCTCTCCATACTCTATGATGTAAAGATGCAGCTGCTACCATCGTTTTAATATCATGAGATAGACTGTAACTCAGCTGTGTGGAACTGGTAATGCTTAGATTCAATTGTTTGTCTTTATGTAATCAAACAAGAAAAGCAACAGAATTTAAATCACACAATTTTAATTGTAAATAAAATTCTCCATTTCATCAGAAGTGTGGAGATCAGACTCTTCATCCTTTTAGGTTAAAAATGCATAACAATAGAGCTATCAAAGTATCAGAGCAGATCAAATCAGGGAAAATTGAGGAAATTACTTGGATTAAACAATTAAAACAACACACACACACACACACACAAACACAAAGCAAAGCAACTCCATATTTTACTTGAATTATCTGAGTGATTCTAGTAAAACCTCTTTCTGGCTTGGATAGCCAGCATTCCTCTTTCTCTAGCATTTCATAGGAATTGTGAGTTTTGGGTGTCCCTCTACCTCTGCCAAGGGGAAACCTATTTCTTTAATTGCGTTCTGATCAAGTCAGAACTGATTTTCCCCATGTTTCCTTTTATTTTTCTGTTCTGTGTCAAGAGTCTCCTCTTTACTGACTGAGTTTCACATTAGGGCAGTTTGCCGAGGAGAGGAGAAAAGAGGGCAAAATGATGACTGAGCCGTTATTACAACATTGGGCTAAAACACTTAAACGTAAAGTGGATGAGGGAGGCCTTATAGAGGACCTTCCAAATGATAGGGGAGAGGTGTGGAAATAAGCCCATTAATGCCAGTTTTACAAAGTGATATACAAGAAATCAGTCTGTTTTTGAGTTCTGACTCTAAAGGTTTTGGTACAATAACCCTTATTATGAGGCTTATTAACATTGTGTGAACATAAAGATTACTGTGTGAAATAGAAAGAACTCTATAAATTGGGACTAATTTAAAGAGAGGGAAAGGAAAATATTCAGGGGAGGCAAAGCCTACGTCTGTAATTTGACTTGCCTTTCTTTAATGAGAGGATGTATACATGAAATCATCCATAATTTACTGGCATATTACCAAACATAGGGTTTCTGAATACACAAGGTAGGGCTTGAAAGCAAACCACCAATTGAAACACAAATTCTGTGTACTCTATAATAGAGCACCTCAAATTATGAAGTTAGTTAATTAAAGACGTTCTTTTCCCAAATGTGTCCATACAATAGAACAACAGAACCACAAACTAAAGTGTGGGAATGGGTTATTTCTCTACAATTTATTAGAAATTCAAACTCAAAAATTAGGTGAAAGTAGGTCTAGATTACAAACCATTAAAAGTTCTCTAAGGACAAATGGCGTACATTAAGGTCTTTCACAGTTATATTCAGTCAGCATGATTTGGAAACCATACTGCAATTCTTCTGAAAATTATAAACAATAATGAATTTTTCTTTGACATGGCAACAGGGACAGGTTCTATTAAAAAGCTAATTTCCCTCACTAATATAATGTTTCTGTTTGATTTAAATATAATTAAGTTTCATAAATGGCCATTTTGTCACCTGGCTATAAATGTAAAAAGTACAGCAAAATACTGAAATGCATAAAAACAATGACATTTTAACTGGCAAATGAAAGGGAAATAGGAACTTTTTAAACTTTATTTTTACAAGTATGGAAATTATATTACTAGAGAAAAAGCTGAAGTTGTATTCTCTCTTTAAGAAGGGAATCAAACTTTATTAAAAGAAGTTGAACAAAATAAGTTTAGTTTGATCAGATAATGAATTGTACATTCCTCCATTTGGCTGTCAAGAGAAGCAGAGGCTACAGAATATTTACAACTCTTGGAGCAAAATAAGTTACATATTTACAAACTAATTATGCTGAGCAAAGGTCTAAAGTGAGATTAAATTTAGCCATGTTTTCTTAACTCTCTTAAACACCAGATGTCTCCATGCATTTTTCCTGTCATTCAATGTAGGGAGATAAGGACTCCCTCGATGTAGAACTACTGTATCATCCACCTAAAACGAAACTGTTCAGGTTGTCAAGAACTGTGAAATATGCCAGATAGCTATGGGAAATCACAAAGCTTGTCTAGGATAGAAGTGATCATTCAAAATTACACTTGTTGTTAATCTCCTTAGATAAATCTGAAAACATAATGAAATCCCCGAAGTTTCTCAACTGAGATTCAGCTTTTGTTCTCTAAACAATTAAAACGAGATATAAAAAAGCTTTCTTTTTGAGGGAGAGAATTCTGACTCCTTTCTGCAGAAGTTTGCAATAGGCATAAAAAAAATAAAAGTAAATTTTTACCTTTTTATTGCTAATGTAGAATTTTTTTTAATACTTTGACTCCAGTTATTCTTTACATACATAAGAATGACTTCAGGGATAGTTTCATTATTAATGAAAAGTGTCTTTAAGTTTTCTTAAGCAGTTTATGTAAATAATCATCTCAGTTCAATTGTATTTTCATTTATTTTTGAAAATATAAATTTTTATTTTTGTACAAATTATACTGTGTTTCAAGATTCCATTAGTTGCAAAAGAATATGAGCTCACCTTTTTAAAAGTACCTTGGAGACTTTTATGGATCATAATATAGAACTTGTATAAATATATATTATAATATAAATAACATTTGTGGATATATTTTTGTAATAAATAATTCATATGAATATATATTTTGATGAACAGTAGAAAGAAAAATTAACCAGATGATTATGTGCTGTTTGTGTGGGGCTTTTATTCAATGTATTAATGACACTATTTTAAAATCACAGCTCATCATTTCTGAATCTTCATAATTATTTCTTTACTATATTTCTATTTATGTTCTTTTTCATCAGAGTATAAACTATGCATAAAAACAATATGGTCATTTAATATTTAGTTTTAACTGATGCAAGATTTTACACAGAAGTACTTGTTGTCCCTTGAAATTAAATGGCTTCTTCTTGAAATATACTCTCTTTGTAAACACCTTGATTTGAAAAGAGAAAAGTTCCATCAAAATTATTTTCATAAACTAATCATACTTTTTAAATTTAAAATATAATATTTCTTATCAAAGAGAAATTATTCATCTAAGGGGAGTGCAATTGATTTTTTAAGATCCACTTAGTATGTAAAATATGAGAGATATATAATTACAAAAAATTTACTTCTATAATCTAAAACAATAGGTTTTTATAAAATACCCATGAAATCTCTTGATGATTAAAAGTAATCAGAGTATTATTTTTCACTCACAAATATGCTAATTTCTCAAAATGTCTATATGAACAACATTCTTTTTTATGTTATAAGCTTTTTTGGGTTTTGTTTTGTTTTGTTTTGTTTTTGTCAGGGAGCATAAGTTAAGCTTTTGTAATTAAATACTCCTCTCCGTACCATGGCTATAAAAACTCTAAGCTTCATTTTAGTTATTTAACCTCTTAATAATATTTATAAATATTTTTCTGTTATTGATTGTGCCCCCTATTTTTGTATTTGAATGTTCCACTGTGAGAAGAGTTTATTGTAAGTATCTTATGAACAGAACACACATCATACATATCATATATGTTATCTCCAATCCTCACAAAGCCTAGATATTTCAAAAGCAGAATGAGAAGTCAATAAAGAGTTTTTGAATTGACATAAAAATATATGCTAAACAAAAGGTCATTTGAAAAACTGATTTTGGGGGGATCTTCAGGATGGCAGAGGAGTAAGATATGGAGATCACCTTCCTCAACAGAAATACATCTACATGTGGAACAACTCCTACAGAACACCTACTGAATGCTGGCAGAAGACCTCCGACTTCCCAAAAGGCAAGGAACTCCCCACATATGTGGGTAGGGCAAAAGATGAAAGACAAAACAGAGACAAAAGAATAGGGACAGGACCTGCACCTCTGAGAGGGAGCTGTGAAGGAAGAAAAGTTTCCACACACTAGGAAGCCCCTTAACTGGTGGAGATAGGGGGTGGCACTGGGGAAGGCTTTGGAGCCATGGAGGAGAACGTAGCAACAGGGGTGCAGAGGGCAAAGCAGAAAGATTCCTAGAAGGAGGATCAGTGCTGACCAGCACTCACCAGCCTGAGAGGCTTGTCTGCTCAGCCGCCGAGGTGGGTGGGTGCTGGGAGTTGAGGCTCAGGCTTCAGAGGTCAGACCCAAGGGAGAGGACTGGGGTTGCCTATGTGAAGACAGCCTGAGGGGGCTAGTGCACCACAGCTAGCCTGGAGGCAGTCCAGAAAAAATTCTGGACCTGCCTAAGAGTCAAGAGACCATGGTTTTGGGGTGCACAAGGAGAGGGGATTCCTACCTTGTCTGCCCACAGAAGGCAGAGCACCATCTTAAGGAGCTCCAGAGATGGGCGTGAGCTGGAGCTATCAGCTCAGACCCCAGAGATGGGCATGAAATGCTAAAGCTGCTGCCACTGCCACCAAGAATCCTATGTGCAAGCACTGGTCACTATCCACACACCCCCACCCCTGGGAGCCTGTGCAGCTCACCCCTGTCAGGGTCCCGTGATCCAGGGACAACTTCCCCGGGACAACACACAGCGTGCCTCAGGCTGGTGCAACGTCATGCCGGCCTCTGCCGTGTAAGCTCATGCCGCATTCAGTACCCCTCCCTACCACTGGCCTGAGTGAGCCAGAGACCCCTAATCAGCCACTGCTTTACCTCCTCCTGTCTGGGTGGAGAACAGATGCCTGAGGGCAGCCTGCATGCAGAGACAGGACCAAAACCAAAGCTGAACACCAGTAGCTGTGCAAACAAAGAAGAGAAATGGAAATTTCTCCTTGCAGCCTCAGGAGCAGTGGATTAAATCCCACAATCAACTTGCTGTATCCTGCATCTGCGGAATACCTGAATAGACAATGAATCATCCCAAAATTGAGGTGGTGGACTTTGGGAGCAACTGTAGACTTGGGGTTTGCTGTCTGGACTGATTTGTTTCTGATTTTTTATGTTTATCTTAGTTTAGTTTTCAGAGCTTGTTATTACTGGTGGATTTGTTTATTGGTTTGGTTGCTCTCTTATTTTTATTTTATTTTAATAGGAACATGCACATTGATAATTACCTTAAATGTAAATGGATTAAATGATCCAACCAAAAGACACAGATGGGCAGAATGGATACAGAAACAAGGCCTGTATATATGCTGTCTACAAGAGACTCACTTCAGACCTAGGGACACATACAGACTGAAAGTGAGAGGATGGAAAAAGATATTCCATGTAAATGGAAATCAAAAGAAAGCTGGAGTAGCAATTGTCATATCAGACAAAATAGACTTTAAAATAAAGACTATTACAAGAGACAAAGAAGGACATTACATAATGATCAAGGTATCAATCCAAGAAGAAGATATAACAATTGTAAATATTTATGCACCCAACATAGGAACACCTCAATACATAAGTCAAATGCTAACAGCCATAAAAGGGGAAATTGACAGTAACACAATCGTAGTAGGGAACTTTAACACCCCACTTTCACCAATGGACAGATCATCCAAAATGAAAATAAACAAGAAAACACAAGCTTAAAATGACACATTAGACAAATGGACTTAATTGATATTTATAGGACATTCCATCCACAAACACCAGAATACACTTCCTTCTCAAGTGCTCATGGAACATTCTCCAGGATAGATTATATCTTGGGTCACAAATCAAGCCGTGGTAAATTTAAGAAGATTGAAATCATATCAAGTATCTTTTCCAACCACAATGATATAAGACTAGATATCAATTACAGGAAAAAAGATTGTAAAATATACAAACACATAGAGGCTAAACAATACACTACTGAATAACCAAGAGCTCACTGATGAAATCAAAGAGGAAATAAATAACTATTTAGAAACAAATGACAACAAAAACACGAGAACCCAAAACCTAGTCCTCTCGCTGGAATGCAGCAAAAGCAGTTCTAAGAGGGAAGTTTAGAGCAACACATACCTACCTCAAGAAACAGGAAACATCTCAAATAAACAATCTAATCTTACACATAAAGCAATTAGAGAAAGAACAAAAAAACCCAAAGTTAGCAGAAGGAAAGAAAACATAAAGTTCAGATCAGAAATAAATGAAAAAGAAATTAAGGAAATGATAGCAAAGATGAATAAAACTGAAAGCTGATTCTTGGAGAAGATAAATAAAGTTGATAAACCATTAGCCGGACTCATCAAGAAAAAAAGGGAGAAGATTCAAATCAACAGAATTAGAAATGAAAAAGGAGAAGGAACAACTGACACTGCAGAAATACAAAGGATCATGAGAGATTATTACAAGCAACTATATGCCAATAAAATGGACAACCTAGAAAAAGTGGACAAATTCTTAGAAAAGCACAACCTTCCAAGACTGGACCAGGAAGAAATAGAAAATATTAACAAACCAATCACAAGCACTGAAATTCAAACTGTGAAGAAAAATCTTGCAACAAACAGAAGTCCAGGAACAGATGGCTTCAAAAGCGAATTATATCAAACTTCTAGAGGAGAGCTAACGCCTATCCTTCTCAAACTCTTCAAAATATAGAATTTTGAAGAGTTTGGTATCACCCTGATACCAAAACCATATAAAGATGTCACAAAAAAAGAAAACAACAGGCCAATATCACTGATGAACATAGATGTAAAAATCCTCAACAAAATACTAGCAGACAGAATCCAACAGCACATTAAAAGGATCATACACTATGATCAAGTGGGGTTTATCCTAGGAGAACAGGGATTCTTCAATATACACACATCAATCAATGTGAAACACCATATTAAGAAACTGAAGGATAAAAATAATATGGTAATCTCAATAGATGCTGAAAAAGCTTTTGACAAAATTTAACACCCATTTATGATAAAATCTCTCCAGAAAGTAGTCATAGAGGGAACCTACTTCAACATAATTAAGGCCATGTATGACAAACCCACAGCCAACATCATTCTCAGTGGTGAAAAACTGAAACAATTTCCTCTAAGATCAGGAACAAGACAAGGTTGCTCACTCTCACTACTATTATTCAACATAGTTTTGGAATTTTTAGCCATAGCAACCAGAGAAGAAAAAGAAATCAAAGGAATCCAAATTGGAAAAGAAGAAGTATAACTGTCACTCTTTGCAGATAACATGGTACTATACACAGAGAATCCTAAAGATGCTACCAGAAAACCACTAGAGATAATCAATGAATTTAGTAAAGTAGCAAGATACAAAATTAATGCACAGAAATCTCCTGCATTCCTATACACTAATGGTGAAAAATCTGAAGGAGAAATTAAGGAAACACTCCCATTTACCATTGCAACAGAAACAATAAAATTCCTAGGAATAAACCTACCTAAGGAGACAAAAGACTTGTATGCAGAAAACTATACAACACTGATAAAATAAATTTAAAATGATAGAAACAGATGGAGAAATATACCATGTTACGGGATTGGAAGAATCAACATTTTGAAAATGACTATACTACCCAAAGCAATCTACAGATTGAATGAAATCCCTATCAAACTACCAATGTCATTTTTCACAGAATTAGAACAAAGAATTTCACAATTTGTATGGAAACACAAAAGACCCCAAATAGCTAAAGCAATCTTGAGAAAGAAAAGCGGAGCTTGAGGAATCAGGCTCCCTGACTTCAGACTATACTACAAAGCTACAGTAATCAAGATTGTATGGTACTGGCAAAAAAAAAAAAAAAAAAAAAAAAAAAAAAACGGAAATATAGATCAATGGAACAGGATTTAAAGCCCAGAGATAAACCCACACACATATGGTCACCTTATCTCTGATAAAGGAGGCAAGAATATACAATGGAGAAAAGACAGCCCCTTCAACAAATGGTGCTGGGAAAACTGGACAGCTACATGTATAACAATGAAATTAGAACACTTCCTAACATCATACACAAAAAATAAACTCAAAATGGATTAAAGACCTAAATGTAAGGACAGACACTATAAATCTCTTAGAGGGAAACACAGGCAGCACACTCTATGAGGTAAATCACAGCAAGATCCTTTTTGACCCACCTCCTAGAGAAATGGAAATAAAAACAAAAATAAACAAATGGGACCTAATGAAACTTAAAAGCCTTTGACCAGCAAAGGAAACCATAAATGAGACAAAAGACAACCCTTAGAGTGGGAGAAAATATTTTCAATTGAAGCAACTGACAAAGGATTAATCTCCAAAAATATACAAGCAGCTCATGCAGCTCAATATCAAAAAAACAAAAAACCCAATCCAAAAATGGGCAGAAGACCTAAATAGACATTTCTCCAAAGAAGATATACAGATTGCCAACAAACATGAAAGGATGTTCAACATCACTAATCATTACAGAGATGCAAAGCAATACTACAATGAGGTATCAACTCACACTGGTCAGAATTGCCATCGTCAAAAAATCTACCAAGAATAAATGCTGAAGAGGGTGTAGAGAAAAAGGAACTCTCTTGCACTGTTGGTGGGAATGTAAATTGATACAGCCACTATGGAGAACAGTCTGGACCTTCCTTAAAAAATTAAAAATAGGACTACCCTCTGACCCAGTAATACCAGTACTAGGCATATACCCTGAGAAAACCACCATTCAAAAACAGTCATGTACCACATTGTTCATTGCAGCATTATTTGCAATAGCCAGGACATGGAATCCACCTAGGTGTCCATCAACAGATGAATGGATAAAGAAGATGTGACACGTATATATAGTGGAATATTACTCAGCCATAAAAATGAATGAAATTGGGTCATTTGTTGAGATGTGGATGGATCTAGAGACTGTCATACAGAGTGAAGTAAGTCAGAAAGAGAAAAAACAAATACCATATGCTAACACATATATATGGAATCTATAAAAAATATATGGTTCTGAAGAACCTAGGGGCAGGGCAGGAATAAAGATGCTGACATAGAGTATGGACTTGAGGACACACGGAGGGGAAGGGTAAGCTGGGATGAAGTGAGAGAGTAGCATTGACAATATATACACTACCAAATGTAAAATAGATAGCTAGTGGGAAGCAGCTGCATAGCACAGGGAGATCAGCCCAGTCCTTTGTGTCCACCTAGAGGGGTGGGATAGGGCGGGTAGGAGGGAGACACAAGAAGGAAGGGATATGGGGATATATGTATACATATAGCTGATTCACTTTGTTATACAGCATAAACTAACTCAACATTGTAAGGCAATTATACTCCAATAAAGATGTTAAAAAAAAGGAAAAAAATAATCCAATAAAGGACACTTGCTAAATCTACAGTTGTTATCCTTTATCACTAATTTATTGAGTCTCTTCTTGTGTTGCTGAATAATTAAATCACATTTTACTTCTCCAAGTAAAACTTTTTGCCTGTGTAAAAAGTCCACCATTCAATTCCCATTTGATGGTGTGTCATTGAATACTTAGACTTGGCCAGTTTGGGTGTACTCTACATTTCACAGATAAATAAATGGAGGCTCAGAAGATCAACCAGCCAAGAAATGCAAAGCTTGGATTCTCTATCTTAAAGTTAAATCTTTGTATTGTCCCACACGCGTATCCCAGCCTGTAAAACCAGAGTACAGAAAATCACTTGTAAGCAAGGAATCTAAAAAGTCCTCATAAACCTGAACATGAGGAAAATGTATTCTCTCTTCTCAAAGACATTAATTACATATAAAAATAAAAACTATAAACTAATAAAAATGATAACTCTGTATATACATTTCAAGATTTAACCTAAGCTTTTAGAGGGCACAACCTCTTTCTTGGAATATTTTACTTATTCCTGTATTCCTGGATTCTCATCTGAATGAACAATGTAAATCCGTGCTGATGATCTTCATAAATTCTCATCACTATAAGCTGGATAAAACTCAGTGATTTTTCCTTTAGTTCACAGGAGCACATTATATTTACAGCAAGATGCAATAATGATAATTCAGAGCAAATCAGATTAAACAATCTGATTATTAATAGTTCTGATTCTTAAGCCTTTCACTTTAGAAGAGAGACATTTACCAGTCACTTTTGCCTATTGTGCAGAAGTGTAAAATATGAAATGACTGTGGATTACATTTTTCTTCCTTTTTTTTACAATTCATAAGAGCTTATTGCACTTGTGTTTAACATAGACAGATAATTTTTGCAATCAATTTCTCTTTTGCCTTTCACCATGTGAAATATAGCCACTTAGAAATGATAGCCATTTTTACTTAGGCATATTTATGTTGGAAATTGTATAATCATAAAAAAATATTTATTGTAAAGAATCTTAAAAAATCATTGGAGCTTATGAAGTTTTAAAAATCTGTAGCAGCTTAGATCTAACACTAAGTAATGATTATTTTAAATTATTTCTAAAATTGTGAAACTGAATAGTATGACATGTGGAGGGAAATCCAGTTTCACTCAGGCAACTATAAGTAACATGGATTCAAACATGGAATAAAAATCTTAAAGTGTAACTTGAAATGATGTTAAAATATCTTTTAGCTATTGGGAAACTACAAGATAATTTTTAAAAACCCACAAAAAGCAGAAAACAAGCAAACAAACCAGAACACCCTTTTAGACCCATTTCATTACAAGTGGTAGGCAAAGAAGTTTGTTGAGAAATGATATATTACATGAAGTAGCTATCACAGATTCATGTCATTGGATCACATGAATTCTTTAATCATTGTTTATGAAAGATATCTGCTAATAAATCACAAAAGAAAATGTATAGCAATATGTGTTTTGAGAACACCCATAAAAGAAAAAAAACACAAAGATAAGAGAAAAATTAAAAAAAAGAAAATTCATTTTTATAGTTAAAATAAACCACTCTGTGTGTGTGGTTTGAAAGGAGGGGAGACAGAAAAGACCTAAACTTATCATCATGTTATATGCAGTGATATCTTCTGAGGTGCATTTCCAAAAAAATTTAAAAAGGAAGTTTTTAAGTAACATAAAGACATATCGATTATTTCTTTATTTTTAGTGGCACCATACACAACATAGAAAATTCCCCATAAATTTAGGAAAGTCATAACTTAGAAAACATCATAATATGGCAAAGTGCATGTGAAGAAATATTTGTATGGGCTTACTTTAGTTAAAGTTTGATGCTCATTCTCATTATTTTTACTCTATATTTTATTTTATTTTATTTTTTTTGCGGTATGTGGGCCTCTCACTGTTGTGGCCTCTCCTGTTGCAGAGCACAGGCTCTGGACGCACAGGCTCAGCAGCCATGGCTCAACGGCCCAGCCACACTGCGGCATGTGGGATCTTCCCGTAGGGGGGCACGAACCTGTGCCCCCTGCATCGGCAGGTGGACTCTCAAGCACTGCACCACCAGGGAAGCCCTAATCTATATTTTAAATAATCACTGGCCTTCTTTTTAAATACTAACAGAAGCAAAATGTTTCATACTCAACAATGATCAAGGAAGAAATTTTATAGGAAATAACTTTAACAAAATGTTTCCATTAACAATTACTTTCTTTTTGAATTTTGTAATTCAGATTAAAAGAAGCCCAATCCTGTATATTTTCATTAAAAAATTAATTGACAATTAATAGAAATATGACCTCTTTCAATATTATGTACTCCATTTAGAGATGTAGCACTGTACATATACATGTTCCTCAAGTACCAATGAAGAATCCAGGAGCTATTGAATAACCTGAAATCTATTGCATAACTAGTGGGGTTTTAAACAATAAAATTTTAGGTGGATATCAAATAACATGTGTCCCATTATAGAACTGGTTGGATCAAATTACTTTATGGATTCTAATAGGTTCTTTTATGCAATGAAGAAATATCTACCAATAGTCAGAGCTGCCATATTGAATAATACTGACCTCATAATAAATGTAAATAGCTCTTCTTGTAGTTGTATATGATACAATATATGCAACCTTACACTGTGTCCATAGCGAATGGCCTTTTTATTCTGGTTCTTGTTGAGAAAAACTGTCAAGTTTTGAAGTTTAAGCTTATATTCAAAATTTCCTCTGAGTATGCATATGGCACTAGCTAGTTTCCAAGATAACTGTGATATTTTTTCCTCACTAGCCACGGAATAAAGCTTTAAAAATAAAGCTTTAAAAAAATAAAGCTTTAAAATTTAGCTTATTATACGTACTAATCATTACTCAGTAAGAAACATTGATATGCTCATTTTTCTAAAGGGGTATTGTCAATATTATAGCCATCAATATATTAATGAATTAATTTTAATATAATATTGTCTGTGCTTTAAAACTTGAAAAAGCTCAAATGTAAAAAACATTACACAAAACAATAAATATCTGTATATAAAGATGAGATGGCAAGTGGAGGTAAACTGATTAGACCTACAGAACTCTGGAAAGTCTCAGAAATTTCAAGTCCAAAACATGGGAACAAAGAAATGGATGATCACCAAACATTTGAACAATTGTACTTTCACATTCTTGTCTCAGATTTAAGGGAAGATGAATTCCTCTCTCTCAACAGAAGATGAAATGTTTATTATCTAGATAAAATGAACCAAGGAAGCTTAGACTATGGGGTTATAAATATGAGGGAGTTTGGAGCTGATGAGTTGGCAAAAATTTGTGGGATACCATCTAACATAAACTGCTTTTCTGCAAAGCTCCAGTAGTCAAATATGTAGATAATAACTAAAAATCCTAAAAAAAAGATATCTACAAACAGCTGACATTTCACAGACCTTTGTTGATGGAGAATCATAAACCCATCTGATCACAAAGCTTGAGAAGCCCTGCCCTTGCAAACAGAGCTTAGTGGTGTTTTTTTCTCACTTTGAGGTATACACATCCAGACAAGGATCACCAAATATTTGAGAAAAGTTTCCAATATGAATGACAGAGAATAAAATCAATAACAATAAAAACAACAAAATAAGTCTAGGAAAAAATTTAGGGAGCAGAAGCAACTTTGAAAACAGACTATAATTATAATTATCAGAGAGAATATATAGTACTCATGAAATATGAAATGATCAGAAAATGAAAGATTTAGAAATTTTAAAATTGACAGAAAAATTGAAAAATATAAATGTTAAAATGAAAAAAATATATAGTAGAGTAGCGCTAATCTTCAATCTATTTCAATTTAAACTTCTATTCAAAATCAATTTGCTGATCTATCAGACACAGGCATGTATTGTAAAAATCCAAACACACACTTCAAAACAATCTTGGAAAAGATGCTTATTGAATACTACTTTTCTTAAAAAAATGAAAATGGCTTTCTCTACCATATAAATTGATTTTTTTTCTTTCAAATTTTAATTAAACAGATCCTTTGCTAAAATTAAAGCCTGGATAAAAAGTTTGGAATTATATGTAATAATGAAGCATGCTCATAATTTTAACTATAGTGTTTACAAACTAAATACTATAATGTTAAAATTACATCTAAAATTTTAATATACACACTGAAATTGCATCCTGCAAAGCCATATTGAAGGTTCAGTGGAACTACACAATGACAGGACTAAAAAATACAACTGTGTATTTATTTCCAAATTGTAATCAATAACTACATTCCTTGATTAGTGAAAATGACAAGAATTTGGAAAAATAAAAGTTTCAATGGAATTTTATTTAGATAATGCTCTTATTTTCAAATAAAGATTATCTCCCTTATTTTCAGGAACAAAGGGAAATTCTACTATAAGCTTAGACCCAAATAAAGCAGAGCATTTAATAATTTTGGTAGACATGGAAGGGCTTCTATGTGTGATTCTAGCTGGCTAAACATTTCACAAATCAAAAGAAAGAGATTATGCTATTTGAGAGAACTGTTTCATGTTCTGTTAAAAAGAACTTGATATTTTAAAATATTAATTTTTCATTTTGAGTTTGAAGACTGAAAAATGAGTAGCTGTTTTGTAAGACTATTATTTTCTCTTCATTTGTACCCAATGAGGTGTATAGAACACACTTACAAAATGTTAAATGATACGGTAATGAATGTCATGTAGCCCTCCCAGCCAAACAGTGCTACACCTGTATACATGATTTTCACTCAAAATTAAATGTCAGAATGACTCACATACTATATTTGAATAGTTTAAGTTTTTGATATCTGATTTATTCACAATTCTCTATGTTTTGAAAATTAGTTTTGTGTTGCATCAGTGATTGGGATGATCAGTAAGGCTTCAGCTAAATCTTGGAGAAGAATATAATAATAGGTCTAGGCTTCAACTGACCCCTAAGCCTAGGACCAGGTATGGAGTGAGCAAGTGTAATTCATAGGAAATTAATTAGTGAGTCATTTAGAATCAGAATCTACTAACAGGAAAATTATGATGCTAAAATTTTCCTGCTGAATTACATTACAATCAAGTGAGAACTGATATTTATTTATATGTCATGATATCAGCAATTAGAAGCAGATACATGAATAGTATATAATGAAGTACAGATATTTATGAACAAGGAAAAGTAACTAAAGATCCACTAAACTAACATAAATTAGAAAAACATAAAGCCACTCTGAGGTCAAAAAAAAAAAAAAAGTAGTAGCTGAAACGTTCATGACCATATGCACGTGTCTTTTCATAGATAAACCTAAATCTATCTCTTAACAAATGCCTCAAAGGCAATGAGTATAATTATGTTTTAAAGAGCTCTTAAAGTTTAAAATGAATGATTAGCAGAAACTATAAAACAAATACACAAAAGTAGCATTTTTTTCACTATTTAAAAATATATGAGTGCCTTAAAATATATCTTCAGAGTTTCAGCATAGGGTTACTTACACAGTCAGAGAAACAAGTTTTCTAAGTACAATTACAGATTATACACATCATTTTCAAAAATCTGTTTAAATGTACATATTATCTCACAGAAAAGAAAGGCAAACTCTAAACTATCAAAAATGAAGTGGACGGGGAGATACAAAACTAGAGGAGTAGCCATGGAACTGCATTTCTATCAATTCTGCAGTCCTGTTGAAGACATCACTGATACTCATATAACTGAGAGCTTTCACACAGACTGATGTTGAATATCATCACTGGGGAAAGAAGATATGAGAGAGATTTGAGGATGGGGCTCCTGCATGGAGCAAGGAACGTCTGAGTTCTTGGATGAAACTAAAAGTGTGAGCTAGAAAACACACACACACACACACACACACACACACACACAGAAGACTACTGGCAACTACAGTAGTCAAATAACATGTGTCCCATTTGTCTGGCTTGGCCTTGAACCAAATCCTAGTTTGATTGGGCGGGGTGAGGTGGGTAGATAAATATTTGTTTGACAGTCACAATCAGTAACTATAAACCTACTCTCATAGTACTCTCATAGAATACCCCAAATCAAGAAATTAATTTAGGGTGCTCTGGTGCTTCCAGCTTTGTAATGCTCCAGGGTAACTTCCAGAGGCAAACAGATATCTTCTGTGGAAGAATACACCCAAACCTAAGGCCTTGCAGGATTCCCAGTAAAGAAGATGAGCAAAATAAGAGATCACAACCTAAAGCCATAAAATATACTAGTAAATAAGCCACTCTGAGTGAGATTCTGCTGAAACAAGCCAATGAACTAATAGAAATTGTGTAACTTAAAATGTGAACATTGAATTAAAAACTTAATAAGAGGTTGAATGGCAGATTAAACATAAGTGAACAAAGAATTAGTGAGCTAGTAGACAGGGCTGAATATCATAATAAAAGAATGAAACATAATAAAATATATGTAAGGAGAGATGGTATTCTAAGCTTTCAAATAACAAGTTTAGCATGTTACTTAGATTTTCAGAATAAAGGAATAGAGAGAATGGGTGAAGAGAATATTCAAGAAGGTAATGATATAATATTTTCCACAGCTGATGAAAGATAGGGATTTTCAGATTCAGAAATCAAACTGAACCCCAAGCAGAACAAATACAGAAATCCACATTAAGACCTGTACTACTTATTAAAAAAAATGACAACTAACAGCAGACTTCAAAACAGTAACAACGGAAGCCAGAAGAGAATAAAATATTCTCCTTAGATTACAAAAGGAAAGTAACTATCAAGTTTGATTGTATACTCAGCTGAACTGTAATTTGAAAACAAAGTTGAAATAAGAACATTTTTAATATAAATCGTTTGAGAATGAATGAAAGCTATGGATCTCCTCTCCAGAATATATATATATATATGGACAATTACGAAGTTGAATACAATTTTTGAGATTCTCACTATCTCTGAAGCCTGTTCTCTGCTTCAGTTCATATATAACTTTCACCCTTAAATCAAGCTACACCCAAGAGGGTGTACTTGGGCCACATTCTCTAGCTCCCTTATAATAATGTTTTTAGTAAATTACCCTGATTCTTGTGTCTGTAATGCATTGAAGCACAAAGGAAAGAAGCTACTATGTAATTATTTTTGTCTCGATATTCTTTTGAAATAATCAATTACTACATCATATAATCTCACAACTCACGCACACATAATATTTATCATATATTTTCTGGACTTTACTGTCATGCTGTAGTCTAGTCAACCATCCATATATGGGGTGGAATGAACAAACATGCTTAAAATGTCTGCCTTGTTTTTCCTCCCTTCCCTTCCCTTCAGCTTTATTATTTTCTAATAAGAAACTTTCAAATAACAGTGATATTTCACCTTTCTAATTCATATTTAACTCTGTCAGGCAAATTACCCCTTAAATTATCTATAAAACTACCTCCCATTAGCTATCGAAAACACATCACAATAGTTCACACACTCACACACACACACACACACACACACACACATATATATATATATATCTCATATTCTACAAGGCAGTAATTTGTGTTCCACTTTCTCAACTCTTAACTGAATAAAAGATACAAAGTCCATAATAGTTAATAGTGTAGGCTTTGGAATCAGATTTCCTATCTGGGTTTGAATTTTAATTTCAATGTTATTCATCCATATGACCTTAGGGATAAGACACTACACGTTATAGTCTCAGTTTTCTCCTTTATATCGATTTTCCTCAGCTTTATTCTCTGTAAAACAGAATATATTGATACTACCAAATTCTTCAGTTTGTTGACTATTGACTTTATTTTCAGTTCTCACCACAATGATTGCAAAAGAGTGAATATTTGGGACTGAATTGTATTCCTTCCCCCCCAAAATTTATATGTTGAAGTCCTAATATGATCCTTTTGGAGGTGGGGCCTTTGGCAGGTAATTAGGTTTAGATGAGTTCATGAGGGTGGAGAGATTAGTGTTCTTATAACAAGAGGACTAGACACCTGCGCACTCTGCACACTTTCTCTCTCTTTCTCTGTCTCCCTCTCTCTTCTCTGTTTGGACATGGTGAGAAGGTGGTCACCTGCAGGCCAGAAAGAGGGTCCTCCTAGGACTCAAATTATATGGTACCTTGATCTTGGACTTCCCAGTCTCCAGAACTGTGGGAAATAAATATCTGTTGTTTAATCCACCTGATCGAAGACATTTTGTTACAGCAGCCTAAACTAAGACAGAAATGTTAGTTATCTTTAATGTTACATTAATTTCCTGATCACTGATATTTTGCCTCAGCAAGGAGGAAGAACCTGACCATTTTAGAAGACTATATATAGTGTGAGGTGAAATGAATATATTTTCAGAGTAATTTCACTCAAAACATCATCGACAAATCTTCATGTACTAAATGAGAATTTGCTCACTTATTAATATAAACCAATGTTGTTTCTCAAGTCAGCTAACAGATGACTTTGAAATATCCTAGAAAACATTTTGAGGGCAAAGGAACCATATTTAAATGTGATGATGACTTATTTGACAGAAATATTTTGCAATAGAAAAAACTGAGAAATAGTGCTAAATAAATGAAGATCATAAATTCTTAGGTGTGTGTATACACATATTCATAACTATATATAAATACATGCATTGCAGAATTTATTATACCTCACAATTCAAACTTCAACAAGATTTTGATATATGAAATTAGATCAGCTTTGGGGATTTTATTTAAAATAGATGCATAATAAAGAGGATATTATAGTAAATATGGAGATGTCAGCTAAGATTCCCATTTGCTGCCTAGCTGGGGATAATTCAGGCTGCAGACGGTTAGGGTCTGCCTCAGGTGCAAAAAGCTGTCTCTAAGACAGTTGTACTGTTCCTGGAGAGGCTTGCATCTGACTAAAGAAGGAAGCAAGGGTATAAAGGACTGGCCATTTTAGCCTAAGGTGGACATTCTACAGAATGTAATACTCCTCATTCCAGACTTCCTTGATGGGTGGGCTGAGGCATTATCATGCCTCCAGTACAGTCCAATTTCCCTCCTGCCTGATCAAAGCCCTAATTCCTTTTACAAGATACCTTGCAGTCCAAACTACATCTCTGTGTCTGCTACTGGATAATAAAATATGGAAAAGTTGATATCAAAAGTAGGGGTCTCTGATGAGGCAGGAGATTTGATAGGGTATTCATCAGTGAGTTTGATGCATTAGGCTTTTGAGATGTACAGAGGAAAATGGAGCCTAGGCACTAAATTGTGCACAAGGGTGCCATGCCAGCATTGAACTGGGACCACAGCAGAAAAGGGCACTGCAACAGGTCCAAGCAGTGATTCAATCTGCCCTGCCACTTGGGCCATATGACTGATGCAGTGAACCGAATGCTGTTTGATGTATTAGGGATGGGAAGAAATAGTCTGTGGAATTTGTGGTCATTCCCAGGGGAGAATCACAATGAAATCTCCAGGTTTCGTGAGCAAGGTAATACTATATTCTGTGCAGAATTACATACCTTTAAAAAAAATTCCTGGCATGTAATTGAGCAAGAAGAAATGACCTGCTAAGGGATCACAATCAGACCACATGGCCATGTAACTGGAGCTGCCCATCAAGACCTGCCTACTGACCCACTACATCTTAAGGTCACGTTGCTCAATAACCATCTATTATAAGTGAAGTGGTCCATCCAAGATGGACAATGTTGCCTTGAGAGATCCTCATCCAGTTGACTGAGGTTTTGTGAAGCCTGCACTGAAGTTCAATTACTCCATTTCCCCAGCTTTGTTTCTCCCCTCTTCTTTCAAAGATGTCGATCCCTAATAAACACCTTGCTGCTTCTGTAGACACAAATGTATTGAAAGGGGGATATATAACAGATTCACCTTATAGAGACTCAATAATAAGGTGCTATAAAATAATCCTTTCCCTTCTCCCACCTCTACCAAATTTCATCATTCCCTCTACCCTCTAGTCTCGTATATTTTGGCACTTAAAATACTGAAATGAATGGGCATACTAGTTCCACTCATGGAATTTATAAGCTAAGAGAAAAGATAAATCAGAGATTTGTAGTATAAGAAGTAGAATATGATATAATGGAATATATTAAAATATAAATACAATATAATGTAAGAAATATGTTGTTGCTTGCTGGAGACTCATTCTGGGGGAAGAGAGAATTTTAGTGTGAAAGCACTTCCAAGAAGGACTGATTGTGAGAGCACATTGTAGGTTGGCCAGGGTAAAAGGGTAATTCTAGGCATTGTTAAAAGGACGTAAGCCTGTCTGCTTGGAAAAATGTGAGCAAGGTTGAAGTATCACTTTTAAAGGAAACCGTAGTGACTCAATGAAAATATGTGTGCTTAAGGTAGAAAGTTTAAATCTAAACGATGTTATATATTCTAACATTCAAATTATTGATGTAAATTTTACAGAAAACATGACTATGATTATACATTCCATATTTCGTATTTTTATCAGCATAAAGCATTTGTTATTCTGATCTTTACTGTATCTCTTTATGTTATTCCCATCTTTACTATATCTTTACAAAAATGGTACATCTCTTTGCTAAAGGAAGAGCAAATGCCAGATACACATTTTCTAGATCGTTAGGATTGGTTCCAGTGGGATTGTCCAGCTTGTCCCTGGTTACCCTTTGCATTTATGTTTTTCTCTTTGTTACATATTTACATTCCTGCCTGTTAACCAAATACTAGGGCTGCAAGATGAAACACTTAAAGATTTGAGTTTTTATACATGAAATGAGATCACCTTGTCATTTGAGATATACAGTGTAAATTCAACATTAAATAAATCAGATTACTAAAGTGCACTTAATCACAAGGAGAAAAAATGACACCAGTCCAGCAACAAGAAGTGGTATGGAAATGCGTGGGCCTGCTTCTGCTGTCTTGGAATTTTCAACTGCAATAAATCATAAAGAGAAGAAAGAGAAGGAAAATACTAAGCAATTGAGAAAATGTTAGGCATCCCCTGCAGAGTTGAATAAGAAGAGGCTGAACTGGCTCTGGAACCTCAGTCCCAACATTCCAACCCCCAATCTCACTGCATCACATTCTGTATATCACTGCATCACACTCTGTATAAGCAGAAGATGACACGGAGAAGAATATCATTCTATTGGAGTAGTGCACCTTCCTCCTAGGAGAGGCTTCTCTTCCCTTCTGGCAGGTGAGGATAATGCAAATGGATGAAAAGATCCATTGGATTTGTCAGCAAAAAGTGGAGCTGGAGGGACTTTGGCATTTCCATCCTCATTTGGAATTCTTGTTTTTACAGAACATTAATCTCTCTTCTGGAAGAGGAAACCTGTGAGGCAGTCTAGGTTCTTATATTTCAGCTAAATAAGGATGTGGAACTTTTCCCCAGGTCAAATGGATGCTCCATAAAGTTGATGGACTATAGTTACACTCAGAGCGAAACCTACTGAGACAAGGGCGAGGAGGTCAAGCTGAGCACTGTTCCATCTGAGGACACTCTCTCTCCAAAAAGTCTTCTGGTGTGCTTGCACCCCACACATGCATCCCCAGGAGACAGGTACTTAGATGTGGTATCACAGAGAGCACAGGTGGCAGGCACAGCCAGAGGAGAATTACAGCACCAGAAAAAATAAGAGGTATTTGACTTCTTTTTTTTTTCCCCCGAGAGAAGATGTAGTTCATGCCACCTTCCCACTCTCAGCTCCCCAGGATAAGATCCAGCTGTATGGGGGCCAGAGAAAATATGAGTGCTAAATTGGACTTTATAAGTTTTAAGTTGTGTGGGACTTAACTGAATGTATTTGTACTTGAAGAGGACCATAAATCTATAGTGTCTGCTAAAGATGTTAAATAACAGAAAAGGAGATTTCCCCAAAAATGATGAAATGAGTAATTGGATTAAAAAATCGTGTTTGTACTACACTGAGTTGAGATCATGCAGTAGTTTGGTTACATGATTGTAACCTGATTTAAGGAACTTATTAACATATCTTTGAAAGAAGAGTAAGCCGTGAAAAAGAAAAAAAAATGTATCAGTGCAGATATTTCCCTCATGTAAAGGGGAGAAAGCTCCAGCCATGGGACTTAAAGTATTTTGGTCGTATTGGCAAGCTTTAAGTTGTCCCAGTCTGAAGCCATTAAATGCCATATTCATGTAACTTCATTTTCTGACATTAGAGACTCACCAAAACACACTTCTGACTCACATTTTCTTGCCTATGTAATATACATACGTACTCATTGTATAGACTCTGAATGTCTCATTTCTGGGATAGTGATTTCTCACAGTAAACCACCAAATGTTCTTTGTTATTATATACCACTGTTATAAGCATGGAAATTTGCTTCTGAGCGATGTATACCTGGGGTACAAAATCAGGTTTTTGAACTTGAAAAACTTGGCCAGTCCAAAGCCATGATAAATTCTCCATGGTGTTGCAACGTTGTAAGAAGTCTTGGGAAAATCTATTCACCTCCTCCCTCTAACCCAGGGTGGAGGGGCAGGGTGAGGCAGTACTATTCTGCCGAGTGTAATTTGTATCGTGTTCAGACCTCACATTCCGTTTCTTCATGTCTGTGATGGAGTGCCCGCTATCAATGTTCTCTACTGTCAGAAATATCTTCTCTTTCTGTCTCTCGCCTTTCACCCTCTCTTGTTTTCTCTTTCTTAAAAAAATATGACTCCTGCATCTAGGATAATGTTCTCTTTTACTAACGTCCTTGAACTCACTCATTCATTTTTTTGTGCATGAACTTTATGCATCTTCTCTCCTGAACCACATAACATGTGCACAAATAACATTAACTATCCAGAATTTCTCATCATTAAAAGCAGTGATAAGAGCTGACCTGTTTGGAGGCATTATTTGAAGAACGTGTAAATGATTGATGATTGATTGACAAAATTCCCAACACTTCTATCAAAAACCTATAGTCACTTTTAGTCAAAACTGAACAAGCAGGTGCCAACACAGGTGAGCCTCAAATGATTTTATCTGTTCTGTCTCCATTGTCCACTAGGACAATTCTTCCCAGGAGGGCTCATGCCTTTTATAGAACCTTCACACCATACATTTTAGGGTCAAGGCAGAGCCAGCAAAGGAGGAACACTCTGCAGCAGTACATTCCTCGCTATTTTATACTATCGTTTTGGGCCACAAGATGTAGTTCTATGTCACAATTAACAGAGTCCAACTCTGGTAATTTAGTATTATTCCCTAATTTAGTTTCTTCTCCTAATAATGGAGAAAAAAATCACATATTCACATGATGAAATTCTACATAAGTGAAAAGAACTGTTGCAAACTGTTCTAACTTCTCATAGATAGCTAATTCTATTATTCAAAATCTTATGACATGCAGTAAAAATTTGAGTTTTCAAAACATAATTTTGAAGTAAATTTTGGTACACAAGGTCAGTTTTTACAGATGGCTTCATGAGTATATATACAAGACATACATTTTACAGTATGACTTTCACACCTACTTATGAAAGAGATATTATTAATAAATGGAAAACACACACTTGATAATATTCAGCCATCAAATGTAACCTGTCAGCAATTTGTTTTCAAACACCCAAATTTTAAATACTAAATTTTTCCCCTGGAATTAAACATTGGTGATTTTGCTAAACCTTTTTTTTTTAATTTTATTTTTGGCCGAGCCAAAAGTCTTACAGGATCTTAGTTCCTTGACCAGGGAATGAACCCAGGCCCATGGGAGTGGAAGTGCCAAGTCCAAACCACTGGACTGCCAGGAAATTCCCAAAAGTCTTTAATCTTTACTAAAGATGGAAACTTTTCTACTCTTTATTAAAGTATTCTTAAGAAGAATAAGACAGTGGGAACGTCTTTCCAATCCTATCTCATTAAAAGAAAGAAAAATAGCATGTTGAAGGAAAATAAAAAGCTAATCACACAGGTATGTTGAAGATCAGCTTGAATTAACCAACACACTTTGAAATCATTGACTCACTTTGAACTCCATGGGAGCGTACTATTTTCCAGGTTTCTGATGCCACTTCTTTAACATCCACTTGATAGTGATTAATAGGCACACCTCCATGGGAGTCTGGCTTGCTGAAGGAAACCTTGGCTGTGGTCTGTGACAGCTCTATTATCTTTACTCCATAGGGATTGGATGGCACATCTACAAAGGAATAAAAACAAAGGAAATATAACCCAAGTAATGTGGATGTCCATTATTAAGACTTATGGTGCTCTGAGAACTAGGAATAAAAGAAAATTGATGCATATATCACTTAATATATTTGAATTACAAAGCTTGCATAAACCGCTGAATGATCTCTTCAAATTGCAAGAAGGTATATATTAGTCAGTCTTTATTACTATAGAAAATAAAGAGTAAACTATTCAATATCAAATTTCATTTATTGAGAGAATAATTTTACTTCTGCCTTTACTATACAATATAAGCATTTTATTTCCATTCAAGGAAACAAGCTCATTAGTGTGTGTCTGTGTGTGTGTGTGTTTGTGTGTGTGAGAGAGAAAATGCAGGCACAATTAAAATATAAGAATAGATTTTACTGAATCATGAGCATAAGGAATTATCTTTTGTGAGAATGTGAGATTTATTTCCTTTTTGTTTATTAAAATTATATTAATAACTTGGTGGCAAGTGTTAAGTTTAGATAAATTGTCATTATGAACTAAATAAAACTGTAAACTATCTTTTAAAATTTTATTTAAGTATCAGTTAATTAAAATAAAGTTAGAGGGGCTTCCCTGGTGGCACAGTGGCTGAGAGTCTGCCTGCTGATGCAGGGGACACTGGTTCGTGACCCGGTCTGGGAAGATCCCACATGCCCCGGAGCGGCTAGGCCCGTGAGCCATGGCCACTGAGCCTGCGCGTTCAGAGCCTGTGCTCCACAACGGGAGAGGCCCATGTACCACAAAAAAAAAAAAAAAAAAAAAAAAAAAAAAATTAGATATTTAAGTTTTAATCCCTGTATTTCAGGGAGACAGCTACAAAATTCTTCTTCTATGTTTTTTTGTATTAATCCATTACTCACATTATTTCAAACTCAAGAAGATATCCTGGGTGAAATTTCATTTTATTTTCTAGTACACAAAGCTTTATAAAGAATTATCTGAGAGGTCAAACAGGCAACAGGAGAAAATAAGAGGGAAAAACGTCTTGATGAGGAAATCGATGAAACCTTTGCTCTGGAAACATGAGTAATTAGAGGCATGTTAAACATTAAAGGAATTTCTTTCAGTCCCTTCTGTCTCTCAATCTCTCCCTCTTTTTCTTCGATATCACATTTGAAAAAAATCATAAAGATTGGAAATTTACACTCAGTTTATGTAAATTATATGCATGTGTTATATAAATATGTAAATAAAATATACAGTTCCATCTCTAGAATTAGCTCTACAAAAACAAAAAGAAAAAAACACTTGATTGAAAATAATGCAGTAAACGTAAATTTTTGTTCTGATATAACCAAACATTCATATAAAAATCTACAACGGCTGTCAAAAGTCAAATGTGCTTTATTTGCTAAAGTTAAAAGAGAGCACTGTAGGTCAAATAAAAATATGCCTTATGGGCTTCCCTGGTGGCGCAGTGGTTGAGAGTCTGCCTGCCGATTCAGGGGACATGGGTTCATGCCCTGGTCCGGGAGGATCCCACGTGGCGTGGAGCGGCTGGGCCCGTGAGCCATGGCTGCTGAGCCTGAGCATCTGGAGCCTGTGCTCCACAATGGGAGAGGCCACAACAGTGAGAGGTCCACGTACCGCAAAAAAAAAAAAAAAAAAAAAAAAAAAAAAAAGCCTTATAAATGATACTGGGCAAGAGCCAAGAAGGCAAGTTTACGGCCTTTTAGATATTAATATTGTAAAAAATGCAACAGTGTACATTTCAGCTCTAATTAGTAACTGTAAATTATTTGGAGATCCTATGAAGTGCATTATGCTGTAACTCTAAGGTTCAGAAATAAATGTGCAGAATACTGATGCATCTCAAAGTCATGCTGCTATTAAAATCTTATCTGGAAGTAAACATTTTAAATTATCTTAATAATTTATCTAAGTTGTGATATATAAACATGATCATAGTTTTACAAGTTTCTTTAATCCCTGGGTTATAACTATAGGTTCTTTTCATCTGTAGGTTTGATCTAAAGTTTGAAGAGGGGGAAAAGACACACACACATTGATTGTTCTGAATAAGACGGCCAATTCCTCACCTCATGCTGAGTGACTCTCTAATGTCAACTAGGTCTAGGTTGGACATCACAGCAATGCTAACCTTTAGTATGAGGATGCACTTCAAAAGGAAAGGTTTTTCGTACTAGGGAAGGAGAAAGAAATGTGATTCTTCTGGGTTCTTACTTTTGACCATATGACATGTATACGGTTCTGGGTTCTTACCCTCAGGGCAGAAGTATACACCATTTGCTAAGCTGTACACCCTGACATGGTACACCAACCAGGTTTTTATTCATAGCACAAAAGTACCATCACCAAAATATAAGCCAGTGGGCATCTTTTTCTAGACATATAGTCTATTTTCAGACTTGTTGACTCTTACCTTGGTTTTTAATTTACATTTATTTATTTGTTTATTTTTTTTTTGCGGTACGTGGGCCTCTTACTGTTCTGGCCTCTCCCGTTGCAGAGCACAGGCTCCAGTTGCACAGGCTCAGTGGCCATGGCTCACAGGCCCAGCTGCTCTGCGCCATGTGGGATCTTCCCGGACCGGGGCACGAACCCGTGTCCCCTTCATCGGCAGGCAGACTCTCAACCACTGCGCCACCAGGGAAGCCCTACATTTATTATTTATTGGCCTCTTCTTTCTGTTACCGGACTAAAAAGCAAAGTGTGCCTATGATTTGCAACTCTAAAATCTTCCTAAATATTTGTTTCCATTCTGATTTTACATTTCCAACCACCCACTGACTACTAAATTATGAATTTCTTGTAGAAAGGGACAAAATATTTGATATACACAATTTATACATGCATGCATACATACATACATACATATATACACACATGTATCATTGAAAATACTGATAGACTATACTCAGTCCTCAGGAAATACATGATACATTAAATATTTCAGTAATTAAAAACAGTGCACAAAGGTACAGAGTATGTCCAAGTGAATAGAGCCTGATGTGGAACCAACATCTCTAATTCTTCTCTCCACTTTCTCAATTGTTTTGTAATCACATTCATCCTTGATTCTACCTCTGATATACATCAAAATTAGTCACAAAGTTATTTTCATCTTTCCTGCATTATAATTCTTATATCCATCTTTTCCTTCCTGTTTCCACTGTTAACTCCCAAGCCCAGGCCCTATCTGCTTCTACCTGCAATGCCATTGGGGCTCTCAGCTTCCTTTCCTATGGACAGCCCACCAAATTTCAACCCATATGGCATGTAAATGCAAAATCAATTTTTCTAAAGTACCATTCTGGTCACGTCACTTCCCTGAGGAAGATATTCAGAAGCTTCCTCCTCTTTACAACAGCAAAATTAGACTTTTCAGTCTGGCTTTCAAGATCCTGAGATATCTAACCTCACTGGGTGTATGCGAGCATATTGTAAAAGATAATCAAATGCAGTCCAGTGTTTCAAATATGGCTTGTGGATGTGAATTCCATATGCAATGTTCCCAAAATTGTTAACATACTTTTCTAAATTACTTCTTAGCACCTTCCATCTTAATAATTAATGAATGCCACCTATCACTGAATGAATAAATAGGACAATGGTGCAAACACGTATTTATTTACTCTTCCTTTTCACCTCGACTGGTACCAATATAGGGTTTGATGAAGAGCCTGGATATATATCATCAGAATCTATGGATCCAAAGTCTGGTCTTGCTACTTTTGTCAACTTCAGCCTTGGACAAGTCTCTTAATCTTTTCAACCATCAGCATTTTTCTCCCTAAAATGGAGATTAGAATAATATCCACTGCTAGGATGCTATTATTAAATAATGAAGAACACATAAAACAGAACTTGAAATATACTAAGCACTTAGTAAATATTAGTCATCATAATTTTTGCTATCCTCTGTAACCATCCTCTTACTATCACTTTATTTTGTATTCATTGACATCTATCAATATTTTAGTCAAATGGTAGGTAAAAGATACAATACTGAGGTTCAGCTTAGAAATGTTTGCTGTGTATAATAACAAAGACATGGTGTCAAGGTCTAAGAGTCAAATAGGAACAGTCTCTGGAGTTGCTGTATGATTCTAAGCAAATTAAACTTATTAGGTATCAGTTTTCTTATAAGCAAAATGTTAATAACAATGACAACATTAAAGTTGCTGTTGTAAGGGTGAGTTGATGGATATACATCACAGGACATTTCCAAATATTATTCTCAGTTACCCTTTCTTTAAAATGACTCTCAGGGTCTAAATAACATTAATAAGCATTTTGATATTTAAACATATGCCTAAATTCATAGTTTGATCAAAGTATAAATGAGAAAACTTATAAAAAGTCTGCCTTGGTAATTACTTTATCTTGTAACAGGTAAAGGAACAATAAGAGGAGTTGCTCCTCTGACTCTAATTCTTATAAAATAAAAGAATACAATTAAATAAAAAAGAACTAATAAGTAAAGTAAAAGTACAAGAAACTTTATAAAAAAGGAAGAGGACAATAAGCAGATAAATGCATAGATGTTTGGAAATAAAGTGAAAATAATACATCAAATATTATGTTCCCCTGTCTAACAAAAATAAAGCATCCTAAAGTGAAGATGCCCCCTATAAGGCAAAATTCTGAAAGCATAGGCCCAAAGATATTCATGTAGAAGAAAAGAAAGAGAGTTGAAGAATATAATGCACCTGCAAAGGATATCTTGGATGAGTAAATATTTTAAATTGAAAAATTTCAAATTGAAGATGAATCATGGGATTACAAAACAGTATTTCCTCAGGATTCAGGATAAAGTGAGAGTCAAAAATGTTGAATACAACAGCAATATACAATGATTTGTGGATGTGTGTGTATTTTAGATCTTTAAACTCTCTTCCTCAACTATGTCCTCAATTATCAGAGAATAAATAGACCTTGATATCAAAAGTGAAAAACCGAAGTCATCAAGTGAGTTCACTCAAATTGTATTCTATCACTTTTGGATTAATGTAAGTTCACCCTCCTCTTTCCCTAGGCTAAATCCTCCATCTCTGAATGGCGTTTCTTTTACTTTTTTCTTCTGCAGAACACTGCATCACCAGGAAGCTCTTCTCTTCATTTTTTCTTCTCTTTTGGAGTTTCAGTCTCTCTTTCTTCTCTGCCTTATTACCATGAACTATAAAAATCTCCCAAACGAAAAACTTTCTTCTGTTCTACTCTATTCTCAGGCAACAAACTCTTTTTTTGTTTCCCTGGCACACTGCTTGAATAGATTGTTCCTAATTTCTGTCCCAACATCTTTACTCTGGAAATTTGGTTTCCTAGAATGCTGGGAAGCTGGCAACTAAGGTAGGGTTCAGAGTCACTGACTCAGCTCTTTCCCCACAGGTGAGGATGTGGTCTCGCTAAACTTAGATCAATAGGAACAGTTTGATATTTGTCAGCCTTTGTAAGTGAAAGTACTGAAGTGAATATTTTTCTAGAACAGTGTTTGAAATCTCACCTTAAATATTTTCTAATGATACTCCACATCCATTTCTATCATCTATGCTACTCCCCTTTATCATAAGAAATGGAAGGCTAAAACCTTTATTTCCCAGGTTCACTTGTTGCTATGGTTGTTAGAACCATGAAGGCACTTAGGATGAGCTGCACGTCTTAGTGGTTTAACATGCTGAAGGAGCGTGTGTGACATCCCTACTCTTCTGAGAAGGCGCCCGTGGACAAGGAGACCTACAGATGTGGATGATGGATGCAGCTGGACTCCCTATTCTACAGTCTAATCACACAGTTCCTGGTGCTGGTGGCTGTGATACCAGCAGCAGGGTAGCTTGGCTGCAGGGCTTTCTGACCTCTTATTAGCAGTTGCAGACTTGACCTTGTACCTCACTTGAGGTATGTTATGACCTTGAAGCCAGAAGATTGGTGGCCATCTCGTGCCTTCCCTTTTCCCTGCTTCTCAAATGACTTTATAACGACCCAATTCTCTATATTAAATTATTTTCTCCTAGGTTTGTTCATCAGTCTCCACCTGATAAAATGTCTCAAATATTAAGAGAATTATCGTATAAAGAATTGAACTTCCTAGAGTTAGCAAGACCCTAACATGCAGAGTGTAGCTATCTACGGAATGCACCTCAGCGATGATGCTGAGATGGGTTCCATCTGCTTCTGCTCTGAGCAGCCTCCTTATTTCCAATAAATTTTATATATTTTTTCCTACTTCAATTGTAAGCCTAATCTAATGTTATAGCCAATCTGTAGCACATCTAAGACCCTACAAATTCCTCACTTCATTACCCAAATGCCAAATCAAATCATTATCCTATTGATCTTTTAACAGCATTTGATCACATATGTTTAAAATTTTCTCCTCGCAGGTAGTTACACTAACTCTCTAAATAATTGTTTTCAATTTTATTTGTTCATATACCTAAAAATCCATCAATTAAACTGAGGTACTCCAGGGATCTGCCCTTGATTACACCATTTACCTCTTGTATTCTCCATTTAATCCGAGGTATTAATTATTAATTATTTCCTCAATTATACCCAAGTCTTGACCCTTTTCAAAATTCATGGAGTCCGGAGGACTTCCGGGTAAGATGGCGGAAGAGTAAGACGCGGAGATCACCTTCCTCCCCACGGATACAACAGAAATACAGCTACACGTGAAACAACTCCTACAGAACACCTACTGAACGCTGGCAGAAGACGCCAGACCTCCCAAAAGGCAAGAAACTCCCCACATACCTGGGTAGGGCAAAGCGGAGAGATCCCCACACAGAGGATCGGTGCCAAGCGGCACTCACCAGCCCGAGAGGCTTGTCTGCTCGCCCGCCGGGGCAGGCGGCGCTGGAAGCTGAGGCTCGGGCTTCGGTCAGAGAGCAGGGAGAGTACTGGGGCTGGCGGCGAGAACTCAGCCTGAAGGGGGCTAATGTGCCACAGCTGGCCGGGAGGAAGTCCGGGAAAACTCTGGAGCTGCCGAAGAGGCAAGAGACTTTTTCTTCCCTCTTGGTTTCCTGGTGCATGAGGACAGGGGATTAAGAGAGCTGCTTAAAGGGCCTCCACAGACTGGCGCGAGTCACGACTGAAAGCGCGGAGCCCAGTGACGGGCGTGGGACGCTGGGGCTGCTGCTGCCGCCGCCAAGAAGCCTGTGTGCGAGCGCAGGTCACTGTCCACACCGCCCTTCCGGGAGCCTGTGCAGCCCGACACTGCCGGGGTCCTGGGATCCAGGGGCGGCTTCCCTGGGAGAACGCACGACGCGCCTCGGGCTTGTGCAACGTCACGCCGACCTCTGCCGCTGCAGGCTCGACCCGCACTCCATGCCCCTCCCTCCCGCCCGGCCTGAGTGAGCCAGAGTCCCCGAAGAGGCTGCTCCTTTAACCCTGTCCTGTCTGAGCGAAGAACAGACGCCCTCCGGCGACCTACACGCAGAGGCGGGGCCAAATCCAAAGCTGAGACCCAGGAGCTGTGAGAACAAAGAAGAGAAAGCGAAACCTCTCCCAGCAGCCTCAGAAGCAGCGGATTAAAGCTCCACAATCAACTTGATGTACCCTGCATCTGTGGAATACATGAATAGACAACTAATCATCCCAAATTGAGGAGCCCGGAGTCAGTGTTGTGCCTCTGAGGTGGGAGAGCCAACTTCAGGACACTGGTCCACAAGAGACCTCCCAGCTCCACATAATATCAAATGGCGAAAATCTTCCAGAGGTCTCCATCTCAACACCAAGACCCAGTTTCACTCAGCGACCAGCAAGCTACAGTGCTGGACACCCTAAGCCAAACAACTAGCAAGACAGGAACACAACGCCACCCATTAGCAGAGAGGTGGCCTAAAATCATAAAAAGTCCACAGACACCCCAAAACACACCACCAGACGTGGACCTGCCCACCAGAAAGACAAGATCCAGCCTCATCCACCAGAACACAGGCACTAGTCCCCTGCACCAGGAAGCCTACACAACCCACTAAACCAACCTTAGCCACTGGGGACAGACACCAAAAACAACGGGAACTACGAACCTGCAGCCTGCAAAAAGGAGACCCCAAACACAGTAACATAAGCAAAATGAGAAGACAGAAAACCACACAGCAGGAGAAGGAGCAAGATAAAAACCCACCAGACCTAACAAATGAAGAGGTAATAGGCAGTCTACCTGAAAAATAATTCAGAATAATGATGGTAAAGATGATCCAAGATTCTATTTCCCAGATCCAAAATCTTGGAAATAGAATAGACAAAATGCAAGAAACAGTTAAGAGGGACCTAGAAGAACTAAAGATGAATCAAGCATCGATTAAAAACACAATAAATGAAATAAAAAATACTCTAGATGGGATCAATAGCAGAATAACTGAGGGAGAAGAACGGATTAGTGAGGTGGAAGATAAAATAGTGGAAATAACTGCTGCAGAGCAAAATAAAGAAAAAAAGAATGAAAAGAACAGAGGACAGTCTCAGAGACCTCTGGGACAACATCAAACACACCAACATTCGAATTATAGGGGTTCCAGAAGAAGAAGAGAAAAAGAAAGGGACTGAGAAAGTATTTGAAGAGATTATAGTTGAAAACTATCCTAATATGGGAAAGGAAATAGTTAATCAAGTCCAGGAGGCACAGAGAGTCCCATACAGAATAAATCCAAGGAGAAATACGCCAAGACACATATTAATCAAACTGTCAAAAATTAAACACAAAGAAATCATATTAAAAGCAGCAAGGGAAAAACAACAAATAACACACAAGGGAATCCCCATCAGGATAACAGCTGACCTCTCAGCAGAAACTCTACAAGCCAGAAGGGGGTGGCAGGACATAATTAAAGTGATGAAGGAGAAAAACCTGCAACCAAGATTACTCTACCCAGCAAGGATCTCATTCAGATTTGATGGAGAAATTAAAACCTTTACAGACAAGCAAAAGCTGAGAGAGTTCAGCACCACCAAACCATCTTTACAACAAATGCTAAAGGAACTTCTCTAGGCAAGAAACACAACAGAACGAAAAGACCTACAATAACGAACCCAAAACATTTAAGAAAATGGGAATAGAAACATACATATCGATAATTACCTTAAATGTAAATGGACTAAATGCTCCCACCAAAAGACACAGAGTGGCTGAATGGATACAAAAACAGGACCCATATATATGCTGTCTACAAGAGATCCACTTCAGACCTAGAGACACATACAGACTGAAAGTAAGGGTATGGAAAAAGATATTCCATGCAAATGGAAACCAAAAGAAAGCTGGAGTAGCAATTCTCATATCACACCAAATAGACTTTAAAATAAGACTACTAGAAGTGACAAAGAAGGACACTACATAATGATCAAGGGATCGATCCAAGAAGAAGATATAACAATTGTAAATATGTATGCACCAAACATAGGAGCACCTCAATACATAAGGCAAATACTAACAGCCATAAAAAGAGAAATCGACAGTAACACAATCATAGTAGGGGACTTTAACACCCCACTTTCACCAATGGACAGATCATCCAAAATGAAAATAAATAAGGAAACACAAGCTTTCAATGATACATTAAACAAGATGGACTTAATTGATATTTATAGGACATTCCATCCAAAAACAACAGAATACACATTTTTCTCAAGTGCTCATGGAACATTCTCCAGGATAGATCATATCTTGGGTCACAAATCAAGCCTTGGTAAATTTAAGAAAATTGAAATTCTATCAAGTATCTTTTCTGACCACAATGCTATGAGACTAGATATCAATTACAGGAAAAGAGCTGTAAAAAATACAAACACATGGAGGCTAAACAATACACTACTTAATAACGAAATGATCACTGAAGAAATCAAAGAGGAAATTAAAAAATACCTAGAAACAAATGACAATGGAGACACGACGACCCAAAACCTATGGGATGCAACAAAAGCAGTTCTAAGAGGTAAGTTTATAGCAATACAATCCCACCTTAAGAAACAGGAAACATCTCAAATAAACAACCTAACCTTGCACCTAAAGCAATTAGAGAAAGAAGAACAAAAACCTCCCAAAGTTAGCAGAAGGAAAGAAATCATAAAAATCAGATCAGAAATAAATGAAAAAGAAATGAAGGAAACAAGAGCAAAGATCTATAATACTAAAAGCTGGTTCTTTGAGAAGATAAACAAAATTGATAAACCATTAGCCAGACTCATCAAGAAAAAAAGGGCGAAGACTCAAAGCAATACAATTAGAAATGAAAAAGGAGAAGTAACAACTGACACTGCAGAAGTACAAAAGATCATGAGAGATTACTACATGCAACCCTATGCCAATAAAATGGACAACCTGGAAGAAATGGACTAATTCTTAGAAATGCACAACCTGCCAAGACTGAATCAGGACGAAATAGGAAATATGAACAGACCAATCACAAGCACTGAAATTGAAACTGTGATAAAAAATCTTCCAACAAACAAAAGCCCAGGACCAGATGGCTTCACAGGCGAATTCTATCAAGCATTTAGAGAAGAGATAACACCTATCCTTCTGAAAGTCTTTCAAAATATAGCAGAGGGAGGAACACTCCCAAACTCATTCTATGAGGCCACCATCACCTTGATACCCAAACCAGACAAGGATGTCACAAAGAAAGAAAACTACAGGCCAATATCACTGATGAACATAGATGCAAAAATCCTCAACAAAATACTAGCAAACAGAATCCAACAGCACATTAAAAGGATCATACACCATGATCAAGTGGGGTTTATTCCAGGAATGCAAGGATTCTTCAATATATGCAAATCAATCAGTGTGATACACCATATTAACAAACTGAAGGAGAAAAATCATATGATCATCTCAATAGATGCAGAGAAAGCTTTCGACAAAATTCAACACCCATTTATGATAAAAACCCTGCAGAAAGTAGGCATAGGGGGAACTTTCCTCAACATAATAAAGGCCATATATGACAAACCCACAGCCAGCATCATCCTCAGTGGTGAAAAACTGAAACCATTTCCACTAAGATCAGGAACAAGACAAGGTTGCCCACTCTCACCACTCTTATTCAACCTAGTTTTGGAAGTTTTAGCCACAGCAATCAGAGAAGAAAAGGAAATAAAAGGAATCCAAATCGGAAAAGAAGAAGTAAAGCTGTCACTGTTTGCAGATGACATGATACTATACATAGAGAATCCTAAAGATGCTACCAGAAAACTACTAGAGCTAATCAATGAATTTGGTAAAGTAGCAGGATACAAAATTAATGCACAGAAATCTCTGGCATTCCTATATACTAATGATGAAAAATCTGAAAATGAAATCAAGGAAACACTCCCATTTACCATTGCAACAAAAAGAATAAAATATCTAGGAATAAACCTACCTAAGGAGACAAAAGACCTGTATGCAGAAAACTATAAGACACTGATGAAAGAAATTAAAGATGATACAAATAGATGGAGAGATGTACCATGTTCTTGGATTGGAAGAATCAACGTTGTGAGAATGACTCTACTACCCAAAGCAATCTACAGATTCAATGCAATCCCTATCAAACTACCACTGGCATTTTTCACAGAACTAGAACAAAAAATTTCAAAATTTGTTTGGAAAAACAAAAGACCCTGAATAGCCAAAGCAATCTTGAGAACGAAAAATGGAGCTGGAGGAATCAGGCTCCCTGACTTCAGACTATACTACAAAGCTACAGTAATCAAGACAGTATGGTACTGGCACAAAAACAGAAAGATAGATCAATGGAACAGGATAGAAAGCCCAGAGTTAAACCCACGGACATATGGTCACCTTATCTTTGATAAAGGAGGCAGGAATGTACAGTGGAGAAAGGACAGTCTCTTCAATAAGTGGTGCTGGGAAAACTGGATAGGGACATGTAAAAGTATGAGATTAGATCTCTCCCTAACACCATACACAAAAATAAGCTCAAAATGGATTAAAGACCTAAATGTAAGGCCAGACACTATCAAACTCTTAGAGGAAAACATAGGCAGAACACTCTATGACATAAATCACAGCAAGATCCTTTTGGACCCACCTCCTAGAGAAATGGAAATAAAGACAAAAATAAACACATGGGACCTAATGAAACTTCAAAGCTTTTGCACAGCAAAGGAAACCATAAAGAAGACCAAAAGACAACCCTCAGAATGGGAGAAAATATTTGCAAATGAAGCAACTGACAAAGGATTAATCTCCAAAATTTATAAGCAGCTCATGCAGCTCAATAACAAAAAACCAAACAACCCAATCCAAAAATGGGCAGAAGACCTAAACAGACATTTCTCCACAGAAGATATACAGACTGCCAACAAACACATGAGAGGATGGTCAACATCTTTACTCATTAGAGAAATGCAAATTAAAACTACAATGAGATATCATCTCACACCAGTCAGAATGGCCATCATCAAAAAATCTAGAAACAATAAATGCTGGAGAGGGTGTGGAAAAAAGGGAACACTCTTGCACTGCTGGTGGGAATGTGAATTGGTACAGCCACTATGGAGAACGGTATGGAGGTTCCTTAAAAAACTACAAATAGAACTACCATATGACCCAGCAATCCCACTACTAGGGATATACCCTGAGAAAACCATAATTCAAAAAGAGACATGTACCAAAATGTTCATAGCAGCCCTATTTACAATAGCCCGGAGATGGAAACAGCCTAAGTGTCCATCATCGGATGAATGGGTAAAGAAGATGTGGCACATATATACAATGGAATATTACTCAGCCATAAAAAGAAATGAAATTGAGCTATTTGTAATGAGGTGGATAGACCTAGAGTCTGTCATACAGAGTGAAGTAAGTCAGAAAGAGAAAGACAAATACTGTATGCTGACAGATATATATGGAATTTAAGAAAAAAAATGTCATGAAGAACATAGGGGTAAGACAGGAATAAAGACTCAGACCTACTAGAGAATGGACTTGAGGATATGTGGAGGGGGAAGAGTAAGCTGTGACAAAGTGAAAGAGCGGCATGGACATATATACACTACCAAACGTAACGTAGATAGCTAGTGGGAAGCAGCCGCATAGCACAGGGAGATCAGCTCGGTGCTTTGTGACCGCCTGGAGGGGTGGGATAGGGAGGGTGGGAAGGAGATGCAAAAGGGAGGGGATATGGGAACATATGTATATGTATAACTGATTAAATTTGTTATAAAGGAAAAAATAAAAAAAATTAAAAAAAGACAGTTGTTTCTTGATAAGTGGTTCATGTTGCTTCCTGACTAAAAACTCCAAACTTCCCTTGCTGTATATATGATGTAACAGAATGTAAACGTGATTAATGTTTTTAAGGAGATCCATAATTTGTTTTCTTACTGACTTTCTATTCATATCATGACCACTGACCCAACCACAAGATATACCATCCAGTCCTCCATTAAATGCTCATTCCTTTTCCCATCTTGATTCTTTCCATCTTTCTACTACTTCTTCACTGGATCTGTTTCTACTCCTTCAGATTCAGTTCAAAAGTTGACACCTGTTTGAAGCTTTCCCCAAGAATTACAATCATAATTTCATTTTGTGTTCCCAAGCATTTGATTCACACTTCTATTGCAACACATATCTTTTATACTATAGCTTACTTGTGAAAATCAGTTGTTAAGTATTATTCATCTTTGTATTCCCAAGATGTAAACCAGTGCTTAGCACCTACCAGAATCACACTTTATGTATGCTGTGTGAGTAGATTAACAAGTGATTCAGAATTGATACAAGCATGGATCCCTAAAAATAATATCTAGTTATAATAGTTTAATTTTTTCAGAGGAGTATGGGAATGAGGAAATTACAAGGATGTCATAAATAGATTTTGAAGACAAATAAAAGCTTGCTTTACAATATAGGAAAAAAAAGAGAAAGATGTAGATTTTTCCAGGCTAGACCATAAAACTGATCATGTAGGAGAAATCTAATTTTATATTCAGTTGAAAAAAAAGTGTGTTTTCAAGTCAACTACTTTTACCCTGCTTTCAAGTTTTACAGAACAAGGGTCTGGATAAAATGCTGTCCAGGTACAAGGGCATGTAGATTGACTATAATTCCATATCTACAGAATTCTGTACAATTGATCCAGTTTAACCTGTAAGATGGTCTCTATTCACAAAAATGACTTGTATAGGCTTACCAACGACCTAGGTGAATATACAGATGACTGCTTCATGAGATTTGTGAATTAAATCAATCTGAGAAAGAGAGCAAAAATATTGGATTTGACAGGGTCTCAGTAGGTGAAAATGATGAGCTCAAATGGGCACAATGAAATTTAATAGGGGTAAGTACAGAGTCCTGAACTGAGGTTAAAAAAAGAAATCAATTGTGAAACATAGCACAGGGGACCTCATTTAACAGCAGTTTGTGTGAAAAAGATGGAGGAAAAAACACTGGAAGGAAAAATGTGGCAAAATCAAATGAAATTTTGTATTACTTAATAAAATACAGTGTTCAGAATAAACAACGTCATTATCCCATTATCAGATTTTACTGTGCATTCATCTGTGATGTCCAGATCTGGGTATTATATCTAAAGAGACCTCAACAATATGGATTATTGTTTATAGTTTATTTCTTATACCCATAAGAAAATTGACAAATATAAACTGTAATTTGGCTATAATAGTAAGTCACTAACACTTGTCAAGCACACACCGTGTGCTAGTGCTTTGGCTGCATTTCCTCACTTAGTCCTCACAATGGTCTTCTCAGGTAGATTTTGGAGAGGTTGCTGTGGCATGCTGAAACCCCCTTCAGATCCAAGGCTCCCTTTCCCCAGTGCTGGAAGTGTTAACTGCTGACAGCTTACAGCAGAGTCCCTCCCCTGAAACTGCCCAGGAGAAGGTAACTTGATCAGAAAAGGGTGTCATTTAATGAAGCAAAGGTGATATCTCCATATTAAAGTTTAATATGAAAAGTTTACAGTTAAAAATTAAGTATAGCAATGATGAAATGAATTAAGAAAGTTAAGAAAATTATGCATAAAATCATTTGATGACGTTGAAAAGATAAAGTCTTTCAGGAAAAGCTCTTTAAAATACACATGTACATATACAGAATGGCTTGTCAGATTGTGATCTGTTGGAAGTAGAAAACTATAAAGAAGAAATGATCATTGTTAACTATATGGTTGCAATTTCATTTATCCTTATGTGTTCTACATTTTTAATTTGCTCCAAGATAGGCATTAAAAAAAAAAAAAAAAGTATGCTTCCTAGCTAGAAAGTCACCAGGAGGTACAATTTTTTAAATTTCATGATGAAATCCTTAAAAAAAATCTCTTTCTGTCTCAGTTTCTATCTAATTTTATTTTTATTTAGCATGTTGATAAAACATTAATCTAACAAAATTAGTTATCAATCATGTAAAAAATGTTGTGTTTCCCATAAAATTATAGAAAAAAATGTATTTATTTCAGTTTTCTGAAGATGAGAACTATACCAAAGAGGACTGGACCAATCTTTGCCCATGAATATGAAGCCAGAATTTAATTGAAGGGTTTTTGTGATTTAATCAAAGCACAGTGAAATATCTCTTATTAAAAAAATATTCTAGAAATGAACAATCATAGGTTCCTTGGTATTACTTTTGTGAAAATGTAAAAACAAAGATGGGGTGAAAGAATAGGACTTGACCCACAAAGGTAATACGTAGGAAATGGTACCATAAAAAGGAATGCTGCCCGCTGGAGCACTTTGATCTAGCCAATATTTTAGTCTACTCATTATTTAAGTTATTATAATGATAGATAAAACAACAAATGTGTTTTCACATATTTTTTTCCTAATTTGTGAATTCAACTTTCTTCTATAAAATAGGTATAAATATCACATGTAATTTATTGAACTACTATGACAATTATGAAGATGAGTACTCATGATTCAATTTAGCTAATCATTTCTATCTCTTCTTACTATAACTTTATATAGCTGTCTTTCCCAACAGAGATAATGGCAAAATAAATGGGAGGCATGGAGGTGAAATATCCAGCTCATGAGTATGAGTGGCATCCATATCCTATTTCTATACCCTGTTATATTTTCCCTGTTACTGAAGACTGTATCTCCATTGTTAAGAACAATGTTATCATCATACTTATTAAGAGATTTAAAAGAAACATCTAAAAAATTGCTATATTTTAGAGTGAAATTTATACCTGCATATTTTAAAACATTAGTAGTGTGTGAATAAATGGTTATTTAATATAAAAAATGTTCTTCTTAATATTTTGAAGTAACTTACGGGTTCATATATCAAAGTATGTATGCACACATGCAAAAAATATGGTTATTTATTAAGATACTCAGCTGTGTTCACAAGTTATGTTGCTTTTCTAAAGCGGCTCTACCTTATGTACATTTTTTTATTGGCCTTAGTTTCTTCCCTTTTTATTCTTTTTCCTTTTAAAATAAGTGTATATTTATAGAAAATTTGCAAGAATAGTGTATGGAGCTTTTCTTTTTAATCTGAACTATTTAAAGTAAGTTGACATGATGCTAGCTTTAGCATTTACTTTCTGCAACACAACATCCTCCTACATAAGGTGTATGAAATAATTAAATTGCCATCTAATCCAAAGACCACAACCAAATTTTACCCTTATTCCAATAATGTCCTTTATAACAAAAGGATGTATGCATGGAATTTATTTGTTATGTGTCTTTTCCTTAATCATTCCTTGCTTTTCATGGCTTTGACACTTTGAAGGCTAGTTATTTTGTAGATGGTATCTCAATTTGGATTTATCTTATATTTCCTCACACTAGATTCTGATTATGCATTTTTGGCAAGAATATGGCAGCTGTTATTCTGTGTTCTTCCCATTGCCTCTTTTTGATAGTATGAAAGTTTAATTTTCTCATTGCTAATGATATTAACTTTGATTACTTAATCGAAACGGGATCTGCTAGTTTTATCAACTGTAAAGTTACTATTTTTCCCTTTGTAATTAACTACCAATTTGGGAGTAGGTACTTTAAGACTATATTGATTTTTTCTCATCTAACTCTCAAAACCTCTTTACCAACCATTGATGTTCCTTAGCTGAATTAATGTATATTCTGATGTTTGTTAAAGTTCAATAATGGATGTTTTTAACATACAGTCATCCTTTAAAAAAATTTTTTCTTTCTTTATGGCTCAACACATTATTCCAGGCTTATCTTGTACTTCTCTGTCCCACTCCCAGAATCAGCCAATTTTACAAACAGCCCTGGTTACTCCTAGTGAAGAAGGATACTTAGAAAACAAGATCTGTCTGCCAAGTGTGCTCTTTTGTTATTGGGATGCTGTAGCTCCCAAATCATCTGTGTGTAGAATTTGCTCAGAAATTGTTTTCTAAATCACATTCCTGGCAAAGGAAGCTTCTTGTAGAAGTGGCTGAACACACACACACACACACACACACACACACAAAACCTTCACTTCTTTTCTCTATCCATCTATGTACATAAGACCAGAGTACCCCCAATAACCAATCATCAGCCCAGGATCATTCTAATTTTTGCCTTTTCCCTATCTTTTCTCCAAAGATGAAATAGCTATATTAGCTATATTAGCCATGCTAACCCTACCAACTTTGCAGAAATGAATCATCCATCACTGCCCCCACTCCTTTATTTAAAGACCTCCTTACTCTGATCAGGTTCTAATACTCCTCTCTGGGTTGCTGTTTCTGTTTTAAAACAGGCACATCCTTTTCACACAGCCTGGGCTCCAACTGAACCACTGAAGACCCCTTAACTCCATTGCACTCCCTTCAGGGTCTAGCACCTTATGCCAGGCTGCTGTGCCCTACCCCATCCACATACAAATGCCTACGTTGCTCAGAGGTAGGACTTAATTATTCAGGAGGGAAAAGAAGAAGGAAAGAAGGAAGAAAGTCAGCAAGAAAAAATATTTTTGATGCAAAATAATTTAAAATGTAGCTTTTCCTTTTTTCACTGAATATGTGGTACAAAATTTCATGCTAAATTTTGCCTGTTTTAATTTATTGCTCTTTGGGATCAAACTAATATGTTACAGTGTAAAATAACATAAGTCAAATGAGCTTAATCTTTTACTAGGTCAAATAGACTAATGACATATTGAATGGTGGTATTAACATATATTTTGAAATATTTAAATTTCTATATAATGTTTCTCATAATATTTCATTTAAAATCACATTATACTTTTAGTCTTTGAATTCTGTAGGAAAGATTTAATTTTATAAGCATTAAATAAAGGAGTCTCCTCAAAGGAATCATATTCATAAATATTGATATTTAAAGGTATGTTTTGCACTTAAGATACAGTGCCTAATTCATTTTTATATCTTCATAACAATTTCAGTTGAATATATATTTTCTGAAAGTTTTAGCCTGTATTAGTCACAAAATCTTAGAATATTAGGATAATTGCAGTATTTGAGAAATATTTCCAATAACATTATAACTCTTACCTTGAATGAACATTTTCTGTTTTTTATTATAGTGGGAAAGAGGGAAACTCACTAATTTCATATCTTCATTAGAAGGATATGTATAAAATATATTTTTAATGAAAATACTACTGTAAGTAATGTAGGATATGAAGGTACACAGACATTAGTATTTCCTTGAATTTAATAAGATTGTTTAAATATCAACAGTATAATGTTATATTTTACATATTTTCTTAGAATTATGAACTCTCAAAAACTGAAAAAAAAATATTTGGTCATTTATCAAGTTTTATCTTATAGAAAACTGGGTCATATATACTGCCTCGTAAAAAAAGGCAATATATAACAGTACATCAGTATTAATATAATTATATATAAATATATATATAGTAATATAATAATCATATGTCTAGTTATTATTTATAAAAAGTTCATACTAATTACAAGAACATTGCCTAATTTACTAAGGCTTGGAATTAATATGAGTAGTGAATTATTCTCACCATTACAGTTGGTACTAAAATTTATTGTCAATGAATTTGATGTGATTTAACATGTTTCATTTTCCTAGAATTTAATTTGCTTGTATTATGGTTTATTCAGATGCCTAAATGTGTAGCATCTACTTCCAATGACTTTCACTGAGATTAGTTTTCTAATGACTTCCTGGCAGACAGTGCACAGTGGTTTATTTCCTTCCATATTTCATCCCTCCAGCCTCCTTTCCCTTCTATCTTTACAGCTCATCTTAACTTTTTCCTTCTTGTTTGCTTCCCTAAAACCCTTTCACACAATCCTTTTCTCCCTTTTCCCCCAGTGTAGTAAAATAAAACTTGGAGTATAGCAAGTTTTCCAGTTACATAATAATTTATTATTAGCTTTGTAAACTTTTAAATTTCCCTTTTGACCTTTACAACTAATGATTTATTTTGAGATTTATTTAAATCAAAAGAAATAAATATCATTCATAACAATATAAAAGAATAGTTATATATTTGGACTCTGAAAAAGTTTTAAAATATTTTCATGGAAGGTATTAATTCTATCAAAGCATAAGATTACAGTAATTTTCTGATATTTCTTGACCTGGACTTAGAAGACAATAGATCACATTTTTGCATCATCTGAACTTTGCAAAGCATAAAAATGGATATTTCCAGATTCCTAATCTGTCTTGTAAAACATAATGGCAAATTCTGTAACTATATGTGCTTGTATATATTCACCTACATATAAATAAAAGCATATCAGGGTTTCTAGTTAAAGTAAATTTTAATCTACATGTTATTATTTTTATATATTTAAGCTTTAAGGGAAGAACTGGAATGTTTTTATATTTACAAAATAAAACATTTCAGCAAGTTACATAACTGAATTTTCTATTTAGCTTAAAAACAAGGTTACTATTTGTTCTTTCAAATTTAGAATTTTAAAATAGATTAATTTCATTTTCTCTAAAGATATATTTTATTTTTTGACAAGATTCTTATTTTACATGAAATGTAATTTGATGTCTTAAGACATACGTTTCCTACTTCTTTCATGGATGTGTCATATATAAAGTTGGGGGAATTAGAATCAGGGTTAAAATTAACCTTGAAGTCCTCACTATATATCAGATACAACTGTTCTAAATTGTTAAGCACGAGTTCTTTGTTTCTAATAATAACCTGTATCAGGATTATCAAAATGTAAACGCTATTCCCTTCCAGAAATATTTTATGAATTCTCAGAAATTACTGTGCTATACTTACCAGCCAAAGCAAGAATATATTCTTGAAACCTTGTTCCTATACGGTTAGTGGCTGTGCAATTATATCGTCCAAAGTCATTGTCAGATGTAGGTGCAATCTAAAATAATTACAATAATAAAAATTCACAATTTTAAAACAATATCACAACAATTTTAAAATAGCCTCTAGTATGCCTTACCATCTTTACGCATATTCAATTATCCACAACTCCCTGCCATAACTCTTTCTTCTGTCCTTTTAAGATGTAATCCATGGATCTGTACTACCCATAGGCCCAGGTAAATTAAGGTTATTCTACCCATTTATTAAGTAAATGCCAGTATTTTGTTACATATATTGAATAGAAAAATCATTAGATATTTACATATGAAAGTTCAGAAAGTAGTACACAGTTTGAAAAATATGTATTCTGTAATTGCTGCAGACCTGACTTTGAAAATAGGAAAGCGTTGTTAACTCTTTGTTTTCTAGGTTGTAGCCTAAGATCAGGCAGATTTAAAGTTAAGAAAGGCTTGAAATATGTCAGCTTTCTCTTCCTCTTATGACTTTATTGAATATAAAATACTAACAAAATATGAGGACCCATTTAAAAGAAAAATCTTGCCAGGAGGGAATTTTGCAAGGAAATATTGCCCTTGTGTAGCAATTCCTGTAGATAGACACATTAACTTGATATCTAATAAGAGTATCTTGCCTCCATTTCTGTTCAATTTCTATCATTCTCTTTCAGTTTAGGTGGAAAATAGCTGACCTCAGTCCTTACACATTTGAAATCCATAATTAAGTTAACATTCTGGGATTCTATTGCTGAATGGTGGGACCAACCCTGTAATTATAATGTACCGAAATTCTGAAGTATCAATTCAGAAAAGAGATTTGATGATAGTAAAGATATAATTTTCAATCCCAGTTACTATTATTAAGAGAGAATATGCTTACAACAAGAGTTGCTGTTAATTTCAAGTCTGTCCCCAAAGGGGGAAATGGTTTTGTGATAATGGGAGGCTATTAACTAAAAGTGCAATTTTGAGGTCCATTGAAGATGATAATTCTGAAAGAGTACAAAAAAGCTGTGTCATTCATCTTCTAGTCAGCTGTCCATCTAGGAATAGATCATATATTTAAGGACTAGAGGCTTTAACGTCTCTTATATAACTACTTCTAAGTGACCAAAATATTCATTTTTCATACATTCAGGTTTTAATAAATTAGGTTAATTCAACTCTAAAATAATTTTACTACTGAGAAAGGAATTTGACCAAAAAATATCTTTATTCTACAGACATATGAGACAGTCATTTGTATACCCCATAGGGAAGAATGTGTACTGCATCAATGCAACGCAAAGACAGGATGGCCGTGACAAAGAATCCTGACTATTGCACAGGTCCTCAAGATTAATGAAGTAACTTAAATATACCTATTTTAACTGAAATAAGACTTTAAAAACTCAATTCAGTTGTTTTTCTGTTCCTGGGAGTTTGCCTATCAAAAGATAAAAGCTTTATAATTCTACCTGAAATAATTTCTTTATCATGTTTTATGATTAACAAATACAGAAAATACCCCTATTAGAACAGACTATTAAAAACACACAGATCTAGACAACTGGGCCAAATAATGTGCCCTGCAGTATATTTGGTGTATTTTAGGAAGGAAGTAATGTCCAATAGTTGTTGTACACCCACTCCCAGCACAGTGAAATAATAGATAATTTTATCAAAATAATATGCAACAAAGATACACAATATATATTTATTTTAAACATTTAAATGTTTAAAATATGTAAATTATTTTTGATATTTATCTAATAAGTGCTAGAAACCTTTACTTATGATACCACTTCTTCATATATTAATATGCAGTCAAAATAATTCAAGTTTACTTCAGATGTTGGGCTTTGATAGAATATAACAGAATAACAAATGTAGTTTTGAACACCAAAATATAAACTAGAGCACAATGCTAATAAAGGAGTTTGCAAGTCTTTTTCCTAAACTTTCAAAAACTTGATTTCCTCTTTCTGTATATTCCATGGTGAGGAAATCATTTATTTAGCAGTTAGCATTTTTACTCAGGGCAAGGAACAATACAGATGATCCAGAGCAGAATATTATTCCAATCAACCTATTAGAAACCTCCTGCATCAAATTTTGTTCATATATTGAAAAGTTGTCCTCTTACCTCAGGGAAGTGCCTATGCAAAACAAATGAACAAATTTGGATGTCCTTTAGAAATGCGTTTATTGGCAATAACCCAAAGGATTTATAGAATGTTTTGTTACTTTCAAAAAATCATAAATTAAAAAATGAATATATGTATTTAATCAAAGAACCTCAGTTTTCTGCTATGGTTAAATACCTAAAATTTCAATTGAATCTGGCTAAAGTCTTTGTAAAATTGAGCCCCCTGTCAATTTGCCAATAGTTCCTCTAATACAGATACCAAAAAACAAACAAACCAAAAAAAAGGAACAATTTAAATTGAAATAGATTTAGACAAAGTGGCTTAATTACCAAACAGTCAGTTATCCAAACATTTGGGGGAAGTGATAGCTAAATCATTCTATCAACTAAATGTTTCACTAAGTCCATTTATTGGGTAGAAGTGTTAATATGGCATCAATGCAAATACCTTTAAGTTAATGTGGTATGGATCTCAAATGTTATTCTAAAACATGCATCTTTAAAATTTATGTATATTGAATTAGTAGAGAAAATGTAGCATATTTTTAGCTAAAAAGGTTGTTTGAGGAAGATTCCTAATTGTTATGAAAGCATCATAAATTGGGAGGCTTGATGATCATTGTCATAGACATATAAACTTTGGAAATTGATATACACACACATAATCTGCAATTATTAAACTAAAGGTACTGTATTCAAACAGAATTTAAAGGCCAGGCACTTAGCAGTATAAAAGCAATTATCTACAATCTTTTTTTTTTTTTTTTTTTTTTTTGCGGTACGTGGGCCTCTCACTGTTGTGGCCTCTCCCGTTGCGGACACGCAGGCTCAGTGGCCATGGCTCACGGGCCTAGCCGCTCCACGGCATGTGGAATATTCCCGGACCGGGGCACGAACCCGTGTCCCCTGTATCGGCAGGCGGACTTTCAACCACTGCGCCACCAGGGAATCCTTACATTATATATTAAGATACTAAGATATGTAAACATGTCCTAAAATAGTGGATAACTGCTAAAATAATACAATTTGTTGATATGTACATGAAGACTTACCTCTAATATTATTTTTCTCCCTGCACTATATGTCTTTAAATTAGTGGTGTTTTTAGCTGGCAACACTAATTTCTCTCTTCTCCAATGGACTGATGCTGGTGGATTAGATTTCACATCACAGCTTATATTGATTGGATTTCCTTCCCAAGAGTAATAAATTGTTTGGTTTGATATGAACTTGGGAGCATCTGTAAAGCAATATAATATAAAATTACAGACCTTTTATTTAAGAGAGTCATTTAATTAGTATAAACAATAGTAATCATTACTGACTACAAGAAGAAGCCACAGCAATTCTAATTTCAAATATTTAATATGTGATATCAGAAATAATTAAAATATATTTGACTGTTTCATCAAATCATTTTAATATTAATATAAAAATATTCAGTCAGCCAATTATTAAAATATGAAATATTAATCCTCAGAGTTCTTTGCTTTTAATAATCTGACAAAAATTTCCATGAAGTAAATTAATGGCTCTCTACATATGTGAAATATATTTCTGAAACAACTCATATTATAAAGTGAGAGTTTAGGATAAAACAAAATCTGTGGTCTTGTGTCTTTTTTTTAACTCTGTCCTAGTCATATAATTTCTTCTATAAAATATTTTAAGGCAGATATAAAATCTAAATTGAAATGGCAATATCACAACTAAACAACAAATTTTTCCTGAAATGTCATTTCCCGTTTTTAATAACCAGGTATGTTTAATTAAATCAACAAGAGTTAATTTGAACATTAATCAGTTTCTATAATGCTGTGTCAATTGTCAGGCCCCTACACCAGACCTTTGTAATGAATGGTAAGAAAAAATAGAAAATACATGATAAATGCACTATATCATTTTATTGAAGAAACCTAATTTGAAGACACAGACACGGTTTTTAGTCCTGTTCTATTCAAGAACTATGACATAGCCCAAATGCCAAGCAACAATAACTTCTTTGAGGCTCAATATCTTGACTGTATAATTGAGAGGTTTCATTTTACAAATTTCTACATGAAAAAACATACTCTTAAATTAAGTGGTAACTAAAATGTTGCTGGTATTTATACTGATTATTGTTGCTACTGATATCATCTATTTAGAAATTAATATCCCTCATAAGTTATCAATTTCAAACTGCTTAAATTAAACCTTTTGTTTTACTACCTAGATTACTTAAAGATGATCTTCTACCAATTTTGTTATATCAACAGATTATATATCAGATATGTAATATAAGAATTATAATCTCCAGTACAAACGCACAAATAATTATTTAAATATTCTTGTCCTATACATGTTTTACTGTATGTTTTCAATGTCAATCTCACATAGAAGTATGAAATGTTTATTGAATGCTTTCTATATGACAGCTTATACATTTTATTTCATTTAATCTTTTTCATAACTTTGTGAGGAATGTGTTACTTTGTCATAAGCATGAGGGATCCAGAGTAAGAGCTATCAAGCTTATTCTAGTACAAAGTTGTAGGCGTGGCATGTGAATCTGAGGCAATTTTAACTAGGGTCCATTGAATTTCTATTCAACTCAGGAATATTATAATATTCACTACTAGCAATGTGTTGGTGATTCAGACTTTATCATACATTATTGAGGAGAACATATTTGGGACAATTCCTCAGGAACACAAAAGCCTTAAAAAAAACTTTGTAATCTTGATTCTGCAAACTAGTCTTAGATATCTCTCCAGAGAAATAAGTAGAAATATTATCAAATGTTAGTATAAAGGACTTTTAGCATGTTGTTATTTTAATAACAAAATCTCAAAACAACATAATGTCCCACAAAAGAGGATAAGATAAATAGTGACACATATTGGCACTTAAATGTGCAAATATTACACAGATGTATCTGCTTATGGTTTTCCCTTAGCTGCAATGTGTCTGTCCTTCCTTTTACCTGGCTGCCTTCAAAACTTGCCTTCAAAACTAAGCTCCACGCTAACTTAACACAGCCTTTCCACAATCTTCAATTGTGGGTTAGTTCCCTTACTTTGTGTTCCCACATATCCTATGCTCTCCCTCAGCATGGTCATAGAAACTGGAATGACCTATTGATATATGATTGTTTCTCCACCAAATGATCTGAATATTATGGGTTTAACAGATAAAGAAGATATGGTATATTGGGGTGGGGACCCTGCCATCTTCAATGCCACCCTTGCCTCGAGTCGTTTAACCCAGCTGTTAGCATTTTAAAGAGGTCCCCTCAGGAGTTCTGGCCGCTCACTAACGGCCTGACCTCAGCTGGGACCTCCTGGTAAGACTACAACTATTGGTGTTTGTACAACCAAAGACTCTATTTTGTGCTTTAAGGAGAATAAAATTGACTATGTTAAAAAAAAAGAAGATATGGTATATATATATATATATATATATATATATATATATATATATATATATATATATATATATAATATAACTGAGCTATAAAAAAATGAAATCTTGCCATTTGTGACAACATGTATGAGCCTAGAGGGTATTATTCTAAGTGAAGTAAGTCAGACAGAAAAAGACAAGTACCATATGACTTCACTTACATGTGAAGTCTGAGAAACAAAATAAATAAACAAACATAACAAAACAGAAACAGACGCATAGATACAGAGAACACATTTTCAGTTTCCATGGGGAAGGAGATTAAGAGGAATAAACTTCAAGTTATAAAATGAATAAGTCTCAAGAATGTAATGTGTGTATGGATGGCCTGAGGAATATAGACAGTAGTAATAATCCAGTAGTAATTTTTATGGTGATAATTAGACTTATCCTGGTGATCACTTCTTGATGTTTAAAAATATCAAATCACTATGCTGTACAGCTGAAACTAATGAAATATTGTAAGTCAAGTATACTTTAATAAAATAAGATTTGTCTTGGTCACAACTATATACCTGATGGCTTAAACGATGTAAGACGCTTACTTGGTTCTCTAAAACTGTACATCAAATTTACTGGATATTAAACTGTCAGTTAATTTTTAATTCAGTGGTTCAGTTAAATTGCACAGAAGGTATTTTCAAGGAGAAAAGGAAAGAAAATACTTTTTCAAGACCTGGGAAGATTAAGTGAAAAAACTAAGAATATATAACTAATTAGGATGCAACTGTAAGAGAAACCAAACTTCCCGATATTCAAAGTCAAAAGTTAAGCTATATCTATATCCATTTCTAGCTCTAGCTCTATCTATAAGATATTTTATTATTGCTTAATCTATATGAACTATAACCTCTTTATCATTATAATATGCTAGAGAGAGGTTTATAAATAATGTATTTGCATGTAATATATATAGCTCAGTATGAAAATCACAAACATTAATGTAACTATTATTACCTGACTCACAGTCTACACTGTCTGCAATATAGCATCTGTGTGTATGTGTATTATATCATTATAATTTAATCATAAACTTAGGGCATAATTTGGCTTTTCTGTAAAAGTAAGCAATTGCTACAAATTGCTTGCCTGATGATCTCAGTGGGAATTTAATTTGGAATTACTGATGCTGCATGCAAACGTGCTACAGGCAAAACATGCTATACTGAAAGCTACATTTAAAAATGTATTTGAGGTGTGAGGCAGGAAAATACTGATAACTCCTGTCTAAAATAAAACAGAAACTAAACTCCTGTATACTGTATGCTTTGTAAATATCAAACCAGTAGCCAGTCAGCCGTAGTCACTGGCACAAGGTTGGCATGTTAATGAAATCGAACAATTGATATTGGGCCACTTTTTTGGAAGAGGATGTGCCTATGGCAGAGGCAACACGTGAAGACTTCAGGCTAAAAAAATGTAGCCAGATCTCGGGTTGGTAAACCAAAAATTGTAATTTTCAGAAAATTAGGCCTTTTCAGAAGAGTAAGGCTTTCACATCATGAGAGGCTTGAAATGTTGTACGGAAGAAATACATTTTGTCAGTTAAAACGAAAAACAAAAAGCCTAGAGGAAGGAAGAGGAATAAGCCATGAGTAGAACTGTGGAAAGACCAGAACTGATGAGATATATATATATGCAGATAGGAAGATAGGCATAGACAAAGTTTCACCTTGAAGTTGCATTCTTTACATTCTTTGTCTAGGTTTTGTGCCCTGTATTCTATGCATTGGGAAAATTAATTCCTGACTACATGAACTATAAAGTTATGGAAACATCTCTTAAGGTACTGTATGTCCCCTCAATCATATTAACTTCCAAATTAAAATATTTTACAAATTATAATGAATATAAATAACTTTATTGGAAGAACAAATTTTTTATCTGAGCAAAGTTGAGAAGAAAAATAAGAGAAACTTGAAAAGTAACAAAATCCAAATATGCCATTCAAGATCCTTACTGTCTATGTCCATGGCCTGCTTTTAGCAAGAATCCTATTAGGCCAGTTTAGTAAGAATAACATTATCCTTGAAATTTAATCAAGTTCTTGTTAGTAATTTTCCATCCATTGACTCTTATCATCCTGCTGATTGGCTATAAATCCTTACTCGTCCTTGTACTCAGAGTTGTGTTTAATCTTTCTGCTCCATTGCAGCAGTCTTGACCCCTACTGCAACAATTTTGAATAAAGTTTTCCTTACCATTTTTAACAAGTGTCAGAATAATTTCTCTTTGACAAAAGAAAGGGTAGTCCCAAGAAAGGTAATTAAAAACAAACAAAAGTACTTGCTTCCCTCTCTTTAAGAGGAAATGACAAAGACAGATCTGAAGCAAATGTGACCATGATAAGAACCACTGAGTTGTTTTCTGTAATTTTGTACATGTGAAGTGTTAGAATTATTTTTTAAATGTATCACACACACAATAAAAAGTATACCCTAACCAGACTTTCAGACAGGAAAGATGGGAGATTTATACCCAACTGAGTGAATTCACCAAGTTCTCATTGCAAGAAAAAGAGATCTTTGTATTTTTAGTATCTAAATGTGAACCAAGCTAAATTTGCAACACTTGTGCGCATGGTCATTATAAGTCCTGCAGAACTGGACAGATCTCATAAGATCTAATATCTGGAAAGGAACATAGGAATCTTTATTTTACATACGAGAAACTTTGTTCTGGGATACTTGGGAAGGCTGTGGCAGAGCCAAGATCACAGTCTTTGGCTCTTTATATTCATTTCATGAAATCATACTGCTATGCCAGTTATTATATTACTAAGTATAAATATATTCTCAGGGACTAGTTTCTATAGGTCATTAACAATGTTACTCAACACTGGAATTAATGTTTGAAGTGATTATACCAAGGAACCAAGGAAGCCTTTTATTATGTCCTGTATACTATATTTAAGCAATAAAGTAAAAATGTAATGCAGATTAGAATGATTTTAGTAAAAACACTGCACATTAGTACGCCCACTTATGTCCACGTGATGCCAAGCATGTGAGATAATTAAAATCATCAGTTTTCCAATTTCCATGCTGATGTACAAGAAGCTAAGATATAAAAAGAAATATATTCTGGGGCATGCCAGACATTTTCCCCACCTTGGATTTTATGGCTAGAACCATGTTTTGGCAACGTATTCTTGAATTAATAGTGCTTAGAAAAAAACTCAGGAAAATTAATCTTACATATGAAAAAATATAATCTAAAACTAGAGTAGGAGAAAGAGAAAGAGGGAGAGGGAGGGAGGATGGGAAAAAAAGAGGAGGAAAAGAAGAACCAGGACAAGAAGACAATAAGATATATTTCGCCTAGTTGTATAATTTACATTTTACAAATATTTCCTGATTTCATCCTATGTTCTCTTTTGGGTATTGGGAATCAAACATTGAACATGAAAGAGAAGCTTCCCTTACCATCTTGGAGTTTTACTCTATTATATATGTTCTCTTAAGATTATTTATTTTATAACTGAAGGTACCTTGAGATAATTCACAGGTATGTTTACATCAATCTCAGCAACAAGACACAAAAAACTGAAATATAAACTATAAGTTTAAGATTGTGAACAGAGAGATAACACATTTTTTCCATATCAGAATGTCAAAGATAATCCCCTAGTTTCCAGTTTGGTAACTTTAATATACCATCTATTTTGAATTAATAAAAAATATAATGTAGTGAGTGTATAAAGTTAATTTGGTTACTGCTTATATACAAGATTTGTATTTCAAAGGTAATTTTAAAATAGTGCTGCTTAGCTTTCTTGTGATTAAGAAATTATGAATATGCTAACTCATAGTACTTTTGCTCTTGATCATGACAAGTAAGTTCTTGCACTAAAAAAAAAAAAAAAATTGCCTAAAGTAAATGGAAGCTATCATCTGACATCTCAATAAAGAATAAATTTCATCCCCAAGTGGGCATATTTACTAATATCTTAAACTATAATTGCCTTTTAAAACACTTATATTTTTTTATTTAAAAATGAATTTACTATATAATTTTTACATCAAGAAACTTCACAGGAATTTCCCAAGTAGAGCCCAATATTTAACTTTTTATTAAGATATTGATTAATAAATTAGGTTATTATCTGTTTCCAAATCATTGTTGAAACATTAAGATGTGAAAATATATTACATTGCTTCCATCATTTTTAATTCCAACATGTGCTGGGCAATCGCCAATTTGAGTATGGTGTCTCCATATATGAACCTGATAGTTACAGTTTATAGATATTTTGTTAAATTATATTTCACATGTATTTTACTTGAGTATATACTGCCCCTATTAAAAGAATGGTCTAGACTATAATGAAGACTAAGGGGACTTTGTTAATAAAAATACCATACATAAGATATAGCAAAAAATGCTAGACATAACTGCAAAAATATCTTCCATATTCTAAAAATGTCAAACATTAATACTAGCATATTTCTCATTCTGCACCTTTCTCAGCAGTGAAATTCTGATTCTTTCATATGTAAATGAATATATATGTATATTCGTATATTCATATATATATGAATTCATTCTACAGTGAACACAAATATGCATTATTTCAGGGGAATTTTGAGTTACCTGTTTTATTTTTCGGGAGACATTAATTATTCAGAATTAAATTGTAAATGCCTTAATTTTCATGTTTTAAAAATATGTCACTGCACATGAAGTAATATGCTTGAGTCAAAAAAGAACAGTATTATATTTTTTCTTATGTTTTCAAGAAAGCAAAACTCATCTTTCATTCTGACAGTATAGTGGTATCATATATTGTACTCGATCCCTTAAACAATGGCCTTATTTTTATTCGAATTTCTAAATTAGATCCATGTTACCATGAAAAGGGTGATGCAATTCTGTTTTTTCTACATGCCTTACTCTTACAATAAATGGTTTAAAATTTAAGTATACTCTATAGGATATTGAGAGTAATTTGCATTTTGTTTATGTTTTGGTTGTATTTGGTTTGATATTTTAACTGTTTATTTTTCCATTTATTCCATCATCCATTTCAAACACTGCTATCATAAGGTGGCTTGTAAAACAAAATATTAAAAATTTTCTAAATATTAATGATTGAACTGATTACACATTTCTAGTCAAAATAATATCAAAGTTTGTGTCTACTGACAGTAAGCCCTTAGCAAATGCTGGATATAATTGTTTAGCTATAAAGGTTTTGTCACCCTTGCTTTTCCTCATCATCGTATTTTGAGTTTATAGGGGAAAGGAATCAGATGCCTAAGGCTTTCCTCTTAAAGATTCTGAATGTGAACCTCTGGGAAGGACGGCCACTGCACTAATTATCCAAAATTATTACTGTGTGTCTATTTTATACTAAGCACTGTTGAAATGTGGGGAATTCAGGCCAACAGGGAATCCTTTCTAGTGAATCAGGCAGATGCAAAAATAAATAACTTTATCGCAAGGCAATGCATAGCACAATTGAAGTGGAATGCATAAGGTTCCTGTCTCAAAAGGCATTAACATTGGCCCTAATTAGGATGTGCAGAGGAGGCACAGCGAAATCTTCCCAGAAGAGGATGAACTTTAACTTCTAACATTTGTGAGCACATGAAATGTGTTGAACACAGTGCTAAGTGCTTCCCATGGATTGTCACAAGTCTTGCAATCAGAATCTGGACACACACACACACAACAGCGGATGAACTACACTGGAAAAGAGAATTTTGCAGCTGCTGTTTATAAGTAAAATACTGTATTAGAAATAGCTTCAGGTCTGCCATTGACTTTACGTTCCACTTCTGCCAGATAGCAATGAAGTTACCTTTGTTTTCTGTTTATTAATTTGGACTTCAGGTTTTATTTTCTTTCTTTTTTTGTTATTATAGAATTATTGAGTTGCACTGGTTTCCTTAATCTCTAAGAATCCACTAACATAGAAAACATGAGTCTGGCACAAATTTTAAAAATGTAGAGAGAGTTATAATATTTACCAATATTATATTTACCACATATTGGTAAATATTATCTTTGGCAGTGAACCATATAAAAGGTGACATTTGCTTTTGGCTAGAACTATACAAATCTCTTGGGTAATGCTAATTGTTTCATGTTTTTTAGTCTCTGGTACATGTATTCATATTAATATATATATATATAGGTATTGAATATATTGAATATATATATGCATTCATAAATATATAATGAAAATGAAGAATAATCCCACTTTACTAAATCACATTTTAATAAGTTAATATCTTTAAAACCAGAGAATTCACAAGAGAAAATAATACAAGAGGTCCTAGGTTCTGAAACCATTGGAAAGTAGATTATTTTTAGGCTTCCATATCTTCTCCTTAATGGTTATATGATTAATAAAAATGTACATATTACTGCATAGATTGTAAGAAGGAGATTTTGTAAAATTGGATGTAAAGTGAACACAGACTTTAAAAATCAAGGAACTATGTTCTCTTCACTATCATCACAATGGAAAGATCTAAGGAGACATTATTTAGATTTAATTAAATGGTAGCAGTATAGACTACAGCATTTCAACATACTTCTAATCATGACCTTGACTAAATCTCTGATTTAAAGTTGCCAGCCTAAGAAGAAACAGCAAAGCTTGCCAGGATCTGAATCTGTCATTTCCTCAAAGATGGAACCAGGAAACTCATATTCCAGGCATATCAGGAGACGTTAAAGAAACTTTTAAGACTGCCTCCAGACTTGATGTCGAGTTACTCCTGTTTTGATAAATGCCCTATCTTATTTTATTTCTTTCCTTTCCTTTCCTTTCCTTTCCTTTCCTTTCCTTTCCTTTCCTTTCCTTTCCTTTCCTTTCCTTTCCTTTCCTTTCCTTTCCTTTCCTTTCCTTTCCTTTCTCTCTCTCTCTCTCTCTCTCTCTCTCTGTTTCTCTTTCTCTCCTTATTACTGAGACTTAGAGTTGACAGCAGTCATCACTGCATTCCTGTCACTATACAGGATTTGCTGACTCGATTACTTGCTTAATACAAGCTTTTCACTTTCTGTTGTCATTTCCTCTGAGGCTCTGAAGTCTTTTTTTTTTTTTTTTTCCTGAAAACACAGGGTGGTTGGTACCTGTGACCTGTCTTAGATCTTGCTGAGCGCTAGCTGGATTCCTGAATTCTGCCGGCGCATGAGAAGGCTGGAGCTGATCACAAAACACAACACAAGCTGTGGGAACTGAAATATAAAAATCTTTTACTTGAAGTTTTACAGGTTCATAATTACTTAAATCAGGCAGCTCACTTTACAACCTCACTATCTACAGTACTATCCATTTTGTGAATAAAATTGAAAAGCATTATTAGGGTAAGCTTTACAATCAATGAAAAATAAATTTAAGTCTTTTAAAATCATATTGTTAACATAAATATGTATGGTCCTTGTAAAACAATATTGGGATTATAGCAAATCTGTCTTGCATGCCCTACAGAAAATTTACAGACTTCAGTGAAAACACTGTCCTCTCTTGTAGTCATCATACTTCATGGTATAAACTTTTCAAATTTTTCTTTAATATTAAAGTTTAAGAATTACAAATACTAGCAACAATAATTTTATTTTGTAATAGAATATTCGATTTTAAAAGTTTTGACATTCATTCCTCACCATAAATCACAGTATATAAAGATACCATTTGCTTCTCTCCATGCTATTATATATCTGGTCAAAGCCACATTCATTACCTGGTCAATTTTAGAAACCCCATCCTTACTGGCTTACTGGCCTACTAGTTTCTATTTTAAGATAATGCTTAAACCTTTCTGAAAGATTCTTTTCACATCTCTTAAATCAAAAACATTTATGATGGTTTATAAAGTTCGACACTAGTTGGCCTATGCCTACTTCTGTGACCTTGTCTCCATCCAGATCCAGATTAACTTTATTCCTTAAACCCTAACCATCCCAGACTCTTTCCTGCTTTCAGCCCTTTGTACTAGCTGTGCCCCCGTCTAATCACTTCTTTTTCAATTTCATCTTAATGTGGTTGTGTGTGTTCCATCCCCCTAATTAAAACATAAGTTTCATGACAGTAAGGATGATGTTGCTTTTCTCACAGTCTGTACAGCAACTGAAGTTATATTTGACACTCAGTATTTACTCAGTAAATAATAGTTAACTCAATGAATGAAAACCCAGGACAAGTATGTAGTCCAGATACTATCACTCCATTTAACAGAGGAAGAAAAGTGTGCCAATGTTTGCCTGACTCTCCTAACATCATAGAACTTAGTACTTCAATCCTGTGTTAATCTATAGTAATACCTTGCTTTTCACAGACCCTTATTGCCTATTTTGTGAAGAAGCCAGACCTTTAAATTAGCTAAGAATTAACTGCACATGTTTTTTTCTTTTAAATATCCAAAATACCTTGACACATTTTTTAACAATTTTTTCAGTCATTGAATTTTCTCATTTGATTTATGCCGAAGGAAACTACCAAGGGAATAAAAACTAATATATCCTTTGGCACATTTAGAGGATAATTCAATTAGTAATTTCATAGATTCAGTTCTACTCTATGTTCACTCATATGGAGAATCAGCTATGGCAATTAACTGGGTTCAGTCCATGTGTCATGGGAATTCTAATGGTTACACGGAATACTAAATTAGATGTGTGCTTACTGCCAACTAACCATAGCACTGGATGTGCATTTTCTGTACTAAATTTGAACAGCCAAGTTATGCATAAATCTCAGCATATTTTATCACTCTGGAGTCATAAGTGTCATTTATATTAAGATATATCTATATGTGACTTCTTAACATATGCTGGGTTTCTCTTTAATTTGTTGTTAGTGATTTAAGTATTAAATCACTGTTTAACTTTTCTACTGATCATAAGAAAAGTTTGATCATAAGTAAGGTGAATTTTTCCTCCTTCTACTATTACTATTCTTTCTCTTGTCCTAATCTCTTTCCTCCATAAAGCATACATACAAATACTAATAAAATTATTGTACTACTTATGGCTATTCTGTTCCCTATTGTTGCTTTATATAATTGAAATCTCCAGAAAAGGCTACAGTATTTTAAAGATTATATTATTATTATTATGCACAACTTCATGTGTAAATTTAGGATACAAAGCTTAAGTGAATCTCTTTCATAAAAATTTCTGAATTATCAAAAGAAGGATGATTGGTCATATGGATATACAATGTTAAAGTCATTTTACAAATAACAATAATATTAGTTTCTTCAGAATCGGATTTAGCAGTAGCACATTCTGTAACATGTAATTTGTGCTTATTAATGTCAAACAAATTTAAAGTTGGTCACTATCATTAAAATTGAAAAGAAAACTATCAAGTAAAATGTAAATTGTTTATCTATTGATTTAATTTCATGTCTAGGTTGTTAATTTTATATGAGGTAAAAACAGCTCCACAAATTTAATTCATTTCTTAAACTCCCCAAGTCTATCAAACCCTGATGACTTAAAAAAAAAAATCAAAAGCAAATAAAAACACTTCCACTGTTGTATCTTAAAGTCCTTGATTGTGCATTCTAGAATGTTGCTTATTTTATGCATAATGGAATGACTAGGTCACAACAATAGAAAACAAGCAAGAAAAGCTCAGTATTATTGTCTTCATCATCATCATCAACATCAACATCATCATCATCCTAATAAAAACAAGACTAGAAATAATGATGATGATAATAGTTAACATGGTGCTTAGTTATTATTTTAAGCATGTTATATAATTAGCAAATTTAATCACAATGAGATCACATTATTATTATTATTATCACCATTTAACCTTTAAATTTATCCCCTTTTAACTGAAAGACTGAAAAGTAAGGAATTATATAAACATTTTCTACATCCCTTAAGTCTCTTAATTGAAAATTGGTAACAAATTGACACATATTTTTAACTTTCAAACAACCACAGTATTATTTAATAGGGCTTAGATCACAACTTCTTTCTGCTTAACTATTGTTTATGTTGACAAACATTTTATATCTTTAATGCATACTTAATTAGAACACTATTTTACTTAAAGAGGTGATAAACGATCATCAAAATTTAATTTTTTACATAATGGAGCAAAATAATTTGTGCCAGATGGAATAAATAAAGCAATTCAAGTTATGAATAGAAATGAATCATATGTGATACATTTTCAGAGCATTGAATCATAGTAAATAAAACCAAAAAATGTACAGCCTCTCCTAAAATAGCAGTTTATTGATATGAGTTTCTCCTTTTAACAGTATATTTTTGAGCTAAAAAATGTATACCGGGCCTCCCTGGTGGCGCAGTGGTTGAGAGTCCGCCTGCCGATGCAGGGGATACGGGTTCGTGCCCCGGTCTGGGAGGATCCCATATGCCGCGAAGCGGCTGGGCCCGTGAGCCATGGCTGCTGGGCCTGCGCATCCGGAGCCTGTGCTCCGCAACGGGAGAGGCCACAACAGTGAGAGGCCCGCATACCGCAAAAAGAAAAAAAAAAAAAAAAAAATGTATACCATTTTCTTTTCTTTTTTTTGGTTTCCCCACGATAATTTTACTGCCAATAAATATAAAGCAGCTGGTCCTATACTATTATGTACAACATTTATATTACTAATGATTGATAGTTTTAAAAATCAGTTAAATTAAATTAGACTTAGAAGTCAGTTAAACTAAATTAAAAGTATATAGAAGCAAGAACCCATTGTAAACCATAGTCTGAATGAAAAACACCATAGATAACAAAAATTAATCAAGGAAGCATTTTCTTAACCTTTTATGTTTATTTAAAAAATTTATTGTCAGTTTAATTAAATAGGTAACCGCATAGTCTCTCAGTCACCTACAATTTTAATTTACCAAGTGAACAAATCTGTGAAAGTGATTTTGATTTTGCTTTTCCAAAGTAGAACTCTAAATTTAGAAAAAAAACAAAATAAACATTTTATAATATCTATTACATGCAAAAACATCTTTGGGATTTCCCCAAGAGCTTCCAAAACATCACAAATATGTGTTTATTTTTTCTTCAGAAAAAAAGAGAGATGTTAGAAATAATTAGGTTTGTCTCTGTGAACATTACATTATAGTGGAAAAGTTTTTACTCGCTCTGGGAAAGAACATCTAGTTGTGTGAAATCAAAACATTTTAAATAAAATTTCAAAATAAATGTGCATATATTCAAATGAAATTTTTATCTCGGTTTATTAAGATACGAGCTGGAATTTTTACACATCTACTTCTTATTTTTGAGTAAAGATCTAATATAAAGATCTTTTTTTTAAATGAATAAAATAAGCAATCATATTGAGGAACATTTCTCAGGGCAAGAAAAATGTTTAAATCAATTGTTTTAGCACTGATGACTCAAGAGTACTGGAAAGAAAAATTAGTCATATTATGAAGTCTGAGAAAATCACAGAAAAATATAAAGTATCAAAAATAGGTTATCTTTTATGGTATTGAACTGACTGCATTGGTAATTGCTCTTATTACCTTAAAATACTTTTTTAGGAGGCCCAAGAAAAATCAAAGTTTCCTAAACAAACAGGATTGTCATTGAATTATTTGTATCTAACAAGAACTATTTGAAAGTCAACAGCTTATGAAGCATTATGAGACACTAACAGTGATAAAAATAATTGTTTAAAGAGGTTAATTGCTCTTATCAAGGCTTCATCTTCATCACCGGGACAGAAACAGTTTATCTTGCCATCAATACTAAAGGAGAGATGATATTTTACTCCAGATGACCATATAAATATGAAATAAAGGGATATATCCGAATAAACAGAGTAAGTCAAATGAGCCATATAGGTTTTAAAATTGCATAGATATTGAATCAATATTATCTGATTTTCAGGTTCCACTTCTTTAAGATACTGTGGAAAATTTTACATTTCTAAGAGGATTGTTTTTCTTTATTACTGCTCAGTTGTATAATCTCTATGACATATTTAATTATATGTGCATTAAATTATATGTTATCTTATACTTTCTAAGCTATTCCATATAAGTAGATTCCAGCTTCCTAGATATATTGCAATATTTTATATCTTTCAAATATTTTGAATCTTTGAAAAGCAATTTAGAGAAATGTGTAAATATACCTATTTTTACAACAAAAATATTATTTTAAAATTAACTATCTGAAATTTCACTCATAGGCATGAACTTCAGATACGGCTTATTTTATTCAGTGAATATTCTCTCCAAAAGCCCTCCCAGTAGAACAGGAGTGCATTTCCCTGCTGGATTGATGTTAAGCTTAACCATGCGACTTTCTGAATGTGACATGAGCAAACGCTTGAAATTTCCTTTCATTATTGAGTTGTCCTCTTGTGCTTCTTCCATCACCATGGTGTAGCTTCCTCCATATAGTTGCTGCCTCTTCAGTCTGGTTTCAAGTGTTACTGGACCCATAACATGGAGTTAAGCTTTGCTGCTTGAAGCAGAGCTCCCTATTCAAGGACCACTTGGGTCAGCTAGTTACAGTTGAGTATGAGATTACTACTGTATGTCACTGAGTTTTGGAATGTTTTTTATGTATATTTATTGTGACATTAGCTGATGATGTATCTCACTGCACTGTTTTATTTTTTTTCTCCTTAGCCATTTTCACTGATTCTTATATATGTTGCTATTTTGTCTGTTTTTTTAAAATATAAATTTATTTATTTTGTATATTTTTGGCTGCATTGGGTCTTTGTTGCTGCATGTGGGCTTTTTCTAGTTGCAGAGAGCAGGGGCTACTCTTCGTTACGGTGCCCGTGCTTCTAATTGCAGTGGCTTCTCTTGTTGCGGAGCACGGGCTGTAGGCACGTGGGCTCCAGTAGTTCTGGCTCGTGTGCTCTAGAGTGCAGGCTCAGTAGTTGTGGCGCACAAGCTTAGATGCTCTGCGGCATGTGGGATCTTCCCGGACCAGGGCTCGAACCCGTGTCCCCTGCATTGGCAGGTGGATTCTTAACCACTGCGCAACCAGGGAAGTCCCTATTTTGTCTTTTGTATCATTGATTTTCCTTGCTAGAATGTAACGTTCATAAAGTCAAGTGTTTTTGTTTGCTTTATTATAATTCTACATAGTCAACACCTGAAAAAGTGCTTGGTGTGTAATACATGCCTGATAAATGTTGAATGAAAAAAAATATAATTAAGATCCTAAATTTAGTATGCTTAAATTCATAAAATAATAAATTTAGATCCATCTTTTCCTCTTTACACATCAGGACACTAAAGCTTGGGTAATTTAAATGAGTTGACCAATGTCCTAGGATTAGACCCAGCAGATAAATTAAAATTTAAGAATAGCTCGTAATACTATGACATTTAAACATTATTTTAGTAAAGCCCAATATAAAAAAAAAAAAAAACTAGTTTACATCATCACAAACTGTGAGCTGGCATAAGTCCATGGATAGGTATCAACAATCCATGGAGAGTATGAAGAAAAGCTGTCCTTGACTTTGCTCCACTGAAATTAGATAATGAAATTTAGAGGATTTAAGGATTTATGGCCACAGAGTTCTGGCATATTGGATTCAAGTTGTTGGATTGGTCTTTTTCAAGAATTAAGTACCTTAACTTTGGATGGTCATACTATTCTGGACTATGGTGTCAGGTAATAAGTCCAGCAAGGTAAACCTACTGGCACCACATCCTAAGGAGGGGCAGGAAGGTGGGAGAGCCCTGTTATGGGCTGAATGTTTGTGCCTCCACAAAATTCATATGTTGCAGTGTGATGGTATTAGGAGTTATGGCTTTGGAGAGAGGATCAGGATTAGATGAGGTCATAGGGAGGAGCTACCATGAGTGGGATCAGTCCCCTTAGGACTCAGGAGAGAGCTTTTTCCTCTGCTCTACTCTCCATCCTATGAGGATAAAGTAGAAGACAGCAGTCGGTAACTGGAAAAGGTCCTCACCAGAACCCAAACATGCTGGTTCCCTGATCTCAGACTTCCAGTCTCCAGAACTGTGAGAAAATAATTTCTGTTTTTATAAGTCACCCAGTCTATGGTATTTTATTATAACAGCCCAAGCAGACTAAGACAGGCTGTAAGCAGTTTATCACAAGGTCTTAGCACAGTTTTCAGGATCTTCAAGAAGACACAACTCAGTGATGTCAGTAAAGGCTTGATATGATGTGATTGCAATGTGCAGCCTCACCCTGTGAAGTTCTGCATTAGTTCCATCTGTGAGGTGGTCTTCTCTGTCTAATACAGAAAGCTCATTCCTATGAATGAATTTTTGTATCTCCTCCAAATTGATCAGTTGATCCCTAATTCTCCATGTGATGGTATTTGGAGGTGGGGACTTTGGAAGTAATTAATTTTAGATGAAGTCATGAGAGTAAAATCACCATCATGGGATTAATGCCCTTAGTGAAAGAGGAAGATAGAGGAGGTGTATCTCCTGCGAGCATGCACCAAGGAAAGGCCATGTGAAGACATACCAGCAAAAGAGCGCTCACCAGGGACTTGACTATTCTGGCATCCTGATCTTGGTCTTCCAGCCTCCAGAAAAATGAGAAATAAATAGTTCTGTGAAAGTCTCCTAGTCTAAGATATTTAGTTACAGCTGCCCAAGTTAGAACATTCCCTGTGCTAGTGAGAACTGGGATCACTGTGAAAGGTCTTCATTCCAGAGGAAGGGCAGAAAGCTGTGGCAAACTGGATATAGAGATTGATATTTCTGGACAATTAGGTTAAGTAGGTGCCAAGAGGTAGTGATAAATCCAATAGTTAAACACAATGACTATTTCATTTGTTTGTCTGATATTGATTCATTTATAAGATTTATCCTCTCAAGGGTTAGATATTTCCTAAAATTCCTTAACAACTTTTCATCATCATAATCTCTGAAATACATTTTCACAAAATTTAATCTGAATCAGATTATATCTGTCAGAGACAGACAAAATGTGATAAAACTAGAGTAAGTTATAGTATCTGTACACATGAAGAATGTGATATTTCAAATTTCCCCAGGAGGTCCATGCAAAGTCTGGGTTAAAAAAATACAGGTGAGCAGTAAAAGATATTTTCACCTTTCTCTTTTAATGATCTATTCTTTTTATCTTCTGAATGTAGACATAGACTTTATATTTCTTTCAGATGTTCCTTGAAATTATCATGAAGGGTATAAAATGTAAATAATTGCTGACATTAGAACCAATTTACTTCTGCAAATAAGCCATCTTCTTTAAAGTCTGAACAATTTAAATGTATTATGGTGAGTGTATAGGGTAGGTTCATAAGACAAGATTTTAATCACAGATATAAAATGTTTGTCTGCTATGAACAAGGAGTTTTCCTAAGTGTTATTGAGATACTCTCTTTAAATGTTAAAATCATGGTCTCACATCTTACCTACCTCATCCTGTACATGTAGCAGAGCATGCTACTGGAATTAGTTATTTTGAAAGACTGCAAAACTTGAGGAAATAATTGTGCAATAAAACAAAGTTTTATTAATTATATGGAATACATGTTAAGTCTAGAAGTAACATGAAAATGTGTTATAAGGTTATTAATATCTCTATATCCTTAAGAGGTTTCTGATTGCTAACAACTTTTATACAGGAGAAAATTCATTTGAATATTGCTATTATCTCTAACAAGAAATAAAAGCAGGTGCAGAGAGCTCAATGAGAAAAAAATGTAAATGAAAAATTCAGTATTTCTTAACAGGCGTTTTTACCATGTTATTGTTAAATTAATCACATAAAATAATTAAGTCTAATTAATAGGTAATAAGTAATGAGTACCTACTCACAAAACTTGATTCTAATTGCCATCAAATGTACTATGTAATCGGTACTTATTGCATTCAACTACATATCACATGCTTGTTATCTCCTTTGTTTTATAAATTGGAACTTTAGTTCAACTCATGCTTCCTAGAAAGGGTAATGCCTTTGGAATGTTGAAAATGAACTGGCAGGATGCCAAGGAGTCTGCTTAAACTGAAACACAAAAGAGGTTTTGAACAACAAAAAAAAAAAGGGATAATCTCCTAAGCACCTTAAATTTAGTGGTACTATAATAAATGTGGTTGGTATCAAATTATAAATGGCTTAGTTCTTTTCCACTCATTCTTAACAATATTACGCTGTAGTTTCTTAAATCACATAGTAAAGAATGGTAAATGTTTTGTGACACTGTATAATTTCTTTGTAATGTTAAAAATTTCTGTACTGTTTTGAATCAAAGATGGAGAATAAATCATTCTTACCATTTCTAACATACAAATATTTATTTACACCAATAACTTTTCATGGTATTACATGCCATTGCATTAAATTGTTATTACTACTATAAATTTGTCACTAAATAAAATATCCTATTTTATAACAACACAGGCTTTAATCATCAAGAAATAAGAGTATTTGATAAGCTAAGTATTTATCATGGTTGTTATGTTGCCCTATCCAACCAAAATTTCTACTAATCTTCATATGAGAAGATAATAAGATATTTTACAAGTAGTAGCATTGCAGGCATAAAAAAGTGTTCCGACCTTCATAATACAATGACACTAACAAGGAAGTTACTTACAAGTGAAAAAGAAGAACAGGCTAAATTTTAAATTACAACCATGGTCACATGTTCCAAACGATTATTTAATTCCATACTCAAAAATAATAATAACTATAGACAAAAGATAACATAACGGCATTTACTCTGCTCCTACCACATGAATAAAATCTGAATTTTAGTTATTAATGATATTAAGATGAATAATTATTTTATTTTCTACTTAAGTATAAATTTATCTTTTACTAGAATATTTATATAACATAATAAATTTTCATCATAATATTCATCCACTTTAAGCATTTTTTACATTATTCAATTTTAATAAATTGTAGTAAGTACCTAGAAGGTAATAATCTCATTACCTACAATAGAGTAGAGGTTGGGCACATATATGGGCAAAATTATATCTTGCTAAATGTAACATAAAGTTTGAAAAGTGAGCTGGGCTCCCAGCGTTCTGGAATCCATCAGTAAATTTGATTGTGAAAAATAGAGCATCTTGAGTAAGGCATATGAAACAATACTGTAAGAGTCTGGGTTAATCAAAGAGGAAGCTAGACTGTCAGAGATGTTCAAGTAATTTGTAACAGATATTTAAAAGAGATTCATCATGGGGAGAAAACAAGAGGCCATAGCATAAATATAGGATTCATGTATAGGTTAAATCCACAAAAGAAACTCCTTTCATTTAAAGATTGAAAAAACAAAAAAGGAAACATGTCAATAGAATGCATGAATAAAGTTTGATAGTGTGTTTATTAATCTTAAAATATAAAACATTTTCCTTTGCTTCACATGAAATTCAGCCTATATCAGGAGAATTATTCCCTTTATAGGTAAAGGATACTATTAAAATTCTGAACCTCAAAACTCTAAAACTCAGCTAAAGACATCCTATCTATCTATTTATTTAGTTTTAATTTATTTTTATTATTATTTTTTTTTTGGCCACGCTGCAGGGCTTGCAGGATCTCAGTTCCCTGACCAGGATTGCACCCAGGCTACGGGGAATCCTAACCACTAGACCTCTAGGGAAATCCCTTATCTCTCAATTTAAAATTTGAAAGGATTCACATATGCAGAACTTACAATACTTTCTAGGTAGATTAAGTGTGGGTATAGATAAAAATTTCAAAAAAAAATAAAATTGACTACACAGAAGATTGATACACAGCAGGAGAAAAAAGAAGATCAACTTCTTACTTTTCAGGACTTTGCAACTGAACAATCTTTTGATCAGGGTAATGGTTTCTTTAAGGATGTATGATTATGAAAATAAAAATAAAATTTGAAAAAAAATGAAGGGAGGAAATAAATTAAAAATTGCTGAAAACTGAAACTAAGACATTCATACACTTGTTTCCAGGAGCTAGGGAAACCAAAAATTCTTATGACAAAATTTTCTTAAAAACAGAATATATAGGGCTTCCCTGGTGGCGCAGTGGTTGAGAGTCCGCCTGCCGATGCAGGGGACACGGGTTCGTGCCCCGGTCTGGGAGGATCCCACATGCCGCGGAGCGGCTGGGCCCGTGAGCCATGGCTGCTGGGCCTGCGCATCCGGAGCCTGTGCTCTGCAAGGGGAGAGGCCACAACAGTGAGAGGCCCGCCTACCGCAAAAAAAAAAAAAAAAAAAAAAAAAAAACAGAATATATATACCTTTCTCTTTCCATAGTGGCAGGACAAGACGGTGATAGCCCAACTCCCCTACTGGTAATAATGAAAAGGACTAGAAATAGCACAAATCAAGCAAAACAACAACAACAAGACTACCCTAAGGCTTCTGGAAAGTAAACAATATCAGGGATTGTGGAGGGGAATGAAAACTAGTTTCTTTGTTTTTTTTGTTGTTGTTGTTCACCCTCATTGTTTGTCTAGAGAGCAGGTACTAGATAAGGAGCGTCGAAGTGATTCTGGACCTAAAACACATCCAGAAATATAGAGGGTATTCTGGAAAGAAGCCAATACAGGTTGAATACTGTGGGGGTAATACCAGACAAGAGTCAGAGAAGGAGATGCCATAATTCTGTATATAAAACCACAGAAATCTCAGCCTAAAATCTGAGCTTGGCATGCATAGAGCAGATACAAAAATGTATAGCAAAGACATTAAGAAATCAACTCTGAGATGTGAATCCCTGATTACAGGAGGCAACACAGAACTTAGAGGTGATTATCTACTTAAAAATACTTTTTTTTCCGTATGGTTGTCAAGACCCAGAGTTTGCACAACATAATATTTACAGTGTCCAGAACACAATGCAATATTTCTCAACATTCAACAAACCAGGAGAATATGACCAATTCTAAAGGGAAAAGACAATTAACGTATGCACATCCTAAGATGATTCAGATGTTGAATCTAACAGATAGAGATTTTAGAGCAGCTAATTTAACTATATTACATGAGGTAAAGAAAAAACACATATAGAATTAATGAATATATAAGAAATCTCAGCAGAGAAACAAAAAATATAAAACAGAACAAAATTAGAAATTTAGAGCTAAAAACTTAATATCTTAAATAAAACAAAAACCTCACTGGATGGACTCAGTAGCAGAAAAGAAATGATGCCATAAAGAATCAGTCAACTTGAAAAGCAAACAACAGAAATCATCTAATCTGAAGAACAATGAGAAATAAAATATATAAAACTGAAGAGTATCTCAGAGATCTTTGAGCCAAAAAGTCTAATGTGTGTAAGTAAAGTCCTAGAGATGAAAAAGAGATTAGGACAGGGCAAATGTTTGAAGACATATGATACAAAACTGCCAAATATATTGACAAATATAAATTTACAGATTCAAGAAATTCAGTATACCTCAAACAGGATAAACCCAAAGAACACCATACCTGGATATATCCTAGTCAAAGCTATGAATAACAAAGATGAATAAAATATCTTGAGAGCAGCTTTAGAAAAATGACACATGGGCTTCCCTGGAAGTGCAGTGGTTAGGAATCCACCTGCTAATGCAGGGGACATGGGTTCAAACCCTGGTCCGGGAAGATCTCACATGTCACGGAGCAGCTAAGCCCATGCACCACAACTACTGAGTCTGTGCTCTAGAGCCTGTGAGCCACAACTACTGAGACCATGAGCTACAACTACTGAAGTCCGTGCGCCTAGAGCCCATGCTCCACAACAAGAGAAGCCACAACAATGGGAAGCCTGCACACCGCAATGAAGAGTAGCCCCCACTAGCCACAGCTAGAGAAAGCCCGCGCACAGCAACAAAGACCCAACGCAGCCAAAAATAAATAAATTTTAAAAAATTAAAAAAAAATTTAAAAAAGACACATGGCATAGAAGGGATAAACAATTCAAATTACCATGGATTTATCATCAGAAACCAAGGGGGCTAGAAGACAGTGGAGCCATATCTTTAAAGAAATGACAACCCAGAATTCTTTCCAGGGGAAAAAAATTTCATCAGGAATGACAGAGAGAACATTTTCAGATGAAAATTTAAAAAATAATAGACTCTATCCCCAACAAATATGCTCTACAATAAATGGGGAAGAAATTCCTTCAGACTGGAGGACAATAATATCAGAGGAAAATCTGAATCTTTAAGGATGGAGGAAGAGTAAAAGGAAATGGTAAAGAGATGAGTAAGTAACATTTTTTTCCTCTTCAGTTCCTTACTATATCTATAATTCTTAAAAGGAAAATCATCATAATTTCTGGTGAGATTCTCAATTAATATGAATACAGATATAATACATATGATATTAATAATAAAAAAAAGATCAGTGTGGAGCCCTTGTAAAAGCACCTATATGGTTGTCAGGTTTCTATATTTAATGTAAAGTGTCAGATAATTAACTGAGATAACTTGAACAGATATTGAACATTAAAGTACATTGAGTCAGAGATTAGTGCAGAAAATGAATAATTCATGAGGAAGACATATATGGGAGAGAGAATAATGACCCCCCCAGTGATATTCACATCATAATCTCCAGACCTTTTGAACATGTTATTTCACATGGGAAAAAGAACTTTGCAGCTGTGATTAAGTTAGGATGCTGAGTTGAGAGAATGATCCTGGATTACCCAACGTGGGTCCAATGTAATTGCAGGGAAGTCAAATATAGAGAAGATGTGAGGAAGGAAGCAGAGTCAAAGTGATACGATGTGAGAAAGACTCAATCTGCCAAAGCTGGCTTTGAAGTCGGAAGGAGACTGCAAGCCAAGGAAGGTGGGCAGATTCTAGAAATGGAAAAGACAAGAAAAGGGAATCTCCTGTAGGGCTTCCATAAAGGAACACAACCCTACGGACACTTGATTTTATCCCAGTGAGAATCATTTCCAACCTCTGACTTCAAGAACGTAAAATAATATATTGTGTTGTTTACAGCAATAAAATTCTTGGTCATTAGTTATAGCGACAATAGGAAACTAAAAGAAGATAACTATAAATGTGTACTGTGTCACTGAGCCTCAAAATATGTGATGCAAAAATCAACAGGATTAAAGAGAGAGAAAAAAGTTCACAATCATGGTGGAGGATTTTAACAACCATCACTCTAATAGAACAAAACAAATTCAGTAAAGACACAGAAGATGAAAGAACACTAACACCCATCTTGATCTAATGTATATTTATAGAGCACAATATCTGCAGAATACATATGTTTTTCAAGTACACATTATGTATTCACTAGGTAGATCATATGCTGGGACAGTAAATAAACCTCAATAAATATGAAAACAATCAAAATCATATAGAGTGTGTTTTCTAAGCACAACTGTATTAAATTAGAAATAAATAACAGCAAAATATCTGTGAAAACAATAAATATCTGGAAGCTAAACATATCTTCATAAATAACTATTGACCAGTGATGAAATCACAAAGAAATATAAAAAATATTTTCAACTGAAAGCCAAGAGAAAGACAACATATCACTATTTGTGGCATGCAGTTAAAATGCTACTTAGAGAGAAATTCCAGAAAAAGCTGAATAAACCAATATGCAAGACTTTAACAGCACAGGACGAGTGCATCTGTGATCAAAAAACAACTTATAGTTTGTTAGCAATCAGCCCTTGAAAAATAGAGTATCCTAAGTACTGTATTTTAAATACTATACAATAACTTATAAGGATGTAAAATAATTAAACAAAACAACTTGAAATGAGAAATGAAATTCTCACTACATATGTGAAACACAGGACCATTAATATTAGGAATACACAGATAAAAATCTAAGGTGATGTTGATCAATTACTGATAACTAATATAATTCAGTTTACATTGTGCTTTGGGTTAAACACTGTGTAATAAAAGGCCACAATTTTCAGGATAAGCAGCATTAATACCATTAAATACATAGCACTGTGAAATCTCCCATAACCGCCACTAGATGTCTCTAATAACTGACTTTGGCTGCATTCCTTCTAAAGTTATGCATTAAATACTGCAACATGAACTACTGTATTTTGATTTTCCCACGAAAATACATGTTTTTCAAAGCAGAAAAGTTGTTTTAATAAACATACAAAATGAAAATAACTTACATTCAATATCAAGGTACATGCTTTTTTGGTGCCCTCCAATTCTACTTGCAGCTTCACAGTCATATCTCCCTGAATCTGACAACTTCACATCTTTAATATGCAGTGATGAGCTTCTGTGCTGCCCTCTGACTTCGATACGTCCGTCTGGGCTCTGTTTACATTGATTCAGGAAAAAGAAAAATTTTATGCTTATTTTGTATAAAATGATGATGAAACATATTGCATTTATCATAGACACAATAAATGAAAATAAACTCTTACCTGTATTCATTTTTTATTTCAAAAAAGCAGTGTTTATTTGTACTTTACTGTTTTTAGCTAATCCATTTTACCAGCCCACTTGCTTATAGGAACACTGACTTGTAAGTAGTAAAAATGCAAACATAAGTTTTATCAACCTCTTTTATTTACTATGTTTTTTGCTTTTTATAAAGCTAGTATGTTCTTCTAGGAAGGATTTTGTTGTCTTTCAATTGTGTTCTTCACAAACATAGCAAAATGACAATAATGCCTATTCAATTCTGGTTAAAACCTACCAGTGAAAATGATACTCCTGCTGTATTTTAGTTTTCTATTTCACTACATAAGGAGGATATATCAAGATGTATGAAAATTAAAGACTTTAAGAGGAATTTATACTTTTCAATTTTGGATGAATGCAACAGCATTGCTCATAAGCATAATTGGTACCATATGCATCATAGATACACTATTAAAAACACAGCATTCTTAGGAAGGCATTGGAAAAATATGGAAATTATTAAGCACTTAACTCCACAAATATGACTCAAATCAAGGAATTGCTTATAATCCAATAACATATAGATTATATTTCAAATTAGAATTATTGTGTGCAACATAATTATAGAATTTTCTTAAATCAAATACCTTTATAGCACACATATTTAAAACAAGAATAGTTTATTCATTGAATTTTACTCTGTACTATCAAGAAATATAGTGAACTTTTAGCACTTTATAACTCATTGGAAACATCTATTCTACCATTATTGAATTGATTCTTTTTAATATTTGAGGTTTTAGTGTTCAACAAAATATTGTATATCATACATTCAATTGAAATATGTATGTTATTATAAACAGTATAATGGTTGTTTAATTTTCTATATGACAGATTTGATTTGGTTTTGCAAATTTCAATACATGTGTGTACTTTGCATTATTAAAATGATGTTTAACTATTCCTTTATTAATATTAAAAGACTATCTTAAAGCTTTTTTTCAAACATGTTGATTGGGGGAAAATATGGTTACTTTGTGTGCTTTTTAATTTTATATAGGAATGCAATCATTATACAATCCTCTCACTCACTCATAATTCACTATCTGGAAAATGGTCTTCAAAAACAAAGAAATAAACAAAAGCATATTAGGGATGTATTATGTAACTTAGATCAAGATTTCTATGTCAAAAATATGTTCCCCACCTCCCAAGTATTGCTAAAGAAATAGTAAGGTGAAGATTTCAAGCAGAAGGGTATTCTCTTCTGCCAATTTTTAAGATGGTCAGCTGCCAAACCCATTTACTTAATTGAAAGAAAAGAAAACAAAATGTAAGAATCCACAGAAGTTAAAAATCAGAATGAATAAACCCAAAAGCAAAATGGCCAATTGTTATACAAGGTAACTAACTGCTGTTCCGTAACTAAATAGGTATTCTTTGGTCCTTATCTCATTGCAACTCTGTTCATCATTAAACCCTATTGAACTATACCCTTCCTTTCTTGTGTGCCGACTTCCTTTGGCTTTCAAGACACCCACATGATCCTGATTTTTCTCCCAGTTTTGGTTGTAGTTTCCTTGGGCTTGGTTTTGGTTACAGCCTCCTCTCTTCCTCACGCCCTCTGTATTCTGTCCTGGACTCTAGTGTCTTTTCAGTCAATACAATCCATTTAGGCACTCTTATCCCTGCCCACATCTACACTGATGATCTCTAGTCACTCTTTCTCCACCCAGGATCCTTCTTTCCCTGGAGCTACATAACTACATAGGTAGTATGTAGTTTCTAGAGCTACATATCACGTGCAGGGCAAGTCCATTTGATATATATCTCAAACTAGCATGTGCAGATGAATACATCATGCCTTACCCAGCATCACCTGCCCTCTCCCAGTTGTCTTTCCATGAATGATACTAATTCTTTCCCATGCCCCATGCTATACCATGTCCTCAGTCTTGGATCAGTTGCTGAACATTTATTCATCTATTTATATTCTGAATAATGATAAATCTCAGTTTATCATCTTGCTCGACATTATGATTTCCAATTTTCAGCAACTGTGTTTCCATAGACCTATCTGTTCTCTGCCTCTCCATTTACAGTTTTAGTTGTGCTGGTAAGTCGGAAGGATATTGACAGGCGTCTCTGGATTTCAGAGAGAACAATCACATCCAGGCTGAATGTGATCGAAAAAGACTCCCTGACTCTGCAAAAGCCTTCAACATTATGCTATTTCCTACGTTTCTCTTAGCAAAAACTCGTTCCAGCTGCAGAAATTATTTCTTGTGTAACTAAGAATAAGTCTTCTTTTTTTTACAACAAACTTTTATTTCTCATAACAACTTTATGAAGGTTTCACATCCCTGGACCTCATACCCTATAATTACAAATAACATTGTATTGCCTCCCAAATAAAACCCCAATCTATTAGCCTGATGCTTACGGACTTCCATATGGTATTTCCTTCCTGTTTAAGCACAGTTTACAATTTGGATACTGTTAATTTGGATTCCATTTAATGTGAATTATTTGTATTGTCATGAATGTCTTGTGTTTTCTAAGCAGCCTTCACACATCTTTCTCAAATCTTTCCCCCTTTATCTCTTCCATATTTACACAGAAGTATTCTACCATCATTCTTTCAATTTCTTGGCCAGATATCAATTTATTTTCAAAATAATCCCTGGTTGACTGCTATACATACATACATAATGTCCCTGTGCTTTTCTTGGGACACATTGCTTTTTCTAGTCTTACTGGAACTTCAGATTTTATCCTGCAGTTTGATATTATAGTTGTACAAATGCGAGAATATTTTTATGGTACTTTGTGTGAAACTCACCTGGACTAGTACCTAGGACAGAATCATTACATTCTAAAATTTTTATAAAGCAAATTAAGTTATAGTGAAATGTACATATAATTGAATAAAGGAAATGTAATACTTCAGCTATACTTTACTATGGATTAAAAACGTGACATTTAATACCTTAATTAGAATGTGACAAGAGATGCGTTAATAATGATGTGAAGCAAACTGTTCCTTCTTTCATTAGGGAAAATATTGTTCTTTTGTACATTAAAAAGTAAATTTACCCACCTTAAAAATCAACAGGTACTTTTGTTATTATGATATGGTTTTTGACTTGTGGAAAACTATCCGTGTGTGTAAAGTTAGCATGCTATTAGTAAAAATGGTTTTATTTAAAAGTGTTTAATAATATATCTAAAAGTAATAGAAATACCAGAAGAATAGAATTTCTTCTGGAATGTGTGTGATTCATTGAGAAATTGTAAGTCATTTTCAGAGTTGACATTGGCTTTGTAATAATGCACAATATACATTGACTAGAAGACCAAAGTAATTTCTTCTCATTTCTGACATTCCAAAGGACATCTTTCTCTTTGTGCTACAAAAAGGCATTACACATATCTGAAAGAAAATTCATTATATCTTGACTTGGATTCACCACCTACTGAAGATTCATTTAAGACACCTGATATTTGATTGAGACAGGTTAATGGGTGTATTAGCTCTCCATCTAGTATTTTCAGTTTCTATCACTGCATTAACATGATTAGAAACTGTCTGACTGTACATTATTATTCAAATCCTTTACAGAAGGACTCTCTGGAATTTAACTTGATATTATATATTTTGCCTTTCTGGAAGGTCAGCTTAAGAGCTGCTTGAATAGTATTTCAATATGGGAACATATGTATATGTATAACTGATTCACTTTGTTATAAAGCAGAAACTAACACACCATTGTAAAGCAGTTATACTCCAATAAAGATGTAAAAAAATAAAAATAAAAAAAATAAAGTCTATTTTATCTGAAAAGAAAAATATATTGATAAAATGATTATTTATAGAGTTTATTGTCCTTTCAATAATCCCTTAATCAAATTTCTATGTGATAACTACCATCTTCAGTTTAGTTCAAACATAAATATTTTGTTGTAAATTTTAATTGTTGGGCATTTGAATTTATATAATGTGTCATGTTTACTTTTGTAGCTTTACCTAACTAGACATTTAGTGCCAAATTTGGGATCCAACTGTAGTACACAACCCATCTGAGTTGGGCAGTATTCCTTTCTTTCTTCTTCCTCACACTCTTGTCTTTGAACCTTTTTAGAGTCATTGACCCTTTGGCTTTTTGAGAAAATTGTGGATCATGTCACTTACTCAACATTTTTTCTATATATGTGCAATTGTTTCACAATAAGCATCCAGGCGCTGGGGATATAAGCTGAGCAAAATAGAATAATTTCCGCTCTTTATGGAATTTAAGTTTAACCGAGAAGACAGATATTACTTCTAAGATATAATACAAATAAACTCAAAAATACCATGTGGGAACACCACAGTTTCATTTTGGGGGTGTTAATGGAGGGATGGGTTAGAGTCAGAGGTATGTTCCTTGTTAAACCGAAGTGTGGATTGGGATCTGGAAATGGTGAAAGAGGGGCAGTGTTGTAGAGAGAATTCTGGGCATATGCCACCAGAAGGCTTATGAGAGAACTGAGAGAACCCAGTAGGTGCAGAGAAGAGACTGTGAGAACGTGGACTCTCCTGACATTGGACAGGCTGATAGCGAACACGTGCAGGACCCAAGACACATGCAGACACACAACACATTTGTACCCTTTGACTATATGTTATTTTTTTCTCATTGTATGCTATGCAGTTTTGGGGGAGCGATTCTTTTTATTATATATTATGTTTGCATTATTTGCAATGGCATTAAATCTCTATTGAATGTAAATTAAACAGCTTCAAATACATAGATGTAGCAGCAAGGCATAACTGCTAAATGTATAAAAAAAGAAAGCAGACTCTTTCCAAACATTATTGGCATTAATTTACCCAAACTGACTTCTCAAAATCATGATAAAGTTTCATTACATTCACTAATTTCTGCAAAGAAATTTAAGCAGAAATATTGTTTTGCTCTTATAAGAGTTCTATACTTACTCTTAGTTTTAATGTCTTTTTCCTCTGGGCTTGATCCCGCCTTCCTAAGTGTACTCCTATTCTGATGTCATAAAATAAACTTTTGTACAATTACCATTCCTCCTAGCAATGTAAATTGATGAAACAAAGAGTAATATGTCCAATAAAATTTCTTAAGTTTTGTAGTTTCTTCACTGGTTCTAGGGCCCTTTTCTTCTCTTTGCACATACAGTCAGTAATTTATTCAACAATAGGAATTGAATATAGGAATGAATAGCTGCTAACACATACAATAGGTGATAGTTAGATACATACTAAATATTTTACATTTATTAGTTCATAACACTGCTATGATCCTCATAATAGTGCTATGAGATGGGGACTAATATCATCCCCATTTTAAAGATGAGCAAAATGAGGCACAGAGACATTAAATAACTTGCCCAGGTCCCACACAGCTTATAAGTGATAACAGTGGGGTGCCCAGGCTGTCTGGCCCAGGAGTTCATATTCTGAATTACTTTTGCCATATGGCTCACTAGCTGGGACATAACTATGTGGCTGAGTTACATACTGTGCCATAACTATGTGACCAGCAATCTGCTGGGTTCTGAGGACAGAAAGATGGATAAGAAAGGCAAAGCCTTTAGTCTCAAAGGTTAAAAGGCTTAGAGGAAAATCATAAATTTCATCTGACATAGATGAAATTAAAGAAGAACACCTAGTAAAGTCTACAGAGGTGAGGAACAATTACTTGCAGATATTTCTGCCTAAACAGGGTCCTGAAGGATAAGTAAGGCACCAGACTGGCTGCGTAATTTGCAGGGCCCACTGAAAACTGAAATGTGAGGTCTTTTGTTCTAAAGTTACTATGAATTTGAAGACAACCACAGCAGCACTTTAAACCCAATGCAGAGCCCTTCTGAGTGTTGGGCTCTGTGCAACTGTACATGTCACATATCCATGAAGTCAGCCCTGGCCAAGTAAATAGGAGGAAAGTTAGGAAGGAAATGGGAACTACATAGGTCTGGACTAGAGGGGAAAATGACATGTTCAAAGAGTTGAAAGAAGCTACCTAGAGCTGGCATATCCGATATAAGTTGGAGGGAGGTAAGACGTGAAGTGGCTGGGGAGACAGACAAGAATGCCACAAAGAGCCTCAAAAGTCAAAGCAACATTGACAAAAACATGAAAGCATGCTCAACATCCTTAGTCATCATGAAAATGCATACCAAAACTCCATACTACCTCATGCCTTCAGGGATGGCTATAAACAAAAAGACAGGTAATAACAAGCACTGGATAGGATCTGGAGAAAATGGAACTTTAATGCACATGTGATAGGAATGTAGAACGGTGCAGGTGCTTTTGATAAAATGTCTGACAGGTACTCAAAATGTTAAACACAGAGTTACCATATGATTCAGCCATTACACTCCCAAGAGAATTAAAGATATATGTCCACACAAAATCATGTACTACATAAATGTCCATAAGAGGATTATTAATAAATCCAAAAAGTGAAAGCAACACAAATATCCATCTACTAATAGCATGGATAAATAAAATGTACAATTTCTATATAATGAAATATTATTTGTCAATAAAAATGAGGTACTTACACAAGTCACAACATAGATGAACCTTGAAAACACTATGCTAAGTGAATAGAAGTTAGTAACGAAGTATGCATTTTGAATGCTTCCATTTTTACAGAATTTCCAGAACAGACAAATCTATAGATACAAAAGTGATTGCCTAAGGCTGGCAGGTGGTGGTAAGGTGACAGGGGAGTGACAGTCAAGTGGAGCAGGACTTGTTTTTGAGGTGATGAAAATGTCCCCAAATTTATTGCATTGATGATTGCACAACTCTGTGAATATACTAAAAGGCAATTTATTTAATTTTACCCTTTGATGGGTAAATTGCATGTTGTGTGAATTATATGTTAGAAAATATTAAAAATTAAAGCCAAAAGAAAGAATGACTGTTCTATAAAGAACTGGAAAGGACAGGCAAGGTTTCAGGCAAAGGAGTAGGGAGAATGCATTTGTTGTTTGAGGGCATCATTCATGCCTCAGGGTAGAGAATAACTTTGAAAGGGGGAAGAGAAAACACCAAGAAACATACTGCAATGATAGTGTTCTGGGAAAAGGTAGAGGTAGATGAGATGGAGAGAAGTGAGTGAATTCTAGAAACATACTGAGGAAGAATCCACAGCATTCAGTGAATGTTTAGATGGGAGCTGGTGATGGAAGAAAGGAGGAAAAGGATATTTTCAAGTTTCTGTCACAGATCCCTGGATGAGAAATCTGATTCATTATTTGTAGATTGCTGTAGATATATAAAATTATACATATATATGCATATATTCACATTTGACCATAACAAATCATATTTTAATAACCAGCAGACATTATTTTCCATATTATATACCCAGTACTTTACTATTTGAAATTGAAATGCTATGATAATCAGGCCCAAAGCAGAATAAACTTTTCAGAGATTTTAACTTAAAAAATTAGAAAAGGTGAATTCCAACTGATAATTGTTAAAATGCTGGTTTTCAGAATGTGACTTGAATATTTTGTATTGGTGTCTGTGTGTGCTGCCTTCTTTACCTTAACAGTAGGTAAGACCAGAGACTACAGAACCAAATGGGAAACTTTACATCCTGTTTGTGCCATCTATAAGCTTTGTAACCTGGAGTCAACTACTTAATTTAGCTGTACCTCAGTTTCTCACTCTGTATAATGGCTTTAAAAGTACAGCCTTTATAGTATTATGAGGGAGATTAATGATTTGAATATTTGAAAAGAGCTCAGCCCCTGTTAAGTAGTTGGCAAATAAATTGGCACAAAACATCTGATATCCAGATCTAAATGATAAATATGTGAGTTTACACAATATCCATTTCATTGTGAGGTCCAAAGGCATTCTGTCCCAAAGGGAAATGACACCTCTCCTATCTTCTTACTTAACAATGCATTATTGTTGCTAGACTTTTCTCATGATTCCTTGAACCACATGCCAGTTATTTATTTATAACATTATAAAATATTTATAATATTTTATCAATGAAAATATGTAAGATATTCAGTAAAAAACAAAATTAAAATTAGGATGAAAAGCTACTATAGGACAGCAAAATTACTAAATAAATAATAAATGATAAAACATTTCACATATAAATGATTAAATTGCCAAATAATGAGATTTATATTTTATTTCATCCATAATACTAATAACAAATCCCTAGATATTGAATTTATCTGTAATTGCCACTACATTTGTGGATGGTTTGGCTGTATCCTTGATCCTGCCCTTCATCAGAAGTACGTTCCTTGCTCAAATGCCATGACTTTGGTGTCAAAATCCTTGTCTTGTGGGCTTTATACAGACATAGGATCTGTGTCACTATTCAATGGTTTTAAATTTGTGGATTCTAATGACTATGTATCATTTCCAAAATGTATATATTATTTAAAGCTGTATTAAGTATCCTGACCCCATGTCTATATCACTATTACTTATGGTCATTCATTGTGATTGGAGTTCTAAGCAAATAAATTAGGAGAGGAATGTGCTTGTAGTACGGCTGATCATTTTAATTTTGGCAACACCGTTGTTGACTCTGAATGACAAGATACTTGTTTTTTTGGTGTTTCTTGAGTGTATGTGCAATTTTAATCAAATATGAAGATAATAGAACAAAATATTTGATATCAGTGTTGTTCAGAAAACTCAGGACATAGGAATTCAAGCCATAAATATGTGCCTAGCGTAGAAAGCCAGTAGGCTTTCGATCCATTTAAAATATCATTGCTTTCCCCAAGGTTAAGAAACCATGAAAAATAGGTTGATCGCTATTGTTTCTGAATTTCCAATTTTTCTGCATATCCTTCATAATGGAAAATAAGCAAAGAAATAAAACTCCTTATTAAAAAATCAATAAGGGATAAAGAAGCCAAGAAGAAACTTAAATCTAAAAGTTACATTCTATCTTGAGCTAAAATTTAGTTTCATGGCACACAAAAATGAGAAGATAGAAAGGAAGTCTGAAAGAATCAGGCACATTATACACTGAAATTCTTCCTATTCAACATTTATTATAAGATGGTCAGGTGTATTGTGATGATTTATGCACATAATTGAACTTACCTTGTGAATATTGATATCACATTATTACACCATACTGCTCTGGAAGTAACATAATGACTAAAATATAGACTCCATTGTTTCAAAGCTTTGAAAAAGCCATAGGTTTGGTTCAATGTCTTTTTAATTCAGATTTTAAAATGTTTTTCTTTATAACATAAACATAACCAATTGGAAAACAGATGAAGTGCAATACTAAAAATATTAGAATTGGAATGGCATAACACTGATAATAACTGAGGCTGTGTTAGAACGTGGGGTTTCTTTATACCATTCTCCAGTGTTTGTTTTAAATATATGTCACACATTTTATCATGGTAATTTTTAAACAGCATAACCAAGATGGGATGTGTTCCTTCATCCGATTTTTTCAATTGTTAGAACATACAGAGCAGAGCAGAACCCAAATTAAAGTATAGAGCATGCTGCTACAGCCTACTTACAAACCCATAGATTTTTGTATTGAAAGCCCTGAGATTTTGCTGTCATTATTTTGCAGAGTTATCACAGTGCAAGTTGGCTAATACACAGTACATAACTTTTGTTGCTTTTCCCTAGGTCTGGTTAGAATTACTTAAGTTTGTGTAACCTCAGTGCTAGATACATGATAAATGTTATTATACTCTGTGATGTAGTTAGTAACAAATGTCTCAGCGGTATGGCAATCTTGTCCAAATTAGAGACAAATGAAAGATTTTGCAAAGCAAAAAGCACAATATGCAACAGCAATTAGTACAATAATGTTAAATGAAATGTTTAAAAAATGCCTGACACATAGTATATATTCAATGTTAATAGTTATTATCCTTTTCCTATAGTATATCTTTATACAAATTCCTACAACATGTTCTGTAAAGGAAAAACTACAGTGTGAAGAAATACAAAATATTTTGGGAACATTCTTTCTTTGCTCTATCTAGTGAGACAAATAAGGACCCTGTTCTGAGCCTTCTGTGGCCAACACTCACTCAAAGCATGAAAAAGACACAGGACTGCTCTAAGTATATGTATGTTTTCTTCTTGTCTATGTTTCATTTGGATAAATTGTATTTTTCTGTCTTTGATTTTACTAGACTTTTCTTCTGCAGTATCTAATCTTCTGTTAATCCAATCCAATGTCTTTTTCACTTGACATTTTTCTTGATCTCTAGAATTTTGTTTTAGCCTTTACTTTGTCATGTTTCTCTGTATTATGCTCATGCTTTCCTTTTACCTTGTAGTACATATGCAGTATATGTAAAAAAAAAAAAAAAAAAAGATGTTCCTATCTACTAATACTGTTATTTGTGTCAATGGATCTGTTTCTATTGATTGATTTGTTTTTTTCCCTATTATGGGTTATATTTTCATGTACCTTGTATACCTCATAATTCTTTATTGGATGGCAAACATTGTGAATTATATACTTTGAGTTATATGAAAACAGTTTTATTCTTTTGAGGCTTTTAAACTTTGTTAGGCGAGCTGGGAGCAATCTTTAGTTTAGGGCTAATTCGACCATACTACTGAAGCAACGTACTTCAGTATTCCAGTGGTTCTTTCTGTGGCCTTGGATAGTTTCCTCACACACACATACACTTATCAATACTCAGCTAAAGACTCTTGGGGAAAGTGATGAAGATCTCTGGAGCTCTCTCTGTGTGAATTTCTTCTCTACAGGGCTCTCTGCTCTCTGGTACCCCATCCTGTGATTTCTAGCACCCTAAGTCATTCAAACTCAGAACACTGTCTCCTCAAATAAAAGAGTCAGACTCTTCATCCCTGTGCTACAGCCTGGAAACTCTCTACAAAGTACGCTCAACCAATCATAAGGGTCACATCATTTGTTTCTCTCCTCTCATGGATCAATATGCTATCCATCATGACATAAATTTTGTTTGTTGTCATTGTTTAAAGTCAGAGTATAAATCAAGCCCTTTTTTATCTAATATGTCTGGAAATATACGTTTTAACAAGTATTTTAAATTGTCACTAGTCCCATACTTAACATCAGAAAATGCAATGCATTTACCATCTAGTAATCAACTTTTGTCACATATATGAGAATTCTTATGGTATACAACACATTGTTATTAACAGCATACTTTTATCAGACTAATACCACAAAGTAGAATAGTACCTGGAAATGTATGTGTATATTTTTCCTTCTTTTAAAAAATCACATCATTTCAAATACATATTAAATTATATACAACATAGGATATATAAGAAATGTTATGAAATAATGTGCATAATTACTGCCATATGTACTGGCAGTGTTATAGCAAATATATGCTCCTTTTTTAACACAGCTATGCTGAGTGACTCATATACTTTACTCCAGTGCCTCATTTTAGGTGGGAGGATCAAGAAGATAAAAATATTTCTTATCTCTGTGTTTTGAACTCTTCTCAGGCTGTCTTACTGTCTGACAATTATGCAATTAACCTAATTATTTTAAATAAAAAGCACTTTATTTATTGGAAATGTTTTATATTACACATGCACATAAACACCAAAAACTAACAATACATAAAAACACAGTTTAATCAAATCATTTTGCTGCATAGACAAAGAAACAAACTACCTCTAAAAGATGGCTAAAAATTAAAACTGTGTATAATATACACGAACTCCAGTGAGCTGCTTTAGTTTGGTTTTGGTTTTGGATTTTGTTTGTTTTGTGGTAAAATATCTATTCATAAAGAAAAGACAAATTAAAACAAATACTGCATATACAAACTAAACTTTTTATAGTTTAGAAGTCTTCAATTAAAAGAGAAGGTACTCTCTAGAAAGGATCTAAGTTATCAAGATAATAAAATAATGCATAGGAGAAAGAAAGGTGGAAATGTTAACAAAATTTATTTATTTTTTACCAAAAGCCAAATGGTGTATTAAGACAGTTTCAAAGTGTGGAATAAATGAATCAGTGATACAACTATAAACCATAGAAAGGAAAAGATACAGTGTGGTCTTTGTCAAAACATTAAAAGAGAAGGTAAAGCCTATATTCTATATTATATCTTTATAATAAAAGAAAATTATGGCTCAGACATGTCTGTGATGAATCTTTACATTGATATGTATCAATCATCAGGCGATAAAAATTTATAGACATTATCATTAAAGGGGGGCATGGTGTAAACAGAGAGCCAAGAAGCAGAGATGGTCTGGGAAGTTATATTACCTTTGCTACAATAATCAAAAATGATAAGAAACAGCCCTCAACAAGTTTCTAATTGTGTGCTGGGATATGCAGGTATGGGATGTATAGTAAATAATTATACTACAGGGCAGATTGTTGCAAATTATATGAGAAGGTGTTAGAATAGTATACTTCTTAGCACAATGTGCTGTCTCAAGATGCTGATCAAAACAGCCAGCCAGGGGCTTCCCTGGTGGTGCAGTGGTTGGGAGTCCGCCTGCCGATGCGGGGGACACGGGTTCGTGCCCCGGCCTGGGAAGATCCCACATGCCACGGAGCGGCTGGGCCCGTGAGCCATGGCCACTGAGCCTGTGCGTCCGGAGCCTGTGCTCCTCAACGGGAGAGGCCACAACAGTGAGAGGCCCGCGTACCGCAAAACCAACCAAACAAACAAACAGCCGGGCATGTTTCTGTAATATAGGAAGAGGAGATCCAACATCTTTCTATGGTACACACAGGAAATGTGTGCAGTTCTGTTGCTTGCTAACCTCCTGCTTCTATAAAATTTGTTTATGGAACCTCCTTAATTATCACCATTTCTATCATTTGGTCTCAGAGGATATTTAATTTATGAATTAGCAAATTATTAATTCACTAAGCAATCAGAGGATTATATAAATTTATTCAAATTGTTTATCACTGAGTATGCTACTATTTCTATAGCATTATGGGTTTTTTTTTTCTTTTTAATTTTTGTCCCAGTAGCTTCACACCTCCTATGACTCAGATAGATGCAGTGTACTTCAAAACTGAATGCAAATATCCATATAGTAAGTCAATTCTAGTGTTCTGTACACAGTTTAAGTTCTTATCTGGTTTCAGATTTCATAATTAAAAGAATAGTGGTCTGCAATTTATACTTAGCTTACCTAAAGAATTCAACAATTAACCTAAACACACACATAGTTAAAAATCAATAGTCTTACTACATAGACTTCAGGTTGGCAATCAAAGACTCTCTCAGCACACTCAAAAGTGCTGAAAACTGCAATTAGTACATCAAAGATTTGTGATAGTGTTCACTACACTTATGACTCACAATGTACATTCAAAGTTGTAGTTAGATAAAGTACACACACTATTGAAAATCTTCCAGCACAAATGATTGATGGAGGAAATGTGAAATCTTATTTGGTTGAAATTAATTGATCTTAATAGTAGGATTTGAGGAAAAAATGAAGGTAATAGAGATTTGAAGAATGGCCTATCATATAGAGAAGTATAGGTAATAAAAGGGATTTCCAAATGATATGAGAAGGTATTGGAGTCTTCTGAACAAAAGAGTGATATTATCTGGTGTATTTCAAATGGACAAATTTAGCTATTTTAATGAGAATAACAGGGGGCAAAGTGAATGCATTAAAACCTCTTAAAAGTTATTACAATAGTCTAGGCAAGTCACTATGCTGGCTTGGACTAGAGCAGTAACAGCTGCGTTTTGAGAAATGATCAAAATTTTAATATATTTAAAATAAGGCTAACAGGATTTACAAAATTTGAATGTATGTATAACAATCAATAAGTCAAAGATTACACAAAGAATTTTAGACTATATTACTGGAGGGAAGGAATCACCACTTAATGAAATTTGGATGACTGATGGAGAAGCAGAAGTAGAGATAATGTATAGAGTTGGACTGGATACTCTCAGTTTAAGATACTTATTTAATATCCAAATGGAGCTACCTGGTAGAACACTGTATACAGACAACTAGGATTTAGTGGAGAGGTCCATGTTTAAAATTTGGATTTTACTGAATCCAGCTGGTAATTAAAGCCATGATGAGACTAGATGAATAAGTCAAGGGAATAAACATAGTTAGAGAAAGGAATCCAAGAATAGACCCCAAACTAGGGCCCTTGATAATTTAGATATCAATTAGAAGACAAAGACAGATAAGAGAAAAAAACAGGAAAGTATACCATAAGCCAAAGACCATGCAACAAGCAGAAAAGATCATTTAATTGGATCAATGCTTCTCTTAGGCAGAAAAGTAAAATCAGGAATGCTAATTTGTGATAAAATTTAGAAAAGTGAATGTTATTAGTAACAAGCTTTCCAAAGAGTTTTAGTGGAGTCATGTGGTCAAAGCCTGACTGGAGTATATTCAAGAGATACTTCTAGGAAGAATTTAGAGAGAACAAGATTAAACAACATTTTCAAGGGATTTTGCTATGAATAGAGGATAGAAATCAGATGGGATTTGGAAGCCAAATGTAGTAGCTATCTACCTTTCTAATATTTGCACAGACAAAAATATATACTCATATATGAAGGATATGTGGGTATAACTATAATTAACCATACTGTGCATTTCATATCTATGACTCATTTATTTTGGACTGGAAGCTTGTACCTCTTAATCTCCCTCACCTATTTATTTCCTCCCGTCACCCAATTCCCCTCTGGCAACCACCTGTTTGTTCTCTGCATCTGTAAGTCTGTTTCTGTTTTGTTATGTTTGTTCATCTGTTTTGATTTTTAGATTCCACACACAAGTGAAATAGTATTTTTGTCTTTCACTGTCTGAATTATTTCTCTTAGCATAATACCTTCCAGGGCCATCCATGTTGGCAAGAGTTTATTCTTTTTTTATGACTAAGAAATATTGATATGTCATGTCTCCTTTATCCATTTATATATGGATGGGCACTTAGGTTTCTTCCATATCTTGGCTCTTGTAAATAAAGTTGCAATGAACATAGGGATGCATATAACTTTTCAAATTAGTGTTTACATTTTCTGTGGATAAATACCCAGGAGTGGAATTGCTGTATCATACAGTAGTTCTATTTTTCGTTCTTTGAGGACTCTCCATACTGCTTTTCATAGTGGTTGCACCAATTTACATTCCCACCAACAGTGCACAAGTGCTTCCTTTTCTAAACATCTTCTCCAACACTTGGTATTTGCTGCCTTTTTGATAATAGCCATTCCAATGTGTGTGAGGTGATATCTCATTGTGGTTTTGATTTGCATTTCCCTGATGATTAGTGATGTTGAGCATGTTTTTATGTGCCTGTTGGCCATCTGTATGTCTTCTTTGGAAAAATATCTATTCTGGCACTCTGTCCGTTTTTAAATTGGGTTGTTTGGGTTTTTTTGATGTTGAGATGTATGAGTTATTTGTATTAGATATTAATTTCTTATTGGATATATGGTTTGCAAATATCTTCTCCCATTAAGCAGGTGACCTTTTTGGGTTTTGATAGTTTTCTATCTCTGTGCAAAAGTTTTTGAGTTTGATATAGTCCCATTTGTTTAGGTTTGCTTTTGTTTTCCTTGCCTGAAGAGACATATCCAAAGAAATATCCAGTGTCAAAGAGTTTACTGCCTACATTTTCTTCTAGAAGTTTTATGACTTCAGGTCTTACATTTAGTCTTTAATCCATTTTAAATTTATTTTTGTGCATTGTGTGAGAGAGTAGACCAGTTTGATTCTTTTGCATGTATCTATTCAGTTTTCCCATCGCCATTTAGGATATCTTTTCTGTATTGCATATTCTTGCCTACTGTGTCATTGATTAATTGACCATATTAGTGTGTGTTCCTTTTTAGGCTCTCTATTCTGTTCCATTGATCTATGTATCTGTTTTTGTGCTAATACCATATGGTTTTAATTACTGAAGCTTTGTAGGATTGAAATCAGGGAGCATTAAAACTTCAGCGTTGTTATTCTTTCTCAAGATCATTTTGGCTATTTTAGGCCTTTTGTGTTCCCATACAAATTTTAGAATTATTTGTTCTAGTTCTGTGAAAAATGCCATTGATATTTTGATAGGAATAGAATTGAATCTGTAAATTGCCTTGGATAGTATGGTCATTTTAACATTATTAATTCTTCCAATCCATGAACCCAGTATATCTTTCCATCCGTTTGCATCATCTTCAATTTTTTTCTTCAGTGTTTTATAGTTTTCTGACTACAGACCTTTTATCTCCTTAGTTACATTATTCCTATGTATTTTATTATTTTTGATGCAATGGTGAATGAGATTGTTTTCTTAATTTCACTTCTTGATAGTTCATCGTTAGTGTACAGAAATGCAACAGATTCCTGTATTTAATCATGTGTCCTGTAATTTTACTGAATTCATTGATGAGTTCTAGTAGTTTTTAAGAGGCGTCTTTAGGATTTTCTATGCATTGTATCATGTCATCTGCAAACAGTGACAGCTTAACTTCTTCCTTTCCAATTAAGGTTGATCTTATTTTTCTTTTCTGATTACTGTATCTAGGACTTCCAGTACTATGTTGAATAAAAGTGATGAGAAGGGGCTTTCCTGGTGGCACAGTGGTTGAGAGTCCACCTGCCAATGTAGGGGACATGGGTTCGTGCCCCAGTCCGGGAAGGTCCCACATGCTGTGGAGTGGCTGGGCCCATGAACCATGGCCGGTGAGCCTGCACGTCCATAACCTGTGTTCAGCAATGGGAGAGGCCACAACAGTGAGAGGCCCGCATAACGCAAAAAAAAAAAAAAAAAAAAAAGGGATGAGAACAAGCATCCTTGTTTTGTTTCTAATCTTAGAGAAAATGCTTTCAGCTTTTCTACTAGCTGTGGGTTTGCCATATATGGCCTTTATTATGTTGAGGTATGTTCCCATGAAGCCCACTATATTAAGAGTTTTTATCAAAAATGGATGTTGAGTTTTTTTCAAAACCTTTTCCAAATCTATTGAGAGAATGTGATTTTTATTTTTAAGTTTGTTAATGTGGTGTATCACATTGATTTGCAGATATGGAACCATCCTTGCATCCCTGGGATAAACCCACTTGATCGTGGTGTATGATCCTTTTAATGTATTGTTAAATTCAGTTTGCTAATAGCTTGTCAGGTATTTTTGCATTTATGTTCATCAGTGATATTGGCCTGTAATTTTCTTTTTTGTGATATCTTTGTCTGGTGTTTGTGTCAGGCTTATTCTGCCCTTGCAGAATGAGTTCAAAAGCTATCCTCTCTCTGCAAATTTTTGGAATAGTTTGAGAAGGATAAAAGTTACCTCTTCTCTAAATGTTTAGTAGAATTCACCAGTAAAACCATCTGGTCCTGGACTTCTGCTTGTTGGGAGCTATTTTATTACTCACTCAATCTCATTGCTGATAACTGGTCTGTTCATATTTTCTATTTTTTCTTGGTTCAGTCTCGGAAGATTGTACATTTATATGAATTTGTCCAATTCATGTTGTATATTTTATTGGCATACTCAATTGTTCTTTATAATTTAATATTGTCCCTTGTATTTTGATGGTATTGGTTGTAAATTCTTTTTTCATTTCCAATTTTATTTATTTGGGCCCTCGCTCTGTTTTTCTTGATGAGTCTGACTAAAGATTTATCAACTTTATTTATCTCTTCAAAAAACCAGCTCTTAACTTCATTGATCTTTTCATTTTTTCATTCTCTATTTATTTATTTCTATTCTGATTTTTTGACTTCTTTTCTTCTGCTAACTTTGGTTGTGTTTGCTCTTATTTTTCTATTTTCATTACAAGTAAGGTTAGGTTGTTTATTTGAGACTTTTCTTGTTTCCTGAGGTAGGCTTCTATTGCTATAAACTTCCCTCTTACACTACTTTTGCTCCATCCCATGGATTTTGGATTGTTATGTTTTTGTTTTCATTTTTCTCCAGGTATCTTTTGATTTCTTCTTTGAATTCTTCAGTGATCCATTAGTTGTTGAACAGTGTATTGTTTAACTTCCACGTGATTGTGTTTTTTGCAATTTCTTTTCTAACTGATTTCTAGTTGTGGATTTTGGTTGGAAAAGATGCTTGATATGATTTTAATTTTCTTTAATTTACTGAGACATTTTTTTGTGACCTAATATGTGATCTATCCTAGAGAATGTTCCTTATGCCCTTAAAAAAAAAGTGTATTCTACTGTTTGTGAATAGATTGTATATATTCCAATGTGATGTTTTAGTCCAGCGTTTCCTTATTGATATTTTCTGTCTGGATGATCTGTCCATTGAGCTAGGTGAGGTGTTAAAGTCCCCTACTATTATTGTGTTACTGCAAATTTCTCCCTTTATGTTTGTTAATATTTGCTTTATGTATTTAAGTGCTCCTATGTTGGGTGCACATATATTTACAATTGTTATCTCTTCTAGCTTATTTATCCTTTGATGATCATTTAATGTCCTTTTTTGCCTCTTGTTTTAACCTCTGTTTTGAAGTTTATTTGTCTGATAAAAGTATTGTTACCCCAGATTTCATTTCAATTTGCATGAAATAACTTTTTCATCCTGTCACTTTCAGTATGCATGTGTCTTTAGATCTGAAGTGAGTCTCTTGCAGGCAGCATATATATGGGTCTTGTTTTTGTAACCATTCAGCCACTCTATCTCTTTTGATTAGAGCATTACTGCATTTACATTTAAAATAATCATTGATACATACATACTTATTGCCATCTTGTTAATTGTTTTGGGGATATTTTTATACTTATTTTTTTATTCCTTTCTTCTTCTTTATTCTTTTCTCCTGGGATTTGATAACTATCTTCAGTGTTATGTTTGGATTCCTGTTGCTTTTTGTGTATCTATTATAGATTTTTTTGGTTTGTGGTTACCATGAGTTTTATATATAAATATACATTATTTTAAGTTGATGATCTCTTAAGTTCAAATGCATTTTAATAACCTTGCACTTTTACACCCCACCCCACATGCTTACTGTTTTTAAAATCATATTTTAAATCATTTTGTTTTGTGTAACCCTTAACTACTTATTGTGGATTTAGATGCTTTTATTACTTTTGTCTTTTAACCTTCTTAGTAGCTTTATACATGGTTGGTTTACTTACTTTACTGTATAAATGTCTTTACCAATGAGATTTTTTTTTCCTTTTAGAATTATCATATTTCTAGTTGTGAACTTTTCTTTTTTGCTTAGAGAAGTCCCTTTAATATTTATTTTAAAACTGGTTTGATGGTGCTGAACCTTTTTAGTGTTTGCTTGTCTGAAAAACTTTTGATCTCTCCATCAAATCTGAAAGAAAGCCTTGCTAGGTAGAGCATTCCTGGTTGTAGGTGTTTCCTTTTCATCACTTTAAATATTATGCCACTCTTTTATGGGCTATGGAATTTCTGCTGAAACTCATGTCAGCTGATAGACTACATGAGTTCCCTTGCATGTAACTTCTTACTTTTCCCTTGCTGCTTTTAATATTCTCTCTTCATCTTTAATTTGTGCCACTTTTATTGTAATGTGTCTTGATGTGATCCTTTTTGGGTTTATCCTGTTTGAGACTCGTTATGCTTCCTGGACCTAGATATTTGTTTCCTTTCCCAAGATAGGGAAAATTTCAGCTATTATATCTTCAAATATATTCTATGTCCATTTCCCTCTCTCTTCTCCTTCAGGAACCCCTACGATGCAAATGTTAGTACACTTGATGCTCTCCCAGAGATCTCTTAAACGGTCCTCATTTCTTTTTATTCTTTATTCTTTTTTTCTGTTCTGCATCAGTGATTTCCACTATTCTGTCTTCCAGCTCCTGTTCTGTTCCTCTGTATCATCTAATCTACTGTTGATTCCTCTATTGCACTTTCCATTTCAATTATTATATTATTCATCACTGTTTGGTTCTTCTTTATATTTTTTAACTCTTTGTTAAAAACTTCTAACTTCTCATCCTGTTCATCCTATCTTCTCCCAAGTTCCTTGAACACCTTTATAATCATTAATTTGAACTCTCTATAGGGTAGATTGCCTATCTCCACTTCATTTAATTCTTCTTCTGGGGTGTTATCTTGTTCATCTGTTTGGAACATATTACTCTGTCACCTCATTTAGTCTAATTTTCTATTTTTATTTCTATGTATTTGGTAGGTTGGTTACATTTCCTGAACTTGGAGAAGTGGCCTTTTGCAAGAGACGTATTATGTGTCCCAGCAGCACACTCCCCTCTATTCACCAGACCTATATGTTTTAGGGTTGCCCCCATGTGAGATGCCTGGGTCCTTCTCTTATGGTGGGAATGACTACTGTGAATGGTCTGGTAGGTGTGTCTGGCTTGGGTCTGGTTGGTTGCCAGGCTCTGCCTTGTGCAGAGAATGCTGGCCTCTGGGGCAGGATGGGTCACAAGGTGGCTGGCTACAGAGACCCAGTGGTTTCTGAGGGTAGTTCTGATCTACTGATTGGCAGACCTGGGTTCTAGGGTGAGTGGTTGTTGAGCCAGTGTCCTGGATCTTTATGTCAACTTGCTGATGTGTTGGGCCAGGGCCCAAGGTGTCCTAAAGTTGGTCTTGGCACACTGGTGGGTGGGGTCAGATCCAGGGGTGCCTGTATAACTATGTAATATCTAAGTATGGGTACAGACACAACTAGACTTATTATGGAGATAATTGTGAAATGTGTAGAACTGCTGAGTCACTATATTGTGTAACAGAACCTAACATAGTATTGAAGGTCAATTATATTTCAAAAACAAACAAATTCATAGAAAAAATGTTCATATTTAGATTTGTGGTTACCAGAGGCAGGGGTGGATGAAGGCAGTCAAAAGGCACAAACGTCCAGTTATAAGGTAAGTACTAAGGATGTAAGATACAACATGATAAATATAATTAACACTGCTGTATGTTATATATGAACATTAAGAGAGCAAATCCTGTGAGTTCTCATCACAAGGAAAATATTTTTTTTCTATTTCTTTAATTTTGTATCTATATGAGAAGTTGGGTGTTCACTAAACTTATTGTAATAATCACTTCATGATGTATACAGGTCAAATAATTATGCTGCATACCTTAAACTTATACAGTGCTGTATGGGAATTATATCTCAATAAAACTGGAAGAAAAAATAAAATTAGAAATACAGGAAAAGGGGCTTCCCTCATGGCTCAGTGGTTAAGAATACACCTGCCAATGCAGGGGACATGGGTTCGAGCCCTGGTCCAGGAAGATCACACATGCTGAGGAGCAACTAAGCCCGTGTGCTGCAACTACTGAGCCTGCAATCTAGAGCTCGCAAGCCACAACTACTGAGTCTGTGTGCCACGACTACTGAAGCCCACACGCCTAGAACCCGTGCTCCTCAACAAGAGAGGCCACCGCAATGAGAAGCCTGTGCATGGCCAAGAAGAGTAGCCCGGCCCCACCATAACCAGAGAAAAGCCCGCATGCAACAACGAAGACCCAATGTAGCCAAAACTAAAATAAACTAAAATAAATTAAACTATAATAAACTAAATAAACTAAAATAAATTAATTTTAAAAAAAGAAATAGAGGAAAAAAGGATATGTAGGTATGTATGTACTCATTTTATATATAATATATACATAAATGTATGTTGTGTATAAGTTATATATTATGTTAATTATATATTATATGCTATAATATATATAAAAGAAATAAAATATCTTTGAATGTTGATGGGAATAATAAATAAGGTGGAGAGTAAAAAAATTTGGAAATAGAGAGATAAATTATTGGATTAATGTCTATAATTTGTTAGAGAGGACTGGAACTAGCATCCACATAAAAACTTGAATATTACCTTCATGGTAGTATATAGGTTCAACTATGTTTGATGTAGATGTAGTAATAGGAATTAGTTACATTTTCTTTTGATTGCTTGTATTTTCTTAGTAAAGAGGAACCAGTTCACCAGCTGAGCTTTTTTAGAACAGAGGAGGTTTATGAACTTGAGGATAGAGGAAATGTATGAGATAGTTATCTAAAACTGGTGAAGAAAATGAGCCAGGAAAATGTGGCAAGAGTACTGCAAAACACAAAGAGCATGCATTAAGCTATGGGTCACAATTTTAGAGGGAGATTATTCAGAATGATTCTAGTTTTCCTCCAGCTAACTTCAGCTGTCTCGCAACATGTGTGGAATAAGCATTGAGGTTAATTAGCCACGACTGACATTTTGCTAGGAACAGTTCACAAAACAAAAAAAGATCCAGGAGTATATATGTGACAGTGATTATAATACACAATGAAATTTAAGGTGGGGAATAAAAGAAGTGAACAAGGTGGGTGATTTGGGCAAGGGAAAAGATGGTAGGATCCACAGATATTAAAATTAGATCATTTTTATATATTTGATAGAGTATAAATGTTTTTCTTATAAGTAGATACACTATTAAATATGCATCCAAAATTATCTGGCTTCCAAGAATGAAGAACTTAGAAAGTTGAATAAGAAACTTTGTGGATTACAAAACAACAGCAATGATGCTGCTCCAAGATATAGATCATGACGATACAGAGTAGCCAAGGAAGAGCCTCACTAAGAAGGTTTTTTCCCCTCAGTAAACACAACTACTCAATAGATGGCTGAACAGAGTTACTACTGAAGATCTTTGTTTAATATACTTTATTTAAATTTATTATCTGTTAATCCATGAGTCAAAACAATGAGGGCATTATAATAACTGTGTTAAAGTACTTTTCATGAAAATGTATTCAATTTTACAAATTAATTATTGTGTAACTCACATTTTTTTATGCACTTGTTTTTGCTTCATGCTTAAACTTGACAATGGGATTCATCAACTGTTTTATTTTTATGCAAGTTATTTATTAGAATGTTTATTGAAATATTTTCAGATATACTGTGTCTATTTGTACAGCAATACATTCAAATTTATTTCATTTTGTTTTTTGAATTTAGTTACTGTTTTCCACTAAAATTTCACATAAATAAATCAAAATTACATTTACCAGAAACTTTGTTATTTTTAAGTCGATTAATATTCATTGAAATCTACATTTTTTGTAGCTACATTATTTTATATTTTCCTCAGTGGTAAATTTCTTCATAAAATAAAGTAAGTACCACATGAAGTCTGTAACAGAATATGGTATTTACAAGAAAAAATAATATATTTTCTGCTACAAAGTCAAAGAAAAATCACTTTCAGTATGTAAATAATGTTTTTTTCAAAGCAATTATAGTAAAAATGTGAACTAATATCATATCATTATACAAAATAGATGATAGTTTCTTTCAAGTGGATATACTTATATACATTTTAAAATAATAGTTCATTAATAACTGATGTTTTTTTAAAAGAACAATGAAATTTTTATTTTTTAAGTTTATCCCAGAATTTTCTCAAAAATATTTTTTTTAAATTACACGTTGAACTTATGATTAGACTTCTTTGATAATTTTTATTTGAGGTGTGGGCTGGAAAAGAAATTTCTGAGAGTTGTAAATGATTGAAAACCCACCTCTGAGCAAGCTCAGAAGCATCCAGGAAGATTTCCAACATGCCTAGTTATAATCTATGCCCTACATCAGATGACGAATAGAAGTATCCATTTTGCCTATTGCCCAGCAGGGATCTATAATACTGCTCTCAGAACACTAGTAGGAAAAAATGCGTTAGAAAGACCTTAAAAATGTCATTCAAATACAAAACGCTTCAGAAAAGCCCATTACCTCTGAAAAGAAAAAAAAAAAAATACAGGCATTAAAATCTACAGGTGCCAGGAGTATGCTCTTTAGCATTCCTCTGTACAACGAGAAACTGACATTTTTTTGCAATGTAAAGACATTGCCAAAGTAATCTTAGATTTCTTTTTTTCTTTTTTCTTTTTCTTTTTTTTTTTTTTTTTTTCGGTATGTGGACCTCTCACTGTTGTGGCCTCTCCCGTTGTGGAGCACAGGCTCTGGATGCGCAGGCTCAGTTGCCGTGACTCACAGGCCTAGCCTGTCTGCAGCATGCGGGACCTTCCCAGACTGGGGCACGAACCCTTGTCCCCTGTATCAACAGGTGGACTCTCAACCACTGCACCACCAGGGAAGCCCTCTTAGCTTTTCTTATAATTGTTATATGGAAAAGCTCTATAGAAAAAGGAAATTGCAAACACACTGTCTCACTATATTAAGTTATTAGAAACTCATGAATTGAAAAATTAGTAAATACGTAAATTTATAAAGGGCTTAGCATGTAAATAAAAACTGTATCTTAAAATATGTGATTATCTAGTGAATCAATAGAAAGATTTATAGAATAGGGAAATAGAGTTTGAAGGGGATTTATTTTATCAATGATGGAACTGAAAAATACATCAACTTACCTGAAGTCACAGAGAAGGTAAATGGCAAATACAGAAATTGAAACAAAGAATCAATGCTGCAACTACAACATAATTTCAATTCATTAAGCTCTGTTTTATACGAACTGGGAATACCAATGCTAACATGACTAGAAATCCATGAGTTAGACAAACGGATTCCTTTTATATATCTTATATATCTATTGGATATCAAGATCACATTAAGTTGACTATGTGTATTTTTATGTGTGTGGGGGGGTGGGTTTGTGATGCAAGACACATAGTAATTTTAAAGGTAGTGGTTCTCCTCAGGGTACAAACACAGGAGCAATTTCTGGGGCTTTTCAAAATATAACTCTCTAATCCCTGTCAAAGATACTGGATAAGAACATCTAGGAGCCAGGTGCAGTTAGAACTCTGGGAGAGAGGCTCAGACATTTCCCAGGGAGTAAGGCTCAGTCAGGTACATGTGTATACAGCTCCTTATGTGATTCTGATGTACAACCTTGGTTCAGTACCACTCATCCCCTTCCCCGAATGTTAACTCAAAGATTTAATTTCACAGCAAGGCAGAATATCAGGTTAACAAAGATTATTTAACATCTTCTAATACAATGTCACATCAAATGAAATGATTTTTTTTTTTTTAGACATTGATGATCTTACAAATTGTGATAGAGGAGTTCATGGGACTGGACATTCTGTCATTTGGAATTTAATACATTCTATTATCTATAATCCCTGAGTCTTCTAAAGTCTGCATTTTTGTAACTTCCATCTACTATTTTGTCATACTACCACCCACAGCAAGCAATCTGTCTAGTTCAACTGTACATGACTGTCTTTAAAATATTTGAACTGGAGCTTTTATAATAATTTACAGATACCAGAAACACTACAATCTCTCTTTCTTAAATCAGTAACTGTGGATTTGTTACTCTCATTTTGTAATTTCTATTTAAAGAGAAAAAAGTTGAAAATCTTAAGTTGTACCCTATAATACAAAGGTGTTGCCAATTAGACCATTAAATATTTTTTAAAGTTTCTTTTGAAATCAGAGTCGAAGCAATTTTCAGCCTAGAACAAACAGAAATGAGATATTCTAATGAGAGTAGATAGATATACTTTCAAAAATGCACCAATACAGAGGACCGTCAGAAGAACAAGTTGAACTGGGTCTGTGATAGCACAGAAAATTATGCCACAGTTATATCTGTAGCCTTGTAGAAGTCTACTTATATACTTAAAATGGATATTTAGCATATGAGTTTTCATATTTCAAAATTACATATTCATAAATAAAATATTGCTAATTTTAAATATGCTTTGATTCCATCCCCTCTCCTAAATTGTATGCACTATGAATCAGAAAACTTTTTTTACATTGCTGTACTCTTTGTGCATAGAATAGCACATGTAAACACAAAAGCCCTCAATAAAATTTGTTAATGGTTGTTAAAAGAACTTGGGCAAATGATAAAGGAAACATTAGTGACATAAGTTCCTGTCACTGTAAAGATAATTTTACTGTTACATTTTATTAAATTTAATTTTCAAGAAATTGTATTTACTTTAGAGTGAAAAAAGGTAGAAATACAGAAAGGCTAATGTAATTTTCACAGTTTATATATAAAAATATCTAAGAATTTTTATTAGAGATTTTCATATAATGTGAAAAGTTTACTCCATTATCCTCTGCCCTCTATTAAAAGTGGTTTAAATAAATCATTTAAAAGCATGAATTTTCCTTAGGTCCAAAGCTGTACCTATGCAATAAAAAATAATATCCTAGAGCATAAAACAACAATATAATAATGAATGCAGTAATGTAATTATAAACATTTTTACACTAGGAATTTAATTTGTTATAAAATTTAAAACATTTTATTCAGGTGCTTGTATCAAAGAACTACCTATCTTTATTATTACTAGAAAGTCCTTTTGTCTTGGTAGTTTATTCTGCAAGAACATTTGAAGTAAGTATTGTCCAGATCATAGTGCCCCAATTCATGGAGAGAAATGTTTACCACTTCTATACAATTAAAATAGAAACACTCTGGTACAACTATGACTTCTGTATGTAAGTTAAGTGCAAAGCTAAATGTTAAAGTAGACTCTTTACAGTTTGTATTGTTTTCTTTTTTTATCTCAAATTTCATTTTAAATAAATCTATTAAATCTATTTATTCAAAGGAACAGAAAGAAAAATGGACTTAAAGTACTAAAGTTAATGTTGAATCAGTAGGCTTGAAAAATGTTCAAAATTAACCAGTTTTATCATATGAATATGAAATCATATTTTGAAAATTGATGAAGAACTAGCATTCTTAAGCAACCTGGCTTTGTGGGGTGTACAATTTCTTTTTCCTCCTATTTTAATGACTTGTTTAGGTACTTCTTAGAATATGGAAGTGTCTCTTCCAAATCAATATTTATTGCTACATAATATTGGAGGTGAAAAAGGACCCAAAAGGAAGCAAAAAAAAAAAAATGACCTACTTCCTACAAAGGAAAATTCTGGGGAGAGTGGGAGAAGATAGACCTGGGAGAGAGGGAAAAAGAAGATGATGATGTAATAAATCTGTGGTATTTCTAGTCTGATATTGTGTCTCACCGAGTAAAGACCAGGCTTTATCTCTCAGAGAAATCTGAAAGCCAATCCTTATGCAGGATAGGAAGTTACAGCCCTAACCTGTAGTATTTCCCTGCAAAGATAGAGACTGACACATACAGTGACTGAGATGACACTCAAATGCAGATTCCCAATATTGTCAACTTCCAAGAGGAATGCAATATATAGTTACAAGATTTGGAATTTAGTATGGTAAGACAAGTTCATATATGAGGCATTGAAATGACATTGCTAGAGATTATTTCATAGTAAACTTCTACATATAGCTATGTCAAAGATGCACAATCTACAACAACTGTAACATTCTATTGTTTTGTGGATGATATTATTCGTACAGTACATATGACTATGCTCATATTAGTTTTTATCTGGTTTCTTTGGGGCAGCAGTTGTTGTCACAGAATTAATGTGATCATTATCTAATTTCTAAAGTATCTAAAGACTAAATACCTCCAAGGAAAAGAGAAGATAACACTTTTAAGTTCAATTTGGGTCTGAGATATTGATCCACATGCTCTCATTTCATCTTTAGAAACTTTTCCAGGGAGGTTTTATTATTACCCGAATATAGATGTGCAGAAACTGAAATCAGGCAGGAGAAGTAACATGGTAAATGACACGTCAAAGTAACAAATTTGGGATTAAATTTTGACTTGAATGACACTTCATGACCGCCCATACTAATTTAACAATACCTATAATTGTACATCTACTAACATTTCTTGATCAGTAAGAATGATAGGGCTTCCCTGGTGGCGCATTGGTTGAGAGTCCGCCTGCAGATGCAGGGGACACGGGTTTCTGCCCCGTTCCGGGAAGATCCCACATGTCGCGGAGCGGCTGGGCCCGTGAGACATGGCCGCTTGGCCTGTGCGTCCGGAGCATGTGCTCCACAACGAGAGAGGCCACAACAGTGAGAGGCCTGTGTACCGCACACACACACACACACACACACACAAAGAATGATAATAAGGGATCATTTAAGGAAAATGATTCAAAATAGATGACAGAGGTTTATACCAGGGACGTCAAAACACTGTAGTCATACAATCTCACATAATCCTCAAATCAACCTTGTGATAAAACATGGTTTTATTTAGAAAATAAAGATTTTTAATGTAAAAAAAATTAGATTGCCTAGTGTTTAAATTGCAAAACAATTTACAACTTTTGAGTCATAGCTGAATTAAACACATTCCACGATAATAGCTTTGGTTCTGTCTTAAACTTTATTGTGTGCATTTAAGTATTATTACAGTTAAGTATATAACATCTATTAAATGAAGAGGCCAGGGCTTTCTAATACACAAATGTATACACAAATGTATCTTTTTGACTTTATTTGATACACAAATGTATACACAAATGTATCTTAGGATGACTCCAAAAAAATAATGTGCTAAAATTAAGCTATCAATTTAATAAAATTTTTGATAACCCAAATAAATTGATATTTTAATGAAAAATTATTGTTATCACTAAAATAAATTGCCCAATTTTTTAAATAAATGTATAATTAAAAGTTAGTGAGGTAAAACTGTGAATTTTTTTAAAAAGTAAAATAAAGAACAAAATATCATAAAATAACAATGGATACTAAGAAAATATTTCTAAAGCAAGTGCATACTGTATTAATCTTACATATTACATGTATTTTTTAATTTTTCATGAGAGTTTTTTAAATTACATATATTATTTTAAATGTAGGGAAGATGCATTAAAGTAGATTATAGAGAAAAATAGTTATGAGTTTAAAAGAGTTCTGTGTTTAAGCACTATACTTTTTGTTGTTGTTTCTGAAGGATATATTATGCAAAGATATTTTACAGTACACCATTAACATGCATAGTCCAATAGTGCTACAGAACTATAGCTGCAGAAAATATCTACATGTGAGCACATTAATTGAGACCTCCTTCTGTGAAAATCTACAATGATGAACATATTTGCTAAATATATTTTCCTATTTTTGGATGGAGTTATTAGTTTGAAGTATATTATTGATGATATTTCACTGTCTATGACCTACACAATTATCATTTTCATTGACAGTAATGAAAAGTTTTGATTGTTTTATTCTGTGATTTCCAAGCCCCTATCAAGGTGCCAAGGTGCAAAGTAATTTGTCAAGAGCATTTTTCTGTTGAAAGGATGAGTTGTTCAATTTCATTTGACTTAGAGCTCGAGAACTGCTTTCCAATGTATGGATGACTTGGAGAGCATCCATATAACACCAACTGATGAGTTTATTAAAGTACTCCTAGGTCCTGTGCTTGACATACTAAATCAACCTCAGAAAGTGGTATTCTAGAATCTGCATTTTAACAGGCTCTCCAAGTGATTCTTAAGACAAATACAATCTCATGCTACTTTTCATGACAAGAGAGATATAATCACAATATACTCTATGGTAATGTTTAATCAGACTTTAGTTATCAGACTTTATGGAGTCTATTAACAATTTGAGTTTACTCAAAATAATAGAAACAAGATAAACTATGCTTCAATATTTATGCAATATGATAAAGAAACAATAAAGTTTATTGAATATTTACAATATCCTAAAGACTTTGATATGCATTTTACAATGTACTCTTCATCTAATACCAATAAGTGAAATAAGTATTGTTATCCACATTTTAAAGATGAAGAAACTCATATTAAAAAGACTTCACATAATATTGCCAAAGCTGAAGCAACATAAATGGCTGAGCTGAGATTCAAACCTAGATGTGACTTACTTCAAGGCTCAGCTCAATTCTTCATTTTTTGAATTTCGGATGTTGAAGAAACTAGAAAGGTTAGGAGAAAGGAGGCTTACCATCCAGGAAATAAGGCAGTGTTCTTAAAATAATTTGGAGAAAAGTCAGGATAGGAAGTGAGTAGTCTTAATTTTTATATCTATAGGATAATAGTTGTGTTTACAAAAACAAAAGTGTATTAGGGCTTCTATAATGGTTTTGTGACAAAGCAAAAGAAAAACTAAAAGATGTGTGCTTTAATAGACATAGTTTTTAGCAAACAAAAACTAGGTGATTATTTTTCACAACTGTTATCAAAGAAATTTCTGTATGTAGTTTTGGTGGCTTGGGGCATAGAATAAAATATCATGGTCTTCTGGTTACTTGATAACTTTTTATTGATAAAATAACTGAATATAATGTACCTCTCATTATTGGTATGAACATAAGGAAATATCTATTAAATGAAGAGTAAAAGCTATGTTTGAGAAGAAAACTTTCAGGAAATATATAGTACAAAAAAAGTATTGAAAGTATGAGTTAGGAATATGAACATATAATTAATAAGGATGCCTAACATGAAAATCATTATTCTTGAGTGATTTTGTCAAAGAAAAGTACTAAACTGTCAATGAAAACAGTTATCTACAGTTTTATATATCTAATTTTTTTGGACAATTTTAAAGAATTTTATGGAAATAGAACTCCTTTCCAGGTTTGGCAATGCACCGTAATAGTTAAAAAACTATTAAAGCAAACTCTGTAATATTTTTGGGTTGCCAGAAGAATGCCAATGTCATTCACATTTTATAAATTTGATTTTCAACTTTCATATATAAAACAAGTATATCAAAATAGTGTAACCATTGCCAAGAGAAGTATACTCTTAAAAATGCCATCATGAGGAAGAAATGGGGCTAAGAAGGGTGATATACAGGAATACATTATTTCAAAAGATAAATAGTAAATGGCCAGGGAGAAGCCTCTTTTGTCAATTTATGGAGTTAGCATTTTGTTAAAATTACATGATGAGGTGGAGGGATAGAAAGCATATTTTGAATAAAATGATTTCAAATTTTTCTGCTATCAATGTTGGTAAGTCAAAGGTACTTATATTTTAGAAATAATTTTCTTCAACAGAAATTGATTTGAACAAATGAAAGAGGTTTTAAGAAGGTTGCTCTTTAACACTAAGAAATAAAAGAGATCTATGTGTTTAATCTGATAATTTTTACATGTGTGAAAATGCCAATTCCATCATATTATTAATCCACTGCCTTTTTCTTTCTGTTTCAGTTTGGTTTATACTTGGGGCCTTATATAAATAGTTACAAAAAATAATAATGAAATATTATATATTGAAAATGAAATCTATGATAATGAAAATCTATGGAGTGCAGTGAAATATATGATAATGTTTACTTGATTTCTTAGGAACTTGAATGCATTTGATGAAAAGTCACCAATTTACATGGGACTGACATTTACCAAAATGCTGTATTTTGTTGTGTTTGTACTTATTGGTCTTTATTAGGTTATAGGTTGTATAAAGGCAGAATCCTACTGTCCTACTGCATAAAGGTAATACTAAAGAGTTAAGAGTTAAATGACAGCCATAATTTTGTGTATTTAAATTATTTTCATTTTCACAGCACAAGGTGGAGGAATTGAAATTGCAATAAAATATTTTATAGATACAGTATATACCAAAAGTTGGCATGTAGGCAAACTTAAGAAACAATATTAAAAACCTAAGATTTTTGGCTCAATGAAAAACAACTTTAAATATTAAATTTTGACTTTTTTCTCCTCTGAATTTATTTTTAAGCTAACTGTGGTAGAGTCACCTTTTTAAGAATTAAACCATTTATTGCATTCCTACAAGTTACTTGATTAAAATTAGAGTCCAATGTGATATTTAATTATATGCAAAACACTGAAAATATTGGTTTCACCCAAAAGTTCCATAAGATGGTATGGAAAAACCTGAACGAACTTTCTGCCCATTCTAATGCAATAGTTGTGAAAAACACTATATATTAAATTGCTGTTACCTTATCGCCTTCGGAAAAAGTGATACCATCCACTGCTCTTTTCCAAGTGATTTCTGGAATAGGCTCCCCTTCTGCTTCACATATTAGTGTGACTTGACCATTCTCATATGTAGTCTCATTTTTAAGCTGTATTATGTGAGGCTGTACTGTAAAAAATATATACATTACTCAATCTGTATTGGAGGAAAATATTACTATTCATGGTGACCATTTAAGTACCCTTTAGCATAGTATGGAATTATTCACTTTGAGCAGGTATAGTGTCATGCTTTGCCTTATAAGAGTGCCAGGAGAGTTGCAAATTATAGGAGAAAAAACTAGAAAATAATGCTATTGATTATGATTACACAAATAATTTTAAGTGGTTTAGAAACCAACATAAAAAGTATAATTCCTTCCAAGATTTTGTCAATTAAAATCCACTTTATTATTTTTTCCTCAAGCTAAAAAATAAAATTTTCCTCTTTTAAAGTCACATGAGTATTTCTGTGTGTATGTCTGTGTACGACATCTGCTTATGTAGTGATTATCTCTTAAACTTTAAAAACAATTTCACCAAAGAGGAAAAATAATGACTGTATTCTGAATATGTAGTAAGTGTAATTATGTGAAATGTTTAAAATATTTATCAAGTAAATATATATACATACTATTTACCTTTATTATTCTAGCTGATTTATTTTGACCTCAGACTACCTTAATATTATTCCATATTGTAGATAATTGTTTCTTTACAGTTATGACTTCTATAAAAACCAAAACGTCATGTCTAGTAATTTAAATTATATTAATATTAAAAATTACGTCCCTCCACAAATTTACATATAATAAATAGCTTTAAGTTTTCAAATTCTGTATTATTGGCATTTCTTAAGTTTTTATTTGTTTGAACCTAAAAGTGATAAAAGCCAGCACTTATTATTTCAGAACAAGTAACAGGTTTCTTTTTAATCACCAAATGCAATCAATTATGAAATATAAATTAATTTTTCTTAATTCTAGAAAATTAGATTCCTGATATCAGAAACATGGCATATATATTTTTACAATTCAGTGTTTACTCCATTGACTTTAATGGATTTAGTTTTATTTCCACTTTATATACATGCTTTTGTGTCAAACACAATACAAATCTGTTCAGTTTTACTATACAAAATGATTATACAGTGATATGGTATATTATATTTCATTCATTATTTTCAATTTGGAAGGACAAAAAATATTAGAAACTTTATTTGTGTATGTTCTTACTGCCAGATTAATTTTTAAAAGTAAATAAATATTTCATATGAGCTCATTGAGATAGATTGAGATTATTTATCCTTTGGAATTATCTCAAACACTATCATGTCTAATTATTAATTTATTTTTATACTGAGTCATATTTACGTTTTAAAGAGAACATTTTCTTAAGTGGTAAATACTGATGGAACAAATTAGATGTTTTCTATAATTTCTAATAATTTTAAATTTGTTTACTCTTCCCTCTATGTGAACAATTTTCTCCTGGCTCATAGCTTTGCTGATTTCTCATCATTACAGAATTTTATGTAAACACATCTAAACATTACCCTTCTGAGTAACTTTCCAACACCATGATCTCCAAAATAACAGCTCTTTTTACCCAACACTACCTGATTAATCTAGTTTCACTTTCTTCTTAGAACATCTTATTATTCCAATTTTCTTTTTTAATATACTTTGGTATATTCTTTGTCTGTCTTATTTTGTTTGAATATAAGCTCTATGAAAATCTCCCTAGTATAGAAAACATTTCTGTTACAGCTACTACAGGACCAGCTGGCAGAGGGTGTGTCCACACATGTATTACCATTCATCTTTTGGTCTAAATAATATGCCTGTTTCTGCCAACTGCAACCACTGGTCCTTCTTACTCTTTTTGTTGTTGTTGTTATAACACATAACACAACTTTATTAGTAGTCAATTACTCAGTGTTCAAATTTGCCTGGTTGTCTCATAAAACCTTATACAGCTGATTTGTTTGAATCAAGATCCAAATGAGGCCTATCAACTGTGGTTGGTTGAGGTTTCTCTTATGTCTATTTTGACCCATATTTAGTTACTGGCCCCACTCAATTTATTTGTTAACTAAATCTTATAGTTGTTTGTCTGTCCTGTAGTTTCTTTTTTTTTTTAAGTTCAATACTAGATTCATGTATTATATAATTCTTTTTTTTTTAATTGGAATATAGTTGCTTTACAATACTGTTAGTTTCTATTGTACAGCAAAGTGAATCAGCTATACATATACATATATCCCCTCTTTTTTTTTTTGATTTCCTTCTCATTTAGGTCACCAAAGAGCATTTACTCTTATGGAGTACTCCCTCCTTCCTTCCTCTTTCTTTGTTGTGAAAACTTTTTGATAACAATGTTTTTAAAAATGGAGAAAGCATACTAAATATTAGTAGTGCCTATAATTTTTAGTGTTTGCTTTTTAAAGAGAACAATCACATTCTAAATATTTACCAGCAAAATTTTTTCCTCTTGCAAATATAATAGGGGCTAAATCAATAATTAAAAATTAATTTACCAGTTTTCTACTGTCTGTAAGGTCCCCAAAGAAGGCAATATGGCTCTCGGTAAATATGGAAGATATTTATGTACATTTCCTTTTAATAAAATGAAAAGGGAGTATTTAATTATGGTTACATGTCAATGTTTCCAAATTATAGCCTTATAGGTGAGCTCTTTTGAAGTATTAATATATTAAAAGTAAAACTGATCCCAACATATGTCATTTAAAGATTTATGAAGATCAACCCATATATAATATAATAGATCCAAATACGTGTAATTTAAATGAATTTTCTTTCAGCCTCTGTTATTAGTCAGCAAATATTTTACAAAAATTTACATGTATAATCTCATATAATTCTTAAAATAATTCTATCTGGTTGCTGCAATTTTAAAATATATTTTAAAGATGAGAAAACTGAGATTTAGGTTTGGAAATTTAAATAGCTCATATAAGTGACAGAGTAGAATTTGACTCAGACCCCCCTCTAGACATTACAGTTTTAACTACTATGCTATAATACTTACCAAAGACTTGGAGAAGTACCTGTTTTTCATCTTCGCCTGCCTTGTTTGCGGCCCTGCAGACATACGGGCCCCCATCACTATTGATTATGTTCCTGACAGTGAGTTCTTTATTGTTTCCTTTCAGTATGTACTTTTCATTTTCTTCAATAAACTTGCCATTCCTAAAGAAGAAAACAGAGGTTGATCTTCGTAAATCTGACTTCATAACTTAAGAGCATATCATACTCAACTTTTTGACCTGTAAATATCAATATTTCATGGCTCCTGTCATTGACAGATAAAGTTATATTCCAGTCAAACATACACTTTTACTAGCTGAATAGAATTTAATGCATAAATATTCAAATTATACTTGAAAGTTGTTTTGACTTTAGAGACAAGAATAACGTTTGAGCTGTGTTGAAATCTTGACACTCATCTTAGGCAAAAAACACTTTTATTCAATTTTCACTTTGATTATTAGCAAAAAAGAAAAAAATATATATTTACTGATTTAAATTCCAAACACACATTTCATGTTGGTGAGTCAACACATATTTATGAAATGTACTTCTTTACTAGGTTCCAGGGACACGTTTAATATAATTTCTACAGAAACACCCTTCAAAGACAAAGTCAATGCAATTTAAATAAATAATGAATTATATTGCACATAGGTACTGCCAATAAAAGGGTAAGAGGAAAGAATTACATGAAAACAGTTATAGAAATTATGCTATGTATAACAATTTAATTCATTAGTGAGGAGAAGAAATTTTTCTCAGATATAAGTATTTTTAAGTAGTTTCCAAGGTCTTTCTGGACTGAAATAGTGTTCTTTTTTTTTTCAATTCTAGTTTTGTTGTCCATTAAAACAACATATTTCAAACTTTTCAATAACTTACAGTAAAACTTTACAATAACTTACAGTAAAAAAAATATTTTACATGAATTTAAACCTGAAACAATTTCTACGATTCCCCTTAATATGTGTGAAGTCTTATATTGTACATTCTTTTCCATGTTATTTTATTTTCCTCATCTCCACTTCCTCCTTCTCCTTTTCTTTCTCCTTTTTTACTTGTCAACATGGTTAAATGGACAATTAATTGATTTAAAGACCCACTAATGTAAAAACTTAGGATCTATCTTTAGGGGTAGGGGGAATTTACTTGTCCCTAAAAGTGTAAATTAAAAAAGAAGAATATCTAAAAGGATTATTAAAAATCTTACATAGAATGAAACAGAATATTTTTCTGATACTCTAAATGATCTTTGCAGTGAATTCTAGTTCTGCTTTCTAGAAAGTACTGCCACATATCTTAACACAGTCCTTGTCTTTCTATGACTCAGTAACATCTATTTTTCAAGTTTGTATTGACATGTTTAAATACAACATGAAATGTGCAAAAATTCATGAGTGGTGAAAAATTAGGCCTTAAAAAATACTAGTGACAAAAGTATATAGTGCTCTGTACTTTTCTGGGTTTTTTTTTTTTTCATATTTTCACTAATCAAATATTTAGAAGTATAAATAATGACAAGATTTCAGAATTTTTGCCTAGAATTTTATGTATGGATAAGGCTTTCACCACAATTAGTGATACAATATATTTCTTAATCTAGTCAAGAAAAAAGTATTTGTTTGTCTCATTATCATCATTATCATCATCATCTAGAAGTTTCAGCAATTTGTGGCTTAGGAAACATTTTTCCTATATTATTACCTGGTTAAATACAATTAGCTTTCAGATGTGCATTTTCCCTCTCCACCCTCATTCACAGATCAGAGAACTCAATTTTAAGTATGATTTCCCCACCCGTCAATTCACAGATGAAGAGACTTTTAGGTTTAGTTTGTAATATAAGCAGCAGGTTAACTAAGTTCTAGTGTTCTTTATGATAAAGAGATTATTTCTGTACTTCATGTGAAATATTGTGCTAAAGGTTTGAAGTATAGCAAATGAGTGAGACAGGGTCACCTATCATGAAGAATTCATAGTCTGATTGCTAGTAATACATGGTAATATTGATCCCATTAATGCATTTATTCATAACTTTGTGTGTGTGTTGGGAGGGGTGGGGTAGGGTATCTATTATAATAGAAGAGAATGGAAAAGATGATGGCTGGAATACTCTGGGAATTTTCATGGGAAAAAAATCCATGATCTGAGCTTTGAAGTGGATAGGTAGGTCTTGAAGAATTTAAAGGAAGTCAGGTTGTAAAGATTATGTTCCCTTAAAAAGCTCAATTTAAAAACATCATTAAAGAATAATAACTCAGGTAATAGGTCTTAATACTTTTCTCTCAACAAACCCATAATATAGAAAGTACTCATTGTTATTCATAGTACATTTCTGTGGAATGTCAATGTCTGAAAAAGACTCCCAGAGGATTCTGATGAAATTCCACTGGGCCATCCTTTGAAATTCTAACCACTTCTCTAAATGCCACTTTTCCAGGCAAAAGAAAGTAAGGGTTAGTATTAGAGGATTCATGGAAATGATAAAAAAGGGAGAACAATTCCGCTCTTGACCATAGTGGAGTAACAAAACCATATTTACTCTCTCATTTTAAACAACACAAACACTGGACACAGAGATTAAATAACAGTTTTCAACCATTGGTCAACAGGTAGCACATGACAGTGACCTCTGAGGACCACCATAGTTTACTACCTGAAGGCAGTTTCCAGGCTGCCCCTTAGAGAGGAAGAACCCATACAGAGTCAAGCAGTGTATCTGAATTGGAAGACAGAATTCTCAGTTGATAGAAGTTAAAGTGGCTAGAATTTGCAGGTAAGAAAATGTGAGAAGAAGGCACAAGAAAGAGAATTACAGAGATATGCAGAGGTTTCCAGCCAATCTTTAACTGAGTATTAATCAGTGAGTGTACTCTAGTAAGGTTTTCCAAGAATAAGGAAAGGACCATTGGAAAAGATAAAGCACGAAAATCCCAGGACCTCACAAAAGACCAGGAATAATTTGCATACTTATCATCCAGAGTAGAAAGACCTCCTAAAACACAAATTTAAACACATTAAATTGCATCCTTACAAGAATACTGCTTCAGTAATGAAGCCAAGTTAATCTTAGACTGCAGCTTGTTCTGTATCCACCTAAAACAGGCTAAAAGCAACCTCCAGAAGATCAAACTTTCTCCATGTAACTTAACTCCATTCAAAGCTAAAGTAAAAGAACATGAAAATATCCAACACCTCAAAACATAAAATTCTCCATGTCTGAAACCCAGTAAAAAACGGACAGGATAGTAAATAGGTAGGAAAATATGACCTATAACAAGGAAAAAAAGTCAATCAATAAAAAAACATCCAGAAATGATACAGATGATAGAATTAGTAGACAAGACCATTAAAATAGCTATTAAAATATATTCTATATGTTAAAGGAATTAAAATATGTGTGGGCATGGTAAGAGAGAAATGGAAGACGAAAAAAGGCCTCCATCAAACTTATAGACATAAAAAAATAGAATGAAGAAAAATACTCTGCTGGGATTAAAATCAGATTAGACATTACAAGTGAGTTCATTCCAAGCAACTCAAGGTTGTTTTAGCATTTGAAAATCAATGGAATTCACCAATTTAAAGGGCTAACAATAAAAATCTATATGGTATTCTCAATGGAAGTAGAAGAAACATTTGAATGGAAATGAAGAAAGTGATATTAAGAGTTTCTGCATTTACTCCCACTTTGGTTTTCATGTCACCAAGTGTTCCTGGTTCTCTTTGTGAAAATTTCTTATTTTTCCTCAATGTTTGGTCTTCAACTCCCTTCTTTACTGGTTTCACTCATACCTCTTGGAAATATTATCTCTATGCAATGGGTAGTGTCTGGATTTTTCTCTCTGCACTGCTGCCCTAATACATTTTGGAATTTTTTTCACAAAGATAACATGTCTATATCTACAGATAAATATGTCACAATGAAAACTTCCCTCTGATACCAATTTTACCTCTGTTAAGAACACTATCACATACTCCCATTCTCGCATTATATATTATATATCCAGGTACGAGAATAATTATTATTTTATTCCATCCAAATGATGAGGCTAATGCCATATGAAAAAATGGAGGTGCAAAATCATGATTTTAAATTATTCAATTATATTAGTCTCTGAATCTGATTTATTCTAAGCTGTATGATAATTATATTTCTACTTACATATGAGAATTTTAAACAAATGTTAAACTTTAAGAAAATAGTCTAAACTGAAAGTCAGTCTCTCCGGAAAGATAAAATGATGAGGATAAAACTCTAGACCAATATTTGTTCATTGTAATGAATAATCCAGGAGCTTTTGCTTGCTGTGATTAGAGCTAATATTGGCTGTTTAGGATACACACTAGAAACCAGAAGTCTCTGAGATACATGAGAATTATCTGGGGTGAATGTGTTAATGCTTGATGTGTAATCCCTTTAAAAATACCAACCATGTGTCAGAAAGGAATTATTGTCTGCAAAGAACTTCTAAAAACCCCTGTCTGAAGAAATATCTTGTTTATTGCTACTTGCTATGTTAGAGCAATAAAGGTTTGAAACTTGAAGATAGTATCAGTAAATGTTCAGAAAGTAATAAAAAATAGTTTTGAATTTCAATTATTCTCCTTAAAATATTTTTTTAAAACCTAATCCTTATTATGGACACTTTTGCCAATTTGAATATAAATTTCTAATTGTTTTCTTGTGACTATTCTTATAGTATATGAATTATGAAGTATAGAAGTGATTCTATAAATGTTTAGAGATTTGCTTGAGTAGTAACCTCAATTAATAACTAATACATATTTAAAAACTGTCCATTTTTAAACTTTAATTGTCTCACTTTTAACAGTGTGAGACACAACCTAAAAGAGTGGAATATTTTGATATCTGTTTGATGTTAATAGAAATCAAATAACGTTTAAAAATTCAAAAAAAATATAAAAGTGAACTGTAAAACAATAGATTTAGAATAGAGAATTTATTCATTTGAACATTTTATTACATAACATTAAATTTATTGAAATTTAACTCTACATAACTAGCTTTTTCTGTAATAATATGGTACGCAAATATAATATACAGTTATATTTAATAAAATATAATTTTGTACACATACAACAGTGGTGTCATCCATACTAGAAGTCCCACTTGTGGGTACTCTCTAGTAGGAACAATAAAATGGCTGAATTTGTCACAGGGCTCGTGGCCCATTTTGGCCAGAAACACGCCTTTTAGATAAAATGACCAGGGCTATAAGCACAGCCTTTGACTTGTGTTAAATCATTCTGTTGCTCTCTTTAGCAAGTTAATTTAACCAACTTAACTGAAAACGAAAATCATTTTCAAATGAAATTCATAAACAATGTTTCCATTCTGGACAGAATGATAAGACTGTAACTATTTTTCCAGAAGCCTGACTATGGGCACAAGCCAAAGGGATGTGGGTGCATAACCTACCTGTACCAGGAAATGGTGGGCTCAGGAGAGCCAGAGGCTCTGCAGGAAAATGTCATCTCCTCTCCTCTCTCTGCTGTGGCATTAAAGGATTTCTGATGCATTGTGATTGCTGGCGGCACTGAAAAACAGACAAATGTAGATTAAATAGAGATGAAAAACATTTTACCAACACCACTGGGACATTCTTACTGTTGTTAATTTTCTTTTAAAGCTAAGCTTTACAACTTCTGTACTTATATCAAGAGGACTGACTTGGTTGCATAGTAAAATGACTAAAATCACTGATCTGTCTTCTAATGTACAATAATTAGATAATTCACTGTAATGCAGTTTTACTATTTTTAATCTATTAAACTAGACTAAAAATAAACTAGACACTTTAGCAAATATATATATATATATATGTATATATATATATATATATATATATTTACATATACACACACTTTTTTTTTTTGCGGTACACGGGGCTCTCACTGTTGTGGCCTCTCCCTTTGCGGAGCACAGATTCTGGACGTGCAGGCTCAGCAGCCATGGCTCCCAGTCCCAGCCGCTCTGCGGCATGTGGGATCTTCCCGGACCGGGGCAAGAACCCATGTCCCCTGCACTGGCAGGCGGACTCTCAACCACTGTTCCACCAGGGAAGCCCTACACACACTTTTATGAACTATTTCTTACAGAAAGACAGACAATACCACCCTGACTTACATAAATACTGAGATCTACTTGGAGCATAAATGGATTTCTTATTTGGGTTCTCATCAGTGTATGTACTTCTATAAGCAAGCATTCACTGCTTCAAGACAGGGCTTTCAAATTAAGTGTCAATCCATAATGTTCTTTCTGATTAACTACACTTAATTTCTTCAAACAACCATAGAATATTTTATGAAGAGAAACTGCTTTATCCATAGATAATATGAATAGATTTTCATGAACAATTCAATTTTAAAATTAAGCTTCCCCAATTTCTGACTAATTACATTGCAAAAACTGTATATGTTGCACATTTTGAACACATTGAAACTGTTACTGAAATGCACTGTTTGCAATAAACGAATCAATGACATCCATAACAGAAGCTAAAATTTCAAAGTAAAGCATAAATTTATATTTAATGTACATTTTTTATGATTTTTCAACTGAATATGATGAAATGATATTCCTAAAATTAATTATTTAATACATTTGATTTTACATATCCTAAACAACATGACCAGACAGGCACTTAGAAATGTGATTTTAATTAAATATCTCTACGATAGCATTCAGGTCAACACTGATGTTGCATTATCACAATTGATGGTGGGGATAGGAACTGATATGTTTCTTAGTAATTAAGCACAATTAATCAAGTTTCTGCCTTTATGAATTTAGACACAAGGTGCATGACATGTCATGCTATCTGTAAAGTAACATAATAATTACTAGTATTACAATAGAATGGACTTTTCTTTTCAGATGTTAACTCTGCATTTTAAGTCACTGAAATTTGACTATAGTATTCTATAGCATTCATGTAGATAGAATCATTTTCAAACAGAGAGCCATATGTTCCAGTTCTTGTCCTATTACTGTTACTAACCTAAACAAGTTATTTATTCTTTGTCATAATTTTCTTATCTATAAAGTGAACTGTATTTGTTGGATGATCTCTAAGAATTAACAAATCTTAATCTCTGTGTTTTATGATATATTAACTCTGCTAATGACATATGTGTTCTTACTTGTAGTGTAGTTTAGTAGAAAAATATTAATATTACATGTTTAGATACTTTGAGGTACTTTGAAGAGTAATTCTAGAACTATTCTGAAGAAAAATAATATCAAAATCTGCAGAGGTTTTCACTAGTTCAGATGTCAAGATGTTCAGGCAGTTTGTTAGCTACTGTTTAGACTGTACAGCATTTTTACATATATTACCTTATTGCTTCTGAACTCACTGTTGAGTTCGATTAGATAATTTTAAAAGAGGTAACAATTATATTTCATCTGATTATATTTTTCTCACAAGACCAGCACCTACTCTATTTTATCTTTTTAAAAATACTTTTGGCATTTGACTATATCTGAAATGTGCAGTTTTAATAGCTTTACCAAGATTTATGTTCTGTACCCGTTAAGTAGTCAATCCTTTGTAAGTTTCTGTTTTTATATTTTAGCTTCAAGAAACATGGGGATGTGTAGAGAAGTAGCTCCATAACTTACTTACATGGAAGCTTTGGTTCACCTTCAAGTTATAATTCCCCTCACTGGCTGCTTATGCACCAAAGACATCACTAACTTGACATCTTAATCCCCCTTCATTAACAGTGGAATCCAGCTAGTCTATGTGTCTTCTGTGTCTTGCAGTCTTTTTCTCCACCCACTTTCCTTCAAATGTTTTTTGGAAGATAAAGAATACTGTATTAACCATGAAATACTTGTATGGTTCTGATTAACAAATACCAATAATTTCTACAAATTTATTCAGGATAGGGATAACAAACTCCACTCTACCATTGTCAGAAAAGCAACTCTTTTCTAATTTATTGATTATTCAGATCTTTCCTAAATGTATATCATCAAATATATTCACATGTAGATCCTTTAACTGGCAGAGGACTGCTAATCTTAAGACTCAGCTTTTTCATAATTACCTTTTCTTGTTTTTACTTTTAAGGCTGCATGACACTTAGACATTCACATAAGAGAGGACTTGGGGAAGATAGCAGAGTAGGAAGTACCAGGCATCTGTCTCCACACCTACACAGCAACTGCACTGTCACAATCTGTCTAATGTAACTATCTTGAAACTGTGGAGTCTATTGAATGTTTGCCACTTCCAGGCAAAGACATGGAAGATAAACTGTTGTTAATACTGGTCAGTTTCAGCTGTTAGTACACTGGCATCTACCTATCCCCCTCCCCATCTGAGGCAGGAAGCTGTGCACATGTTCCTAGTGTAGGTTGCACAAAGAAAGCCAGCATAGGCAAAAAGGACTTTGTCATTCAGATATCAAGGATCTGTGCACTGATCACTGACTGATGCTTTTGATCACAGAGGTGCAGATGAAGAGGTAGTGGCCATTGTTGTTATACCTCCCACAATTGTGAGATCTGGGGATTTAATTAACTCTCATTCTTTTAGTCCCCCCTTCATTTTTCTCTTTTTACCATTTTGGGAGCCAGACATTAAAGACTAGGACATTCAAAAACAACTGCATATAATGGACATATTAGAAAGTGACCATGCATGTCCAGGGAAAGGTGTAGGCTTAGAAAATACCTGAGGATACCTTAAATTTACATCTCAGGCTGACATTTGGCATAGAGACAGCCTTCAATAATAATAATAATAACCAGTAACAGGAAACCCTGGATTGAGAAAGAATCTGATTTCCATAGGAAGCACTTATTATGTTCAAATATTCAGTTTTCAGAAAAAAAAATCACAAGGCATACAAAGAAATAGGAAAGTATGGCCCATTCAAAAGAAAAATTAAATCAATAGAAAATTTGAAAAAGACCTGAGGGAAGATATGCTTGATGAAGGCTTTCAAACAACTGTCTAAAAGATACTCAAAGAACTCAAGAAAGAAGTGGACAAACTCAAGGAAACAATATATGAAGAAAATGGAAATACCTATAAAGATATAGAAAACCTAAAAAAAAGCCAGAAAGAAATTCTGAATCTTACAATTACAATCACCGAAATGAAAAATTCATTAGAGGGATTCACATGCAAATCTGAGTAAGCAGAAGAAAGAATCAGTGAATACGAAATAAGGCAATGAAAATTCTTGAATCTGAGAAACAGAAAAACAAAAGATTGAAGAAAAGTGAATACAACCTAAAAGACCAGTGGGACATAATCATGTAGACCAACAGTCACACAGTGGGAGTCCCAGAAGGGAAGAGAGAGAAAGGGACAGAGTGAATATTTGAAGAAATAATGGCTGAAAAGTTTAGCTATGAATATAAACATCCAAGAAGCTCAACAAACTACAACTAAGATGAATTCAAAGAGGACCAGGCCAAGGCACATTATAATGAAATTTTCAAAAGGCAAACACAAAGAGAAAATCTTGGAAAGCAGCAAGAGAAGAGTGACTCATCACATATAAGGGATCCTCAGTAATTATCAGCAGATTTCACATCAAAATCTTTGGAGGACAGATGGCAGTGGGTAGATATATTCAAAGTGCTAAAAGGAAAAAAAGAAAAAACTGTCAACCAAGAAACCTATATCCTGGAAAACTGTCTTTCAACAGTGAGGGAGAAATTACGATATTTCAGATAAGTAAAAGCTGGAGGAGTTTGTTACCACTAGACCTGTCCTGCAAGAAATGCTCAAGGGAGTCCTACAAGATGAAATAAAAGGACACTAGAGAGTAATTCAAAGCCATATAAAGAAATAAAGAGCTCAATAAATGTAAATACATGGGCAATAAAAAAGCTGGTACTACTGTAACAACAGTTTGTAACTGCATTTTTTTTTCTACACGATTTGAGACTAATATATATTTAAAAAATATATTTGTATGATTTTAACTATGTCTTATAATTCCAGATTTTGTTTTCTACATAATTTAAGAGACTAATGCAATTTAAAGAATTGTCAGTTCATGTTTTGAGACACAAAATGCATAAAGATGTAATTTTGTGATATCAACAACTAAAAGGAATGGAGTTAAGCTTTAAAGGAGCAGAGTTTTTTTTATATATATATTTATTGAAGTTAAGCTAGTATAAATTTAAATTAGAATGTTATAACTTTAGGACATTATATGCAATACCACCAATAACCACAAAGAAAATAAGTACAGAATATACACAAAAAAAAAATGAGAAAAGAATTTTAAAGTTTCACTACAAAAAATTGACTAAACAAAAAGAAGATAGTAATGCAGGAGATGAAGAGACAAAAAAATCTATAAGACATTTGGAAAACAAACAGCAAAATGACAGAAGGAAGTCCTTCCTTATCAATAATTACTTTAAATGGAAATAGATTAAACTTTTCAATAAACAAACAGAGGTTGGCACAATGCCTAAAAACACATGAAAAAATTATGTCCTATCTATAAGAGATTCACTGTCAATAATGAAGACACAAATAGATTGAAAGTGAAAAGATAAAGATATAATAACCAAAAAAGAGAAGGGGTGACTATACAAATAGACAAAATAGGTGTTGAATCAAAAAGTTTATGAGGAAACAAATATTGTATATTAAAAAAATGTCTCAATATAGCAAGAAAATATAACAACTGTAAATATTTATGCTCCTAACAGTAGGCCATCAAAATACATGAAGCAAAAACGGACATAATTGAAGGAAGAAATAGTCCTACAATAATAGTTGGGGACTTCAACAATTCAGCCTCAATAATGCATTGAATGACCAGACAGAAGATAAGTAAGAAAATAGAGGACTTATACAACACAATACACCAACTAGTTCTCACATATATACAGCATACTCTATCCAAAAAAAGAGAGTAACCACATTTTCTCAAGAGCATGTAGGACATTCCCCAGGAAAGCCCATATGTTATGTCAAGAATTAATCTTAACATAAAGAACCAGAATAAAAGAATAAACACAACCCAAGCTAGCAGAAGAAAATTAATAATAAATATTAGAACAAAAAATTTTAAATTGAGAATAGAAAATAATAGACAAAATTAATGAAACCATAAGTTGCTTTATTAAAAAGATCAACAGAATTGACAAAAATTTAGCTAGATAGACTAAGATTTAAAAAGATAAAACTCAAATTATTAAAATCAGAAATGAAACATTAACAATTCCAAAGGAATAAAAAAGGATTATAAGAGGACACTATACAAAAATTAACTCAGAAAGAATCAGACCTACAAACTATAAAACTCTTAGGAAAAAATATAAGGCAAGAGCTTCATGACACTGGATTTCACAATGTTTTCTTCAATATGATACCAAAGGTGTAGGCAACAACAAGAAGAGTAAAAAGGCAACATGCAGAATGGGGGAAATATTTAAAAATTGTATATCTGATAAAGGATTAACATCCAGAATAGATAATGAACTCCTAAAATTCAGCAACAACAAAAAAATACATAACCCAATTCAAAAATGAGCAAGAGGAATTAAATAGACATTTATCCAAAGCAGATGCACAAATGGCAGATAAGCACATGAAAAGATCCTCAACAGCACCCTTAGGGAACTGCCGATCAAAGCTACAGTGAAATACCACCTCATATCTAATAGGAAGGCTACTATTAAAAAATAAAATACAATAGCAAGTGTTAGTGAGGACGTGGAGAAATTGGAACTTTTTGCATTATTGGTAAAATGGAAAATGGAAAACAGTATGGTGGTTTCCCAAAAAATTAAAAATACAATTGCCATGTGATCCAGCCATTTCACTTATGGGTATATACTCAAAAGGATTTTGAGCAAGGCCTCAAAGAGATATTTGCTCATCCATGTTCATGGCAACATTATTCATAATATTTAAAAAGTGGAAGCAATACAAATACCCATAGATTAATAAATGGATAAGCAAAATCTTGTATATGAATAAAATGGAATACTATCCAGCCTCGAAAAAGAAAAGAAAATTTTAACTATTTGTTGTAGTATATCTACAACATGAATGAACCTTGAGGACATTATGCTAAGTGAAATAAATCAGTCACATAAAGACAAATACTCTATGATTCCACTTATTGTGCACTTAGAGTAGTCAAAAACACAGGTACAGGGAGTGGAATGGTGGTTGCTAGAGGCTGGAGGGAGAGGTGAATGGGAGTTACTGTTAAATGATTATTTAGTTTTGCAAGATGAAAAGAGTTATGAGGATGGATGATAGTGACTGGTGCACTACCTTACAAGTGTATATAATACCACCTAACTGTGCATTTAAAAAATGGTCAAACTGGTTGATTTTATGTTATGTGTATTTTACCACAAAAATTGAAGTAATGTAAAAGGAAAGTAACATAAGATATCTCAGGCCCAGGCCAAGAAACTAGATGGACCAGGTTAACACCAAAGTACCTTGTAGCTTTAACATTCTATAGTGTTATTCTCAGTGTATATGGGAAATAATTTAGTTTCTTGCCTCAGGTCTTTCCATGCCTTCATCAGCATATGGTTCTTTCCATTGCATATAAACAATGAACAGAGGTAAAGGTGAAACAACTAGGAAACCACATTTGCAAAGCTGATTCATATTACTCAAGGATGCTAGAAAATTCCATTTTTTTCTGTTTAATTCTAAGACTCCTCCTTTGATAAGAAAGCAAGTATCTTCATTTTGCAACTTAACTCTTCAGCAATTTTTCATACACCAATTGCTTATAATATCGTGTAGTAAAAAAGAATGGTGTTTTAATATGACATAGACACTCCTTATGCAATAAGATTTAAATAATGTAAAATGCATTTCCATCATGATTTTGATGTTGTTACTTTCCAATGGTCATATCAGGCATCAACGATGTCAAATATTCAGTTTTTTTTAACTTTATTTGTTTTATTTTTTTTGTTTGCTTTGCTCTTCACTACTGTCTCATAGACTATTATATCACCTATCCTTTCTTAATTATCATTAATATTGGTTCTGATTACTTGCATTAATCTTCCACTTCATATTTATGAAGTTGGTCAATTTAAATTGCTATTTAATAGAACCAAGATTTTTTTGGAACTCAAAACACATACAAAATATCAAATGATTAACATAAAACAACTAACTAATTATAAAATTTCATTTTGAAAGAAAATCTAGCTCATTTATCAATGCGTATAGCTAGTTCTTTTCATATAAATGTAGTCAGTGGTTTCCAATCTTGAGTGTCAGCATACTTAGTATTACTGCCTTGTTACAGAATCAAGCAATATATATATATGTATATATATATTTGTGGTACACGGGGCTCTCACTGTTGTGGCCTCTCGTGTTGCAGAGCACAGGCTCCGGAAGCACAGGCTCAGCGGCCGTGGCTCACGGGCCCAGCCGCTCCGCGACATGTGGGATCTTCCTGGACCGGGGCACGAACCCGTGTCCCCTGCATTGGCAGGCGGATTCTGAACCACTGCGCCACCAGGAAAGCCCCAAACAATATTTTTAATGTACTTGATTTAGAATTAATAACTAATTGTCAGGTGTTTTCCACATATTTGTTCCTAATTTTTGAATACAGTAAATCAGTAACAATTAAAATTATCTGATGAGCACTGAGTTTTAAAATCAAACCTATCTGAGGAATGCAGTAAGAGTTCTGTTTGATCCATCATATTAAAAGATAGTGAGGGGGCTTCCCTGGTGGCACAGTGATTGAGAGTCTGCCTGCCGATGCAGAGGACGTGGGTTCATGTCCCTGTCTGGGAGGATCCCACATGCTGCGGAGCGGCTGGGCCCATGAGCCACGGCCACTGAGCCTGCGTGTCCGGAGCCTGTGCTCTGCAACGGGAGAGGCCACAGCAGTGAGAGGCCTGCGTACCACAAAAAAAAAAAAAAAAAACTAAAAAGATACTGAGGATCAAATTGACCTATTATGTTGCCTTTAAGAAACATTCAGGTGAAAAGTTTCCATTACCATCTTAAATTCCATTCTTAGTGAACCGTAATATGAAAGCCTGAGAAACGGTGGCAAATAAATATTACCTTCAGTGGACAAGTACAAAAGACTGAGAAAATGTTAACTGAAGATTTGGTACATTTTCATCATTACGCTTTTCTGTATTTTTTTTTCAAGTTTTAGCCAAATAAATCTGATTTTTATGTTCTTTTAATATGACTTTTAAAATAGATCATATTCATGTGTTCAAAAATACAATAAAATAAAAAGATACATGCAGAATTCTTGACCTAAACCCTTTCCTCATTAACCACTTTATTAATTACTTATGTTTCTTTATGCAAATATTAACACACATTTTTGTTTCTTTTTTCCTTTTACAAACTATACACTTTTTTGCACCATGTTTTTATTCTCAAGTTAATGATATGTAAGGGATATATTCATGTCACTACATAAAGAATTTCTTCACACTAGTTCAAATTGCACAGTCTTCTACCCTGTGGATGAATTATTGGTCACCTGTATGTATGACCAAAGAGCTACCTATTACAATCTTTATCTTCTGCAATCAATGCTGCAACTAATTATCCCAAAGTTAAATTGATTTGTCAAGAAGTAAATTGATATATAATTCTGACTAAAGACTAAATTAGATGTTCCAAATTACCCTTGGTGGTAATTATGCAATATTCTAGTTCAACAATGGATTATTTTTATTACCAAAAAATATAAATGAGGAAATAAGAAAATAAAACAATAAAAACTGAAATGAATAATTTTCACATAATTTAAGAAATTTAATTTATAGCTGAATGTCGACAAACAATATAACCCAAAAATAAAATCTTATTAAGGAAAAGTCACGTGTAAAATTGCAGTTGAAAGCATGGACAACATTACTTTCATTTTCTTTTGTTTCCACCATAAGAGGTAATAATTAAATAAAAGGCTAACATTAATATGGAAGATCCATCAGCTCAAAACAAATCCAAAGATTTTAGACATCTTGATGAAAAATTTCACCATTAAAGTTGGCCATTTTTGTCCTTTTTCAGTGTACATTTTATGATTAACAATATTTTATAGGAGAGGTCCTCAAAGGATGTTTCAAGGACACCTGAGATCCCCAACAACCAATTAGAGAATCTACGAGGCCCTGTCTCTTCCAACATGTGTCTATGTGATAATATATTTTCTCCTGCAAATATAAGTTATTTGATTATGCTAATGAAGGAAAAGTTCAATAATCTCTTTATCTAAAATATTCCTTTCCACACATTGAAAAATATGTCACAAAAGTTTGCAGCTGGAAATATGAGAATCCACCTGTCTTCTGTTCAAGCACACATTAGAGAAACTCACAAAAATGTAAAAATACAAGAAGCTACTCTTTCACTATTTTTCAAAATGTAGTTATTTTTTGTAAATACATTATTTAGATTAGCATGATTATTTTGACAAATAAGAAATTAACTTTTTTAAATTTAAATGAATTAAATATCTTAAAAAGTCTCAGTTTCCATGTACAATATAATATGATATATATCTATATATCTATATAGATAAAAATAGAAATGATCCACATAAACAAAACTTTTGGGGATTGTCAATAATTTTACAGGTGTAAAAGAGTTCTTAAGACAAAAATTTTGTGATCATCTGGGGAACAAAATGAGGTGGAATGCAATTTAGTAATTTAAATTAGCATTTAAAGAGAAGTCATATAAAACTGCCAAGAAAAAATAAATTTAAAATAAAAGCCATACTATATGCTTAAGATTAATCTAAATGGATAAAATTTCAGAACATATTCCTAGAGAATTAATAATGATCATGTTTGAGAAATTCTGGAGAAAAATATCTGTTGGGAAGTGTGAGTTCAAGGGTTTCAGGACTGATCAAGAAAAAAGACACAACAAGGTGGCAGCAGTACACAATGGGCTTTATTTGGGTGGCACTTGGACGAGTTGCATGAGAGGATAAGTTATCCACAGCAGGAGACCTTCCAGAGACTGTGTGTGTGTGTATGTGTGTGTGTGTGTGTGTGTGTTTCAGGACACCACCCATGTCCCTAAAGGGGAGGAGAGCAAGGAAATTCCTCAGAGAAAGTGGAACTTGAGTAGTGAGCTTATGTGTCTATGTGATGTCACTCATCAGCATAGCATGGTGTCTTTCAGTTGGAGAGCTCCAGAGCGCAGCAGTAACTTGGGATCCTGCATAGGTCCAGAGTTAGTTTTATCTATGGCTAGCAGAAGATGGGTACATTTTTGAAGGGTGTGCAAAGCAAATTGATTCTAAATGGTTAAAATATGCTTATTTGGGGCTATATTTAAAACCACTGGATTTTTTATATAAAATACACAAAATCTTGAATTTGGTGCTAGTGAGGTTTTTGAGTTAATGGCCCCAGTCTGCTCTGAAGAAGAAAATAACAAGAGCACCAATATAAAGGACCCTTCTTTGGCTCATTTATGTAACAAGAATGAAAGTAATGTTGAATGAGGGTGGAGATGTTGGAGAGAAAGGGTTATCTTTCTATTGAAAACTTGTCAGTTTACTATAATATCTGAGCAGATACCAGAATAAATCATCAAATGATTATATAGCTCATAAGTTTGGGAAGTTACTATTACATTTTTTAAAAGACCTCCATAATTATGTTTTGTAAGCTCAACATAATTTTCATCTGTGATAGCAGAAAGGAAGAAGAGTTGAAGCCTTTTTTATTTTTTCCCCTATGAGTCTTTTAATTTTCCGCAACTAAGTTAGAAATATTTGATCTTAAATATACTACTGTCAAAAGTCAATAAGTAGCCTGAACTTATTCCTAAAATGTGAGCTAGATATTCTGAGTAACACTGGAGTGATAGAGTAGCAATCAAAAATGAGCTGCTGTACACCATTCCTGTTAATGTCTTTAATAATTCTTTAGAGTTAAGAAATGAGGAAAAAAAAAAAACGATCTCATGCATGTCAATAAGATTAAAAATAATATTACAGAATTCCAGTTCTGGGTAAATTGGAGAAACTCCTCTACATTTGTCTCTTTCACTCAATTTGTCTGTAACACTTAGACAAAATGCATGGATAATCTGTTTGAGGATTCTGAAATATAAATGGTAGCAAGCATATTGCTAATAGAAAAATATCAGAATTTGAAATAGTAGGAGACTATCAGAGAACTTTTTATTTTTTCTTCAGAATTCCTGGACTGAACTGAAGGCAGTCCAAAACTCAGAAGTGGGAATCAGCATGGCCTGAGAGAGGTCCAAGAGAAGCCTTCGAGTTCAGGTTCAATAAGCAGGAAAGAGGTCTCCTGGTAGTGACAATGGCAGCAGGGAGGGAGCTTGTAAGTGTCTGTCTAAGACAGGGCCATCTTCCTCCTTAATCAGAAGAGTTATGGTCCCAAGATGCCAAAGCAAATATATCTACTGCTTTTATCTCTATCTTTCCTCTGGCTAACTGACCCTGAATGAGGGCACATTGGTGGTAGAGAGGGGATAAATAAACCCCAGTTTTCTGATTATAGGACTGAAAAATGAAGACTCAGAAATAGGTAAGTAGGTGAGAGTTAAAAGAGTAGGAAGAGGTTGCAAAAGGAATCACATCAAGTTATTTATGAAATCTTGAGCTCAGCCCTGAACTATCAATGTGTGGGTGTAATCTTAAACAGCACAAAGAAGTTGAGAACTGAACTAAGAGACATCCTACCCCACAGGTCCTGGAATGACCATTGGTTCACATGTGAGACAGATCTGAAAATTAGTGCAAAATTTTTGAAAATGAAACTGATTTTGAATCCACAAACCACAGAAGGCTGGTCACAGTAAGTGGTCTGAATTTAAGTCAATTGATTGCCTGTGAAAATAAAAATATCAACAATCTCCAAAGAACTGAAATAAACCTCAGAATCTCATGATATTCAAAATCCAGGATATAATCTAAAAAATGTTGGCCTATGAAGAACTAGGAAAATCTCATGTTAGTATTAAATGCCAATGACACTGAAACATGCTTTATTATCTAAAAACTACTTTAACTATTTTAAACATTTTCCAAAGGGTAAGGGTGAACCACCTCAGAATAAATGGAAAGACAGTTCCCTTAAAGACACACAGTATATTAAAAATAAATGAATAAATATTAGAACCAAATTTATAGTAACAAAGATATTCTTGGGTGTGATAAATGGGTATGACAGAGGGAAGAGTTTCTGAACTTGATGAATTACCAATAAAAATTGTCCAATCTTCAAAACAGAAGGAGAAAATATTAAAGAAAACAAAAAACAAAAAACAAAAATACCACAGAGCTTCAGGAACCTGTGAGACAACACCAAAATGTCATCAAATCTAAGAAGGAAAGGAGAAATAAACATCATAGAAAATGTATGTATCTACATTTGTATATGTATACCTATGTATATGTATCTATAGAACTAATGTCTGAAAACTTCCCAAATTGGCAAAAGATTTTGAAAACACAGATTCAAAACCAGCTGTAGCCTTGAAACCCAAACAGATAAGTCCAAAGACGTTCATGCTGCAGGCATGTCATAATCAAACTGCTAAAAACTAAAGATATACAAACACAAAAGTGTGTTATTTATAGTACAACAATAATTCAAATAACTGTGGATTTCTTATCAGAAACAAACAGAGGCCAAAAGAAGGTGAAACAATATTTTTAAAGTGTCAAAAAAGACAGATCTGTCAAAATAGAGTTCTGTGTTCAGCAAAGATATCTTTCACAAATGAAGGTAAAGACATTATAGTTCTCAGATAAAGGATGAGTAATACAATGTCTGCCAGTAAACCTGATCTGAAACAATTGCTAAAGGGACCTCTTCAGACAAAAGAGAAATTCATACAAAGGGAAATTCTATCAAAGGAAACATCAGACTTCAGGGATGAAGAAAGAGCAGGAGAAATGTTAAATATCTAGGTAAATATAATAGACTGTTCTCCACTTGAGTTGTTTAAAATACAGTTAATGATTGAAATAAAAACGCTTAACATTGCCTATGAGGTATTCACTAAATTCGGATGTAATATAGAAGACTACTAAGACATAAAGAAGAGAGGAGTATGAGGATCTATATGGTGCTACAATTTTTACAATCCAATTATAGTGGTAAAACTTTAGCTCTAAGTTAAAGAGGCACAGCATATTCACAATCGCAGGCACAATCACAAAAAAACAGAAAAATGTATAGACAGAAACATAATAGATAAAATAAAATAGAACACTAAAAATATTCACAAAGCCCAGGAGAAGGCAGAGAAGGGGAAATAAAAGGATAGAAAACAGAAAGAATAAACTGAAAACAAATCAAAACAAAAATTGCAGATCTAAGATAAATGTAAATGGTCTAATCTCATGAATTAAAAAATATATACTATCAGAATGAATAAAGTAATTAACTCAACTGTATGTTCTCTATATGAAGCTACTTAAAATATAATAATATAGTAGATTAAAAGTAAAAGAACGGACAAATATATATCGTTCAAACACCAAGCCAAAGAAAGTTGGAGTAGTTATGTTAATATCAAACAAAGTAGATTTCAGAGCAAATAAAAGCACATGATATAAAGGGGAATACTTCATAATGATAAAAGAGCCAATCTTCCAAAGGAAGAAAAATGACAATCTTTACATGTGCATTCATCTCACAAAAAAGTATATGAAGCAAAAACTGACAGAATGTAAACAAGAATTAGATGAATTCACAATCACTGTTTGTGACTTCCAATCTAAGAAACTAGAAAAAGAAGAGCACAATAAATCCATATCAAAAAGAAGGAAAAAAGAATACTACAAATAAAAACAGATATCAGTAAAATAAAAAAAAACAGAAAACAAACAAGGGAGAATTCAAAGAAACCAATGAAGATACTTTCAAAGATCAATACAATTAATAAACCTCTAGCAAGACTCACCAGAATAAAAGGAGAGATAACACAGATTGCTAATATCAGGAATTGAAGGTATTTCACTACAGATGCAACATACAGTAAAATAATTTTAAAAAAGGAATAATACAGACAAGGCTATGTACACAAATTCAACAATGCTGAAGAAATGGAATGTTTCCTTGAAAATCACAAACTAGTGAAATTAACTCAAGATGAAATAGGTAACTCAAATAGTTCTTTAACTACTAAAAGAATATAATATGTGGTTAAAATCCTTCAAAAAAATCTATAGAAGCAGATTGTTTATCCTCTGAACTTTATCAAAAAGTTAAAGAAATAATACAATTTCTACACAATCTCTTTAAAAAAACATGAGGAGGGAATATTTCTTGACTCATTTTATGAGGCCAGCACTATAAGGATAACTTTACCAAAGATAGTACAGGAAAAGAAAACTACACAAACTAATATCATTCATTTAGGTAAGCACAAATGTATTCAATGAAATTTTAGAAAACAAAATTCTGCAATACACATACAAAAAAATACATCACCGCCAAACTGGCAGTGATGTATTGGAAAATATGTACATATGTAAAATATGTACAACATGTCAGTTCTAAAACTGGCATGATACTGAAAAATAAATTAATATAATTCAACATATTAACAGTTTAAAGAAGAAAAAATATTCAATAATGTGAATCGATGCTGAAAAAACATTTCACAAAATTCAACATCCATTCAAGATAAAAACCCTTCACAAGCCATGAATGGAAAAGACTTCTTTATCCTGATAAAAGATATTTTGCCAACAATTTCCAGCTAACAGGCAACATTCAGGTAAAAGAATGAATATTTTTTTTCTAAAATTAGGAACAAGTAAGGAAGTCCTCACTCAACCCTCCTATTTAACATCATACTGGAAGGCAAATGCAGTCCTAAGTAAGAAATAAAAATAAAAAACATACAATTGGAAAAGAATAAATAACTTTAATACAATTTGCAGATGCACTATTGTTTTCATTGAAAATCCAAGAATCTACAAAAATATTCCTAGAACTAAAATATGTATGCAGTACAGTCATAGAATATAAGAAAAATACAGAAAAAAATCATATTTCAATATACATATTTGCAAGAAACAACTGAAACCAATTCTTTTTTTAAAAAACATATCAATAGTTCCAAAAATATAATGCTTAGATACTAATCAAACAAAACTCATGTATGGGATCTGAATGCTGAAAACTACAAGAAGTCAAATGAAGAAGCAAAAGAACAAAATACATTAATAAATGTAGAGACATACCTTGTTCATGCATTTGTAGAATCAACAAAAAAAGTATAAACTTTTCCAAAACTGATATCGACTCTATAGAATTCTAATGAACATCTCAGCAGTATATTGTTTTGTAGACAGACATGTTCTAAAGTTTAAATGGAAGGCAAAGAAACTAGATTTTGCAAAACATTTTTTGTAGAAGAAGAGCAAAGTCATACAAATCATACTACTTGATTTTAAGGTATATGTAAGCTTACAGTAATTAGGGCAGTATGATAATGGTACAGGGATAGACACATAGATTAGTGGAATGGAAGAGTCCAGAAATAGATGCCTATAATCCAACTATGTTTTAAAAGTTTTATTTTACAAAGTGCAAAGGCAATTCAATGGAGAAAGGATAGTCTTCTAACAATGGCTTTTAAACAATTGGATATCCATATGCAAATAAGTGAATTGAAGCACAGAACTCACTTCTTATATAAACATGAGTCCTAACCATATATTAACACATATATGTGGAATCTAGAAAAAATAGTACAGATTAACCAATTTGCAGGGCAGGAATAGAGACAAAGACACAGAGAATGGACATGTGGACACAGGGAGGGGGGAATGGGGGGATGAAGTGGGAGACTGGGATTGACATATATACACTACCATGTGTACAACAGATATCTAGTGGGAACATGCTACATAGCACAGGGAGCTCAGTTCAGTGCTCTGTGGTGACCTACATGGGTGGGATGGGGGGGAGAGGTGCCAGAGGGAGGGGATATATGTATACATATAGCTGATTCAGTTCGTTGTACAGCAGAAACTAACATAACATTGTAAATCAACTATACCCCAATTAAAAAATAATAATAATAATGCGTGAGACACGAGTCCTGCTAAGTTTTCTACAAAGTGGCCCATTATATGCATGTGAGGAAGATAAGAAACTACCACTCTGGAAGACAAAAAAAAAAAAACCAAAAGGCTAATCTTAATTATTGAACTGTCCCGTATTGGTCTGAAGTTTTTTTAGAGTGGATTGTGGAGTCAACATTTAGGGAGATAATCAGTCTCACTGGCTGACTGTGTTTTATTAAAATCATTGAAACATAAAAAAAATGAACCCCAAATGGATCAAAGACCTAAATTTAAAACATAAAAGTATAAAAAGTTCAGAAGAAACTTGAGGAAAATGTCTTTGTAACTTGGAGTTAGGTGTAGCCATCTTAGACATGATACCAAAAGAATGGTCCATAAAAGAAGAAGATTAATAATTGGACTTCAAAATTAATTTTTTTCTTGCTTTCTGAATGACACTAAGAGAATGAAAAGATAAGCCACAGTATAGGGAAAAAGAACCTACAAATCACAAATCTGAGCAAGGAATTGTATTTAAATATATAAAATAATCTAAATTCAACAATAAGAAAATGTGCAAAAAACGAACAGAAACATCACTAAACAGGCTGTTTGGAAGGGAAAAATGCATTTATAGAATTTATAAAGGACTCTTGAACTATAATAGTGAAAAAATCCAATTAGAACATGGGAAGGATATGAAGAGACATTTCACTCAAGAGGATATATAAATGAGAAATAAGCACATGAAAAGATGCAGGAAACGTGCAAAGAAGCAGGAAACATGAGACATGATGAGGGAGGAAAAAATAGTCAACCAAAACTGACCCAGAAATGATATAATTGATAGAATTAGACAAAAACATCAAATTATTATAACTGCATTCCATATGTTCAAGAATCTACAGAAAAACTGATCATGTCAGAGATTTAGAAGATAATTAAAAAATAAATTTGTACATATTAAAACTAGTGTCTGAAATCAAACATACATGAGGTAGGACTAACAGTAGATTAAACATTGCAGAAGAAGATATTAATGAGCTTGAACATATAGCAAAAGAAATTATCCCAAAAGTAATACAGAAAAAAAAAAAAAAAAACTAAAAGAAAACCCAAGAAACAAAAAACAAAAAAAACAGAACATCTGGGAACTGTGGAATAAGTTCAAGTGGCCTCAAATATGTGAAATTGGAGTCTCACAGGAGTGTGGGACAAAAACCAATATATGAAGAACTAATGACCAAAACATTTCCAAATTTGGTAAAAAGTATAACTCAAGTTTGTCAAGAAAACCCAAGTACAAGAATGAAGAAAATTACACCAAGGTATATTGTATCCAAATTGCTTAAAACAAGTTATAAAGAGCATTCAAGAATCTGCAAGGACCAAGTGGGTGGTACACTTTATGTACAGGGCACAAAATAAGAATGAGAACAAACTTTTCATCTGAAATCACTCAGGTCAAAAATAATGGCTCAGAATTTTTAACTTACTGAAATTTAAAATATTGTTAATTTAGAATTCTATAGTCAGCAAACATTCATTTCAAATATGAAGGTGAAATAAACATTTTCTTAGACATTCAATAGGTGAAGTTAATCATCCCCAGCAGACCTTCACTGTAAGAAATGCTAAAAGAAGTCATTCAGGCATTTGGGAGCAGACACCAGTTGGAAATCTTGATACACATAAAGAAATAAAGTGCCGTGGAAATGGTAACTATGTAGATAGATGTAAAAGACTTGCTTTATTTATTAATTAAGCCATGTTAAGAGTTAACTGATGATTTAAAGCAGAAACCAACAACAGCAACAACAAGAAACATATAGTATGAAGATATGGTAGGCAGAATAATGCCCCTACCTCTGAAAAGATGTCAGTGCCCTAAGCTTAGCCATCTATGAATACATTAAGTTACAGGGCAAAGGGGCTTTGCAGATATAATTAAGATCCTAGACGTTGAAATGGAAGTGTATCCTGTATTATTCAATCAATGAGCCCTAAAAAAAATGAGAACTCCAGCTGGAAGAATAAGTCAGGAGATGCAGCAGAAGGGAAGTCAGAAATATTACAGGTCTGAGAAGGATTTAAGGCACTGTTTTTGACACTGGAGGAAGAACCCAGGGGGAGGCCTCTGAAAGCTAAGCACAGCCCCTCCAGGTGATAGACAGCAAGGAAAGAGAACTTCCATCCCACAGTGGAAAGAAGATGAATTTTGCCAACAATCTAAATGATATTTAGAAGAGCTTCTTCCCCAGAGCCTGCAGCAAGGAACACAATCTTTCCACCACCTTGATTTTATAAAAAATTGCGAAACTAATTATAGTATTATTATATATTTTAATACCCTGAGCAGATCCCAGCTGAGCCTACTTGGATTTCTGACTTACAGAAACTGGAAAATAATAAAGTTGCATTGCTTCAAGCAACTGAATTTGTAGTAATTTGTTACCACAGAAATAGAAAACTAATACATGATTTGATATAAAAGAAATCTGATGACAACAGCACAAGGGCTAGAAGAGGGTATTATTATTCAATGTGTGAAATAGTATCATATCACTTGAAAAATGACTGTGAAAATCAGCTGCTAAAATAACAGAAAAATAAACTATAATTAATGAGCCAAAATAGAAAATTAATGATGGATTAAAAATACTCTGAAATCTAAATAAGGCAGAAATAGAAGAAAAAGGGAACAAAAAACAGATAAGAAAAATAGAAGAATAGCAAGACTTAAATCCAACTAAATCAATAAGATATTTAATATAAATTGTGTAAATATTCCAATACAAAGGCAGGGACTGTTAGAGTTAATACAAAAAAGAAATAGACCCAACTATATACTGTCCTTGAGAAACAATTAGGTTAAGTTTAAGATTAAAAGGAAGGAAAAATATATGCCATGGAAATGCTAATTAAAAGAAAGGTGGTTAGTTTTACTGATATCAAAGTAGGTTTCAGAGCAAAGAATATTACCAAGGATAAACTGGATCACTTCTTATTAAAAACGAAGTCAATTCATCAAGAGGATATAATTCTAAACTTCTATGAATATAATAGCAGAGCTTCCAAACTCATGAAGCAGAAACTGCTATAATTACAAGGAAAAATAGACAAATCTATATACTTTCATTAGAGAGTAAACAGCCCCCTCTTAATAACTTATTGAGCAAGTAGACAAGAAGTTAAAAAAGGATAGAAAAAACTAGATCAACATTATCAATTGACCCTAACTACTGATGGTTTCCAAAACTCCAACCAAGCCAGCAGATTACACTTTCTGTTCTACTGTACAGGAAATACATTTGAAACTATCTAAATCAAAAAAGTGTCTTTTCGATATCATTAGAACCAAATTAGAAATTATGACAGAAGAGTATTTGAAAAATCCTCATGTTTAATATTTGGAAACTAAATAACACAATTCTAAACAACCTATAGGACAAATAATAAAAGGGAAATTACAAATGTTTTGAACTGAATGGCAAAGTGTACACAACATGTTGAAAGTTGTGGAAGGAAATTAAAGCAATACATACAGCGGATTCTTGAGCAACAAATGTATTCATTAGAAGAGAAGAAAGGATTCAAATCAGTACCTTGAGGTTTAAATTAAAAAAAAAAAACATAAAAAGATCAAGTTAAACCACAGATAAAATAAAACAATAAAGATCAGACTGGAAATTGATAAAATATAAACAAGTAAAATAAAAAAAAATAATCAATGAAACTAAATCTGTTTCTTTGAGAGACCAATATAACTGATAAAACTCTGGCCACACTGATCAGAAAATAGGGAATAAAGGACAGTGAGAGTGTGGCCGCCCAAAAGAGCAAGAGAACCATTCATGACTTTTGTTTTTCAAAATGGGTGGCACTAAAGGGTAACTTAGGAAGCAATATCAGTATTTTATTCACACCGCAAGTTACTTGTGACCTGTATCTCTTGCCTTTATTATTTATTTGCATCATATCTTATGACTTTTGTAAAAGTATAAGTATCCAGAGCATGTCTCTCCAAAGTAATTTAGACATTAATTGTACTGAAGGTCAACCATTTCCACAGTGTCAGGTGGTAGGTTGGTAGTAACTTTTAGTTACTCTTTGATTCCATGGAATTTTAAACATTTTCATTATTACAGTATCTCCTGGCCCTCTACAGATTTCTTGAAGTTTTGTTGCTGTTGTTGTTATTGTTGTTCAGATAGTGTTGTTATTATTTTACAAATGACAGGATTCACTTCTGTATTTATTGACCAAATGTTAGAGAAAAAATAGAAAAGAACAATTCCTACATGACCAAGAGGTGCCATTCAGAAGATAGGCGAGTTCAGAGTAGGGTTCTGATTCAAACATTGAGAAAATTCTGCCTTCTCTTTTAATTGGGGATTAAAATTAATATGTTGTAAAATAAATAAATACTTCTCTATAGGCTTTCAAATATGACATTGTTTCACTTTAAGTGTACTCAGGAAATTCTGGGCAGAAGAGAAATAAAGATAGAAGAAAAGGTAAGAAGCTATATTAACTATTCACATCAATTAATTATTGGTGCTGAGGAGAAGACAAAGACGTGCCTAGATCTTTGATGGTTATCTATCAATCTACCTAATTTTCTATTATCTGAAAATTCTAAAATAATGATTGGATAAGTATTAAGGAGAAAAAAATATATTTTTTCTTTCCTTGTATTCCCAGACTGCTAATCTTTGAAATTAAGTGGGATCATTAGGAAGAAAAATGTTTTATCAAATTAGAAAATATTCTGGTTTTGATAAATGCTTACTTTTTGACCTTTTGGTGAATTATATATTATATAATATTGTTATAAATTACCAATCCTCTCATAACTTGCAGTCATTGAACTGACTTAAAATATCTCTCTCTGGGCTTCCCTGGTGATGCAGTGGTTGAGAGTCCGCCTGCTGATGCAGGGGACGCCGGTTCGTGCCCCAGTCCGGGAAGATCCCACATGCCGCGGAGTAGCTGGGCCAGTGAGCCATGGCTGCTGAGCCTGTGTGTCCGGAGCCTGTGCTCCACAATGGGGGAAAAAAACCTCTCTGCATGTTTGAGTCAATTATATTACTGATATACAAGAGGTTGGTTTACTGTCTTTTATGTTTGTATATATGTTTTACATTATATAACACTGCATAAAAGTTAAAGTGAAAAATTCTGACTTTTCATTTTTAATAAAAGGAAAAGTATTTTCTCCTAATTTTCTTAACTTTAAGAACTGGCCAGAAATAGGTAGGAATATAAAATACACTGCCTGAGGGAATAGAGGTATACATTCAGATACCTACTTGCACAGATATCTCTGGCCATTGTCATTAACTGTTGATTTTAATGTTCGAAGGAAAACTAAAGACACAATTGCTTTAAAATTATACTTCTAAGTGTTTTTCATCTATTCTCAATTGTCCCTGTTCCCATTATCCCAAGTCTGAACCAGCAGTTAGTGGATCATTCTTCACAAATTTACAAAAGATTCAGAAAATAATGAATCATTACACTTTAAAAGAACATTTTCAAAAATAACACTCTATTGGCTGTATTTTTTAATTTAAAAGTTACTTCCAGGTCTTTTCATCATTTTTTGAGTAGTTTTGGAGATCATTTTATTTAACTAAGGGCTAGGAATCTGATGGAGGATGGGCATGGGTTAAAGCAAGAGAAGTAATTTTGATCCTCTTTTTAAAAATTTACCCATGATTTGTGTATAAGTGTGTGTGTGTGTGTGTGTGTGTAGTACAATTATCTAGTAAAAAGAGTTCAGAAATGTATAGAAAAGATGGCCAGCAAATTCAGCAAGTTAATAAAAATGTAATAAGGTATAATAATAAGATCAAGGTAGCCACTGGGAAGTTAATGAAAAGGAAGGTTTTAGGCATTTGGAAAACTTACCTAAGATCCAGTAAAGAGCAGGTATGAACACATATAAATATGTTGAAAAATATTGGTAAAATACCAGTAGTACATCAATGTTTGGTAGATGAGGAAGTCAGTGATTAGAAATAGAATATTGAAGTCATGGGGCAAGATTTCTCTCAAATTATCAACCAGACCTACCTGTAAATTAACCCACATTCTCACCGATTTTTGATTCATTTCCTCCAGGCTCAGCATAAAATATATCCTCTTTATGTTCAAGGTATATCTTCCTTACAAACGTCCTAACACTCCAGTCACTTCCTCTGGTCCTCATTCAACTTTTTTTTTTTTTTTGCGGTATGCTGGCCTCTCACTGATGTGGCCTCTCCTGTTATGGATCACAGGCTCTGGACACACAGGCCCAGCATCCATGGCTCATGGGCCCAGCCACTCCGCGGTATGTGGGATCCTCCCGGACCAGAGGACAAACCCATGTCCCCTGCATCGGCAGGTGGACTCTCAACCACTGCGTCACCAGGGAAGCCCCTCATTCAACTTTTTAATGTTTCCTATTTAATAGCTGGTTCCAACAAGCTGAGGTAATAGGTACTGTACCTTCAATATTTTCTTATTCAGTGAATGTACATGTACATTTATGCTTTAAGTCATTGCAGTCTGAATGTTACCCAGGCCATGTAAATGACATTGTTCACCATAATGTCTCTTGTAAACTCATAATTGCCAAATTCACCAGATATATTTCAATTCACTACTTATTGATCACTTTTGCTTGCATTTACTACTTTGGAAGCCTAGAACCCACATTAGAAGTCTTGAAATTAAGTCTTTATTGCTCTTGCCTCTGTGACACACTTGTAAACACAACAGCTTTGTTACAAACACTATCTGATTATATACCTTCCTCTTTATTCCTTTGTCTTTTAGCACAGACCCTACTTATCTCTGACTTGAACTCATTTCTTCTCCTTGCCTCCATCCTTCTCTCTCTCAGGTACCCTTCTCTTAAATGGCAGCTCATCTTTGTCTCTTAGAAGAAAGTCCATAGTCCCCCATTATCTGGCCCCTCCTGCTTTGCAGCTACATCTCCACCTAATCCCCAAATCAACTGGCTAACATCACCATCACTCTCTCCCTAAAACTTTCATATTCTGATAACAGTTAAGGTATTAGATCTTTTTTCACATCCTACACTCTTTTTGCTTTTGCAGGTGCTATTTTATCTGTCTACAATACATTTCCCCTCTTTTTTCTACAAAATAATACTTTTTCATCAATAGATTTATACCAAACACCAAGTCTCTTCTTGTGCTACATTAGGTTCCCCTTCTTATTATAAAAGAGGCTGTAAATATCTATAAAAAATGCACTTACTATATGTTTTTGTCTTCAGGAACTCCATAAACAATCAGGGAATTTAGGAAAGTTGATTTTTTTAAGTTTTTGAGATAAAACTGTAAGTGCCTTGAGGGATATAATGCTCTATTAGATCTGTTCGTATTCTGAGCCTAACAAAGTATGAAAAATATAGCCAGCACTTCTTATTTACCTGCTGAATAAATATATAAGTGCAATACAAAATAACATCAAAACTATAGTCAAAAATATTAATTCAGGGCTTCCCTGGTGGCGCAGTGATTGAGAGTCCGCCTGCTGATGCAGGGGACATGGGTTTGTGCCCCAGTCCGGGAAGATCCCACATGCCGTGAAGCAACTGGGCCCGAGAGCCATGGCTGCTGAACCTGCACGTCCGGAGCCTGTGCTCCGCAGTGGGAGAGGCCACAACAGTGAGAGGCCTGTGTACAGCAAAAAAAAAAAAAAAGCCACTGACGTTGAATTTGTCTGCTTTTCTGTGATAAAAAATAACTCTAAAATCTCAGGGTTTATAAATGTGTTTTACTTCTTATTTATGTTATGTGTTTTCACCTGCAGATCATCTGTGACTCTGCTCCACGTGTCTTCTCCATTATGCCCAAGGTAAAGGAGAAGTCTCTATTAGGGTCATGATATTTTCATGGCAGGAGGAAAGTGCAAGGGAAGTAATATGTGATTCTTCCTGAAGCTTAATTTCAGCCATAGTGTATATCATGCTTGCTTATATGCCAATGGCCAGAGCAAGTCATATCATCAATTGGGTGGAGATGCATAATCCTTCCACTGTGGGAACACCACACTTCACATGGCAATGAGCAGTGATGTATAACCTCTTAAAGGGAGGGGAGATAAAGATTTTTGAAAAACTATACACAGTCATTGAGAAATATCATAAGGAATTCATAGAGGGAGTTAAGGGGGAAAAAAAGATCCTTAACATTTGGTATGGCTGGTACTATAAACTAGCAAGGATACCTTTTAACTAATTGTTGAAAAAATAGACTATGCATTGGAAGAACGGAAATGTGAGGGAAAAGTTGAAAAGAGCAAACAATGGAAAAGAGAAGAGCTTCTTCCAGAGCCAGGACTTGCCAAGAAAGCAGTGAATGTGAAGAACATTTGACTGGAGTATTTGGTTGGGACTTCAATATACTTAGAGATGAAAGGAGTTGAAAAAAAGTCCATGATAAAGTCCAAATTAGCAAGAATAAAAACTAGTAGCAAATAAGAGAGAGGTATGCATTATAAATTGGGGAGAGAAGCATGTAATAAGTCAAATATTGTAACTGAAGAAAAATAAGATAATGTGGATAAAGTTGGTGCTTTTATTTTATTATTAATTTTTGCAACCTCAAAGTTTTCATTGAATGTCTGCAAGAGGTTTTGTAGGAGGTAAATAATAAAGGATACTTTTAGAGAGGGCTCAAGATTTAAAAGGAGTAGGTAAGCAGGGCAAGAGTCAATAAGACTGGAGAGAATGATTTTTCTGACTGAAGTAAAGGCAAAATGTGAGAGAAAAGCACAGCTGTCTGGTGGCATTAGTCAATGCATTGACAGGGTCCAACTGCATCATCCAGAAAGGGGAATAAATCAATGGTTGATTTTGTGGACACTGTTATTTTGAAGAAATTGGTTCCAGGAATTCTAAGATATGGGAGTTTGTGACCATAACAGGGAAATGTGACTAATAAGAAGTGGAGATAAAGCAGTGTTCTAGTAAAGAAGGTCAGATTAGGACATATAACTGATTCTGTTAGAGGAAAAGTGGGAGTGGAAGGAGGATGGTTTGCTTTGGAGGCCAGTGTGATGCGGTCACAACAGGATATTACATACATGATTGATGTGAGTTGCACAAAAGAACACATTCCAGTGTTTATCTCCTTATGTATGAACCCCCAAATAATAAGTATAGACATAGAAATAAATATTCCAGATTGGATGCAGATCATGATAGACTTGAAGATTCAAACATTGTTAATTGAACCCACTCATACCCAAATAATCCTTCCTTTAAGAAAAATGTAATCACATTTAAACACTCACAGATAATCTAGTGTGGAGATAGATTAGAACATGTTATAACTATATTAAAGTAGAAATTACAACAGCAGAATGATAATAAAGGCTTAATATGCTACACCTGCTAGATGACGTTTCCTTTTTCACATCAGACTCAAATTAATGTTTTAGTGTAAAAATATATGCATAATTTTACATATACATACATATATAACATACAGCATAGTACATATTTATATACTGCTTCCTATAAGCTTAGTCCTTTCTTAAAAAAACTTTATATTATTAACTAATATTATAACCCACATTTTCATAAGAGCATACTGAGCACAAGGTCTTGCCCGTGACAAAATACACATATATTTCCTACCTTAGATTCTTTCAGAAACAAAGGACAGTAGATGGTTAAGTCAATACTTAAGAAACTAAATAGTCACTGTAAGTTACCTTTGTTCATTGTACATAATAAAGAGGGACAGATATTAGAAATACTTATAGATATAAAAATATAGATATATAGATACAGTTACAAACATAGTACTCATCTCCATATTTAAACCTATTCTTAATGCACTGAAATTTTCCTCTTGGGCTGAAGGCCAAAACTTCCATCGATGATAGCACTCGATAAATACCAGATTCTGCACACCAAAAAAAGGCTCTGAAAGTCTTCTCTCAGGAGGCCTGAAACTTTGGACTCACCCATGAGCATGTGCAGTTTCTACCCACCTGCCTAATAACCATCTGGTCTATTCCATTATGTTATCCATGAATCTCAATTAATTATAGACTTAGAGGAGGAGAGAAAAAATTCTCAGTGATTTAATATTCTCTTTAGCTTTCAGCATGAATTTTGTGGTTAAAATACCTTCACTCCAGGAAAGGAAAAACCAAATAACTCTTTTAGATCTATATGCTATTCCTGGTGTTGTTCTCCAGTCTCTTCAAGAAACTGGAGAGATAGCTCATGGTGGGAGGTGCATAGGATATGGAAGAAGACACTGATTTATGTTTCCCCTTCCCAGCCCTAACTGATAGAAAACTCATGGCTAACTCTTTAAATTCATATTTTGTCTATTCCAGAAAGAACAAATTACATTCTGCTTCTAGAATCCTGTGATTATGGTTATTTCTAATTTATTTTAAAACAGAAGAAAAAAGTCCAAGTGCATTTGTGTAGTGTTACTACTAGTATTTCCATATGGCTGAAGCATGGGTTACCTATGAGCAGATGGTTAGAGAAGGTAGCTGATGATCATAAAAGACTTCCTATACCATGAAGAGTGTTTTTTTTATTTTGTCTTGAAGGTAATGGAAAAAACTGACAATTTTAAGTGTTGAAAGGTTGATAGGACAGAAAGTTGGAATTGTGAAATTGAGAGTAGAGAAAACAAACAACTTACAGCCACACAAGAAAAATACAAAAAAAGAAGTGGAAAGGGCAGCACTCATGGAAAGCATGGTAGGGAAAGTAGAGTATATTTGATAGATGTTAAAGAAATACAGTGCGCATCTTGGTGACACATTAATTACCAAAGTGGAGATAACTAGGAAAACATTAATCTATCTTCTGCCTCACAGAATGTCATGCTAACCCAGGCATGCAATAGAGTAAAGAAGCCAAATTTGGAGGAAGAGATGTCATCTTGATGTCATAAACTTAGCTATTAACATCCATTAATATTTCAAAGGGTAACTATGTATTCAATTATATAATTTGGTAAAACCTGCAAATACTGTTAATTAGTTGAAGCAAGTAATTAATATAATTTAAAAGTAAAATCTAGTATCATACTTTACTGTATTTCATTTGACATACTTTCAACAACTACAAAGCCAGAAAAAGGCAACTACTCCCTTATGGACTCTTTGTAAAAGAGGATGACAAATAAGTCACAGATCCTGCCCTTGAGGTTGTAATACAATGTAACAGATGCTACCCTAGAGCTGAGGAGTTTTCCTCTAGGTATAGAAGAGGTTTATTAGGGAAGTCTTGAGTGCTGAATTTACATGGTTGCCCTTTTAATAAACATATTGCTAAATGCAACAAAAAGATACATACTAATTATTATCTGCTTACCATTAACAATAACGATGATATCACGGAAGTCAATTTCTCCCCTAGCCTCCACTCTTCCTTCACACCTGTATATACCTTCATCACTTTTATTGATGTTGAGAATCTGCAGATTATTGTTGGCTAAGATAGCAAACCGATCTGTAAGGTAAGCGAAGGGGAGGAAATGATATCAGTAATTGAAGGCAGAGTCCAGCATGCTTTAAATTGCTAAGTGTTAAAATATGGAACTTGTCTAACATTATCAAACTTTTCATCAACAAATAAATTCAAACTTGAAAGTAAAATATAGTTTCATGACTTCAATTTTTCCAGTCTACACTGCCTGGTTACACATTTTTTTCAAAAATACATTCGAGACTTTATCTCCACATAACACGGTTAGGCTATTATTTTGCCCTTGGTACTTTGAATGCAGAAATGATACACAAAAGTACAAAGGCGAGAGATCAGATACAGCAGACACAAAGACGTTTTGACTGTAAATATGTAGCAACTTGGGTAAGGAAAAGGGTTAGAAAATTGATTGAATATCCTTCCTCACACAATAATTAAACTAATAATTGCACATACCCTGAGGAGGGAGCTAAAATATATAATAATATTCAAGTCATGTAGAGGGCATATAAAATGGTCGTATCTCAGATTTATTTGAAAGATTTTTTTTTCTAAATGCAAGATCATCCATTTTAGGAAGGAACAGATTAGACTTCATTAATTTTACCTCAATTCCATTTTATGTGTGAGTATATGCACATGCATAAATACAAAACTAAGCTGTTATAGGGCATGCATTAGCTGATTGATGAAAATAACCTGGCTAGCCTAAGTAGCATCTCAGCCTGACAGTATTTTCCATAATGCCTGGCTTAGTTTTTAATCATCACAATTTTGTTGCAGTCTTTGCAGTCTTAACAACTTTTCTCTTCTTATCAAGTAAAGAATGTTCTCATATCCAGTTCTGTTTTGAAACATGTTATAAATGTAATATCCTAAATTTCATTAATCAATTCATCCATAGATATCATCGAACATCATCTCTTTGCTAGGTACTGTATTTGGATACATTGATGAATAAGAGAAAGCATCCTTGACCCGTTTGGGACCTTTGGTAAGGTAGAAATGTCATTAATTTAAGGTACCCACCTCTGGATATCTACTGTTAAAGCTACTTTTTGAGACTCTTCCAATATTTATTGTTCTTCCCCTATCTGCTGGCTTAATAGAGATATTAGGGCAAACACAGAAGCCACATGAGAAAATGGTCCAGACTCCCTCAACCTAGATCACTGAAAGGATGGAAGGATAGAATCCTGCCTCTGCCCCTGCTGCCAATTGGACTTTGCGTGAGTGAGAAATAAATTGCTATGACATTAAGCCATTCGTATTTGGGGTTCATTTTTCACAGCAATTCCTTAAGTCAAAGTAGAAGTTTGGGCTTTAAATACAAATAAGGAAGTTATCAGACTATAGAAGGTCATTAAAATAGGTGAGCATGTGGTTATTCATTGTCTAAGAGATAGTTAATAAGAAATGGAAATGTGTGGATTCTGAGGCTACCACAGAAAGAAAATACCAGTTACAAGGCTACAGATACATAATTTTCAGCCCAGGAAGTATAAACTTTCCTCAAATATTTATTTCACCTTTTGGGTAACCCTAAGAAGAGATACAAAACTTTTTATGCAGATGCTTTCCCCTGGTACATTTTCTCACCAAAGAAGAGACTGGAGAGAAAGAAAGGCAATCTGCAAGAAATATAAATTATAGTAAGTCCTGGAATAACTCAGAACTCTTAAAAATTCATGACATTTCAAAGTAAATGTAAAAAAGTCTATTCAAGTGTGTTGCTGGAAATTAGAATGAGCAGCAATTACAGTTGACCCTTGAACAACACAGGTTTGAACTGTGCAGATCCACTTATATGGTGGATAGTAAATACAGTACTACACAATCCGAAGTTGACTGAATCTGAGGATGCAGAACTGAACCACAGATATGGAGGGACCTCGGATAAGGAGGACCAACTATAAATTATACTTGAATTTTTGACTGAATGTTGAGTCGGCACCCTAACCCCTGTGTTGTTCATGGGTCAACAGTATGAATTAAAAAGTTCAAATTTAGAGAGGGATGCAACGAGTCATAACTAAATCATTGTAATATTATTTTTTCTAACTCACTAAAATATGTATCATCCTTAACGAAAAATTCTAAGTATATGTGTAAAGTCCATGGAATGATGTTAGCAAACTCTCAAACCAAAGAACATTATAAATATGTATTTACAAAAAACATTTGAAGAAAGCACTGCTTGAATCAATCACACATAACTATGGATATTGGAACTATTTAACTATTAGAGATGATCTATTTATCTCAGTTTTACAGACATCCACATTTTCATTATTGCAGTAAGAAAATAAATTAAATCAAATTATACACAATAAGGTGTCTGCTTTATGTTTCTTTAAGCAGGTTATTTTTTTAAAGTCCCCTTTTCTTCTCATTCCACAACCACTGAATGGCTTGCCTCATCTACTCCTATGCCTTCAACCTATATTTCGATGATTCACAATTTTTCTTCAGACCAGATGATTCCTGTGATTCCAGAATTTTGCAAGAGTCAACCAGATGTACGAACTTAGAAGGGTTGTAAATACTTCAATCTCAGCATGTTTAAAATTTGGCTTACTAGCTCCACCTGAAATTTCTCATATGGTGCTCTCCAGTTCTGTCTTCACAGGTCTTTACATTGAGCTAGTTGCCCAAGACAAATTCCTTGAGTCATCTTTGACTTCTCCATCTCTCTTAGTCTGCATATCCAATCAGACCCATATCCTATCACTTCTCCCTTTATTATTTCTTAGTCTAGAATCTACTTTTCCCTCAGCAATTATTTCATTTGGATTTGAACTGTTCTCATTGCCTGGAGCTTGGCCTTGACTCTCATCCAATTCATTCTCCTCACTGAAGCACTGATATCCTTCTCAATACATATTAGGTGATGTCACTGCCTTAATTAAAACCCTTTAGTGATGTCACCTTTGGGTAGATTCTAAACTTCTCAATAGAGACGTCAAGGCCATATTGACTTGGCTCAACCTTCGAAGTTTCCAGTTTCCTTTCTTTTTTTTTTTTTTTTTTTTTTTTGCGGTATGCAGGCCTCTCACTGTTGTGGTCTCTCCCCGTTGCGGAGCACAGGCTCCGGACACGCAGGCTTAATGGCCATGGCTCACTGGCCCAGCTGCTCCGCGGCATGTGGGATCTTCCCGGACCGGGGCATGAACCCGTGTCCCCTGCATCGGCAGGCGGACTCTCAACCACTGTGCCACCAGGGAAGCCCCAGTTTCCTTTCTTATTAGTCTTTATTTACAAATCCTAGTTATTGTAAGTGTTCTAGTTGTACTTATTCATAAATTCTAGTTACAATGAACTTAATTCAGTTTCTGAAACGTGCCACTCATGATTTCACCTCTGGGCCATTGTATATGGTGTCCTCTCCTCTTGAAAAGTCTCCACCATTCTCTAGCTGGCTAATCCCTTTTCATCTTTAAAGGTTGCTTTTCTCTCTCAGCAGGCACCTTGAACACTCTTCTCTGCCCTAACTTGTTCAGGTGCTCACTCTTTATCATCTTCTATCACTGCACTTTCCTTATCATATACCCCAACATACCTTGTTTTCATTGATCGAGTTTGTCCACTAGATTATTAATATGCTGAGGGTAGTGGGCTTGTTCATCGTTTTAACCATGAATTGCCACCTTCTAGTACACTAGATGAAATATACTAAGTGCTCAATAACTGTTGAATGACTTTTTATACTGGAAGTAGATTTCATACAAATTTTATTGAACAAGATGATTTTATCCATAGTTTTTGATGCCCAAAGGGTACTTCATTAGAAAATGCTCAAAACGTTTAGGAAGTTTCAGAGATAACTTTCAAAATGGCTGAGGTAGAATGGGCAACTGCAATAGCATATCCTTCCATCAGGGTGGAGACTAAAAGTCAGGATATTCAACTTTTATAACAAAATGTCATCTTTCCTCCCTAAATACTTTGATTCTTTAGCATATGGATTTCCTTTCAACAAACAACATGGTAAACCTCCACTTTGAGTAGTCTGTGGGAACATTAATTTTGCATATTTGTCACACAGCTGCTACCAAAAGCATGGTTAATAAGATGGACATTTTCAAACCTTCATTGTTTCATATGGAGATTTTAAACTTTATTCCTATGCCACACTAAGGCCTCAGAAAGTTATCTGTACACACTGCATTATTCTAAATCCCCATATATGTTCCTTTCATGGTTGTAAACCTAATCTTATTTCATTAGTTTTAATAAAAAGATCACATTGGGCTTCCCTGGTGGCGCAGTGGTTGAGAGTCCGCCTGCCGATGCAGGGGACACGGGTTCGTGCCCCTATCCCGGAAGATCCCACATGCCGCGCAGCGGCTGGGCCCGCGAGCCATGGCCGCGGAGCCTGTGTGTCCGGAGCCTGTGCTCCGCAACGGGAGAGGCCACAGCAGTGAGAGGCCCGCGTACAGCAAAAAAAAAAAAAAAAAAAAAAAAAAAAAAAAAAAAAAAAAAGATCACATAAAGTATAAAAATCTGAAGAATATTACTCCTTATAAATCTGTTATGAATGTAATAAGTGTTTGATAATGAAGTATGTGGCAAGTTTCTCAAATATTAAAAGGTTACAAAAGTTTGTTCATCTTCACAATTCCCCTACATCCTTTACATCCCAAAGTCAGAACAAATTTTACGTCCTTTTAAAAAACTTGTATTTTGCCTTCCCTGCAACTCAGCATTAAGTTTCTATGTTTAACTGGTTCCCAAGAATTAAAAACTCAATGAGAAGGAACAAGAAAAATAAATGTTATTTATTGAGAATCTGATATAGAGTCAAATATTTTATTCATTCAGTTAACAAATATTTATGAGCCTATCTTACTTAAAACTCAAACCGTTGTTCAAAATACATATAGTAATTTACTGTTTACAGATGAAAAATCCGAATTAGGTACAGAGCAGTTAGAAAAGTTGTTTGAAGCTTTAGGGACAAGGAAAGAGTAGAGCCATAATGGAATTCCAACTTCACAGCATTTCATCCTGGGATACTGGGAAAAATGTGTAAGCTGTAGCATAGAAGCATCACTCCTCCATCAGCACTGTACTTGACCATCAGTCTTTGCTTTGAGGCTTTAACTGTCTTTTATTATTTTTTTTGTAATCAGACAATTAATCATTAGATTTTATCCCCAAATAAATTTCAAAAAGTAGATATTATAGGACAACCTCCAGTGTTCACGGATGCCAATGAATGAACTGTCTTTAGGCTTGAATTCCATCTGGCTACTTAACTGGGGGGATCATCTGCTCAGGGAAGATGGAGATGCTGATTGGTGCCCTGGGCCCATTCAGTTAAGACCTTGCCAGTGCCTGCTGCACACACTCTCTGCCCAGAGGCCTACAGTCAGCATCAATTTAACTGTCTTTTAAAAAATAAAACTCATTTCAAAACCATCTTGTAATTATGGTTTACATTAAACCAGATGTACACTTGAAGCCTAAGATGTAGGTAATCTGAAAATGTTTAGACATTGTCATTTAACTGCTATGAAAGAATTGCCTTTTCTTTATTATTGAGAGGAAGAAAGCAGAAAATATACTGCACAAGTTACTCATGAAATTTATTAGTAAAACCTAAAGCAGTTTTCTGAAAATAAAGTAAGAGGAAATAAAGTATTATATCTCATTAACTTACTATAATAGAAAAAAAGAGTTTTAGTCAATAACTGACAAGCAGTGAAAATGCCAAGTCGAGAAAAATTCTCTCAGAATTAAAAAAAAAAATACTCTCATGATCATGATACGTTCTCTGTACATATTCAAAAACAGAAACCCTCTGCCTTCTCTCCCTTATGTTGTAGAAGTTTCATCTCTTAGAAACACAAAACAAAATCATCCAAGATAGAAAGCATTTTAAAAGATTCAATTATTTTGTACCTCTGCAATGCAAGTGCAATGAAAAATATTCTAAATCGAAAATGCTCCCAATTCACAAAGATAAAGTAGCATAATGTAAGCAAATCATGCATCAATTTCAGATGTCATTTTATTCTGGAACTTTAGCTCAGTCTGAATCAAAATCATGAAGACAATTGAAATGAATGTACTCTTCTTTCTATTATCCATATTCATCTTATCGTAATATTTAGAATGTGTAGGTATCTTTGAAAGAACAGGGACAGAATAATAAATAGGATTCATAGAGATATTATTATAAGTTTACACATAATAAACCCATGGGATTGTTTGAATTATAATATGTAGAATTTCAATAGATCAGGATTGATTCCTCTATTTGTTTAGTATCCTTGAACTGCTTGTATATCATTTTTTCTTGATCTAGAGCAGGAGTCAGCAAACTTTTTTCTGTAATCTCCAGAAAATAACTATTGTAGGCTTTGTAGGACAAACCATCTGTGTCACAGCTGTTCAGTTTTGTTCCCAAAGTAGCCATAGACAATATGTAACAATTGGGTTTGGCTGAATTTTCATAACACCTTAAAAAAAACAACAGAGGAGCTGAATTTAGCCTGAGGGCCATAGTTTGCCAACCTCTAGTTTAGAGCTTTGAGGTTCTCAAAAAACAGTTGTTCGAGGCTTAGGGTCAAACAATCTAATTGCTATATTTACTCAGGTAGATTCGGTCTTTTAAAAAATTGCAATATTGTTAGAACATATAACTTAGAGAGTTACCAAAATACTAACTGTCGGAAATAGCGGTGACTTCCTCATTATGATACAACCAGCTGACAACAGGTGCAGGCGAACTGCTGACTCGGCAAACCACTTCTGCATTCTCTCCTTGTTTGAACTCTTGAGGAGACACCACTTCTCTGAAAGTGAGTTTTTCTGTATAAAGAAAGTAAAACAAACCATACAAGTATTATTGCTTATTTATTCTAATAGCATATTTCAGAATCCGTGTTTATTGATGCTGTAATAAAATAATTAGGTAAATCTAGATCCTTTAAAACCTTAAACCAGATCATCTAATTCTCCTACCCAATAAATTCCATCTCACTGAGAATAAAATCCAAAGTCCTTACAATGCCACACTAGGTCCTGTATGAACTGGAGTCTGCCCCACAATTGTGATCCCAATGTTTTTTTTCTCCTCCTAGCTGCTGCTTCAGGCAGTTCCTTGAACACTCCATATTTGTTCTCATTCTGGGGCATTTGCACTCTCTTAAATTCCTTCAAATTTCTGTGCAACCTCCACATACAAAATAGCCATCTCCCTACGTCTCTAAACCACTTAATTTCTTTCCTATAGAATCCTATAGCATATATGTCTAGCATTTAAGCACTAGTTTTAGTTTACTTTTTGTCTGTCTCTGCCCACTAAAATGTTGGCACCAAGTGGCCAGTGATATTTTCTGTTTTAGTCACTAATGTCTTTAGGAATTAGAATATTGTCTGCCATGCAGTAGACATACAATAAGTGTATTGAATGAATATATGAATATGGATATTTATGCTTGATGAGAAATTTTCACAAAAGTAATTCATTGTTCTTGCTAAGAAAAAACAATGTTTTTTTTTACCTTCACAAATAAAGCACTAGGGATCTTCCTTTGTATCATTTCAAAGGACACTTCTTTCCAGATACTAGTCTATAAAATGATGATTTTAACTTAATTCTTTGTTATTTATGAAATTGGTACAGTAAATGGTCATATAAATAAGTAAAACATCTTTCCTTGAGGAGCTTAGAAACTAACAGAAGGGAAAAAAAATCAAATCAGGAAAAATGAGGGCAACAATACTCCAACAGATTGCCCCACTCATCTAAGAGGAAGCCTTGCTCTGGTGTTGCTTTGGCCTTTTTTCCCCGTATGCTATTTCTAGAATAACAAAAACAAAGCTATAAGGAAGAGATGTCTTATGAGCTAGTATTCTAAAACTCTTTTATAATTTTTCACTGGTAGAAATACCAACTACCACAAATTAATTGTAAGGCAAAGTTCTAAGCACTTTATGCAAGAGGTAATGTAGTCCTCAAAGCAAATCTATGCATGATGTAGGTACTAAAATTATATCTATTTTATAGACGAGGAAATTGAAACAGGTTACGTGATTGCTCAAGGCCACAGGTGTAAGTGATAGACCCTCGTTTCAAACCCTGGGAGTCAATGAGCTTCAGTGTTCCTAAACAGGTTAACAATTCCTAAAAGTGAGAAGTTGGAAAGGAATGTAGGAAGCAATCAATCTCAAGTCGTAAAATGAACTGTTAAGTGTAGAAAACCTTGCTACTAAAAATGCCTGGAGTTGAAGAATCTGGTTAGATGTTATTCTTCATTAGACGAGTTTTCAGTTTTTATTCTGTCTAAAGCCTGTCAGCTGACCCTTCCCCAGTTCTCATTCTAGATTGGTCACTGTTATCACATAGGTAATTTTATTTGTTCTAGTCATGATCTTTTTTTTGAAAGTGATAAAAAGCACTCCCAGTAAATTTTATAGAACTAAATAAAGTACTGATTTCTATTTACCCAACAGATTCTTAATGGCATCAAAAAACTCAAACATTTTCATCTATATTATTTAGCCAACAGAATTGGCTCCACCTATGTATTTATAATCCACTATAATCTAGTATCGATTTTATTTTAGAGATGTACTGTGGTAAAATAGAAATAAGCTGATATCTGTAAAGGTCTTAGCACATTGTCCATTACATAGTTAGTTCTTAATGAGTGTTAGTTTCTATTCTTAAGTACATTTTAATTTGATTTTTTATAAGAATGTATAATTTCAATCAATAAAACTTATAAATACATGACTTACGGTAAATTTCCAAAACAACTGTGGCTTCTTGTGTCTGTCCTTTGGCATCTGTTGCTTGACAACGATATATCCCTGCATCTTCTATATTTGCGTTGTAGATGGTTAATCGTGATCTAATACCTTCCTTTTGCACTGATACCCTCTGTGTTGAAATTATCTTCTCTCCTTGAGGATTATACCAGTCTATACTCTCAGGTTCACCAATTACTGCAGAGAGCCATGGAAAAGAAATTTTGAAAATATGTTTCAAGTGCTTGTTTTGACACTGGCATTTATTATCGTGTAACAACTTTAACAATTTAGAAAAAAATGTAAATGGAAGACTGGAAGTCTGAAAATCTTACAATATCAAAAGTAAACACAAATGCTAACACACATGTTATCCTTAATTATCCAACATTGAGGTTTCAATCTCGGTTGAGTAACAAAACCCAGAGGAAACTTTCAGTATGATATTTAAGCTATGATAGTGTAAACTTTACCACAGAAATCTATGGATTATTACTACACAAGTACTGAAAGTGCCTTGGCAACTGAGTCCAACATCAATTCCACTAAATAGGTATAATCTAAACAGAAACACGATTACTAACATAATTTCACCTGCTCAATTCTTTTTGCTAGGGTCAGGAAATAGCACTTTTTTCCCTGTTACAGCAGAGCTCATAAAAACGTAAATCATTTATGAAATAAAATTTGGCTTTTGTTAATACAGAATTTTGAATTAATTTCCCAAGTTGTTAAACTTGTATAGATAAGGCCAATGACTATTTTTTAAATGGAGCCCTAATCTTCTCTTTTCCCAATTGAAATGAGTAGTTTCACCATTTTAATCTAAAACTGTTAACTATTTAATCATATGATAATTAGAATGCATTGAAATGATACTTATAGTGCTAGGCAATTACAACCAAATCATTACAGGGTAAACATTTATTTAAGTTTTCCAATTCAGAATCTAGGTTATTATCCTCTTCGTAAAAGCTGAAGCTTCCTGTGTTTGCTTTTAGTCACCAAAAGGATGTATTTCACCTAATTACTTGAGAGATAATTTGTGGAAGCAGCATACACTATTAACTCAAAAGTATCAGGAGAAAATGCATAAAGTTATATAACATCTTCAGGACCTTTTTGAAGAGAATTATTCCTTCTCATTTTTTTCCCCAAGATATGGCTTTAGAAACAAATTGTCTTCCTTCTTATATCAAATTAGACATGATGGAGAAAAAAGTATGAAATAAGTTTAGTTAAATCTTAAATAAATCTTAGTTATGTTATCTTCAGTTTTTCTGAACAGAACCATAAAACCATAGTAGTTACAGGATAATTCATTTGGGGGAGGTATTTGTTTTAATTCCCTCCTCTATCGAGAAGTTACAAAATAATAATTTAAATGTGCATTACTTTAAGTTTCAGCAATAGAAAACCTCACATTATACAGTAATTGTACAGGATACTCTGTGAAATATTTTGGACATTTTCATTCTTAATGATATGGAATAAAATTTCATGGAGAGCTTATTCTGTATTTTCTTAGAGCAGTCATAATTCTCTTTTTTCTGGCAACTCAAATAATTTCCAATAAAACTTTGTATGTTATTTTACTGAAAAGACTGGGCTATTGGATTAATTAATAAGTAGTATTAAACTTATTTTCTTGAAAATGTAATATAAAAATTCATTTGCTATACATGACACATTCTTATTTAGTTCTGTGAGGGTATGACTGAACTAGGCTGGGTCCTGGGATCTGGGACACTTTGAGACAGAGCTTGCACCTGAACAAACCTTTCCTGGAGCAACAATATACAAATAAACTATAAGGGACTAAAAATAACTGCAAGCATGTCCAGCTGGGACAAATTATGAACAAGATACAAAAAGGCCAAATTCCAACTGCTACATCTGAGGTGCTGGGAGCAAAAGCATGGTGCTACGTGTGAACTAAGCATGATTCCTGCACACAGCAACACCAAGGGGGTGCGCAGACCACCAAGGGGGTGGGCAGACCACTATACCTAAGCCAGCCCGCCAGCCGGACCCACTGATCCACCATTACCCTCATCCCATTTAAGGGATCAGCTCACTCCACCTCAGGGAGTGAGCAAGGGAACTTGTTACTTGTTTTCACTCCCTTGTGCTGCATCAAGAGTCCTTACAAAGCCCTGCCTGAATTCCCCCTCTGGCCTCGTTACCAATTTCTATTGATGAAAGTGTCCAAGAACCCAGGTCAGTAACATGACTAACTTCTAGTTGAATTTTAAGACATATTTATTTCATTGAGTTTTAGATGTCTGTGTTCAGGAAACTTTAGAATCATATCAACATAGTCACCATTGTGACTATGTGATAGTCAACTATCACCAGTGATAGAAAAGTACATGAAAGCGTTTTGATTTGCATTGGTTTCCCACATCTTTATTTTTAGATTTTTGTTTTACTACTGTATTTAAGATAAATAAGGCCACTTCCATGACAACAGTACAGCTCTTGATTATACATCTTTATATAAAAGGAAAACTCAGCACCACTGAATGACATTAATTCGTACTTTTAAATTATGTCTTAATTTGACCTTATGAATTATATACATCATATAATTTATATCACAAAAATAATGCAAATCCAAGAAAATAATACAATTTTATTTTATTTTTCAATTCATTTTTAACGATTTCATTATTCTGTGATCTTTTGTTTTAATTGAGCTGTGTGTGTGCATGTGTGCATTTGTGCATATAAAATATGGATAGGGTTTAGAAACAATGAACTATATTCTTATGCCAAGCTGTACTGACATAGTAAATGATGTTGAACCAGTCTCTCCCCTAATCTCTGTTTTTACATTTGCCAATATATAAAAACATGTGTCAACAAGACCTATCAATTCAGACCTTTATTAAGAAGACAAATATGTGAAGAATCATGGCCTCAATTAGTTGTTCATATTATCTGATATTATTTTTAGATATATTATTATAACTGCTTCTATTTTTTTAATTGTCATAATAATTTAAATAAGCCATGCCATTCTGAAGATAACTTTTATAATGCATTTTATTTCAGAAATGCCTATTTAATCCAGTTTTGAATTGCTAAGTATAATCAGGAATGGAAGCAATTTTAAAATATACTAAAAAGAAATTTTGGCACTAAATGAATATTTTTAAAACTTTATATATGAAGGCTTATATGCATGAAAATGAATATGATTATTTTAAATTTTGGCACTAAATGAATATTTGAAAAACTTTATACATGAAGACTTGTACGCATGAAAATGAATACGATGAATCTAAATAGCAGTAGAATGTGCTCATTTGTGAGTTTTACAATATGTTGAATAGGAATTTGTTGCTTAAGTAGTTAATATCTTCTAGAAGAATTCTACATGTGTATGATTAAACTAGATGAGGTCCATAATAATTTCCCTTAGGCATTATGATATATAATACTTCTAATTAATAGTCACAAAAATCTTGCAAAACCTTTGCTGATTAAATATCTACTTTTTAAAGGTCACTTTTCATAAGGAAGGATATGATATGTTTTGTCCTAAACTTTTCATTGAAGTGAAACTATAATGCAGGGTGCCATATCTAACTTATTCATAGCATATTTATGAAAATGGTTCAATTATAACGTTTACATTCATACTAAGGTTACTATTTAGATAGAAATAATATTTAAATGGATGTAAAAGTTATCATGCATACACTATATTTGATAAGTTATTTTCAAAATAAATAATCTACTTTATTTAGTAGTCAAAATTAGTAACTTGAAAGCAACAAATAAAATTCATAGTGTTTAATTGTAAAATATGTTCATTAACACTTTTCCAATCATTATAAGCCCAATGATAATATACAATTTTATTTCTAGAGAATTGACATTTAACTACTTAAATTTAGTCAATATATTATTATTAATAAAGAATAAAACAAGTTATCTGAAAATATTTGTAGAAATACATACCCGTACATGTGAAGAATTTAGATTCTCCCACACTAAGCTCTACTTTGCTAAGTGAAATGGTCACTTGAAGAAGAGCTGAAAAAAATATTTGAGTAAAATTAATTATGGTTTTAAACATGAATGCTAAGATTTTAATACATGGTGTCTATACCACATGATTGAAATAGCAACTATTTACCCTCTTATGCTTTTATTACCTGTAAAGAGAAATGAAAGTTTTGTAAAATACAATTTAATGAATTATATACATTATATTATCATGCACCTTACAAACAGACCAAATACAGGACTTATTCAAGCTATGTTGAAATGTTTAGTTAAGAAAATGAGCAAATTCATAGACAGCTGTTCCATATTCACAGACTAGGCATTCTGTGTACTACCAGATTGGACAATAGCTACATAAAATTTTTGCTCAAATTTTGTAAACTTGCTTAAAAAAAGTAAATCCTACACTGTTATTACAACAATTAAAATTTTAAGTCAAATAGTTTTTGACTACCTACTAAAATATTTCCATGAAAGGAGACAAACACAGGGAAGGGAGGGAGTACTACTACATAAGGAAAGCGGAATAAGCATTTTTTTCCCACATAATAAATTAGTTAAGTGAAGTAACCAGGGCAATGGCAATAACATAGAGGGGATGTTCAAAAAGTTTGTTGTCAAATCTGAAATAAAACAGCTGAATATCCTAAAACTTTAGAAGATAATTAAAATTATGTTTTAACATAAATTAAAAGGTTTATGTTTCTAATAATATGGTGGACAAGATAGTGTCACCACTCCCCAAAACCCTGTTCCACCATCCATTTCCCCCCGAAATACATAGCTAACCTTTCAGGAAAGTAATGGTGCCTCAAGGGGGAAAAAAAATGAAGAAAAATCTAAAAATTAGAGTACAAGCCTACACTGGGAATTTGTGGATCATAGTAACTGAAAGACTCACAGATTGCAGAGAATGGATCCAAGCTTGGCTAGAAGAGGGGATGCTACAGAATACCACCAAACACTAGACAAGGATAAGATTCACCCTTAGTATAAGAAGGGTATAGAATGAATTAGCCTACTGACAAAAGGGAATGGCAAGGATAGTTGTCTTTTCTGGCTTGTGTAAAGGACAAATGTTTCTTCTTAAAACGGTTAACCATGGTTCTGCCATATCCCAGGTTTGGGATTTTAAAATTGTAGATACATGTTCCTTGGGAAACCCCAAGCTGAAAATTAAAATAAAAAGCCCTCTCACATGTAGGGCTCACAGCTAAGTTGCAGAAGCAAACATAAAAGCCCTTCAGAAAATTCAGAAGAGCTATCTAATAGGTACAGACTCCCCGAGGTTTTCATAAATGAACCTCTCTTTAACCTAAACTCACATTCTGACATTATAAAAAACATGGTGAAATAAGACACTGTGAGCAAGAATTAGATGAAATAACCTAGAGGAGAAATAGACCCATGAAATTTCAAAACAGGGAATTAGACTAAGAATGTAATGTAGCTATGTTGACAATGTTTAAAGAAATAAAATGTGAAATCAAAAAATCTGAGAACAGAAGAAAATATGTCTCAAGAAAAACTTGTCAAACACTCTATTTAAGCTCTTTAAAATATTTCCTTGAACGTCCCATACTTGATTCATGAATTCCTTCTTTTTCTGGAAACCTCCCTGAGAAACAGGATGGGCTGCATGGCTATCTTCTCTCATGTTGGTCTTGGTCCTATTTTTATTGATCATTTCATCAACACTCAGAGGGTACTTGGCACATTATAGGGGCTCAAAAAGTGTTCTAGTAAGTCTAACATTTCAGAGAGAAACATGTAAAGAAAAGCAAATAATTTAGAAAGAATAAGGAGAAAACTAGAAGAATCAAGAGAGTGTCTACTATAAACAATGTCAATTCTAGTGAGAATTGACAGAAGAGGACTTTTTCTTTGAGAAGTAACGAATCCCCTTGATGAATTTAGTTTAAGTGTAATGAGGACAATAGAGGCAAATTGCAGAAAAAGTCAAGGAATTTGAGATTGTCCTCTTAAGAAACTTGAATCTGTAAAGATGTACAGGGTTTTGGGGATACAAAATTCTGGGCATGTGGTCAGGGATTTTATAAATTGGGGAAAGTTTACTCATACTTATGGATAGAAGGGAAAGAGTCAGAAAAGAGGTTATATGGTTGAAAGAAAAAAAGGAATTGTGATTCAGTTTCTCATTCTCTTTTCACTCCTCTTACTATTTCCTTTAAGACATCATCTTATTTCATGGCATCAACTTCCTTTTCTCTGTGGATCTTCAGTCTGTGCTTTCCCAAAGTCTAATCCTGCAATTTCTAATCCTCAATTAGCATTCAATTGGATACCATATTTTAATTTCAAACTCTCCATGTGCAAACTAAACCCCTCCCCTTCCACCAAAATTTGCTCACTGTTCACTATCCCATTTTTGTTTATCACAAATCAATTGTAAAGTCTTGGATATAACCTCTGAAATATTACTTGTATGCATTCTTGTTTATTTCCAACACTGTTTCCCTAATACATGCACTCATTAATTTTAACCTGAGATATTTCTTTTAATCTGAGATAGTGATGTATCAAATTCTATATTTCTTTTTCTGACATTTATCTCTTCAACGTTTCTCCCTATGGGAGTTTTTTTCAGGCTGCTGCAAGCATACATTTCTAAAACTGTTCAATTTTACCTGCCTACTCAAAAATCTTCAAAGTGCATTTGCTTTGTCCAATTAATTATCAATATTATACACATTTTCATAGAAAGAAAACTAACTTTTCCAAGTTTATTTCCAATTACTCTTTAATGTTTTTGTGGCTATAGACAGCTACAATTAATCATCCCCCACTTCCTCACTGACTCACACTTCCTCACAAATGTGCGTTTGCTCAAAATATTTCCTTTCCCTTCATCTCCCTTTCTCTTATCTCCCCATCGCTGGCTATATTCTATCTTCAAAATAAAACTAAAATATCAATAAATTTACAAAACATTCTTGGATAGTTCCATCTATAATATCAACAAATAAATACCTTTGATCCAGAGACATGTTCACTAAACAAATGAAACGTACATTGTTATTAATAATATTCACTTCTCTACTATATTTAAATGTGTATATTTATTTATTTATTTATTTATTTTTATTTTTTATTTATTTATTTTTGGGGGGGTATGCAGGCCTCTCACTGTTGTGGCCTCTCCCATTGCGGAGCCCAGGCTCAGCGGCCATGGCTCACGGGCCTAGCCGCTCCGTGGCATGTGGGATCTTCCCGGACCGGGGTATGAACCCGTGTCCCCTGCATTGGTAGGCGGGCTCTCAACCACTGCGCCACCAGGGAAGCCCCTAAATGTGTATTTTTAGAAATGAAAGCTTATCACCCTCACTTCTGTTTCTCCTAAACTGATAATATATAAATTCATGGCAGAATAGTGAACAAACACTTACCAAGAGCTTATTGTACACTAGGTACAGAACACTGACAGTACTGACAATATAAAATTTTGGAATTACTTCATTGACTTAAATTGAATTTAAAGATATCAGAGGTTTTGAGGAATGTCTGCCAATTATTACGTAAGTAATTCCCACCTTTGACCTTTGGAGTTTACAGAAAAGACAAAACTTGAAAAATGTAAGCATTTTAAAAGTCAAATACTGTTCTGAACAACTTTACACAGATTTGCTGATGGATATAATAAATAACTTACATTCATTGCAATAAAATGAAATTAAGCTTGAAATTAATTAGTTAATTTATATTAAAATACTTGGCATTTTTTTTTATTCAGTACAAACTATCAATTCACCCATTAATCAAGACCATATTTTTATGGGCATTTTGGTGTCAGGGCACATGGCTATAAATCAGGGATTAAAAGTATATAATAAAAAGAAAATATAATTCTCTAGTTTAATACATTTCCCAAAGGCTAGCTTTGCTCTAATTGACCTCTACAGATACATTAAAACATGTTCATATTAGGAAAAACTTGAAGAACTAAAATTTAAGGTCATGCCTTAATCATTGCTCTAGTGATTTAACATCATTTCTTGTGATCATTCGTGACCTGTGGCCACCTCCAATAGACTCATTTTGGACCCAAATGTCAGAAGAAAATGAAATAATTTTCTAACACCAAAAGTTGTATTCAGAGAAAGCTGGGCAGGACTGATATCTTTATATCTATCCAGTTAATCTCTCATTCATTTCTAATGTTTCAATTTAGGCACAACAAATGAAAGTGGATGTGATGTGGGGCCTTTACGTCATTTAGAAAAAATATATTAAATATTTCTAATCAAAATTTCGATATAGGATTGGGTGAAATTCAAAAATTAGAATGGCATTCACTGATGCTGAAAAATCTAATTCTGATATTTTACTCTTCTTAAGTACTTGGAATAGATATAATAACTTTGAAGAAAATTGAGAAGGATATAATGTTATATAGATTGAGTCACTTGATATTAGCAACATTATTGATTAAATGATGGCATTACTTAAAACCAATCAATAAATCATATTTTTGTATTAGAATTGGGATTGAATAGTCAGTATCTTCGCAAGAGATTCTCATTCAAGTAAGAAATCATTTTAAACCCATATACTGAAAAGTTAGAGGCATGATAAATCTGTCTTTTTTGAACTATCTTCAAAGAAATATATGTAATAATAACCTTAAATGTAGAGTTGGGTAAATTAAAAATTGTTTACCAAAATCAATAAGTATTTATTGAATATATGAATTTTTCAAATCACTCTTTTTAGATACTATGGTATACAAAAATAATAAGTTACAATTCCTAATGTCAAAGTATTTCTAATTTATTTGGTAAGGCAACAACACTACATAAAAAGAAGAATGATAAAACAAGATGATGTTTATCAATTATGACCATTATGATATTTATGATCAAGAATGATTTATGATCAATAAAACTTGAAAAAAATGTTGGAATAGATGTTGTAATAAAAGGACAGAAAGAGGGTAGACATTCCAGGTAAGGCAAAGAAGTTCAAGGAATATTCAGGGAATAATTAGTAGATCAATATAGATGAAGTTGATCTCATGTAGAATATTGGTAATATAATTGGAGAAATAGTTTTGAAAATACATTGGAGGATCTCAAATGCCATGGTAAAATTTCTAGACTTAAATTTTTGTCCATTAATTATTGTTTTTCCTTTTTTTTTTTTTTGCGGTACATGGGCCTCTCACTGTTGTGGCCTCTCCCGTTGTGGAGCACAGTCTCCAGATGCACAGGCCCAGTGGCCATGGCTCACGGGCCCAGCTGCTCCATGACATGTGGGATCTTCCCTGACTAGGGCACGAACCCGTATCTCCTGCATCGGCAGGTGGACTCTCATCCACTGCGCCACCAGGGAAGCCCTGTCCATTAATCATTTATAAATAGAAACCAACATGACAAAATTGGCATTTAGTAAAGATTAGTCAGAAGATAGGATGACTGACAAATTGAATTTAAGGGAAAATTTAGGGTATGTTATGATGGGTATCTGAGTTGGCTGGTGGCAAAGTACATGGAAAGGTAGGAATGGATGTAACAAAAGAAGTAAAAATATGAGTTATCTCTGGATCAATTAGAACATTACTGAAAAAGGGAAAAAAGTCAAAGATGTTAAGGTTTTCTGCTTCAGTGAAACAAGCGTCACCAACAAAGAATTTCAGGAATTCAGGAAAAAATATGGAGCCATAATTTGTATCATAAATGAAAATTACTTCTCAAAATAGAACATAGACAACATTTTAACAAAGGTACCTGCTATCATAACAAAGCTTAAATTAATATTTGTAATTTAAGTAAGCATGCAGATTAAATAGCAGATATTCAAAGGGGACTTTCTTAATTTACAGGAATATAAATAGAATGAAGTGATTGGTATTTCTAAGTTCCATCAAGGGACCTAGAGAGCCCACTGTAATTTCATACAATATTTAACAGTGGCATTTAAAATGGTCAGTTTATCACCTGCAGAAATTTTAAAACTGACAACTTAATTAGTCTACTACATGCCTGACACAAAGCAGAGTTGAATTCACTTAAAATTCTAACAGACAGGCACAGATAACTTAAGCCACTGATTTATGTTTGTAGGATGACTTGTAACATTTATTAAGCAAGAATATTTTTCCTTTGGCTTCCACATCAAGGGAGTTAAGAGAATTAAGATATCTAATAATTATAAAAATTCTCAAAGAGTCTTACTTATAAAAGGTTCTTATAAATTACTGATTATATCAAATTAATATGATTTCCTCATTTTTTCATTGAAAACTGTACCCACTTTTAAACTGTACCCACTTCAAAAAATTATGTATGTAATTTATTAATTACTCACTTTTTTATTATTAAATTTTCATGTCCATATATTAAAATGGTCTATGTGTGATCTAATTGATTTTTTTTAATTGCTACAATGTTCAATAAAATTCAGAACTTTTGGAACATTTAAGAGAGAAAATACTCCATCATCAAACATTTTCAGAACTCTGATGACTGTGAACATTTGATCAAAACTATTTTTGAGGGACTTCCCTGGTGGTGCAGTGGTTAAGAATCTGCCTGCCAATGCAGGGACATGGGTTCCAGCCCTGGTCCGGGAAGATCCTAAATGCCCCGGAGCAACTAAGCCCATGTGCCACAACTACTGAGCCCGAGTGCCTAGAGCCCATGCTCCTCCACAAGAGAAGCCACCACAATGAGAAGCCCACGCACTGCAAAGAAGAGTAACCCCTGCTCTCCACAACTAGAGAAAGCCCATGTTCAACAATGAAGACCCAATGCAGCCAAAAATATAAATAAATAACTTTTTTAAAAATACTATTTTTTAAATAAATTTCTTCATCTAAGTTTACCAAGACAAAGTTAAACATTTTTGTTTAATTCCTTTTCATCATTGTACTTTTTTTGTATTTGAACTCAATTGTCTTCAATCTTCCTGTACGAAGTTAGGAAAATAAAGTCTCAGTTGCTAGGTCATATGGGTCCTTTTAAGAGCAACTGGACTACCTCCTTAATGCTTCCCTTTCTATTGACTCCTTCCTGTTAAGCTATAGACACTACAGCTTCCCATCCTAAAAAAATATAATAATAATAAATGAAACAAATGAAAAAGAAAACAGAACAGCCAAATAATATAAAGAGAAAAACCATCTTTCCACTTCTTGTCTCTCAAATTACTATGGTATATTCTACTTTGCTTCATTACATTATTTCCCAAAAAAAAGGGGGAAAAAAAAGAAAGAAAAAATAGAAAAAAAGAACATTCCAGGTCCCCATTTTTTATTCTATCACAAATTACTCTTTATTCTCCATTCAACTAACAAGCTTGCTTTTCCTAAGGTCAACCACAAACTTCTAGTTTTCAAATTCAATAACAATTTTCAGATTTCTTTATTTGATTTAATAAAGGATGAGATACTGCTGATTATTTTGTTCTTTACTGGTCCCATTCCTTGATCCCTTACATATTTATTCTTGACTCACTTTTCTGATTATGGTATTTCTATTTCAGTCTTTTTGGTTACATCTCTTTTTCCACATATACCTTAAATATTTGTGTTTCTTAGTAATCTTTTACTTATTTTATTTTCTTGGAATTCTGTATACCTTCTTCTACTTTTTTTTTTTTTTTTTTTTTGTGGGATGCGGGCCTCTCACTGCTGTGGCCTCTCCCGTTGTAGAGCACAGGCTCTGGACGCGCAGGCTCAGCAGCCATGGCTCCCGGGCCCAGCCGCTCTGTGATATGTGGGATCCTCCTGGACCGGGGCACGAACCTGTGTCCCCTGCATTGGCAGGCGGACTCTCAACCACAGCACCACCAGGGAAGCCCTACAATCTTCTACTTTGAGCACATATGTAATACTATTTTCTATGTGCAGAGCACTGGTTTAAGTAGTGTACCTAAAATATCTCATTTAATCCTTAAACAGTCCTACTAAGTAAATATTTTCATTCCTATTATAACGATAAGAAAATTGAGGCAAAGGATGGTGTCAGGACTTACTAAAGGTCACTCGTCCAATGTATATGGTGAAGTCAGATTTGAATCCAGCCATATGTGCCCAGTGTCTGTGATCTTAACTACTTCCTATACCCTTCATTAAAAAAAAATAATTCCCAGTATAATCTGGGCTATTATAAGCCCTCAAACAAAAGTCAGCTTCTATTTGCCCACCATTCCATCTTCTATATATTAATTATAGAAAGAATGTGTATGTATGTGTATTATCTCCCTATCATCAATTTGTGAGGTCTAAAACATATTTGCTAATAGCTATTATGCCTCTTTACTTAAAAAAAAAGACTTTTATATTTCTCAAAGTCAGCATATTAAAACTCAAGATGTGCTGTCTTATCTCATACTTAATCTTCACTGTAAATTATCCTATTGTTATCTATTTAACCTATTTTGCCAGAAAAAAAACAGAAATATCTAAAGTTCTCTCACACTCACCTCTCATTAATAGAAAACTCATAAAGCTCAACTCATTCTTCCTGTAAATATCTCTCACATCTGCTTTTGTTTTGCATCCTCATTGCTTTAGTTTTATTTCTCACCACTGCTAGTCTGGTATAGTGAGTGATCTGTAAAATTGAACAAGGTCAGGTATTGGGTTTATCAGAAAAATATGAGGGTGTGTATGTTTGTGTGTGTGTGTGTGTGTGTGTGTGTATGTATGCATGTGTTTTGTTTTTATTTGCTTCTGGCCCCATTACTGAAAATCCTGATTCAATATATCTGATGTAGGGCCTAAGATTTTCTATTTTAAGTAGCTTCCAGGTGCTAAGTATTGCTATGTAGAATGTAGTTGCCAGTCCAAAACCATTGACCTCAATGAGGTACTTGTTTATAATATAGGATCTCAGGTTTTATTTCATACTGACTGAATCATAATCTATAACTTAATAAGATTCCCAACAGTTCCATGTGCACATTAAAATATGGTCAACACTGGGTTGTGACAATCCAACACGTTTATCATTCGTAGTACAATATATTTCCCGTTGAGTAGGATAAAATCCAAACTTTCACACTTGACATGAAAGATATTTAACAAGCTGGATATGACTGGATATTCAACTTTATTTCCTGCCACATTCCAAGTATGGGAGAAAAATCAAATCAAAACAAAACACACACAATAGTTAAATATCAAGAAACTCTGCTAATAGGCACTATTTTCCTATTTCTTTTTGAATTGTTTTTTTTTTTTTCTTATTCAATAGAGCCCTTCTCCTTTTTCTCCTCTAAGGGCACGCTTATTACTTTCTATTAAAGACTTATATGAGTCCTCCTCCAGGCAGTAAACCACACACTTCAATGTCTTCTAAAATCCTGCAGTATTTTCTCTTAGAGCACTTAAAATATTACAGTGATGTATGTTAATAAGTATTTTATAATTTTTAATAAGCAGAAATTCTTCATATGCAATTATATAAATATAAATATATGCAATTTATAAAAACTTTATATTCCCTTGTTCAAGTCAACTTATTGCTATTTTATTTAAAATTAATGTAAAACTGAGGAATGTTGTTTGTTTTGAGTTTCTGTACTATTTCCCAGTAGCAAATAACATATACTCAATTTTGTTCACGCATCTGTTTCTCCACCGGACTATATATCACCGGCAAAGCCCACAACAATTCCTGGGAAATAAAAATAGAATCTGTGTAATGAAGTCTAACCTTTTTTTTTTCCTTTGTGCTTAGTCTAATTTTACCTGTTCATAGGGTACCCTGTGCATAAGGCTTGCACCTGGCACTTCAGACCAGAATTCCCAGTGTGAAATTGCTGCACCTGACGCTTCAGTTGGCTGACCCTGTGCAGAAATGCTGCATCCAGCACTCTGATCTGGAGTGCCCTGAGCAACACAGCTGTGCCCAACAGGCAAGAATGTCACCCCCTCCCCTGCTGACAAGAATCCTATAAAGCATCCCCACCAATGGCCTTTTGCAAAGAGTGTGTACTCTAGAACATGAGCTCACACCTCTACATTCTTTGATCAAAGAATAAAGCTTTCCTTTGCTTCTGAACCAAACTTGATCTCTTCTATTTGCACAAGCAACATCAAGAAGAAGGACTCTTATTGGGGATCAACTCATTGGAGGTTTGGGAGAGGGGACTGGTAATAAATTTTTGACAACCCAGATGGGACTGACTGTGGCCCTTCTGCCTGCACTCACCCACTAGACTACAGATATGCTCAAGCTTCAGCAGGACGATGGCTAAGGTTTGGGCACTTGGATGCCTCCTTTTTTGGTCACTGAGGCATCAATTAACAGTTTAATGCTGGCTCCAAATTTCCCAAACCAAAATCTATTTGGATCAAATTTTGTAGGATTTGCATGCCAACAAATCACTCCAACTGTCCCCTCAGTAGTTGGATCTCTAAATTATATCATCATTTTGCAATTGGACCTGCTATGCCAGAGACAAAAGTAATGGGATGAAATTCCCTATGTCTAGTATTTTTTTAATGGTCTTATATCAGAGCACAGGCCTTTAAAAGGGCTGTGGGCTCTCCTCCACTGAGGTAATAGCAAAGGAGACTAAGCCTTCCACCAGTCCTTGACCTGCTCCCTGATGACCTTCTTGATCTCCTCCCTAACGCTCCTCCTACTGTTCCCTCCCTAACCATTTGCTTCATATAGTCCGAGTTGGGTCACAGGCCCAAGGAGTCCCTTCCATACCAGTCCCGTCTCCCAGAACCCTGTCCAGTAAGTATATGAAATGGGACTCATTACCAGCCAGTGTCCAACAACCTGCCAGGAAAATACTCCTTATGAGGCAGGTTCCCGATGGAGAAGGGCTCACACAGATACCTGTCCCATTTACCACTTCTGATCTGTATAACTAGAAGAGTCATAATAAAGGGTTGAGGGAAGATCCAAAGAGTTCCTGAATATGATTAGAGGAATCTTTCAGACCCATGACCCCACCTGGGCTGAGATCCAGAGCCTCCTCAATGTACTCCTAACAGGGGAAGAAGCGGCCATAATCCTTTTAAAAGCCCAAGAGGAAGCAGACAAAGAGACCAAAAACAATGCAGGTCATGCTATTTTCAGACAGAGAATCATGCAGTCTCAGATAACAACTGAGACAATGGAGAAAGGGGTGGAAAATAGAGGCTGCCCAATTATAAAACTATGATCCTAAAGGGAATCCAGGCAGCAGGAAAGAAACCTGTCAGTTGGAATAAGAAAAAGGCAGTCAATCACAACCAATGGAAAACCCTTCTGCATTCCTAGAGAGCCTCAAGGAATGCCTCCGATTCTATACTAATAATCCTCAGTCATTGGAAGGAAATGCAATCCTGAGGTGGTATTTCATTTCCCAAACTGCCCTCAACATTAGGTGTAAACTTCAGAAACTGAAAATACAGCCAGATACCCCTACCACCTGCCTGGTGGAGGTTGCCTACCACGTGTTTAGTAAGTGAGATGTAGAGGAGGAAAAGTCAGAGGATAAAAAGGCCAAGAAGCAAGACTGCCTAGTGGCTGTTGCCCTCCAATATCAACTGGTTGACACGGGAATCTGAATTAAACACCCATGGAGACTATCAACTCCAGTGAGTGACCCCTGGCTCGCCGGGATAGCAAGCCAAGGAAATTAGGACCCAATAAGTGTGCCATATGTAAACAAGAGGGACACTGGAAGGAAGAATGCCCTCATTCCCTCAAAGGGGGATGGAAATGGCAGATTCTGGTTACTATTCTCAAGGGCAGATGGTCCAAATAGATGAAGAATGATGGGGCCAGGGTGCTCCTAAACTGGCACTCCAGTTGACCCCCAAGGAGCCCAGACTGACATTGGACATAGGAAAAAAGCCCGTCAAATTCTTACTCAACACTGTTGCCACTTCACTGGTTCTGAACATCAGATCAGGCAAACTCAGTCACAAGAGTTGTAAAATTATGGGGGCATCAGGGAAGGCCTAAGAACAGGCATTCATAGAGCTATTAGGATGTCAATTGGATGAACATATGCTTACCCATTCCTTCCCACATGTTCCCTATGTCCTATACCCCTGCTAGGAAGGGATATCTTATATAATTGGGAGTTACTATCCACCTAATGGGAGACAGACTGAAGACTGTTGTTCCGCTAGACAGGGAGCACAAGATAATAATGTTAATGGCTGAGGACAAACCTCCCAGGACATAGCAGGTTGATCTCCCAGGAGTAAATCTTAAAGTCGGGGCCTAGGGTTGGGTGGAACAAGCTATGGGAGCCAGTCCTGTGATAGTCCATCTAAACCCTGGACATCCATGGCCCGACGGAAAACATTACACTCTCCATTGAGAGGCTTTATTGGGCACTGCCCCTGTTATACAGGGCCTAATTGACCACCCTTACTGGACCATGCCAATCATCCTGTAATAGCCCTGTGATCCCCATAAAGAAACCTGATGGGGAATATTGGATGGTAAGACCTCAGGGCAGTCAATGAAGCCACCAAAAATATACATTCAGTAGTTACCAATTCCTATACCCTGCTGGGACTCTACTGTCCACCAGGACCCGGTAATGTGTATTAAATTGAAAAGATGCCTTCCTCTGTATTCTATTAACAATACCACTGGACAGTCCTGCCCCGAGGATTCTAAAACACCCCCATTGTCTTTGTGGAAACTTTAGCTAAAGACGACCTAAAAAATCTACATCCTGGAGGAGGCTTCCCTCCTCCAGTATGTAGATGACATTCTGACTGCTAGCTTCACTAAGGAGACCTCTGACGAAAGTACTGTAACCACTCTGAAACACCTAGCTGATAAAGGATATAAGGTGGCCAAGAAAAAGGCCCAAATATCACAAACTAGGGTGACCCACCTAGGCTTCATTCTCACAGGTCACAGAAGCCTACCACAGGAAAAGAAGGAAGCCTTTTGCAGCCTTGCCTCTCCTAAAACTAGCAGACAGCTTACGGGTTTCCTGGGGATGGCCAGGTTTTGCTATATCTGGATCCCTAACTAGCTAAGCCTCTATATGAAAAGTTGAAAGGAAAGATGATGATAATTTTGAATGGAATTCAGAATGTGAAAGGACCTTTCAAGAATTAAAAATGCCATTACTTCATTCCCCTTTCCTAACCCTCCCAGATTTAACTAAATCCTTAGACCTTTATATTCATGAGAGAAGGGTAATTGTCCTTGGGGTATTAGCTCAAAAACGTGGACCCTTACTTGGGTGGTTGCTTATTTCTCTAAACAATTAGATTAAAATGCTAAGGGCTGGCTTCCTTGCCTACAGGCAGTAGCAGCTACTACAACCCTGCTAAAAGAGGCTGAAAAGTTAACGTTTGGTCAGCCAACCATTATGAATGGACTCCACACCAGGAGGCTTTACTGACTTACGAGGAAGTAAGCTCTAAGGGAACAGAATGACTCTCCCCCAGATGGCTGATTCAAGTTCCTGTTATGCCTTTAGACAGCCCAGTGGTTACCATAAAAAACTGTCACAGGCTAAATCTTGCCACCCTGCTACCCACAGAAATGGGACCCCAGAGCATCACTGTGTAGAAACCACAGACATGATCTATCCCAACTGCCCTAACTTAGGAAGTGAGCCTCTCCAAAATGCTGAGGAGGAATTGTTCACAGACAGGAGCAGCTTTATGAGAGAGGGAAAAGGCTGGCAGGATACATAGTAATCGCCTTAACCACACTCATAGAGGCACAAAGCTTACCCTCAGGGACTTCCGCCCAAAAGGTGGAGCTTATAGCCCTCACCTGGCCTTAAAGCTCTGGACAGGGAAAATCTTAAGTGTTCACACAGATTCCTGGTATGTGTATGCCATCCTACATGCACCCAGGGGTATTTGGAAGGACAGGGGTATGGTTACTGCAGAGAATAAGCAGGTGAAACATGGCATAAACATACTAAAACTCCTAGAAGCAGTTCAGCTTCCAAAAAAAAAAGTGTCCGTGATTCACTGTAGGGGTCATCAAAAAGGGAATGCAGAGGTAATAAAGGAAAACAACAAAGGGAACAGAACTGCCAAAAGGGTGGCCCAAAGTAACTTGACAATTACCCCTCATACTGAGAGGCCAAACCCAACCAATTAATCCCTAGTCTATACAAAGGAAGAATTAGACAAAGTCCAGAAATGGGGCTTCAGTAGAGATCTAGGAAGCCATGGGTGACTAATTAATGAACATGTGTAATACTTCTTTCCCCAAACTGCAGCTTGTCAAGCCATTAGGGAGGCTCATCAAGGAACTCACTATGGGAAGGAAGCCCAATATAATTGGTTAGTTGAGGTCACAGTAACTCCTGGGATGAAAAGCATAATCAGATAGTTGAAACATGCCCCATCTGCACAGAATCCCCCCACACCCCAGAGACCCCTAGATAAGGCCCATTCAGATCTGAGAGACATATCCTGGGGAAGACTGGCAGGTTGATTTCACTGTCATGCCAAAAACATCAGGCAGTTTTAGGTATCTCTTGGTGCTGGGGGACATGGTTAGAAGCGTTTCCCACTAGAAGTGAAATGGCAGCCAAAGTAGCTAAATTATTACTAAAAGAAATAATCCCCAGGGCTTCCCTGGTGGCGCAGTGGTTGAGAGTCCGCCTGCCGATGCAGGGGACATGGTTTCGTGCCCCGGTCCGGGAGGATCCCACATGCCACAGAGCGGCTGGGCACATGAGCCATGGCCGCTGAACCTGCACGTCCGGAGCCTGTGCTCCACAACGGGAGAGGCCACAACAGTGAGAGGCCCATGTACCGCAAAAAAAAATAAATAAATAAAATAAAATAAAAATAAAATCCCCAGATTTGTGCTCCCAGGATCCCTACAAAGTGATAATGGCCTAGCATTCCAGTCTCAAGTGACAAAAGGGATGCCAAATTCCCCGGGCAAAAAATAGACCTTGCACTCAGCCTGGAGACCCCCAATCATCAAAGAAAGTAGAGAGATCCAATCAGACTTTAAAATGAACCTTAGCCAAGTTATGCCAGGAGACTCAAGAAAAGTGGGTTAACTTACTCCTTGTTCCTCTGCTCTGCATGCAGTTAGCTCCAAGAGATAAGTTAAAGTTCAGCTCATTTGAACTCATGGATGGTAGACCCATTACCCAAGCCCAAGAGAAGGGACACCTGAGCCCCCTTGAAATGGAACAACTCAAGTGTGCCTTCCAGGTAGGAGAAACTCTCACAGAATACAGTAACCAGGTGCTGCCCACACCCACCAACCTGGCCCTCCAGCCCTTGCAGCCAGAAGACTGGGTACACCTAAACACCTGGGAAACCAGCAGCTGCAGGGTCAATTCACTCCTACATGGAACAGACCCCACATGGTGATCCTCACTGCCCATTCTGCCCTGAGGTTGCAGGGATCACTCTGTGGGCACATCGCACTTGAGGGAAGAGGCCTCCAAGCCCCAAACTCCAGAGACACAACCTGGGACAATGGAACCCCTTGACTGCTCGTGTGAACCTCTCTCTGACCTGAAGCTTTGCTTCCAAAAAACAAGAGAAGTGGGGCTTTCCTGGTGGCACAGTGGTTGAGAGTCCACCTACTGATGCAGGGGACACGGGTTCGTGCCCCGGTCCAGGAAGATCCCACATGCCGCAGAGCAGCTGGGCCCATGAGCCATGGCCGCTGAGCCTGCGTGTCCGGAGCCTGTGCTCCACAACGGGAGAGGCCACAACAGTGAGAGGCCTGCAGACTGCACAAAAAAGCAAAACAAAGCAAAAAAAAAAAAAAAAAAAAAAAAAAAAAACAAGATAAGTGTGACCAGTGAGATTCAGCCCTGCAGTGAGCCTCGACATCAGGGAACACTTCCCTGCAGGCAAAGGACCTAGATAACTTCATTTTTAGGAAAAAAAAATTGACAGGTGACCATTATTCTTGCTAATATTTGGGCCACAATTCCTAAATCGTCTGGTGTCCTTTGTCTCCAAAAGGTTAGACAAGTGGTGGTCGCTCAGGGAGATGAAGAGTTAGGGCTGAGGTGTGCAGACAACAAAACAGTTCGAAGGAGAAGTTCTGCTGCCCTCCCTGAGGTTATGACCGGGCCTAAAATCAGCAGGGAACAGTTACAGAAGACAGATCTTTGCTCCTCAAGAATGAGGAACAGGATAAAAGACAGAGGGGAGATTTGCCACTGGCAAAGCCCATGAACAATTCCCAGGGAATAAAAATAGGATCTAGGTAATAAAGTCTAACCTTGTTTTTTATTTTTTTTTTTCCTTGGTGCTTAGTCTAGTCTCACTTGCTCATACGGTGCTGCATGCACAGACCTCACACCCGGCCCTTCAGACTGGTGTTCCTCACGTGAACCGGCTACACCAATACCTACCTCAGCTTCGGGACCACGTGCAGAAGCTGTGCACAATGCTCAATCCAGTGCAGCCGCAGCGGCCCTGAGAGAACTCCGCCCCTTCCTCTCCCTGCCGAGGGGACCCTTATAAAGCAGCCCCGCCCACGACCTGTTCAGGAGAGCGTGTGGTCTAGGGCCAGCTTTCTCCTCTCCATTCTCGGGTCAGAGAATAAAGCTTCCCTTTGCTTCTGAGCCAAACTCCTCCTTCTATTGGCACTGGTGCAAGCAACACCAAGCAGAAAGACCCTTGATGGGCCCATAACGTATCTAGACTTGGAAAAAGGAGCACAGCTTATCCACCTTAGGCTGTCCGCCCAGCAGACTGTCTGAGAGTCCGTGCTAAAACATGTGTGCATAAATGAAGTGATACTTTGGTAAACTGAAACAAAAACAAATGAAACATTTCTTATTCGTGTCACTCCATGAATGTTTCTGTTGGTTGAATCCAATAAAAAGAATCTTTAAATCAGTTTTATTCTCTGTAGACTATTCTATTTTTGAGAAGGTATATTTTGCTAAATTTATAAAAGTTTGTGTAAATTAAATTAGTGACATATTAAGGGACTTTTGAGTAAAAAGTTTTGCTGCCATGGATTGTTCAGTAATTGTGTGTGTGGGTGTGTGTTTTTCAAATTCAAACATGCATTTCACATGTGAACATAAAATATATAAAAATGTCATCCAAATGACCAGTGCTCAAAAACTAACTGATGTCCAGAAGAGGCCATGTGAATGAAAATAAAGGGCAAATAAGGAACTAAAAAAAGAAAGAAGGAACTAAAAGTGAAGGTGAAAAATATTGTAAGGAAATGTCAAGAAACGATGAGCTTGGGAAGACCATAATGGTAGGGCAATATATTTTATGATCATTACACTCTCATATGTCATTGAAAAACAGCATTGGGCAAAAATCAATCACTTACGTATTGAGAATTTCCCACACGTCAAGCACTTAAAAATCTGAGCTTATTAAGAAGTCAAAGTGAGTACATCGTAACGGAGAGGAAATATTTGTGAAGTGAATTTCATGCTGATTTAAATATAATTTTGTTTTGAAAACAGACAAAATAATATTTTTTCTTAAAATACATTGTTTAAAATAACATGCAATGAACTTAAGAAGGAAATATAGAACTTGAAACTCCAAACCTAATGTAAATAATTTTATTGCATAGAAATGCTCAGGAGTTTATTAATAAAAATAGATAATTATATATGGTACCTTAATATTTATAAAACAGGAAGGAATAAGACCATCTGCCTCATATTGTAAAGTCAATCCTTTTTCTTAATTCACTTAAAGTAAATAAAAGTAGAAAATATTCCTTTATGTCAATCAGGTTGGATGTCCTCTGAGTGATGAGTGAAGCAACTTGTGTTTACATGGTAGTGGGGCCTGAAGTCCATTATAAGACCATGAACAGCTTACTCAATACTTATTTTCAGTGTGACACAATTAAAACTAAAATACTGTGAATTGGCAGCTAAGTTCTACATCCAATCCAAGTTTATTTCAACAGATACCACTTAGACATGTAAGTTATTAGCTGCCTGACGAAACCAGCATAACACATCATGTGAATTTTGAATCACTGCTAACACAATGCAATAATAAATTAAATTAAGGGACAGTGTTTGCCTTGGAATTTGTTCCTAAGTCTCTGGATGCCTACATATGGGCTTTGTCTACACCAAGTGTGCAGAGTTTCTCTCCAGATTAAGGCCAGCCTAAACCTTATTTATAAACCTGACAAATCAGAACTCAAACATCTGTTATACAACAGTTCAGCCAGAATATTCTGGCTTCCTTCCTTTCCTGCATGGTACTATAGCACTAGATATGCAACCCTTACACTGCTTACCAGCATACCTTGATATACATTATCAGAAAATGTGAACCCCATCAGCCTATTTCAAATGTTACTATGAAATAGTGCGGAAATAAGAAGAAACACATCTTCCACAGCTTTAGGAACAAACATGTTTTAAAGTAGAAGCACTAAAGAACCAATGAAAGATGTCACCCTTAATGTGAGAGTATACAATTTCCTCTGCTCAGTGCAAATCATAAAACTCCTGTAACATGAGCACATTATGTAATACAGTCCAAAATATTTCTATAGGAATACACTCCTTTAAAATAAACAATTTTGAAAGAATAGTACAAGGCATGAGCCATAATGTTTTTCTTTAAGATTTGCAGTAGCACTTGGTAACCATGATTACAAGAATAAAATTGACATTTGTAACGCAAAGATATATGCAATGAGTTATTCATTAATTGAGTTGTTCACTCAGTAACCATGTATGGAATCACTGAGTAGAATAGCTTGAGCACATATACAAAGTTTGCTGTTATGTAACTACAGGAAAAATATTTCACTAGGCTGAAAAATGCCTTCTTTCTTGAAATAAGAGATTGACACGTTTTAAAAACCCAACAGTAGTCCTATTTCTGAAGCCCTCAAATCAATTGTAGAATAACTTTATATTATGACCAGGGGCATTTATGTTTAATACTAAGTATTACAAAAAGAAAGCATATTTTACAAATGATTTTCTCAAATGTGTTCATAAAGATATGGAGAAATTTTAAAAGGGCAGATTAGTTTTGATGTTTAAATACACAGGACCTTTCCCCCCCACCACCAGTAAAAATGTTTTAGACATCTCAGAATCTTATATTATTATATCTTGAAGGTGCCTATAGGATTTCTAGTCCAGCAATCTGAGGTTACAGGTGAGAAGAGGCGCCAGAAGGTTTATCTGTTTCTGAAGGCCTCAGGATAATCGAGAGGTGGATCTGTGCTTAGACTACTAATCTGAAGTCTGAACTAACTCTATTTTTTAAATTAATTTCTTTGTATTATAGTTGATTTACAAGGTTGTGTTGGTTTCTGGTGTACAGCAAAGTAAATCCATTCTACATATATATACATCCGCTCTTTTTTATTTATTTTATTATTTTCCCATATAGATCATTACAGAGTACTGAGTAGAGTTCCCACATTACAAACTGAAGAATATAAAACATATGATCATCTCAATAGATGCAGAAAGAGCTTTTGACAAAATTCAGCACCCATTTATGATAAAAACTCTCTAGAAAGTGGGCATAGAGGGAACATACCTCACCAAAATAAAGGCCATATATGACAAGCCAACAGCTGACATCATTCTCAATGGTGTAAAAACTGAAAGCATTTCCTCTAAAGTAAGGAACAAGACAAGGATCTCCACCCTTGCCACTTTTATTCAGCATAGCTTTGGAAGTTCTAGCCACGTCAGTCAGAGAAGAAAAAGAAATAAAAATAACCCAGATCTCTAAAATTCTATTTTGCTATTTTGCTGAAGAATTTGAGTGAAGGAATGGAGGAAAAGTTGACATGAGGAATCACAGAGAGGAAGAGAGTAGATAACCTACCCCTTCTCCCATGGAGGTGAGTGAATCAGAAGAGAGATGAGAATTATGGAGTTGCCAGGATGCATAGTTATACAGCATGACTTCCTAATTTGGGCTAAAATAATAGAATGAGAGGTTCTCCAGGGTTGAGAGGAAGGCTGAAATCAGAGAAATTAGACCTCACAATTGTGTGTGCTCTGTGTGTGAACAGGGTAAGGGACTCTATAGATAGAAGTTAGGCATCAACCTAAGACAGTGAAGAAAAAATCAGCGTGGCACAGTTAGTACAAAAGAGAACCGGAGTTAGTATTACCCTGCTGTCTCTGACTCCCGTGTGGGGTGGGAAGGTGCAATGCCCAAGAAATCCACACATGTATCATGAAGCAGAAAGCAGCTTTGGCCATTAGGCTTGCTGTAGGGGCTCCCTTGATGAGAGGTCAATCCAGGGGGAGGACAGAAAATGTAGTTAACTCTGAGAAGGCATCAGCACGGGCAGTAATTGAGATGGAGCTGAGGCAACATGAGAGTCCCTTGTCCCTGATCAAGTCATGAGTACGAACCATATATTCACCAGCAGTTTATCTAAAGATACCAGCTCAACAGGTCAGGAACCCAAAACAAAACAAAACAAAAAAACAAGAAAACAACCAAAAAACAAAATCCCAAAACAAAAAATCTGTAGCTGAAGCAAGGACCCGAGGATGAGCATGTATCTCAGAGCCCCGCCACCCCCTCACCTCCGAATAGCGACAAGTTTACATACGTAGGTTTCCCACCCAGGAGACACACAGATGTTACCTGGGGAAGGTGATGTTAAAGACCAAGAGCTTACCTGAAAGATTACTGAATTAACTGTACGTACTGGAAGAAACAAAGATTCAGTCTTTGGTACTTTCTTATATATAATGTGGGTATAATAATAGCAGTTCCATTATATTTGTGAGGATTAAATGTAAAGCATTTCTGTTACTTGAATGTCTGATACAAAGTAAATACACAGTAAATGTTAACCATTGTAATTGTAACCCCTCCTCTTAACTGGCTCTGCAGGTGTTCATAACAACAAATTTGGTATCTCCTTTTATTTGCTTGTTTTACATAAGAGAACTGCTCTATGTTGTGTACACAACTGAGTTAAGATTGCCATTCAAAACTGCATCTATAGTTTTTCTTACCAAATAAACTGAAAAATTATTTGCTCAATCCAAATTTAATTTGAATTTATTTAAGCAAACTTTGTTCACCTCTACCTTAGTCCATTTGGGCTGCTATAACAAAATACCATAAACTGGGTAGCTTATAAACTACAAGCATTTATTTCTTAATTCTGGAGGCTGGAAGTCCAAGGTCATGATGCCAGCATGATCATGTTCTGGTGAAGGCCCTCTACCAGGTTGCAAACTGCCTACTTCATGTTGTATTTTCATGTGGTCGAAAAAGAGCGGTGGAGGTCTCTGGGGTCCCTTTTATAAGAGCACTAATCCCATCATAAGTAACTCCATTTCATAAACTAATCACTTCCCAAAGGCTCTACTTTCTAACACTATCGTATAGGACATTAGGATTCCAACATGTGAATTTTGGGGGGGACAGAAACATTCAGACCATAGCAGTCCCCACTCAATAATGTTGACTGATATGCTAAATCTTCCAGCCCTACCTGGGAAGGCTGTACAATAAACTTTAGACTTTGTTGACATATTCAAAAATAATACAATAATTTCTGGTTCTCATTTCCATAATAATATATTTCCCTTGTGAGGGGTAGGAAACTTAGTGCAAAATTTGAAATTTTATTTTTATGAAAAAAGGCTATTGCCTCAGTCACTGTTTGCAAAAAATTGTGGACTAGATAAAGCATATTATAATGTAATAAATGTACACTTGAAGTAACCAAATTTCTAAATCAATGCTAAGAAGAATTATAAAAGAATCAAAGTGATTCATTTCTGTCAAACTAGTATGGTGATAAACACAAATTAAATTATGTCATGTGCTTCAAATTCTGTCACATGTAAGTATGACTCCTTCCCCAACTGGTGGCCCTGGAGAGTTGCTATTTATACACTAGAAATCTCAGAACTTGTTTCACACGGCCCTTCTTCTCCAACATGGCAAGCTGACAAGCCTCTTATTCCTAACCTTCTCTTTGATCTTCCATAATTAAGTTGTTTTCCTTTCTTTCCCTTTCTTTGCATCTATGGCTCCTTTTTTTTTTTAACATCTTTATTGAAGTATAATTGCTTTACAATGGTGTGTTAGTTTCTGCTTTACAACAAAGTGAATCAGTTATACATATACATATGCTCCCATATCTCCTCCCTCTTCATCTCCCTCCCACCCTCCCTATCCCACCCCTCTAGGTGGTCACAAACCACTGAGCTGATCTCCTTGTGCTATGCGGCTGCTTCCCACTAGCTATCTATTTTACGTTTTGTAGTGTATATATGTCCATGCCACTCTCTCACTTTGTCCCAGCTTACCCTTCCCCCTCCCCATATCCTCAAGTCCATTCTCTAGTAGGTCTGTGTCTTTATTCCCGTCTCACCCCTAGGTTCTTCATGACCTTGTTTTTCTTTTTCTTTTTTCTTTTTTTTTTTGAGCATACCACTCTATCTAACTTACCACGTAGGCAGGGTAATTACTTGTTTACATGGTCATATCTCTAATTAGAATACAATTCGTGCTGAGAAAGAACAATTTCTGACTCAATTTATTACCCCCCGTGGAATACTACAGGCATCTATTGCACTTCTTAAAGAATAAATGAATACATGAATTGAATGATTTTTTAGTCACCATATTTAAATCTAAATTTTCCAAATAAAATGATGCAAATCAATTCTTTACACCTCTCTCCAGACACTAGAGGGTACTTATTTTACTTACATTTTTTAAAGATTTCCTAGAATCAGACAATTTTGTTTAAATATCAAGTAAATAATGAAAGAAGCAAAACAAAACTGAGTATATGCTATTTAATTGACTGATTGATTGCAAAGAAAGACGATCACTACTGTATCAGTGAGTTCTATGGTAGATCTCAAAACTAAAATAACACCCTCACCTATCTATTAACACTTTTCATTCAAACCTACTACATCTCAATCAACTGAGCTAGTTGTGTGGATGATAAAAAATCTTTCACTTTGATATTAAGTGATATCCTGTTAAGGTACTAGCTTAGTACCTTAACAGAAGTAAAGATTATTAGTAGTACACATTGAATATATATATATATATAATATATATATATATATATATATTATATATATATATATATTATATATATATTATATATATATATATATATAATATATATATATATATATTATATATATATATATTATATATATATTATATATATATATATATATACTTTAAAATAGAAAGTTAACAGTAAGAAATACGTATCATATAACTCAAATAATGTTCAAGTTGCTTTTCAATATAATTAAATTATGTTAATATACATTATAATTGTGCTTTAAAACTTCATCAGTTTGTCCCTTTAGACATCAGTCTAAGGGGTAGGAAACTGACCAGAGCCCAAAACGATCAGCCAAACCAAGATCAAGAGGATGATACATGCATCTATGGTTCCCCTCAATATCTGACAGCTTACATAGGTGAGTTCCTTCTCCCCACCACACATGTGTGAATGTAGCTGGCTCATAAAAATCAACAGTTACATGTTCTTTCTGTTACATCTCTCATTCTTGGATTCTTGATTTTATCTTCTGTACCATACCATTTGGTCTGGTAAAGATTTATAAGACATTGTTAGATTTCTCAGGCCCTTACAGTCTCAGATGGCTAACAACCTGCTACAATTAGAGTACAAAGATTCCATAGCATATTCCCTGGCTTCAAAGCTTCCTGAAGTTTCTGTCTTCCACACAGAATGGGGAATAAATTCATGTAAACCGTTTACCTCACTCTCCACTTCACTGGCAGAAGGGAGTTCTTGGCTGTCAGTTCTGTGATTACTCCAGTGACCAGCTTTTGTTGCTAACCTCTAGCGAAATTTGGTTGTATTCCAACTCAATCCATCACTTAATTTTACAAGCCAAAGTGTTAACAGTTTAATTGCAATCCCAAGCAAGTGGTTTCTTTTTTTCATGACTTGTTTATCTGAAAGACTGGAACAGTGCAAAGTTATCTTCTTACATACAGAAAGCTCATAATACTTACTCATTTAGGACCGGCTATCCTAAATCACTGCAGAGTTCCATTCTACTTTAGTAGCTTGATTACAAAGATGAATGGTTGCAGGTTCAATTCAGAAAAGCCAAAGAAGGGAATGCAAAATGACCTCTTCAAAGTTGGCCTTGGCAAAGAACAGAGGACCCTTCTAGTGTTAATGAGTACATACCACTCACGATCACTACCCTTTCTGTAATGTTTCATGAAATTGGATTTCCAGGGTATTAGAATCTCCTCTGGATGGTGATCTTGGGTATTCTAACACAGAGAAACGAGTTATTCTAAATGTTCTTTTACAAGTTAGTATTTAAATCTCTAAGCTCAGTAACTATATATACTTGAAATATACTGTGAACTTTGCTCTAGATTGGACTTGTATGAGCCTCTGGTCTCTGAATTTGGATCCATGGCACTCCTTAAGAAATGCACCTGATTGTACAGAGGTGGAACTTTATGTCATCAACAAGTGAAGAAAGGATTCTATCTCAGTATCCTAATGTGAGAGAGTTTCCAATAATCAAGGGTATCTAACAGTTCATTGTGTTTGCAGGAAGATCTCAGCAGTCCATGACCAAATTTATGCCATTCAGGTAAAATAATTTACCTCTATATGCAAGGAAGGGGACTAGTGTGGACCCCAGTAACATCTATGGTATTCTAGTAGTTGAAAATATTATTTCTGCCCTCATACTGGTCTACCCTACAGTGGATTGAATGCATGTGTCCCCCCTCTCCAAAATGTATATGTTGAAATCCTGATTCCCAATATGATGGCAGTAGGAAGTGGGGCCTTTGGTAATCAGGTCATGAGAGTGGAGCCTTCATGATGGGATTAGTGACCTTACAAAAGGGAGCCCAAACAGCTCTCTTACTTTCTTTCCACCATATGAAGATACAACATGAAGTAGGCAGCATGCAATCTGGAGGAGGGCGCTCACCAGACCTGACCATACTGGCAGCCTCATCTCTGACTGTAAGCCTCCAAAAAAGTGAGGAGTAAACATTTGTTGTTTAAGCCACCCACTGTATGGTAATTTGTTATAGCAGTCCAAATTTGACATACCCTAACCCAGAGTACCCTACACTATTAAAAATTTGGTTTCAAACATGGCCTAGGTAGGGCTACATACTTATATTAAGGAAGCAGTTGCCTCAGTGCTTCCTTAGCTACAGTGTCAGTCGTAACCAGGGCCCACGTTTAAGGGCAAACTTTTCAATGAAATGGTATTCTTGGGGAATGGCAATTGTTGAAGAAATATGAAATCCTGGAACATTTAGGCTTCATTGCCACAGCCGGGAGTAGGAAGGGCATAGCTCAGCTTATGCCAAATATAATGGGCACCACAATTATGTATGGGAACCAGCTACATGCCAAGTACTATTCTAGTTAGTAAGGTTACCTCTTTGAAGAAACTAAAGAGAGCTCACTGCCTTTGTGAAGTTTACAGTCTAGAAAGTGTGAAAGGCAGTCAAACTTGTAAAATAGGTAAATTATGTATTAGAAAGTGATCAGGGCTATGGAAAAGAAAAAGAGAGAAAGTATAAAACACTCTTCTAAATACTTGGACAGGGTGTTAGAGTCAAATGCTTCCAAAGGCATCCTATTACATAAGCTGAAACATCATTGGCTGAAGGATACAATGTAAGGTTAGCAGCAGATTACTCTCTCCCAGCCATAGTGCTGAAGATGCAGAAGTAAATGGAGACAGCTTAGAAGGTTCATATCATAGTGAAGCCCTGCTTGATTAAAACAGCCAGCTTTAGATCCTGGGAGGGAAAGTCTTTAACCAAGGGCAACACCAGAAGCACACTTCAGTGTCTTCAATAATTAGGGCACACTTCACAGGGAGGTCTGGGAGCTACTGATAAGCTATGGCATGTTGCAATACAGAAATGCATCTGATACCAGTGCTAAGACTAACACCATTCCCAAAAGGCATAAGGAGATATTACAATCTCAACCTTAAAATGACTGTAGGATACCAACACTTCTGCTGTGTCCCAGCCATGTTATCAATATCGTTCTGATGGCTTGGAGTTTATTCTATCCAATATTTCACCAAACTTTTGATGCAAAAACATTCTTGAAACTCCTAATATAATATATATGTTAACTACTACCAAGGGATAGATTGAGGGAACACATGTTGGGAATACCATTGTGTCTTTTCATAGCAAATATACAAAACCAACCTTGTCACAGGTGGAGACTCCATCACCCTGAATCAGGTGAAATCAAGGAAGTGGTCCTCTCATTCTAACACCCTGCACATACTTCATGCATGTTTATCCTGCCTTAGAGGTATCTTGCTCTTAACTTCAAACTTAGACTGGACAACTGAACAGGTGAAGCTTATTGCATAGTAAAATAGGGCCAACTTCAGCAAATGGCATGGCAAGAAGGTTATGGTCAAGATGACTGGTTATGATATAGTCTTTAAAACCAACCTCTTTCCAAAAGATCCTCCACAGAAAGGAACATGAGGAAAGGATATTGCAATTGGTCACCATGCCATTTTCTGATCATCAACCTCCATGACCTAGCTGACAAATAAAAATCCAAGCGACAAATGACAGCTTCAATTACAATGGTCAATCGGCCTAGATTCTTGAGGCAGAGTTACGAGTGATTGGGAGCTTAGTTAGGTTTTGGCATCAGACTTGAGCAAGATATCCTGGCTAACCATAAAAATAAAACACAAGTAAAGTAAAAAGAAAAAAATTTGGACTACTTTGGTTTTCAGACTCCCCCAGTTGAACCCTTGTCTTGATTCTTGCTTCTGATCAATGATTTTGGTGTGGCTAAACTTTGTATTCTTATTTTTGATTCTTGGACTTGGGCATCCTGCAAAGGTCTTGGACTTTATAATCCCTATGTGCTTTGAAATTTCTTATATCCTCAGATGTGAGCCAATGTATCTCTTTGAAGTCTGATGTCAAAACATGAGTTTATAATCACTAATAGCTATCTCAGAAATCTCAGTCAATGGCCTAGAACCACAGTATCTGAGCTGGTTCCCAGATATCTACAAGTTAAAAATGTAGGCATTTGGAGATGGAGGAGGCCTTCAAGATAGCAGAGGAGTAAGACGCGGAGATCACCTTCCTCCTCACAAATAGGTCAGAAATACATCTACACGTGCAACAACTCCTATAGAACACCTACTGAACGCTGGCAGAAGACCGCAGACCCCCCGAAAGGCAAGAAACTCTCCCCGTACCTGGGTAGCGCAAAAGAAAAAAGAATAAACAGAGACAAAAGAATACGGATGGGACCTGCACCAGTGGGAGGGAGCTATGAAGGAGGAAAGGTTTCCGCACACTAGAAGCCCCTTCGCGGGCGGAGACTGCGGGTGGCGGAGGGGGAAGCTTCGGAGCCGCGGAGGAGAGCACAGCAACAGGGGTGCGGAGGGCAAAACGGAGAGATTCCCGCACAGAGGATCGGTGCCGACCGGCACTCACCAGCCCAAGAGGCTTGTCTGCTCGCCGCCGAGGCGGGCGGGGCTGGGAGCTGAGGCTAGGGTTTCGGGTTTCAGTCGGAGCGCAGGGAGGGGACTGGCGGCGTGAACACAGCCTGAAGGGGTTAGTGCACCACGGCTGGCCGGGAGGGAGTCCAGGAAAAGTCTGGAGCTGCCTAAGAGGCAAGAGACGTTTTGTTGCCTCCTTGTTTCCTGGTGCGCGAGGAGAGGGGATTAAGAGCGCTGCTTAAAGGAGCTCCAGAGACGGGCGCGAGCCGCGGCTATCAGCGCGGACCCCAGAGACGGGCATGAGTCGCTAAGGCTGCTGCTGCCGCCGCCAAGAAGCCTGGGTGCGAGCACACGTCACTATCCACACCGCCCCTTCCTGGAGCCTGTGCAGCCTGCCACTGCCAGGGTCCCAGGATCCAGGGACAACTTCCCCGGGAGAACGCACGGCGCGCCTCAGGCTGGTGCAACGTCACGCCGGCCTCTGCCGCCGCAGGCTCGCCCCACTCCGTGCCCCTCCCTCCCCCCCCCCCCCCGGCCTGAGTGAGTCAGAGTCCCCGAATCAGCTGCTCCTTTAACCCCGTCCTGTCTGAGCGAAGAACAGACGCCCTCAGGTGACCTACATGCAGAGGCGGGGCCAAATCCAAAACTGAGCCCCGGGACCTGTGCTCAACATCATTAATTAGAGAAATGCAAATCAAAACTACAATGAGATATCACCTCACACAGGTCAGAATGGCCATCATCAAAAAAATCTAGAAACAATAAACGCTGGAGAGGGTGTGTTGGGAGAAATGCAAATTGGTGCAGCCACTATGGAGAACAATATGGAGATTCCTTAAAAAAATACAAATAGAACTACCATACGACCCAGCAATCCACTACTGGGCATATACCCTGAGAAAAGCATTAACTCAAAAAGAGTCATGTACCACAATGTTCATTGCAGCTCTATTTACAATAACCAGGACATGGAAGCAACCTAAGTGTCCATCAAGAGATGAATGGATAAAGAAGATGTGACACATATATACAATGCAATATTACTCAGCCATAAAAAGAAATGAAATTGAGTTATATGTTGTGAGGTGTATGGACCTAGAGTCTGTCATACAGAGTGAAGTAAGTCAGAAGGAGAAAAACAAATACCATATGCTAACACATATATATGGAATCTAAAAAAAAAAAAAAAAAAAAAAAAAAAGGTTCTGAAGAACCTAGGGGCAGGACAGGAATAAAGACACAGATGTAGAGAATGGACTTGAGGACACGGTGAGGGGGATGGGTAAGCTGGGACGAAGTGAGAGAGTGGCATGGACATATATACCCTACCAAACGTAAAATAAATAGCTAGTGGGAAGCAGCCGCATAGCACAGGTAGATCAGCTTGGTGCTTTGTGACCACCTGGAGGGGTGGGATAGGGAGGGTGGGAGGGAGGGAGATGCAAGTGGGAAGAGATATGGGGATATATGTATACATATAGCTGATTCACTTTGTTATAAAGCAGAAACTGACACACAATTGTAAAGCAATTATACTCCAATAAAGATGAAAAAAAAAGTAGTCATTTTAAGTCTTAGTAATTTTCTGGTATTAAGACAGCAGTTTTCTAAAGTTTGGTTGATTTTAGGATGATGCTCTTAAATAGTATTTATTGAGGACTTACCATGTAAAGAATAAATTGTTCTAGGCACTGCTAGATTACAAAACTTAAGCAGCTTGAGTTTGAATTAAGTAATTGGCATTAGTTCATCAACCTCACCATTAATAAGTGAAGGATACATCATAAAATGAAATATTTACACTCCAATAGGAACCTTTGTAAGACAATGTCATGAACAGATTCTTTACTACTCAGTGTTTCTGGACATTTTCTTTGATAAAAAATACAAGTTTTAAAAGGGAAAAAATGATGAGATGATGCTTAATCTAATTTAGCTGAAGACATGAGACATACCTACCCATATTGATATTCAGTAAAGAATGTAAGAAAGGGAAGGGGCAACAACAACAACAAAAAAGAATGTAAGAAAAGTGCAGAATCAAAGTGTGATAGTACTAAAAAAGGTTCACATTAATACTGACAGTATTGTGGGATGACTTTGAAAGAAGCAGTGCAATAATCTAGTTCTTCAGCAATCAGAATTGGAGAGAAAACAAAAACACCCCTAGATCATGGAAAGAATACAGTGAAGAATACAAGGAAGGGGGCTTCCCTGGTGGTTCAGTGGTTGAGAGTCCGCCTGCCGATGCGGGGGACACGGGTTTGTGCCCCGGTCCGGGAAGATCCCACATGCCACGGAGCGGCTGGGCCCGTGAGCCATGGCTGCTGAGACTGCACGTCCGGAGCCTGTGCTCCGCAACGGGAGAGGCCACAGCAGTGAGAGGCCCACGTACCGCAAACAAACAAACAAACAAACAAACAAACACAAGGAAAAGCAGGGGGAAAGTCAGTTTTCCAGTGGGTTTTGGCACTGGGAGATTTGACAATTTAGAACCAGGCTGTGACAAGGCTTCTAATGCCATAAATAGGTTGAACATCAATATACATGAGAGCGTTTATGTGGAAGTCTCAGAGCAGGCCTAGCGGCAGGAAAATTACATCTCTGCAGGGATAGGGGAAGGTAAAGAGTGAGGAGAGGAGTGGGAAGAAAGAAAAAGAAAAGTTTTGGAAGTTTGACAGAAGATGACTTCATTTTCACTTTAATTTTGGTTACTAGTTTTCCAGTATAATTTCACAAGTGTTTCTGAACAAAATTAGAGTGTATGGAAATGGGAATTTGTATTTGTTTAGTTGCTTTATATAAAATGCATGATACTTAAGTCTTTAAGCAATTCTATTCCTGTCACTCTTCTTTTTTATTTTTTTTTTTTTGCTGTACACGGGCCTCTCACTGTTGTGACCTCTCCCGTTGCGGAGCACAGGCTCCGGACGCGCAGGCTCAGTGGCCATGGCTCACGGGCCCAGCCGCTCCATGGCATGTGGGAACTTCCCGGGCTGGGGTATGAAACCATGTCCCCTGCATTGGCAGGCGGACTCTCAACCACTGCGCCACCAGGGAAGCCCTCAATCTCTTTTTTGAAAGATTTTCCTGTGCAGCTCTTTTGTGTTTGTTTTGACATCTTCTAGAATCTAAGTGTTTTGTTCTGTTTTTTGTTTGTTTGTTTGTTTGTTTTTCCTTAAAGGACATAGTTGGAGAGCTGGTAAAGCAAAGATAGAGTCAGCAGTATATAAAATTATCTTGTTAAGAATATTTCTAGTTACTGTATGTTAGAGAGAGACAGCACTTAGCTTTTCTTTAATGACATATAATAAAAAGAAAAAAATCACACTGCAGTAATTATTTTTTTCCCATGAGACAGCATAGTTGAGTTAGGTGTTAAAAAGAATCATGCACTTAGTTTAATCTAGTTCTGCACCTGTGGAGAACATATTATCTCATAAACAATAAGGAATTATAATCATGTAATATTGATAACTGTAGAGAAAAATCTATGATCAAATTTTATGTGAATGAAATAAAACCATACCAGAAAGGGAATTTATTAGTTACTCTTATATTACCTAAAATAATCCTTACAATTATACTGGATGAAATTGAATATACTTAATAACATATTTACAAATTAAGTGAAAATTTGGAGTTGAAATTTTCTATCAGAGATGATAAACAGGTACTCTGTGGATATAGCATGGATATTAGAAATGTTCAGTTTGGTCCACAGCATTGCTTTAAAAAATGAATTTGAATGTCTTCTGAGAAGTCATTCACACTCAGGTTTGCAGGAGTCTCTATCCTTCTTCACTAATGTTGCCTGCCAGGGTCTGTATAGACATTAGACTTGCTGACACATGTATTTTATAGCTTGATAATATGTTTGCTTATTTCTTTTTCTTTGTTGGAAAAAAAATGTGAGAAAGGAAAAGATTGATCTCTACTTTTATATATTTTTAAATCATTCTTTCCATCAAACGAAAATTTTAAAAATATGTGGCATATGTCTTCACATTACATACAAACTTAAGTGGATTTTTTTTCCAGTTTGCTAATGAGCAATGGCAATAAAACTCCAAGAAAAAGTAAGCTACTCCCGAGGCAGCAAGCAATGATCAGGATCAAAGTGCTTGTAATAAATTTGCTGAAAATATAATTTATCCCAGCATCCATTTAGATTTTTGGCAACTCCAAGTCTACCTTCTTCCTTATAAGCTTTGTCTTGTCCAATTAGCTTTCAATGGTGCTTGAAATTCTCACTGGAAATGCCTTATGTTGACCTGTCCATTTTAATCAAGTTAGATATTACCTGGGAGGAAGATATATTAGCTATCACTTAGGCACAAATTAGTCTATCTGAACCTATTACTGCACATTATCAGCCAGGATAAAAGAGGGCCTTCGGGCTCTTGAAATCATTCAAATGCCAGACCATGGAGAGGCATGGTACACTTGGTAGAAAACCATACAATATAAATCCATTACTCTTATAACCAGTAAGTATATATGGTTGTGTTAAATCCTATATCATTTTATTCTGTAGTCCAATGCAAGTAGGAGAAACCACAGATTTAAATAATTTAATAGAAGTAAAAATTCAATTATGAACACTTCATCCAATTTAAATTTTAACAGTTGTTATATTTTACCTGCAGAAAAAATTCTTGTTTCCTGCAAAGGCACTATATTATAGTCCTTAAGAATGGGGGGGGGAAAGTAAATCTATAAGGGGGTATTGATGGGGTGCTAAAGTGCTCAATTTTATTGTCTCTACTAAAATATTTTTTTACTGTAGGACAGATCATCATCTTAGCAAAAATTAATCAGGAAACAAAGAAAATACTACTTTACTGAATGTACACATTAGCTCTAAGATACATCTGAAATTCAGAAGTGTGAAAAAATGTTTATAATATAACTGAAGATGGAGTTCTTAATGAGGAGTTCCAATTACTTGCCTTGATTGGCCAAATAAGAAGGGAGGTTTTGTGGGCAGTTACTTTTTAGTATCTGGGGAGTACAGCAGCTCTTCTGAACCACAGTTCTGTGGGAGAATTGAGCTCCAGTGCCCTAAGGCATTATATGCATTGTATTCGCTTCTCTCTTATTCATCAAGAATGTGTTAGCTAAATACCATGCTTGAGAGGATTACTCAAATAATTTTCTATAAAACTTAATTCTCTTGTGGAATATCAGTTGAAAAGGTTGGAGTATTGGGTTATTGAAGAAAGGATTGGTTCCAGGTGCAGAAAAAAAAAATCTACATTTAACAAAATGTACCTCCTGGGTAAAATTACTTTATCAGTTTGCTTTATTATTATTATTATTATTATTATTATTATTATTATTATTATTATTACTATTCTTTACCACATAATTGGGAAAGATAAGATAAAGGGAGTTAGAAGATCATGGGGAAATAAAGGTTTTCTCAGAAATGACCATTATCCGAACTTGTAGATACTCTTCTATTCAGAGACTCAACCAACCCAGTAGATAACTAGACATTTATTATAGTATCTGAAAAGATTTTTTCCAAGTAGACTACATGCTATTATCTAAGATGAAGTACAAACTTAATCAAAGTCTTAATTTCTAATTTGAGAACACAGCATTCTGGTAAACGGAGTAAGCCATAATCTAAGTGGACTCTATGCATTCATAAGAGAGCAGGGACTCTTAAGCACGACAGTTTGTTCTGTGAATCAAGTAACATTTAGAAGAACACTGAAAGATTATAAAGGGGAAAAGTAAAGTTACTCAAAGACAGTAATATTCTTTAAGTGATAAAAAGGTATCGACAACTAGCCTTAAATGGAGAGAAAGCAAAGAAAAGTGACTTAGAGATCATAATTTCAGTTACCATTACACATTCCCTTAGTCTAAAGAAAGATTGCTGTTTTATGAGAAGTTGAAGTCAAAGCATGGGGAAGACCTAAGCATATGGACCAGAAAGTCAGACTCTCACCTCCTGAGGATTTATACCCTAAAAGTGAAATAATATTGTCTTTCTTCACCTCAGGGAACTCCATACACACATAGGGAATAGTAGTTTCTATTTAATTGCATGAACAAAACCTCCAAAATCTCTCTCTCTCTCATATACACAAGACTTTTCCTTCTCATTATCCCATTCTGTCAGCCCTCTGTCTATCCATTCCCCCTGCAACTGTAGGACAGTTTAAACTCATATTAAAAAAAAAAGAGAGAGAGAGAGAGAGAGAGAGAGAGAGAGAGAGAGAGAGAGAGAGAGAAGACTCGTGCAGTAATGAGCATTAGCAGAAAAAAATTCTCCTCAAATTTAATCAGATTCAACTGGACAATCAAGAAAAGCAGGTGTGAATAAGAATGAATTTGCATTTATCCTACTTTATACTTTAATACTGTAATTACACAGCAATATGAATCTACATAGAGCAAGCATTGGTTAAAATAAACAATATGATTACATGGTTACTCATTTCATTCAACGCAGAGTTGCTCAGGGGATAAAAAATAATTCATCATAAATTACAGGGTAGTTGTATTTCACTTTCACAGTAATTATTTTAGGAATACCTAGGTAGATTTTCATTCATCAAAAGCTCAGTTAGTGAAATGCAGGTGTTCCAGAATGAAATGGATTTTAACTTTTAAATTAAATTCAAAGATTCACTTTGACTTTTCTTCTTGTCTGTACCAGATTTCTCTAAAACAGTCAAACAACCAAAATCTCTCTGTTTAACTAACATTCTTTAACATATTAAACTCTGCTATAGTGACAGAACAATGGAAAGTGGACCCATTATTCAAAGACTAGAAACATACTAGCTATTTGGCCTTAGAATTCTGGGTTTCCCCAGCCACGAATAAAGTTTGCATCCATTGTACTCCAAAAGATAGACTGAGGTCAAGACTTACATCTTTCAATTCTATACATTTTTAATGCACACGTTTGATGTCTAATCAATGGCATTAACAAATACTATAGCAAGTTTGAATGTAGTGCTGAAGGTAAAATAGAGGGATCAGAAGATTCAATCACAGAAATGGTAACATTAGGCAGATAAGCTAAAGTGGCTCACATGGGTGATAATAATGATGTCGTCACTAAATGTACAAGCTATTAAAAGTAGTGGAAATATCAGTCAACATCAGTCATCTACCAAAAGTTTTTTTTTTTAAATGTATTTTTGAAATTAAAGAATTGGAACCAAATGCTGAATAAGGAAATTACTCTGGACTAATAAATTTTTTACTGATTCATTGTTTCTTGTAATTCAGTGTAATTACTGTGAATATCCAGAAAAGGTAGGAAATGTGAAATAGGTGAGAAAAAGAAAAAAAGTGCAGATTTATGTGAAATTGGTTATTACCAAAAAATGCACTTGTGCTACAACTAATTTATTTAAAAGTGCAGCCAGAGTTCTATTATTACATATGTTTATAAATTTATAAACATAATTCTGTAATATATCTTTCTATTTACAAAGCTGTCTGTATCTTTCCATGTTTCCAACTCTCACATCTATTATCCATCTACTTATCTCTCATCTACTGTACTATTTATTGTTCCATATCAAATAATCCAAACAGAATAGCTTAAAACAACAAATATTTATCAAACAGTTTCTGGGATCAAGATTTCAGGGGTGGCTTAACCAGGTCATTTTGGCCAAGGTGTTTCTTGAAGTTGTAATCAGGATGCCACTTGGATAATTCGCTTCCAAAATCGCTTACTGACATGGCTGGGGGCAGGGAACCTCAGTTACTGGTTACATGAGACCCTTCATAGGGTGCTTCTGCCCTCCTATGCGGTGGCAGCTAATGCACCCCAAAATGAGGATCTCAGAGAGAGCAGGTGAGGAGGACGTCGCAGTGCCTTTTGTCCCCTAGTTTCCAAAATAGCACATTGTCTTTTCAGCTCTATTCTGTTTGCTAGAAGTGAGTCATTAAGTATAAGCCACTCTAAAAGAGCGAGCATTAGGCTCCATCCCTTGAAAGGAGAAATATCAAAAAATGTATAGGCATATTTTAAAGCCACCACATCTAACGTCTATCTACTCAGATCTCACATCCTACCCTCTACCTACTTACTGTCCTTCCTTTCTTCTTATGTCTCATAAACTATCCACCATTTACCTCTCTATCCATCTTCCCATCTTCCTATCTCTCATCTACCATCCCCCTAACTTCCTTTCTCTTTCTCTCTCTCTCTCTCTCTCAAGAGAGAAAGGAAGTATGCAACTGAGGGTTTCATAGGAAAAATATCTGAGAAATAAAAGTATAAAATAAACAAATAATCTACGATCTCTGATATTTGCAACATAAGTTTGGGCAAGTGGTGAAGTGAAACATTTAGGCACATGTTTAAAGAGGCAACTTCTGGTATTTTGGAACAAAGGAAAGGGAAAACGTGACCCATATTATCTTCATGTCTCTTTCCAATAATCTTACTAAAGAGATGGCATATCTGGCCACTGGAGCTTTATGCCATTTATATGTCTCTTTGGGTGATGAAGCAACTTCTCACGTACACCCAACAACAGGGAAAACATGTACTATTATGTCAAAGGAAAAGGTACATTCATGTTCTCAAATGACGTACAAAAAATACCAAAAACATGATGGTTTAAACATTTAACATATATGTCATCAATCTTATATAAACATACGGTGTGATAAAACTGAGAAAGTTCATGGAAACACAAAGGAGTTAGTCAATTATCTTGGCCATGGAAGTGGAGAGCGATATACAGAGAAGTGTTCATAAGGTTTTAATACTTGATCTCTGAATAAAGAATGAGTGATACAGGGAGGGAAAAGGTATCCAATCAGAGAGAGTAGCAGAAACTTGGAGGAATGCATGTCCATGGAATGTCATCATGGTGAATAGTGTGGCTGGCAAATAGAAAAGTGGGCAAACATGCTAAGAAGTAGTCCAAGATGTTTCTCAACACTTGATACTGGGTATTCTCAATTTATTTTAGATGGTGATTGAAGAATTTTGATTACTTCTGGCTCTGCCTGTTACTGAAGAGACACATTACTTGTCATGGATTCAATACAAAAGAGAAGTTGGGGAAACAGTTAAGCAATAAAGTTAACAGATATCGCAAATAAATACTGTGATAGAGCATGTCCCCTTTTGTGGCATTTATTTTATTTTATTTACTTTTTTTTTTTTTTTTTTTTTTTGCGGTATGCGGGCCTCTCACTGTTGTGGCCTCTCCCGTTGCGGAGCACAGGCTCTGGACGTGCAGACTCAGTGGCCATGGCTCACGGGCCTAGCAGCTCTGTGGCTTGTGGGATCTTCCCGGACTGGGGTGCGAACCCATGTCCCCTGCATCGGTAGGCGGACTCTCAACCACTTTGCCACCAGGGAAGCCGTTTTGTGGCATTTAAATATAATTTTAGAATTTCATATGGAGGTTATATGTAAATTTAATACAAAATAAAATTTTTAAAGGTGATATTTTTTCCCTGAAAAATTCACATAGTTCATAACAAAATCCCATCTTCTTCTAAAAAGAAAAACAGCAAAGTGCTTGAGAGTTTACAGTGGCGTACGAGAATATGCACAGATCATATATTTGTCTTACTTCAATTTGTCAAATGTAAACTAACCAAACATTTACAATCCCTATGGTTTTTGGTGTGTCTATTCCTTCCACTAAGTTTTATTTTTCTTTCCTTATAGGTAGAAATAAAAAGTTTCCTTTCATATTGAAAGGAATTTAGTATTTTGGCTGGCTAGCTGAAGCCTTTAAATGTGAAGAAACTAAGATATTCTGTGCCCTTCTAGGACTTTCCACCAACTTTGATCTGGTCTCACATTAGTATAGGCTGTCAGAAGAACACTTTTTATTCTAGACCCAAGTTATTAATTCTGGTGGCACATTAGATCACTCAGGAAGCATTTAAAATATACCAGTGCTTGGGTCCCATCCCAGATCAATTAAGACAGAATTGGGTGAAGGGATATAGACATTAAAAAGCATTTCCTATGTGGTTCACTCATGCATCTTGGAATTAGAACTGTTTCTCTCTATCTTTCTTGATGTTGTTTTGTTTACATGTAAGATAGACTTTTACTTTCCTTGAATAGAAACCATCCCTTCTCTATCTTTCTGTTACCAGTCTCCCAAACACATGTGTGCTTTATTACCTAGGGAGCAAGCTGTGGCTTTTGCCAGCCATTTACATTTCCATCTTCTAATCAGCATCTGAGTGCTGGCAAATGGCCCTAGACTTCTTAAAAATAATATGGTCTCAAGTATTTCTTGTTAGATGGTCATATGACTACACCACTGAGGTCACTAATGTCAGGACTAGGTGTCAGGACCAAAGCCAAAGCTAGCTAATTGTAATACGGAGTACAGCTTGGAAGACTTAACAATAAAATAAATTCTCATCAACCGGTTAGCTCAAGCATGTCTGTATTTCTTCAAACCCCATAAAGTGTAATACTGCACCAAACACATTTCGATCAGTAGTATTTGAAGCTCTTCTAAACGTTATGAGCTATAACATTTCCCCTACAAAGAATTAACAGTGTTTTATGATTTTGTTAAAAGATGTAACTCTATTTTTCAGATGGCCTGGAACATATGTATGTTTTCAGAATTATTTATTCCTGTGGTTCTAAGACTTTTGCTCTTTACTGATAAAAATATTGAACGTCCGGAATACTGAGTTGCATGCAACCATTGCCTGAGCTGACATTAGATTTTTTTAATTTGGTTTTGAAAATCTTAGAAGCGTCTGATTTACAGGTTTTCTGTATCTCTTTTAAGATTCCGTGCTTTTTCTCAAAAATACTTCTGTGTATGAAGCATTAATTTAGGTATTTATGATATCTTAGCTGAGAGTTCATCTGGTATTATTCCCTTGGTGATGATTCCAAAAGTCTCAGCTCTTAGTTACATATTAAAAACAAATGACCAGTAAGCATTTGTCAATATTCTTCTTACATACTGTCTTTGTATTCTTGTCACCCAATATAGTTCCAGAATTCAATGGGTACACAGCAATTGTAGTATAATGGCTGACTGAATGAAGGAATGAATTTCTACAGTCTTTTTCTGAGACCCATAATTTTAATAATTCCTGAATCTTTATTTGATGATATTAATCTTCAAGCCCTCAACCTAGATTTCTAGATAGACCTTAGTTTTACAGCTAGCAATATTTGTTCTTCCTTCTTGTACTATCAATTAATGTAGATGCTAACCAGGTAATGAACTCAGTTTTTGAACCCTCAGGACCAAATTTTATTGATCACAAATATAACACGTTTAAGCAGATATTGATTAACAGGATGCTCAATAGTATGTAAGTTATTCTACCAAAACATAGACTATGTTTGAAAAATTAAATCAGAGACTCTCTTTCAGTTCCTTAAATTACCTGGAATAAACACTTTACAACCTGGCACATGCTTCACATGAATGGAATTAGCAAGATTTCCCTGACAGCTTGTCATTAGAGCCCTATCCACCATCTGCCCTACTGCAGTGGGGTAAAGCACATGAGACTTGTACTGAATAAATCTGGGTTACAGCTTGAACTCCCTCACATATCCTTGGTGAACTTAGCCAAATTAATTAGCATATATGCATTTTAATTCCAAGTTATAAAATGTGAAAATCCACAGCTATATGCTATACATGTCATAGGAGAACTTAATCGTTTAAGTAAACAGGAACAACATATATAAACTGTGAAAATACTACACAATGCTTTTATCATCATTTAGAATGTTGTATTTAAGGTCTTTTCTCATAGAAAAATCATGAAGAACCTATGGCTATTTTATAAATTGTTTTATAAATAATTTCCAAAAGCACAAGATATTTTTTTAAGATATTTTTTAAATGCCACTTTTTGTTGTAGTCGTTGTTTTTTCTGACATTTTAAAAGTCAGGTGACTTTTTCTTTTTAACTGAAGTTGTTTGGGACACATGATAGTCCAAAATGTATCTTGGATTTATTACTAATACTCAACAAATAGAGAATACTATGTGATGATGCCATTTATAACAGCAATGATATTAATAATTGTGATATTTATTTGGTACTTATTTGTGCCAAGGACTGTTACAAAAATTTTATAAATATTAACTCAACTAATCCTTACCACCCTGTGAAGTAAATATAATTATCCCCATCTTTTCACATGAGAACTGAGACACAGAAGATAGATAACTTACCCCAGTTCACTATAAAACCTTAATAAGTCATGATATTTTACTGGGTTACAGTTGATATTAAGTGATACAGGGATTCCCTGATATCTCACAGGATTGATGTGGGAAAAAAATGAGAGAGTAGATATAAAGATATAAATTTATAAACTGTTATAAATAGCACACTTTTCCAGACGAAAAAATTGTCAGGCAAATAAGTTAGGGGGTTTCTCCAGAGACAATTTGGATAATTAGTGAGAGAACCAGAACCAGAATCCAGTTTAAGTACTTTCCACCAATCTGGCTCTCAGGTAAAGAAGTGGAAAAATAAAGTAGCCTTTCCAATGGCTGGATATGCAACAGCATAGTACAAAAATCAAGTTTCTTTTTTGGGAAGGGATTCGTGCAGAATGCAGGTTTTTGCTTTTTAGAAAATATTTTAGCAAATTAATCTGATATATTTTTGTATGTTAATATGATTTTAGTAATTAAAACTTCCTAAACTTTTGGGAGATGACATTTATGCTTTTGAACATTACTTTTTAAGTATGTATGCCACTCCCAATGGGAATGGTTTACAATTCATAAATGGTTGATAGAAATCTGTTGGGTACTTGATACAGTCCCTTCTAAAACAGTTTTAATTTTCATCTTGCTCTTAACCCTTCTTCAGTAGAGGCATTTTGCAACATTAAAAATATTTATTTAGCTCAAACACAATATATTCTAGAAGAAACAGAATGTAGGCGATGGTATTGTTTAGGTGATAGTGTCATTTTGTGTGTTTGTGTTTGTGTGATATACAGAAAGAGAGGAAAACAGCTAAAATTTTTCTTAAGGTAATTGTTGTTTGGAAGGGAAAAGAATGTAAACTTACCTAACATAATTAGCATATATATATGTGAGTTAAAAGTCTCTCTGACCTTCATCTTTAAAACGCTCTTCCATAAAATGTACCTAAATTTAATTCGATGGTCTCTGTGATACTAGCAAATTCAATGCTTAAAAACACGAAGGTTTACATTTTATAATACCACCCTAACATTGAACGATCACAACACTGAGTCATTATAAGGAATATCTAATAATTTCTTCAGAGGAGGATAATTAATTTTAATGAACACTGGCTCGTTGCAGAGCATAATACCTTATGTGGATTATGAGTAACAGACTGTTTGCCTACTGTTTTCTCCCTCAACTACATATTTTTCCCTC